>NC_067158.1:31599921-32875546 GCF_903995435.1 Acomys russatus
CTCTTTTTTTGTTGGATCTTTGTGAGGTTTAGGTATCAATGTGACTGTGGCTTCATAGAAGGAATTTGGTAATATTCTGTCCATTTCTGTCTTTTGGAATAGCTTGAATAGTATCGGTATTAGCTCCTCTTTGAAGGTCTGGTAGAATTCTGCACTGAAACCATCTGGCCCTGGGCTTTTTTTTGGTTGGGAGACTATCAGTGGTTGCTTCTATTTCTGTAGGTTAAATAGGGCTATTTAATTTGTTTATCTGGACTTGGTTCAATTTCGGCAAATGGAATCAGTCGAGAAATTTGTCCATTTCCGTTAAATTTTCGAATTTTGTGGCATACATGCCTTTAAAGTAGGTTCTTACGATTCTTTGTATTTCTTCGGTGTCTGTCAGGCAGATCTGGATCCTGGGGTCCTCCTCAAACTAAGGCACCAGCCAAGGAGAATATAGGCAGTAAGCTTCGAACCCCTACCAAGACCTAGCCGACGAACATGATACTCTCCACCGTTGAGTGGAGCGTGAGATCTGACTCTCACACGAACTCTGCTGCCCCTTTTCTGACCATGTCCCCCGGATGGGGGGACCAGGTGGCACTCAGAAGAAGGATAGCTAGTTACCAAGAAGAGAGTTGATATTCTGAGAGCATATATAGGGGGAGGAGGTCTCCCTCAGTCACAGACATAGGGGAGGGGAGAAGGGGAGAAATGGGAGGGAGGGAAGAACGGGAGGAAACAGGGGAAGGGCTAACAATCGAGATGTAATATGAATAAATTAATAAAATTAAAAAAAAGAGTGTGACTGTGTGCTCAAGATCTGTACAAGTTTTTAGTTTACAAACTGGCTTAGAGGCAATCACTAGCTTATAAAATAAGCAAGATAGGGCTTGTTCTCACTTTAAAAATATACAACAGGGATACTATCATATGTATTTCAAACACATTCAACCCATGTTTTAATAACTTAATGATACATTCAACTGGACTCAGGATTTGATACATGAATACTAGTTGTTTTATACAATATGGACATGTTTCTAACAGGAGTATAAGACTTTCAATTATAGGAATTGCATTAAAATATTAACAATCTTTTTCTTTTAATTTTTCTAATAAATCCAAATATTGAAAAAAATAGCCTCATTTTTATCCTAAAGGCATGGATTTTAGTTGACATTTTTGTATCAAAATGTGTTAAAGGTAAGTTTGTTTTAGACAATGTTGCATTTGTTTCCTGCATCTCTGAAGGGTTTCGGCACATTGTGTCCAAACCCATTTCCAGGTCCCACATTCGGTGATTAGCTTTTTAACCCCTTCTTTGTTGACGCTATTACCATGTGCCTTTCTCTTTTATCTGTGTGCATATCTCTAAGTAGCAGCTGATGCAATCCTGCCAGCAAAGCTGTTACATAGGTGCCATGTTCTTTTTATTTTTCACAGTTTGAAATATTAAGCAGAGAAATGCCGTGCACCTGATCAAGGTAAAAACTAGGTAAGTAAAGGGGAAAATGATAAGTAGGTATGAATAACTCCTAAGCATATCATTTCCCCACAGTGCTCAAGTGGATCCTAAAGATGGCATTGCCCTTTTGAGTTCTCAGTGCTGGAGCCTATTTACTGTCTGTAACCTTGTTACCTTCCTTTAACTGTTTGAAACAATGAAACACAGGCAAACAAAATTTACTAGAATGAGAATTACTTTTTTGAGTAGTATTCTGAACACATTTGTGCCTGCTTGAATAATTGCAGATAAAATTAATGTCATCCTACTAAGCACTAAGATGGCATTCTTTCCTTGTTATGAATTATTTTACAGAAGGCTCCTTAATTGCAAAATGTGGGAGGCACATTGTGTAAATGGTTTACATGACAAGAGGACACGATCTGCAATCTTCAGCTTATTAAACTTGCTACCAGGAGTGAGCATACTTTGGGGACCAATGACATTCATAAAAAAGTCCATGTGTTCTGTGGAGGGCAGATGGCCTGGCCCAGGAAAGATAGCCTGATAATTGTCCTACAGTGAGTGCCTTTAATTTTTTACAAGCTGGAAAACTCAGATGAACTGCTCGTTCTCTAGTTCTCTATAAATATAGTTATTCAAAAGGCAGGATAGCAGGCTACCAAGAAAAGACTTGATACCCTATGAGCATATACAGGGGGAGGAGGTCCCCTTCAGCCACAGTCATAGGGGAGGGGAGTAAAGGGAACATGGGAGGGAGGGAGGAATGAGAAGATACAAGGGATGGGATAACAATTGAGATGTAATATGAATAAATTAATAAAATATATTTTAAAAAACAGGATACATAGAGTCACTCAGTTAACTGAAATCATTGTCTAAACAAATTCCCTAGACAATTTCCAGGTAATTTGCAACATCCCAGAATAGAAACTAGGGAGGCTGGAGAGACTGGTGAAACAGACTGAGTACGAACTATACTACTCATGTCTGCCACTTGTCCACAGCTTTCTGCTCCTACACTAAGATCTGACAGAGGATATGCTTTTCACATGCTTTGTGCTCAGCTGTTCTCTGCATTTCAGGATGGAGCTTGGATTATTTTGTGTCTTTCAACTAGTAAATACATGTCCTCAATCATAGGGATGGAAGGTAGACATTCTTGGCTTTAGATCTATGCTCAAAACTCACTTGGTAGGTGGAGGTGGCTATGAGTAGTTTATAGGAGCCTAACAGTATTCAATGAGAACAAAATTTCAAATTGTGGACTCAGTACAGATACTGTAGAACATGTGTATTATCTTCTCATTTTACATTTTATTTTCAGCTTTATGTTATCTGGGTTTGAGGAAGTGGGTTAGTAAAGAATGTCTCAGTGTTTGAACTGCCGTAACAGAAACAAAAGAAATCATTTACAGGAATGAAGTCTTTCTTTTTCTCAATTTTGCGTATGTGTTTACTTGTGTGTTGGTTTGCATATGTGTATGTGTACATATGATGACCATAGGATTATCATCATTTCAGGAGCTCTGTCCAGCTCTTTAAAGACAGGGTCTTGCCTTATGATAGGCCAACTTGACTCTATCTTAAGATTAAAAGCCATTGTGTTTCAAGACCAAAATAAGCTAATTCTCGTTTTCTGCAAAGTTTGGATTTGACCAAGTTTTGACACTTCTTTGTTTGTCTGTTTTTTCATTTGATGTGTTCTACACCTCATGCCCTGATATCCACCCTGATGAGGTAAGATGTTTCAGCAAATAATTTTGAAATGTTCACTCAAGTTCCTAAATAACCACTTTTCTTCTGGAAATTCCCCAACATTTGAAAGCCCCTTTGTCTTGAAGTTTTGGGTGCTCATATAAAACCTATATTTTTCTTTGTTTGGTGCTTTTCTTAAAACCCTACTTTAGAGAGAGAGCCTTGTCTTATAGAAAGCAAAATTTGCATAATCTGACCAAAGAATATGGATAATAGTGTTTACTATCATCTGCTAGGATTATCACAAGGTACTGCATCTCACCCAGTAAGATGAATTGACTGGCTCGGGACCATTAGGGATCTTCCTGACTCTGGTGCCCTAGTGTGAGGATGATGAGTGCCAACTGTCTGCTTGATTTTCCTCCCCAGTTCTGGGAATACTTCTGCTTGCAGGTCAATTATCAGACTGAGCTGTTAATCCTCTTCTTCTTTTTTTACTTGGCTCAAATCTTTAGAGGTTTTGTTCTTTGGTCTCTTGGGACCCATAATAACAGGTCTGTAGTAAAACAGAGTTTGATAAAAGACTACCTTAGTGGAATATAGTTAGTCCCCTCAAGGCAGCCATGAAGCATAGAAACAAAGGGCAGGCAGGGTAGAAACAAGGTACATTGCATCTTTAAAGAGTATGGCTTAGGAACACATTTTTTCCAATTGATCTCCTCCTTCTAATTTCTACCACCTTCTAGTAGGCATTTGATTAACTTATCAGTGAATAAATTATTAAGTAAGTGTTCTTATTACTAAGTAACTTTCCAAAGTCCCAAATCTGACCACTATATTGGGGATTAATTCATGTATACATGATCCTTTGGAAACTATTTCATATCTGAGTCATATCAAGATGATATTTTTATGCATTTGTTTCATCTATGATATAGACTTTGCCAGTCATGATAAATGTGCCATTAGTTATAAGTATTAGAGTTAGGGGATAGATATGAGATAAAAATTCTAATGTATTAATCGCCAACTCACACGTTCTGTTGTTACCAAGATATGAACATTACTAAATGGGTACAGAGGAGCGATGACATCTTGTATCTTATACTTTAACACTGCTCCAAATTACGTGGAGCTATCCTTTGAATACTTATAAATCTATCTCAAATTTCATAAGCAAACTAAGTATGCATTATAAAAACTTGGGGATTAGGGGGACCAGGGAACATTTCTTTCCACAATCACAGAATGGAATATTGATTGCGATAAATTACTTAATATAGATCAGTTAGGAGAGTTACCCTAGAACTTAACAAGTCAAGATGAGTGTGTTCATAACTGTCTGCCATGGAATTGGAAATAATAAACAGGACAGGAAAGAGTAAAATATATGATAACTTACCTGTGATATGGTATAGTTTTTAAAAGTTTAGGATGTAAAAGAGCAAGGAGGCTATGGGATGGGATATGAAGATAAGGAGTTTCAATATAAGTTTAGAAATGGGCGATGAAGCCAGGAGAGGGAGAAATCTGTGCTTCTGCTCCTCTCTATTCTTGCATAATTCTCTTCTTAACCCCAACTAAGTTGCTTATATATTTTTTATTTTTTTTTTCTGGTCTAAATAGAGGTTATCTTAGTCATTAAATCAAGTCCCAGGCTTCCTTTTGATTTTATCACTTCCTAATGCATCTTGGAAATAAATCGAATGGAGGCTCATAAGCAGCTTTTGCTCATTTATTTCCAGTATCATGGTCTCTCACTCCACCATCAATTATTTAACTAGTTCTCTGTTGGGGGATTTTCAACTTGCTCCCAATCTTTTTCTATTGCCAACAGGGCTTCAAAGGATAACCTGCTTCATGCATCATTTCACAGAAGTTTACGGGTAGTGACCCTAAAGATTATTCTTAAAGCTAGCACCGTGGTAAGTCTTGTTATAGTCTATTTTGCTGATAGCTTTTTTGTTGGACATTTAATTAATTGAATCAAGATGAGTGAGTTAATTGCAAGAAGAAACAGGATGAAATGAGAGTTTGAAGGTAATTTCAGATATTGGAGTTTAAGATCTAATAAGGAATCAAATTTCCCAAATGAAGAATGTCTTAGTTACTTTTCTATTGCTATGATAAAACACTATAACTGAAAGCAACCTGGAGTGTGAAAGGTTTATGCACTTTTACAAATCTCAGGTCAAATTCCATAATGAAGGAAGTTGGATCATGAACTCAAGGCAAGAACCTGGAGGCAGGAACTGATGGAGAAACCAGTCTTTTCTGGCTTGGTCCCCAGGCCTTGCTCAGCCTGCTTTTTTTTTTTTTTTTTTTTTTTTTTTTTTTTTTAATATCATGCAGGACCAGTTACCCAGGGGTTGTATAATTCACAAGAGTGAGTGAGGTCTTTCCACATAAATCATTAACAAAGAACAATTATTGCAAACATTCCTAAAAGCAAATCTATCTATAGAGGTATTTCTCAATTGAGACTCTCTAACTTGTATCTAGTTAACATAAAAGTAACTAACACAGGGGACATATAGAAAGAAGCCTGCCCAAACGGAAAACTCTAAAAAAAAAAATCCCATGGCCAGTGGTGGTCTGTTTTATAATTTTTTAACTTTTAAAAAAGTTAAATCAGTTTGCAGACTGACCCCAGGCTCCTCCCTGGGCTCCTCTCAGTCCTGCCCCTCACAACATCCTCCCTCTATTCTCCTTTCCTTTTTCTCAGAGAAGGGAAGAACTCTAAGGGTTAACAACCTACTCTGGCACCTCAATTCACAGCAGGACTAACCACATCTTCTCCTACTGAGGCCAGAAGATGAAGGCCAGCTAAGGTAAAGGGATCCAAAGACAGTCAAAATAGTCCCTACTCCCATTGCTAAGGGATCCACATGTAGGCTTAGATTTAAAACAAAACAGGGTTCTTAAATGCTTCTACTTCCATTCCAATCCAAGGAACCGAGGTAGGGGAGAGAAAAGGCTAGTAGAAATGCGAGTTATGAACCTCTTTAGATGTAGTTCCTTGGGGCAAGCCCAGTCTTTGTAATCAGCCTGCAGAGCAGCAAACAGCAAGAAGCTCGCCCAATTGACGAGAGTCAGAAGACGCAGCTCGACTCTGCGGAAGAAGCATGCACGAGTTAACAGGAGAGGTGAGACTCCCCTGGAGCGCCACAAGAAGATTTCCGCAGTGTTTCTGTATGTCTAAGTGAAGTGTAGAAAAATGAAGGACAGGTAAGCCATGTGAACCATTGCAGAGTGCAGTGATGAAAAAGCATTCTCTCACTGTCTCTCACTGCCTTCTGTTTATCCCTCCTCAGAATCTACACAGGGCTGTTTTCTAGCTGACGAAAATCCATGCTCTTACCACAAGACAACTTCCAGTGAAACATCACATACCCTTTCATGTGTCACTTTCAGCAGTGGGAACCATTCCTACATCCCACACTTGGGACAAAACCAAAACAAAAGAAAACAAAAGAATATTTACATGACCCAACAGAGTCCTTATGGAAATCAGACACTTCTACTTCACCCACATGATGACAGTGCTGCACATCTGTTACATATGTGTAGGAGGTCTGGCTCATGCAAGGAGCTGAAGAGAGAACAGAAATCGGTGGGGGAGCATCTCCGGAACAGGAGAGGCCCCTCGGAGCCTATGGGCAGGACTCTAAGATCCCTAACAGTGGGGGAATATGGAGCCTGAACTTGGTACCTCATGTAGTCAGGTGAAAATTTCAATGGAGGAACATCACCAACCCATCCATTAAATCTGAGACCCCAAATTTGTCCTGCATACAAGCCATGTAGCAGTAATAATGGGGTGGAGATTGAGGAAATGGCAAACCAAAGGCTAGCCCAATTTGAGACCCACCCCATGGGAGAGAACTACCCATGACACTATTAATAATACGTTGCTGTCCTTGCAGACAGGAGCCTAGCATAACCGCTCTCTGAGAGGCTTCATCCAGCAGCTGATGGAAACAGATGCTGAGACTCAGAGCCAAACAATAGCCTGAGTTCAGGAAATTTTGTGTAAGAGTAGGGGGAAGGACTGAGGGAGCCAAAGAGGTCAAGGACACTACAAGAAAACCTACAGAGTAAACTAACTGGGGGCCATGAGACCCATATAGAGACTGAACTACCAACCATTGGACTGGGCTGTTTTAATCCAGTGCTTTTTCCCCCCAAATTATGTGGATTTTAAAGTGACATCATCTCCTAATACAGTACAGTATGAGAAAACAAACCAAGGCACCGAATTAGATACTGTGGAGAAATGAAGATAGAAGATGAAGGAGCCATGGAAAAATGTCTGGATTATCATATATGACTAAAGTTAATGGGAGATGGATGCTACTGGTACCTGTATAAAATATACAAAAAAAATAATTAAAAGTTGCAATATGCAAAAGGGGAGAGGTTGGTGCATGTATGAGGAGCAGCAAACAACAGCAGCAGTAGCAACATCAACAACAGAATCCCAGATTGGTAATTCCATACTTCTTTTCTCATCTTTTAGAGGAGGCTAGATACTATAGACGTCTGCTAATTTGTTCTTGTCTAGCTAGATGTTGATAGAATCCATTAGGGTCTATAGTTACAGCTTCTTTTTCAATGAATTGAGATGCTATCACTAAATCAAAGTTAAATATATATACCAGAATGTTTAAAAAAATAATGGGCTTGCTATATAGCCCAGAATGGCCACAAACTCATGATTCTTCTGATGTAACATCTCAAATACTCATAGTTTGAAAACACACATATACACACAGACTCATACACGGTGTATGAGTGTTTATATATAACATTATTTTAAGAAATATACAAATGCCACATGAGCTTTTATCATCAGTGCCCTCGTTGTACCTGTAAAGTGGGACAATACAGTTGAGATTTATATAAATAGTTTATTTTTCTATAAAGATATATTATAAGTATATCATAAATTGTGAGTGTAGACAACAGTTGAAACTACACATATATTTCCACTCTGCCTGCCTAGTTAGAGAGACATAGGTGCTTTATCATATTTAAAGGGACCCCCACTTCATAGAAGATTCCTCGTTTTCTATAATTTGTATAATAGCTTAATGCTTTCCATTTTTTACAGCAGGTATTTAACCTTTACTAGTCTATTATTTTCCAACCATCATTAGAAAATATAGCATCATCATAACTAAACTGTATATAAATATGCTTCTGATGAAACAGCATGTCATGTTCCACCAATGTCTGTGCTACTGACAATCACCCACTTTCCTCTGAGAGTCCTCCAAGTTTGGGCTCTCAAAGTTCTATGTCCCAAGGAATATTAATTACCTGTTTTCAGTCTCCATGTATTGGTCCTTTATATACAAATTAATGCAATCAGCTATGGCTTGATGGAAGTATACATGTGTAGTCATTTCACAACTCTGTCATAGAGGACTTACATTGACAAGAGAGGTGTTTAGGGAAACAGAATAAACCACAGTGCCAGATCTACCCTGTATTATCATTGCTTTGTGGCAAGAAAATCTGGTTTTCTTTTATCATCTGAAATATGGAGAAAATATTGCTTCAAAACTCTATGATAAATGACATACTTTTATATTTGCATGTATGCACTCAGCTCTTAGTCTAAATATTAGCTGAACACCTCACCTTCTAGCGTGTTCTCCTCCTTCCAACAATTGATGTGATGGAATTAGACAATTGTTAGAAGAAGTGGAGGAAATGAAATTGTACTTGTTGTAATATTGTAGAGTTGAAACTAATATAAAGTTCCTTTTATCTTGGCCTAGCTCTACTTACTGTGTGTGTGTGGGGTGTGTGTGTGTGTGTGTGTGTGTGTGTGTGTGTGTGTGTGTGTGTGTGTGGTGTGTATTATGTATATATACATTATATAAAATGTAATACAAATATATAATATGGCGAATATATTATGTGTATATATGGCAAATAGATACAACCTAATTCCTAATTTTCATTCAAATACAAATACATATTTTAAATAAATGTACCAAAAAAGAAAAATATTCTTTTCTTGAGAAGAGAGTGCATGTTGTAACATGCTTTATGATCGAGAACAGTAAAACAAATGCCCCCTGTGTATGAACACATGTGTGTATGTGTGTGTGCATATGTATGTGTGCATGTTTGCAGGCAATTTGATGATTTTTTT
The DNA here is from genome assembly GCF_903995435.1 of Acomys russatus. NCBI lineage: Eukaryota > Metazoa > Chordata > Mammalia > Rodentia > Muridae > Acomys > Acomys russatus. Next base: position 31,609,236 of record NC_067158.1, read on the forward strand.
ATAACAGTACATCACCTACTCTAAGAATTTCTTAAGTAGAGATAAGAAATAATTCTCTCCATAGAAATTCTGAACTTGGAAGCTGACAATTTTAACACCAAAGCTCAAAGGAAGAAAACAGATCTGGATCTGGAAAGTTATTAACAAAATAAGTACAGAGATGCTGCAGACATTCATATGTCTGTTTCAGTGTCTTTAATTTTATATGTACTATATAACATATACTTTAGCTGCTTTTCTATTGCTGTAATGAAATGCATTGATAATTCAAAGAAAAGGGGGTATATTTTATTCATTCTTTAGTATCACAGTTTAACATAGGAAAAAGTAAAGGCTGTAACTCAAACAGGGCAGGAACCTGAACTTGCTATTATAGCTTTCTCAGCATCTAAGACCAACAGCTGAAAGGTGGCACCACTCACAATAGACTGCGCCTTCTGATCAATCACCAAGAAAATAGCCTACACACCTGCTCCGAGCATGAGCTCATGGATGCATTTTCTCATTGAGGTGCCCTCCTCTTATACGACTCTACCTTGTTTCAAGTTGACAAATAACTAGACAACATAACATCATTGTGTAAATCTAAGGAGACACTAAGAATATTTTCAATATTTATAACAGAATATGTCCCCCACAATATTCAATATACCCAAGGAAGCTATAGAGAGGCAAATTTTTATATGTTGTCTTGTGACATAATTCTGAAAAGTTTTGAAAGCCTATTTTACACAGACGGCTTGAAATATCATATCTGGATCTATTATCTTTAAATAAGAGAAATTTCAGAAAAAGATTTTTGTCCTTTCAACTGAATTTCAATAAAACACATTACCAAAGCTAAAGAAAACCACATGGATTGAAAGCCTGATGGAGACATTTTCTGGGCATTACCAATGTCATGTGTCATTTTGGCATTGCCTTAACTGCAAAGAAGAATATATCTAGTTCTTGGATGTGAAACGATAACAGAGCTCCAGCCATGATTCTGGGGACACAAGCACGATAAAGACACAAGCTAGACTCTCCAAGAAGAGAAAAAGCTGACAGCCAAAGCAAAGTAAGAACTTTAGAGTGAAACAGTCTATATAGTGACGTTAAAGTATATGTAAGATGGGGTCAGGACGTAGGTGTAAAGGGAGATTGGTCAGGAAGGGCATCTTTAAAACACAATTTTAGAAAGATCTTTTTAAAAATATAAATCGTGTTATCATTCAAAAATAACACATTTAAAATGATTCCACAGTCATCTACAAAAAGTCTACATCTTAGAAATAGGGAATACTGGTTATTCCTCTAGAGTACCCAGGTCAGATTTCCAGCACCCTTATGCTAGTTACGAATAGTGTGTGACTGCAATAACAGGAGATCTGATTTATTCTTCTAGGTTCCAAGGGTACTAAACACTTCTGATTCATGGGCCTACATGCAGGCAGACCACTCATACATATAAAAATGAAAAAGGCCACATATCAAACATCATTTGTGTGTGTGCATCATGGTGGAAATGGGTAGGTTGGGAAGTGCCATGTATGATATTGTCTTTACTTGTATAGATTCCTGAAGTTATTTTCAGCATATAAAGCATACTAAGCTTTAAACATTTCAGTGAATAAAAGTAATTCTAATGTATAAGTTATAAAGTCCAAATATGTCACTTAACATGATCTTCAACCCTCAGTTGCCCCATTGCTGTCCAAGTTCCAATATTTCAAGTGTGTTGTTTTTACTGAACTCTCAAACCAAGGTATGTTACTCTTTACTAAACTTTGCATAATATACCAGTAGGTCTTTACCTGTTTGGGGAATTCCTAGCCATGCTGTTTTATGAAAAATACATAGATGCTTTGGAATCAGCTTCCTTTGCAGCGTAATGTGAAGGATAAATCTTACTCCACCTACCTCACAGTATTGTCCCTTCTGCCACTTTATGCTTCTAATAATTGTGGGTCAGACACAGTTCCAGACACTGTAAATAGAGCAGTGGTCAAGAAGACCAGGATTTTTACCTCAGTGAGGGCTTTAATGTAGCAGGGAAGGAGTTGGTAGCACCTGAAAAAGCTCTGGGAAATAACAGGATCATGCAGAATTGGCCACCAGAAGTCTCATGAGCGTAAATTATGACTGGCATATACATATGACAACACAGGTTTGATAGTGTCCAGAAATGACTTTACATGATATTAATGTGTTGTAGTTTAGCATATTACTGATTTTTCCAAGTAAACAGCCTGAAAAATACCATGTTACAGACAATATGTATTATGAGAAAATGAAGCTATAGAAATAAATAGTAGTATACTCAGTAAAGGAATGTCCCGTTACCTGAGGAGAAGTCATTGATTACAGCCTTCACAACACACACTTGCTCTTTTCTAAAGAAACAGTATATAACTGAACAAACACATACAAATACATACTGCACATTAGGTACAGATGTCTCCATGGAGACATAAAAAAAAAAAAAAAAAAAAAAAACAGTTTAGAAGATGTTTGAAGTCTTCTGAGTTCGCCTGGGAATTTTTCTCTGTCCTGATGCTTTGTAGGTTGGAATTCCACAATGAAGAGAACTCTGTAGTTTAAAGAAATTCCAGAAGGGAGAGGGGAGTGTTAAGGTTTGAATATGAAATGCTCTGCATATGCTCATGTGTTGAACACTTGGTGCTGCTATTTTTAAATAGTTCTGGAAACTTCTCAGATAACAGTCACTGAGAATATTTCTTTGCAGGTTATGCTAGGCCCTCTACTCTTCCTTGCTCTCTGCTTCATGTGCACCGTGAGGTAAACAGCTTCCTTCATATGGTTACTTGCCCTGACGCAACGCCTCACCACTGGCCCAAAATAAAGGGGCCTAAAACTGTGAGATTAAGCCTGGGAAGCATCTGCTTCCGGTTGTATGTGTTCAGCCATGCCAGAGAAACCCTGACCAGTAAACAGAGCCCTTTCTGACCCAGATTACATTTAACATTGTCCAAACAGGGAAGCAATCATAGGAGAACTACCGAGATCAAGCCAGTCAATTCTAGACAAAATCAGGATGTAAAAAACTAATTAATAATAATAATTTAAAAAACCACAGAGGAATATCAAATGGCTGAGAAACACTTAAAGAAATGCTCAACCTCCTTAGTCATCAGGGAAATGCAAATCAAAACAACTCTGAGATTCCATCTTACACCCATCAGAATGGCTAAGATCAAAAACTCAAGCGACACCACATGCTGGCGAGGATGTGGGGAGAGAGGAACACTCCTTCATTGCTGGTGGGAATGCAAACTAGTACAGCCACTTTGGAAATCTATCTGGTGCTATCTCAGAAAAATGGGAATAGGGCTTCCTCAAGACCCAGCTATTCCACTCCTTGGAATATACCCAGAAGATGCTCCAGCACACAACAAGAAAATTTGCTCAACCATGTTCATAGCAGCCTTATTCATAATAGCCAGAACATGGAAACAGCCTAAGTGTCCCTCAGTAGAAGAGTGGATAAAGAAACTGTGGTACATATACACTATGGAATACTGCTCAGCTATTAAAAACAAGGAATTCCCAAAATTTGTGGATAAATGGATTGAGCTAGAAATGATCATAATGAGTGAGTTAACCCAGAAGCAGAAAGAATCAAATGGTATATAATCACTTATATCTGCATACTAGCCCAAGGGACATGTCCCACGAAAGCCTTCACTTACCAGGAAACTGGGACAGAGGGGAGGGCATCCTATTGGGACTCTAAATGAGAGACACATGGGAGAATAGCAAAATAAAAGGATGCAGAGGGTCCTAGAAATCTACAAGTAGAACAATATGATAGGCAGATTTGGGCCCAGGGGTCCCGCTCAAACTAAGGCACCAGCCAAGGACAATACAGGAGGTAAACTTTAAACCCCTTCCCAGATCTAGCCAATGGTCAGAATATTCTCCACAGTTGAGTGGAGAGTGTGATACGACTTTCTCACGTACTCTGGTGCCTCACATTTGACCATGTCCCCTGGAGGGGGAGACCTGGTGGCACTCAGAGGAAGGACAGCTGGTAGCCAAGAAGAGACTTGATACCCTATGAGAATATACAGGGGGAGGTAATCCCCCTCAAGAACAGTCATAGGGGAGGGGAATAATGGGAAAATGGGGGGGGGGGAGGAATGGGAGGATACAAGGGATGGGATGAACATTGAGATGTAACAAGAATAAATTAATAAAAAAAAAATTAAAAAAAAAACCACACACACAGAAAAAAAAAGGCTACTGAATGAAAAAAAAAAAAAAGAAAAGAAAAAAAAAAGAAAAATGTGTGAATTGTTATTTGTAAAAAGCTACAACATCTGCTTTTAAAGAAAGGCAACTTTATCCAGAATCCTGAAGGTGATTGTTAATGTCACAGAATAGCTATAGGACCATTTAATCTTATTCCTATTATAGCTAAAGGCCTTTGTTACAGTTTGCAAGGACACTTAAAGAAGGATATTGCCTGGAGAAGTCTGGCTAGTCACCAGAGAGACCTGCCAATGTGGCTGGTAATTTGGAAATGTCATAAATTTCCAGGGAATAGCTATCAGTTCTCTGAGCTAAAAAGCTGACACACTTTCAGATGCCCATACACTGGATAAGAACGGCCTTCAGAAGGATAAGCCCTGCTGATCTCTTTTGTGTAAGAATTTTGTGTGTGAGCCAGAAATCTTATTTGCAATTTAATATTTACATTAAGATATAGGCTGTATGAACTTTACTATGCAATGATTGTTGCCAGTCAATGCCTAGGCTTGACAAATTGATATCAGATATAAAACTAGAATCAGAAGTTTTAAAAATATGTATTGATGAATGGACCCCAGCAGACCAAATCTGTAGCTGCTGGCTAGCTCCAGTGGTTTGTTTATTTTTTTGGTGTTTTTATTTTGTTGTTGTTGTTGTTGCTGCTGCTGCATTTTTTTTTTTTTTTTTTTTTTTTTTGTGCTCATTTCTAACATATGCACACATTTGCTGCTAAAAGGGCATATATACATTCACAGGGCCCAGATTTGTTGGCTCCTTTGGTCTTCTTGTAGATTTGTTGGCTCCTTTGGTCTTCTTGTAGATTTGTTGGCTCCTTTGGTCTTCTTGTAGATTTGTTGGCTCCTTTGGTCTTCTTGTAGAGCTACTGTGTCTTTCAGGTCATTCTATTCCCCAACTCTTCCATAAGACTCCCTTAGGCCAGAAAGCTGAAGATGAGACTCCAATGTTATAAAGTGTATTGGGTGACTGGTCAGGCAGTAAACTGTCTTAAGTCAATTTGTACATTTTGAAAGCTGCTAGCTCACACAGCTGGTTCATTCAGGAATTTAAGTTTTATTCCTTCTCAAGTCTCTGAGGGGCATTGAAAACAAGATAATATAGTTTTACAACGAAGGTCAGTTGATTAGGGGACAAGACGTTTTAGATTAAGTTAAAGATGTTAAGCTATTAGAGTTGAGATAGGATAGATATTGAATCTCATTCAGAAATTCAGACCCAACAAGATAGGAAAGACACTTACTTCAAATGGGTCGATGTAGATGGCCAAGTCACTATGAATGTAACATGTATAGAACTCATTATTCTCATGATTGTCACAGGGTTCTCCCTGCTGTATGTAGTTTGTTTTGTACATATGTAATAAATTAAAAGTATTAAAAAAAAATAGACTCCCAGAGCTCCACACTGAAGTTTGGCTATGAGTCTCAGCATTTGCTTGGATCCCTTGCTGGGTGGAGTATTTTAGAGGACCTCTACGGTAGGCTCCCTTCCTGTTCCTTCTCTTCAACTGCTTCCTGTATCTATTCTATTTACCCTTCTGAGTGAGAATTAAGAATTCTCCCTAGGGTTCTCCTTGTTATTTAGCTTCTTTAGGTCTGTGTATTGTAGTATGGTTATCCTATATTATGTAGCTCATAGACACATCATGTCCTTCTTGGTCTGGGTTACCTCAGGATGATCATTTCTAATTCCATCCATTTGCCTACAAATTTCAATGGAGGAGTGTTCCCTTTTCTCCACATCCTCACCAGCATGTGCTGCCACTTGAGTTTTTTTTTTTTTTATCTTAACCATTCCGATAAGTGTAAGATGTAATCTCAGAGTCATTTTGATTTACATTTCCTTGATGACGACAGATGTTGAGCATTTCTTTAATTGTTACTCGGCCATTCAAAATTCCTCTGTTGAGAATCATCTGTTTAGTTCTGTACCCAATTTTTTTAATTGAATAATTCAGTTTGGTGGTGTTTAATTTCTTTAGTTCTTTATATATATTTTAAATATTAACCCTTGGTCAGATAGAGAGTTGGTGAAGACCTTCTCCTAGTCTGTAAGCTGTCTTTTCATTCCATTGACAGCGTCTTTGCCTTCCAGAAGTTTTTCAGTTTCGTGAGGTCTCACTTATTAATTGTCGATCTTAGAGCCTGAGCTGTTGGTGTTCTGTTCAGGGAGTTGTCTCCCGTGCCAATGAGCTCAAGGCTCCTCCCCACTTTTTCTGCTAACACATTTAGTGTTTCTGGTTTGGGAGCAATATCAATTCTTTTCAAACTGTTTCACAAAATAGAAACAGAAGGAATATTACCAAATTCATTCTATGAAACCACAGTCACTTTCACACCTAAACTACACAAAGACCCAACAAAGAAAGATAATTTTAGACCAATTTTCTTCATGAACATTGATGCAAAAATAGTCAATAAAATACTTGAATACTGAATCCAAGAACACATAAAAAATATCATTCATTATGACCAAGTAGTCTTTATGCCATGCATGCAGGGATGGTACAGTATATGGAAATCCATTAATGTAATCACTTGTATAAACAAACTGAAAAAAAATCCACATGATAATCTCCTTAGATGCTGAAATAGCCTTTGACAAAATCCCTCATGTTAAAAGTTTTGGAGAGATCAGAAATACAAGGCACTTACCAAGCATAGTGAAGGCAATATACAGCAAGCTAACATCAAACTAAATAGAGAAACTTGAATCTATTATACTGAAACCAGGGACACAACGAGGCTGTTCTCTCTCTCTCTCTCTCTCTCTCTCTCTCTCTCTCTCTCTCTCTCTCTCTCTCTCTCTCTCTCTCTGTCTCTCTCTGTCTCTGTCTCTGTCTCTCTCTGTCTCTCTCTCTCTCTCTCTCTCTGTCTCTCTCTCTGTATTTCTTCAACGTAGTAGTTGAAGTCCTAGCTAAAGCAATAAGACAAGTAAAGGAGATAAAAGAGATACTAATTGGAAAGGAAGAAGTCAACATATCAGTATTCACCAATGATGTGACATGACAGTATACATGTATAACTTACTAATAACTCAAGAACTTGTCACTCATGTGGTGCAGTTTGTCTCTGAGGAAACTAATGCTAAGAATGTTGGGAAATGGCTCAAATCCCTATGTTCCTGGGGGTGGCAGCTGCCTGTGGACCCTATACTACCTTGTTCTAACTCTGAGTGATAAATCCATTCTCTTTTACTTATGTAACTCTATTTATTTTATTGTTATAATAAATAAATCAAGAACAATAAAGCCATGAAAGAAATTTTTGGTTATCAGAAGTCAGTATTGAAGTCTTTCATTCCTCCTCCTCCTCCCTCTCTCTCTCTCTCTCTCTCTCTCTCTCTCTCTCTCTCTCTCTCCCCTCTCTCTCTCCCTCCCTCCATCCGCCCCCCCTCTCTCTCCCTCACACACAAACACACTTTATAGCCTGATTCCAGCCTCCTTCCTAGCCTCCTTCTCAGCCCCTGCCCCTCCTTCTCAGAAAAGTTATGTAGTATTTTAATCAAATTCAAGCAACACCTTTTGAGTGGTAAGAGCCACCCCTGGTGGAATGTGTGCAATTATGCAACTATACTACGAGATAACATTCATTCTAGGAAAGTGTTCATTTTAGTCTCCAGAGTGGAAAAAGACTACATACAGTCTTTAGTATCTTCTCCTGGTGTCAGTTAGTTCCTCACTTTCTAAGACACTTTTATAGATGACAAACATTCAAATTCTTTGCATGATTTTTGAAAAGCTGATGTGGTGGACATGCCTCAGACTTTCAGAACAACTCTTAATGGAGGAATTTCTATCTCTGTCTTTTTTCTGTGTATCTGTCTTTCTTTCTGCCTGTCATTCTGTCTGTCTCTGTCTCTCTGTCTCTGTCTCTGTCTCTCTCTCTCTCTCTCTCTCTCTCTCTCTCTCTCTCTCTCTCTCTCTCTCTCTGACATATTTGGCTTCCTTCTATCTCATAAATATTGTTATCACTACTAACTATGTCTGTGAACATACAACCATCTAGTAGCTTTTTCATTCTCATATTTCTACTTTATTAAGAAACATAATTGGATACATAGAATGAAATTGTCTCTTTTTTAATTTAAGTATATAATATGCAAGCATTAAATTGTGATTTTGTAAAAAAAGATCCCAAGACAGAGTATTTTATTTAAAAATTTCTCAATAAGATAGTGCTAGAATCCAAACAATAAATTAGGAAAAATAACTGTCTGACCGAAACTAACCAATGGACACTTTCTGCTTTTTGTGTGTATTTATTTTACTAATTTTTATTGGGGAACCTTTCTTGGAAGGATGAAGATTATAGACATCAATTCATAGCATGTTTTTTTTTAATGACATGTTTAAAGAAAATTGTTAAAATAGTATTAAAAATTGGTATATTCAATCTGAGATTTATACATTACCAACTTCAGACCTGCAAGATAACACTGTGGCCTTATAGGAAGTTCCAGGTTACCAAGAAATGTTTTGAAATGAATTAAAAGTAACACAGACTTCAAGTACAGAAATTCCTGTATGGTAGTGGAGCTTACTCAAGAAGAAATGAAAATACAAGATGACTTCTGAAATCTAGGGTTTGCTTATGATCATGATAGAGAATTTGATAGAAGATGGGCTCAGAAATTACTTTTTGATTGGCATAGGCATGTGTTCAATCCCTTACAGGACAAAACAATACAAGGTAAAAATATAAATACATCACAGCCTGGGCATCTTGGACATTTTCTTACAAGAGCTTATCTGATCTCAGTATTGTTATTGCCTCTGGGATATTATTAGAGTAATCTACACTTCACCATTTGTCTCTGAGCTCTCTCCTTTAACTGCTCCTTCCCATCCTTCCTCTGTTTTTATTATCAATTAATTAATTCCTTTTACATACCAGTCAGTGGCCCTCCTTCCTCTTCTTCCAGTCCCCTTTCCTTCCTTCTTTCCTCCTCCTCTATTCCCCAGAAAAGGGAAGCTCTCCTACCCACCCATCCCAGCTCAACAAGTCACATCAGGATTGAGTTAATCCTCTTCCCCTGAGGCCTGGTAAGGCCTTCCCCTCAGGGGAAAGTGATTGAAAAGTAGGCAACAGAGTTGAAGTCAGAGACAGCCTCCACCCCACCCCCCTTACTAGTGGACCCACATGAAGCCTGAGCTTCCCATAAGATACATATATGTAAAAGACCTAGGTCCAGTCCATGCATGGTATTTGGTTGGTGCTTCAGGCTCCACAGGCTTCTCTTGGCGCTGACTAATCATGTTTTTTGGTCTTCTTGTAGAGCTCCTGTCAAATCTAGCTCCTTTTCTCTCCCACTTATACCACTTTTCCACTAAACTTCCTATGCTTCACCCAATGTTTGGCTTTGTGACTCAGCACCTGTTACTAATAGCTGCTGGGTGGAGTCTCTCAAAGGACAACTCTGATAGACTCCTGTCTGCACTAATAGTAGAGTATAATTAATAGTGTCAGGGGTTGGCTTTCTTCCATGGTGTGGGTCTTGGGTTGGGTCAGGCATTGATTATATTCCCTTAGTCTCTGCTTTGTTTTATCTGGTCATAAACTCCACTCTTTATGGGCTATAAGTATCCCTGTGCTATTAATCATGGTTTCATAGTGGCCACAAGTTCATCTTGACATCCAGGGAATGTCAAACATATGACAGACACTCTCACATTAAGTAGATCTTCTACTCTCAAAGCCAGGAGGCCCCTTTCATGTATTTACTACAGTATTTTCTGTTGGTCCTTTTCATCTCTTTTTATTCCGTCTAGATGAGAGGATTTCTAGTAGTTTTACACCAGTTTCTCATGACATTTTTGTAGGAAATTAAACACAAAATTATGTGTATGATATTTTGTGTGTATGCATGTTTGTACAGCAGCTGCAAGAAACACCCATGGAAGCCAGATGAAGATATTGGATCCTTTGGGGCTGTAGCCACAGACAGTTGTGGGTTGTTATCTGGGTTCTGGGACTCGAATCAAAATCATCTGGAAGAGCAGCAGGTACTCTTAACCACTGAGCCAGATTGCTCATTAGCTCCCTAGGAAATATATCTACTTATATCAACAATTTTAATCCATTTATTTTCTCATTATATTTTCCAGTTGTGAATATTCTCAGTAGAATCTATATATCCAGTTTCTACTAGCCTTCTCTCTTTGGATTCCTAAATAGCCCTCAAAAGAAAACCAGTATGTAACTGAACTTAGCATATGTCTTAAACACCATATTATTTATTTTCAAATTCCTGTCTCAGAACAAAGCTGTCATGCACTAAACCTAGAATCCTTGACCAGATTTAGGCAATGGACACAACATTCTCCACAGTTGTGCGGAGAGCAGGAACTGACTTGGACATGAGCTCTGGAGACCCCCATTTGACCACTTTCTGTTAGTGAGGAGACCTTGTTACGCTCAGAGGAAGAGTCAGCAGGCTGCCAGGATGAGACCTGATAGGATATGATCTTATAGTGGGGGACAGTCCCCTTCTATCATAGACCTAGGGGAAGTGAGTAAGATAAAAGAGGGAGAGAGTGGTAACAGGAAGATACAAGTGAGGGTATAACAAATGAGATGTAATCTGAATAACCTACTTAAATAAGAAAAGAAATCGTATTTTTTTTAAAAAAGCTATCATTGCCAAAAGCTGATGTTTGCTCATTCTTTATTGCTCTCTCCCTTACTTCACTATTTAAATTCTTGTTAACCTAGCCTCTAAATAATTTCTCAGAGATATTAATTTCTCATGAATATTGTCTATGTTGTTTTTAAGCATGCTATTATAATCAAAGTTTTCGTCTCCATCATATCTAAGAAGCAGGTTGTTAAGTTTTCCACCCATTCAAACATCACCTCATTCAGTAATCCAGCCCCAAAACATAGAAGGGAATTAGCAGACTCCCTCAAACCCTTCTTTAGGCTGATATGCTCCAGTTGTGAACACAGGAACATCACAGTGTAATGTTATGCTTTCCATTAAATATAAATGTCTTAATCTTATATTGTGAAGTGGCAGTGATTTTTAAACTTCATAATATCAACCACAGCGCTGAAAAGCAGAAGATATTTGATAATTATTTTATAAATTTTTGAATGGTTGAATTCATGAGTGTAAAGAGGGGAAAGAGAAATGTGAATGTAGACATCTTCAAGAGTGTAAAATTATTGTTTGGTGGTAGACTGCATTTATAGATTGAGGTGAGTTGTGTTGACTTTACTCAATTTGACACTATGCAGACATACACATACAGGTACTTATTATGTTCGTGTACTATATACGTTAAATACCACATACAAGCAGGTGTCCACAGAGGACACAAGAAGGAGTCGGATCCATACACTCATGTATTATATTTAGTGACCATATCTCTACAGGGGTGCTCCATGTTTATCTGCGTGTTTATGGAGGCGAGAGGTAGGGCAGTGGATGTCTTCTTCAATCACTCTTCACTTCACCTTTTGTAGTGTCTCTCATGGACCTTGCCTATTCAGCTATACCTGCTGGTCAAGCAAGCTAATAAGTTTCATCCTCCTGACCCCATCTCCTTAGTCCTGGCATTGAAGGTACCTACACCATGCTTGACATTTATGCGTAAGTGCTGTGCATGCAAGCCAAGTCCTCATGCTTGTGGGATAAACACTTTTTCATCTGAGTTCTCTCCCTAACTCAACTCACTATATATATTTTAACAAGACAATTTAGGACTTATGGAATTGATTTGTTAAGGAGCTACAATAGGAATAAAACAATTTGACTCAAGCAAAATCAAGTGAGACTACCTGGGAGAAAAATGCAAGTCAAACTTTCATAAAATGAAATACCTAATTTATGATTAAGTTTTAAAATAAAAATTAATTTAAAAATCTTGCTCATATATGTATATTCAATTTCTTACATATAATCTAAGAAGTTAAGGGAAAATCCTTAGAATGCTGATGATGGTCATATCAAGTTTTGTCTAATTCCACAACCTCTCTCCTTCTATGAATAGTCATAACTTGTTGAGGAGCAAGAATATCTAATAGGCACAAAAGGATCCATTTCATCTAGATCTTTCATAGCATGGAAAAGCACTCTAAGTACAACATGGGGCAGAGGATGTGAGAGACTTTATCTTGAGTTGCTTGGACTTTTATGAAGATAAGGGTATAGACCACTGCATGATAATGAAGAAAACTGTTGTGAGTTGTGTCCTCATGCAAGAACTTTCTACAATCTTTGTGAGGTGAATATTAGAAAGGGCCAGTCAGTGTGGAGATGACTTCCTAGAAAAGTTCTTGGATCGATTGAGTTTGAAATCCTTGGCTCAGGAATGAAAGCTCCCTATGTAAATCTGGGTGGTGTTCTCCAGAAGAAGATAGAAAGAAAGCTAGATCTGAGGGAACTTGAATGGCACTGAGTCTGGAAACAAAAGAGTGAAGCAGTTGAAGTTCTCACAACGTCTTTATACATAGGCAAAAAATCAGATTTTATCCCTTATATTTTAGTTAAGGCTGGTCCCCTGTTTAGATGTAGCCAATGGGTGGCTCATTTTCCACATGGATTCCCTAGTAAGGGGAGCAGGGACTACCCCTGACATGGAATCTGGTGTCAGTGATTTGATCACTTATCCTTGGAGGGGCAGCCTTGTGTGGTCACACAGGATGAGGATGCAGGCTATCCTAATGAGACCTGATAGGCTGTGGTCGGATATTAGAGGAGAAGGCTCCTCCTGTCAGAAGACTAGGGGAGAGGAATAAGGAGGAAGAGGAAAGGGATGATGGGAGAGGGAAGATACGAGTGAGGACGTAATGTGAATAAATTATAAAAAATTAAAAATTAAAAAAACTTTGCTTCCATAATCCAAGAGTGTGATATAAATAATATAATATCAAAATAGCACACATTGAAAATAAGAGCTGGAAAAAGTCATAGATGAAAACTGATAATCACAGAGGTTGGAAAGATGTTTTAAATGAATATCAATTGTATTTTTGGTTATCCCTAGAGAAGGAAAGAAATGAAGCAAAATAATAGCATCACTTATGCTTCTAGCCAGAACCATGAATGTTATTACTCAAGAACATACGATTTTGATCAAGTCTGTTTTACCTGCATGCAAACACACTGTGTGCATGCCTGTAGACAGAGATGAGGATATTATACTCTTGGATTATGGATTCAACCAGCCATGGATTGAAAATGATTGAAGAAAAAAGATGCATCATGACTAAACATGTCATTAATTCTTGAAAAACTATTCACACAAGATGCACTTGTATTAGATATAAATAAAGATGTATAGATGACATAAAGAGCATCTTTTGAAAAGGGGGATAAGGAAATGATGTCACTTACATGAGAGACATGAGCACTTTCAGATTTTTGACATCTCTGTTACTCAGACTTGCATCGCTAGGAGGATACATGAAAAAAGTCCATTTAGCAGGAGAATATATTTGAATTAAAGCCATATTTTATAAAAAAAACTTTGCTTCAATACATGTTATAATTTATAAATATCATAATATAATATGTCATAATTAAAAATACTATAACAAATATTTAACATTATAATAGTTTGTTAAAATTCATTAAATAAAATTATCCCTTGACATTACTGGAACATGATCTGCTCTTGTAAGAAAAGAGTATTTATTTATAATTATTCTTAGTACAATTCTGACATCCAAAAGTATAGTCAATACCAGCTATTTAAGTTATAAAGTGATGAGTGTGTAGGTGTCAGGATCCATCCATCATTAAGCCAAGCTTTGGATTGGGTGGAAAGAATCTATATTTTATTGTGCATTTGGAGACAAGACAAATGGCAATTGGAAGCTCAGCTTTAAGCTAGAATTTAATGCAACCTTCATCCCCCCTGATTTTTAACAATATCACCGAGAAATGCATACATGTTTACACTTGATCTCTGCACTTTAGAGGCTCAGACATAACTGAAGCTGAGTCTGACTCTCAATATCCTCTTACCCACCTTCGCCTTTCACTCTGCTAGGTAAAGTAAGCTTTATGCTATGACAAACATCTTAACAACAAATATGTAGCTCCTCAGCCCTACTAAGTTCATTGTGCAGTCCACACAGGCATGTGTGTGTAGTGTAATGACTTTTGCCTCTATGTCCACATTGTAAAATGCCCTCCAGTATGGTAAGACATAACCTGAAGAGATAGATGAATAGTGACAGACTCATCCCTGTTTCAAAACAATATGATACTGGATCACTTCCACTCAATTAGGCAATAGTTATATAACTGCCCTAAGGGGAGGCCTGGTGGCACTCAGAGGGAGGATAGCAGGCTACCAAGAAGAGACTTGATACCCTCTGAGCACATACAGGAGGAGGAAGTCCCCCTCAGTCACAGTCATAGGGGAGGGGAGTAAGGGGAAAATGGGAGGGAAGGAGGAACGGCAGGATAAAAGGGAGGGGATAACCATTGAGATGTAATATGACTAAATTAATAAAAAATAACTGCCCTAATACATAAGGCTGGTGTGTCTAGATGGAAACACTAACAAAATATGTGATACCTGCTCCTCTCATACTCAATTGAATATTACATCAAAAGACTGTATTTGGTGAGATTCAAGATATTACTGAGTTGAAAACTACATGCTGAAATCAAATAATGATCAATTACATATCTACAGAGTTTTCACAATGTATCAGACCCTATTATCCTTTAGAAGTTAAAACAAACAAAATATGTTTAGAAGTTTTTTTTATAGCCATGGAATATGAGTTCTAAAACAAGAGTAAGAAACAGCCAATATATAACTCCTTAAGTGTAACAATTTCACAAATCAAAACAAAACAAACGGAAGACAAATGTATGGTTTACACAGAATTTGCTTTGGGTGAAAGTATCTCAATAGTCAAGGTAGACTAGGAATTCATCAAAATTCTCTCAAGGATGTGATGTTTCAATAAAAATCTGAGAAGCAGTTGCATGAAGTCAGGGAAGAATTCTTGACAGAAAACAGCGTAAACTTTGGAACATAATTCTATTCTGGGTGGTAGCAAAACAAAAACTGGGTCACTGTTGATGGAACAAAGAGGAGACTGTGGGCATCAGATATTGTTGAAGGAGCAAGGAGTCCCACTCAAGTAGGCAATTGCATTTAAGGCAAGCCAAAGAATGAGAGAATGACAGAAATTATTGTCAGATAGTATGCAGAAGAAAGATAGAATACAATTTGTGTTGGTTTCTGGCACAGTACATTCTTCCAAACTCTGTGCATCCCTGAACCCCCAAAATAGAAGCTATAATGACAGCTGCCTATGTGAGAGCCAAAGGCAATATCAGAGTTGAAAGGTGTTAAGGTTTACTTTCTTTCAATGGAACTGTCAGAAAAATATATTGTTACTGAAAAACTGCCAGGGCTGGCAAAATCTAGGTATATCTAAACGCTAAAGGAAAAGTGCAGGAGTGCAAAATGCTACCCCAGCAAGAGCAGGCTCAAGGAACTCCAGCTGGTATATTTAAATGGGTGATGTACATCTTGTTACCAGCCTGGCACACAGAGATGCAGAATTCTCTTGTGTGAGTGTGAGAGCCCACAAATGTAAGTCTATGTCACATTGAGGCAAGCCCACCTTTGGAAAATGAAAAAATGCAAGTGGGGGGCATGATGGGGAGATAGGTTCATGAAAAGGCACTGGCACTGAGAAGCGTCCATTGGAAAGTCTTCTACTCTTGGGCTGCCTGAACTATTCCACAGGAAAGCTACTTCTAAAACACACTTCTTATGTAGATAGAAATTGATGTAATAAATAAGATGGATTGAGGGCATTTATTTCACTTTGGTTTCTGGAAACCTTAAAATTCAAAATAACTTCAGGATCCACAATGAATATAGAGAATAAGGAAAATAAAGGATTTCTATTGCATAGGGTTATTCTGTTATGATTTATTTAAAGCTTGTTCTATTGTTGTATGTTACTGTCATTGGTGGTGTCCATGGAATTTCATGTCATTTAACAGAAATATAACTATTCATGAAATGTTTAGTTTGAATTTAATGGGTATGCCAAATTGACTATCATAATGTTGAAGGTCATAAAAATCATATATGTGTTTGATATTCCATTCTTGTACAATTATTGCACATTTTAAGGAAGTGTTCTTACCAAAATCAATCAACAAGTGATAAATCTGGAAACAAAACAGTTTTAAAGTTTCAAAGTCATATGACTGAAAGTAATTGATAGAGATGGGCTTAAATGAGATCTCTGACTTTGAAGAAAATACATGCTTTGTATCATTGTTATTTTGGTGGTTAGCGCATGAGTATCTAATAGCCACAGTGTGTGGTGATATCAAATGGGCACCGTCTTCAGAGTCTCAGTTTTATCATCTATGTGCTGAGCTTAAGTTTAGCATGGCATGAGCCAAATGCAAACGCCTTAAGCTCGAAGTTGGAAAAACATAACAGGAGAAAGTTAGCATGAGCCTCACCAGTGCTGCTCCACTCTCATAAACATTTGCATTAGGAGCCGTCATCTTACACAGGCTCTGATGATAACACTCCATAAAGATAAAGTAATATTTCAAGAGGTTATATTACCCATACAGGCAAGCATTAAACTGCTAAGAATAAAGAGGAGTGTTGGTGTTCTGACCAGAACTTTAGTCAATTCCTGCAGATGGTCCCTTCCCTAAGTTTTATGGTGACTGACAAAGCAATTCAAGAAAGTCTATTATGATCTGCTGACAGTGAAACACAGTGAGGCCAAACTGATGAGTGCCTGTGTGAAAAACTGCACATAGCTTTAGGGGCTACAGAGATGTCCCAGGAGTTAAGAGCATTGCCTGTTTTTCCTGAGGATGGTGGTTTACTTAGTGTAACTGTATAATATACCGCTGAAAGAATGTTGATGAGATGGTTGATTTGAGAGAGGAAAATTACTATGTATTATTTTACAATTTAAATTAAGTTCATTTCAGCTGTATTGCTATCCTATATACACCAACTTTTTATATTTATAAGTTGTAAATTTACTTAAAGGTTGGTAGAAATGAATACCTTTTCATCAAAAAAGTAAATTTCAATGTAAGAAAATTATAAATGTACTAGAATTATTTTATATTTGTTGTCAAATATAATTTATGTAGTTTTACTTCATCAGCTAAATAGAAAATAGAAATGAAAATTTTATGGTAAGTATAACTTACAAATAATAGTTTTAAAATAGGTTCATTCTGCTTTATTTTTAAAGTGTTTTCATGAACTATTTTTACTAACACAAAACATGTTATTTCAGCATGCAATGATAAATCTAATGATCAAATTAAGCATGACTACCAAACATAAGGGAGATGAGTCATAAAAATCACAACACGTTCATCAGTTGTTGCAAGTGCCTATGATGCTCAAACACTGGGTAAATAATAAACTCTCCAAAGTACATTTTTTCCATTAAAAGAAGAAAAAAGATGAATATGTGTCACAACGGAAATGAGTTATTCTTAATTGTTTGAGAACCCGTTATGAACATCTTAGATTAAATGGTTAGTTAGTAACTTTCCTGAGGCAGGGAATGCCCCAGTATCTGTTTAAAAGATCAGTTTTTTTTTTCTTTTATTTAAGCAATATTATCCCCTGAGTTTTGGATTTTCCTGCAGCTACTGCAATACTAGGTCTATATATGGAAAGGATAGAGCAAGTTCCCATCAATTCCCAACCTCCAAAAATCCACTTACTATATTGTCCCTAGAGGATATGCTGGATACTAATCTAATAAGAACAGATGCTACACTTGATATCAGCAAAAAGGCCGAGGAGTGGTGGTTAAACATTATTTCTAGGTATGGTGTATGGATGGTTCAAAAACAGATTATATTGGAATCTGGGTAGTACCTAAATTGAGACTTCCTCCTCCCTAGTGATGAGGTTGGGTTGAGTTGACAATAAAATCCAATCAGAACAAGGATGTATTGGAACTTTTAGTGTTGTTGAAGGGGGACTCTAGTGGGAAGAAATTAGGGTAGCAATGCTGTGTCTTTGATGAGGATAATGGAATCTTGGCTATTTCCTTGTCCTCGTCCTCGTCCTCCTCCTCCTCCTCCTCCTTGTTCTCCTCCTCGTCCTCTTCCTCCTTCTTTTCTCCTTCTCCTCCTCCTCCTTCTTCTTCTTCCTCCCCCTCCTCCTCTTCCTCCTCTTCCCTCTACTGCTGCTGCTCCTCCTCCTCCTTCATAGGCTCTAATCCATTGTGCTAACACAGACCCACAGCGGTATGACAAAAAGGAGATGGATTGAGTGTTCTAAAATGTGATCCAACAAACATTACTGTTTTTATTTGTATTTTCTCAGATGTTTTGTCATAGCAATGCAAAGCTAAGTAACATAAGGTGCTAGCTTTTAGCCAGCTGTAATTCTAAGGCTTTTGATTTTAAGCTCTCTAGTGGAACCTTATCATGTATTTACAGCTTTCCCAGGAAACAGCCTGTGAAATGGGGAGTCCTGTGGAGACAAGAGACCATGCTTTGCAGTGTCCATTTGATATTTATCAGAGAGTAGATTCTCTGTTTACTTACCTATAACAGAAAACATAACAACAGCTTTCATGTCACAGTGAGTACAAAATGAGGAAAAGGGTGAAAATCAGAACAGAGTGTGTGCTACATAAATATTTTAGCTAAGGTATATATTTTCACTCTTTTATCAATATTTCATCAAACCAAGACTATGAATTTAATGATTTTCTAAATATGTATTTTTTCTCTGCCTGAATTCTTTGGCAGTAAGAATAAAAACAGAAAAATAAAAACAATAACCAACCTAAATCCTTATAACAGATAAACCTATGGTACTTAATGATTTCAACTATAGCCTCTGAGTTCTTTTAAAGTGTTTCTGTACTGTTTTCAAAAGATGTCCATCCAAGATGTTTTGACACTGGCACGTACCACATTCATACACTGTGAGTTAATATATGTTAAAATCTGTTCCAAGTTTGGAAACAAACCTTGCTGATATGAAGGTAATATATAGTGCCTGTCATCAGGACTGTGTGTGCAGGTGCACACTGTATGTTGACAATGTGCAACTGGCATTAGCATTAATCACAGACTGAACTTGGCAGATGCTAGATTTTACAGCAAGTATAATCCAGTGTTACTGCAATAGGCAGTAAGATCCTCATTCATTTCTGAGACACATTAGGATATAGTTATAATGTCAACAATTAGAGTGAGAGGGAGATAGAAATGGAAGGATACAAGGGATGGGATAACAATTTAGATGTTATATGAATAAATTAATAAAATATATAAAAATAACTACAGGCTAGTGTGTGCAAGTACTATGATAGATGTGTAAATACATGTTGGTAAATATGATAAATATAATTTTCTCTGTGTTCTTTTGTATGTTTCTGATTTAAAAAGTGCCTTTTAATAGTTTTCTTCATAAATTAAGATTCAAAATATGTGGTTCCTTCCCAAATAACCTTCCTTAATATGCTCAGATCCAGAGGTTCCTTGCAGGTAGAAGCAACATTTCTCATGTGATGCTCTTGTGTAGCTATCTCATGCGGTTCTTAAATATAAAGATGTTACCTCCCAAAAAGACAGTATCATCCTATGATTAACACTTAAGGTTCTTCCTATGAGCCTACAGAAAACGAATGCTAAGCAAATTCCTCTTGACATTCTGACAGCAATAGCTACATCATCATTTTTGTAAGTCCTTACTCAACTCTTTAAAATGACTAATAGATGATATACCCTACGATAAAATAAGGAGTTTATAAAACAGACATCTATTGAGTAACTTCAATACACAACGAACATCTGTTATCTGAAAGGTATAAAGGGTACAGTAGAGAACAAACAGAAGATCTGTGTGGTGGACATTGTGACTGATTCAGGAGTTACAGGGCAAGCAAAGATAAGGGTTTAAATGTAAAAATCAAAGTATAAGAAAATCCATGTGGGTTTAAAGAGATGGGTCAGAGGTTAAGGCTTCAGAGGATCACAGCACTCATGCTCGAAGATCATAAGAAAATATAAATGCAGCTTAAGGAGATATGATTCATTATTCTAGCCTCTGCAGGTACTCACATACATGTGGTATACATGCACCAAAACACACACACACACACACACACACACACACACACACATGCACACGCATGCACACACACACATACACACACAATCTACACATGAACAAAAATGAAATAATTTAACAAAATACAATATATTGATTAGGCAAGTTACAGAATAGATATCCACATAAACACATTTTAAAATTCTCAACCTTACTCGTTATAAAGAAGAAGCAAATTAATGCTATAGTAGCTAAATTATTATCCATTTCCTGAGTGCACAAAATTTTAAATAAATATAAGCATAAAATATAAAATGTGAACTAAGAGGTGTTCCCATGTACTGCAAGAATAACATTAGATACTATTTAATATAAGTCGTTAAATCTCAGCATATAGATCAGCATATAACAAAATAACATAGCATATCTTGTGTTGTATTGTATTTTATTATCAAAAATTTTGTTTCTGGTCCTGAAAAGATACTTTGGTGTTTAAGAGCACTGGTTGCTCCTTCATAGGACTGAGGTTTCACTCTCAGAACACACATGGCGCATCACAACCATCTATCTGACCAGTCTCTGGAAATCTGATGTCCCATTCTGACCTTCGTAGCCACTGCATTCACACGATGCATAGATATAAACACACATTCAGGTAAAAGCAATAATGACTAATTTAAACATTTTTAAAACTATACTTCTAAGCACAGATTATATTGAGGTATTTACATATGTATGCCAAAATGTACTTATAGGTGTTCATGGCATTATTTTAATGTCCTCCAAAATGACCCCAATCTTACAACTGTAAAAATAGATCCATGCCTACTGATCTTAATATAGTATGATTCCAGACACTCATGAAAATAAATGATCATCAAAGAAACAAAATAGAGATTATTAAAATAGAATCCAAGCACAATACACACCTATGCGTGGATTCTATTTACATTATGTACATTAAATGCATGCACATAAGCTGTGGTATCCAAACTAAAAATGAGGTCTACGCTCTAGGAAACAGACTGAGGCCATTGATTAAGGTGAAACAATAATTAACTTAACAACTGAATGTGTTAGTAATTTATTCATTTATATAACAGTGTGTTGTGGCTCTGCACACATTTTGGTAATTTATGAAGTGCTGTATTTGTGACCCATAAGTATATCTCAACTTATGCTATTCTTCAGCTTAAAAACAGTATGGAAAAATTTTAGGATTTATGTTGAAAATGGTGAAAGTTATTCATTATACGCAGATATTCATCAATTTGTAATCTTTTTCTGTGATATTGAGCTGATTATATAGACTCAGGTATTCCAAATGACATTAAGACTGTGGTTCAACCACACATCTTGAAACCAAGGATTTACAGCAAACTTATATAGCTTGACTCAAATCTGATTTTTGTCCATGCAATATACAGTCAAGGAAGAGTAAATAAAATAAAAGTCACATGTAAGCTCTGGGAGATTTACTAGAAGAAGGTAAAAAAAAAAGCATGTCCATGATACATATGAAAATACCTTGGCTGTAAACACACCTGCTCCAAGGAATAATATTGGCTACTCATATTTGGGCTTGAGTTTTAATTTTAATTAGATAGCTAGTAAGAAATTTGGTCAAGATTTTGAGAGAAACAGAAAGCGAACTTTAAATTGAACTAGAAAGAATATGACATTAAGAACATGGCTCCAGGGTACACAAAGAAATGAATTACAAATGGGGAGACATTACAAATGATAACTTAGATGACACATTTGTTGATATTTTCTTTTCTTACAATAGAAATCTAGGGCTGAGAGTTGTAGCTCAGGGACAGTAGAAAGCCTTAGTTTGAACAAGCCCCTAAGTTCATTCTCTAGGACCTCAGCTTAATACAGTCATGATTTCTTTATATAAAAGGGCGCTGTGAAGCGAGTGGTTTCAATATTATAAGCTGTACTTTGCCTTAAACTCTCAATGTCCTTAGAATAGATTCCAGACTGTGTGGCCCTCTTCTTGCTCTTCAGACAAAAGGCCCTCATTTGCACCTGCTGTGAATGTGAACAATTTCAGGAGTATGGACAAATTCCCTAGATTGTGTTCACTGCTGAAGGCAACTGCTTTGTTCATGGAAAACTCCCTCAGCTGGAGAATCCTGTCTATGATGATGACAAGTGTCCAGGAAAACTTACACCACACAAGTGAAAAAGATTATATCCAAGATTATTGTGATGATGGTCAAAGTCAACGCATTGAGTGAGAATGAAGGCTCAGCCCAAATATTTTGCAATGGAAAGAGGCGTGTTGGGTAGCTCTAGCACTGAGCGAGCTTAGTGGATAATACGAGGGAAGGGTCAAGAAGGGGTCGGTCAAAGGTATTATGCCATCCGTATTTAGGGAAGAGTTCCAGTCAAAGTCAAGCTCAGAATCTGAGTCACTGAGAAGTGGAGCCAATGTCTTCATGTGCAATATGGTGAAGATGACTGTTTTCACCAAAAAAGACATGTTTACACTGTAAAACTGAAAAGTTAAGTTTTCTATCTCTGAGAACCTGGGAAAGCACTTGTAGTTATAACCCTTCTAAATGCAGAATTCAAAGTCTACAGGGGAGAAAAAAGATGTCTATAACTCAGTGCTGCTAAGGATAATGTGAAAGCAATCTCAGCCTTAGTCTCTGTGAACCTTACCTCTGCCATAACCTACATCACATGTTAATGGCTATAGCAGTCTGGAGATATGGATTCAGCGAAGCTCTCTGTTAAACTGCCTATCACTATCTCCCTAAGTTTTTTCACTTTCTCTAATCTTTCCCACTTTTTAATCTCCCATAGAGATGGCTTCTAGAAACAGAGCCAATGTGGTGGTCCTGCAAAAAAAAAAAAAAAAAAATCTCAAATTTGGCCATCCAGGCATTTACCAGAACACACATTACATCCACTTCTATCACTAAACTACCACTCCCTTTTGCACAGTTAGATATGTTTTTTTTTTTTAGAAGATCCATCTTCTTGACCTCTAGTTCCACCTCATCTTTAAATTTCAAACTGTCCCAGAGTGCCTTCTTCCTCATTTTTGTAGCATTTATGCACTTTGTGATACATTTTTCTAAATATAAGGACTTTGGCTGGGTAAATAAGGGTTGGTGTGAGGTAAAGAAGCCTAAAAGTCAGTATCTCTGTTTATCACAAAAGCAGTCTCTTCAAACATTTTCCTATCTGCCAGCAACATCCTTTACCCTTCCAGGAAGGGGACCTACTTCAGGCAAGGGGACCTAGTTTCCAACCCTGTCAGCTCAGATCCCTACCCTGCTGTCTGCCATATAAAAATCTGCCTGCTTTTCTGCAATATTTACACTTCTGTCTGCCTCCACCCCAGACATGATCTTCTCAGTTTGACCCCAAATAAACCTTGCTTTGTACCCACGGAGCAATCGACATCTCCAGTTTCTTTGTACTGCCTATACTTTGGACTTTATCATTGCTACTAGAAATATTAAAGGCTTTTGAGATCATTCAGATGAAATAAAAAAGACACATAACATCTGGGCCTCAGACACAAAATGCTATGAATTCCATGGTGTTATGATACAATTCATGTCTTGATGACCTTGGGGCTTATGTGATAAAAGTGGGTATAGAACTTCGGGGAATTACTCAGAGTGGTTGTCTTTATGAGAAAATACAGACCTCTCTCCTTCACATGAGGACACAATTAAAAGAGCCATCAGATAACTAAATGGGATTTCACAAAAATAATAGCACAGTGGCTTTTGGAAATGATTTTGGACTTCAAAATCTTCGCAGTGTTACAGTAAATCAATCAAACTGTTTGTAGTTTGTTGGAGTAATCTGAATTTTTAAAATTTTTAATTAATTTATTCTTGTTACATCTCAATGGTTATCCCATCCCTTGTATCCTCCCATTCTTCCCTTCCTCCCATTTTCCCCTTATTCCCCTCCCCTATGACTGTTCCTGAGGGGGATTTCCTCCCCCTGTATATGCTTATAGGGTATCAAGTCTCTTCTTGGTAACCTGCGATCCTTCCTCGGAGTGCCACCAGGTCTCCCCCTCCAGGGGAGATGGTCAAATATGAGGCACCAGAGTTCATGTGAAAGTCATACCCCACACTCCACTCAGCTGTGGAGAATGTCCTGTCCATTGGCTAGATCTGGGTAGGGGTTTAAAGTTTACGGCCTGTATTGTCCTTGGCTGGTGCCTTAGTTTGAGCGGGACCCCTGGGCCCAAATCTGCCTATCATAATGTTCTTCTTGTAGGTTTCTAGGACCCTCTGGATCCTTCTACTTTGCTATTCTCCCATGCTTCTCTCATCTAGAGTCCCAATAGGATGTCCTCCCCTCTGTCCCAGTTTCCTGGCTTTAATGGGACATGCCCCTTGGGCTAGTATGCAGATATAAGTGAGTATATACCATTGAGTCTTTCTGCTTCTGGGTTAACTCACTCATTATGATCATTTCTAGCTCAATCCATTGTCCAGAAATTTCGAGAATTCCTTGTTTTTAATAGTTGAATTTTTATATTATCAGAAACAAGTGTGAAAATAAGATTTGAATATGTTTAGTTCCTTCAGATGTTTCCATGGATAACTAGTAGAAAAATAGAAATAATGAGCAGAGAATGAGAGACAGTCAGTCACTACATTATTGAAAAGTCATCACTCTAAGTAGAATTTGAGCCCACTGGGAACATTTTGGTGACAATAGACAGTGTAATGTCAGAGATGATAGTGGGACCCACATCATCCATAAATTTTGTGGGAATCCCTGCAGAATATGAATTCATACCTCACAAGATTCTGAATAGAAACCTCTGAAATCAAGAGGCTTGACACGAGGAAGTAAAGATTCCATGCAAGTGGGTTTTCTTCTTTCAAACAACAAATACCTACTACAATGACCAGCTCAACGTTTCTTACAAAATGGAAGAGTCTAGAGTATGTCTACTTCCACGTTCTCTCATCGTCATTTGCCTTCTTCTGCAGTAGGATATTTTTATTAATTTTTCCAAACAAATGACTCAACTTCAGCATGCGGTAGCACAGTACTTAGGAATGACATAATTATTATTGCAATGATATAGTAAACAGGTTTGCAAATAAACATTCTGCCTCCTGTGGGGGTTACAACACTAGCTCCACATCAGCAAAGAAGAAGGATGCTTTCCTAGTCACACTGAGCACGTACTCAGCAGAAGCTAATACACAGTCCAGATGCTGAGAAAAGCTGCTGCTAATCCATTGAGCCTGTTGGATGGAGGTAAGTAAAAGAACTCATGCTTTATTGGAACAGTTGTTAAATGAAAGAAACTTTTGAGAGAGGAAACTGCTTCCTGGTAATATTAGGTGCATAGTTCTCCCAATTACATTTCCCACACAATCTGAAACAGAATGCACCAGGGAAACTGTTATTCATTTGACTTCAGTATTCAAGCAAAACACATTTCTCACCCCAATAATAGTATTTGGGGGGATAATGAAATTTTGATATCAGCTGTTAGACTGAACAAACTGACCTCTACAGGATCCATATTTCTTTACACCTGTGGTTAAAATCATATAACATAAAAGAAAATAAAACAGCATGGTTGTTATTTGTCCTTAGAGTGTCATTAAACTCTGAACAGTGTTAGCAAACTGTATTACTCTCCACGCTTCTTAGGAGTAAACGTTTAGAGAATAACAACCAGTGGGGTTAGCTGGGACATTCTAGCACTATGAATAGCTCTACTTTTCTGGTAAAGTTAAAAAATTAGGAAAAAAAATGAACTCCCAACTAAAGTATTGTGTAGGACACAAAGGAAGCCACCCTGTGTTATTCAGAGGCAGGATGTTGAATTACATCTTCCCTCAGCCTGTGATGGATTCCCCTTTCATTGAGAAAACAGCTATTTATTCATGTCAAGGTAACTAAATAAAATATCCTTATCTTTCCTTTTTGTTAGAAACACAGTATATCATCCTGTGAGATGCATGGTTGCCATTAAATAACTTCTAGTTCATTTCAGTGCTTCTAGGTCTGCTATGATATAATATTTAGTATTTCTGAGGCCTAGTCACCTGGATTTTATTTCTTTTAAACAATACCATCCCTCCTATGCTGTATAGGCCATTGTCATTTCCCACCCAAGTTTCTGCCTGGTGCTCTACCAGCTGCCAATTCCACCTCGCACATTCTTCAGATTCATCAAGACTGTGCTCTCCTCACCTGACTGGCTGCTCTTCAGACTGAGTAAGACTTCCTCTTCCTTCTACACAAGCTTCCTCGGAGATTTCTTGTAAGCCTCTGCTCTTCTACTACTCCAGAGAATGTGTACAGTGACATTAATTGTACTGAGTAGGACTTATTGCTACATGAACAGAAAATCCATACAACTAGTCTCCAGATTTTATCAGAACTCCAAGATCTACAAGAAGCCCAAATAGCTCCTGAACACAAAAAGAAGACTATGGCATGATGAGCATCCCTATGTGGCACCTCTTTGTGAGCCAAGACTTGTCATGACCGTCACTCTCTGATGCTCAGAGGAGTAGCCAGCCATTCAACTCATTCCCATAATGTCAGAAGAAAGAAATCTGTTCTACCTTCATCGTTTGCTCATATTAACAATTTTTCTTCTCAGAGAAAAAGAAAGTATATATTTTTAGTTCACCAGATATGGTGGCATACATCTTTCATCCCAACATTTGGGAGATAGAGTCAAGAGGATCTCATTGCATCATTCAAGATCAGCCTGGACTACATAGTGAATTCCAGGCCATCTAGAAATGTGTGGTGAGACTCTGTCTCAAAAACACAAATGTCCTCTTTAAAACAACTGAATTGTGAGGCCACTGTAGTCATGGAAGCAGGCAAACTGACTACACATCATCCTCTCCTTCCACTCCTCTAAACCCAATTTCCAGTCTCATGCTCAGACTTTAACAAACAACCTCCATCCACCTCCCTGTCCCCATCTACAATGGATGGCATAGGTCTTCCCTTCCAAACTTCCTTCCCCCAGCAGTGGCTTTATTCCAGCCCCCTTCCCCAGCAGGAATTCCCAGAGAGCTCTCAGATCAATCCAGTCAGGGAAGCAGATATGCCAACTGCAGATCTTCACCTCTCTTGAAACCCCTCCAACTCTAATCCCTCAGTCTCCTCTCTAGCTCTCTAGCAGAGCGCCTGCTGCAGCCTCCATTCCTCTCCTCCTGACCCTATCTCCAGCTGCTCACGTGGATCTTTGCTTCCAAACTCCTTTCCCCAATTCATTGCTCTATCTCAGACCCCCAACTTCAGCAGGCACTCTAGCTACAGAACAGCTAGCCGCTCAGGTCAGGAACTAGATAGCCTAACTATAGATCTTAGTCATGTCCTCCACCCCTCTAAATCCAATCCCATACTTTCACGTCAATATCTGTGGTAGACCACATGCTGAGGACTTCCTCTCTCCTTTCTGCTCCCATCTCCAGTGGATCATGAAAATCTTCTCCTCCAACCTTTCCCCTGACTATTCTTATGATCCCAAATGCCAATTCCAGCAGCTTTTCTCTTGGAACCCACCAGCAAGGGCTGACAGAGATGCACATAGGCCAGGGAAGATGGTAGGTAGCCCAGATCTTCATTTTCCCTCCTTCCATATCTAATCTCCCAGTCTATTCCACAGTTCTCTAAGAGACTACATATTAAGGCCCTTTTCTCACTTTCTGTCCACATTCCCAGAGACCTAAAAAGACCCTGGTGGAACATCTGTTGACCCACTTATACCTTTGGTTCCCCAGCCCTTTCCCTTTCCTAAGTGTCAGGACAGAGTTCCTAGGAACGCATTTACATTTTATCAGGATCCTATAAGAATTTCCTATCAAGCAAATGCAGACACCACAATCTCCTAAGAATCAGAAACTGTAACAGAAACTAAGGAACCAAACACCCACACAATAGAAACATTACAACACCTGTAATTAAACTTTTTCCAAACCTAGATACCTAGATGCAAGTAGAAAAACGCAATCAGAAACAGGTGTGCTGATATGTTTCCACCAGAGCCCAGTGTTCCTATCACAGTAGGCTCTGAGTATTGCAACATAGCTGAGACATGAGACAAAGACATGAAAACAGCACTTATGAATATGATAAAGGTCCTCAAATAGGAAATGAATAAATCCCTTAATCCATAACACAACACAAACAAACAATGGTTGAAAAAATGAACAAAGTAGTTCAAGACATAAGTGGGGAAAGAGAATCAAGAAAAATGCAATCAGAGGGAAATCTAGAAGAAAAAATTTAAAAACTTTGAACAATAACCTCAGAGGCAAGCAGCATCAACAGAACACAAGGTAGGAAACAAGATGTCACGCATTGAAGACCTGATCAAAGAAATGAACACTTCAGTGAAAGAAAGAGTTAAATCTTAAAAATAAAAACAAACAAAAGAACCACTTGGCAGTAAAGATCCAGGAATTTCTGTGACACATCACAACCACCATAGTATGAGTGTGAGTAAAGGAAGGAGAAGAATCAAAGGTCAAAGGCCCCGAAAAATTTTTCAGTAAAATCATAAAATCCTAACCTAAAGAAGGAGATGCCTATCAAAGTAAAAGAAGCATACAGAACACCAAATAAGCCTAGGCCAAAAAAGAAATTTCCCTTGGCACAGAATAATCAAAACCGCAGCTGCAGGATAGAAAGATCAGGCAGCATACAAAGCCTGACCTATTATAATTATACCTGATTTCTCAATGGAGACTCTAAAAGCCAGAAGGACCTGGACAGAGCTGCTAAGAAATCACAGATTCCATACCAGATCACTATTACTATACCCAGCAGAACTTTCAATTACAATAGGTGTAGAAAATAAGACATTCCAGGGTAAATCTAAATTTTAACAATATGTATCTACGATTCCAAGCTTATTGTAGATAATAAAAGGAAAACTGTATCCTATAGGGTTTAACCTCGGCCAAAAAAAAAATAATAATAAAAATAAAAAAATAAAAAAAACCCATAAGCAATACATAATTCAGACCAGTAATTTAAGAAAGGAAAAAGTAGCAGACACACACACACACACACACACACACACACACACACACACACACACACACACACACACGCACACCTCAATGCTGCTGCCCCTGCTGCTACTATCACTACTGGCAGCTCCAACAAAATAACAGGAAATGACAAACACTACTCACTAATATCTTTCAATGTCAATGGTCTCAATAATCTTGATAAAAAGACACAAGGTAATGAATGTGAATGAATGTGAAAATGGGATCCATCTTTCTGTTACATACAAGACACATACCTTGACATCAATGATAGACATTACATCATGCTAAAAGGTAAAGAAAAGTTATTCTATGCATATGGGCCTATGAAAACATGTTGGTGTAGCCATTTTAGCATCTGACAAAATAGATTTTAAATCAAAACTAATCAGAAGAGACAGGAAAAATCACTACATGCTCCTCAAAGAAAAAGAATCTATCAAGAGGACAATTGCAATTTTTAGCACCTATACACCAAACACAAGGCCACACAAGTTAATAAAGGAAACACTAGTACACATTAAATCACCTATTGAGCCTCATACACTGATAGTTGAAGACCTCAGCACTGAACAATCACCAATAGACAAGTAATACTGAAAAAACCCACACCGGGAAATGTAGAAACTAACTAACAGTAGGAACCAACTGGAACAAACAGATATTATTTCTAGGATATTTCACCCAAATACAGAGTACATACTTTTCTCTCAGCACCTCATGTAACTTTTTCGAAAATCCACCATATACTTGTATGAAAAACAAATTTCAACAGATACAAGAAAATTGAAACCGCGTCTTGTATCTTATCGAGCCCCTATAAATTAAAATTGAATAGCAATGACAATAGAAATTTTACAAATTCATGAGAACTGAACAACTCACTATTAAATGAAAGATGTATCAAGATAGAAATTAAAGACTTTGCAGAATTGAATGAAAATGAACAAATAAATACCATACAAAATTTAGGTGATAAGGAGCTGAAATCAATAAAATAGAAACAAAACAATATAAAGAATCAATGAACAAAAGGCTAGTACTTAAGAAAATCAATAGCATTGATCAACCCTTACTCAAATTAACTAAAAGGCAGAGATAATATAACCAAGTAGACAAAGTTAGGAGTAGGGGGAATATAAGAAGACACTGAGGATAGCCAGAGAATTTTAACTACATACTTTTATGAACCAGTACTCTACAAAATAGGAAAAAATTAAATGAATAATTTTCTCAATACATACCAAGATTGGAAAAAGTGGTGAGGGGAGGGGAGATGGCTCGAAAAGAAAAGGGAAACTAAGGGCTGGGGCATCTCTGAGACAAGCTGGGGACCTGTGACAGGGTAGGCTAAGGGGAGGATATGGGGGTGTCTCTAGATGAGACTCCTAGCCGAGGGGTAATACAGAAACTGAGGAGTCCACCCTCTAGTCAGGCAGGACTTTTATTAGTGGAAAGGGAACACCAATCTACCTACAAAACTTTCCACCTAAAATTTACCCTGGCTACAAGATGTAGAGTGGTAACAGTAGAGACTAAGGGTATGTAAGACCCAACCTGAGACCCACACCATGGGAGAAAGCAAACCAATGACACCATTAATGATACTGTGCTATGTTTACAGAGTGGAACCTAGGATAACCCTCATTTGAGTGGGGCCACCTAAGAGTTGATTGATTCTGATACTGAGATTCACAGGCAAGATTTAGGGGCGCTCTGGGAGTCCTATGGAAGGGGAGGATAGAAGGACCTGGAGGAGACAAGAATGCCACAAGAAGACCAACACAGTCACCTAATGAAGACCTATGGGGACTTACAGAGACAGAAGGACCAACAAAGAGAATGCATGGACTGTACCTAGGCACCCACCACATATAAAACCCATGGGCAGTTTGATTTTTATGTGGTCCCTAGTAAGTTGAGCAGGTGCCGTCTATGACATGGACTCTATTGCTTGTTTTTGATCCTGTCGCTCTAGCAGGGATGCCTTGCCTGGGATCCATGGATAAGAATGAGCTCACTCCTGAGGTGCCTTGATGTGCTAAGTTGGGTTGGTTGAGGTAGGGGCTACTCTTTTCTGAGAAGAAGGGAATAGGAGATGGGGGAAGAAGGTGGGAAGGAGAGACAAAGCAGAGAGAATGAGGGAGCTATAACTGGGATGTAAAGTGAATATATGAACTATGATATTAAAAAATCATGGAAGCAATTTAAACAGAAGCATTAAAAGTTTTCCAACCAAAAAATGCCCAGTACCAGATGGTTTTAGTGCAGAGTTTTACCAGAATTTCAAAGAAAGGCTAATGCCAATACTTGAGTTTTTCCACAAAATAGAAACAGAAGTAAAATTATCCAATTTGTTATACAAAAAAAAAATTTAACCTGATATGCAAACCATAGAAAGACTCAACAAAGACAGAATTGCAGACCAATGTCCCTTTGAAAATCAATACGAAAGTTTTCAATACAATGCTTGCCAACCAAACCCAAGGACACATAAAATCATCATCTATCAGGTTCACGTAGGCTTCATTCCACAGATGCAGAAATGGTTCAGCACAATTCTTCACAGATTTTGAATCAAAATGTTTTGCTTCTTATGTGAAAAAAAAAACAGGATATTTAAAACAATCCTGTATTATAAAATAACTGCTAGAGGTAATCAGAATCCCTGATTTCAAGTTGTATTATACCCCTGATTTCAAGATATCATAAGGAAAATGACATGTTCTGGCACATAAACAAATACAATCAATGTCATCAATTTGAAGATCCACACATAAATTCACATAACTATGGACACCTGAATTTAGATGAAGAAGTTTGAAATACTCACTGGAACAGATACAGCGTTTTCAGAAATGGTGCTGGTAAAACTGGATGGCTGTATGTGGAATACAACAGTAACTTCCTAAAATATGTCTGCATAGGAAGGCTATCCAAATTAAATCATTAAATCATTGGAGAGGCAGAGCCCCAATTGACCAACTCTTGTCACCAAATGAGCCTTCCAGTCCCAGGATTTTGTTCCAATGCATTGAGTTGTCGGTCAAAGGTATCCCCTGGGCACCCCCAAACAATTCAGGTGGGTTCCAAGACTTCCACAAAATGATGGCAATACAACAAACTGATTGAGATACCTACACAGCTCACTGAATATGAAAAAAAAAAGACCTTCACCCCTTTAGTATAAATCTGCACACTACTTAGGGATTTATATAAACACCAATTAAATTATAATCTCTTTTATCTACAATCATGTCCTGCATACAGATTATGTGAGTGCAGTTGTGGCCCTAAGTTTGTGGGAGTAATGATCCATTATTTGATATGATTTAAATCCTACTCCACAAACGCAACCCATACCTGACACAACCTTTATGATGAAGAATTTTAGACTAGATAGCCCAATGCTCTAGGGTAGAAATAGTTACTACTGTTCTAATACAAAACAAAACAACACAACTGTAGCAATAAAATAACTGCTAATGACATCCAGTTAGATGAGCACAATTCTTGAAGATGTTGTCTTTTTTCCCATTGTATGGTTTTGGCTTCTTTGTCAAAAATAAAGTCTAGGATTCATTCCTCTCAGTGTGCTGGACAGTGATATCCTGCATCCTTCATGTCCCAGCACCACATGCTTCAGTTTCTATTCCTCACCAGAACAAGACAGTTCCCAAGACACCTTTGAAGAAAGTTTCCTGTCCCATTTGGTCCAGCATTTCAGACTGTCCCACACAGGATTCTAATGAAGCCTGGAATTTCTCAACATTCAGAAACTGGACCACAAATGCTATTCCTAGCTTGTTTAACCTTTTCCACAATTTTGTTTGTGCCCCTACAAAGGTATTATTTGTCCCAAATCACCAAGAAGAAACCTTAAGAGAACAACACTCCATTTCCTTTAAAAGGGGCTGGGTAGATTTTTTATTGCTTTCCTGGGCTATAGAGGGTTATTTTCAATGGGAGTTGGTTACAAGTTATTTTTGGTCTTATTAAGAGAGAAAACAAGGTTGGATCCAGAGATGTCTCTCTTTTCCTTTATCTCCCATTCTTAGCTTTGGATATGGGGCTCAAAAACAGAGAAGGGGGAATATATATATATATATATATATATATATATATATATATATATATATATATATATGGAAGATAGAACAAAAAGTAGATTAGTGAATCTACTCCTCAACTTAATGCCTTGATTGTCACTCACACGGCTATTTTTAATTCACTAGTGTTAGAATTTTGTATATAGATGCAAAATAAGTTTAATTTTAGATACAGTGGTACAGAATTCAAATGTAAGATCATTCTTCACACACATTATATATTTCTACTGTAATATAAGATATTGTTCCCATACAACTCAATTATAATGCAAGGTTTACTTCCAATACTTTGAAAGTGCTATTGCAGGCTGTTTAGGATAAATACGTTATATAAGTTAATTGTTCGTTGATCGGTCCATGTCATATCAATTTCTAGTCTATTTTTATCACAAGAATATACATCGTAGGTGCAACAGATAGATATGATTCTACAGAAAGATAAGGTAAAATAGTTAGATAAGGTCTTCAAAACCCTAAGAGTCATGATGAATATGGCATTTAAAATGTTTTTATTATTTTAAAGATTCACTGACAATGAGACAATGAAGTTAACTCCTGGCAACACCCAACTACCTCAAAGAGGATGATGAGCATCAAAGAATCTCCTTACGGAGATGGCTTCAAATGTGGCAAACAAGCCACTGGGCAAAATGGACTAATTTCTAACACAGACAGAATTCTGCCTAAAAGAGGGCAAGCTTGGATGCAGACAGATTTGAAGTCCAAACTCTGGATTTAAGTCATGGAAAGAAATATATTCACAATTCACTAACAAAATAATGTAGTCATGGAAGGACCTGATGTTGCATGTTTCTAATCCTACAACTTGAGGCACAAAATGATGTCACAGGTCAAAGGTTTGCTTTAAAAACATATCTGGATCCCACATAAGAATATTAAATAAAAAAGATAAAGAAGGCTAATTTGATGCAAACACTGTGTTCCTGAATATGTTATACATTTAGTATTTAGAAGTTAAACAGAAATCTAATTTGGGAATGTGAAGTTTTATAGGGTTTGCATTAACTACACTGGCTCTTTATGCATTTTTATGTCTGTGGGATATGAAATAGATGATTTTATAACAAATACAAATCACATAAATAGTATCAAATGGCATAGCAGAAACAAGAATAATAGTAAAGTGACTGCTAAGAAGTGAATGCTGTCTTCTAATGAAATAAAGGTCTTTCTGGATCCAAAAAGAATAGGAGAATCCAAATATCTAAGCCTGGATCGTGAAGCTGCCACAATCTAGCTCCTCTGTATCATTTTGACCTT
The DNA here is from genome assembly GCF_903995435.1 of Acomys russatus. Taxonomy (NCBI): domain Eukaryota; kingdom Metazoa; phylum Chordata; class Mammalia; order Rodentia; family Muridae; genus Acomys; species Acomys russatus. Next base: position 31,643,987 of record NC_067158.1, read on the forward strand.
GGATTTCACATCTTCCAATTCCATCCTAACAAATTTGGTTTGATTGTATCCTTAGAATGTGTTTCCCTGTGTTTTGGTCCCACAAATCTCAAAGTTTATTACCTGGAGTCACTTTCCATCTCTATGCTGCCTTTTGTGGTTTTATATTCTGCCTCTATTTGTCCTCTTACGGGCCGTCCTCTCTATAAAACCCAGCACAGAGTTCTAACTTAGCCCGAACAAGCCAAAGATAATTGATTGAGCTCCAAACAGTCATGGGGTTGTAAGGCAGTTTGAGTAGCTATCTGAAAACTGGATTGAGTAGTAAAATTATCCCCAATTAATATATACTGGTTATGCCACTCTTTAATTTATAATCACACACACACACACACACACACACACACACACACACGCGCGCACGCACACACACACACACACACACACACACACACACACACAAAGCACAAAGGCAGGACTGCAACCTGTTGCAATGCATCAAATCTTGAAGGGTGTCTATTTTGTTTTGGTTTGGTTTGTTTTTTTTTTTTTGTTTGTTTTATTAGGGGATTTCATATTATCTTGTTACCACTGAGTAAGAACGCTATACAACTTTAATATACTCTAACGCAGTATCTCACTGGACACTGTGCTGTTCTTCAAAGGGAGACAATGCCTTCAATTTACTTTTCAAGGAAGTATATACATGAAAAATGAGCTGAGCTCTCACTTGAAATGGAAACTTAGAGTCTTCCTTTAGAAGCCTTGTGACCTTAAATGAATTAACTAACCTCTTGGAATGTTGCTTTCCTCAAAATCTTGGGGTGATGCTGTCATTGACTTCATAAAATTATGAAAACATGGCATAGAAACTGTCGACTTTGGTTCTAGTGATGAATTCTGTTTATTGCTTCTGGGTATGGATGCCTAAATTCTAACTATTAGCATTTGTTTGAGGAATTTATCTGGCCACTGAGACTGTTCTAATTGCACATATGCCATGTTACAAGTCCCTACCTAAACAATAGGACTCATTCCCACCTGTTACAGAAAGGATATTAATGCCCCAATTCTTTCTTCCTTGGACGGCAAATCTCTGATGGAGATAGTTTGTATCATAGCACATCATTTCCTAGAGTTCAGCCTCATGGTTGCTTATGATAACAGGCTTCTCCTACCTTTTGTTTATTACTTATTTTTTTTATTTATTAATTTATTCTTGTTACATCTCAATGTTTATCCCATCCCTTGTATCCTCCCATTCCTCCCTCCCCCCCTCATTTTCCCATTATTCCCCTCCTCTATGACTGTTCCTGAGGGGGATTACCTCCCCCTGTATATGCTCATAGGGTATCAAGTCTCTTCTTGGCAACCTGCTGTCCTTCCTCTAAGTGCCACCAGGTCTCCCCCTCCAGGGGACATGGTCAAATGTGAGGCACCAGAGTATGTGAGAAAGTCATATCACACTCTCCACTCAACTGTGGAGATTATTCTGACCATTAGCTAGATCTGGGAACTCTAAATGAGAGACGCATGGGAGAATAGCAAAATAAAAGGATCCAGAGGGTCCTAGAAACCTACAAGTAGAACAATATGATAGGCAGATTTGGGCCCAGGGGTCCCGCTCAAACTAAGGCACCAGCCAAGGACAATACAGGAGGTAAACTTTAAACCCCTTCCCAGATCTATTACTTATTTTTTATGTTTTTCTTTCCTGGAATTATCTCAACCTTAAGCCATTTTTTAGCAAATCCTATCTTGGTTCTTTTGTTGGAAAGCAAACATACACAAGGGGGGTCTTGCATGTCAAAGCATATAGTAACCGTTGACTGTATTCTGTGATGAGTTCTGGCAAATACTTTGTGTTTGTAATTTACAGCATGTGCTTTGGCCTAATTCACTCTTAGTGAAAAGAACAAAACATTGGAAGCCCAAAATATACTACTGGAAGGATATGGCAAAAAGAAGAACAGTATTTGTAATATGACATTACAATGTGACATTATAGTCAGTGACAATCCCCAAAGTACCCTAAGGTCAAGAAGGATGGCATTCTTGCCATATGAAAAGATCTGGAATGTTCATCTCACAAGCCCCAACTATAAACATGAAATACCACACAACGACCAAAGACTGATTATTGAAGGCTTTATTTCCGCTGATAGATATGATTTATTCAAGGTAGGTCTTACTTAATCATTGAATTAAGAAAGAAGGTTAATGAGAGCATACCATACAATTTTGTACCTTCTGCTTGGCCTGTCCCTTGCTCTCTGTTTTTACTGGATATTGTAAGAACAGAATCCTCCATTATGGTTCCTCCTTGCCCAAAGCTAAAAGACAATTGAAGACAGCCAAGCCCAGAAAGACCCCTTAAGCTCTGAAGCTGATTCCTTGGTATTTGTTTCAGCAACATACCATTGGTTAAATCGGCATACACATCACTGATGACTCACATGACTAACTTCATCTTCATTAGTAAGGATACTCCACTAAGCAAGCAGAGCTTGCTAATTTTTAACCTTTATCAACATCCATTTTCCATCATATTTTCCCATGGAGTAAGTTTGACATGTTTTTCAACTATCATAAACTATTTGAAGAATACTTTTTAATTTGCATTTTTTATTTTTTACATATACATTTATATTATTATGCATATATACAATAAACTACCTATACCAAGAAGAACCACGATAAAATCAGGAATTATATAAATGTTACACTATTGCTGCTTTGGGTATTTGTATTTGAAAGCCTTGAAAAAAACATCTTTCCTATCTTGGTGCATCTAAAATTCTGAATGTAAATAAATATCTATCACATTTTGTCATTATAAACTTAAAACATCTATCTAGACCTAAGAAATCTTAACCCCTAAACAACTAATCTTAGAGAAAATACATTACTCGCTAAGTTTAACTTTTTGTATTACATTTTAGTGAAACTATTATAAAACTGACTTAAATACTAGAAAGACAACAAGCCTAGGTGACAGGTTTTTAATTACAAACTAATTCAGTAGCCTTTAACTGTTGTGGTCCTCCCTGTCTATCCCAGGTGAGTGCACTTCCAGTATTTTTTCATTGTGCTGTACTCTGTAATCACAGCTATACCTGCTGTCAGGTCACTTTGTTCTGGTCATAATATTGTGTATTATTGTTCTACATGGCATAAGAAGTAAGGACAAGGTCTGCAGTGTCTGTGCATGATGATGCTGTGGGAGTCTGGGACAATGGCTGGTATTAGAGTTCTAAAATGTGGAATGGAATACAGATTAGCCATTTTCCACCTGTTGTTTCCTTCACAAGAGTGTCACTTTATTAAAGTGATTTCAAATAAAATTCTCTGTTCCCACTGAAGTGTCTTCTGGTATATCCTTGAAAACCAAATACAGATACGGAAAATATATTGCATGAAGTAAAATATTTCAGTACTTCTGAAGTCCGCAGGACTAAAGGAAAATACTCCATGGCCAGACTATATGAATTCCCACTTTTCATTTCTGAACTGGGAAGAATAAATAATGTTATAAAATAGCAGAGGCCTGATTTTATAGTCTGTAAAATAAAAGTGTCATTAGTTTTTATGAGTGTTGAGCTAGAAAAATGAGTACTAAATGCTTTTTAATTTTACGTATTCAATAAGTGGGTTGATCATTCTTTTACCCAGGTGTGTGGTTTTTCTTCTAAGTATTTATAAAACGACAGGTCTGCTTATCAGTATAAATGGCAATATCTAGCAGCATCTTAGACAAAATGGAAACTGCGGGAGAAGGGACATGGTGTGTTCTTCATACTCCACTTAGGAAAGTACAAGGGAGTGAGCTAGTGGTTAATTACATGCTGTATGGATGTTATTGTCTTACCAGGTGATGATTTATTTGGTAAACGCATTGTATGTAAAAACATGGAGGTACAATTTGAAAATATTTCATTTTTATCCAGCCTTGGAAATACACAGGATTCCTATTTTCTAGAGAAGAATAAATGCAGTAGCACTTAATACGCTACTTAATCTCCAAGTGTGTAAAAAGGAAGGGCTGTGGAGTTTCGCACTGTTGTATCCAGGATGATTGTTTTCTTTCTGAATTAAAGTGATTGCGTGACTCTCCTGAAGTAGCCTGACTGAAGACAAAGTGTGACACATAAGGTTTCCTTATTAACACCTTTTCTCTCATTTTGTCAAACAGGCTTGAATTCATAACAAAGTACTAAAAGATCGATGTGTGTTTTAACTAGTAACATTTTTATTTTTTATCTTTATATATACATTTATACTATTACACATATATATATATAGTAAACTACATACAGTAAGAACCACAAAAAAAATCAGGAATTATATTGTTACATTCATAGTATTTTGGCTATTTGTATTTGGCGACCTTGAAGAAAACATCTTTCCTAACTTGGTGAGTCTAAAGTTCTGAATGTATATCAATATCTATCATATCTCATCTTCATCAACTTAAAACGTCTATCAAGACCTGAAAATATCTTAACCCCTAAACACCTAGGCTTAATTATAAAACTAAGCTATCATTTTATAACTGTGGGGCTTTGTTTGGATGGCAAACTTGGGAAACTCCCTTTTATTTTTTCCTTTCACATTTTTTCCTTTTCTGTTAGACTAGATTTTTATTAATTTTCATTATTTTAATTTTTTAAATTTTGAGATGGTACCTTAAACACAAAATTTCAGGTTTTAACAAATTATTTTGGAGGACTGGGAGGTAATTGCCCAGGTGATAACTACTTGCCTTCCAAGAATGAGGAACCAAGTTTGAACCTCTAAACTTGTTTGTTTGTGAGAAGAGTCTCTCTGTTTAGCCTTGGCCATCCTGGACTCTCTTTATAGACCAGTCTGGCCTCTAACTCACAGTGATCTGTCTGCCTTTGCCTCCCTCAGAGCTAGGTTTAAAGGCATGGATCACCATGCCCAGCTGGAACCTTAGAACTTATAATAAACTTGAGCATAGCAGTGTGCAATTGGTACCACAGTACTGAGGATGTAGAAACAGGCAAGATCCTTGGAGGTTATTGGCAAGACAGGCTAACCAAATGGGTGAGCCACCATTCTCAGGGAGAGAATCTGTTTGGAAAAAAGAAGGTAGACGGCTCAGGAGAAACAGCATCAGGTTGGTATCTGTCTTCTACAGCAACATGTACATATATGCAACCATGCTCTACCCCCTCTTCCACAATAATTGAATAGAATATTCCTCATAAGTAGACACTCAGTGAGAATAACAGTGTCTTATAGCAACCATGAAATGAAAATACAAACACATGAATCCCATATGTGAATGTATACTAATTGAGCTATGATGGTATTTACATAGTTCATATATACAGCAAACAACAAAAGCAAAGTGAAATTTTCAGTCGATGTTTGGCCAGCATGTTGAAACACACCTTTGGTTTGAGAATCAGGATTTTTATTTTGAGAATCTCTACTGCAAGGGTGTTCACTTCCTAAGAAGATGTTTTCATTCTAAAGGTATCACACTTATAAATATTCTGTACTTTCTCCTTTACCATTGCCAGTTTGCTTTTGTAGCATAAAAATCTCATTTCAATGAGAAAAAAAACCCAGTTGCTTTCTTAATATAGAAATGAAAAAATAACCAGTATAAAAGTGGGCTCTGACACAATAATTCTAACTTTTGCCATCTTCAGTTGTGAGACACTGAGTCAAAGTCATTGTGGAATATAGAAAATGTAGGGAATAAAAACATTTTGACTTAAGAGCCTGGCTTCAAGCTAGTGAGAAAGATATCTACACTTGTATAGTTTTCTACTTACTTTTTTTTGCAACTGGGTTTTAAGTTGCCAGTTGAGACAGTAATCATCTTCTCAGACTTGCATAGAGCCATCCAGGCCATAGGTACTAAAAACTGCTTTGAAAAGATGAACTTAATTATAAGTTAAAAGATGAAATTCTAACTAAAATGAAGGCTTTTCAAAGAAATCATCAATATTTTCCCAGGCTATGCATTTCTTCCTGCCCTCATCTCTCTCCTCTACATGTTTTATGAATATTTTAAAGCACTAGATCAAATTAACATATCCCTTCACCGATGTTCAGTGGGCTAGTCATTCTTTAACATTACATAATTTCTGAATATTAAAAACTGCCTATGGCCAATTTTGACTGAAAGATATTAATTTCCCAAAGGAAAACAGAGACCCTGAGAGAGAAATGTCTTTTCATACTGTAATTTATATTTTTAAAATTTAGGAGTAAGATATTATGGATGATGATGATGGTGGTGAGGTGATAGTGATAATGTTATAGACAAAAGAGTGAATTCAGGGAGAAAAACATTAAAATTAGCCACAATGATTTCCACACCCATGTATCTAAGATCTTCCTAACGGGACATGTGTATTATGAAAAGAAAGTATTGCTCAATTGCCTTCACTTTCTTTGTGGTGCTTCAAAAAGTATTGCTGTAAAGTGTGTTACTGTGTAGTTTTTCATAATTATTTCTCAAATTATCTTATATATATGCAATATGTAAACATAGACATGTGTACATCAAAAAGTAGTTCAAGTGAGATATGCTCATGCATTTTCAAAGCAATACAATAATTATAAACAAAATAAGAGTCCCAAAGTTCTTGACCCTATAACTACTATATTATTATTATTATTATTATTATTATTATTATTATTATTATTATTATTATTATTATTATTATTATTATTATTTTGGTACTCTTTTAAGTGACACTAACTGTCCATTTGACACAGTCTAAAATTTCCTAAATGAAAGAGTCGCAATTGAGTAAGTGTCTTTATCAGATTTTGTTGAGGTCATGCTTGTGAAGGATTAGGGATTGTGTTGGCTTTTCCCTGATGCAGAAAAGCCCAGGCACTGCGGTTACACCATCTCAAGTCAGCTGGTTCTAGGCAGTATTAGCAAACTAGCTAAGCTTGTGTCTATGATGTGGCAGACTTGTGAGCAAGCCTAAGAAGAATCTAGCAAGCAGAGTTTCTTCAGACTTTCTGCTTCAAATTTCTTGAGTCCCTGCCCTGACTTTCTTTAATTATAGATTGTGACCTGGAAATCTAAGCCAAATAAAACATTTTTTCCCTCAAGTTTTTTTTTTTTTTTTTTTTTTTTTGTCACAATGTTTTATCACAGCCTCCAAATGAAATTAGAGCAGTACCTTTGAAATTTAATATTAGTTATGCTATTTGTCTTATATTGGTGTTTAAAAATAACACACAAAAAAAATAGGGTCCTGATTTGATCAGTGCCTCTAACTCCCTGGCTTCTGTTGCAGTGCTGGTGATTAAACCCAGGGTTCATGTATGCTAGGCAAGCACCTTGCCACAAAAGTTGAATCTTTAGCCCTTGATTTAGCCCTCCTTTCCATAAATGGCTTTTGACGTTTTATTGGAAATGATACTTCAGACATGATGCTTCCTTCCTATAGTAAGCCCATATATATATGGGCTTCTGGAAGGAGGTTATGTGTGTGTGTGTATGTTATAGTAATATATGTGTTTTACTGTTTGCTAAATATAATCTACTATATACATACAAACACTTTAGGAATTTTTCTTCATCTCTGAGCAATATTTTATGTTCGACATTCCACTTGCAAGAAAAAAATTAGTCTTAGTTGTACATAAGGAATCATATGCTCAAATATGACATGACCTGGGGTTACATAACTCATTAGCACAAAGCTTGTGCCTCAAATGTCTTTCTTTAGGCCCGTAGCCCAAATTTCCCAAGTTTCCTGTGAAAACTTAAAAACTTCACAACCAGAGGGCATCCTAACAAGAATTATATGAACTCAACATTTTCTTTCATTTCCTGCTGTAAGGCACTAATTACACATGTCACTTCAGAGCCTCACATGTAAGATTTATGAAGAATGCTTCCTCACATGTCTACCACTCATGCTTTGGCCATCCACCTCCCTTCACTCTCTACTCCTGGGGTAATCCTTGCTCTGCATGACCACGAGGGAAATGATGCTTCTTTCTTCTCTAATTGGAGAGAGGATGCCACCTCTCAGGGTTGAAGACTCTTGGTGTGCCTTCAGAATAAACCTGGCTCCTGAATAATGATTTGGTTCTGCAAAAACTGGTGCCTTGGAACCCTGCTGAGGTGCTACCATCAAAACAGGGAGAAAAAATCAAATTTTACTCCGAATAGAGCCTTAATAACAGTTGGGAACTTCAGCCTCCTGCCTATAATTTATTTACAAAGGCTCTTTTTGAAGGGAGCTATCTTGGAGAATTCTATGTAGCTTTGATGTTTGCAAGTTACCCACTAAAGATAGGTAGAAAAATGATAGAAAAAATATATATAGCTGTACCTGCTGGTGGAAAATAAGACAGCAGTATTGTGTTCAGTAACTCATTTTTGAGGTTTCCTGTTGTTCACACTCCCTGCATAGTGTTTTAATTATCTATAGCCAATATATTAGCTTGATTTTTCCATGGATACCTTAAAAGAGTTTTAGTCAATGAAAATTTTTATTTCTTTTCTGGAAGGAGGCTATGGCTGTAAGGTTTAATATGTGATACAGGAAAAGTGAAGACAGTCAGTAAAGAGCCTTTTATTATCTGATTTGCCATCCCCCAACTTCATATTTTGAAGCCTTAAGGTCCAATGTTGCTGAACCTGGAGACAAAGTTTTTAAGAAGATATGGTGAAGGAGTTCATAGAGTGGCCCCAATTCTATATTTGATGCAAAAAGAGGACTCAAAAGGAAAACTTTCAGGCACCCCTTTGTTCCTATTATTCTGCGAACTTACTCACTTCTTCTATCATCTCTCTCTCTCTCTCTCTCTCTCTCTCTCTCTCTCTCTCTCTCTCTCTCTCTCTCTCTCTCTCTCTCTCTCTCTCTCTCCCTTTTTCTCCCTCTCCCCCTTCCTGTGCACATGCATGTTTAAGTGTACACATGCATGTGATATGCAAGTGTGCATGTGTGCATACCTGGGGAGGTACCGAGGGGTTGTGTGAGTGTGCACAAAGGGAAGGGCACAAGAGAACAGAACAAGAAGTCATATCTGCCATACAGGGATAGACGTCCTACCAACATGTTGACACCGGGATATAAGACTTGTTAACTCCAGAATTTTGAGAAAATACATGTGGGTATGTTAAGCCACCTGGTCTATGATATTTTGCTTTGGCATCACTGAGCATACTAATTAAAATATGCTACCAATCCAGCCATCACAGTATGCAACAGAAGTGTAATTCCCTGGGGAGCTGCAGAGATTGCTGCACCTAGGAATTATTTCACAAGAAAGTGAACCTCTGATATACTGTCTTTGAGCAGGCTTTTGTGGTGATCACCTACATGGTGTAGTAATGTCCTCAAGCTCTTTATTCATATGCAAAATGAAAAATTTCAATTTTTTAGATGAAAGGGAGACTGGAAAAACACCTAAAGATACAGGGCTTAGAAGTGAGTATGAACCCAACGGACAGGACTGTGAACACAGCTGTCCTGTCCTCCTTCAGAATAGACACACTGGTTAAATCTTGTAATTTTATTATTAATTTTCTTTATAAGAAAAGTTACGGTAGGAGCTATATTTTAGGAGCATATGTGCATGTGGCAGGTGTGTGTGTGTGTGTGTGTGTGTGTGTGTGTGTGTGTGTGTGAGAGAGAGAGAGAGAGAGAGAGAGAGAGAGAGAGAGAGAGAGAGAGAGAGAGAATCTAGTGCATCAAATTAAGAGTAGAACTGAGATTATTCTATGATTATCCTTGACTAGGATGTCTGTCAGGTTTGCCCATTAACAGAAGCTCTAGCAGTAATGCCTTCCTTCTAGCAGTGACACAATGAACAAGTCATCTCCTCCCTTCTGGTCTCAGTCCTTTGATAAGAATCTTATCAGATGTCTTTGAACGTGCTGCGACTATCCCTAGGTAGCTTCCGAAGCTGGTCATGAGTTGCATTGACATTTAGTCAAATCAGCTCTTATGGTTCTGTATGTGTCTTGTTTCTTGTCCTTGACCCTTTTATATAAGTATACTCTCCTGGTGCTAGGAGATATGGTGTTGGTTTTGTTATAAAATAACACAAAGGTTGTAATAGTATGTTACTGAAAATCATCAGCATACACTTTGAAAATCACCCCAGTTTATCATAATCATATTTTCATTTAAGTAATGTTATATTCCCTCTTGAAGAGCTCAATTACAAATAGTGAGAAACACACTATGATTCACTGTGGAACATCATATCAGAATAAGTATAATGCATGACTTTCACAAAAGTTTCTCTTTATGATAGCAACCAAGAATTATATAGAAGCAGGGCCTGTATAGGTTCATTTAAATTATAAGTGACATGTACACATTTCAATAGAGCAAAAAAGCTATGTACACTTAAATATACCATCAAGATTCTGTTGGTACTGAATAAATTCTAAAGTCCAAATGAAAACAAAAAAAAACAAGTTCTGAGAGATAGGGTGAAGAGAGAGGGATGGTGGAACTGGGTGGAGAGGAGGGAGGAGCTAAAAACAGGATGTAAAGTGAATAAAAATAAGAATAATGGAAAGGCTTTAAGTATACTAAGCTATATAATCATGTGGAAGAAATATTATATGAACTTAACTGGTTATATTTAGGAATAGGAATAAAAATCAGTGAAGATAGAAGCCATGACCTTGAAGGACAGTGGGGAAGTGTATATGGGGGTGATTGGAGTGTAAAAGGGGAAAGGAGAAATGTTATAGAAAAAAAAAACAAAATGTAAAATAGAGAACACATAGAATGTAGTATTTGTACATGAATAAATGAACTGATAAGATTGCAGAAAAGGCCAAGTGCCAGGAGGGTTAAAGTCTGCCACTTAAGTTCAGTGGAAAAACGTAGGGCTCTTTAAAATTGAGAAAATTGGGTAACAAACCAAAATGGATAAAAAGCAAATTACATGCCTCACAGTACACAAGAAAGATATTTAGAGTGTAGATTTTGCTAGGAAAATTGAATACAGACAATAAATGCTGCACAAATCATAAAATTTGTGCTAAATAATACTTTTTATATACCACAAAACACAGAATGTACATAAGCAACAACTACAGCAAGAATATATCTAAGTAATTACTTTGAGTAATTCATAATAATTACCAACAAGATGACATTAATATGTAAATAACAACATATGTATAATTATGTAGGAGGCATGTTAATAATTCTGCTTTTAAAATACAACCATAAAATTAGTTCCTAACTCTTGCACATAATAAAACAATAATTACTTCTAGTGTTCACATCAAAAGTATGCATTTGATATGGAGAAATTTTTTAACATCAACCCCCAATATTAAGAAAATGCAGAAAAATGATTACACATACACTAGAACAAAATATAAAAAAGTTAAGCATTAAGGTTAAATGACAATCTAAGAAAAGAAAATAAAAATGCCGCTATTAAAAATGCTCACTTAAGGGGAGGGGAGTAAGGGGAAAATGGGAGGGAGGGAGGAATGGGAGGATACAAGGGATGGGATAACCATTGAGATGTAACAAGAATAAATTACTAAAATTAAATTAAAAAAAAACAAAAAAAATTTTAAAAAAATGCTCACTTATAAATCAATTAAATTAATATATAATGAGCACTGCAAATACCCATGAAGAGCAACAGTCAATTGTATATATGTATACATATGTATATATATGCAATGCATATGTATATGTATATACTAGGAAAAAGGTACACAGAAAAATGTAGCTGATTCTGACACAAAATAAAAATTTACCATCATCCACACCAAAATCTATAAGAAATACATTTTATAATAATGTTAACAATATTAGAATGTTCAATAGGAATTTTTGGGTCAATGCATGTGGCCATGGTCATTGTTGATGGGATTATAAATCATAAAAATAAGTCTCAGGACAAGGTAAAAGTACATATAAGTATATATTTGGTCCAAACAACCACCTGTATTCCAGTAATGTAGCCTATGATGATATGCACACATACAAGGCAGAACAGGCATCAGGATGTTTATTGCTGTGCTGTTGCTAAGAGCAACATCTGAGATAGATAGACAAAGCCACATATATGACCTTAAAATGAGAGCAAGTTATAGTAGAGTCTACATATTTTTCATAATTTAATGGAGATTTTCTAAAAGCTAGAAGGGAAGTGAGGTTTGTTTGTTTGTTTGTTTGTTTGGTGTCCTTGTTTTGTTTTGTTTTTTGTCTTGCTGTTTTTGTCCAGAGAGTAAAACAATTCTTTATGTTCCGTTCTCAAGATTATAGTACTAACCATGACATTGCAATACGAAATTTTTGCATTCGAGGCTGGAAGCAGAGCATGAATCTATGGACATAAACACGTATATTTAAAAGATATTTTGATAACTTGGTCATTTAATAGAACAACATTAATAGGTTCTCTCTGAGGGTTCTTTGTGCTTAGGCCATGTTTGCTGTACCAGTTATGAAGTTCCTCCTGCAGAGCAGGCCTCAAGTCCAATCAAGAGACTTGGTAACCCCAATAAATGCTCTTCTCTCTGTTGGTCAGTAATTTAGCATGCTGGGTCCAGTACAAGTAAGATTAATAATGGCTTTTGGCCCCCACCCAATGACTTGCATAACACCCATGAAAGCTAGCTAGCAACAATGACCCACATAATGTAAACTTCACGTCATTCACCTTTTCTTTGTATTATATCAAAAAAATATATGATAGTATATATACTAATATATATGCTATATATAATAATGTATAATATATATATTATACTATCTTATCAATAATATACTATTACCTTTTTCTTTGTAAACAGAAAGCATATATGTTACATGCTAGATATCAGGTTAAACCATTTTTTATTAATTTATTCATATTACATCTCGATTGTTAGCCCTTCCCCTGTTTCCTCCCATTCTTCCCTCCCTCCCATTTCTCTCCTTCTCCCCTCCCCTATGTCTGTGACTGAAGGAGACCTCCTTTCCCTATATATGCTCTTAGAATATCAAGTCTTTTCTTGGTAACTTGCTATCCTTCATCTGAGTGCCACCAGGTCTCCCCATCCAGGGGACATGGTCAGAAAAGGGGCACCAGAGTTTGTGTGAGAGTCAGATCTCACTCTCCACTCAACGGTGGAGAATATCCTGTTTGTCGGCTAGGTCTTGGTAGGGGTTCGAAGCTTACTGCCTATATTCTCCTTGGCTGGTGCCTTAGTTTGAGGAGGATCCCAGGATCCAGATCTGCCTGTCGTAAAGTTCTTCTTGTAGATTTCCAGGACCCTGTGGGTCCTACTATTTCCCCTTTCTTCCATGCTACGCTTGCCTAAAGTCTCAATCGGATGTCCTCTCCTCTGACCCACTTTCTTGGTAAGTAAAGATTTTCATGGACATTATTCATGATCTTGCTGAAATCTTTTATTTCTTTAATGTATTTCTGCTTTTAAATATTTTTTATGTTTTCCATTTTTCCTAAACTTATTAATTTTCATCCTTCCTTAGTGCTTATCAAAAAATCAGCACATAAGCCCTTTACATATTAAAAGTCTAATAAAAAGATAAAAGAAATATAAGAAACATATTAGCTTCATTAAGTCCCTTTGAATCATATCTCTTATCATATAATTTAATTCCTTAGAGATCTGAAAATCCACAGGCATTATTATTTAGACAATGCTCATTTGAAGGTGTGCATCTGTCCTTTCTGCCCTTGGTCTTGAAGTCTGCCTTTATTTTCAGCCTTCTATTTAATCATGTCTTGAGTTTTTCCTAAAAGTCTTCTTTCAGTGTGAATTTGGTAGTAAAGAGTTTTCTGCATTTTAAATTTACTTTTGACAACTTTACATAGAACTTTGTTTATATTATTCCCTAACCTGTCTCTCATCCATCAATCATCCAGGTCTCTTTGTGTCCTACCTCCACATTTTCTCAAATTATTGTCCTCTTCTTTCATTCTCTCTCTCTCTCTCTCTCTCTCTCTCTCTCTCTCTCTCTCTCTCTCTCTCTCTCACTCACTCTCTCTCCTCCTCTCCTCCTCTCTTTCTCTCACACATATATGAACTTGTTTTTTTCTTGAACTGTGTATGTGTATCTATAATATATCTACATTAACATGTTAATTTTGATTATGTGTATTTTGTGTGACTATTCTGTTTGTTTTTTACTGCTCCATGATTCCTAGATACTTGATGCTTTTCACCAGTGTCTGACAATGTGGGAATAGATTCTTCAATTGCTACTATTTCTTTTCTCTTAATTCCTTCACTTGAAACTCCATATCTTGTCCATCAGAGAACCTTCCCCAAATTCATTGTCTCCATACACTTCTGCTCATGGTTTGGTCTATTTTCTGCTGGCCCTATAATAACTAGAGCTAGCTAATCAGCACAGGACCACATTGAGTCTGTGTTGAGCTCTTGACTAATTTGTTATGAGGTCAGCCCTTTCCATTTCTGGTATAGCTATTGCAATAGTATGTGCACACATATTGGGGTATTGATTTTATTGCTTATATATTATGATTTTATTAACTTTTGTGAAGACATCATACTGTATACAACTACTTTATACATGAGTTGTGGTGTGGTGAATGTTATTTCTTTTTTTTTTTTTTTTTTACATTATTTTTTTAATTAATTTATTCTTGTTACATCTCAATGTTTATCCCATCCCTTGTATCCTCCCATTCCTCCCCCCCCCCATTTTCCCATTATTCCCCTCCCCTATGACTGTTCCTGAGGGGGATTAACTCCCCCTATATATTCTCATAGGGTATCAAGTCTCTTCTTGGCTACTTGCTGTCCTTCCTCTGAGTGCCACCAGGTCTCCCCCTCCAGGGGACATGGTCAAATGTGAGGCACCAGAGTACGTGAGAAAGTCATATCACACTCTCCACTCAACTTTGGAGAATATCTGACCATTGGCTAGATCTGGGAAGGGGTTTAAAGTTTACCTCCTGTATTGTCCTTGGCTGGTGCCTTAGTTTGAGCGGGACCCCTGGGCCCAAATCTGCCTTATTCATAATAGCCAGAACATGGAAACAGCCTAAGTGTCCCTCAGTAGAAGAGTGGATAAAGAAACTGTGGTACATATACACTATGGAATACTACTCAGCTATTAAAAACAAGGAATTCCCAAAATTTGTGGATAAATGGATTGAGCTAGAAATGATCATAATGAGTGAGTTAACCCAGAAGCAGAAAGACTCAAATGGTATATACTCACTTATATCTGCATACTAGCCCAAGGGGCATGTCCCACAAAAGCCTTCACTTACCAGGAAACTGGGACAGAGGGGAAGGCATCCTATTGGTGAATGTTATTTCAATAGAGAATGTCCTTATGCATAGCAATTAGGTACAGTAAGGAGGAGGCTAGTGTTCAAAATCGTCTAATTGTAAAAACAGACAGTTCACAGGTGGGTTTCAATCTCTGTCTAAGTGTGTCTGTTCTTTTCATTACGTCTATGAAAAGCAAGTCTCAATGGTATTTTGTTTGTAAGAGAAATAATCTTATCTTGAAGACTTTACTCACAGAACCTAACAAAGTTTCCACCTTCAGACACCATGTCTCTGTGGGTCAGGATTTCAACATATAAATTGTGTAAAATTAAATATTTCAGCTCCATCTCAGTGTTTTGTTAGCATTTTATTCATTCAGTCACTAGCATTAGAAGAGATGGGACTTTAAGAGATGATCTACTTTTGAGTTTTAGGCTTCATCCGCATTGTCAC
The DNA here is from genome assembly GCF_903995435.1 of Acomys russatus. Lineage (NCBI taxonomy): Eukaryota > Metazoa > Chordata > Mammalia > Rodentia > Muridae > Acomys > Acomys russatus. The sequence goes on from NC_067158.1 coordinate 31,659,675, forward strand.
CCCCATGCATCTTCAGTTCTTACTTTCCCTTCTTGTAAACTGAAGCATATTTTTAAAAATATTATCATTCAATCTTTGTTGTATGTTCATTCTGTTAATATTAGAACAAATGACTGGTGGTCCTATTATCTTTTCTACCACGGGGAATTTCATTTTTCAGTCTTATAACTTATAAGGAATACAAGCCTTTAGTCCTGAAGGTCATGGAGAAATAACTACTGAGTACTCACTTATTTGCCTGGGGATGTGGGTCAGTGTGACAATGCTAGTCTATCATGTACAAATCGACCTGAAATTCAAATACAAGCACTAAAAAAATAAAAAGTAAATAAACAAACAAGAGTAATTTACATGTGAAAGCACATCCACACCCAACCCGACCTTCTAATGAAGCTTTATCTCTGAAGAAATTTGTTATTCTTTCCTGGTAAAGAGACCATGAGGAGAAGATTCAGCAAAACTACGCTCTCTTTCCTCTGCATCTTCAGCTATGAAGGTGTTTTAAAGGATGACATTATGAACTTTTGTTAACTAATTGTAATTTACCCATATATATTATCTTGTGTGAGCTTGGTGTCACTGCAACCTGTAAAGGAAAATCTAGAGGGCCAGGATAGATGGCAGGTAGATGCTAAGTAACAGAAATGTTCTCTTATTTGTCTTAAAGAAGAATTGTCATGTTGCCGACATATGGTTAGTGAGTGTTGAGTGACTGATCTCTGGGAGCTCAGGATCTGAAAATTAAAAACATTAAGACAATTTTTAAAAAGCTACCAATAAGCAGCATGTCTGGAAGAGCCCGTTCACTTCATTTTTGTGAGATAGGAGTCGAGCACTCAGATGCAATGTCTGAGATCTTTACTGAGAAGACAGAAAAATGATAACTTTGTGTTGCTTAAGCTATAAAAAGGATTTAAATTACTATATATCAACAAGAACAACAAGCTATTATAAACGTAGAAAATTAAGAAAACACTTTTCCTACAATAAAATCTTGTTATAAATGCTTCTTTCTTTAAAAACTTGAGCCACTAAACTTCTGTGACTATCCAATCCCAAATGTCTCTTGTCATTTATCCCTGATTCTGCCAAATCCATCTGCATCAAATCAGGTAACAAGCACATTTGTTCCATCAATTTCAATTCATGTCTTTATTTGGAGCTGACCTAGTTAAAAAAAAAAAACTGGTCAGCAATTAACAGATTTGCTCAAGTAATCATATCCGGGTGTGAATTTCTGAAGGAAAGCTTTGTCAAAATGTCAATCTTTGTATTCTGCTGTGCTATAATCTCCTGTATTTCTATTTCCTGCTGAATAAGAAGCTAAATACGTGTTTCTATTTTTATTGCTAATTAAATGTGCATGACATATTTGAGAAGAGAGTCCACAGTATGCTCGCTTCTTTGGTGATACAAAGTCTGTACGTGAAGTGGAGGGGGACCAGATTCATTACATCTCAACTGTCCATTATAAATATTAACTCATGCTAGTAACATCCTCATAGCAAAGGAAGTGATATTCACATGTGTGGATTTTACTTTTGCTGACAAGCGAAACAATAAAAGTGTGTGCAAATTACATTGGAGAAGAAGTTCGTCCACGAGGGTGTTATGTATAGCATATCAGCAAGTATTTGGGTTCATCCTTACTATCAATCAACAATAGATAAATCAGTTGAAAATTTGAAGGGCTACTGGGAGTAACCTAACATTCTTAAGAATCATTTGACTGTGACGTTGTGTTTTGGTTTGTTTTCACTTGTCTAAGATCTAAGCTTCTCTGCATGTGCTAAGCCTCTTTTCCTTTCTTTCTCATGTTGGAAGCCACTTGAATATTGAATGTTTCTGGCAATCTCTGCAATGCCTACCTCATCCACCTCATTTTATCATTGCCCCTATTATTAGTTGAATATGTCGTAAACAAAGTTTCATTCGGATCACAGCAGGTAAAATGTTGCCAATTGTAATTAGCTTTTTCTGATCATGATAACCTCATCGGTATACTCAAGTCTCACTCTCTCCATTAAAAAATGTTTCCAATGTGTTGTTAGTTCTGGCTTCAGTATTTTCTCTTACTTCTGCTTTATATGTGATTACCCATTTTTCTTTTGAGGCCTCTCATTATTTCCCAAGTTCCTTGTTTTAAATGTCTTAGACAATTCTTTCTCTGCTCACATGGAAAGCAATGATGTTAGCTTTCAGCCTGAACTAAAACTGATGTACCACGCATTTCAGGTGCACATGGCCAATGCCAATTTCAAACCAGGAACTGCCAGGCATGGTGGCACACACCTTTAATCTCAGCACCTGGGAGGCAGAGGCAGGCGGATCACTGTGAGTTCAAGGCCAGCCTGGTCTACAAAACGAGTCTAGGACAGCCAAAGCTAGACAGAGGAACCCTGCCTCGAAAAAACAAACACAAACAAACAAACAATCAAACCAGGAACTTCGCATCATGCTTCTTTAAACAGTGGCTTCCTACTCCTTTTTGTACCAAAATCTCTTATCTCTCAAGGACTCAGGTAGAATGTGTTTCTTGAGAAAAGCCTTGCCATATTTAACAAAGTTGATGCTTTTCTCTCTGTCTTCTATGGCACTTTATGCAAGTAATTGTCATAACACAACCAGTTGGTTCTAATTGGAAGTGAATTGGAAGCATCACGAAAAAAAATTAGTTATCACCTCATCCTTTTGCAGTTTCACTAAGTGCTCAATCCTAACTTTATTAAGATACATTTTCTTTTAAAACCTGAAAGATCAGCAATAATAATGATGTATTAGATGGATCCCATAGGGCTATGTATTGAAAATGTCTTTATTTTGCTTCACTCAGAAGGCAATTTGGACCAAAAAAAAAAAAAATTGTAGAAAATTTTTGTTTGTAATTAAAAATGTGTTTTTGTATGTAATAATCCTTAAAAGAATCTCATTAGTTATTATAATTGTATATATCATGCTAAATATAAAACTTGTAGGTTATTTCAGTTTAAAATACAGTTATTGGAAAATATATTGTAATAAAAGAAGTCTAAAGGCTTAACACAAACTCATTGCCCAGTAATTTTAGATTTTATTATAAATTCAATATTTCTAATTATTAAATCTTTTGAGCTTCTGATGAAGTTTGCTTTATTAATTATAGAATGCCTTAGCACTAATGGTTTTAAGCACATTATGTGTGGAAGATATTGATATGGGACAGTTGAATAACTGTAATAAAGTATATAATTCTGTGGTTCTTTCCAGGTTTCCACTTTTTAAAAGATTGTTTAAAAAATAAATATCTCAAGTTCAAAAATTTATTTGTGTAATTATTAAAGCTACTAGATTTATACTAGGTCACTTTGTAGATGTGTACATTTTACAGGAAGGGAGTTTCTGACACTAATCAATGAGGCAGGTATGTCTGAACTCTTCCTAGCATGTGATAAATCCTTATAGTTTGTCTTTCTGTTTTTTCCTGATTGGGAACTGTTGGAGAATGAAGATCACTGAAGTGGTAGTAAGGAGACCTGGAAGATATAGTTATGAATGAAATCTCCCTCATTGCTTCCCAACAACCAGAATCTTAGCAGATGAGATAACTTATTGATGCTCCTCACTTTTAGCACCGCTGGATAACTGCTGTATAAATTTGCTTCCTCTCAAAATAACTCTTTTAGACTTTTTCCCTTTCTTTACTGTTTCCTTAAAAAAATAGAAATGGCAAATTAAGTCAGTAAAATTACTGATTTGGAACAGTCTTAGGACTTACAACAAAATTGTATTTTGTTTTTGTTAGATTAGATTTTTCCTTTTATTGAAAATAGTTTACTTTTTAAATCACACACTATATCCTGATTACAGTCTCCCCTTCCTCTACTCCCCCCCAGCTCCAATCAACCTCCCCTCCCATCTGGATCTACCCACCTCTGTCTCTCATTAGAAAACAAACAGGCTTTTATGGAATAATATATAAAAATATATAATATTATAAAGCAAAAACTAACAAAATAAACATACAGAAGGAAGATCCCAGAAGAAACAGAGACCAACTCTCAGGAATTGCATAGAAACATTAAAATGGAAACCATATTCTATCTACAATGGACACACTTTCAGGGAGCCATTCTGAAGGGTCTCCTAAGCCCTACAAGGAGGCACTTGAAGGAGCCATTCCTCGTAGAGCTGAGTGTTTTAAGGTCTCTCGACCTCTAAATAATGTCTGACTGTGGGTTTCTGTGTTTGTTCCCATCTGCTGCAAGAGGTGAAGGGACCCTGCCCCCAGGGACCCCAAAGACCCCAAAGACCCCAGCTTGCTTGACTAGACCAACTCCATGGCAGTCTTTAGGTTTTCACTCTACCAAAACTAGGCCAAGTTTCTAACAATTCCTGGAAAAACGACAAGTTATGGACAGCTCATGAGAAGCTAATCAGCTTACAGAACAAAATGACTAGATACCATGTGTTTATTGCTTCATGGCCTTGGAAAAGAAGACTGCTGGCCCCATCCAATCAAATTAAAGGCCAATTCTTGAGTAAGAGCCAAAACCTCAGTGACTCAAAAAGTCCTCAGTAACCAAACAGCCAATCCTGCACCCCCTTGTACACTCTGACTCAATACTGACCAATCAATTAAAGCTTGTCACAAATTTCTCCAACTGTCTGGAAATTGAGTCTGTGTGGCCATTTAGGTGTTGCTCACTAGAGGAGAGAGGTGATCCTAGCATGCTAGAATAAAAATACCTTTTTTGCATACTACCTTGGAGTCTTTCTTCAGCAGATCACCCAGACCCTAACAGGGGATGCATTTCAGATCATGGTTGAGCAAGGCATTGATCTGTGAGTATAGCATAACATCAATAGAAGTCATCTTTTGCTACCTTGTTAGAGCAGTAATATTTAGTTTTAACCTAGACCCATGGGCTATCTAGTGCCTGGTTCTTGGTCACTGAAGTAGTATTAGGTATGATTTCCAACCAGTTGGAGTGGGCCTTAAGTCAAGTACCTTACCATTGCAAAGATGCTGGAAAATAATAGTGAAGGCTCTAGGTAGGCACCAGCTCAAATTCTCTATGTTCAATGAGTTTTGTAGGTGTTACCATCAGCAATGGCCTTGCCATCAGTTTGCGGAGAGCAACCTATAGTCTTGGCAACAACCTGGGTTGTTGGGTGATTCCCATGGAACCACACTGGACAACAATTCAGTGTAACCCAGTCCTGGTGTTAGAAGCTTCATTTTGTGACAAGAAATGTCAAGTTGTGGATTTCTCTCCCCCATTATTTTTCCATTTCATTTAGATGGCCTTGCAATGTGTATATATTTTAGGAAGCTTCGACTACATTAGGTGTCCATATTACTCTGTAAGTGATCCATAATTTTAGCAGTCTCTCACCATATTTCTTCCCTTTTCCTCCTCTTCTTTTTCTATCTCCACTTGGTCCCCCATATCCAGGCTTTACCTTCATCCATCTATAACAATCTATTTTATTTCTCTTTCCTAGAGAGATCGACCTATCCCTCATTCAGTCTCTTACTCCACAGCTAACTTCTATGTCAATAAAGATTATGCCTTGGTCACTGTTGTCGTAAATGCTAATATCTAGATATAAATGAATGCATACCATATTTGTCTTTTTGGGTCTGCAATATCTCACCTAGTTTAATTTTTTCTAGCTTCTTGCATTTCCCCATAAGTTTCATGATTTTGCATGATTAACAGCTGAATAATACTTCACTGTGTAAATGGACTTTCTTAACTTATATTGTCAAGGAGAGCATTTATTCTATTTAGTGATATCAAGGCTGTTTCCAATTTCTGGCTAATATGAATATGATAACAATAAACATGGATTAACAGGCATCTCTGGTGTAGAGAATAAATAAGATTACCTTTTAGGAATATGTCCAAGAGTGGTATAGATGGACATTGAGAAAAATCAATTCCCATCTTGCTGAGAAACTGCCACACTGATTTCCACAGTGACTGTACAAGTTTGCATTCCCACCAGCAATGGAGGAATGTCCAATATCTTCATCAGCATGACCTGTCACTTATTTTATTGATCTTAGCCATTCTATAGATATAAGATGGAATATCAAAGTACTTTGGATTTTCATTTCCTTGATCACTAAAGATGTTGCATGTTTCCTTAATTGTTTCTATTCTTGAGTTTCTTCTTTTGAGCATTCTCTGTTAAGATTGGTATGCTATGTGTTAATTGGATTGTTTTCTTAACATCTAGTTCTTTTGAATTCTTGATGTATATTGTATTTTGGTCCTCTATTAAATGTGTATTAAAATATTTTCCCATTCTATAAACCCTCTTCGTATGAATGCCAGTGTCATTTGCTGTACAGATGCTTTTCAGTTTCCTAAAACCCATTCACTAATTGTTTATCTTAGTGCCCACTCAAATACTGTTCTCCTCAAAAGGTGTTTTCCTGTGCCAAAGGAGTAAAAGCAATTCCCAATTTTTCTTTTCATCTGTCTGGTTCAGTATGTCTGATTTTATTTTAAGGTCTTGATCTTTCTGGAGTTTGGGTTTGTACAGGGTTACATGGATGTCTATTTGCATTCTCCTACACATGCAGCCTCCCAGTTTGACCAGTACCCTTGGTTGAAGATTTATTCCACTGTGTACTTCAAGCATCTTTATAAAAAACTAGGTGCCTAAGTATGTGCATTCATGTCTGGGTCTTCGATTCAATGCCATTGATACATGCTTCTGTTTAGTGCCAATAGCATGTTTGTTTGTTTTTATTATTATAGCTCTGCAGTACAACTTGAAATCAGGAATGGTGATACATTAGTAATTCTATCATCATCATCATCATCATCATCATCATCATCATCATCATCATCCAGGACTGTTTTATCTCTTCTGGATTTTTAGGTAGTCTCTCTCTCTCTCTCTCTCTCTCTCTCTCTCTCTCTCTCTCTCTCTCTCTCTCTCTCTCTCTCTCTCTCTCTCTCTCTCTCTCTCTCTCTCTCTCTCTCTCTCTCTCTCTCTCTCTCTCATGTGTGTGTGTGTATGTGTGTGTGTATGCACGTTACTATATGAAGATTGTACTTTCAAAATCATGAAGCATGGTGTTGGGATTATAATGAAGATGAAATTAACTCTACAGATTGCTTTTGATTAAATTTACTAATGTACTATACTAATCCTACTGATAAATGAGCATGAGAGATCTTTCCATCTTCTGCTATATTCTTTAGTTTATTTCTTCAGTGTCCAAAAGTTTTTCTCTTACAACTATGTCACTTGAGTAGTTAGAATTACCCACAAGATATTTTACATTCATTGAGGCTATTGTGAAAGATTTTGGGTTTTTTTTTTCTATCCATTTTTCATTTATTTATGGGGGCGTTTGTTTTGCAAATTAATTTTGAGTCCAGCTACAGTTATGTTCAGTTATGTTCCACTTTTTACTTTTATATTTGTGATGTAGCATTATTCTCTCTGCTTTTTATTTAATTTGGGTAAGGACATATCAAACTCAATGATTTTTTTCATTGTTTCCTCATTTGTTTCATTGGTTATATGTACTGTTCTGGGTTTCTTTCCTTCTTTCTTTCTATTGCTTTGATTTCAGACCTAAGTTTTATTATTTCTTGCCATATACGCCTACTCCTTTTGGTTGTGCTTCCTTCTTATTATTCTAGAGATTTCATGTGTGATATTATGTTACTAGTATGTGATCTCTTCAATTTTTTTTATGTAGGCACTTAATGCTATGAAATTACCTCATAGAATCACATTAATTGTTTCTTATATGTTCGGGTATGTTGTGTACTCATTTTCATTCAGTTCTAAAAAGTTCTAAGTTCTGTCTTGACTCATTATTCATTCTGTACTATATCTTCTAATTATTTTGATTTGAAGTCTGTTTTGTCAGGTATTAAAATGGCTATATTACTTGTTTCATAGGCATTCTTGTTTGAAATATCTTTTCATCTTTTTACCATAAAGTGATCTCTATCATTGATATCAAAGTGTGTTTCTGGAATGCAGCAAAAAGATAGATTCTATTTGACAATCCATTCTGTTGTATCTTTTACTTGAGGAATTGAGACCACGGATGTTGAGATATAACAACAAACATTGTTCATTTCTGTTATGTTGTTATTGTTGTTGTGGTGATGGTGTGTGTGTATGTGTGTAGTGTATATGTGTGTGTGTGTAGTGTGTGTGTGTGTGTGTGTGTGTGTGTGTGTGTGTGTGTGTGTGTGTGTGTTCATTTTCCCTTTTTTGATTATTTTGTTCCAGGACCATTTATTCATTATGTTTTCTTGCGTGTGAATTCAGAGTTTTCTTTCTATCACTTTTTGTAGGGTTTAATTTGTGCATAGATGTTGCTTAAATTTGGTTTCATAATGGAATTTCTTATTTATTTTATCCATTTTTACTGAGAGATTTGCTGGGGAAAGTATTTTAAGCTGTCATAGTAGGACTTATATAGTTTTCATTGAGAAGTCATGTGTCATTATAATAGGACTGACTTTGTATGTTTCTTAGTGTTCTCCCCTAACACCTTTTAATACTCATTTGTTGTTTTGTATATTTCAATATTTTGATTATTAAGTACCGAGAGGAATTTCTTTTTTGGTCCAATCTATTTAATGCTCTGAATGCTTTCTGCACCTTGTTAGACATCTCCTTCTTTAAGCTAGGAAAATTCTCTTCTATGATTTTGTTGAAAATATTTTCTGTTCATTAAGCTTGCGTTTCTTTTCCTTCCTCTATTCCCATTTAAAAATTGGGTCTTTTTTATTTCCTGGATGCTTTGTGATTGGACGTATTTTTTGGATTTAACATTTTTCTTGTCTGAATTGTGCATTTCTTCTCCCATGTCTTCAGTGCCTGAGATTCTTTCTTCCATCGCTGTATTTTTTTCTTTGTTAAGCTTGCCTACTTAGGTTAATGTTTGAGTTTCAATTTTTTTTTTTTATTTCCAGATTTCCCACGACTGGGGATTTCTTTATTTTTTTTCCATTTTCAGGTCTTGAACTGTTTTATTCCTTTCCTTTCACTGTTTGTGTTTTCATATGTTTCTCCAAGGGATTTATTCTTCCTCTTTATGGACTGATAAAATATTCCTAATGGCTACTTCAAAGACATTGCCTTGCTCTTCAGATACACTGTAATACTCAGGTCCTACTGTGGTAGGATTTCAGTACTCTGAGGGAGGCATATTGTCCTGGCTGTTAGTGATTCTGTTTTTATATTGACATTTAGTCATCTAAGTTAGGGAAGACTGTAATTCTAGTTGTTTGTAATTGGTCTTGTCTTGTTGAGTGGAATTATCTTCCTTAGTTCCTGTTGCACTCTGCTTCTAGGAAGAGTGTGGTGGTTGTGTGTTGACTAGTAAGAAATTCTTTGATTCTGATTGGTGTAGTTACTAGGGTTTCTATGTAAAATATGTTTCATGTTGGGAGCTATCGCTTAAGAATGGGGATTGGCTTGGTGTTTGCCAAAGGGGGACCACAGGAAGGAGGAAAGCAGAGTGTTTTACCCTGAATCTTCTTAGTTCTCTGGGAATGGTGGCAGAGAATGAAGAGAGGTATTGAAAGACAGGCTGCTACCACCCTGCAGAGGAGACTGGGGGTAAGACTTAAAGGGGAAGAGGAAAAATGAAACTCCGAAACTCACCCACATGCTTAGCCTACCTACTTGCTTGTCTTTTGCACTTTCATGGCAGGACCTTGAGTGGTGAGGAATGATCAAAAAAAAAAAAAAAAAAAAAAAAAAAAAAGATATCCTGGATCCATTAGAGAAGGGGGCAAAGATGGAGGAAATTTGCAGCATGTGTTTGCTGCAGAGATGGAAGTGAGACAGGGCATTGGATTTGGAAGAGAGGAGAGAGGAGAGAAACCACAGTTAGGCCAACTGCCTGTAAAGAATATCTTGTTTGTTTGCTTGCTTGCTTATTTCTGTGGGGTGGAGGTGGGGTCCTAAAGAATGTCTGCTGAAGCTCTGGACTGGAATATAGTAATGAGTCAGGGGTAAATTTGGGAGGGGATGGTCTGTATGATCCACTCAAGATCTCTTTCACCTTTAAGAGAATACTTTCTCGCATTCACAGCTTCTTCTATGAATTTCAGTGAGCATTGGCAGCTCAGCTGCTTAAATATGATCCAGGCAGTTTCCACTGACTTCAGGAGATGTGCCTTCTGAATTAATGCATGAGTGCAGTCCTCCTGTGGCTATGCCACTCAGAGCCATCACACTCAATGACACTGCCTATCATTGCCTGCCAATGAATTTAATCAGCACTCTCTCCTTAATTAATTTGCCTTATCTGAGAAAGAATTCCTTTTAATCACTCATAAAATGGTCTTCTCAAGTCTCCCTCCCCCATTATGCCCTCTGTTTGTGCCTGATATCTAGTCTAGGAAGACAAGACAAGAAAAGTGTAATTCATATATGACAAACCGAACTACATTGTCAACATAGTTTTACAAGGACACTGTCAAATATAATTGGAAACAATGCAGTAAAGATGATGATTCCTGGAAAGTGACACCTGCTAAGAGGCCACATGTCAATCTGAACCCATGTGGGTGTGTAAGCAGGAGAAAAGACAAAATTTTCTACAAGTGAAACAGCCAAGATTTTAAAGGGAAGATTGGGAAGACATGTTCTATTAAAGACAATTCATTCTGACAAATGTCAACAAAAACATAAAATCATATAATCCGCACACCCATTGACACTCACATTCTATCATCATAGTATTTAAGGATGATGAGGTGAGCATTTAGCAATTGGTATACAGCTATGTGCACAGACACAGTTATATATTTGGAGTCTTGGAGCTAATTGGAAAAATCCAACAGTATTCTGAAATATTCTAAATAAAAAAGAAATGCTGGCTTCTTCCATTGGGTTTTCTACTTATAGCTATGCTGTCTTGGGAAAACCATTTGCCTATTTATATCTCAGCTTTCTCACAGAGAAAAACGGATATTAGCTGAAATACGTAAAACCTTTCTCTAGTCCTTGTTACAATGTTTACTGAGTGTAATACTAGCGCAGTACAGACATATAAAGATCTGTGTTACAGAATGACAAGGTAAGTCTTACATTTGTGATCCTTTTTCTAATAAGAGTGTGATAAAAGAAATCTATGTTACTGGGACATGAAAGAAAAGGGTAGAAAAGAAAGGAGAGAGAGAAAAGAAGGAAGGAAAATGGAAGGGGAGAGAAGGAAGGAAGGAGGAAATAGTAAAGAAGGGAAGGAGGGAGGGAGGGAGGGAGGAGGCAAGGAGGATGAACAGAAACCAGAAGGGGTGGAAAGTAAGGAAGGAGAGTGGAGTGGGAAAAGGAGGTGGGGAAGAGAGCATGGTGGTGTGAATGTAAATAGTAAAGCCATAAAAATTGTTAAAGCCTTACATTTGTTACTCTGGAAGCCCCTGGATCCAGGGAAGCCCTCCCTAAACATGTATGCATTTTTGCTGATTTAGGTGATCAGAGAGCTATGTGTCCTCAAATATTAGAACAATGTCACCAAAAAAAATATTTCAGTAGGTGTCATGTTAGCTACAGAGCAGGATCTGCTTTGTTTCACATTATTTATTATTGTGGAAAGGATCCAGAGGCTCCTTAAGTTCAACCAGCAAACGATGCCATGAGAACACTCCAAATGTGCAGTAGATACATTCTTTAAATGGCGATAGAGACCCTGGTGGATCACTTCCTCCTAGTGTGGCTCAACATAAAGCTATCAAAGAGATAAGTATGCAGGGCCAGTGTGGATTTTTCCTAACAACAATAACAATAATAACAGAAACACTCTCCTGTCCTGAACCCTCTAAATGTAACAAGTCTGGGCTTCATACCCCTCCACAGTAGCAGAGCCTCCATTTACTTTCAGGTTCTCCACTCCTGGTAGAAATCTTCTAAGCAACAAAGAATTAGACAATGGAAAACAGTAGATATAGTGAAGACTTCTTCTACAAGAGGGTGAACTTGAGTCTCTGGTTTGATGTTGTTCCTGACATTGCTGAGATTTTCAGTTGGCATAATTCATTATTTTGTTCTAATTACCTACATTCAGAGTTGCAGGTCTTTTCTCTGTATTAACACTGAGAACCAGATACAACATTACACATTGTGCAGACTCGCCTGACATACGTCACTGTCCTCCATGGGCTCAAGTCAGGAGCAAGAAAGAAAGCAGGGGTGAAGGCTAGGAGGTAGAAATGGTCGGCTGAAAATCCAGAAAAGCCCATAAAGAAACCGATGATCCAATGGGTCATGGGATGACAATCGACTTGAGTTTCACACTAACATGTGTTCAACTCTCTATTCCATCATAGAGTAGTTGCATTGCAACCCATTTTTTTTTTTAAAGATTTATTTATTTATTATGTATACAGTGGTCTGCCTGCACGTACACCTGCAGACCAGAAGAGGGCATCAGATCACATTATAGATGGTTGTGAGCCACCATGTGGTTGCTGGGAATTGAACTCAGGACCTCTGTAAGAGCAGGTGGCGCTCTTAACCACTGACCTATCTCTCCAGCCCTGCACCTCATTCTAATGCAAACAGTTTTTAAATAATTTCTTACATTGCTCAATTTCTTAAATTTGAAAAATCTTTTACGTTTGTTTGTATGCTCTCTCTTTGATTTCTCTGCATCAAGCAGAAGCAGGTACAAAATATTCAAGGCCTAAGAGGTGTGTTATTTACATGTGTGTAAGTGAACATACATGTGTACATACAACTGTTTGTGTTAAGCACTTTGTAAACATATTATCATACTGTATATAATGCTGATGTTGTGCCATGCTTTGTATAAGTTAGGAAATGTGGTCTTGCTGATTTGAAAGTATTATGAATTGCAGAATGAATTTTGGTGGGCAATTTTTGGACTGTGTAAAACCACCTTAAAATGTGCCTTTTTTTTTTCACTTCCAATTTTAATTTAAAATTAGCTAAGAAAGTAATAAGTTTCCATGTTGGGTTTTCATATAAACTACATTATGCTTGATTTTTGCCACTGGTCTCCCACCTCCTGTCCATGCCATTTTGTTCCTGATTGTTTTATTTTTCATCCACAGTATTTTTTATTTCCACTTTTTGTCTTATTTTTCACTTCTATTCCCCTCTAAAGCTCTCCTCCCTTCATCCAGTCTCATATGCCTCCACCTAGTGTCTTGTCCTTTGTCCACATCTACTTTCACTTGGATACATCTATTTCACAATTAGAAGATAGTCTTCACATATGAGAAACAACATTCAATATTTTTCTTTCTAAGCCTGGCTTATCTCATTGAAAGTAATGTTTTCTAGTCCTATCAATTTTCCTGCACATCCCATAATTTCATTTTTCTTTATGGATGAATGAAACTCCACTGTATATAGGTTCCACGTTGTCATTTATTTGCTGCTAGACATCTGTGCTGATTCGATTGCTTTCCTATTGTGAAAATCATATCAATAAACATGGCTGTCCATATATCTCTGTAGTAGGGTATAGATTCCTTTGATTATATTCCCAGGAACCAATAAAAAATTACATAGTTTTTGAGACTATGGTTGCATCATTTTCCCACTCCTTTTTTTTTTTTTTTTTTTTTTTAACCTCTAAACCCTCCCATGTACCCCTCTTTGCTCTCTTTCAAATTCATGGCTCTTTTCATTATTTGTTTGTATTGATTTATCAATATTTAAGTACAACCTGCTCAGTTGTATAATACTTGTATGTATGTTTTTATGGTTGACTGTTTGGTATTAGATAGCCAGTTAGTGTGCCCCTCCCTGGGGAAGACTGTCTCCCATTCTCAGCATTCCTTGGTTGTCTGTAGTTCTTTGCGTAGGACTGGGGGCTCTTGGACTTTGCCTCATTCACATTAGCGTGGTTACTGTTGTTGTTCTTGGTCAGCTCATGTTTAGACTGTCATGTTGGTGAGACTTTATGAATATAACTTCACAGGTTTATAGGATTCACAGGCTTGCTGCAAATTCTATGTCTCTCTGGCTTTTACAGTATTTCTCCAACTTCTTACAATGTTCTTGGAGCCTTAGCTGCGGGAGTTGTATTGTTAATACATATGTTGTCTACAAAAATGCATCTTAGCTTTTAAGATGGGCACTGCCTTGGAGTAAGAAGGTAGATGAAAGTATTCCAAACAAGACTGCAGAGTTAGTAGGAACTGCTATTCTAATATCTGACAAGTAGGCATTGCTAACATAATATCTAACAAAATAGACTTTAAATTAAAACTAACCAGAAAAAATAAAGAAGCACTATGACTTCTCATCAAAGGATACAGTTAGCCAAGAAGACATTATTATCCTATATATATGCACCAAAATATGGTATACTGAAATTCACACACACACACACACACACACACACACACACACACACACACACACACACACACGCACACACACCCTATGAAATTTAAAGACACAGATTAACAAATTCTTATTATTGGGATATGAACTGGATGTTATGTATATGTATATCTAAATATGATAAAGCAGAGATGGTATTTTCAGAATTATTGCAACGGTGAAATTATTTCCAGCAACAGCACCTGGAAAGTTCATCGGTAGAAAAAACATTAAGTAAAATTCCAGTATCTATAGATTACACATGGTAGTCAGAGCCAACTTTACTTGAAGGCTCAGGCACAAAGCCCAGAGCTTAAGCAAATTACTTCAATTCAATTCCTCTTACAATTAGACAGACAATGAGAATAATTATTGTTATATAATAATTATTCTAAGCTATGCTCAATTTGTTTTGATACCAACAAAGTTTTCAAAGATGGTTGCATGATTGTTACTGATATCATGTAAGTCGTATATGAAGGAGCTGTTTCCTAGAGACTGGGAATACATTTCAGCTGTGCATTCAGTTCTCAAGATTGGAGGTTCACTGTAGGCTTTGAACTTTTTCAAACTTACTTTATTTTGGGTTCTTTTTTGTTTATACCTCCCTTTCAACCCACCTATCCTATATAGGAGAGAAAGAAGCTTAATGGGAACAAAAAAAGTAGACGTTTTTAGACTTAGTTCCTTGGAGCAATTCTACTCTTTGTAGTCAGGATTTCAGCAGACCCATTAAACAGCAAACCAGCAATTAAGGAAAAGTGACTACAACCACAGCACCTGGAAGCTTGAAGCATTCTCTGTGGTGATTATCTCTAGGAGTGTCTTGAATAAGAGCAATGAACAGCCAGCAATAAGAAGCAATGCCAAAATCAAAAGTCAAAAAACAAACAAATCAAACAAGCCTGTTAGTTTGGAGTATATATGTGTTTAGTAGTATAAATGTATGTTTAAAGAAGAATTAATTAACAAAGTAAAAAAATGACCACTCATTTGTTCTCAATGCTATGCCAATAATGGGTTATATAACGTACATAAATACAGCAATTATCTGTATGCATGCATACCTTGCTTCAAATAGGGATGCTTTTATAGAGGAGAGTGGATTGAAGCCTAAGTGTCCTTCAGTAGAAGAGTGGATAAAGAAACTGTGGTACATATACACTATGGAATACTACTCAGCTATTAAAAACAAGGAATTCCCAAAATTTGTGGATAAATGGATTGAGCTAGAAATGATCATAATGAGTGAGTTAACCCAGAAGCAGAAAGAATCAAATGGTATATACTCACTTATGTCTGCATACTAGCCCAAGGGGCATGTCCCACGAAAGCCTTCACTTACCAGGAAACTGGGACAGAGGGGAAGGCATCCTATTGGGACTCTAAATGAGAGACACATGGGAGAATAGCAAAATAAAAGGATGCAGAGGGTCCTAGAAATCTACAAGTAGAACAATATGATAGGCAGATTTGGGCCCGGGGTCCCGCTCAAACTAAGGCACCAGCCAAGGACAATACAGGAGGTAAACTTTAAACCCCTTCCCAGATCTAGCCAATGGTCAGAATATTCTCCACAGTTGAGTGGAGAGTGTGATATGACTTTCTCACGTACTCTGGTGCCTCACATTTGACCATGTCCCCTGGAGGGGGAGACCTGGTGGCACTCAGAGGAAGGACAGCAAGTAGCCAAGAAGAGACTTGATACCCTATGAGAATATATAGGGGGATGTAATCCCCCTCAGGAACAGTCATAGGGGAGGGGAATAATGGGAAAATAGGGGGGGGGGGAGGAATGGGAGGATACAAGGGATGGGATAAACATTGAGATGTAACAAGAATAAATTAATTTTAAAAAAAAGGTATAAAAAAAAAAAGAAAGTACACAAAAAGGGGGCACTAACTTTGACTTGTATTCTAAGATGTTTATAGAATTGTGTGTTCCCAGTGGATGTGGGTTTGAAGTATCTTTAGCAAAAATCTTTGTGAATTCGCTGCTTATGTTACTATCTTACCTCACATTTGACACTGACCTTACAGTCTTGAGGCAACAGTTCTCATTAAACTCTCACTATCTGATGTGCAGCCCCACAGAGTTTGTGTGGTGCTTATGTGTACTCAATATCCAATGGTACCCAAGGCTTTGTCTTAAATAAATCACACATTGGCCATACGTTGGTTCCCAGGGGCTATAATGGTTTCAAGTTCCTTTTCATTGGAATGTCTGTTGGCTGGTATTGGCTAAATTGAAGACAAAAGGAGTGCAAATTGCAATATGTGTATGGAAACTCACATTGTAGTTTAGACTTACACAGTAAGGCAACTTCTGAGCAGTTGGGCTGCCTCTGTGGCAACTACAGATGTGTTCTAGTAGATGAAGAGGGAGCTCTGTTACAGTGCATCATCATACCTTATAATAATGTTAAAATGTCAATTTCATTTTATTTAAATCAGCCCTAATCCTTCTCTTTTCTTTCTTCTCTCCATGGGCTAATAATTTGGTTCTTCAAAGTCCCTTAACAGGCCATGTGCAAGTTCATTGGCCTGAGAAGACTGTGGATGGGGGAAAGGGTTTTTTGTTTGTTTGTTTGGTTTGTTATTTACTGGGGCATAATGGAAGAAACTGAGTCATTGGTAGCACTTCCTTGAAGGGAATATTGGGACCAAAGCTCTTTGTTTCCCTTCTGCTTTCCCCCCAGATATGATGTGGTTTACAGCTTTGCTTTAACATAAACTTCATGCCAGAATGTTCTGTCTCATCACTTCCTCAAAGTGAAGGGAGACAACTTACTGTAGGCAGAAACTTCTAAGCAGCAAATACAGATAAACCTTCTTCTTTATACATTGTTATCTCGGGCACCTTGTTATAATGACATGTGACTAGCATGCCACATACTGAACACAGAAAGGAAGTTCTTAGTGTAAGTGAAAATATATATCATCAGTGTTTCAGTTTTTTTTATTAATTTATTCTTATTACATCTCAATGGTTATTCCATCCCTTGTATCCTCCCATTCCTCCCTCCCTCCCATTTTCCCCTTACTCCCCTCCCCTATGACTGTGACTGAGGGGGACCTCCTCCCCCTGTATATGCTCATAGGGTATCAAGTCTCTTCTTGGTAACCTGCTATCCTTCCTCTGAGTGCCACCAGGTCACACTTCCAGGGGACATGGTCAAATATGAGGTACCAGAGTACATGTGAATGTCATACCAGTGTTTCTTGAAAGTACAATTCTACACAGCAATGATGGCCAGACTACATTATCAACTTGGTTAGACTTGGGAGACACACTTCTACAGAGTTTAGCTGAAGCACCAAAACCCTCCCCGCATCTAAGTGGTACCACTGTGTAGACTAGGATCACAGAGAAACTTAGCTGAGTACCAGCATTCTCTCTCCTACTTCTTTTTCTTCCTAGAGTTGAAGCACTTCATGCCATTAAAAACTGGACTCTCTAAACCCATGAATCAAAATGAATCTTTGTTCCTTGAAGTTGCTTTTATATTCAAATATTTGCGTCTCAGGAAAGAGAAAACTCATTAACAGCATAGTTCATGTTCTTCGATGACACTTTGTTTACTCAAGTTATAAATCTCACTGAAGCTCTACCCTTTGTCTCTCATGGGTGTTTTGTTTTGTTTTTGTTTTGGGGCTTCAGCTGGAATCTTATCAGCAATATCGAATGGAAAGCCAAATGAATGTTCTGGATATGAGAACTCTAATGTAGTTTCTATCAATTTGAAACATTTCAAACTAAACTAACGAGTAAACAGAAGCAACCAAATCTTCTAGTACAATGCATGCATGAGCATGCTAACACACACACACACACGCACGCACGCACGCACGCACGCACGCACGCACGCACGCACACACACACACACACGCACGCACACACACACACCACTTAGAAATTTATATTGAAATATCAGAGCTGATGAAACTGTAAAGATCCAGAAAACCACAAACTGCGAGCTCTAGATTGGTGCTCTGACAGTCGTTATTCAAAAGTATTCTGGGTTTTTGGATCTGGTCACTGTGTTTTGAATTCATCCTTGTAAATAATATTTTTTACTTTATATAAGAATTGGTTCACATTTATGAGTGAAAAGCTGTCCCAAACTGTATACTTCCTGGAAAATAAAATGGAATTGTTAAAAAAATCCCTTTTCTGTTCATGCATCTCTTATACTTTTAGTTTTTATATTTAAAAAATATTGGGATGGGTCAATTATCCATTTCATTAAATAAAAAAAATTCATGAATCTTCCCACAAGGAATCCTTGTTCCCTTCTATTTCTTGTTAGGTGTCCAGGCTACATCTTAAAATTCTTAGATGTTTTATGTTTAGCAAAGAGAGTCCTTGAGGCACATTTCTAAGTATTTGTGAAGTACTTTTTCTCTGGAATGGTCGGGGAGGCATTTAACTACTTCCAAAATCCTATATACTGTTTTTAAAATATCTGTGTTTTTCTAATATTTATCCTGGGGTTATCTTGTAGTGTTTCCTCTCCCCATGTATTTTTATTACTTGGTGTGGTGTTTAGTTTGCATTTGGACTTTTTATAGGCAGTTTTGTAACTCCTGTAATGTAGAAAATCTTGGTTTCTTTATTTCCCTAAAGTGATGTAGTTTGCTCTTTGTGGTTGTGGGTTTTTGTTTGTGTGTTTTCTATGTCTGTATGCCATGGTCTTGTGTCCCTCAGGCTGTTGTGAAACAAGTTATGAAGTCTAGGCTGGTCTTCATGATCTGCTCTTCCTGCTTCTATGTCGCAAGAGCTATCATTACATTCTGTTTATTCAGTGTTGCAGATCAAGAGATTAACATATGCATGGCAAGCAAATCTGCCAACTGGGCTATATCCACAGGACGCCTATAAATGGTGATTTAAAACCTACAGGTTCTTATTAGCATATTTCTCTCTGGGTTCCTATCTTAGCCAATATAACTATTGTAAAGCAATTGGATTTTAAACAACGTATTTCACTTGTTTTTTGTTTGCTTGTTTGTTTTCTTGTTGTTGTTGTTGATTTTCCAGAGAGGATTTTTATACAGTCTTGGCTACCCAGGAACTCATTCTATAGATCAGGCTGGCCTCAAATTCAGAAATCTGCCTGCCTCAGTAATAAAGGCATGAGCCTCCATACACAACAATATTTTTACATTTTCACGTCATTACAGACAATAGTATGGACAAAACTGATTGCTACCAAACAACAATCACCTTTTTTTCCCCAAAATTCCGTTGTATTATCCTCCCAGAACTCCCAGGTTTCTAAGATGTTTGCCTCAAGTCCTTTTGAGATTGCCTGCTCAGTTGCAGCTAGTGCCAAATGCTTTGCAGTTTGATATAGTAACATCCCTATTTGCAATCAAATTATATCCTGATAATTCTCTATATAACAAACTGTGTTAAAACTCAGCAGTTGACAGGTTCTGTTTAATTGCATCAGCAAGGATAGAAGGCCAGGAATTGAGATTGCTCATGCTGGTACGGTTTGTGTTTCTAATTGTTTTGAAGGCTCATGATGGAAAGATTCAAGGCCAGAGGTGAATGGAGCTTGTAGAGAATAGCGTCTCGTGGTGTGCTTATTCACAGGGCTCGTGCTTGTCCTGGGAAGCTTGAAGTAATGCTCCGCATGTTTACACTCACCCATAGCAGGGCACAATTTCTTCTTAATACAACAACCTCAAGGCATTTGGAGTAAATATGAAGCTAAACTGAACCATGTCTGAGAATGAGACCTGGTGGCAGCTGTGCTGAGCTGAGAGTGCAGGATTCCACAGTTATAGCCTTTGTATGTTTCTACTCGCTTTCTGCCGCTCTGAACCATATAGAAATGGGGACTGGACAGACAGATATGATGTTAAATGTGCTATGTCTTCACTTGGACAAAGCTTTATGCTATATTTTTGTATTTACCTTGAAGAAACTGTATTCAGGATGTCAGACTTGATATGCATTAGTACAAATTTCTTTAGATTTGCAGTAGCTGAATACATATAGAAATAAAGTTACTACATTTAGGTTCTGTGACATTTTAAATAAATACTTCAATCTCATGAATTTGAAAATAATATTTTAAGTGCACATTTTAAAGAAGGAGTCTTGTTCATTCTTATGCTGTACTATAAAAATCAACATTTTAAGTGTAAAAACTACATAAGTTATCCAAATATTTCAGCCAATAATGCATCCATTCTTATTTTAAGTTCGGTGACTCAAGAAGTCTTGTGAAGAATTGGATGTATTGTTCTCTTACCAGAGGTCAGCTCTTGACATTCCAGTGACAATGAATACCCAAGAAGCAGAGAAGCAGCATTCTTTCGGTGTGTTCTTTCATCTGCCCTGTCCAGTTCCAATGTCACTGAATGTTAATTGATGAAGTGAAGAGTATTCTGGAGGAGATAGAAGTGCCACTCCATTTTTCCTCATTCAGCTCCATGTTTTAATGGATCAGGTAGGACTTAGGTTGAGCTTTCTTAACCTGTTCTGGAGAATGGGCTAAGAAAAATCTAATTTGTCTGGGTAAGTTTCAATGAATATATTATGTGTTCTTAAAATGGATACATGGAAGCCTTAACCCTCAGGAGCAACCACAGAGTTTTGGGAAAGGCTCTTTAAAGAGGCAAATTACTTTTTAAAAGAAGGACAGAAGAAGAAAGAAAGAAAGAAAATGAGGTCATTAAATTAGGCTCTCATCTAATACAGAAGGTAGACTTTCATGAAGCACTGTTGAGAACAAAAACTGGCTAATTCAGAGGCCCATATGAGAACACTGAAAAGATGACTGTTACAGGAAAACGAACAAGCCCTCTGGCGTAACCAACCAGAGAGATACCATGGCCTTGGGGTTTCTATCTTCATCACTGAGAACATGCATTTCTGTATCTCAAGGTACCGTAAATAATCTCATCATCTCAGCAGCTCGAGAACACACACACAGCAGATTATTACAATTTAATGTAAACTACAGTAGATCACATTTCAATCAGTGATTCAGGTTGTAAGTTGTCCCACCTCATCTCTTCTCCAGCCTTTATAATCATGGAATCCCATTAAAAGAAAACTTATATTTTGTTCACACGTCTATGCCAATTTTTCCTTATTGTTCTTAACTTAGAGGATTTCTTTTTTAATGTTTCTTAAATTAAAACCTATCCATTTCAGTCCCCACTTGGATGCTTCTGTCCTAACAACATTAAAGTTTTCTGGTGTGAGATTGCCAATGAAATTGATGCATGTTTCTAACAATAATAGGCATATTTACCACTTGGTGAGTCTGAATTCATTTTCCAAATGCTACTGGGCATTATATATCTCCCTTTCTGGGAGACTGTGACCTCACATACAGCCTGCAGATGGACAGGGATAGAAGCTCACCTTTCATGCCACTCATTCCAATTTGTCCCTCATTTCCAAAGCATCAGCACAGGAATTTTCCAGAAGGCAGGTGGCACATGCTGCCTCACAACAGAAGTGTTTGCTTCCCACTGTCTCACTTGAGTAATGTGCTAATATAAAACCAAGTTATAGATTTCTAGGACCAAGACAATAATAAAATCATAATGATATTGTTAGCAATCTGCCCCAGTGCAGGTTGCTTCTCCCAGAGAAACTCTGTCACAGAAATAGAATAACTCATCAATCACAAAAATCACAGAAGAGCCAAGCCAACTGGCTTAAACACATTCACAGCAGCACAGGTAATGCTGAATCCCACTGCTGGGGACAGTTGCTATGAAAAAAAAACCACAATTAACACACTAATTGATCCTGCTGTCCCTTTCTCAGTGGGTCCTGAGAATCTCAAACAAGGTCATATACTTAAGAAGGAAAATCAAGACTATGACTTAGTTCTAATATTAAGCCTGAGATGTCACTATGGCACTGATACATTCAACCTTAAATTGCTTGATGTTGCTTCAGTTAGCTAATTATAGGTGGCTGAAAGGTCTTAAAATTTAAACATTTTCTCCATATCCATACAATACAGCTGGTACCAGGGAGCACTGTTGACTTCAAGGCATAAAAAACAAGAAGTAGGATATCCCATTTCCAAAGGAACACATAGTTCCTTCCACACTCATTTCCTTCAGCAGTTGCACACAGGAAATGCACTCTGTGATCATTAATTTTGAGTGTCATTTTGATTGAAATAAGAATGCTTATGGGATTAGTGAAGCATACCTCTGGCTGTGTCTGTGATGCAGTTTATAGAAACAATTTGATCCTGAGGGACATGCATTAATGAATGGACTAATCCCATGATGGATTCATAATATAATGGCACTCTTGGGGAGGGAAAGTAATAGGCATTCAGAAAAGGGACAGGTTGGAGAAAGTAGACTCCTGGAGTTTGTCACTTCTGGTCCCTTGCTCTACCTGTTTCTCTGTGCCTTCTGATCAATGAGAAATCAATACCAACCTCTCTCAATGGCTCTGGACATGACATTCTATAAAAATCATGAAAGCAACCAGGAACTAAACCCCCAGAAGTTATGAATCAAAATAAACATATCTCTTCTCTTCTCTTCTCTTCTTCTCTTCTCTCTGTCTCTCTGTCTTTCTGTCTTTCTGCCTCTCTCTCCCTCTCTGTCTCTCTCTTTCTCTGTCTCTCTCTGTCTCTGTCTCTCTGTCTCTGTCTCTCTCTCTCTCTCTCTCTCTCTCTCTCTCTCTCTCTCTCTCTCTCTCTCTGTGTGTGTGTGTGTGTGTGTGTGTGTGTGTGTGTGTGTGTGTGTGTACGGGAATGTAGAGTTTCTATGTAGTTCCTTTTGGAAAACTGGCCACAATGGTGAGAAAAAAGTCAAACAAATTCTTTCCACAAAAGGTTTTATTTTGTTTGGAGTCCCTTTGTGATAGTGAATCTTGGTTGTTAACTTGGTTGGGTTGAGAGATAGCAGCCTTCCATGTGTGGCTAAGAGGCATTTTATAGAGACTATAGCATGTGAGACAGTGAGTAAGGAGAAATGACTTTGGCAAATTGATTATAAAAACCACCCAAAAGTCTGGAGGCTTTGATGGAACTAGATGAAGAAGAAAGTGTAAC
The DNA here is from genome assembly GCF_903995435.1 of Acomys russatus. Lineage (NCBI taxonomy): Eukaryota > Metazoa > Chordata > Mammalia > Rodentia > Muridae > Acomys > Acomys russatus. The sequence goes on from NC_067158.1 coordinate 31,683,062, forward strand.
CTGAACAAACTCCTTTGTTTCCATACAATTGATGCTCTATACTGTTTGTGAGAATATGACTATGGGGGTTACCCTCTCAGTCCCACACAGAAAAATCACAAGAAAAGGGCAAGAGCCAAATATTATGTACTAACATCTAAGAATTAATATCCTCTCTCTCTGGGAACATCCAGGTCCCCTGCACCTGGGGACCCTGTTGGATGCCCTGAGACACAATAAGCTGCTCTGAGCTATACATTCTCCATTGACCTTCATTATCAGGGACTATGCCCTCCTTGATCACCAGCCTGGCTACTCCAGGAACATCCAGATCTCCACTGTCTACCAACTACTCTACCTCTGTCCATCAGGCTGGCTATCCCAGGAACATCCTGGAATAATGTGTTACCTGAGTTCACCAAGCTTGCTATAGCAGAAACTTCAAGACCTGCAATAGAAACATATAGGCCAGCTTCATCAGGAACATAAGGCTGACCACTGGAGGCCTGCTATACCTGGAACGTCCAGGTTGGCCTGCCTTCCTGATAACAGCTCCACCAGGAAAATTCAGGGACAACCAGATGGATAAAAGCCATCTTTGACAAGCTGGAGAACTACAACAGTAGGCCTCTGGGAGGATATGGAGATAACTCTAGCTGAGACTCTTAATAACAGGGGTCATAGAGACTGAGAGGATACCCTCTAACTATACAGAACTCTTTTTTTTTTTGTGTGTGTGTGTGTGTGTGTGTCTTTTTTTTTTTTATTAATTTATTCTTGTTACATCTCAATGTTTATCCCATCCCTTGTATCCTCCCATTCCTCCCCCCCCCCATTTTCCCATTATTACCCTCCCCTATGACTGTTCCTGAGGGGGATTACGTCCCCCTATATATTCTCATAGGGTATCAAGTCTCTTCTTGGCTACTTGCTGTCCTTCCTCTGAGTGCCACCAGGTCTCCCCCTCCAGGGGACATGGTCAAATGTGAGGCACCAGAACACGTGAGAAAGAGAAACACCAACCAATCCAGAAAAACTTTGACCCACAATTTACCATGCTGTGGGTTCCTTTCCCCGGGAGGTTGGGCTGAGAATCTGGTCAGAGTTTTCTTCAGCCTTCTGGACGCTAGCTGAGGAAGGCTCTGTCCTGAGAACCCGTCATGAGGAAGGCCTCTTCAGCAGTGAAGGAGCTTTCTAGTCAGATCCATTAGCGTCGAGATAGCCTTGGATTTGTAAAAGGCCAGACAACCGACTGTACTTGGTTAAAATAAAGATAGTCAAAAGACAAAGAGCTAGATTTTAATTCACTAGCTTAACAATAAAAAAAAAGGACAAAAACAGGGAGCTACAGAGGGAGAAATGGAGGAGAGAGTGCCCCCATCCCAGACCTCTTGGTTTTTAAGCCAAGGGTATCTGAATTTCAGGAGCCACACCCAGAACACTTCCCAGTGCTTGCCTCCAGGGCAGCTTTGATATGTTTCTTTAAAGAGTCAGCTTTTGAACACCTTTTGGACTAAAGTCTATATGGACTGCTTTTTAATGTATGCCGACAGGGAATTAGCCTTTTAAACATTCTAGGGTCTGTGGGCTGTTGACAGTAGGGGGTATACTCATGTATTTCTGAGCATGAAGTATACCAGGAGGGAGTGGGAGGAAGTGGGAGGGAACATCTCCTCCACATACAGAAAAAAGACCCACACCCTGCCTACAAGGTTTGCTTGGAAAACGATAGAGTAGAGATTGAGGGAATGTCAAACCAATGCCTGACTCAGTCTCAGATCCATCACATGGGAGAGTGCCAACTGTTGACACTATACTTTGCTTGCAGATGGGAGGCAAGCATAGCTATCCTCCGAGAGATTCCAGCCAGCAGCTGATCAAAACACATGCTGAGACTCAGAGCCAAACATTGGGCAAAGAATAGGGAGTCTTATGGAAAAGGTTGTGGAAGAATAGAATGAACTGAAGGAGACATTCAAACACAGTTGAAATATAAGAAAATAACCTCAAATCTTTCTTAATAAAGATCATATGGAGGAAATGAATAAAATCCATAAAAAAATACAAGAAGATACACTTAAACAGATTGAGGCCCTTAGAGAAGCCATGACAGAGACCTATAGAGAAGAAATGAATAAATCACTCGAAGAAATTCAGGAAATTGTGAATAATCAGATGGAAGAAATGAATAAAATGGTTCAAGATCAGAAGATGAAAATGGAAACAATAATAAAAGCACAAATAGAGGAAATCCTGGAGAAAATGTAGAAAAGAAGTAGGAACTACAGAAGTAAGCATCACCAACAGAATAAAAGAGTTGGAGGAAAGAATCTCAAGTGTTAAAGATACAATGGAAGAATTTAATGTAACCATCAAAGAAAACGTTAAATCTAAAAATTTCCTGACACAAAGACATCAAGGGCACCATGAAAAGATGAAACCTAAGAATAATAGGAATGATTAAACAAACAAACAAACAAAAAAGAATAATGGGAATTGAAGAAAGAGAAGAATCCTGGCCCCAAGGCCCAGATTATATTTTCAACAAAATCATAGAAGAAAATTACCCCAATTTAAAGGAAGAGATGACTATAAATATACAAGAGGCCTACAGAACAACAAAAAGAGTAGACCAGAAAAGAAAATTTTCCCACCACATAGGAATCAAAACACCAGATGTACAGAACAAAGAAAAATATTAAAAGCAGCAAGGGAAAAAGGTCAAGTATCTTCCAATGGCAAACCTATCAGAATTATACCTAACTTTTCAGCATAGACCATAAAAGTCAGACGGCCTGTGCAGATATGTTGCAACTCCTAAGATGCCAGTCCAGAGTAATATAACTACCAAAACTTTCAATAAGCATAGTTGGAGAAAACAAGACATTTCAGGACAAAAACAAATTTAAACAGTACCTGTCCACAAACCCAACCCTACAGAACATACTCAATAAGATACTCACAAATTGAATTCAAGAACACATCAAAAATATCATTCATTTTGGCCAAGTAGGCTTCACCCAAGGCATACAAGGGTGATTCAATATATGGAAACCCATCATTGTAATCCACCATATAAACAAACTGAAAGAAAAAAAAAAACACATGATCATCTCTGTTGGACAAAATCCAACTCTGGTTCATGTTTAAAGTCTTGGAGAAATCAATGATACAAGGCATATACTTAAATATAATAAAGGCTATATACAGCAAGCTGAAAGACAACATCACATTAAACGAAGAGTAACTCAAAGAAATGCCACTAAAATTTGGGGATAGACAAGGTTGCCCACTCTCTCCATATCTCCTCAATATAGTACTTGATGTTCTAGCTAGAGTAATAAGGAAACAAAAGGAGATCAAAGGGATACACATCAGAAAGGAAGAAGTAAAAGTATTACTATTAGAAGATGATATGATAGTATACATAAAGGGCCCCCCAAATTCTACCAGAGAACTATTACAGCTGATAAACAACTTCAGCAAAGTGGGCAGATACAATAATAATTTTAAAAAATCAGTAGTCCTTCTGTATACAAAAGACAAATGAGTTCAGAAAGAAATTAGGGAAACTACACCCTTCAAAACAGCTACATATAACATAAACTCTAACCAATCAAGTGAATGACTTCTATGAAAAAAACTTCAAGTCTCTGAAGAAAAAAATTGAAGAATATATCAGAATATCTAAAGGTCTCTCATGCTCATGGATTGGGAGGATCAACATAGTAAAACGGCCATTTTTACTAAAAGCAATCTACAGATTAAAAGCAATCTTGGTCAAAATACCTACACAATTCTTTACACATCTTGAAAGATCCATTCTCACTTTCATATGGAAAAAGATAAAACCCAGAATAGCTAAAACAATACTATACAATAAAAGTCTTCCAGAGGAATTTCCATCCCTGGTCTCAAGCTTTACTATAGAGCCACAGTAATAAAGGTGGCATGGTGCTTGCATAGAAAAAGGCTTGTTGATCAATGGAATCAAATTGAACTTCCAGAAACAAACCCACACACCTATGGAGACTTGATTTTTAACAAGAAGCCAAAACCATACAATGAAAAACAAAAAACATCTTCAAAAATTTGTGCTGTTTTAAGTGGATGTCTGCACATTCAAAAATACAAATAGATCCATACTTAGCACCTTGTGCAAAATTCAAGTTCAAGTGGACCAAAGACGTCAACATAAAACCAGATACATTAAATCTAACACAAGAGAAAATGGGGAACAGTGTTGAACTCATTGGCACAGGAGACAACTTTCTGAACAGAACACTAGGAGCCTAGGCACTGAAATTAACCATCAACAAATGGAACCTCCTGAAAGAAAAACTTCTGTAAGACAAAGGATACTGTCAAGAGAACAAAACGTCAGCTTACAGACTGGGAAAAATCCCTACCTCCAGCAGACAGGTAATATCCAAAATATATAAAAAAAAAACTCAAGAAATTAAACAATCCCAAAACAAATAATCTAATTAAAAAGTGGGGCACAGTGCTAAATGGAGAATTCCCAACAGAGGAATATCTAATGGCAGAGTAACCCTTAAAGAAATGCTCAAAGTCCTTAGTCATCAGGGAAATGCAAATCAAAACAGCTCTGAGATCCCATCTTATACCTATCAGAATGGCTAGGACCAAAAACTCAAGTGAAAGCACATGCTGGCATGGATGTGGAGAAAGGGGGATACCCTTCTATTGCTGGTGGGAGTGTGAACTTGTAAAATGACTGTGGATTAGTGTGGCACTTTCTCAGAGAATTGGCAATAGTGATACCTCAAGACGCAGCTATACCACTTCTGGGCATATATCCCAATGATGTTTCACCATACAATAAGGGCATTTTCTCAAGTATGTTCATAGCAGCCTTGTTTGTAATAGCCAGAAACTTGAAACAACCCAGATGTTCCTCAAGCAAGGAATGGATAGAGAAAATGAAGACATCATGTAATTTTCAGGCAAATGGATGAAACTAGAAAAGATCATTCTGGGTGAGGTATCTCAGACTCAGAAAGACATACATGGTATGTACTCACTTATAAGTGGGCATTAGTCAGAATGTACAGGATAACCATGCTAAAATCCACATACCCAAAGATGCCAAGGAGGGCTTCTGGGAGGATCCATGAAATTCATCCAGAAGAGGAAATAAAATAGACATCTGAAGTAGATCAAGAGAGGGAGCTGTGTGAGTTAGGATGCAGGCATGGTAACAGGGGCATGGGTCAGGTATGATAAAGAAGGAGAGGAGAGGGAGAGAAACTAAATTTTGGTGGTGGTGGGCATCTATAGTCTCCCAGGAGTCTTTTGTTGTGACCTTAGCTGAGATTCCTAACAGCTGGGGATTGGGAAACCCAAAGTTGCCACATCATATAGCCAAGTAGAACTTCCCATGATGAGTAGGAGACAAACCTTTGACTCAAAATTTTGTCTTGCTTACAAGAAATGTAGGGTTAACTATGGAGGAGAGAATGAGGAAATGAGAAATCAATGGCTGGCCCAACTTGTTACCTGTCCTGTGGCGATAACCAACCCCTGACACTATTAAGAATACTATGCTATGGTTTCAGACAGAAGCCTAGAATAATCGTCTTCTGAGAGGCTTCATCCAGTAGCTGATGGAAAAAGATGCAAAGACTCACAACCAAACAGACTGAGTTTGGTAAATCTTGTGGAAGAATGGGAGAATGGATTAGTGGAGTTGGAGGAGTCAAAGACACCACAGAAGATCTACAGAATAAATGGACCTGGGCCCATGGAGGCTCAAAGAGAATGAACTACCAAATGAACAGCTTCATGGGCTGACCTGGACCCCTACACATATGTAGCAGAAATGCTGGATGGTCTTCATATGGGTCCCCTAACAGTAGGATTAGAGGCTGCCTCTGACACTCTTCCCTGCCTTTGGATCCCTTTCTCATAGCTGGGCTATTATATCTGGGGAGGGGTGGAGTGAGGATGTGCTTGGACCACTCAGAGTAGATGCATCAGGGTGGCTTATTATACATGAGGGGCCTCCCCTTCTTTGAGAAGGGGAGGGGAAAGGAAGGCAGTAGGGCTTAAGTATGGGAATGGGAGGAGAAGAGGGAGGGGCAGCGATCATGCTACAAAAGAAAAAAATTTAAAAAGAAAAATAATTCCCTATGAGCATATACAAGGAGATGAAGTCCCCCTCAGTTACAGTCATAGGGGAGGGGAGTAAGGGGAAAATGGGAGGGAGGGAGGAATGGGAGGATACAAGGGAAGGGATAACCATTGAGATGTAATATGAATAAATTAATAAAGTAAAAAAAAGAAAAATAATTTCCCTCTTTTACCTTACTCTTGCACATAGTACTGCTAAGAAATAATCTGATTATAAATTACCTAATAATAATAATAGCTTATAGCCTGCAAACATTTTGTGTGTAATAATTCATTTAATCATAGGGATAATAATAATACTTAATTACATATTTGTTATATACTTTATTTTAATTCCTTAGCTAATATAGTAAAAACCATTGAAAGTATATTTATCATTTCCAGTTGTTTATATTGTATTGTTACATTTTCTTAATAATGTATTAAAGAAAATATTAAAATTCAAGTTTGGGAAGGCAATGGAAGGTTACAGTCTTTATTTCCAAAAGTTTTGTAAAGTGAAAGTTCTAAAAGCAAATCACATAGTTTTGACAGACTTCTAAGGTCTCATAGCCATATAAATAAATTCCTTTAATATAGCTACCACTATGTGTCATATTCCTATCTATCATCTATCACAGTCATCTATCATTTATTTATTGACCAATTCTCTCTCTCTCTCTCTCTCTCTCTCTCTCTCTCTCTCTCTCTCTCATCTATTTATCTATCTATTATCTGTCTGTCTTTCTCACATCATCTTATCACTCTCAATCCATTTTATCCTATCTCCATTACTCTGTAGAACACTGACTAATACAGATCTGGACCCCTGGCAAGATGTTACATATTGAATCACTATTTCTGTTATACTTAACAATAATTCTGGAAAATGCTTAGATTCCAGATTCACAGTACTTTATTATTTGTTGATTACTTTGGGTAAGTTAACTACTAGTAAAAAGATAATGAAAAACATGAGAAAGCAGTTAATTGGATAAAGACAATTCAAACGTAATGGAAGTTTTAACTCTCTTCAACTTGTTCCATTTGGAAGATTCCAAACAATTATTAAGTTACATCACCACACAGTGCCATAAAGATCAATTGCTAAAGCAATTTTAACCATGTCCCCTGGAGGGGGAGACCTGGTGGCACTCAGAGGAAGGACAGCAGGTTACCAAGAAGAGACTTGATACCCTATGAGCATATACAGGGGGAGGTAATCCCCCTCAGGAACAGTCATAGGGGAGGGGAATAAGGGGAAAATGGGAGGGAGGGAAGAATGGGAGGATACAAGGGATGGGATAACCATTGAGATGTAACAAGAATAAATTAATAAAAAAAAATTTTTAAAAAAGTAACCAAGTTAAGGTCTTGAGCAATTTGGCTCCATGGAGCATGCATTGTTCAGCACCCGATCCTATTTGTATCTGTTAGCTTGGTGTTTTTGTGGGAATCCTAAGAGTGGGAGAGGGTGTGTCTCTGATTCTTTTCACTGCTACTGGGACTCTTTTCTTCCTACTGAGTTGCCTTGTACAGCCTAAAAACAAGCTCTCACCTTCTTTTCTTGTGTTTGGTTGTTGTCTCTAGAAGGCCTATTATATCTGAAGGGAACTGGAGGGTGAATGGTTCTTGGGAAAAGGGGAACTTGGGGGTTTGAGGAGGATATGGGGCAGTGGAAGGAGGGGAAACAGTGGTAAGGATGTGTTGTATGCTAGGATAATCTATTTTCTAGAAGTAGCAAAGGATGAAAAGGAGTCAGTCCTTGCTATTCTTGTAGTGGGCTTGAGTTTGTATTCACAGAACTCACCATGTTGGTTGGCTCATGACTACCTATAATTCTAGCTACAAGGGACCAAATATGTTCTTTTAGCCTTCTCTCTCTCTCTCTCTCTCTCTCTCTCTCTCTCTCTCTCTCTCTCTCTCTCTCGCACACACACACACACACACACACACACACACACACAACTTACATACACACTGCATGGATACACATTACACCTATACATAAATAATTGAAATAGATTTTAAAAGGAAAAAGCACCAAGGTGATGGAAACTTTCTACGTTTCTGGGTGACTATCCTTTAGTGATTAAGAACGGAGCTTGGTCAAGTTGTTTCTTTTGTATATTTGCTTGGCCAAAAAAAAAAAGAAACTTATGACTCTTGTCCTTAGAGGGGAAACAAAACCTGACACACACAGATAACTTCATTTTCAAACAGAGAAAAAAGTAAACTTATGGAAATATGTGTGCTTTCTGCAGCCTTTATGATAAATGGCAAAGAAATAGTTACGGGCCCAGGTCTGACTCTTAGGTCATATGTATCTAATTCAGGAAGTCTATCTCCAAATTCATGCCACATCTAGACTAGGAAAAGCAATGGCAGGAAGGGGAAGGCCTCCTAGCTGCTGTATCAGAAAAAGGGGGAGTAGATGAGATGACACTTGGAATGGTTGTGGGACCAGAACATCCAGAGTCCTATACAAGCTCCTTGTCCAGCAGGAAGCAGTGAGTCACTTGACCTCTTAACATGGAGGTAGGAGAGTGTGATGATATTTGATACTTTAAGACACCAAGATGAAAGCTGAAAAGTTAAGTCAATCAATAACTGTTAGTGTCACTGAAAAGCTGGGCTTTGAATGTTCTGTGCAGCAACAGTAAGCTTCCACAAACTACACAGCTAATTGTATCTCTTGATGTGCATACAAATGTGAAGCCAGGGTGTGAGCAGGACTGTGTAATCTCTTCCAAAACTCATGGCACCACCTTCCTGCACCCTCCCCCCAAAAAAATCTTTGGAATTCTTAGTTCCTTAGACTTGGACTTGAAGGTATTTTTCCCTGTTACCTCTCGGGCATACACTTTCTGCATATGGATTCTTGGCCTTTTATTTATGAGAACACTTTGGAGCAATGTCCATCCCACACCAGTAGGTTCTCATCTAAATGACTCAAATGTCCAACAACCCATTACTGAAACAAGAGATTTAGAATGTTAACTAGTGACGTTGGAGCATGAGAAAATTCAACCTGTAACAAAGACGTGTCCCATACATCAGGTAAGATGACCATTAGGTAGATAAGGAGAACAGTTATCATGTTGTCTTGTTCCTTTCAAGAATGAACAAAAAGAGAGAAAGAAGTCAAAGAAAAAAAAAGTGAGCAGAACAGAAAGTGTGAGACAAGAAACCCAGAATAAGTGTAAATATTTGGCAGAAAACATAGCTGTGTGATATCTATAAGATATATACATTAAATCACATACACATAGCTGTGCGTATTCTCAGGCTGTTATCCACATTGAATGCTTCAAGGTTTTTAAACTTTAATCTTGTTGTTGACACCCAAGTTGACTATTGTAGTGGATGTAAACATGTTTTGTTTTGATCCCAAGTATCGGTTGTGAAACAGACTCATGTGAGGGTGTGCATGTACACTATTTTTCCCCCTGGAAACAGACATATGAGAGACCAGGTGATTATTATGCTCTAGAAGAGGACCTTCCTTATATGTGGGCATGGTCTTTGCCAGCTGATAAACATCCTAGTCCGGACTCTATATGAGCTCAAAACTAGAGGCTGGGCTTTTTGGTCTTGGCATGATTTCCTGTTGTTTGATTGTTCATTGCTCCCCTTCAAGACACTCCTAGAGAGAACCATTCCAGCAAATGATTTGAGTTCCAGATGCTGTGCTGGGTTTTGGCAGCTCCAGCTGTCATCACCTTTGCTGAATTGCTGGTTTGCTGTTTAATGGGTTTGCTGGCATGCTGAGGACTATGCCAGTGGAATTGCTCCAAGGAACTGAGCCTAAAAACATCTACTTCTCCTGATCCCATTAACCTCTTTTCTCTCATATCTAGGGTGGTGGGTTAGAAAGGAGGCAAAAGCATTAAAAGAACTCCAAGCAAAGTGGGTTTGAAAGAGTTCAAAGCCACCTGATATTGAGCTGCCGTATGCACTTACAACACCAATGCTGCAGACTTTGAAAGCTAAGCACTCTCCAGCTGATTGTACTGTAGACACCTGGTACTAATCATCTAAAGACAACTCTATGTCCATTTATATTCTCCTCTCACTCAGTGCCTCCCACCTAAAGTCTGACTCTCAAGAACAGGCATGAGTAAGGAAGAAAGAATGACTATGAGTTAGAAGTCTGTGAGTAGATGCACTCAAAGTCACCACGCACACCAGATTCTGATTTATGGCACGTGGATTATGCTTAGAGTCCTCTCTCTCTGATGATTAGTTATAAAAGGGGCTTTTCTTTTCTCACATGCCTAGAATTAAGTTGTCTCAAAGGCTTTCCAAGATGTTTGTAAATTCTTTACAAGCTAACATGTAGATTAAAACTGAGGACAATTAGAAAAGGAGGAACACAGTATAATTGAAAGTACATGCAGGTGTTTTGAAATCAGATAAAGTTGAAATTAAGTGCTGACACATCTCCTTGCTGATACACCAATGATTTGAAAGGGATAAAATATATAAAATGATATATAATAAGAAATGTAATAATATTATGTACTCTGGGACAGAAATGTTCACTAAAGAACATTGATGAATTTTTCTTTTATTAGTTCAATTAATTAACTTGACGTCTTGTTGCTGAGATCACACATATGCTGCCAGTGGTGATAGTTCATATTTTGCCTTCAGTTGAAGACAGAAAATAAAAGAGGTGAAGTGAGTGTGAGAAAATCTGAAACACAAATGCAGATTGAAAGGAACTGTAGTTTGTATACTATTTCTTTTTTTTAATGATTTAATTAATTTATTCAGATTACATCTAAATTGTTTTCCCATCACCTGTATCCCCCCATTCCTACCTCCCTCCTGCTTTTACCCTATTCCCCTCTTCTAGCTCTATCACCTAGGGGGACCTCCTCCTCCATTATATGGTCATAGGCTATCAAGTCTCATCTTCATAGCCTGCTTATTATTTCTCTGAGTGCCACCAGGCTTCCCCATCAAAGGGAAGTGGTCAAATATGCTATTTCTATTATAGCTGTATTAAGAATATCTCTTAATAAGTGATCTCTAGGACATGTGTATACATCTAAAGGTTAAAACAGAAGCTACTAAAAGAAAATACAGGAAATGTTTCTGAAAACTAGAATAGATAAGCTACCTTTACACAAAATCCCAAGCATTGATAATAAAAACTCTGTATCCAAATGGGATTACATTAATACAGAAAGCTTCTGTATGGTGGATGACACAATCATCAGAGTGAAGATGAAAACAATAGAACAATATCAAATGCTTTCATTTTGTGTATCTGGTTAAAGGTTAGTACCTGTCATATTTGTGCAACTAGAAACATATCTAAGTATGAAGAACAAAGTATGGCACAATCTTAAAGATGGGCCATAACCTGATAAAGTGCTTCTCAAAAGGAGAAATTTAAATAGCATCAGATACACCTCAAAGTTTCTGATGGCATTAATTATTAGAAAAATGCAACTGAAGTCCCTAATGAGATATAGCCATTACAGTAAAGAAGACAAAGACAAGTTCAGATGGGGATGTGAAAAAAACAAAACAAAACACTCAGTGTTAATCTAAATCAGTATTGACCTAAAGAAAAGACTATGGGGTCCTTAAAAACCAAAAATAGAGCTTCCATAAAACCAAAAACTATTGTGTTTACTTTAGAAGGAAGGAGTGTCAGTGTTTAAAACAGATTTTTGGCAGTTGTGCTTATTGCAGTGCTAATCAGTATACCTGAAGTCAAACTCGGGATCCTTCAGTGAGCATATGAAGAATACAAGATATATATCCACAATGAACAATATTTTATTCTGCTATAGAAAGAGATCAATTTATGTCGTCGTGGCCTCTTGGATAGAATTAGAAATCAATATAGAAGTCTGGAAGTGAGAATAGAGTGGTGGTGTAGAGAAACCAACAAGAGTGTATAACTACTGTATGTGTGTGTGGGGGGGGATACAAGGTCACAGTTAAAGTAAGTTCTTTCTCCCTAGTCATGTTTGGGTCTTTCCTACATGTCAGGGTCATCCAGGCTCTGAGTCCTGGCCTTTCATGTGGTGTCAGAAGTGAATACCCTCTTGTGGTATGAGTCTTAAGCTGGACCAGTGATTGATTAGCCACTCCCACAATTTCTGTACCACCTTTTCCCAACACATCTTGCAGACAGGGCAGATTGTAGGTCAGAAGATGTGTGGTTGTGTTGGTGTCCCAATCCCTCCACTGGATGTCTTGCCCAGTTACAGGAGATGGACAGTTCATGCTTTGTGTCCCCACAATTGATATGAATCTTAGCTAGGATCATCTTCATAGATCCATGGGCGTTTCCATTGCACTAGATTTCCAGATCATCCCTGAGATACCCTCCAATTCTAGTTGTCTCTAACAGTACTCTCTTGCTCCAGGGTTCCCCAAACTGATCCCTCCTGTTCCTGTTTATCACCGGCAATATATATTCTATTTCCCTTTCCCAGTGAGACTCTCACATCTATCCTTGAACTCTCCTTGTTACTTGACTTCTCTGGTTCTGTGGATTGTATCATAATTATACTTTACTTAACATCTAATATAGACTTGTAAGGACGATTTTTTTCTAGTTCCATCAATTGCCTGAAAATATCATGATGTTAATTTTGTTTTTAGCGTCTGAGTAAGTATACTACATTTTATTTACCCATTCTTTGCTTGATGGACATCTAGGTTGTTTCCAGCTTCTGGCTATTATGAACAAGCTGTTATGAACATAGTTACAAAAGTGTCCTTGTGGCAGGATGGAAAATTTTTGGGTTTTATGCCCAGGAGTTGTATAGTTGGGTCAAAGACAATGAAATGATTCCTACTGATACTCTGCTATACTCAGATTAGTGTCTAGCCTAATTGTCATCAGAGAGTCTTCATCCAGCAACTGATGGGAAAAAAATTCATACTCCCACAGCTAAACATTAGGCAAAGCTCAGGGAATCCAGCCAAAGAGCGGGGAGGAATAGCAGGAGCCAGATGTGTCAAAGGCACCACAAGAAAACCCACAAAATCAAGTAACTGGGCTCATAGAGGCTCACAGAGGCTGAAACAACAGCCAGTGAGCCTGTATGGGTCTGACCTAGGTCCTCTGCCTATGTGTTACAGTTGTGTAGTATGATCTTCTGGTTGGACTCCTAATAATGGGAGCAGGGCAGGAGATGTCTCTGACTGTTCTACCTGTTTGCAGAACCCTTTTCCTCATAGTGGGTGGCCTTGGACAGCCTTAACACAAGAGCATGTACCCATTCTTACTGCAATTCGACATGCCATGTATGGTTGATGTTCATGGAAAGCCTGCTCTTTTCTGAAGAGAAACTGAGTGAGAGTGGATGGAGAGAGCCAAAGAGGAGAGGGGACAAGAGAACCTGTAGTCAGCATGTAATATAACGAGAAGACCTTTAAAAAGAGTAAGATATTATGGGATGCTAATGCTTTGTTGGTGAGTGGCAATGGCGTGGATGCACCCTGAACTGCAGAAAGAGCTAGGAAGAAGAAATGTTCATATTTTTACCACAAATATGACAAATTTGGGGTACGTCTCTGTTTATACTGATTTAAACATTACCTAATTCAAATGAAAATTGAAATATTGTGTTATAACCCATAGATATGTATAATTTTCTTTTACCCAATGAGATCTTTGACAATGGCACACATACACATAATACATTCTGGCAGCTCTCCCTCCTGTATCCATCCTGGTCTCCTTTCCATAGCTAAAACTCCTTTCTCTCCGGTATGGACTTTTCCCAGGTTCTTGACTTTTAATTTTGATGTAGGAGCACTTTAGCCTCATCAGAGCTATCTCTGTGACATTGCAGTGAGATTTACCCATTTGCACATAACGAGATCGCCAGTTGTACACATCTGAAAGATCCTGACTCATCGTTTAAATGGGGATGTGCCCATAAAGAACACTTCAGGAGCTGGGCATGGTGGTACATGCCTTTAATCCCAGCACTCGGGAGGCAAAGGCAAGTGGATCCCTGTGAGTTGGAGAACAGCCTGGTCTACAAAGCAAGTCCAGGACAGCCAAGATTGCATAGAGAAACCCTGTCTTGAAAAACCAAACCAAACCAAACAAAACAAAACCCTTTAACTTCAAGGTAAGGGACCCCCCATGTATGTCCCTCTTCCATCCTTGCCTCACTGATGAGACCACTTCTGTGTAGGCCCAGGATTTCGTCTGTGCTTGTCAAGACTTCATGACCACCATAGCTGTGTACTGCCCAAACAGCAGTATTTCATATCCCTTTCCCCAATCTTCTGGCTCATTCTGTCCTCCTTTCTGCAGTGTTTCCAGATTGCTAGAGTGGATGGCATATATCACTTATTCTTAGTCTTTTGTGCAGCAGCCGTTAAGTTTTTGATTTCAAATTTTATGTCAGTTAAAATAAAGCTCAATAATGAATATCTAAAAGAAAGAAAACTAGCCTCAAAGATACCTAGTTTTATTATTATACTAAAAAGTTAATAGTAAATTTATAATTAAAGCTAATAATAGTGAGGGAAGGAGCAGCTGATAAATATTGTAAAATAAATATGAAAAGAAAAGTCTGTGAAAACCCTAAACAAATAACTATTGGGTAACAGATATTGCATCCTCAGTAACATGTTTCACATGCACAATACTTGCAGTGTATAGGTAACATGGTATATGAAACATTTTACACGTTCCAAATGCCCTTTAAGACAAGTACATAACTATCTGTATTCTCCAACTAAGGAACATGAAAGTAAAGATGTTAAAGCCCTGAATCAATGGCATCCCAGTGGGAAATTAAGACTAAAACACAAAGTGCTCTCTTGTAGATTATAATGCTATCTTCATATCTCTTATTGAACAGGTGTAGCTCTGAGATGTCCACTCGATTACACTGCATTCTTTTGACCACAGGCTATAGATGTTAGGTCACTGTTCTTTCCTTCAGTACCAAGTACAGTGTGAACTGTGAAATAAATGCCTTATAAATATTGATGAGCAGCTTGTTAGGGACAATTTAAGTGTGTTAATGATGCTAGTTTCCAGTGATAAACCTTTGTAAAGAAAAGGTGTATTTGTGAGTGTGTGTGTATGTATGTAGGTATGCATGTGTGTGTTTCTCTGTGTATATGTATACATATGAATCTGTATATGTATGTACACTAATGTATGTGGGTACATATGTATGTATGCATATATACATGTGTGTATACATATTTATATGTGTGCATATGTATGTAATACAAATGTGGTATATAATTGTATGTAAGTGAAAACATATATGCATGCATATATGTGTACATGCTTATCTGTGTGGATATGTGTGTGTATGTGTGAATATATATGTGTACATGTGTGTATATATGTGAAATTGTATATGGGAGTTTGATTAAGCTTAGAGTGTAAATATTAATGACTAGAGTGAAACATAGGAATCATGATAATATACAAAAAATAACTTTATTACCACTGAAGTATAAAATCTAGTTTTAAAAATATGTTGAAAATCTTGCTGTAGTGGAAAGTGTATATTTACATTTGGAACCAAATGACTATTGTGTTACAGGCTTTTTAAAAAAGAGGTTAAAGTATTACAACTTTCAGGGAGGCTTCTTAAACAGAAATTCTCTGAAACTGACCATGTTCACTAGGCCCCTCCTTGCCAGGGTAAACAGTAATAGTTTTCTCAGACCAAGGGAACTGAGCTGCAAAGCAGACTCTCAGACAAAACTAGCTGCAAAACAGATTCTAAGATGAGCAAAGCTTCAAGGAAGGCTCTGAGTCCAATACAGCTGCCTAGAAGAAGTAGAAAGCAGTTGAGCTACGCTGAGTTGAGTCACTTGGATATGTCACTTTCAAAATTGCATAGTTGTGTGTAGGCTGTGAGGTATGCTCTAAGCAGTACCACATGCTGGGGTAAGTTTTGGTGATGCAGTTGTCTTTGAGTCATTTCTGCTCATGTAAGTAACCCCTCATCCATATTCCTGTAAGCAACCCTAATAAAAAATAACTGATTCATCAAGTTGGATTTGGGTGGTATCTATACTTTGATGTGTCATGAGCTCCCTGCCTGTAGTGAGTAGATATGTGTATGCAGCTTCCCCAGGAAAAGTTTTGTCACACAGCAGTGACAATGTTCAAAAGACATGACCTTTAGAAAACATCTAGTGAAAGAAGCATAAAATACCAACCCCCAATACTCAAGATAGACAAGTGTGATTTTATGAGCAAGTTTTCATGGTGATATAGTTATATTTTTGACAGATTCATCGTCTGTATTATTTTCAGTATTTTCAGATTAGAATAGAATAGTGGTTAATTAACCATGTAGCCTATAAAGCCTAATATATATCTATACCAAAATTATATTAATATATATGCCAAAATGTATATACCAATTTTGGTATTATTATTATTATTATTATTATTATTATTATTATTATTATTATTATTATTATTATTATTATATAGTTGATTAACACCCCTCACTATGCAGATACAAAAGCCAAGCCTCAGATGGGTGCTTAAGCCAATTTAGGTCTATGTACCACCTTATAGGCAGGGTGACATTTCTCACTAAGAATCTCCCATTATCACAGCCAACCCCACCAGTCTCCTAAAATAAGCAGACTCTTTTCAAGTCTTTGTGTTCTTTGGAATGGAGCTTATATTATCTATGTAGGCCAGCATTTTCCAGCTGTTTCGGAACATCTGCCACACTCAACACCTGGGACAAGCAAACCCTCAAGGGAAGCAGAATACTACTGACTGGGTTCATAAAGGCTGAGTTGAGAATGCACATAAATTCACACTGAATTTCAAATTTTGATTTGAGAAGGGAGGACTTAGAAATAACAGAAACCAGCTATATTAAGATACCAGGTGAGTGTTCTCCTCTAACAGACTCCTTAGAAGTAAAACAGCTAGTGTGTGTGTGTGTGTGTGTGTGTGTGTGTGTATGTGTGTGTGTGTGTGTGTGTTTGTGTGTGTGTGTTTGTGTGTGTGTGTGTGTGTGTGTGTTAGTTCATATAGATCAGACGTTATGTTGTCTTGGATTCCAACTAGAAATTAAAGGAGAGTTTACTTTCACAAAATATGAGCATCTGTCTGCTTCAGTCAATAGTGCACCCCTCACTTCTATCATGGAGTCCATCCTTAGTAACCATTGTATATGTGTCAGCAAGTGTAGGTCAGTAAGTGTAGTTCAGTGGATAATGTGTGACGTGGGAAGTGATGAAGTCCAGAATGTCTTCTTTGCATCTGAGCACTCAAAATTGATGAGGGAGTTTCTGATGAGCATGTGTTTTTGTGTGTATGTGTGTGATGAGGGAGTTTCTGACGAATGTGTGTGTGTGTGAGAGAGAGACAGAGACAGAGACAGAGACAGAGAGACAAAGAGAGACAGAGATACAGAGACAAAGACAGAGAGACAAAGAGAGACAGAGACAGAGAAAAAGAAAGAGAGGGAGAGACAGACAGACAGAGAAAGGGAGACAAGTGTATGGAACAAGTTCGGTCATTTTCTGGTTTCCTCCCTCCATTCATGAAGACTTGCCTATGACCTTCACAGAGAAGAGGAACAGCATTGTTTACAAGGCAGAGTTTTAAAAAATTATTCCTGGGTCTCTTTGTCATAACAGCATTAGCAAAAACTAATTTGCAATAATGTTGTGGAATATGTGCAAGATGGTTTTTACCTTTATTATCTAATTTAATTCTCACTGAAACTCTGTAGGTACAGAGATATGATTTTAAGTTTACAATATGAGAAAATGTAAAAAAAAAAAATTCTAACACACAAAGGAATGGAGCTGATTAAGTGAGCACCTGTGGTTCAAAATCAGTTTTGTCTGAATTGAAGCTACAGTTGACTGCCTGGTACTTTGTCTCTTGGATGTGATACAGATGCTATACCTTCAAAAAGAAGCAAAGACTAAAATTTCTCTGTAAAAGAACAAACTGTATGGGGATCAAACCAGAACCTTCTGTGTGTGAGAAAATTGAAATGGAGCAAGCATCACTCAGGGAGCTCTGGAGTGAGGATGAAGGAAGCTAGTGAAAACTCCTATGTTACTCTAAATTCTGGGATGGAAAATAAGGAAATTTGCTTCTGGCCTACATTTCCATCTTGCATTCTTGCTGGTAAGGAAGGAAAACTGAGGTTATGTGATAATGTGATAATGGGTATCAAAGTTCATAGAGGATTCCCTTCAGGGGCACTCTGGTGTGTGTGTGTGTGTGTGTGTGTGTGTGTGTGTGTGTGTGTGTGTGTGTTGTGTGCCTTCACAACACCTGCTGAAGGTATGTGCATGCCTACAGGTTCACCATATATTGCCCAAAAAATAACAAATTTTTATAACACGTAAGAGTTGAAACACATCCCAAATTAAGACATCAGATTATAAAATTATAACTTTGACTAGAGGATCTCACCAATGAACCAATTTTAAAAGCAGTGAAGTCCTATAGTAGCTACTTATGGTGTTGATGTATGATTCCTGGAAAGAACAACTTAAATGAGAATGGCTTTATGATTCTTCACACTTTGAGGGAAGAGTTCATTACAGCAGGGAAGGCAGGGAAATGGGATGGTAAGTAGATGATGACTTTATAAACACAGTCAGCAAAGACAGACAGAAAGAAAGGGAGAGAGGCAGAGAGAGATGACTCCTGCTGCTCAGTATTTTTCTACTATGTATATAGTCTGGGGTCTTAGCCAATGTCATGATGCTACCCATGGATCTTTCTTTTTAACTCACCTGAGCTAGCAAGTCCCTCACAGTCATGCCCATTAAGTTGATTACCTTGTGACTTCAAATCTGGTGAGGCTGACAATCAATATTAATCACCACTGGTCCTAACTAAACAGAGGTGTGCCTCAGCAGGAGATAGAAAAAATGCAAACAGTGTTCCAAAAATATCAAGAACTAAAGTAAGACATTAAAAAGACCTGAGACAGGGTACAGCAAATAGCTTAGTGGTTAAGAACACTGGGTGTTATTCAAGAGTTAAGGTTCAATTTGCTCTACCCACGCAGCTGCTCACAAGCCTCTGCAACTGCCATAACTGCAGTTAAGTGATGCCCAACATCCTATTTTTGTCTCCACAAGTATGAACAAACATTCGTACATTAAAATTAACATCTTTATACTTTAAAATACATAAGTTAATTTCAAAAATATAAAGGATCAGATAGAGAATTTCATAATAAATTCTCTGCCTCTATGACTTAAGTAGGCTTAGAAAAGAAATTGATTTAAAATTATGCATTTTTCTTTTCATTAGAAGGAAATGGAGAGGAGCAGGCCTGATGACCAAAGGAATGTATGCATACAAGAAGAAGGGGGCCCATTCCTCAACATGAAGTTTTGGTTGTTGAAGCCAAAGTTAACACATATAAAAGTGCAAAGATAGCAAAGTAGTTGGTTGCATCAGTTACGAAATAATTTAGGGAAGAATGTAGATGTCTTATTTCATATTAAAGAGAGAGGATGCTGCCTCAAATACCAGTTAGACATAAAAGAGGGCTTTCTTTAATAAAACAAATATATATACATTGGATTTATTTGTTACTGCTCCTCTAACCGCTGACACAGAGGCTGGCCATGGTAATCATATATTTATGATGTGTTGTCAATAGACAATGTTTGGAAATAGATATGAAGAGTCTAGATTGTTCTATTTTCATCTGAACTGTCAAAAATTAGTAATAGGTGAGAATTACTAAATAACTTATGTGCTTTTAGACACTGGGAGGCAGCTTCCCATTCTGGCAAATACTGGAACTGGTAGGTATTAGATAAAGAAGAATATTACTAATTTATCATAGAAACTGAAGTATTTATAAACCTTAAGCACTGAGACTGAGAGGGGAACAGGGCTTACTTGAAAAATTAGAGGCATTTTGTTTTGAAGTATTTGTATGAAGTACCTTTAAGATGTCATATGCTGTTGCTTTGTTTTATTATGCTTTGTTGTCATGTAGCCTAAAACGTCCATTAGATTAAAATGAAGTGAAACAGGAGTGCTGATAAAATGGATGTACTCATATAAGAAGAATAGTTTTTTTCTTTAAAATGGAGTTGGGATGGTAGAGATATTAAGACTCATCTAAAGGAGGAAAGATATTAAAATAGTTGCTGTATCATTGTATTCATTTCCTTGTGTCAACTTCCCCAGAATTATACATGTGCAACACCTCTATTGGCAAGTTGTTATGTAATTGTGAAGTATTAACATAATAGCCATCCGGCCGGGCATGATGGTGCACAACTTTAATCTCAGCACTCGGGAGGCAGAGGCAGGCAGATTGCTGTGAGTTCGAGGCCAGCCTGGTCTACAGAGTGAGTCTAGGACAGCCAAGGCTACACAGAGAAACCCTATCTCGAAATACCAAAAACAAAACAAAACAAAAAACAAAACAAAACTAAACAAAAGACATCATAAAAATAAAGAACATCCTTGAAGCTTTGGAGGGATTTATTTGAGAGCTAAATTCAAAAATTATTGTTTTACTTAACACTTGTAAAAATGGTACAAGATCAACTGGCCACTAGGTAGGTCCAAAATAATAAAAAAAAATAAACAATATTAGAAATATTGGTGAAACTAATGAATGAAGAGTAGATGCCCTCTAAAACTTGTTACTCTAACTTCCCCAGGGACAAAGAATGTCTGATCATTCATAGGGTCCACTGATAACCTACAAAGCAAGTCTGGTGAGCTAAGTTACTGAGATGTCTTTCTTTCTTGGGTTTTGCATAAGATAAATTCCATACCAATACTCCTCAAACTATTTCACAAAATAGAAACAGAAGGAACACTGCCAAACTCATTCTCTGAGGCCACAGTCACCTTGATACATAAACCACACAAAGACTCAACAAAGGAAGAAAATTTCAGACAAATTTTACTCATGGACATTGATGCAAAAATACTCAATTAAATACTCATAAATTGAATCCACGAACACAACAAATGCATCCTCCGCTGTAGTCAGCTAAGCTTTATCACAGGAACGCACGGATGGCACAACATACTAAAATCCATCAAGGCAATCCATCATATAAACAAACTGAAAAA
Organism: Acomys russatus; assembly: GCF_903995435.1. NCBI lineage: Eukaryota > Metazoa > Chordata > Mammalia > Rodentia > Muridae > Acomys > Acomys russatus. Next base: position 31,704,246 of record NC_067158.1, read on the forward strand.
AAAAAAAACCACTTGATCATCTCATTAGATGGAGAGAAAAGACTTTGACAAAATGCAACACTGCTTCATAATAAATGTCTTGGAGATATCAGAGATACAAGGCACATACCTAAACAAAATAAAGGCTATATACAGCCAGATGATAGCCAATGTAAAATTAAATTGAGAGAAAATCAAAGCAATACCACAAAATCAGGGATAGGACAAGGCTTCCCTCTCTTGCTATATCAATGCAATATAGTACTAGAGGTTCTAGATAGAGCAATAAAATAACTAAAGAAGATCAAGGGGACACAAATCACAAAGAAAGAAGTCAAAGTACCTATAGTGCCAGATGATATGATACTATACGCAAGTGACCCAAAAAATTCCAACAGAGAACTACGAAAGCTGATAACCTCCTTCAGCAAAGTGCTGTATAAAAGATTGATTTAAAAAATCAGGCTGAGAAATAAATCAGGGAAACCACATTCTTCACAATAGCCACAAATATTATAAAGTATCTTGTTATCTAAACAAGCAAGTCAAAGACCTGTATGACAAATATTTCAAGTTTCTTAAGAAAGAAATTGAAGAAGTTATCAGAAGATGGAAAGATTCCTCCATTTCATGGATTGGTAGTAATACCATAGCAAAAATGGTCATCTGACTAAAAGCAATCTAGTGATTTAATTCAATCCCCATCAAGATACCAAAACAATTTTTACAGATATTGAAAGAACAATTATAAACTTCGCATGGAAAAACAAAAAGCAGAGAATATCTAAAACAATTCTGTTCAATAATAGAACATCTGGAGGTACCATCATCCCTGTCTTCAAGCCAAACTACAGAGCAATAATAGTAAAAACTGCATGGTAATGGCATAGAAATAGACTATCCAGAAAGATCCAGAAATATACCCACATATCTATGGAAACTTTAGACAAAATATTCAAAACCATGTTTTGTTAGTATCTTCAACAAATGGTGCTCATCTAACTGAATGTCTACACATAGAAAAATGCAAGTAGGTCCATTTTTATCACCATGCACAAAACTCAAGTTCAAGTGGATCACAGGCTTCAACATAAAACCAAACATACTAATCTCTTAGGGTAAAAAGTAGGAAAGAGCCTTGGACTCATTGGTAAAAGAGACAACTTCCTGAATAGAACAACACTTAATGAATAGGACCTCTTAAAACTGAAAAGGTTCTGTAAGGCAAAGGACACTATCAATAGAACAAAAAGACAGTCTACAGATTGGGAAAAGACCTTTACCAATCCTACATCTAGCAAAGGGCTAATTTGTAAAATACATAAAGAAATAAAAAATAAACACCAGCAAAAATATAACCTAATTAAAAAATTGGGGCACACAGTAAAACAGAGAATTCTCAACAGAGGAATCTCAGATGGCTGAGAAGCGTCTAAAATAGTACTCAATGTCCTTAAGAAGATAAAACTATAAATGACTCTAAGATTCTATTTTCCATGTGTCAGAATGGCTAAGATCAAAACTCAAGTGACAGGACATGATGGTGAGGATCTGTAGGAAGGAGAACATACCTCCATTGGTGGTGGGAGTGCAAACTTACACAACCACTTCAAAAATCAGTCTGGTGCTTTCTGGGAAAACTGAGAATAGTTCTATCTCAAGACCCAGATATACCGTTCACGGGCATACATCCAAAATGTTCTCCACCATACCACAAGGACACATGCTCAACTCTGTTCATGGCAGCTTTATTTATAATAGCTAGAATATGGGGACAACCTAGATGTCCTCAATTGAAGAAAGTATAAAGAAACTGTGGTACATTTACACAATGGAATACTCCTCAGCTATCAAAAACAAGAAGATCTTGAAAATTGCAGGAAAATTCGTGGAACTAGAAAAGATCATGCTGAGTGAGGTGACCCAGACCTAGAAAAGCACACATGGTATGTACTAACTTATAAGCAGAGTTTAGCCATTTAGTACAGGATAAACATATTACAGCACCAAGGAAGATGCAAGGGAGGATTCTTGAACCTTCTCCAGAAGTGGAAACAGAATAGACAGATGTAGTGGTTGAAGAGAAGAACAAGGTAGGAGAGGGAACACAGAAAGAAATAAGGTTAGAAATCAGACCTGGGGAGAGCAGGAGCAGGACGACAGAAGGTCTGCAGAGAAAAGAGGAGCTGTGTGTGCGGGGCTTCTCTGTGATAAGCTGGATACAAGCTAAGTCAGAAGAGACTGCTGGGAGAATATCAGGAAGACACTGAGACTCCTAGTAACAGGGGCCATGGAGACTGAAGAGAACACCCTCTAACAAAACAAGAATCCTAGAGGAGGAAGGGGAACACCAATCCATCCATAAAACTTTGATCCAAAACTTTCCCTACCTACAAGATGTGCAAGGATAAAGGTAGAACAGATGGTGCAGAGATTGAGGGAATGTCCAATTAATGCTTGGCCCACGGATGAGAGCCAACCCATGGCACTATTAATGATAATCTGCTGTGCTTCAGACAGGAGCCTATCAGACTTGTCCTCTTAGAGGCTCCACGATGCAGCAGTTCAACACATAAGCTGAGACTCACAGCCAAACATTGGGTGAAGCATAGGGAGTCTAGTGGGAAAGTGGGAGGGAAGAATAAATCAGCCTAAGGGGGCAATTGTTCCTCAAGAAAACCAACAGTGCCAACTGTCAGGATCCACAGGGGCCTGTGGTTTCTGAAGCACTAACCAAGGACAATGCGTCGAGTGGCCCTAAGTCCTATAAATAAATATAGCTGTCAGGCTGCTCAGGTTTCATGTGGGTCCACTAATAAGGGGATCAGGGGCTCTGACATGGACACTGTTGTCTCCCTTTTGATCACTTTCTTCTGACAGGACTGCCAGGCCAGGCCACAGGAGAAGAAGACAAACTCAATCATGATGTGACTTGATGAGTTGAGGCGTGTGGGTAGGGGGCTCCCCTTTTCTGAGGAATAAGGGAGGGTAAGGGAGAAGAGAAGGTGGGACTAGGAGGAGAGGAGGGAGGAGGCTATGACCAGGATATAAAGTGAATAAATAAATTAATAATATAAAAAGAGCAGCAAAGTTAGAATTCTTCCCACAGATATTCATCCCTTTTGTCTTTGTTTGTGACAGACATGGTGGTTTGAGACGTGAAGAGAGAAATATGGAACTTCGGCCTTTCTTATTATTTGCTTTCTTGTCCTGTGTTCTATCCTCAAGTTACACACATTTCTCCACTAACTCAGAGACAAGGGTTAGGCATCTCTGTAAATCTTTAGCTTCTGGAGAATATTTTATTTATAGGAAGGGTTACATGATAGAATTTTGGTGTAGTCATTAATCACATATCACTCCCAACAATATGTACCAACAACAAAGTGGGTGACATTATAGATATTCTTCTAGTTCTAAATAGTTTTCAAATTGCAGAAAGATATTAATGAATTACAGAGATACCACATCACTAAAGACTGAACTGACCTTGCAAAAACTGAGCTAATGTTTTCTCAAGGGAAAGGACCCACTCATTTTTAACTAATAATGATTCCCCAATTAACTAAAAACTCCAATGTTTACAGTGTGCTTTAAGATGCAGCATCCCCCTTACTGTGAAGTCACATTTTAAATTTATGAATTTAATTCACATGAGTTTACTTATTATTCTAATGTAGATGTTAAAATGAGTCATCTTCAAAGTACACTCGAGTATACTTGATTTTTATAAAGCAATAAAGGTTCAAAACTGTAAATTAATAACAGAGGTTAGTTATTATCAATAATAGTAAGAGTGTTAGGTTGATGAAGTTACCATCACTCAAAGCACTGGGGTACTCTGAAAGAACTGGCATGCTTTATATACTGTCTCTGACAATGAGAATTAGTGTTCCTTGTGATCTGATTATATTTTTCTTTTAATTTTGTGTGTTCACAAAAGTGATCCCCAGTCTAATGTTATGGTGATCATTGTTGACCCAAGAAGATACTTGTGTAATTTTCTTTTTCTAGACAGTCTCTGTTTTCTCCAGTGAGTGGCTTTAAATTCTCTGTGGAACCTAGGCTGGTCCTAAATTCTTGGTTCTCTTGCTTTATTCTCCCTAAGTATTGAGAGTCCAACCATGTACTACTACAACCAGCTTTTGTATAATTCTTCAACCATGACCTAAACTTTAGACATTGAAATCTATGGTCACAAATAAACAGTTATATATATACAAACATATGTGTGTGTGTGTGTGTGTGTGTGTGTGTGTGTGTGTGCATGTGTGTGTGTTTTAGGGAATAATGCATTAACAGATTTGGCTGACATTGATGTTAGATCCCTCCTTCAAAGTCAACCATTCCCTCTGTTCCTTTGCTGTCAGTTTGCCTTTGAGATTCAGTGAAATACTGGCAGGAATTCAGAATTGAAACTAAAAGCTTCTAGCCATTCACCGTGGCCTATGGCTCTGGGGGATTTTGGTTATTCCTTTTTCTGGAGTCACCGTTGATGTGGAGACCAACCATTTAATTTGTACAAATGTCTACCTAGGGCAAGAATGTTTTCAGCCTCCAAGACTTATTGCTGAACAATTTCACCCTTTCTAGATCTTTCTAAACTCTGGCTGACTGGTTCAGATCAGCTGTTCTGGCTCAAAACTCCTCTCCATGCTTATTGGTTCAAACTGGCTTCTCTCTACTACTCACTGAATTGCCATGCTTGAATAAAACTGCCTTTAAACTCCGTGAACTGAACTGCACAAACTCAACGGCACTCAACTGAACAGCACCAAACTGCATTGAACTGTATTGAAGTTTACTTTACTCCCAAACTCTACCATACTGTCTTCATGAACTTCTCTTCCTCCCCTCCCTCCCTCTCTCTCTCTCTCTTTCTCTCTCTCTCTCTCTCTCTCTCTCTCTCTCTCTCTCTCTCTCTCTCTCTCTCTCTCTATCTCTCGCTCTGCACTGCTCTTAAGTAGTTTCTCTTTCCTGTATATCTCCCAAGAGGTGGATGAATCCTACCTCTGACCCATTCTGTCAAATATTTTTCTGATTCTTCATGTGTATCCTTCAATTGGACATCATTTTGGGGAGACTAAAGTTGTATACTAAATTCCAGCCAGAGGGATTATAAGTGTATTGTGACTATATTCCAGCCAGTGGGATTAAATGTGTGTGCTAAGTGTGTGTTTGTATTTCATCTGGATCACACAGACCTAGATCATTGTGATCCCTCCTTGCCAGAAAAGTAATGTTATTGGGTTAAAATTCTTCTACACATGTTCAAGTAAACAAGAATATGAGGATAAGACATGCCAAGCTATTTTTATCAAGTTTGTCAGTGGTGGTAAAAAATGGAATATACAGAAATGTGAAACTGATTAAATTTTCAAAACTAGTTTTAAAAAATTGAATACAACTCTAGAAATGTTTCAGTGATAAAGCGCCACTGCTGCTGTTGCAGAAGAACAGAGATGAGTTTCCATCCCATGTGGGTTAGCTTGCAATGCTTGTGATTCCAGGTATACGCGAAACAAAGCATCTGATGGCCTTTGTGAGCACCTCTCACATGCAAACACACAGCAAAACATTATTAAAAACCACAAACAGATTTTTTAAAACACCTCTTTAAAACAATAAAATAAATATTTTTAAACCTAAATATAAAAACATTACAAACATATATAACTAAAAATTAAATATTTGATATCCACTTATGTGGACATCTTCATGAACAGCTGTAAACTCTATATGGATTCACATATATTTCTTTACAAAGAGGACTCTTTCAAATAATGGAAAATTATTAACACATCTCTTTTCTGTTACTGTTAATAGAAGAAAAACTTATCACTGTGATACAAAACAAGTACTTCACCGAGTTCAGTAGGCAGTACTGGCTTAAAATGCAGAACAAGATGCATCAGTAGATTACTAGCATCTTAAAAAATGTTATTAACATAAAGATAACTTTAAACAATATTGAGAATTATGTGAAATTGACAAATGAATGGTGTTCTGAAGAAGGCTAAAAGTAAATGAAGGGAACACATTTTTATCATTGTGTATTAAAATGGCAACATCGCTAGGAGAGGTATAATTAAATATTTAAAAGTCAAAAACATAATTAAGTGCAGATGTTAAACTGATCTATGAAAGGAAATATGTTCATCTAAGCAAGCCAGTAAACAAGCATGAAATAAAATTGAGAACATGTGTTCAATGGAACATTCATAAGAATATAAGAAAGCTTATTTTCTTACATGTTAGCAACAACAACAAAAAAAGATATACAAAATCATTATAACACAATAGATAGTCTAGTTATTAGCTTAGTGTTTAAGGTTCTTGACAAGCTTGAATTCGTGGGTTTAAGCACTGAACCTATGTCACCTAGAGGAATAGAACTGACTAATGTACATTGTATTCTGACCTCCTCACCCTTACTATGGCATGCTTGAATGTAAACATACACATACACACACACACACACACACACACACACAGAGAGAGAGAGAAGAGAGAGAGAGAGAGAGAAAGAGAACGAGAGAGAGAGAGAGAGATTAATATGAAAAATTTACAACTGTATATTAATAAATATATGATTCAATTTTAGGACAAATTATTATTAAAATATAGAGGAATAAATAAATATTTGTGGATATGACTTCCCATTTGGGAGTATATATGTTTTTATGTATTTGTACATATATATATATATATATATATATATATATATATATATATATATATATATATATACACATATCACAGAACGATTCTTGTGATACATTTGTAAGACCCATTTATATGGATAATAATCTGTTCAAGAAAGTTATCAAGTGCTGCAGTATCATGAAGTTTGACAGTTTAACATGTATCTCACTCTGGAATCAGGCGTGAGAGGTCTAACAAGGTTTGTACTCTTACAAAAGTCAAATCTTCTGAGCAAAGTAGCCAAAGGCTCTTTGCGGGAAAATACAAATCATTGTCAAATCAAAAATGATATTTCTCCCACAAAACGTTTAACAAGATGAAAAGCATCCCTATGAGAAGAAAGAGGAAGCATCAAGTTTGTGCATGAGTAAAAATTGGAGAATTAATTGGCAAATTTAAATAAAGAGGCTTTTTCTGAGATGGCTTTTAAGAGTATGAAATGATTCTACTTGTAAGAAGATGGTATGTTGGTATATGACAATAAAGAAAGGTCCTTAAGGGAGGCACATTGTCTACTAATCTTTCAGCAAGGCAGATGGACCAGTTACAATTTCAGGGATGTGCTTCCATAGTTGCAATAGATTGCCTAGTTGCTGTTTCCTTTAGCCTGTCTGTAGTATCCATACATGTTAGTTAGGGTTCTAATGCTATGAAGAGACACTCTGTCATCAAAACATTTTTTTTTTAGACAGTTTAGTTTTTTTAATGTAACCTTGGATGTCCTGGACTTGTTTTGTAGACTAGGCTGGCCTCAAACTCACAGACATCTGCCTGACTCTGCCCCCTGGATTGCTAGAATTACAGGTTTATGCCACCATGCACAACAACTCTTTTAAAAAAGCATTTTTATCTGGGCTGGCTTACGGTTTGAAAGGTTTCCTCCATTATCGCCATGGTGAGCAGAATGGCATTGCGCAGGCAGACGTGGTGTGGAGAGGTAGCTGAGACTTTCCATCTGGTTTGGCAGGCAGCAGGAAGGGATTGAAACACAGGTCCTCCAACAAGGCCTTACGTACTCTAACAAGGCTGTATCCCTTATTAGTACCAATCCTTCTGGGCCTATGAAGGCAATTTTCATCCAAGATACCACATTCCAATCCTTGTCCCTCACTAGACTTATACCTCTATCATAATGGAAAATGCACTTTATCCTACTTCAAAAGTCCTCAAAAATCTATAACAATCTCAAACTTAACTTAAAATCCAAATTTCAAAGTCTCTTCTGAGATTCTTATAATCTCTTAACTGTAATCCCCTGTAAAGTCAAAATGAAAAAAAAAAAAAAAAGAGATTACATACTTCCAACATATAGTGGCATATCATTATAAAAAAAGAGAAATGGGAATATAGTGAGGAAATACTGGACCAAAAGCAAGACTGAAATCCAGTAGGGCAAACTCTAAATTTTGCATCTTCATGTCTGATGTCAATGTGCTCTTCAAATTTCCAACTTCTTTCATCCTTGTTGACTTCAACTCACCTCTCTCTTGGCATGATCCCACTCCCTGTTAGGAACTCTCCTTGGCAGGTATACCACAGCTCTGGCATCTCCTACATTTTGGGGTCTCCAAGGCAACCTAGGCTTCATCTTCACAGTTTTACATAATAGCTTCTCTGTTCCTCTATGCAGGGATCATGTGTTTGGCTTTAGCACCTTCCTGGGATGTAGAGGGAGATTCCATAATCCCATTCTTCTGTTCTTGACTTGAAAGCCAAAACTGCATGGCTGAAGCTGCAATGTTCTGCCATTTGCAGGAGTTGGAACATGGCTCTCTAATTCAATTACATCTTTACCAGCTTTCTGGTTTTGAGGGTTTCCTTTACTACCCAAGCTTGACTTTCCTGGAATTTGTTCTGTAGATCTGGCCAGTCTTGAATTTAAAGATTTGCCTGCTTCTGCCTCAGGAGTTCTGGGTTTAAAGGCAGGCAGCACAACACCTGGACTTAAACTTTAAATTCTTTTCAGAAGGTAGAAATTTAGATAGGTAGGGTATTGGTATTAAGTAACAATTCCTTTTATTCCATTTAACATCACAATTTCTTCTAATCTGTGTATCTCCTTGAATGCAGGACTTATGTCCATTCCAGTTCCTGGTACCCATTTTCTCCTTGAACTAAACATTTTATATTCTTCCTTGCTCACGTTGCTCTTTATAGTTATAGGTCTTCATAAGATTGAACACTAATAACCTCACAGGAGAATCAAAACTAGGCTGTTTTGAAATTTATTCTGCCAAAAGAATTAATCCAAAACATTTCTCCTTAGACTCAGGAAGATTTTTTTTTTTTTTTTTGCACAAGAGCAAAAATGCAGTCACATTTTTGTCAGAATATGAAAAGAATAGTCTTTAGGCCACTAATTAAAATTGGGCTCCTCCCCTCTGTCCCAGTTTCCTGGTAGGTGAAGGCTTTTGTGGGACATGCCCCTTGGGCTAGTATGCAGATATAAGTGAGTATATACCATTTGAGTCTTTCTGCTTCTGGGTTAACTCACTCATTATGATCATTTCTAGCTCAATCCATTTATCCACAAATTTTGGGAATTCCTTGTTTTTAATAGCTGAGTAGTATTCCATAGTGTATATGTACCACAGTTTCTTTATCCATTCTTCTACTGAAGGACACTTAGGCTGTTTCTATGTTCTGGCTATTATGAATAAGGCTGCTATGAACATGGTTGAGCAAATTTTCTTGTTGTGTGCTGGAGCATCTTCTTGGGACTCTAGATGAGAGAAGCATGGGAGAATAGCAAAGTAGAAGGATCCAGAGGGTCCTAGAAACCTACAAGCAGAACATTATGATAGGCAGATTTGGGCCCAGGGTTCCCACTCAAACTAAGGCACCAGCCAAGGACAATACAGGAGGTAAACTTTAAACCCCTACCCAGATCTAGTCAATGGTCAGAATATTCTCCACAGTTGAGTGGAGAGTGTGATACGACTTTCTCACGTACTATGGTGCCTCACATTTGACCATGTCCCCTGGAGGGGGAGACCTGGTGGCACTCAGAGGAAGGACAGCAGGTAGCCAAGAAGAGACTTGAATCCCTATGAGCATATACAGGGGGAAGAAATCCCCCTGAGAAACAGTCACAGGGGAGGGGAATAATGGGAAAATGGGAGGGAGGGAAGAATGGGAGGATACAAGGGATGGGATAACCATTGAGATGTAACAAGAATAAATTAATAAAAAAAATGGGCTCCTCTTAATCCTCTTGAGCCAGGCTTCCACAGTTCAAATCACCCTCAGAACCATTTCCATGTTCCTACTAGGATGGTTCATAAAGCTCCACTTAAATTGTTCAATCTCTTTTCTAATCCAAAGTCCCAAAGTTCATATTCTTCCAAGCAAAAGCATGGTTAGGCCTATCACAGCAATACCCCAGTACCTGGTACCAACTTCTGTCTTAGAGTTTTATTCCTGTGAAGAGACACCATGGCCATGGCAACTCTTATAAAAAGAAAACATTTTCTGGCTTCTAGTTTCAGAGATATAATCTATTATCTTCATTGCAGAAGGAATGGTGACATGCTGGCAGACATGGTATTGGAGAGGTAGCTGAGACTTCCAAATCTGGATCCACGGGAAGCAGGAAGAGACTGAGATACACTTCTTTCAATACAGCTATACCTATTCCAGCCAACCCACACCTAAGAGTAGTGCCACTATCTCTGAGCTTATGAGGGTCGTCTTTATTCAAATGCCACACCTTACTAGCCCTCTCTTGCTTACTTCTTTAACTTAATTAACATCATTTTGAACAATAGACAAAAACTTTCAGAGTGCATTAAGTTACCAGATCATTAGCTTGTGTTAACCAAAAGGCTAAAGTCTCATTCGCCAGCAGCAAAGGCCTAAGGCAGAGACTTCCCCCACTTCATTTTAACTTGTTTTCTTAGTGTTTCTACCACTGCATTTAAATACTCGCTAAAATTTTGACCTTATTTGACTTTATTTATTCTATTACTAAAACCAAAACAACAAAAACTCTGCCAAATTACTGCCACATTTGAGCATGGATTATAGGGTACATTCTTTGAGCTTACAGTTGTATGCTTATGTCAACAAATTAATTAATCTGGTTATCTAATAAATATAACTAATATAAATATAAAGATATTTATTAGGTTAACTTAGAGGATACAGCCCACTTAGTCCATCAAGGGCTGTCCCACATTGGAAAAGTCAAGGATCTAGAAGTCACTCCATCTGTGAGGATGGGTGTCTTAGTATTAGCAATCTGGTGCTGAACATCTAGAGTACTACTGGATATTTATTGGCTAGCCTTCTGTCTGAACTCTCTCTAGAAGGTTGTGCCCAAATTTACAATGGGCCTTACTGTTTCAAATAGTTCAATTAAGAAAGTCTCTCACAAAATTCCAAGATGGTGGCGCCCAGTGTATACTATGTCTAGGGAGTAGAAGATTGGAACCTGTGAAACAGACTGAAGGGAACAACCCAGGAGCATCAGCCCCAAATTCCATTGCAGCCAGACTTACCCCAGATTCAGGAGTGACAAGCTTTGAGCACCCTGCACTCTTCCAAACACTGGAGAGAGTGCAGGCCCTCTGGGGAATAGAGGATCAGCTTCAATCTAATGAGTACAATGACACATAAGAAAACACAGGATATAGATAATCTCACAACAGCAAAAAACAAAACAAAACAAAAACAAAAATGAAAAGAAAAAAAGAAAGAAAGAAAAAGGCACAGCCACACACTACCACCACCAATGCTACTATAAAAGGAGCTAACAATCATTGGTCACTAATATCTCTCAACATCAATGGACCTAACTCCCCAATAAAAAAACACAGACTAACAGACTGGCTGTGGAAACAAAATCAACCATTCTGTTACATTCAAGAAATACACCTCAGAAACAAAGATACACATTACCTGAAAGTAACAAGCTGGAAAAGAGTTTTCCTAGAAAATGGACACAAGAAGAAAGCTGGAGTAGCCATTCTAATATCTAATAAGATACTCTTCTAAGTAAAATTAAACAAGAAAGATGAGGAAGGACATGTCATTCTCATCAAAGGAAAAATCCACCATGAGTACATCACAATTCTGAATATCTATGGCCCAAATTCAAGGACACCCACATTCATAACTTTTATCAATCTCAACACATTAGTAGTTGGAGATGTCAGTGCTTCACTATTACCAATGGACAGATCATTGAGACAGAAACTAAATAGAGAAATAATGAAGCTAACTATACACACACACACCACACACACACACACACACACACACACACACACACACACACACACACACATATATATATTCCTTCTTCTCAGCACCTCACAGAACCTTCTCCAAAATTGACCATATAATTGGTCAGAAAGCAAGCCTCAACAGATACAAGAAAATTGAAATAATCCCCTGAATCTTATCTGCCCATCATGTTGAATTTGAACTTCAACAACAACAGAAATAACAAAATACTCAATGACAGCTGGGTCAAGGATGAAATAAAAAAAGAAATTAAAGACTTCCAAGGATTCCAAAATGAAGCCACAACATGTACAAATCTTCGGGACACAATGAAGGCAGTGCTAAGAGGAAATTTCATAGCACTAAGTGCCTTCATAAAGATATTGGACACATCTCATACAACCAACTTAATAGAACACCTGACAGCTCCAGCGGGGGAAGGACAAAGCAGACACCCCTATGAGAAGTGAACAGCTGGAAATAATCAAATTCAGGCCTGAAATCAATGAATTAGAAACAAAGAAAACAATTCAAAGAATCAACAAAAAGCTGGTTCTTTCAGAAAATCAACAAGATAGGCAACCCTTTAGCCAAACTAACTAAAAGGCAAAGGGAGACCATCTTAATCAACAAAAGCAGAAACAAAAAGGGAGACATAATGACAGATTCTAAGGAAATCCAAAGAATCATTAGATCTTTCTTCACAATCCTATATGCCCAGCTGGCCAGTGGTGTCACATACCTTTAATACAAGCAGTCCAGAGGCAGAGGCAGTTGAATCTTTTTTAGTTCTAGGACAGCATGGTCTACAGAGTGCTTCTGGGACAGCCAGGGCTACACACAGGAAAAAAAACTGTCTCAAAAAACTAAAAATGAAACAAAAAAAAACTATATGCCACAAAATTAGAAAATCCAAAGGATATAGAGAATTTTCTTGATAAATTCCACTAACCAATGTTGAACGAAGATCAGGGAAACAAACTAAACAGTTCTATAACACCTTAGGAAATAGAAGCAGCCATAAAAATTCTCCCAACTGAAAAAGAAAGTCCCAGGGCCAGATGGATCCAGCACAGAATTTTACCAGACTTTCAAAAAAGAACTAATACCAATACTCCTCAAATGACTGAACAAAATAGAATCAAAAGATCACTATGAAACCCATTCTATGAAGCCACAGTCACCTTAATACCTAAGACACACAAACACTCAACAAAGAAAGAGAATTCCAGACCAATTTCCCTTATAAACATTGATGCGAGCATACTAAATAAAATACTCACAAACTGAATCCAAGAACACCCAAAAAATATCATCCATCATGACCAAGTAAGCTTCATTCCAGGCATGAAAGGATGGTTCAATATATGGAAGTCCATCAGTGTAATTGATCATATAAACAAACTTAAAGGAAAAAATCATCATCTCCTTAGATGCTGAAAAAGTGTTTGACAAAATCTAACACCCTTTCATGTAAAAAGTCTTTGATAGGGGCTACATGGCACATACCTAATCATAGTAAAGGCAATACACAGGAAGCCAATAGGCAACATCAAATTAAATGAAAAGAAACTTAATTCCACTGAAATTGGGGACAAAAAAGGCTTTCTGTATCTCTTTTAAAAAGTACCTGAAGTGCTAGTTAGAGTAATAAGACAAGAAAATGAGATCAAAGCAAGACAAATTGGAAAGAAAGAAGTCAAGATATCACTATTCATGGATGACATGGTAATATACATGAGTTGCCACAAAAATTCTACCAAGAAACTTCTACAGCTGATAAACACCTTCAGCCAAGTGGCTGGAAAGAAAATCAACTCAAAAGTGTCAATAGCCCTCCTTTTTACAAATGATAAATGGGCTGAGAAAGAAATTAGAAAAACTACACCTTTCACAGTAGCCACAAAAAAAAAAGCTAGTGCATCTTGACTTAACTCTAACCAAGCAAGTCAAAGACTTATATGAAAAAAAAAAAAAAAAACTTCAAGTCTCATAAGAAGGAAATCGAAGAAGATATCAGAAAATAGAAAGATCTCCCATGCTCGTGGATCAGTAGAACCAACGTAGTAAAAATGGCTATTGTATCATCTACAGATTCAATGAAATCTCTATCAAAATACCTACACAATTTTTATAGACCTTGAAACATCGATTTTCAACTTCATATGGAAAAACAAAAAACCCAAAACCACTAAAATAATCCTCTATAATAAAATATCTTCCAGAGGAATATCCATCTCTCATCTGATGTTGTGCTATAGAACAACAGTAGTAAAAACAGCATGGTACTGACATAAAAATAGGCTGGTTGATCAATGGAACCAAATAGAAGACCCAGAGATAAATACACACACCTATGGACACTTGATTTTTGATAAATAAGCCAGATCTATACAATGAAAATAAATATAGCATTTTCAACAAATGGTACTAGTCTAACTAGGTGTCTACATGTAGAAAAATGCAAATAGGAGCTGCATGTGGTGGTGCACATCTTTAATCCCAGCACTGGGGAGGCAGAGGCAGGTGGATCACTGTGAGTTTCAGGCCAGCTTGGTCTACAAGGAGTATCCAGGACAGCCAAGGATACACAGAGAGATCCTGTCTCCAAAAAAGAAAGAAAGAAAGAAAGGAAGGAAGGAAGGAAGGAAGGAAGGAAGAAAAACACAAATAGATCCATATTTATTACTCTGCATAAAACTCAAGTAAGTCCAAGCGGACTAAAGACCTCAACTTAAAATCTGACACACTACATCTGTTAGAAGAAAAAGTAGGAAAGAGACTGGAACTCCTTGGCACAGAAGACAATTTCCTGAACAGGACACCAGTAACTCAGATTCCAAGGTCAATAATTAATAAATAGGACCTCATGAAACTGAAAAGCTTCTATAAGACAAAGGACACTGTCCACAGAACAAAGCAACAGCCTACAGATTTGGAAAGGATCTTCACCAACCCTATATCCAACAAAAGACTAATATTCAAAATACATAAAAAAATTCAAGAAGTTAAACACCAACAAACCAAATAATCTCATTAAAAAAGTGGAATACAGAGCTAAACAGAATTCTCAACAAAATAATAATGAATGTTTAATTTTTATTTTTTTATTTTTTTAATTAATTTATTCTTGTTACATCTCAATGTTTATCCCATCCCTTGTATCCTCCCATTCCTCCCTCACCCCCCCCCATTTTCCCATTATTCCCCTCCCCTATGACTGTTTCTGAGGGGGATTACCTCCCCCTGTATATTCTCATAGGGTTTCAAGTAGAGTAAATGGAAAATAATGAAAGTTATAAGTATCCAGGAAACAAACAAAATAATCGGGATGTGATATCTTTATTAAAAGTAATTATGTTAATGTCAATGGATTACATTTAAATAAAAGACATGTATTGGAAGAATGGATTTTTTAAAAATTGTGAATAAACTATGTACTACATCTAAAAAAAAAAATAATAACGAATGGCCAAAAACCACTTTAAGATATGCTCAATATCCTTTGTTATCAGGGAAATGCAAGAAAAATGACTTCTGGACTTAATCTTACACCTACCAGAATGGTAAATGTTAAAAAACTAAAGTGACAGCACATGCTGGCCACGATGTGGAGAAAGGAAACACTCTTCCATTGCTGGTGGGAGTGAAAATTGGTACAACCACTTTGGAAGTCAATCTGGCCCTTTCTCAGAAAATTGGGAATAGCTCTACCTCAAGATCCAGCTATACCATTGCTGGGCATATACCGGAAAGATGTTCCACCATACAACAAGGACATTTGCTCAACTATGTTCATAGCAGCTTTATTTGTAATAGCCACAATCTGGAAAAAAACTAGATGTCCCTTAACCAAAGAATGTCTAAAGATTCATTTCCACAATGGAATAGTATTCAGCTATCAAAAACAAAGACATCTTGAAATTCTCAGACAAATTAAGGGAACTAGAAAAGATCATCCTGAGTGAGGTAATCCAGACCCAGAAAGAGACCCATGGTGTATACTCACTTGTAAGTGGATATTAACCCAAAATAGATCTTTTCTGAGAGACTACACACAGCGAAGTATCAGGACAGATACTGTGGCTTGAAGCTGGACTTTGGGTGGTGTGCTGAAAGTTGCAGGGAAGAGTCGGGGAATGGAAGTTCTGGGAGGGAGCATGATCTCCACAGGAAGACCATCAAAGTCTGGATCTGGATAAAGGAGGCCCTGCACAAATTGATGTGCCAACCAAGGACAATGCAGACAGAGAAGCAAGACCCCTGTTCCAATGTATCAAATGGAGATTTGATTCTCCACATGGCACTGGTAGGTCTGCTGCTGAACCTCTCACATGCAATCTACTGCCCACGATTTGGTCACTGCTCCTTGGCAAGATGGCCTTGCAGGCACACAGAGAAAGGGAATAGAGGTTATACTGATTAAACCTAATAGGTTGTGGCTAGACACTGGGATAGGATGGATCGCCTATCAGAAGTATAGGTGAGGGAAGAAGGAGAGAAGAGGATGGGAGGGTGGTAATAGGAAGATAAGAGTGAGGAGATAACAATCAGGATATAATGTAAGTAAGTTATAATAAATAAAATATACATTATAAAAAGAAAGTTCCTGATAGGAGCACCTGCTATCTTGTAAGAATCCATCAAGCTCTTTGAAAACATCCCATTCCCTCATCTCTTCTCTCCTCCTCTCTCCATTCCCACTGATGGAGGAGCCTTTCCTACTTATGTTTAAAAACAGCTACATGACCTCCATTCACCGGTAAACTGATATGCATTGCTGTGAATGCCTATTATAACATTTTAACAAAAATTTAATTTAAAAATAACAATAAATTAAAATGATAGTTGGGTTCAAGTTATTATAACGACCAAAAGGTTTTGAAATAGAAAGTTCACAATGTCAGTGCACAGGTGTGAATTAAGAAAAGCATACCCATTTAAACACAGGAACTTTGGAGACCTAAAACAGAGACTGTTTTGTGTACACAGCTTATTTGTTTGTTTGTTTGTTTAATATGAAGTACTTTGTTCTGTTTCTCAACTGTTTCTTCTAGTGTACAAAGTAGAAAATGTAAACCATGTTTACTATGCTTCTGTAATAATTATTTTGAAGAATAAAATTTTTATTGTAGGACCATATATATGGTTTATTATAGTTACTAAAATAAAGATGTGTAAATATTAGTTTTTCTTATGATTAACTCTGTCCACATGAAGTATTGGGGAATACTAAAGCAAATGGTGATCCAAAACATTACTTTTTCTCTGTAAAAGTAGTCTAGTAACTCCTGTATTCTTCTGGGATCTGGTTCACTGTCACCACAGGCTTCCAGCTGAAGATAAATGCACAGTCAAAATAATGCTAGTGTTCTTAATACCATGATGGAGGAAAGAATAAAGTCCCATGGTGTCTTTATTTAAAGTCCTGCATGTGCTTGCGATGACTCTTCTGTGTTAACACTGACCCCATTTCACACAGATCATATCAGGGTTCCCAATGCGATAAGAATTTCTATTATTCTGTATTATACAGGCTCCTTCTGGTGAAGTGTATATTACCAAAGGAGGAAGGTATTTATCTCCTTTCCTCCTCCAGTTCATTGTTCCATTTTTGTTTGAAAACATGTCTTTATGTTCATGATGCACAGCTAACAGTTCTTCACTCATCCCACCCGAGTGTGGTAGATGCATACATGCATAAGAAGACATTTACGTTACCATTTGGAAATCATTTATTCTCCAGAGGAATACAAATATTCTAGGGGAATACTTCTTATAAAAACAAATTATTCTGTTTTCCACACCTATCACTTCAGCATCCAATGTGGAAAATTGAGAGGAACTATTTTTCCTCAGAGCTGATTTTTCCATCTAAACAAGAAAGTCCGTTCCATTTCACAAAGCTCTCTCAGTTCCACAGTTGTATCCACCCTTGAGTCTTACGTGGCTTAAATTACTCACATTCTTCGTCATCCTGGATGCTCCTTCAGAAAAAGCTCCACTTTGCATTTATTCCCCACTTGGTGTTCAGAGGTTAATCACAGAGTGCCTTCCAGCATGTGTCTGTTGACTCAGTTTCCAACATATTTATCAGAGTTTTGAGCTCCAAGCTGTGTGTTCAGAGTATGATGCTTAAATGTAGGTTAAGCGAAAAGCGTCAGCCTTCAAACTGTCTAAAGCCACTTCATGCAAAAGCATGTTTTTACATTATTATAATCAATTTATAGTAGTTAATAAAGTTAATAAAAGGAAGGAGAGAACTTCCTTCACAGCCTAAATTCTAAACTACTAACATAGCTATTCAGCTCCATTTTAAACAAATTTTAACATGATTATGATAATTTTGTTTTCAATAGTTATCTTTCTGCCTTCTTTAGGAAGGGAAGTTTCTGCACAGACTTTCAGCGTAAATTCTGTATAATACTTCACTGAGTACACGCAGCATGATATGTTTAATCATTCCATTTTTCTGCTCATTCGAGTTGTTTCAATTTTGTTCATTTAATAAATATTCACTTTAACTGTATTTGGATAATATAATTTTTCATATTTTGGGTTATTTCTTTAACAAGAAGTTTCACAAGTACATGTTCTGAGTCTTTGTATTAAGTTTTTACTGTTCTATTAATAAATATCTCCAAATGCTTTTCAAAAAGGTGTTATTAATTTTGTAATAACACATTCCATATCCTCCCTGCCAACCTCATGAGGTGGTGGTGGTGGCGGTGACGATGATGACGACGATGATGAGATGATGATGATGAAGATGGGGGTGGTGGTGAATATGGTAAGGATGTGTGGAGCTTTCCTAATGCTCTTAGTACACTCATCTGTCAAAATATATTTGAGATTATGAACACCACATATGGTAGTCTAAATTGAGTAAACTTACATTATTGTTCATTATTTATTAAAATGAACATGTTTTAAAATGAAGGAATATAATGAAGAGAAGAAATATATAAAAAGTAAATATTTATTATTCTTAATCATTGTACTAGTCTGCCTTTATTTATAGTTAGTAATAAGAAACATTAATTATGAGAAAGACTAAATGAACTATTTGTAGGTATGTGTGTATATATATATATATATATATATATATATATATATATATATATATACATGTACATATATGTATTATATGTCCGATGTATATCCATGCTTGATATCCCTTACCATTTTCTGCCCCAACTCCAACACTCTGTCTTTGATAAGCTTCAATATTACACGTGAAAAGTTCTGAAAAGTGCAGAGAAACTTGGGGCAGGAAACATTACAATCTGTCATATTTGTATGATCATGAAATTATTGGGTGCAGAAGGGAGTCAATTTGATAAGTCATTAGGAGTTCTGGACAGAATTGCCCTTTTGGCTAAAGAATTACTTTGTCAACATAAATACCAGCCTGAGATTTGATGGCTGGAAGATGGCCATACATATGTATGGGGTATGTGTGTGTCCTAGAGGCTGCAATGGAGTATAGGGACAGACTCTCTGGAGCCAGGTGACAAAGACATATCATTAATTCTAAACAGAGCTACTAAGTGGAGTAAAAGTGAATGTGGCTCAAGTATTACAGAGTCTCCATCTTGTTCTGATCATGAAATATTTAACAGGAAGTTAGACAAATACAGAAAGCTAAAGTGGGTAGTGCTCTATTATACAACATGGCCTCAGATAAAAATACATATTTGACAAACTATATACATTTTAAGCGCAGATCTCAATTTTTTCATAAAATAAGTTCAACCATGTCACTATCCTCTAAATTACACAATAGGAGGAGGAGTAGGGAGGCTAAGAGCATTTATTGTTTGGTTGTAAGTCTTAGCATCTTGTTTTGATTTGCTGCTGAGTGGAGACTCTCAGAAGACAACTATACTAGGGTCCTATCTGTAAGCATAACAGTGTCAGTAATAGTGTCAGGGTCAGCTCTCTCTCATGGGGTAGGTCATGCTTTGGCTGAATGTCTCTTCAATCTCTGTTCTATTTTTACCATTGCACATCTTGTAGGAAGGGTAAAGTTTTATGGGAGGATTGGTCTTTCCCTCCCTCCGCCAGGAGCACTGTCTTACTAGAGGGTGACCTTTTCAGTCTCCATGACCCTCCCTCTACTAAGAGTCTCAGCTAGAATCACCCCCATAACCCCCCAGTTTTAGGTCTCCAGTTTGTCTTAGAGATGCTCCTACCCACTTTCTGCAAACCTCTGTCTTCCCTCCCTCACCCTTACCATATCTGATCTCCACCCACATTTCCATCTGCAAGCTATTTTCAATCCCATTCCCTTTCTTCAAACTCTTCTACTGTCTATTTTATTTCCTCTTCTGAGAGAGATTCAAGCATCCTCCCTTAGGCACTCCTTAATTAACTCCTTTGAGAGCTGTGAGTTGTAGTGTGGTTATCCTGTAGTATATGGCTAATCTGCTTATAAAGACATACTTACCATATATGCCTTTCTGGGTTTGGGTTATCTCAGTCAGGATGATCTTTTGTAGTTCCAACTATTTGCTTGGAAATTTCCTGGATTTTCTTGTTTTTAATAGCTAAATGTGGGGAGCCTTGTGGAAGACTGAGGGGAAAGATAGAAAGACCCAGAGGGAACAGCAGCTCCAGAAGAAGACCAGTAGAGCAAACTAATCTGGGCCCAGGGAGGCTTGCAGAGACTGAAGCACCAATTAAAGACCAGGCATGGACTGGACCTAGGCCCCAACCCAATGGCAGATTGGTCTTCATGGGGTCCCCTAATAAGAGGAGCAAGGGCTGTCTGTGACATGGAATCTGCTGCATGTTATGATCACTTCACCCTGCCTGGGATGTCTTGTCAGGCTACTGTGGAAGAGGATGCACTCAGATCTGATGTCCTGGGGTGGGTTGCTAGGGAGGGCTCCTCTTTTTTTGAGGGGCATAGGAGGGGGAAGAAGGGGAAGTAGGAGGGAGTGGGGGCTGGGAGGAAAGGAAGGAGCAAGCTAAGATTGGGATGTAAAGTGAATAAATAAATTATTTTTAAAAAAACAGTATTTACTGCTCTTGTATAAGACACAGATCTGCTTTCCAGCACCCACATGGCAGCTCAAAGCTGTCTGTAACTCCAGTTTCAGGAAACCCAATGCTTCTCTTGGCCTTCATAGGCTTTGCATACATGTTGTCCACAAACATACAGTCACCCATATGTACACATGTGTGCCCACAATAAATACTTTAAAAAGTTTTAAATTAATAACATTACTAACATCTCTAAGGCCCTTTACATCCTGCCATCTGCTCACTTCAATAGAACCTGCTGTCTTATTTCTATCCCCTGATTTTTTACACATGGATTATGTGTGTGTGTGTTGTTGTATAGCCATTTCTTTTAAGTGGGAGCATTCTCCTGGAGAAAGGAGAGAAGCTCAAGCAATGTGCAAGTATCAGGAGCTTCCAGAAGTTACAAGCCTTACAACGCCATTCCTTAAGTTTAGAGAGGCCGTGACATCAATTTATTGGGAGAGGTGACTGGCAGCCTAACTACCTGCAAGCTGAGTAGCATGCTTCAAGCATACTGTTCTCATGGTTTGGTGGGTGCCTCAATGATGCAGCTGCCTTTGTGTCACCAAGGTTATTTTGGTGAAACCATTCCTTTGATGGGCGCCACTTCCACCTGAGATGAATTATCACATACCCTACAGTTGACACACTACTTTTACCTTGCTCAATGTTGTCTGTTAAGTTTGTCCACGTCATTTCATGTACTATAGCTTTCTTTCATCCATTTCCTTATTTTCTGTCAATTGTTAAATGGTAGTTCAAGACAAAATTTACTATAATTATTCAGTTCTTCTATATTGGGTGTATATTTAAGACGTTTTCAGTGTTGTTATTATGAATATCCCTGGACTGCTTTGATCACTGATCAGCAAGCGAGAGTTTGTCTTTGATAAACACGTAGGAGAGAAAACAGTGAGAAGAGAGTGAAGGCAGTTTCTAGCTGAGGGAGGCACAGCCAGAAATTTGCTCAGGTTGGTGACATCACTAAAAGAAAGCTGGCTAACATTTCTGTTTGCTGCTTTCAGATTTGTATTCACTTTAAATAGTTCATTTCCTTCAGTGAGGCAGGAAAAAAATTTCAAGCATAGAAAAGAGATGGCAGTTAATAGTAATAATATATTATCTGTGCTAAGATTACTGAAATATTAGATTTTAAATATTTCATTGTAGAAACCTCAAAGATAGCTGAAATATTAGGTATGTTAATTAGCTTATATAATCATTACAAAAGGGGCAACTATGAAATAGCGCTGAACATGAATACTAGAAATATGTCAATTATTTGCCAATTGAAATATAAAGCATAAAAGGTTCTACTTAACCTAACTATTCTAATTTTGCTATTTTTAAAAACATTTTTATTCTTATATACATTTATATTATTACACACATATATATAATAAACGACATACAGCGAGAAGAACAATAAAAGTCAGGAATTATATTAATGTTACATCCATTGTGTTTTGGCTATTTGTATTTGGCAACCTTGAAGAGAACATGTTTCCTATCTTGGTGAGTCTAAAATTCTGAATGTAAATCAATATCTATCATATTCTTTATGAAAGTAGTTCAAATAGTACCAAAACATTTTTTCAGACATTATTATTTTATTTTGTATGTTAAGTGGCTAACTACAGTGGTTTATATGTAAACTTTTCGCAGGTTATTAGATTACATATTTGGATACGTATGTATGTGGATAATTTGGAATAGTATGTTTCTATTAATGAAAAATATTTGACTATAATTTACAGTAATGTCCTGGGCATGTTGTACTGGCATGGTATTTTATGCAGGATTCTCTAGGTGAGAAAGAACCTATGGAATATACATATACAGTATAAAATTGAATTTTCTGGGTTGACTTGCCTGATGGCCACTCATCCATCAAAGGCTGATTGCATCAGGATGAGTCAGAGAAGCACATAGCTGGCCATTCCATCAAACTAGATGACGCAAGGCTTTTAACAAAGTACATTTCTATCGCTCTGTGCACATCATTATCTATAATTTACACTTTAAAATATTTCCAATTAATCAAATCATGAACAATTTAGAGTAAGTTTATTTACAATAACATTTAATGTATTATCTTAGCTCAAGAATGAAATTTTAGGCCGTAAATTTTCATACTCATCTCCTTCCTAATATGTCTTTTAAGGATATTTTTTCCTGTAGGAACCACTTCAAGTTGCTGATGATCCTGTTTTGTGTGTGATATCACCATGATTGTCCTGACAAAATATTTTCAATTCATTTGAAACAGTGTAGCATTCCTTCAGTTTATGAGGATCATATTCTTTCAATTCATTTAGCCACTTGATTACTTCCTAGAGCTGGTTTTCTAGAAATTAATTATGTACTCTTTAAAAATACCATAAGAATTTGTCCTAAAATTAGTGAAAATCTTTTCTGTGATCCAAGATATGACCATGTTTTTTAAAAATATATTTTATTAATTTATTCATATTACATGTCAATTGTTATCCTATCCCTTGTATCCGCCTATTCCTCCCTCCCTCCCATTTTACCCTTAATCCCCTCCTCTATGACTGTTACTGAGGGGGACCTGCTCCCCTTGTTTTTGCTCATAGGGTATCAGATCTCTTCTTGGTAGCCTGCTATCCTTCCTCTGAGTGCCACCAGGCCTCCCCATCCAGGGGATGTTGTCAAATATGGGGTACTAGAGTTCGTGTGAAAGTCAGACCCCATTCTCTACTCAACTGTGGAGAATGTCCTGTCCATTGGCTAGATCTGGGTAGGGGTTTAAAGTTTACTGCATGTATTGTCCTTGTCTGGTGCCTTAGTTTGAGTAGGACCCTTGGGCCCAGATCTGCCCATCATAACGTTCTTCTTGTACGTTTCTAGGACCCTCTGGATCCTTCTATTTCTCCATTCTCCCATGCTTCTCTCACCTAGAGTCCCAATAGGATGTCCTCCCCTCTGTCCCATTTTCCTGGGAAGTGAAGACTTCCATGGGACATATCCCTTGGGCTAGTGTCCATATCAAAAATTCAAGTGACGCCACATGCTGGTGAGGATGTAGAGAGAGGGAAACACTCCTTCATTGCTGGTGGGAACGCAAACTAGTACAGCCACTTTGGAAATTTATCTGGCTCTATCTCAGAAAACTGGGAATAGGGCTTCCTCAAAACCCAGCTATTCCACTCCTTGGAATATACCCAGAAGATGCTCTAGCACACAACAAGAATATTTGCTCAACCATGTTCATAGCAGCCTTATTCATAATAGCCAGATCATGGAAACAGCCTAAGTGTCCCTCATAAAAGAATGGATAATGGCCATGTTTTATGAATGAATTCTGTTTGCCTGAAGAATATCTGTATTGTGTCATTATTGAGTAAAATATGGCCAGCATTAGCATATTTCATTCATTATTTGCTTAATTATTCCATATTTTCATTTTTCTTTCTTTTGCAGCAGTTTGTGAATCAATTGTTATTGTATTTTTCTGTTCCTCCTTTTTTGATGGATTGTTTGTTTGTTTGTTTTTCTTTGCTTTGTTCAAGGTAAAGGTTTCACTATGTAGCCCAGGATGGCTATGAACTTGTGATCCTCATACCTTACATCTCAAATGCTGAGATTGAAAGCCAGTTTTTGTTTTATTTTTACATTCATCGATGTAGACAACAGGTACATATAAATTATGTACATGTAAATTAACCTTGGTATAGTTAAATTTTATTTGTAATAATATTTCATACCTTAAAGGTTAATCTGTCACTAAATGATTACTTATGTTATTTTCCTTTGTAGTATTCTTATAGTCCACATTTTTCATGACCTCAATATCCTTATTTATAAGATGTAGCTATTCATAGTATCATATGGAAGATTTTTAAAATCATCTCAGTGATGTTATACCAAAGTAAAGTTAAACACATCAGTAGTGATATATGCTTTAAAAGTGTCTCAGAAAGTCATAATGTCTATTAGCATACTAAAATTGCTAACAGGTTCTGAAGTACCAAATCCTATTTAGATTTGCATGGCCTAGTGATTACCATGTTTTCCTGATCTGGAAATTCTTCTGTTGAGTAATGTCTACTCAGGTTAATAAAGTATATTTCTAAAGAAGAATTGTGACAAAAAAAAATGGACAGTAGCCTTCTGGGTTCATTTAACTTTGTTGTTGGTATCTAGCAATATCTTTAACCGCTTAATAAGAAAAAAATTTGCTAGCCCTAGCCTAGCCTCTTTCTCATGAGGAGCCTTCATTTCTCAGGTCCTAGAATGCCACACACAGATATTATCATACATTTATGAATTATGGTACATGTAGAAATGGGTTACTGGAGGTGGAAGAAAGGGAATAATAATACAGTACATAAATGGATTGAGTAAGCCAGAAGGTAAGAAAAGAGCAGTGGAGATTTTAAAAATAAGAAGATAACATAAACTGATAATTTAAAAGGGCAGGGTACAAATAATATGTACATGAATTAGACCTAAAAAACATGGAGGCAAAAGTAACTCATAGTATATGTAGACTGGTTTAAGATGCCAGTTCAGCTCCAGGTATTGTCATAGTAGCCTGCCATCTATAATCTAATGACTATAACACTTCCAATGAGAAAATACTGTCTTTCCTCAGGAGCACAGTGAATGCAAAATAATTTTCCCAGAAGCACACAGTGAGGTTGTTTTGCTTACAGCTAGTTAGCTACTTAAGGTCTCATGGACAAAATGCAGATGAAAGACAATGGAGTGCAAATTAACTGGTATCTTACTGGTAACAAAATCATATG
Source organism: Acomys russatus (assembly GCF_903995435.1). NCBI lineage: Eukaryota > Metazoa > Chordata > Mammalia > Rodentia > Muridae > Acomys > Acomys russatus. Next base: position 31,729,958 of record NC_067158.1, read on the forward strand.
CTATGATGATGAGGGAGGCAGAAAGGGAAAGTGTTAGCCTTGCCCAAATGATCTACAGAGTGGGTTCCTAGTGTCCCATCCTGACACCCTCTCACTTTACTCCAAATCCCTGCATCAACTTCTGGGGTCAGCTCCAATCCTAACGTTTCTGGAGTTGCAAAGAGATTCCTGTCACTTGAATGGCAATTATTCAGAATGCATTTGGCTACTGAAATCCCTCTGTTGTTTGCTAGATTATGTTATGCTGAAATAAGAAGTAGGGCATCAGTGTGGAGGAACTGGAAAAAATACAATCTGACTGCAGAATTCTCACTGTAATCATCCTCCTCTTCCATTCAGATACCAGTTTTCTTTCTAAGAGAGCTTTAAATCATGTTTTCAACATTTATAAGGCAAGAGATCATTTTTTCTATACTGTTTACAAAGACAAAAAAATCCATTTTATATTATCACCTAGCAAATAACAGGAAATAAAGTAAATTTTAAAACAATAAATACATACTAATCCCCAGAAAAGAGAAGAACAAGGTGAAAAGTGAAAAATAGGGAATGGGAAGATGACTTAGTGGCTTCTTAGCCACTAAAGAAGCATTTGCTTCTTTCACAAAGGAACCAGGTTTGGTTTCCAGCAGCCACAATCAGACAGCTCACAGCTGCCTGTAATTCTAACTGTAGGGCAAGTGGTGCTCCTTCTGGCTGATTCACTCATGAGATATGCATGCAATCACCCAGGTACTTATATACAGTAAATGAATTAATGAATTAACTAATTAATACATTTTAAAGAATGAAAGCTAGACTTGAGGAAGGTCCTCACCTCTCTTTTTCCATAAAGGCATAGAGATTACAGATACTTACTCCACTGACTCTAGATTCTATGTATGATCTGGGTATCCATATACTGGGCATCAATGTTGCCAAGCAAGTCCTTGACCCACTGAGCCATCTCCCCAGCTCAGATCCTAAATATTACAAGTGTACTTCATATGATTTAAATGTTTGCTATTTCCCAGGTTTATAAGTAGTGCTGACGGATGCTAGCAGTGCCCCTAATTCCTATGACTCAAGGGCTGTGCTGTTAAATTTTTTGCCATCTTCATCTGGTGTCATGCGACCAACACTGAGTGACCTGTCCGCTTTGAAATTGCAGTAACTACTATTACCACTTCAAGAGATGTTCCGACTTTCCCCAAAACTAACGTCATGGAGTTGCTGAGGAATGGGTTTAAGCAAGAGCTACGCTTTAACACAATGTCTCCCTCTAGATGATACTATCTGCAATCCATAGACGTATGGCCTTGATCAGCAGGGAGAAAACCACAACAACAGAAATTCCAAGGTATTTCAAGTCTTGACTATGATAAATAATAATTTTCATTTTCCTTTACTTCAAGAAAGAGCCCCCAAAGAAGTGCTACTCCTAGGTATTTGCTCTAGAGCAAACATTGTAATACTGTAATGTGTATACCTTCTCTCTTCTCCTTTAACTTACTAAATTGTACATTTCACAAATACTGGCAATCAGTGCTATTGTGAAGCTTGAATTCATTCCTTGCCATATCTTTCATTGAGGAAGAGTCATCTTTGAGATTAAAGTAAAAATACTCATGGATGGAGATCTTATTTCCTATATGTTTGTTTAATATTTCACTTAAAAGAAATTATCCAGAGGGTCCTAGAAACCTACAAGTAGAACATTATGATAGGTAGATTTGGGCCCAAGGGTCCCGCTCAAACTAAGGCACCAGCCAAGGACAATACAGGAGGTAAACTTTAAGCCCTTACCTAGATCTAGCCAACGGTCAGAACATTCTCCACAGTTGAGTGGAGAGTGGGATATGACTTTCTCACGTACTCTGGTGCCTCACATTTGACCATGTCCCCTGGAGGGGGAGACCTGGTGGCACTCAGAGGAAGGACAGCAGGTTGCCAAGAAGAGACTTGATACCCTATGAGCATATACAGGGGGAGGTAATCCCCCTCAGGAACAGTCATAGGTGAGGGGAATAATGGGAAAATGGGGGGGGGGGCGGGAGGGAGGAATGGGAGGATACAAGGGATGGGAAAAACATTGAGATGTAACAAGAATAAATTAATAAAAAAATTAAAAATTAAAAAAAATTCTATGGTAGTAAAATGTAATTAGTAAATATTTTATAACCTTAAAAAAAAAAAAAAAGAAATTATCCCTAAAGCCAGTGACTTAATTTGATATGAGTTCTATAACTCTCTAGCTATCTTCAATTTGGAATCTGACTTCTCTACCCATGAACTTTTTCAACTTAAGCCTTGAGCAGGAAGATTTCCCTCTCTCCCTTTGGGAGTGCTAGGGGAATGTAGCTATCCTGCAGTGAGTGAACCATAGGCATATTGGTTCTCAGGAGTTTCAGCCGCACAGCTCTATTCACTGCCAAACACATGACAGAGAGAGCACCTGTGATTCCTGCCTCTCTTGGGAATTGTTCAAGTCAATAGAATAAGGAACAAAGATGAGCTGTTCTTGTGAAGCCCTATGTGAACTATGAATGAGAAAAAAAATTGTTATTTTAAGGCACTAAGTTTGGGTGTGTCTTCTCATATATGTATACATAATTGGAGTCAATTTCATATTTTTGGGAGTTTCTTTAAATTTTTTCAAATTTATTATAATTTATTCAAATTATATCCAGATTATTATCCCTTGCTTGTATCTTCCCATTCCCATCACCTCCCTCTTCCAGCCTATTTCCCTCCCCTACACTTCTGACTTAAGGGAACCGCTTCTCCTACCATATGACCACAGTCTATCAGGTCTCATCTGGAAAGCCTGAATCCTTTTCCTCTGTCTGTGTAAGGCCGAGTGTCCCCACCAAAGAAAAGTGATCAAATCAGGGGCACCAGAGTTCATTTCAAAGACAGTCCCTGCTCTCCCAAAAACCATGGAGAATGAGCTGTCCCTTGGCTAGATCTGAGCAAGAGGTCTAGGTTTACCACATGCATTATCCTTGGTTGGTACAACAGTTTGTGTAGGACTCCCTAGGTCCAGATCCCTCAGCCTTGATGGTCTCCTTGTGAGGCTCCTTAATCCTCTGGTACCTTCCAAACAGGGCATCAGCACAGATGCTGAGACTCACTGCTGGACTCCTGGTGGGAGTGGTATGAAACAACTACATATATTTTTAAAGAATAATTTATGTTACAGCTAACTTTGTTGGATTTTGTTTTCTTAGGGAGGCAGTAGAGGCACCATTTAACAGTCTTGTGCATTTGTGCATTGGGAACAGAAATAACTACATCATGTTAGGAGTAGTGTTGGATGAAAGAAGAGGGACTGGTTTTAAATCAAGGATATACTTCAAAAGAGCAACAGAGTTGAGCTTCAGAGCCAAGAGGTCAGCCAGTCAAAAGCACACCAGAAAACAAGGAAGAAGGTTAAATACATTGCTTGAGGAGTCACTTTATCAAATAACAGATGTGGTTGGCTTTTGCCCACATATTCTTCTTCATATGTCTCTTGTTCCTTTCATGGTATCAACACAGATCATATTCATAGAACAGCTGGCCAAGATTACTTTAATGTTCAAAGCATGTTATAATGTGGATAACCTGAAACCGCCCATCACCAGAGGCCAACTTTATCACTTTGCAGGAAAACTTGTCTTCTATGGATCAACCTACATTTTTCAATAACTCAGCAGAGACCTTGACCTATAAAAGTGTGTACCCAAGATACATAGGCTCACAGTCAAAGACAAGCTATTTTGCTCTGGGAACAATAGCTACAGTTCTAAGAATTATGAGCTAGACAGAAGAAGTATCAGGTCAGTCAGATCACTGCAGTACTAAGAATAGGTTTAAAAGAGTTATTTGGGGTATATAAAAGTTCAAAAGTCAGGTCAGGGTGCCCTAAAGACCTGGGTGGCTTGTTTAATGTGCAGGCTCTTGATATCTCCCCTCAGGGATTCCATTTCTATATTTATAGTGTGTTGCTTTGATCTGTATTTTCCAAAGGCATGCTGGTGATTTGGACAGACAGTAATGCTTGAAAATGGGTTATCTAAGTGTTTTAACTTTTGTGGCTTGGAGGACTCAGTTATTCAGAATGTGTCTGTGATATTACTTAGCTAACCTAGAAACTGTCTAGAAGCTCCAATCTGATTTTCCTTTATGCTACCTCTGAGAGACACCGACCCCTCTCAAACAATTTGTAAGAAAATTGGAAAAATTGGAGTTTATTATATTAAATGAAATATGCAAATCTCAGAAAGACAAATATCACATGATTTCTTTGATATGTGGAATCTAGGAGGAAAGGAAAGGGTGTGATTATAAAATAGGAACTCTTGTTTTTGTAGGCATTTAAAGCAGAAAGTTTGGAAGTAACAACTGATAAAGATAAATTTCATGCATGTATAAAGATATGTCATAGCAAGAATCCTTACTTTGTACAAATTACAAGTGGTAATTTTACAGGAAAATCATTGTTGTCCCAAAGCTTTCCTCTCATTAGGTAAAACATGTTGATAGCTCTACCTTTACACCTTGTGTCTCTGTGTCATCCCTGAACAGTACTTCTCTCTCACTGTTTTCCTGGTGCTAAACCTTAGTAAATTGTTTGTTGACTGAACTCTGGGACATAACTTTTAAAGGTCTGAAATGATAAGGATCCTGTGAATTTCAACAACCAAGAGGATTGCCACTTGGTAGTTTACGCTGTTTCCTCATCTCTAGGTCTATTCTGAGAATTCCTGATTGTGTATTTTGAAATCTTTGTATGTATGAATAAATTACTCACTTTTCACCCATGATATACAACAGATGTAAAATGCCATGGTTATCAGACATGTCAGAGATACTCACCACTATTCATGATTTTTTGGCAGGAATAAATGCCCAGAAAAAATGAATTATAATTTGGTTTTTTCCTTTTTCTCCAAGCTCCAAGTTTCAACATTTTAAAAATAGAAGTAATAGTATGTGTCTTACAGGCAAACATTAAAAAAATACTGTGTCAACAGGTTGGGATCGTGATAGGAATGGAGTCAGTTCTCATTACATAGTAACTGGATCCAAATTGTGGGAGCTTCAGCAATATGACAGAATATCTGATTGGAAGGTACAGGGCTTACCTTCACACCTCCATCTGATGTTATTAGTTCTTCTGCTCTGCTAAGTTTCCAATCAATAGCCCATTAGGTCCTCCATGGTGCTGGAGCAGGTTGATTGACCAAATGTCACAGGGAAGCTAGGGGCACCAAAGAACGAGGATAGAACTGGAGATTATGCCACCAGGAGAGACACAGTCACCCTCTCCTTAATCCCGCCTCCCTGCCCGAGGCACTAAAGATTTGATTTAAAGGTTGAAAGTCAGTTTGCGCATTCAGTGGGTGCCCCCTACACTATCTGCCTCACTATGTAATCAAGTAAAAAACTAGTCTACCAACCTATTGACTCCCTGGAGCCAAGATCCTCCTCGAAAACCCTTCCCTGATCACTTTTCAGATCTGTGGACAGAAAGGGATATGCACAGCACGATTTGAGTGCAAAATAAGTACCTAGGTGAAGCTGCTTATAGGTGGGCTAACAGGAACATATATCATCTGCCTCACCTTTGAATCCCTAAAATAAGATTTGGAAAATCTGGGCAAGAAATAGCTATTTCTCTCTCCTTATTATGCTGAAAGCCATATTATAAAGCACACCATATGAAATACACTTTCAAATTTACCTAGAAGACAAATGTTGGCAAATTGGCCTTTTCTTCCAGGGCAAGTAAAAGGTTGAACAATTTCATCTGAAGAAATTGCAAAAACTATGTAAGCTATAACTCTGTTGTAAAGGTTGGCAAAACTCTCCCAAGTATTGTTTGTTGTATTCTTTCCAAGATGGCTAATTAACTAATTTAATCATTTGCTTATTTATTACTTATTGGTCTCTTTACTGGAATTTAAGACTATAGTCTCAAGGAGAATTCACCAATTTTCCTAATAGAAAATTCTCTGGGTAGAGATAACCCTGAAGTATAGAAATAAATCTAAGTGAATTTTTTGATGATTAGAAACATGTTTAAAAAATGGAAGAACTATGAGCTGGCACAAAGTAAGAAAAATAAGAAGAAATAACTTGATAACTATGTTAGGTTGAAGTTTTCCATTAGATGCTGTATTCAAGCAGGGCTAATAAGGGTAGTTGGGAGTCAGCTTGTCTCTAGACGTGGGTGATCTATTTCTTGCATGTAAAATATTTCTGCACATTTTAGACACAGATCATCTGGTTGTAACTAGGTTAGTCATCCAGTTGTAACTTGGTTAGTTATCTGGTTATAGCAAGATTAGTTACTAGGTAGCTATGTTGACTTTGGCTGGTTATCAGGTGTTCTCCTTGAGATTCACATTAAAAATGCATGGAGACAAAACTACTGCTGAAATGGAGATAGTAAGTCATTCTCCATTCTTATTGCTTCTTTGTAGCTTCCAGATGAGATGTGCCCAGGCTCTTCCATTCTTAGAAGCTGTGCAGTTTTCCTTCTGCCACTTAGACCCATGTGGAACCTTCTAAGAAACAACCATGAAAGGAAGTATTAAAAAGCAGGTTGTCTTTACCTTTCTTAAAAATCTTGCAAGGGACAAAACATGAAAAAAAAGAAAGAAAGAAAGAAAAGAAAGAAAGAAAGAAAGAAAGAAAGAAAGAAAGAAAGAAAAAACGTTCTACTTGTCAGTCCTGTTTACTCCTTGATAGACTTCATGCAAATTCAATTGTTTCCCAGGCAGCTGTTGATGGCCTTCATGGACAATGGCATATCTCTGGATCCTGTGACATTTCATTTTGTGCTCTGAGGGCTGCCAGCTCTTTTTCTGTAACTGCATGTCAAAATAACAAGATCTTGCCTGCTTATTTAGCATGCTGTGCCTAGTAAGTGACAGTGTAATCCTGCTTCTGACTCTTAGTCTTATAAGCATGTTTCCCAGTAGACTGGACTTTTTTGTTCATTGCATGCGTATATATATATATATATATATATATATATATATATATATATATATATATATATATATATATATTATACTATTTAAATATCCCTAAAGGTGCTGACCAAAAATGAAAATGAGTGTTTCATCTTTTAAAAGATATTATCACAATGTTGGTGTTATTGGACATGCATAGATAATAATATTGAACATCAACATTTTAATAATTATTATAACAATAATGGGTATAGGCCATACTTAGGAAATATCTACTGGACACAAACTAACTTCTCCCCAGTTGATTCACATTCACAAAAAAATTATTGTTAAATGATCATATATATATGTGTATATATAATGTTTTTCACAGAATTCCTTTTTGACAGAAGTAAAATCTATTAATCATGGCAAAGAAACAAATATTTAAAGTCTCATGGGTTCAGATCCTGTCCTTGCCTCTCGAAAACCTGGATGATCCTTCATTCATTCACTTCATGTTTTGGGAGGAACCTTGAGACCTTGTTCATGCTAGACAAATGCTCAACAACTTTTCTATACCCCAGCTCAAGATGTGCAATCATGAGCTGGTGAGTTAATATCTCCAAGCCTGTTTATTTGATTGACACTCTTCCTAGTTCCTTCAAGGGTGATGATACACGGAACACGTAAGAGACATAAGCATAGATCATTTCCACTTACAGGTTTTATTTATTGCTGGCAGAACTCCATCATGAGCAGCACCCTCACAATATTACCAATTCTAGTCCTAATTTCCACCAAAAACTCATGTTTCTAAAGACCTTTAGAACATAGGGTCTACTTGGCTTTCAGAACTCTGATCTTACCTCTGCCTCCTCATCATGATATTGAAGTTATTCCTGCCTTTTTTCTGGCCAAGCATGTCCTTAACTCGGAAGCTGTTCACCTTCTGCTGCCAGGGTCCAAGTCTTTCCTCTGGTGTCAGCTTGTGGCCTGCAGATGACCTTCTTTCTAGAACTCTTCTTGATCATGGCCCTACAGGTTATTCTAGCAAAGCCCTTACTCCTATTGAGTTGCTTTTGTAGATTTGCTCTCTGCACTCTATCTTGGAGACCTCACTGATCTTTCTGATACCTTGGTACTGCCTTCCTGCTTTTAATAGTGGCCACGGTAGGGTTGCTTTTCTAAGAACCACATCCAAAGCAGGATGAAAATCAATCTATTGGTGAGTCAGTAAGTAAGTGCATGGCAGGTTTGTTTTAGAAGGCTTTCCATACAGTCCATACTGTGGTAGGTACTGCAGTCGGGTATGTTTGGTTCAAATAGCTATGTACTCAGGGAAAGATTTGGGACTAATTTCTTAATCGAATGTGCTTGGGTTTTACCATCTGTAAGATTGGAAATTTTATAAATCATGACAGAATGTTATGAGGACTAAAGAAAACAGGCAGTAAAAGCTCTTGTGGGATATCGGGAAAATATTTAAGTGCCCATTACTTATTATTAGAACAAATGTGTGTCAGCAAACACCACACGCAACCCAATTCCAGCAATTATCCTCACATTCACAGCATCCTCCTACATCCCTGTGGGTTTTGGGTGTGTGCTTCTAGCAGGCTTTGGTTGGGGAGCTCAGTTGTTTATCATTATGAACATGGACAGTTATGGACTATATTTTAGTAATTTGAAGTTGTAATATTCCACATTTTAAATTGTGTAATTCAATACATTTGTTATATGTGCTGTTATTTAAAAAACTACCATTATATAATTATTGAATGCTTGTTAACCTTTGAAAGATCCACTTCACAGTTTTCACTAATAAGCTTATTCTCCACTCTCTCCACCCTGTGATGACCACCATTCAGTCCTCTGTCACAACAGATGAAGAATATTAAACATGCTTCTTCTTAAGATTTCCAAGGTTCTTATGTGCTTCATCATGAATTCATATCTATTTTATTTTTATTTCCAAATAATATTTCATTGTGTACATAAGACTATATTTTCCATTAATCACATTGTGGCTATATGGGTAATTTAGTCATGTAGGCCACTACAAATTATGCTACAAAGAACATTAATGTACAACCTTGTATACAGACATATAGCTTATCAGGATGTGAATAATTTAAGCAGCAGAACAAGCAGGTAAATTATATTACTAATCCCACTATATGGGAATAGCTCTGAGACTGACTAAGACATGAATGTCTAGGCATAGACAATGCTTCTCTTTGGCTACAGAACCCATATGAATTACTATTAGATGGCATTCTTCATATGGCATGAATGAAGATTGTTGTAAATCTCAAAGTGAAACCCTCAGACTTGCATTTACCATTTTGATGAATCACCGGTTTCTGAGGTGATGGAGCCATTTGGCATTTTAATCAATGATATGTAGAAGTTCCAATTGTGCTACATCTTTATCCACATTTGTAGAGTCTAGCATTTTTACATATATCCTACTGTATATGAGATAGTATTTCAAACTTTTATAATAGACTCTATTAATTGTTAATGATACTCAACATGTGTATTTGTTGATAATTTAAGTACCTTCTTTGAGGAAAATATCTATTAAAATACTTCAGCTACCATTTAGTAATGTATGTTTATTCTTAATATATATATATATATATATATATATATATATATATATTGGTTTTCTCTTGCTTAGTAGACCAGAATGGCCTCAAACTCACAGCAATCCACCTGCTTCTGCCTCCCTGAGTGCTATTATTGAATTTATGCATTTTGTTGGTGTTTTCTTATATAAAGGAATTATTACTAATCTAGGTCATGATTTATTTGATGCTTTCTCACAAGGGATTTGTGAATTCTGCTCTCATATTTAAACCTTTAGTCAACCAGTTCTTATTATTAAATGGTGTAAAGTAGAAGAGACCTACATTTTATATTTTTTTAATTACCAGTATCTTATGTGCCCTGTATTATTTTTGCATTAAATTGTTCTGACATTCTTGTCTGAAGTAATTTTACCTAAAATACAAAGAGATTTTCTCATGGAATGTTAAATTGATTCTACTGAACTATATGCTTAACTTTAAGCAACTATCATATGGTCTTTAAAACTTCAACTTTCATGGTAAGACTTTAAAATTTAGAAATGTAATTCCACCATCACATTTCTTTGTTTAATATTTAAACAGTCTGAATCTTGAAGTGCCAAATAAACTTTAAAATCAGTTTCATAATAAAACAGTTGCTTAGGATTGAGGTAGGGACTGTGTTTAACTACCGATCTTTTTTCCCTGAAAGTTACCATCTTTATGCCAAGTTCTTTAGCCCAAGGACACTGAAGGCCTTTGCATTTGAGTCTATAAGCTTCCAACACTTGTAGTTTTCAGAACACAAGTTGATGTCTTGCATTTCTTTTTTGAAGGAAAATGTATTTCTAAATATTTTATTTTGATGCAACTTTAAATAGCACCGAACTCAAGAATGTTTTGTTAATATAGAGAAGCGCAATTGATTTTTGTGTTTTGATCTTGAACTTGAAAATTTGTTGGACTTATCTTTGAACAGTGAGTTTCTCAGTGTATTCGTGAGGAGTTTCTATTAGAAATGTCATGCTATCTTCACATAGAGATCACAGTCCTTGATATCTTGAAACTGAATATCTTTGTTCATTTCCTTTCCATAAATATTAAGATAAGGATTTTCTTTAGAGTCTGGAACAAGAAAGTCACCCCCCAGTTGCTCAGAATCTTGTGATTAAGTTTCTCATATTCCTCTTGGTCAATCTAGAAAAACAAGTCAATTTTGCTTCTTTTATTTCAGCATTAAAAAATACTCATTCCTTATTTCTTCTTGATTTCACCTATGTATTTCCTTCTGTTTGAAGTTTCACTTTAGTTTGCTATCAAGTAGAAATTATAAAGAGTAGGAGATAGGTAACATTTGAGGACTCTTTTCCTTTTTATTTCAGGCACTTGAAAGCACGGTGTCCTCTAATCACTAGTTTCATATGAAGAGGTTGTGTTTTCCTTAAATGTGAAGTTACTGTTTTCCTTGAGTCTTTATTGATTCACTGATTATTTAGGAGGCTGATATTTAATTTCTACTTAGTCTACTTAGTCTACATGTCCTTAGCGCCCATGGAGTTGCATTCCATATTCATTTGAAAATGTGTTTTGAATTATTTCAATCTTCTAAATTCACTGGGTCTTGGTTCATGGCTAAACATAGGGTCTTTGTAGAGAATCGTTGCATGCAAACTTGAAAATTCATCTTCTGATTTTTTTCATGTTAGTACACTTCTGCTTGGAACAATGGCATGGGACAGCACACTCAACTTGCACAGGGTAGATCAAAAATCCCCCAATTGTCACTTCTAGGAATGAGACAACCCCTATTTCAAAGATTTGTCTTGGTTTTTATTTTAGGTATGGGTTTTTTGTTTGTTTGTTTACTAATTAGCTACTTCTTGAAATATTTCTGTATCTTTATGAATGGGGATGTCTACGTTTGGAGGTCTCATAGTTTAGATTATTGGGTTATTTTAGTGCCAGGAACTGCCACATTTCAACCCTTTCACTATAGACTTAATGAGGGTATCACACCATATACCGCTTGCTCAGCAATGGTGCAAACAATCATGTCCACTCCTAGCTTTCTGCTTGAGCAGCATCAGTATCAGGTAAAGGTGATAACTGACTGTGTTTATGATTTAGAAAGCCTCACTCTTCTTATCATCCTGCAAGTTCAAATGAATGAATGTTTGATTTTTAGAAATGTGAGATAGTTTTTTTAAGTTCTTGATGCACTTCTACTTCCCTACTTTTTCTTGATATTGGCTGGTATGTGTATATATATATATATATATATATACATTTTTTTTTCAAGTACTCCTCACTATTTCAAACATCTGTGAAGCAATGGTCTCGGTTGCTTCTCATTGTTTCTGGTCATACATGTTTGCACTAAGAAAACTATCAGATAAAAAAAGAGTTAAAGGCTGGCTTTCACAGGACTAAATTGAGCCCATAATGTACCTTCTCTGAGGGCTAATATCTAAAATATAGAAGGAACTCAACAAACTAAATACAAATGAACCAAATAATCCAGTTAAAAATGGGGTATATGCTCTTCTTGTAGGTTTCTAGGACCCTCTGGATCATTATGATGGGCACATCTGAGCCCTGGGGTCCTGCTCAAACTATGGCACCAGCCAAGAACAATACATGCAGTAAACTTCGAACCCTTACCCAGATCTAGCCAATGGACAGAACATTCTCCAGAGTTGAGTGGAGAGTGGGGTCTGACTTTCACATGAACTCTGGTGCCCCATATTTGACCACTTCCCCTGGATGGGGAAGCCTGATAGCACTCAGAAGAAGGATAGCAGGCTACCAAGAAGAGACTTGATACCCTATAAGCATATACAGGGGGAGGAGGTGCCCCTCAGTCACATTCATAGGGAAGGGGAGTAAGGGGAAATGGGAGCAATGGAGGAATGGGAGGATACAAGGGATTGAATAACAATTTAGATGTAATATGAATAAATGAATAAAATATATTAAAAATAAATTTAAATATAGGGTATAAGGTTAAAATGAGAAATCTCACTAGAAGACTCCCTAATGGCTGTAAAACACTTAAAAGTATGTTCAATGCCCTTAGTCATCAAGGAAATACAAATCAAAATGACTCTGAGATTCCATATTACACCTGTCAAAATGACTGAGATAAAAAACTCAAGTAACAGCTCATGCTGACAAGGATGTGGAAAAAACAGTAACACTCCTTCATTGCAATTGTGCAATCATTCTGGTGCTTTCTCAGAAAATTGTTAGTAGTTCTACCTTAAGATCCAACTATACCACTTCGGGGCATATACCCTAATGATGGTCCACCATACCACAAGGGCATTTGTTCAATTATGTTCATTGCAGCTTTATTTGTAATAGCTAGAACGTGGAAACAAACTAGACGTCCCTCAAAGGAAGAATGGATAAAGAAAATGTGGTACACTTACACAATAGAGTACTACTTATCTATTAAAAACTAGGAAATCATGAAATTTATAGGCAAATGAATAGAACTAGAAAGATTATCCTGAGTGCGGTAACCCAGACCCAGAAAGACATGCATGATGTGTACTCACTTATAAGTCAACATTAGCCGTACATAGTAGATGATAACCATTCTAAATCCACAGACTCAAACCAGCTAATATCAAGAAGGGACCAAAGGAGATTGCTTCACTCTCACTCAGAAAGGGAAATAAAATAGATATTATTAGTGGATGAAGAGACGGAACTGGGTAGGAGATGGCATGAAGAGAAAGAAAGGTGGAAATCACATGAGGGGAGAGCAGAGTTGGGAGGGAAGAGGAGTGGGAGCGAGAAGGGGAGGGCGTCTCTGAGACCAGTTGGAGACCTGCCACAAAGTAGACTCCTGGGAGGATATGGGGGTGACTCTAGTTGAGACTTCAAGCAGCAGGGGACATGGAGACTGAAGTGTTCACCTTCTATCCAGGCAGGACTCCTAGTGGAGGGAAGGCGAACCACAAACCAGCCACAAAACTTTTGACCAAAAATTAATTTTGAGTACAGTAAGTGCAGGAGTAAAGATGGAGCAGAGACTGAGGGAATATCCAACCAGTGACTGGTCCAACCTGAGACCCACCCTATGGGTGAGAGCCAACCCCTGACACTATTAACAATACTCAGCGATGCTTGCATACAGGGGCCTAGCTTATCTGTTGTCTCAGAGGCTCCACCCAGCAGCTGTTCAAAACAGATGCTGATACTCACAGCCAAACAGTAGGCTGAGCTCAAGGGGTCTTATGGAAGTGCAAGGGGAAGGAGAGAAGGACCCAGAGGGGGTAAGGATTTTGATTCCCATATCTGATTGCCAACACAGGATGAAAGACATAGACATGTCTTTTGTAGCATCTTTTTCTCTAAAATGGCTGATCAATATAGCACTGGCCTTTTCTATCAATGGAAATGAAAGCTAAAGTAGGAAGAAGCCAATATTCTCTCATCCCTTCTTATTTTGGACAACTTACTGTTCATTTATTCTCCCATAGGATTTACCCATACTTCATATTGGGACACATAAAAGAATTGATCCATATTGGTCTGATATTCTGTTAATAAGATGTGGCTGACAATGCTCCCTCCAAGAACCATCTTACAACAACAGCAACAACAACAACAAACAGCATCAGGCATGAGATGCCTTCTTTTGAATTATTGACAAAAGAGAGTCCCAAATATCATAGAAAATATTATAGATTATTGCTATTGCCACTGGTTGCATTCTAGAAGTGGAAGATAAGTCCTTATTTCTGAAGTCACCATGAGCCTCAGACACAAGGCCAGGAGGCCCTTGAAGTAGAACTGACCTGAAGGGCTGCTCCCTGGGGTCTAACTTTCCAAAGGAGGGAAGTAAACATCAGTCTTACCCAAATGTGATCCTATGAAGAAAAATAATGAGCAGCATCCCATGATTTTCCTAAGGATGCAGTAAAGGGCATATACTACGGTGGTAACCAAAATCTCTAATTAGACTTAACAGCAGCTTCACAAGTAGAAAATATCACCTAATACCAAAAATTTAGCCAAATACTGAAGGCTAGTAAAATTGTGGGTCTTGAAGGAGAACCTACAATGACCACTTTATTAACACAGCATAATCCCTACCTACATTCTACGTATTTGTTCTTATGCTTATAGGCAAGTGTAGTATTCACACCTAATTAAAGAAACTTATCTTTGTAACAGACAATGATGATTATAGACAACTGTGATCAATCAAAATGTGGAGGTGAGGAGCTCCATGACAAAGAACACATATACATTACAACTCTCACACGTAAGGCACGTGGATCATTGTGGAAAAGGAAGCAGGAAGATTGTAAGAGCCAGAAAAACAGGGAGTTTGCTGTGAGATTGTGTGTCCTAGGATTTTCAAAAGCTACACACATAAAGTCTAACCAATATGATTGTCTAAGCATGGCGTGAACAAGGACAGCACCAATAGTCATACTAACCTGGAAGGGAAAAATCTCAGAAGACCTCAGTCATAGAAAAAGAGCCAGAGGCAAATAAGAAATGCTAAGAGTATAAGAAATAGTTTCTCCTAGGGAAGAGCATACTAGTTTGCTATCCAATATGAAATGGTCATTCCTGAGAGCATGTACATATGTGTAACATGAAATAGACTGGGCAGATTATATTTATGTATTTAGGAATATATATATATATATCAATTATACACACACACACACACACACACACACACACACACACACACACACACATATATAAACTAATGTATAAGAGATGTCATGGAATTGAATGAAAAGTAGAAAATGGGTACATGGGAGGGTGTAGAGGGAAAAGGAAATTATGAAATTTCATTATAATCTTAAAACAACTAATACTCAAAAATGTACTTAATCATTTATTTCATATGTATGTACATATGTATATCAAGATGTATGTGTATAGCTTACTTACACATTACACTAATAACATGGCTGGTGTATAATACATTAATAGAGTGGTTCATTCTGCCCTGGTTTAGACATGTTTTCATGCCCATAATGACATTTTATTTGAAATGTTTAAGTTAAAACTCATCCAAAGAAGTGATCAGGTTAGCACCCAGAAACATTTTAACACTTCATTGTGAATTCAGAAAAACTTCAAAGTTCATTTCTTATAAATATTATTTAAGCCAATGAAATCAAAAGTCTGGTTTCCAGATAAAAAAGAAATATAGAGATAAACGCCTCCCTTACAAAGGTGGCATGCATTGTGGCCAATCCTTCACTTCTTTTTCTGTAAAAAGCTGGGCAAATATGAAGATATCCTTAAATAAATACTTGTGTCTCTCAATCTGAGTAACAGACATTGAAATTGTAGGCTCAAATATGTAAGAATTCTCTTCAGTAATCTCATGGTGGGAGAAGTAAAAAATGGACCAGCTATGGGGGAAATTTGCCTACCAGGAAGAGATTTCTCACAGTTCTAGCAACCTTTCCAACCGTTATACAAGAGGAGACTGAAGCACAGACAATTATGGGTCCATGATGGGCAGGACCACACCTTGAACAGGACTGCTTGTATATGCACGTACTTGACTATCTAGTTTAATTTTAATCTCATTTCAATACTACAGTAATGGACTTGATGGGCTCTCTCGAACTATGTGCTTTATTGTTCATTGTCAACACATTAAATGAATGTTTCTCCACTTTACACTGTTATTTTGATTGTTTTTACTGAGGGAGGAAGAATGGCAAGATCTGACTGGAAGCACAGGATATGACCCCAAGTTCAGTAGTAGCACAATTGTTTCACTTACTTGGAGAGCTACCATCTTGCTGTGACCAGTATTACATAGCAGCATATTGACACTGGCTAGCAGGTTAGGAAATTGTCCTTTCTATTCCCATAGGTGAGTAAATTTCATGGACATGGTTTATGCAGGTAAATATCTAAAGATAATAAAAAAACTGAGGTACATGACATAAAAATATGAAACCATACTACAGGTACTTAGTTATATTGTGAAATTACTGTATTTAGTCTAGATGTGTGTGTGTGTGTGTGTGTGTGTGTGTGTGTGCGTGTGTGTGTGTGCAACTCCCCAAAATCTAACTTATATTTTTTATTATAATGTATTCACTTTACATCCTGATTGTAATCCAATTGCTCTTCCTGTTCCCATCCTCCTCCCCTTTTCTATCTTATTCCCCTCCCCTAGACCTACGACAGGTGGGGACCTCCTCCTCCTCATCTGACCACAACCCATCAGGTCTCATCTGCATCACCTGTATTCCCTTCCTCTGGTATTCCAACAGGCCCTGTCTGTCACGAGCCAGTGATCAAACCACAGACAGCAGAGTTTGTGTCAGCAGTAGGCCCCGCTCTCATGCCTACACTTCCCCAGGCGGAGAATGAGCTCTCCATTGGCTACATCTGAACGGGGAGTCTAGGTGCTCTGCTTGCAATGTCCTTTACTGGTGCATCAGTTAGTGCAGCACCCACCTGGGTCCAGATGCACCAGCCTTGATAGTCTCTTAGTAGAGCTCCTAACAGCTCCCTTGTCCAGCCCCCCATCACCCAAAATATGGAAAAAAGTCTCCCTGCCAATGGATCTGGATAATCAACATATTAAAAATGACTACCTTAACAAAAGCAGTCTACAGATCCAATGCAATTTCTATCAAAGTTCCAAGACAATTATTTACAGACCTTGAAAGATCAATTCTCAACTTCATACGGAAAAACAAAAGAAACAAAAAAACAGAATAGCTAAAGCAATCCTGTACAATAAAAAATTTTTTAGGAGGGATCTTCATGCCAGGTCTCAAGCCATACTATAGAGAAACTGTAATAAAACAGCATAGTACTGGCACAGAAGTAGGCTAGTTGATCAATGGAACTGAGTTGAAGATCCAGAAATAAACTCATACACCTATGGATGTTTGGTATTTTTTGACAAAGAAGCCAAAACCATACAATGGGAAAAAGTAGCATCTTCAACAAATGGTGCTAGTCTAGCTGGAAGTCTACACGTAGAAAAAAAAGCCATCACTATTAATGATAGCTGAGATTGCATTGAAAATTATGATCAACAAAATTATGTTAAAGAGTTTAGGTTAGGACTTTAGACAGCTCAGGTGAAGTACCTGACTAGTTTGTGTAATGTCTTTGTTTGTTTCCATTACCAGCACAGAAATAAATAATACATTATTATTATTCTAGTTTTCTTTCTATTGCTGTGATAAAACACTGACCAAAAGCAACCTATGGAGAAAAGACTATATTTGGCTTACAAGTTTTAGCTTATCATTGATGTAAACTCAGGAAGCAACAGGGAATTAGAGGCATGGATGGATGAAGAGATCATGGAGAATAAGGCTTACTGACCTTTTCCAAACTGTCCCACAGAGGCCAGGCCTACCTGCCCAGAGGTGGCACTGTTTCTCAGGAGCAGGGCTTTTCTACATCAGTCAGCAATGAAGGAATCTTCCGAAAGTGATACCTTTGAGCCATCTAATAGGAGAAATTCTTTAATTAATGTTTCCTCTTTCTGGGCGTGTCAATGGTATCTGTTAGTTCTCAGAGAGAATATAGGCCTGGAAATGACAGTCCTGGCTCTCCTTATGCTTGATTATAGAGCGATTTACGGAATGTAGATAAAACCCAACATTCCTCTGGAACTTGTGAAATGGGTTCCCATCTTAAAAAAAAAAAAAAAAAAAAAAAAAAAGACCTGTGCCTTGCTTTTTCTGGCAGAAGAGACAGAAGGGACAATGTGTCCATCCATTGACATATTCCTGTGTTGCTGTATCAAAGCCCGTGCTGGCCTTTAGAATCATTCAATCCTTATTCACATGTATTTGTTGTACATTTCAAAGAAGACTCTAGTGAATAAAGAGACTGTGGTACACTAACACAATAGAATACTACTCAGCTATTAAAAACAAAGAAATCATGAAATTTACAGGCAAATGGATAAAATTAGAAAACATCATCCTGAGTGAAGTAACACAGATCACGAAAGACACACATTTTATGTACTCAGTTATAAGTGGATTTTAGTCAGCTAGTATAGGATAAATATATTACAATGCACAGACCCAAAGAAGATAAGTAACAAGGAGAGTACAAAGGAATATGCTTAAATCTCACTCAAAAGAGGAAATAGAAGAGACTGAGGTGAAGTTGGGGACAAAGTAGAAGATAAAACACAGAGAGGGTGTTAGGAGGGTGGATTTGAGACATGGGGAGAGTGGGAGGACAAAAAGCCTGTAGAGAAAACAGAAACTATGGGCAGGAGCATCTCTGGGACAGGCTACAGAACTGAGTCAGTGTAGGCTCCCTGGTGAAAATGAGAAGGACTATAAAACAGACTTCTAGTAACACAGATCACAGAGATCGAAGAGGACACCCTCTAATTAGATAAGACTCCTAGCAGGGGGAGGGGAACACCAACCTACCCACAAAACTTTGACTCAGAATTCACCCTGCCTACAAGATACACAGGGATAAAGGTAAAGCTGACATAGTAGAGAGTGAGGGAAGGTCCAACCAATTCCTGCCCCAACCCAAGACTCACCCCATGACATAGAACAAACGCTGAAACTATTAATGATATTCTGCTATGCTTGTAGCCAGGAGCTTGGCAGAGTTGTTCTCTGAGAGGCTCCACCCAGCAGCACCTTGAAACAGATAGTGAGAATCACAGCCAAATATTGGGTGAAGATTAGAGGACCTTGTGGAAAAGTGGGGGGGAAAGAGGAAAGGACCTAGGTGACAGGAGCTCAAAAGAAGACCAACAGGCCAAACCAACCAGGGCCCAGGGTGGCCTGCTGTGACTGAAGCACCGTAAAAGGACCTTGCATGGCCGATCTAGGAGATCTACAAAGATGTAGCTGATGGGCAGCTCAGGCTTCATAAGGGTCCCCTAGTAAAGGGATTGGTGTTTATCCCTGACATGGACTTTCTTGCCAGCTTTCCAATTACTCCCCCTTGGCAAGACTGCCTTGCCAGGCTACATGGGGAAGAGGACACACTCAGTCCTGATATGACTTAATGAGATGGGGTGGATGGGAAGGGGGACTCCACTTTTGTGAGAGATACTGGAGGGGGATGGAGGAGAGGGAGGGATGATGGGACTGGGAGGTGAGGACAGATGGGACCACAGCCAGGATGTAAAGTGAACAAATAAATAAATGTGAGCAAGAGAGTGAGAGTGTGAGAGAGTGAGAAAGAGAATGAGAAAGAGAGGGAGAGGGAGGAAACCACACCAGCTTTCTAGCATTTTTCACTGCTTTGTCTACCCCCAAAACTCAGGCCTGTTGTGGTTCATAGACTTCTCTATCCCAAGTTACTCATCCTCTTTGTAATCTTCATGATTTTTTTTTCACATCTTACTTCCCATGTCCAATCTACATATTTTTCCCTCTCCTCTGGATTTCAGATGCTTCTGGATGCTCTGTCTCCTGTCCACAATAAAAACCTTCCCTCTAATCATGTATTGGCCATTTCAATGCTTACTTTTCTGAACTCATCACATTCAGAATCTATCTCCAAAATAATGTTGTGCTTTCATGGATTATTGGGGAAGAAAAGAGGCCTAACACCACTTAGTTTGTAATTTATATATCCCTGTGTCCTTAAAGTAAAATTAAATATTTTGGAAAATCAAATTATCTTAAAAATCATGGCACTGTTTCTTTTAGTAATCATTTGTCCCTTGTCCTCGATGGTGAAATAAACAGAAAAGCTAGATTAAAAATTCAATGCATCTATAGGAAGATAAGTTATATACCAAAATGCTTATCTTTATCTTCCTTCAGTCAAAAAATCATTCTTTTTAAGCATTCATATGTTGACATAGTATATGTATACATGTAGGTCAACCCTGTGTGTGTGAAGTGTTAGCAAACTTGGAAAATTGGTGTTTACCCTGCCATTTTAAAGTCCTCACTTTTGTTTGTTTCTGGCTCCGAGACATTTCATGCAGTTCATCATGGTCCTATCTTGTTTTTTTCATAGAAGATTTTAGGAGAAAGAAAAATGCTTCTGTACCTTCAGGCTTATCTACAGAGGGAGAATTATATATGGAGTTTGAAGGCTTCATGATTCAATGAAAATATGAGACAAGTACTTCACTTTTAGCAGTGAAAAGCATTTCTACATAATATGCAAACAAAAATTGTTTACTTCGAAACATAATAATCAAAACCCACCAATACATAATTCCTATGAATACAATTACTATTACCTGAAGGACTTTCATTATGAGCCATTCAGTAACCTAAGCCCAAAAACGTACTTATAAGTGATAATAAAGTCAGTTACTGTGACTGTGTTTAATATAGAAATCGCTGGATACAAAGTCATTTTCTCAAGTCAAGTCTAAAATGTTTCTTCTGAGAAAGCAGAAACTGTGGGTCCTTCAAGCAAATAAGAGTTTATAAATATGTGTTTACCCAATTGCAATTGTTTACTCATAAGTGTGTAGATACAGAAGAAAAGGCCTCTTAGTTTCAAAGATATCTATCCATGCCAGGTACACGTACAACAATCATTTTCATGGTAAGCACATCAGCAAGACATGTGCTCTTTGGTGTCTAAATTTGAGGACAGATATGTCGAACTGAATGGAATCTGACAGTTCCTACCTTTGTGCAAAACCAACACATCAAGTTGGAGAATTTTGGAAGACACAAAATTTAAATCCACCCATTACATTGTTTACAAATAAGCAAGTGTGGCATAGTTGGGTATTGATCCTGACTGTCCCATCACATGAAGACTGTCAACTGGGAACATGCTCATATGCTCATTGTAGTGTCCAATGAATTGGAGTCTGTTTCATCCTGTATTCAGCTAAGCAGCCAATTAACTAACCAAGGGCCTGCAACAGCTGTCAATCTGTTCAAAGGAGTTTACCTATTATTCTGCTTCTTCTGCTGCTGTTCCTTCTTCTGTTTCTTCTTCTGTTTCTTCTGCTGCTCCTTCTTCATCTTCTCTTTCTTCTTTTCCTTATCTTTCTTCTTTTCCTCCACTTTCTTCTTCCTCCTCCTCTTCTTCCTCCTCCTTCTTCTTCATTCAGTACAGGGTTTCTCTGTGTAGACTTAGCTATCCTGAACTCACTTTGTAGATCAGTCAGGCCTTGAATTCACAGAGATTCCCGCACTCTCCCCCCTCCCCCTATCCCCTACTTCTGTCTCCCTTAAGTGCTGTGATTACAGGTGTGCAGCACTCTGCCACTAGTGAAATTTGGTTCTTTAAAACAAGCTTAGAAGTGCATTTTTTTAAATTCCTTTTAGTGAGTTCTTCATAAATTCAACAAAAAAGTAACCTGGCATACCCTACAGAGCTTAAATCCCTTCTAAAAATCAAAGTAATGACCTAAGCTATGTAATTCAAAATGTAAAGAGGAGACTTGGTAATATCTTTTTAAAAATCTTAAATTTATTATAATTTATTCATATTACATCCTGATTATTATTCCCTCACTTGTATCTTCCTGGTCCTTGTCTTCCCTCCCTCTTCCACCCAATTGCCCTCCCCTAGATCTCTGACATAAAGGGACCTCCTCCCCCACCTTATGGCCACAGCCTATCAGATCTCATCAGGATAGTCAGCTTCCCTTTCCTCTGTGTGCCCCATGGGCTTCCCCACCAAGGGGATGTAATCAGATAGGGGCCACCAGAGTTCATGCCAGAGGCAGCTCCTGCTCTCCCCACAACCATGGAGAATAATTTGTCCATTGGCTATCTGAACGGGGGATCTAGATTACTCATGCATTGTCCTTGGTTGGTGCAACAGATTATGCAGGCTCCCCTGGGTCCAGATCTGCTAGCCTTGATGGTCTCCTTATGGGGCTGCTAAACCATCTAGGTCTTTGCATCCCCCTGTTCTTCCATACTACTCTCAGTGTTTCACTCAAACTCAAAATAAACTTGATGATAGCCTTGAATTTAGGATCCACCTGTCTCTACATCCAGAGTGTTGAGGCTGCAAGTCTGCACTGACGGTCCTGTTTCATGCTGTTCTGGGAATCAAACTCAGGGTTTCCTGTATGTTAAGTAAGTGCTCTATCTGCTGAACTGCATTCCTAGCAAAGAATTGATTTTTAAAATAAATTTCCCTTTAACAATGCCAAATAAGAGGGCCAAAATGCACAGGTGACAACTTCCTGAACAGAACACCAACAGCTCAGGCTCTGAGGTCAACAATTAATAAATGGGAACGCATGAATCTGAAATGCTTCTGTAAGGCAAAGGACACTGTCAACAGAACAAAGCAACAGACTATAGATTGAGAAAAGATCTTCAACAATTCTACATCTGAAAAAGAGCTAATATCCAAAATACATAAAATATCTCAAGAAATTAAATACCACCAAACAAAATAGCCCAATTAAAACTGGAGTACAGAGCTAAACAGAGAGTTCTCAGCAGACTAATATCCAATGGCTGAGAAGCACTTAAAGAAATGCTCAACATCCTTAGTCATCAAGGAAATGCAAATCAAAATGACTCTGAGATTCTGTCTTCCACATGTCAGAATAGCTAAGATCAAAAGCTCAAGTGATAGCACATGTTGGCCAGGAAGTGGAGACGGGGGAACACTACTTCATTGCTGGAGGGAGTGTAGACTTATACTACCACTTTGGAAACCAATCTGGTGCTTTCTCAGATAATTGGGAATAGTGCTACTTCAAGACCCAGCTAGACCACTCCTGGGCATATACCTAAAAGATGCTCCACTATACAACAAGGACATTTGCTCAACTATGTTCATAGCAGCATTATTCATAATAGCCAGATTCCGGAAACAATCTAGATATTTATCAATTGAAGAATGGATAAAAAAAAAAAAACAAAACTGTGGTACATTTATACAATGGAATACTATTCAGTTATCAAAAACAAGGAAATCATGAAATTTATAGGCAAATGCATGGAACTAGAAAAGATCATCCTGAGTGAGGTAACCCAGACCCAGAAAGGCACACATAGTATATTCCCACTTATAAGTGGATATTAGGCCCAAATAGATCTCCTCTGAGAGACTCCACCCAGCAAGGTATTAGGACAGATACTGGGACATGAAGCTCAACACTGGGTCAGGCACTAAGAATTATAGGAAGAGTGGGCTGGAGGGAGCAGGTGTTCCACTGGGAGACCATCAAGGCCTGAGGATCTGGACACAGGGTGGTCTGCACAAACCAATGCACCAACCAAGGGCAATGCGTGCAGAGAAGCAAGACGCCCCCCCCCCTCTGTTCCTATGTAGCCAATGGACAGCTCACTCTCCATGCAGCGGGGGATGGAACTTCTGCTGACCCTCTGACATGCACTCTGGTGCCCATGATTTGACCAATGCTGCTTAGCAAGATGGTCTTGCAGGCACACAGAGATGTACATGGATGCTATCCTGATGAGACCGAATAGGCTGTGGCCAGACAGTGGGGTAGCATGGCACCCCCATCAGAGGTCCAGGGGAGGAGAATAGGGCAGAAGAGGGATGGAGAGTGGGTAGAAGAAGATAAGAAAAGGGGATAACAACCAGGATTTAATGTGAATAAATTATAATAAATAAAATATATAAAAATTTGTTAACTTCAAGAGAGTGTCAAAATAGGTTCTTTGAACTGCAATATTACATGGTCAGAAGTAGTATATAGTACCTAGTGAAATACTGAAATGCTAAAGTATTTGGTTAAGATAAATGTTTAATCAAACATGGTCTTCTACTTAGTCAGAATAGGGCAAGACACAGGAATGCCACCAGATCTGCCTCTGCCTGTCTTTGATATGAAGACTTTCATTGATAGTTCTTTTAGTCGGCTTCATTTTCCTGTTATGGGAAATCACAATACCAATGTCACCAAAAAGTGTTTGTTAGGACTTCTGGGGAGACTATGAAGCAAGAAACCAATGTGGGTGACCTTCTTGTATGCCTGTTCTCTTGGAGGGCATGTTCTCTTTAAACACACACGTTACATCTCTAGCATTAGTTTTCTTGTTCTAAGAATACAGGGTGTAATAGCTTTCAAATGCCAGTGGTTGAGGATTTTTGATCTATATTAAACTTCACTACTCATGAACACTAAAAAAAATTTCTATTATATAATTAATTACATTACATAGCATACAATACCTCTATTTGTCTCTGAGTCTGAGGCCAGCATGGTTTACATAGGGAGTTTCAGGCAAGCCAGGGCTGCATAGTGAGACCTTGTCTCAAGATAAACAGAGAAACAATAACAAAATTCATATATTAAACATGTAATGTAATAAATTAATAAAATAAAATATCATATTTCAAAGCATAGAAATAAGCTATATAAATAAAAGCAAGTTTTAAGTATTTTTACTTTAAGCCTAAAACTTTTTCATTTTATATTTAGAAATCTTAAATGACATTGTGTACATAGTTATTCTACAATTTAGCAAAATAAGAAAAACTTGTTGCAGTATTGACAATTTTAATGACTTCTAACAATTCTTTTTTTAAATTTTATTTTATTAATTTATTCATATTACATCCCAATGGTTATCCCATCCCTTGTATCCTCCTATTCCTTCCTCCCTCCCATTTTCCCCTTACTCCCCTCCCCTATGACTGTGACTGAGGGGGGACTTCCTCCCCCTGTATATGCTCATAGGGTATCAGGTCTCTTCTAACAATTCTTATGTGTAAAATCTTTATGGTATTAAATTTAGAAACCATGATTATTGTTTTCCAAAAGAGATTCCGGAATATTAAACCAATAGTAAACACTTACTAAAAATTTTCACCTGGTAGAAAATACACCAGAAGTTTCTGGAGCTATTTACTGGACTCCCAAGCATAAGACGAGGTTGTTCTTGGTCAGTGTAGGCTGTCATAGCAAAGTGTGCTAGCCTGAGCAGCTTCTAGGTAACAGGTACTTACTTAGGAACACTCTTGGGGCTGTTGGGCTGTCATCAGGCAGCAGCCTAGGTAGATTCTATATAGAGTCCTCTTGTGTTTGCAGTCTTATGTTTTCTCATTGCAGGCTCATGTGGTGGATAGGCAAAATGATCATCTCATGCTATTGTGTATCTATCTGCACTTTTCCCATTCATGAGGACTCCCATTGCTCCTCCCCATTGCTCCAACAACTTCTGCCAACTCACTGGGGATTATATTTCAAATCAAATGAACTTAGAAATGACAAACAATATTCTAAAAAAAATTTCATCTGACAAGTGAATGACTGTAATCATAAAGACATTGAGATTAGATCTTAATGAAGGTGCCTACTGTACAAACATTTTTAGTGTCTTACTCAAAGAGGATTGGGTCAGATTAGGTCACAATCACAAAGCCACTCATACAATATATCGGATACAGAAGATTCTGAGACAAGTAGCAAGCCAACCAGACACAGAAGAGATGCATCAGAATGCACAGTTATGCATCAGAATGGTGGAAGGACGATCATACAACACATGGAATTCTGGGGAAAAGGAGCACACACAGAGTTGGCCTGTGACTGGAAGGGATGTATGAATTAAATAAGGCAGGTGAGGCTTCATCTCTTTCCATTCCAGCTTTATCGAGGAAATAACTTGTTCTCACCATATCCTGCATGCCTGAAATACACTGGGGCCAAGACCAAGAGTTTGGAAAGATACTTTGAGAGTAAGTGAGATGGACAAAAATAAAAAATGATAGTCATCAGGAGCCACATTCTTTCCTTCTCATAATGGTTTCTGTGCACACAATCAACCTTCCTGTTGTCCACTGCCTAAGTGAGAACGATGCCCCAGTTATTATAAAACAGATGCACTAACATTAAGTGTATCTTGGTAATCAAGTAATATTTGATATTAAATTATATTGTTGACTTTTATCTTCCTCTAATGGTAATAAAATGACTTGGAATAATTACATGGGCAATCATCTGTTAACATTTCAATTACAGTATTATGAGTTTTGCTTAATTGTCATCATGAGGGGTATAGAAAGTCAAACTTTTGAGCCACAATGCAACACATTAGATGTGAAAATGCTATTACTCATTCACTCTTATATCAGTAGGCACAAGGATAGAGACAAACACCCTGGCCTTTAAAGATGAATTTTAATTTTAAGATGATCCAAAACTTTGGAGTCATGTTTATTAGCCAATATGTGGACCAGAATAAACAAAGCAAAGGGGATTTTAATACATGAATCATCATCATTGAGAACACCAAAGCTTTGGGATGCCTAGAAGGAAGAAGAAAAAAACATACGGGCACTTGGGCTCCCTGACGTATTGTTTTAATTGGTTTGAGTCTCTTAATAAAATCATAAACATGATGGAAACTGCCATTTTGAAATTCTCTTTACCTGGCACCTTTAATTTTGTGTTCAAACCTGAATTAGGATAATAGCACACCACAGGGATAGACTGTAGGGCTAAGGGCCATTCTTGAAATACTCAGCATGTCTCTCTCCACCAAGCATGAAATAGATCTGGAGCCTTACTTAGTTGGCTCTTTCCGATGCTTGATTCTTCCTTTCTCCTGTCCATTTTTCCTTAGAAATTTTCATTTGTATTGCTTCTTCCATTGTCCATGAAATCATATTTTTTTGTACTTTAATTATTGAAATTGAATCAATCATTTCAGCCTCAAATACCTTCTGTGACTTGAAACAGATGCTGCAATAATATGTGGAAATGTCAAAACATCCTTTTCTTTTAATATACATTGTTTTTGTTGCATTTGACAGAGTTTTTGTCCTTTTCTTTTTCCTGATTCATTTTTTTGGGGGATTCTTATCAGATGGAAAAATTAAGGTCATAAAAATTACTTGAAATGATTTTTCATGTCTTCTTTTCTTAAAGACTATGGTAAAGATGTAGAAAAATGCCAACAATATGACTCTTGGAAACATATTAACTATTGTTGTTATGATTTCTTTTTTATTATTTCTGTGTCCTGAGGAGGGATCACTTGTAAATGTTTGATCTGATACTTTAAAATCTTTGATAGGAAAAAAAAATGTTTTCCTAGTATCTTTTTTCTTTCTAAAAGATTTATTCTATTTTATTTTATAAGGCTTGTAATTCTTCATTTAGTGATATATTTATTGCACCAGCTCTCAACCTGTAGGTCATAACCCCCACAGGGGTCACATAAATAATATCTTGCATATCAGATGTTTGTATTACATTTCCTAACAGTAGTAAAATTAAAATTATGAAGCAGTAATGAAATAATTTTATGGTGGGGGAGTCATCACACGTGCATGTGTGTATCTGTTTATAAGTATGTACATGTGAGTGAAATGCCCACAAAGGTGTCAGATCCATGGGGACTAGAATTTCAGGCAGTTATGAGCCATCTGACTTGGGTCCTGGAAAACAAACTCTGGTCCTCTGAAAGATTAGCAAACACTTTTAACTCCTGTACAATCTCTTCAACTGGAAATTTTGTAACAGCGCAAAATATTTTATATATTAAGATCATTAATTTATCTTAATGTTCCATTTTAATAGTGTCTTATATTTAGTTGATTGTTCAGTATTTGAAAATGTGTTGCCTAGATTTGTCCTGTGCCTTTTGCTACTTTGTATTCCTCAACTGTCTTAACTGGCGTTGATCAGATGGTTAGTTCAAATATGATGATTTATACTTGTAGAATTTAATAAATTCATAAATAAGTTATATTTATTTATTTGCAATTCTTACATGTTTATGCATGGAGTATACATGTGTGTGTGTGTGTGTGTGTGTGTGTGTGTGTGTGTGTGCACGCGCATGCATGTGTGTGTGCTTATGTACTCACAGTCATGCCCATGGAGGTCAGGGTCAACTTCAGGTTTGCTCTTTGGGAGCTGTAAACCTTACTACTCTCACTACAATGTGAGATTCATAGATTACTTAGGATTTCTGACCAGTGAGTTTCAGTAATCTTCCTGTCTCTACTCTCCCTTTTTTAAGATTACAAGTGTATACCATCATACTTAAGGAAGACTTCTCCACATTGGATGTATTTATAAAAGAGCCTGTACGGTTATCAAATCAAGGAATCTGATTTTCCCACTGGGTGAAATGCTTTGGATGAAGATGAGAGAATGGCAACTTTCTCCCTACCACACAACCTCCACATTATTCAGATAGTGAGATACTGAAATTGTGGCATTGGTTTGCTCCAGCAGGACAGAGTTCCCTTCCAAATAAAGGTGATCAGAACATACTCCCTGTTCTTGTCTTCCCTCATCTACTCCCATACAAACAACAGAAAACACAATCAGGGAGAGCAGTTCACCATCCAGTCAAACATAGCTACTACTAGATGAACCAGAAGACAGGTCTAATGTGAACACCACAGACTCAATTTACACTTCTGTTTTAGAATGAGGAATTAAGTGGAGACTCAAAAAGAAAATCTATAATCCAATTAAGCAAGCTCTCATTGCCTTGCTTGGTTAACTACTTTACTACTTCTAAGTGGCCCTCTGACTAGGCTTCCTATCTTCTCACTCGGAATTTGCAGAAGCCAAGACTTGCTAGATGTAACTTACATTTAATAATACAATCCAATACTTTTCATTATCCAATTATACCTGATCCTTGTCCAGGCCCCTTCCCATGCATGTCTAGTCTTAAAGATTGTGAGCTTCCTCTCAAAATTATATTGCTTAAATAACAAAGTCTGTGTGAGGTGTCTTTGTAC
Source organism: Acomys russatus (assembly GCF_903995435.1). Classification (NCBI taxonomy): domain Eukaryota; kingdom Metazoa; phylum Chordata; class Mammalia; order Rodentia; family Muridae; genus Acomys; species Acomys russatus. The sequence goes on from NC_067158.1 coordinate 31,759,095, forward strand.
ATATGGTTAATTGATTTGACTTTTAAGATGTCATTATTGGTAAGCACTGTAGCTGTTCTGTAAGATGGGAAAGTGAAGCCCAATAGGTGTTGACTTTTCATTTCTTTTTTTTTCTTTAAGATAGTCTTTTTTTTTTATTAATTTATTCTTGTTACATCTCAATGTTTATCCCATCCCTTGTATCCCCCCACTCCTCCCCCCCCCCCATTTTCCCATTATTCCCCTACCCTATGACTGTTCCTGAGGGGGATTACATCCCCCTATATATTCTCATAGGGTATCAAGTCTCTTCTTGGCTACCTGCTGTCCTTCCTCTGAGTGCCACCAGGTCTCCCCCTCCAGGGGACATGGTCAAATGTGAGGCACCAGAGTACGTGAGAAAGTCATATCACACTCTCCACTCAACTGTGGAGAATATTCTGACCATTGGCTAGATCTGGGAAGGGGTTTAAAGTTTACCTCCTGTATTGTCCTTGACTTTTCTTAAGGAGGTCCTAATAGTATTCCAGTAATCCCAATCCTCTGGTTACTGTCTCTTAAATGACACATACACCAGTTGAAGTATAGATCACAAAGGAAAGCAACTATCACAGCACATGTGGTCTTTAATCATAGTCAAGACTAAAATAGAAGATTTATTTATTTTCTCATCTATCCTTTTATTTGAGGACAAGCCCTCAGAGGAGGACACAAAACCCATTCATTCATCTGTATCAACAATGGCATTTTATCCCATTTTGGAGGCCTTTTTAAGTGACTACCTACTGAAGGTTAATTTTAGAAAATAAGGTATCTAGGAATAGCTAGAAATTCAAGATACGCATCCCAATTAGGTAAACTATCATATAGCCAGATGAGGAATCTCTGTAAATTTATGTTGAATATTAAATAATAAATCTATCCATAACCCAAATACAGAAAGTCCTGGGTGAGGTAAGTTGCTTTGCCTTAAACATATGAAGGACTGATATGCTACTAAAAATATTTCCCCATTTATCAGGAAGATCTAGCTAGGATATGGGTGTAGATATAGTATTTAACACAGTCTGTGACAATCAGGGCCTTTGACAATGACATTTTGCCTTGTGTGTTCATTGTTCCTTGGAGACATTCATTACTGAGCTGGAGGGCCAGCCTTGCCCTATTTTTTTCAAGGTGATGTGTACTGTCCTTGTGCCCTGGAACCATATGACGTAAGATGAGTTTTGCTGTATTTGTTCTTATATCCTATAACTTTGTTGAGTGTGAATACCTAAAGTGAAAAGTAAAAACCAAGTGAGTAAGAGGTAATAGAAATATCTCAACCAAATCCACTCAGAGGTTTACGGATATTTGCCCACTTTGTTCCCAAAACCTCTTATAAGAGCGATAAACATAAAACACAGTGTTATTGTTGATGTTGATTGTCATGTCATTTGTTAACTATAAAAATATTATGTACTAAGGAGTTAAGGATTTCGGATTTGATTCCTGGAAATGTGTTTATAGCATGCATATGTCAAAACACTCAGCTAAACATTACATGATTATTCATTATTAAGGACTAAGAATTTTCTTTTTTTTTAATGCTTTATGAAGAAAGTTGTTTTGGACACATGGAAAACAACTTCTTGTATGACTCTGAGGTATTACATCATTCTGATGAAAGTCATGAATTCTTCAGATAGGTTTCCTTAGTCCAGTTCCCAGCACACAAGCTCAGTTTGCTCCTCTAAACTTTAGAAAGAGTAGAAGACCTGTCTCACTCTGCGGGCTCCTTAAATTAAGTGCTGCATACCGAACTCTATGTCTGGCTATTGAATACTAAAATCACCATCCATCAACACTAGGGCATGCTTTTTTATTCTCACAGAGGTACCTGGAACCAGTGCATCTTCCTGGTAAAGCAAGAGCTCACTAGCAAACAGTAAAAAAAATCTGATTGTAACATGCAAGGAGGTATTTATGAGTTTATCTGTTTTCCCTAATTAACTCATTGGTGTCCATGGGAGCTCTGTGAACTATTGGCTATTTTAATACGCCAAAATGGACGAGTAATGTTTTACTGTGGTTCAAACCTTTGGTGACTCCAGTTCTAGAAACAGAAATAGGATGAGCGATTGTCTCTGTACATTCACATGAATGGTAATTTTCACGAGTAAAATGCATATTCTTTCTCAAAATTGAAGTTAACAGCTGTGCTTCTGCAGGAGGCATCACAGAAATGACCCTTTTTCCCCCATGCACATTTGAAACACAAACTCTATTCTTCAACAAAGATTTAATTCATGGATTTAAAAAAATGCTAATACCATTTTAAATGCAGTATCCTACAATGAGGCTATCTCTGCTTTCTGAGCTTTGGTGCATTTGGGATGAAGATTTTACATTCTCCAGTTAAACTGCATTGTTTGGCAGCCCATTGAGCATTTGAAAACAAGCCTTTGCAAAATTTGAACTTTGCCTTCCCAGGAGCCTCCCAGCATGGTGGAGAACGGGAGCTTTGTTACTTGTTTTCTATTGGTCTCCTTGCCACACTTGAGTTCACCTCAAATTTCTCAGCAAGCTACTGTTCTGAGCATCCCATTGTTTGTGGAGAAATCTCTCACCTTTATGATCTCCTTCATTTCTGCCTAATCGTCTAAGACAAGAACAGCATGCTGTGCCTAAGGGGGAAATTTTCCATTACTACAGAAAAGATAAATGATAGAAAGCAAAATGAGCTTCTTACAACTTTCTTGGCTCCTTATGACTTTCCAGGAAAAAAGAAAAAAGGAATAAAAACAGAATAATAAGGGGAAAAAAAGGGGAAAAATGGATAAAGCAAATGGGCCTTCAGTACTGGGGGGGGAGGGATTGGGAAGAGGGAGGGGTCTGCACAAACTGATGCCTGCTAACAAAGGACATTGCAAGCAGAGAACCTAGACCCCATGTTGAGACGTAGTTGTTGGAGCGCTCATTCTCCACGTGGGAAAGGGGGTGGAGGAGAGTGGGGGAGATGGGGGCAGGAACTGCCTCTGACAGGAACTCTGGTGCCTGCAATTTGATCACTGCTCCTTGGCGGAGAGGCCCTGTGGGAACAAAGAGGGAGGATGCAGTCTATTCAGATGAGACCTGATAGCCTGTGCTCAGATGGTGGGGGAGGAGGACCCCACTTGTCAGAGGTCTAGGGGAGGGAAATAGAGCAGAAGAGGGAGGGAGAGTGGGAACAGGAAGATAAGAGAGGGGTGATTACAATCAGGATATAATGTGGATACTTATAATAATAAAAAAAAAGAAACAATAAAAAGGAGCTGTAGAGTTAATACTTTTGCATCCTCTTGGAGCATTTTAAATCAGTTTCTGGAATATACCATGCAAATACAAATAGATGTTTGAAATAATGTGAGGTGCTTAATATTTTAGCCACATTTCTTTGTTCCTTTTTGAAAAAGGCATAAATGTGTGTGTGTGTGTGTGTGTGTGTGTGTGTGTGCGTGTGTGTGTGTGTGCGCACGCATGTATGAGTGTGTTTTTTATTGTTGTGCATATGTGTGTCTGAGTGTGGTGATAGGCACAGGAGTGCACTGCCCACACAGGCCAGAAGACCCCTGGAAGCTGGAATTAAATGGTCCCTAGCCTTCAGACATGGGTCCTGGAGAACTGAAATCCCATTCTCTGCAAGAGCTCTATATACTATTAACTGATGAGCCACCTCTCCAGTCCTGTTCAGCTGTTCACTGTTGACTTAAACAAACAAACAAACAAACAAACTGGAAATTTTCTATTTAAACACTATCTGAAACATATAATAGTCTTTTTATTCTGCTATTGGTGAGTTGCTATAGTTTTCACCTGCATAATAATAACTCCAAAATGACTTGTGTCACTCAGATGCTACAAGTTTAAGAATGGTTGAAGATAGTTCATCTGTTGCCTCAAATATCTGATGGTCTGTTGGATGACAGGCATAGAGAAAAGACTCATTTTTAGTAAACAAATACAATCAAAAGTAATATACCAATTTCCTGCTAGAGATTCGTTTGAAAAATAATTTATAAACATATTTTCATTAGCTACAATGAACAGTCTCAAGATTTCCCGTATTTGGAATCAACTCCATATGCCGCTCATGGACAGATTGAGGTTTTTATGAGTACTGAAGTGTGTTGTTACGGATCTATCAAGTGTGAGTCTTACATAGATGAAAACCTATTATGCACAGGAAGCCTATGAAGAGAAAATTTGCATTTTTAGGGCAAGATGAGCTTAGTTCCACATCTATCCTAGCAGAGTAATGGAGACTACACCTAAGACAACAGTTAATCAGGTGTAGTACTATTATCTCTGGGAAGCCATGTGCTAAAGGATTGTTTACAATCTTGGAGCCTTTAGTGAGTGGGCCACAGATACTCTGACTTATTGATAGCATACACCCCTAATGACTTTATACTTACTGGCCTATTCACAGGTGAGACCTACTTGGAAGAGGTAGATCATTGGAGGAAAATATGAAGAATATTTTAGTATTTGAATATATTCTCTCTTCTCTTCCTCTCCTCCTCCTTCCTTTTCTTCTCCTTGTTTCCCTTTCTTTTCCTTTTATGTTTTCTCCTCTCCCCTCAAAGCTCTTAAGATGAGGAACTCTGCCTTAATACACAGTCCTTGACATGATATTTTGCCTCACTGCTGAAAAGAAAAAAACCCAACCGATCAAGCTGAAACTGTGCAGAAACATCCTAAACAATGAGCTAAATAATTTCTTTTTCTTTTAAATTGTATTTTTTGTACAATCACAGAAGACACACTAACATGGGTAGATACATGTAAGCTGATCCAGATATTGAGATATTGAAGGACTCTGGCCTCCTCTCCCTTGAGTTTAGTGAAACAGTAATGTGTCCATTGGGAGACAGAGAGGCTTGAGAATAATGTTAGGAATCCACCCTAGGCCACAGATAGTTTGCATGTTCTTCTAGGAAATAGATTGTCCTTCTATGAACTCTACTGAGCAGTTCAACTCTCTGTCTGTTAGGACATGCCCCCAGATGGCTACAGGACTCTTTAAGCTAGTATATAGAAAGTTGTTAACTTCCAGAAGTAGAAGCTGAGACCTAGCCATATACTGAAAGGCCCAGAAAGTCTCTCCTCTATTCATCCAGTTTTCTCAGTTTGTTGGTCCCTCCCTTCACTTTTCCAGTGACTTCATCTATAGGTCCACTGTAACTCTACATAAGGCCAGTGCTCATCAGCAATTACTGCTGTGTGTATACTCCTACAAGGGTGAATCTGTTGTGTTCTCCCCAGCATCAGTGATTCAAACAAGTTTAAAGTTCAAAACTGTATTAAAAAACACCTAAAACTGACAGTAAGAAACACATAAGATTATCTAACTAAAGAGTTCACTCTTGAAGACATCTCACTTAAGTTGCTCATTTGATATTTGCTAAACAGTATTTACTTTTTGGCTGGATTGCACATGTATATTGGAAAGTACTAGGTTATTTCAAATTACTTTAAAAATAACTGTATCCTCAGGAATTAAGATTGTGATGTTCTGAGTGAGCTTTCAAGGAAAAGATATCAGTCAATGCTCTAAAAGCAGGCAAAAAGAGGTTTATAGAGAAATGAATGAATGAACTAAAATTCAAAATTAATGAGAATTTTGGCTTACAGATTGTCAAAAATTTGAAAAATTAGTTCTAGTGCTGAAACCCAGCTCCCACCTAATCTCTGGAGTGCCATATTTTGTGCCAAAACAGGCTTTGCAAAAATAGAATGAAGCATCTCACTCTGGGCAGACTTGATGCCATGACAGTGGGCTGCAGGAGAAAGAAATGGGACTATGGAAGCAGAGATGGGAGTAACATTCTTTCTGTCAGAAAATAGATTTACAGGCCAGGAGATGCAGGTAGCTATCCCAGATGGTGAAATATCTGGGAAACAAGTTTGCAAAAACCAAAAACTCTTGTTAGCACCTTCAGAAAGAAAAGCTGTAACATTCTTTGGTTTTATACTGGTAAAACAAAGTTTCCACCTTCGCTCTCTAGAACTAGGAAAAAGATAATTTATGTTGTTCTGAGCCATTGAATGTGTGGTGACTTGTTATAACTGTTTTAGTGTTTTAGTTATACATCATTAAATCTTGGTAAGAACTTTATAAGGAAGTTTCTAGTATTATAAGGCATTTTATTAAAGCTGGGGAAGTCATGCATCATGGAGGAGACTCCACAACCTTCACTTTATTAAGCCTGAATAATCCCTAACAACATTTTAAATATTTGTTCTTCTCCCCACCAAGAAGTGTAATCCTCACTTCTTTTTAAGGAAACTTCTCATTGCAGCAAATGGAGACCACAACCATTTAAATCCTAGTGATGTGATGTCCAGTCCCAACTGATAAATCTACCAAACATTTCTGCAACTAACGTTCAGGGAACATTGCAGAAGAGGCACCAAAAAGTTCTAAGAACCAGAGGAGCAGGGAGTTTTCTAAGAGATTGTGTTCCCTAGGAATGCCAGAAGCTATACCTTTAACATCTCGTCAACATGGTTTCTTCAATGTGAGCTGACAAAGGATGACTCTGACATGCTAAGTGGACAAGGGACAAAATAATTAGTTCCTTAGTCTTCAGGCAGTTACTCTTACAAAGGCTCCAAGAACATTGGTAATATAATAGTGAGTATGGCTGCCTTTCAAGAAGGATTTAATTAGAGAAGTAAGTAGTTTAATATTTGGATACTTTCTCAAATAGATAGTGTTGATTTAATATCATTGATTTTCTTTAGAGTATAGAAAACTGCAACCTCTCTTGATTCATGTTTTAAATTCATTATACCATGACTCTAAAAGTTTGAAAGAAGATCATACATTTCTAGGTACAAGCCAACAGAAATTGTACATAAGTACACATGTTCAAAGTCTTGTGAGAAGGTTGTTAATATGCCTGCCTTCTTAATTATTCAGTTTCTGCTTCTGTGAGATTCAGATTGTATTTATTTCAAAGGGATGATTGTGAGGAATATATGTGTAACAAAATTGCTACACAAAGTGAGGAAGCTTCACCTCTGGCAACCTGTGGACTACGCTTGACACCGCTTGTAGGTCAAGTTCATTCTTTCTTTTCATAGGACATCATTTATATTCCCTCTGAATTAAGTCACTGACCTTTTGCATAAAGACTTGACCCTGGCCTGTTCAGAAGAACTGAAGCTGGGAGGTCCTTAACAATTTTTCATTCTGTTGTTGAGGTATGAAGGAGAGTGTTTATCTTCCATGCATAAAAGTATGCTTGTCACAAAGAGATTCTATTTACATCAAGGCTTATGCTCGCTGCTCATGCATCTAATGTTCTTTGTCCTAGAAGGTCCTATCACCAGTAAGAGTCCATAGCACTGCATTCAAATTTTGTTTTCATCTTCACCTGACTTTGTAGCTCATTTCTAAATCAAAACATGCTCATTTTGAGAAAGAAAATAAAGTCAAGGTGAAAGGCTTTAAAAATAAATGTGACGGTTGCCTCATTTTATCCTCTGGTCTTTCCTACACTTAAAACGCTGCTCTCAATGATTTTATTACACTGCACATCACTAAGAAATTCTGGAAGTTAAATTATTTTATGAAGGTCCTTGGGTAATTCTCCTGTATAATATGTCAATTTGAAAGTCTTTCTTAGGTTCTACCCAAGTTTTTTTTATTTGTCTTCTCATTGAGTTTATTCTGTAGGAACAAGAGAGTGGATAAGATTTCAAATACATAGCTATACAAGAAGTATTTGGCATGCTGAAGATATTTCTGAAGTGTTGTGCCAGATAAAATTCTGCAGAGGAACTCTCCTAATTGTATGTGTGTGTGTGAAGGCATAGTTATCTGTTTAGATATGCCATAGGACTGGGCATTTCAATAATGTCCTATAAGCACTCTGAATTCTGGTTATGCAAAAAACTAGGTTTTTAATACGTAATTAAGGATACCCTAAAAACACGTGTCTTGTGATGAAAGCTTGAGAAATCCTAGGAGCCATTCTGGCATTGAGTAAATTCTGAAAGAACGAAAAATCTGGAGCCTGAAGTTAAGACTGACAAACACACTCACTCAGAAAAGATCTTGTAAGTAATAGCATGTGATGCCTTTTCATCTTCCTTTTAAATTGAGAGATTAATCCAAATCCACAACAGCGTGTGTGTCCATTCTACCTCAAGATAAATTCACAACATATCAAACCTCTACTGAAATGTTGACTATGGTTTTATTGCACAAGTTCTAGGAGTCTCATAATGTAGTTAAGTTCCTATCTAAGACAGACTACCACTGTGCCTTTTGCAAAGTAAAGATGTACATGTATGTTCACCAGAGTCACTGATGGAAGAATAATGGAGCTAGGAATCACCTAAGCAATGCTATCAACTTTAGAACACAACTTGGTTACAGACAGGTAAATGACAGCCTTACATTTATCATCCATGGTCCAGACCAAATGATGACAAGTCATCACTCAAGAACCTTGAGCAGTCACTCATATCATCATGTACAATAACAGATGCTTCTGTTGAGTTAAAGAAACAGTAATGACTATATCCACTTATTTGAGTAAAACTATTAAGATTCTATAATGTAATATGTCACTTCAGAATTCTTTAATGTAGCAAGTTGCCTCATTTATAGGTTCCATCTTATCCAGAATTCACATGGAGATGGAAGCAATATGATCAGAGCATAAACATTCCCTTTTCTAATTATAAAACACCAACTACTGTTTGTATTCTACTACCAAAGGAAACGATTTCATTGTCAGAATGCCACACAAGTATACACATCTATATGGAGCATCACACACACACACACACACACACACACACACACACACACACACACACACACGAGAAAAAAGATGATAAGCATTGACAAGAACTTAGTTGGAATTCAAAGTCAAAAGTACTAAATAAAGTAGACACATGGACATTAAAATATATCTCATAAACCGACTCTAAGAAACAGACTTTTATAACTAGATGCTGAGAAGGAGGAACACAACTTCCAAATATAGGCTAATCCAAGCAAGTAAGGTAGAACGATTGAATCTTGATCTGTTATATAATTATAACTTTTGTCTAATATTGGGGAACCATAGGTCCTTCTATTTCAAAGGCTCAGAGTCTTTCAGGAAGCCATAAAGTCTTTAAGCCAACTGTAGTGGTGAGAACTGGGGCTCCAAATTGGCCCACCCATACAGGAAAAAGGGGGGTCATCCTAGAATCTGTATTCATCACACTTCCAGCAGTGACAAGACAGACTCTATTGATAGAATTCTGCCTCTGCTGTTGGATCAATGCTTAGTCCACTGAGAGACATTGGTAGCCCCATCTAAAGCTCTGGCTTCCACAGTGAGTATGACTATTTTTTCATTTATAAAACAAATTAAATTTGTTTTTTTGATAATTTAATACACATAAACAACATATATTGATTATTATCACTCCAACTTTTGCTCCCAACTCCCCTTTCCCCTGGAATAGCTTTCCCATATTCTTTTCCATTTGTTTTGTTTTGTCATACATTAAGTTTAACCAAGTCCATCAGTGTGCCTATGAATTGGGAATTGTATACTAGAGCCTGTAGGGCTTAGCAGTGGGAACGCATCTAAGGCCAGTAACCCTTGCTTTCTTACCATTCATCACTACAGGCAACAAACAGTTCAACTGTAAAATGTAGGGACCCATGAGCCCTTAACTCATTCATGACTGGTTATGGGCAATGACAGCCATGTGTGGACCTGTATAATTTCTGAGAAATTTTTACCTCAGAACTGCAAAGGAGAGGCCTATCAGTTATCTCTGACCCTCCGATTTCTGTTATTTGACCCTGTCCTTAAAATAAATACTGCTAGTGATATGGTGTGACAGTTAGGAGGGCTTGCTGCTCTTGTTCTTTTCAGAGAACTTATATTTGGTCCCTAACACTCATATAGGTCAAAATCATCTATAAATCCAGTTCCAGAGGATCTGATGCCCTCTTCTCACCTCTGTGACCACTTCATGAATTTAATGCCCATGGCATAAAGGCAGGCAAAACCTTCATATGCATGAAATAAATATTTGAAAAGATATTTCACTCCAACAATGAGATGTCTGAATGTTACAATAAATATATGCATCTTATATAAGTATCCTGAAAAGGTCTGAGACATATCACTGTTGGCATACTTAAGTATTAGCATGATTCATAGTTTGCCAACTACTTGTACCATATGCCCTGTTCTTGGCATTCCTTAATATGGCTGGCCTGAGTCACCTAGTTTGTGTGTCAGCTCTCTCTCTGGATATTTGGTATTATTTCAGTTTTTAGAAATATATCTGGTCCCTGGTTTCTAACACATTGATCAACTGGAACTACTTTGTGCTCTTTCAACTTAATTTGAGTATTATTTGTATTATACAAATGCCTGCTCCTGTGTATCCCAACAACTATCATCACTCTAATAGTAACTGAGCTGAGATTTGCCAGATGTTTTATATCAACCCAGACTCTTCACACCTTTTGTAGTAAGTCTTGAGTCTCTCACGTGGATTATCAATTCCTATCAAATCATATTAACATCATTCTTACCCCTGGTTTCTTTACAAACTCATGAAAAATCTCAATATACTTTTCTTTAGAGCCCATCTTCATGGAGTCTTTGAATTTCCTACTTTACAAAAACATATTTTTTTTACCTATTTTTATATTTTATTAATTTATTCATATTACATCTCAATGGTTATCCCATCCCTTGTATCCTCCCATTCCTCCCTCCCTCTCATTTTCCTCTTACTCCCCTCCCCTATGACTATGACTGAGAGGGACTTCCTCCCCCTATATATGCTCATAGGGTATCAAGTCTCTTCTTGGTAGCCTGCTTTTAAAAAAAAACTCATGTTCCTCACAGACAAAATCATTGATAGCTGTGAGGCAGGTACTGATATTATCATGGCTGTGTGCCAAAATTTAGTAAAACTCCTTTGACTGACAAAGGGGTGCTGAGGACTACTTACTTACTCTGGGAATGGGCCGCTCACCTGGGTGGTTCTTAGCTAATTCTATTACTCTACATGGGAAAAGATCCATCCTACAGCTATGGAGAGGATAAGCCACAGATACACTCCAGTCAGTTTCTCACCAGCAATTACTTCTGTGTCTTAGATCTCAGCTCCCACGCAGCTCCTAAGCAATATTGGCTGCAGGGAAAGAAATACTCATCTCTTTTTTAAATGTAGAACAGTTATCAATAACTTCCTTTGTGAAGCTAGCAGGATGGTGCATTGGAGAGTTTTGCACTTCCTTTCCTGGGCATTGCATTCATTACCACCTACAGAAGTTTCCCTCTGGCTCCAAGGTGACCTTCCTCACTGCACAAACTCTGTCCAGAAAGCCAGTCTAAGCCAAGTGAGTCTGAGAATAAAGGTATCAGCAGACATATCTTCAATTTCCTTTATCAGTTTTAGCCAGGCTTTCAACTGATTGGATATTTTATAAAATTTTGAATATTTTACAAATTATAAAATGAAGCCAATCCAGTTTTTACTTACATTTTTTCCACTGAGTAGCTCATTAATCAGGTTTCCTCTAGATTTACCCAGACTCTCTTATTATTCTGGGAAGTCAATGAATAATCACCATTTCCAAGATTATCACATCATCATCCACTTTGGAAATTACAATGGAAAGTTTATTAAATTTCATGAGGCTTAGATATTGGGGAACACACTAGTTTAATTAACAAAAATGCCTTTTGTAGCTTACACCCATTAGTAATTAACAATGGGAGACATTCCTCGTCACTCTAATCTCAGTCTTCCTTTAGCAGTTGGACAGGTCTCTCCCCAGGATAACTGCTTTCTTACCCTGCAGGCTTCCCTTCTAGTGAGGTGACACATACTGGTCAGTGAATAAATTTTGTTTGAACTGCAGATCCATTAATCCTAATCTTTGGTAAATTTCTAAATCTCTAAAACAATATTGTATATAGCCACTCTTACTATTTAAACATATGGTATAGAGGAAGTAAGGTTACAATATGAAATAAGTATGAACTATGTCATTGTAAAACTAGCTTGCTTCTTACATTTCCAAATCCTTTTCAAAAGCCTGCCATATAAAAGTGAAAACTAATTACTGGCCACACAGTGTTGGGAGTTCTGCTTCAAACATGATGATCTATGATAACAGTACATTTGGAGTTCTGCTTTCTAAAACAAGTAGGCCATTAGCTTTCTGTAGTCCAATGCTGTCTATGGTCATGTAATTTGTTGTCTGAACTTCTTCTGTAAATTTACAAAAATCTTTTCATTGTCATTCATATTTTAAAAAGTCAGGAGTTCCCATTAAATCACTGCATAAATATAACAGGATGCCAAAGTTTACTTTGGTCTCTTTCCTGGTTTGTTCATTTTTGATGGATTTTTCAAAATATTCAGCTAGAACATCTGTGTTTGATCCATTGGGATGATGATACAAGTTACAAATCCAGGAACCTAGGAGGCTAGGAGTTAAGAGGTTAAAAAAAATCCTCCTTTCTCAGTTACAGTAAGAATAATTGAGGGTTTTGTTTGGTTGTTTTTTGTTTATTTGTTTTTCTTTACAGGATAGTGGTATGTCTTTGTCAATAAAGTGCTTACCTTGCCAAAAGAAGTATCTAAGTTTAATTCTATCAAGGCATATAAGAAGCTGATATGGTGATCATTTCTTGTAATCTCAGTTCAGGAGAGGCAAAGCCAGTGGGCTCACTGACTAGTAAGCCTAATCTAGTCAGTCATCTCAAATCAGTAATAGATGGTCTCAAATCCATGGCACACAGTTCATGAGGAATCACACCTGAGGCTGCATGTTGCCTGTTATGGACACATGGGTGCTCATACACATTAAAAAACACAGCCACAAAAAGTGCAAATTCCTCTATTTTTTGTTTCACTTCTTTGCTCATACACATTATGATTAAACTGTATTAAGAAGCTGAGAGAGGCCTAGAAATGTAACTTACACCTACTATTTAGATCCCTCTATCATTCATTGGGGCCACTGCACTAGTTTTATGAATAAGACTCTTAAATCTAATGTCTACCTATTTAAGATATCTGTGCAGTCGCCAAATTATCTTCCTTACTGCCATGCTTTTCAGTTCCTCCGAATTTCATTTGTCTACTTTATATGTAAATAACATTCCTATGGCTCTTTAAGGTGTATCCGCGCGCGCGCGCGCGCGCACACACACACACACACACACACACACACACACACACACACATATATATATCTCCACCAATTACCTCAGCAATGCCTCCCTCTGTGCAGGTCTGTTTCTCCTTAGTAGGTGACCCTTTGTCTTATACATTGCTGTATCTTGAATCTAGACATCAAAGGGGTGTACACGTCTCCCCCTCCATCACGGCCTTTTTGCTTCTCTAGAAATACATAGGACACAGCACCAATGTGTGGACATTATCAAACAGGAAATTCATTAAGTATTTGTTGTTTGCCTTTTACATACTTTTATATCATACATTCTCAACTGAGGCAACATTATCCCCAAGGAAAAGAAATTGATTCATGGAAAGAAAAAGATGTTAGACATGACGATGATCTCTGGACTACAGAAGCTCTGCGAGAATTGCTCCTTTGTGGGTAATTTCTCTCAGTTAGGAGAATTTAAATCCATTTTACAGCCTTTCGCTTTAGTCAGAATTTTAAGCTGGGAAATACTGCTCTACGCCTTACACTTCTCCATAGGTTAGTACTTCATAGATCAATATATCCTCCGCAGGACACAAGAAGTAAATCTTCACATGCTAACTCACTAACAATATAAATCCAGTCGAAGAGAAATCATACAATTCAAATTATAGTGCCCAAATGACCACACACTTCTATAGCAATAGCAGTTATGTTTAACATTTTTATTTGTTATTATCAGAAGGAATAAATCAAACAAAAAGGCTATGAAGATTTTTATTTAAATGATGACATTTTATAGTGAATCACAGCCAGCATGCTGCAAAGGATAGTGTTCAGGATATTTTCACATCACCTACAAATTCCTCTTGGTGATACTTTTGGTGGAAACAACAATGAGAAGTAAGAACATGACCTAGTCTAAGGTGGCTTAATTACTCAAAATAAGCATAATACAAATGTTGGTGAGGAAGGATTTTCCATTAAACCTTAGTGTAATGCTCATAAGACCTTCTGTAATGAACACTTCCTTGACTTCGTCTTTAAAAAAACACATTTTTATGGATTCTTTATGAGATTCACATCATGCATCCCAGTCTTGCTCATCTCCTCATCCCCTCATATCCACTTTTTCTCCCTTGCAACCTCATCCAAAAAAACAAACAGCAACAACAAAAGCATAGAAAACACCTCATCATGGAGCCTGTAGAATGTCACAGTGTGTCCCACAATATATCCCTCTAACCACATATCTTCACTTGCAACTGTCCATTGCAATGTGTCATTGGTCTGGTTCAAGGTCTTACATGACACCATCAGTAATGGATCCTTACTAGGATTCCTCCTGGTTGTTCTGTTGTTGCCCTGTGTCATGCAGATCCTGCAGGATCAACAACAGTGGCCCTTGAAGCAACTGCAACCATTTGCAGATGATATAGATTTTATGGTGGGCCAGTTTAGATCTTTGCATCTGGGCCTGGGCGGTAACTGAGCTGGTAAACTGATCAGCTGTCCTTTATCCAAACCACCAAGGCACACTCTCCTCCCACTGGTCCAGCTTGGCCACCTAATGCTGCATCAGCAGGAGGCAGGGTCAGTTCACACACACCCATGCTTTAGAGGCAGCTAGATTGTTTTGCCAAATCAAGGTTCAGGCCTGGTAGGCTTCACCCAGCAGCTGATGGAAACAGATGCAGAGACCCACATCCAAACAATAGAGGGAACTCTGGGATAATTGTCGAAGAGAGTGGAGGAAGGATTGAGGGAACCCTAGAGGTCATGGACACATCAAGGAGACATACAGAGTCAACTACTAACTTTGGTCCATGGGACTCACAGAGACAGAACCACCAACCAAAGAGCATGCATGGACTGGACCTAGGCTCTCTGCACATATATAGCGGATGTGCAGCTTCGTCTTCATGTGAGTCCCTAAAAACAAGAGTGGGGACTGTCTTTTACTTCCTTTTTTTTTTTTTTTAAGTGAAACAAATAAGTTTAAGAGATGCCAGCTAATTCTTCTTGGGTAGTACACACAGTGGTAGTGGGAAACTCCAGATGTCTGCCTCAAAGCTTCAAATCACACTTCTCTCGTGGTGTGGGTTTACCAGCTGTGCTTATAAATAACTGACAATACACAGTGTCCTGAAAAGAAAGTGCGAAGCTTCCTTCTTGTGTGATTCTGAACATTGGCTTAACTGCAACATTGGCCTCGATAAACTCTCTGTCATTGGAGACTAGACACTCAACACTAGCATGATTGAGGTCATCAAAGGTGACTGGAATTCCCCGTGGTCATAGATATGAACTTGCTGCATGGTGTCAAGGGCAGCAGCATCTCTTTTGGTTGTCCTTGACCTCTCTCATGTGGCCCTCCATTCTGACCTGTCCTGACCACCTCTCCTATAGTCTTTCTCCTCTGCCTTATTGACAGTCCATCCTATTCTATTAGCTATGCTCTTAGTTTTAAAAAATATTTTATTATCATATTGTTAAAATAACACATTACTGAATGTTTTAAAAATCACAAAGTAGCATTTAAAGTAAGATATAAAATTACATGTAGATATTTTCCAGTAGCCCTCCAATTTTTGAATATATTTATGCTTTAAACAAGTTTTAAAGGTAAAATTTTGTGCATATTTTATATTGCATACTTAATAAACCTTTATTTTTACTTTTAAGCTAGGGATTTAGGTTGGAAATAAATCTGCCTACAATGAAATAGTTAGAGCATTGCTCTATAGACAGTGAAAAGAGGGACGCTCACTCAGTAAGTTACATACCAGAGTGACTAACCAGAAAAATAACACAAAACTACCTAACGATTCATGTCCTGGTTTAACATGTGCCAAGATGCACATGTGGATGCCAGGTGGCAATTTGTAAGGTTTAACTCTCCCCGTCCACTACATAAGTTGTAGGGACTAAATTCATGTTTATCAAGCTTGGTAGCAAGTGTCTTTAATACTGGGCCACTGTGTCAGACCAAAAGTGCAGGTTGCCATTGCTTTAGTTTAGTTTAGAGCATTTACTGAGGACTTAATTGATATTTTAGTAAAGGGAGGTATATTTTTTAAAGATAAATAAGATACATGGTTTCTCATCTCAAAGAGCTTGAGAGTAAGAAAGTTAGAAAGTAAATGACAAAATTGGTTCAGTGTAGTAGGTACTCTGACAAAGAAGTGTGCAAGGAGCTTAGAGAGGAGACTTCATGGGTTATTGTGAAGGTGATGTACATGGAATCAACTGGCCTGACATCTATAACTAACACTAGAATAAAAGGCTATTCAGAGAAAGCTGAGTTTGTGCAAGTCCATCTTTAGGCAAAGATTTCTTTGTTAGGGTTTTATCTTAACATATTTATACAATAATGTGTCCTGATACTGACACAATTAATGAAAATGTAAGCACAATCAGCAGTTATTATTTCTCACTAACAAATCATGAAATACACACAGAATTCTCAGGAAGATTTTCATTAGAAATCTTGTCCTAGGTTACTGTTCTATGTTTCCCTTAAACAACCTAGTCAATTTGCTTCCAATGCACCACTGTTTAAATATTCCTGCTTCTCCCTTGTTCTTTAGACGAGACTGGACCAGACATCATCTCATCATCTTCTAGTTTTTTTTTTTCTTTTTCTTTCTTTTTTTTTTTTATTAATTTATTCTTGTTACATCTCAATGTTTATCCCATCCCTTGTATCCTCCCATTCCTCCCCCCCCTATTTTCCCATTATTCCCCTCCCTTATGACTGTTCCTGAGGGGGATTACCTCCCCCTATATATTCTCATAGGGTATCAAGTCTCTTCTTGGCTACCAGCTGTCCTTCCTCTGAGTGCCACCAGGTCTCCCCCTCCAGGGGACATGGTCAAATGTGAGGCACCAGAGTACGTGAGAAAGTCATATCACACTCTCCACTCAACTGTGGAGAATATTCTGACCATTGGCTAGATCTGGGAAGGGGTTTAAAGTTTACCTCCTGTATTGTCCTTGGCTGGTGCCTTAGTTTGAGCGGGATCTCCTAGTTTTAATCCGTATTATGTTAGCAAGACTTCTAATATCTAGAAAGATGTCCTATTTCTATATTCACTGCAAAAATATTGTTAAAACATGCATCCTTCTAGAGAAAAAAATTATGTCATGATTGAAATACTGGAATTACTGTCATGGTTCCTGAGTTTCATTTGACATTTTTTCTGTGTAGAAAAAGAACAGTAACACTATAAACTCTCTGATAGGTCTCCTGGCTTCTGGGAAACTAAAAAGAATGTAGGACAAAGGGCAGAACTGCTAACTCTTGACAGTTGCCAGATGTGCTGTCCTCAGGGGCCCTCAGTAAACACATGATAAGCAGTATTCATATGCTTTCTAGAATTCTGTAACTCTAATAAAATCATCCATAACTGAAAGCTATTCTGGGATGTGAAAAGAGATGAAATGGTGCCTGTCTCAACCTCCTGAAATGAAATGTAAATCCACTGCTGTATTATTACCCACAAGAATTAGTGAAGTTCTTTATGTTTGATTTCAAACATTCAAGATGATCATTTGACTTTTTAAATATATGTGGCCTGCGATTCCTACAGGAAGTGTTTAAAAATATTGCCATTTCTATCTCAGCCTCTGTCATTTGTGATGCAGCCACTGTGCATCTTAGTCATATATATTTTTAGACAAATTAAATCTGGAGACAATCAATCCTATATTTTTGAGTGAAAAATGTCAACACGCTGTTTCTTTTTGGGTCTCTAATATCAGTGATACAAGAATGTGATGATATTCTTACCATCAAAATGACAGATAGTTGGCAGTGAATGGTACCACTGTCATGTCATTTAAGGAAGAAACACCTCATCTTGTAAAATTGGAAAGAGAGAATGGTGACCCCAGGACACTGTTTATATGTGTATCATCTTCTGTTCAAACTGACATTTATTTCAAATCTTTGTTTCCCTAGCCAGGAAGTTCGAAGATGTTATAACCGATCACAGTTCTACCACATTGTGGTTATAAAGTAGGACTGAATAGGAGAAACATGACTCTGGATGGCTTTCCTGTTCTTACAGAATCTGACGAAATACTATGAAAATATCACAAAATATCAGAGATAATACATAGCAAAGATCATTTAAAAATCATTTCTTTATAAACCTGGCAAGGGTATGAAGTTGTTAGAGTTTTGAGGATATGTTCTTACAGATCTTTATTTTCATCTTACAGTGCCCATGCAGGCACTGTTTTTCCATAGTTGCAATGAAGCCCTTTAATTTAGATGATTTCATTCTGATCAACTCCTCATCTCTAACTCTCTGATTGTCATAGAATATGCCTATACTGTCTACATAGCATAGACTTAATCATTTCATGAATACAGCCGCTGCCAGGCTGGACCAACTACTATTCTTTTTACAGCTCCCAATGATGTCAACACAAACATAATCACATCATAGACCACCTGGCTTTTCATTTTTCACCTTAAGTCCTCCTAACTCGTCTCCTTCATGCCTCTCTAGGTTCTTGCTTCCATCATCGAACACCTGGCCTTTATGCCAGGCATCAGACCTCACAATCACAAATTCCCATGCCTCTCACTGTGCCATTGCAACACACCTGTTCAAGGGTGCTGTCATAAGAGCTTGTCACTTTATCAAGCCTTTCGAAAATTACCAACTCCTTCTTTGGGGCGATGGGTTGGGAAATAGGTATAATTTACTAATTGTCCCTTCCTTTATTGTCCCTTCCTTACTTCGAAATTGGTAAAAATCCAATTCCTATCAATCCTTGGCAAGTGGCTTTCATATCTTTACATGATCTCCACTCAGAATTTAAAGACACTGGTTTTCTTGGCCAAGCCTTCTTGACAGAGAAAATGCAGGCTGGTTGATGAAGGAATTATTATTGCTCATAGATGGTATCTTTGTAGGATTTTTGTCAGCTGTCTATCACTTGAGCTCTGAGGCTTGGCACTACAAAATTTATCATCGCACTATTTATATTCCTGTAAAAATTAAAGTGACTAAGTGAGAGTAATTATATTTTTAAAAGTGATGTAGCCATATGCCTGTTACTTCCTGACTAGAGTGCAGAGTGTCATGATTAAGGTGATTGGTGGGCCATCTGTATGTGTGAGACACTATTTCCAGATGTTGTTTAGTTTGTCTTGTACTTCTGTTGTGTTTCTCTATCGAATTATGTTTTATTTATATATTTATGAGTGTTTTGTCTCTGTGTATGTCTCTGTACCATGTGTGTGCCCATTGCCCATGGAGACCAGATGAGAGAGACAGATGCTCTAGACCTGAGGTTACAGACAGCTATGAGCCACCATTTGTGTGCGAGAAATTGAATTTAGGTCTTTTGGAAGAGAAGGCAATTGCTCTTAACCGTCGAGCCACATCGCTAGAACATTTTGTGAGTTTCTTAGTGCTTTCCTTTTCCATGAAATGCTAAGTATTAATTCTCATTGTAGTTAGGCTGGTGAATTTATGTGTCAACTTGAATTACCCAAAGGACTGTGGCCTCAGGACATAGCAAGTAAATGACTGAAAGTCTGAGCCTGCCACTCACCGGTGGAGTTTGAACTTGTTTGTACTCAAACTTCCGAACCAATTCTGATGTCTGTAGTCTCTCACGCTCTCTTTCTCACTCCCTCGTTTTTTCTTTTCCGTGTCTGTCCTTCTCCTGCTTCGGAGACTCCTGATGGATGCATAGTGTCAAATGTACACTAAGATATTAATGAACTAGAGAACCTTTTATGTGTGGTCCCTAAGCCCAGCACAACAACGTGGTACATTCAAAGGCAGCTTTGGGCAGGCGGCAGGCCTCTGAGGTCTTCTAGCTGCCAGTGAGTTACATGTCGAAAGATAACACAGTGCAAAAACTCTGGAGGAACAAGGAAAGAGTAGATGAGGAAGGCATGTCAAAAAATTGAGCACTGAGATGCATAATTCAACCAAAAGAATCAATGTTTGATGATCTCTCCACAAAAGTAGGTAGAGTAGTGGACATGGTTTACATGCTGGCGAATATCAGGACTCAGATATATATATATATATATATATATATATATTTCTACAGTAATTGAATCATACTTTACTTAAGATAACACCAAAATTTCTAAAAAACCTAATTAGTTTGAGATTTGGGAACACTGTCATCATTTTATTTTATAATTCTATTGTCACACCTTGTCTATTTGGCTTGCTGAAAGAGCTCATTAAAAAAAATAATTATAATGCCTGATGATCTAATTTCAGAGTCAAGTATATAAGCTAATTTTAATCTAAGAGAATTTGTATGGCACCAAAAACGCTTATGGTATTTAATTAACATTTCATAAGTTGTTGAATAACTTTTAGACAGATTACATGATATTATTTTAAACAATATTGGGCAAATGATCTGACATTCTGAATTTCAGAATGTATGAGCATAATTTGTAGCTTTTTAAATGAGAATTTTAAAAATAATTTTTACAGGGAAATATAATCAGTATTTAAGACAAAAAATCCTTTGAATTGTTCCGCAATTGGGTATTTTAGTTGAGTGGAGAGTGGGGTCTGACTTTCACATGAATTCTGGTGCCCCATATTTGACCACGTCCCCAGGATGGGGAGGCCTGGTGGCACTCAGAGGAAGGATAGCAGGCTACCAAGAAAAGACTTAATACCCTATGAGCATATACAGGGGGAGGAGGTCCCTTCAGTCACTGTCACAGGGGAAGGAAGTAAGGGGAAAACAGGAGGAATAGGAGGATACAAGGGATGGGATAAGAATTGAAATGTAATATGTAAAAATTAATAAAATATATTAAAAATGAATAAATAAAATTTAAAATTAAAACTAATTTCCCAAAATAGAAAATCAAAGTGTTGAAATAAAAAATGTATAACTGACATGTAATTTCACTTCTAAGGTATTTACATGTTATGTTATAGACTAGCATTTACAGTGAAATCTATTCTCTCAAACTTCATTAGCACAAATTGCTCTTTTGCCTAATTTGTAGAACTGTAGTAAAAATTAAATCAGATTATTGATGTAAAACTATTGTCTAAATAGTGATAGTTACATGATGGTAGTGAAGTAAAAGAGAGACAGAATAAAATACCGACTGATAAATGAACCCAAATAAACATTTTGAAGAAGGAATTACTTGTAAAATTACCAGATACAAGTATGAAAGTGCTCTTGAGCAGAAATAAGAGCTTATACAGGATGTAAGTAATGTATATTTTCTACTAATGACTCTAAGTTAGTACACACATTTGGGTGGGTATATGATAACAATTCCATTTGTACTATGTGGGCTCCCCTGTTGGTAGGGCTACTGAGGGAAGAGAGAGACTGATAACATAATGTGGGTCTCATATAGTATGTCCTTGAAGGGTTTGATAGGAGCCTTAGCAAACTTGCCCATGAATTCCCAGCCACCACTATGTGATGTGTTTCTTTTTCAACACATGGTCAATATCAAGATGATCCTGCTTCACCCCAGCCCCCCAAACAGAAGCCAAGTGACCTACTGCTGAACCCTCTGAGGCTGAGCTGAAATAGGTCTTCTTCTTTTAATTTCACGCTTTCCAGGAAACCATGCCTTTGCAAACGTAAGTTTGTGAGTTCACAACACAGAGATTCAGTCAGCTTGGCATGGGAACCTGCCTCAAGTTCTTCACCTCCAAATTATTATAATTTAGAAGAAATTCTGGGATCTCTATTCACCTTTCTAACCACAGAGTGTTGACTTGGCTAAGAATATGATGAGATTGACACCGTCATTATAATTCTCAATGTTGCATTTTTAACACTGGAGAAATTGTAGAATTATATTTTAGAGTAACAAATTTGTATCAAACTTGGCTTGGAATGGTTAGCTATACTTTTGCTGTGAAACTCAAAAACCAAAGTAATACAAATGTGTGCCTATTAGCACCATGTAAAGTGAGTATTGTCTTCTATGTCATATTCTAGAGTTGGAAATTCAAAGTTTTACTACATATTTTTAAAATAACTATTTATACATGCATGAGTCTCTATCAAGCCTAGTCAAACCTCTCTGGATGGAGTAAAAACCTAAATCCCATATTTATGTGGACACAAAAAACGTGCCATTATCAGGGGAAAAACAGGTTGAAAGGCTCCTATTTCTTGATTTTTCTATTTAGGGTAATAAAGATGGTAATCAAGACATGACATAGTGGCCTTCTTTAAGGAGGATCAGTTAGTGGATGGTGTAATGTCATGAATTCTCATCTGTCAGTACCTATCCAATCATATAGAATATCATACTATCTGAAGATGATAGAGGATTCTTAAACCCTATTTCTTTCATAATAATGACAAAAAAAATGACAGATATAAGCTGACTATTGTTATGACCTAATACCAACAGCAAAAATTTTATAATTGAAAATAGAAGTGTGGAAGGTATATAGCTTAGTTGGTACAGTGTCTGCACAATCTGCATGAACTCCTGAGTTCCCTCCATTGCAGTAGGTACAGTGGTACATGGCTATAATCCTAGCACTTCTTTGTAAGAATCAGTAGGATTGGTATTCAAAGCCAGCTTCAGCTACATGACAAGCCTAGGCTTGTGTAATTTTTTTCAAAGATGTAGAAGGAGTAAAGGAAATGTAAGAAAAATAGAAAAAAAAAAAAAGCTTTTCAGCATCATAAACTTTGGAATGGCAAAAATAATAAGGGCAGATCTCAAGTTATACTAGTCAAAAAACTAAAAAGAAAGTCAGAAAATGTTTTATTGAAATTTAAAATAAGTTTGTCTCCTGTAAAATATTTTTTTTAGTTTTTTATTAATTTATTCTTGTTACATCCCAATGGTTATCCTATCCCTTGTATCCTCCCATTCTTCCCTCCCTCCCATTTTCTCCTTATTCCCCTCCCCTATGACTGTTCCTGAGAATTTTTTAAAAATAATTTTTATTGTGTGGGGATCGATGTGTGGTTTAAGGTTATTTAGCAGATCTTTTACAAATGTGGGTGCCCTTGTATTGGGAGCATAGATGTTCAGAATTGTGATGTCATCTTGGTTGACTTTACCTTTGATGAGTATGAAGTGTCCTTCCTCATCCGTTTTGATTAATTTTTGGTTGAAAGTCTATTTTGTTCGATATTAAAATGGTGCTGCTGGTGCCGCTGCTGTTGCTGCTGCCTCTGCCGCTGCTGCTCCAATCTGAGAAAATCCGTGCTCCTCCCATGTGCAGGGACATGCAGGTCCTCCACACCCTGGTCCCCTCCGAACCGTGGAGCACTCCTGCTGCTGTGGTGTGGGGACCTCGGTGTTCCTGGCTCAGAAATCTGTGCAATTCTCTGAATTGTTCACTGGAGCTTCCAAACACAGTCCACACTGCTCGCCGCCATCTTGGATCCTTGTAAAATATTTTTTTAAATGACTAGTCAAGCCTGATACTAAGAACATTGTCACTACAGTTATAACTGATAAAATGTGACTATCTGTGAAATAGGAGTATCTCATCTAAGTCAGTTGATAAAATGTGAACAGGTATGAGGGTCTCACTGCCTTTCCTATTTCACTGTGACAGATTCAAAGTTTAGCAGACCCCATTCCATACTGATCAGTGTGTGTGTGGCAAGCTTTGGTGCTTCCCTACTTGGAGTAATGGGTTGTTCTTTCTTTTTAAGAAAACTTCTGCTGCTCTTTCAATATATAGGGGGACGTAATCCCCCTCAGGAATAGTCACAGGGGAGGGGAATAATGGGAAAATGGGGGAGGGGAGGAATGGGAGGATACAAGGGATGGGATAAACATTGAGATGTAACAAGAATAAATTAATAAAAAAAAAAAAGAAAAAGAAAACTGCTGCTGGAGATATGGATGTGAGGTTTAAGAGTACTGGATGTTCTTCCAGATTCCTGGTGAGATTTGCTGCACACACATGGAAGCTCACCACCATCTGTAACTGCAGTCCCAGGGAATTTGACACTCTCCTCTGTCCTCTTTCAACATGAAGTATACACCTAGCACACAGACATGCACTCAGGAAAAGCATATAATAAAATAAAAACTTTACAAAAGGAGAAAATCTCCAAGTAACTTCACCCCTAAATGCCACTGAAACTCCAACCCAACCTCTTTACCTTGTTTTCTCAAGTCTATGTGGACACCATTTTATTCTTCCTAGAAGCTATTACTACATTTAACCCTTACCCATGCCCCACTATTTCACATATGACAGTATTATTTTTAAAGTAGAAATGATGATTGATTAATGGCAAACTATGCTTACTCTAAAGTATGACAACAACAAATTAATTAAAACTTAAAAAAAAAACATAAAAACTAATTTACAAGAGAATGACCAATTCACATATGTTCATTTTCCAATAATTTGAGCAACCATAAAATGTAAATGTAAAGCCATGTTAAGATAAATGTACATGTTCATATGAATGGCCAACTCAAGAAGAATGTTCTGTATAGGACAACTTGGCATTCATGTAGTGTGGGTAAAATGTAAACATTCCAAAATCTGTTTAGAGATTGAATTATTTATTTTTCTATTGCTGTAACAGGATATCATGACCAAGGCAACTTTCAGAAGTAAGAGTTCATTTGGGGCCTATACTTCTAGAAGGAAAATAGTTTCAGCTGCCATTCCAGTGGCAAAGTGTAGGAGCAGGAACAGCTGAGAGCTCACAATATAAGCTCTGAGTAGGAGCAGTGGCGTGGGTGGCTGGGAATAGTGTGACTCTTTGACTTCTCAAAGCTTGCCTCAAGTGGCTTTCCTCCAAATGGGTCACACCTCCTAGGTCTCCCCAAACAATGTCACCAACAGATAAACAAACATTCAAATCCCAAAAGCTTATAATGGGCACTTCATTCCAACCACCTCAGTGGATTTTTGCAAAGCTTACCCTGCATCTGTCTTATGACATTAAAAGTTTACAATTATGTCATTTCATAAGAATACTGAAAACATAAAGGCATAAAAATTATTCATCTAAGAGTATTTTACAGCTGTGTTATTCATAAAAGTTCTGGGTTAGAAATAACAAGATTGTCTATGTATAGGGAAATACATAAGCTGTTGGATATTCATGCAATTACATCTTATTCATCAATAAGCAGAAACAACTGTTAAAAATGCAACAGCAGAGAGAGGGATCATAAATACATTTAGTAATGCACATATAAAGAAATGAGTATACAACTTCCTGTTTCAGCTTAGCTTCCAGTCATGCATTATAGCCCTGTATTCTGCCCCTGTAGATCCACATCACATTTGTACCAAGAAAAAAGATGCTTCCATCCACATTCATTGCTCCCAGCCAAGGACTAAATGGGCTTCCAATGCAAGACCAACTCTTCTAGAGGTGAAACTACTTCCAGAAGTAACTTTCCCTTGACACAGACATATCTGTCTGAAAGGGTGCAATTTAGAAGCTGCAGTGCAGTTCTCTTTCTGCCCAGTGTTTCTTCTCCTATTCTCACTAGTGTGAGAGTCACATAATTATGAGCCCTCCACACACGTATTCTTCATCCCTTTCCAAACATTGTTACAATGACCATTCTTTAAAAAAAAAAAAAGAGGAATCATTGTAAAACATTAGTAATAATGTAAATTAGTACATATGATAAATAATGAACATGGTTTTCCAAAATTAAAAATAGAACTATTTATGCCCCAACAATCTCACTATGGAGTGAGACATCTGGACTGTCAAGTTGATAGCAACATTATTCAAACTAACCAAGATATGGAATGAACTCTTTTACCATCTTTGAATGAATAAAGATGCTGTATTTTATTCAGTGGAGTAACTCATCCTCCAGAAAGAAGAAAATTCTTTCACATTTCAAGAAAGAATAAACTGTAAGGACATTAACTGAATCTAGCTTTCCAAAGTGGTTGTACAAGTTTGCACTCTGTTCTCTTTTTTTCCACATCCTCACCAGCATATGCTCTCACTTGAGTTTTTCATCTTAGGCATTCTGATAGGTGTAAGATGGAATGTCAGAGTCATTTTGATTTGCATTTCCATGAAGACTAAGGATGTTGAGCATTCCTTGAAGTGTTTCTAGGCCATAGAATTCTGTTGAGAATTCTGTGTTTAGCTCTGGTGTAATTCTAACCAAGGAAGTAAAAGACTTCTATGAAAAAAAAAAAAAACCTCAAATCTCTGAAGAAAGAAACTGAAGAACATATCAGAGGACTGAAAGATCATTTATGCTTGTGGATCTAAAAGGAGTCATTTTACTTTGCATTTACCTGAGGACTAAGAATATTGAACATTTCCTTAAGTTCTTCTTAGCCATTAGAGATTCCTTCGTTGAGAATTTTAAGTTTATCTCTGCGTCATGTTTTTAAATTTGTTTTGTGGGTGTTGAATTTCTTAATTTATTTATTTATTTTGGATATTAGACATCTGTCTGATGGAGAGTTAGTGAAGATATTTACGCAGTCTGTAGGCTGCTGCTTTGTTCTATTGAGAATGTCCTTTGCCTTGCAGAAGCTTTTCAGTTTCATGAAGTCCCATTTGCTAACTGTTGACCTTAAAGCCTGAGCTGTTGGTGTTCTGTCTAGGAAGTTATCTTTTATATCAATGAGGACAAGAATTTCTACAATTTTCTCTTCTAATATATTTAGTGTATCTGGTTTTATGTTGTGGTCTTGATCCACATGAATTTGAGCTTTGCAAAAGTTGATAAATATGCATCTATTTGCATTTTTGAACATACAGACATCCAGTTAGACCACCACCACTTGTTGAAGATGCTTTCTGTTTTCCATTGTATTGTTTTGGCTTTTTTTTTTTTTTTTTTTTTTTTTTTTTTTTTTTTTTTTTTTTGTCAAAAATCAAGTGCCCTTAGGTGTGTGGGCTTATTTACTGGTCTTTGATTCTAGTCCATTGATCATTCAGTCTATTTTTATGCCAGTACCATGCAGTTTTTATTACTATAGCATAGTAGCAGAGCTCGAAATTAGGGGGTGGAGATTCCTCCAGAAAGTTCTTTTATTGTACATGATTGTTTTTCCTATTCTGTTTGTTGGTGTTGTTGAAATTTGCAGGCAAATGAATGTAAGTAGAAAAAAAAATGGGGATTTTGGTGGCACCCCAAACAATGGGAGCAAGTGTATCTCTGACTCTTTTTGCCTGCTTTTGAAACTCTTTTTGGTCTCAAACCTCCTATCTCCTATTTGGTGTCCTTGTTGAGTCTCGGGCTGAAGGCCTTCATCTTATCTTTGTTGTATCTTGTTTTGTCCTGTTTGGCTGTCATGTTTTAGAGGCCTGCTCTTTTCTGAAGAGAAAACGGTTTAGGACTGAATCTTTCGGATAGGAAATGTGAGGGTTTAGGAGGAGTGCAGTGAATGTAAACTGTGGGGTGTATTATATGATAGAAGAACCTATTTTCAATTTAAAAGAAAAAGAAAAAAGGGAAGAAAGTATGGCTGCCTTAGCAAAATGTGGGAAAAGGGAGCTGTTGCATAGCCTTAGCATAAATTTAAGTAGTTACAGTCAATGTAAAAGTTCCTCCAAAAGTTTGTAATTTTAAGACTGTATATTGCCTTTGAGAAATTATATATGTTTTCAGAGCAAAAGAACTGGATACTGACGTTGGATCAGACCTGACAGGAATCATTCCTCTCAGCATGCTGGACCCTGACATCCTTCATCCTTCATGTTCCAGCACCAAGTGCTTCATTTACTGTTCCTCATCAGAACAAGACAGCTCCTAGAATACCTTCAAAGAAAACTTGCAATCCTAATTGTTCCCGCATTTCAGACTATCCCACACAGGACTCTATAATTTCTCAACATTTAGAAAATGGCCCACAAATGCTATTCCTAGCTTGTTTAACCATTTCCCCAAATTTATTTGGGCCCCTACAAAGGTATTATTTGTCCCAAATAAGATGAAAAAAAAAAAACTTAAGAGAATAAGGCCCCATTTCCTTTAAAGGGGGTCAAGAAGGTATTTTTATTGCTTACTTCGGCTAAAGAGGGTTATTTTCAATGGCAGTTGGTTATAAATCCCTATTGGTCTTATTTAGAGAGAAAACAAGGTCAGACTCAGGCATATGTTTTTTCCTTTATCTTCCATTCTTAAGTTTGGAGATAAGGGTTGAAAAGAAAGAAGAGTGAATATAGAAATATGTACAGAGGATAGAACAAAAGGTAGATTAATGAATCTACTCCTCAACTTAATGCCTTAATTGTCACTCACAAGGTTATTGTTAATTCACTGGTATAGAATTTTGTACATAGATGCAAAATAAGTTTAATTTTAGACACAGTGGTATAGAGTTCAAATGTAAGATTACTTTTCACATACATTATATATATATATATATATTTCTACTCAAATATGAGATATTATACCCATGTAACTCAATTATAAAACAAGGTTTACTTCCAATACTTTGAAAGTGCTAATGCAGGATGGTTAGGATAAATAAGTTATACAAGTTAATTGTTAGTTGGTCAAATCATAGTCATATCAATTACTAGTCTATTTTTATCACAAGAATATACACCTTTGCTGCAACAGATAGATATGGTTCTATAGAATGGTAAGGTAAAATAGTTAGGTAAGGTCTTCAAGAATCTCAGAGACACACAGAATATGACATTTAAATATGTCTTTTATTTTTTAAAGATTTATTGACAATGATACTGGTTAACTCCTGGCAACACCCAGCCTACCTCAAAGAGGATGATGAGCATCAAAAAACCTCCTTATGGAGATGGGTTCAAATGTGACAAACAAGCCACTGGGCAAAATATCCTCATTTCCACCAGAGACAGAATTCTGCCTGAAAAAGGGCAAACTTGGATGCAGGCAGACTTGACAGCCAAATTCTGCCGAGATAGTATAAGCAAGTCCTCAATAGTTCCTGCCTCAGAAATAAGACTGTCAGATAGATTGGGCCAGAAGGCCAGATGCTCCATCATTATAGAGAGTTTTAGGTGACTACTCAAGTAGCAAACTCTGTCATCTTCTCATTTGGGAAGCTACTAACCTGCACTCCCTGTGCACTCAGGTAATCAATTTTATTCCTTCTCAAGTCTCTGATGGGATTGAGACCAGATAGTTTAGTTTTACAATGAAGCTTAGCTGTTTAGGTGTTAAGATGTTTTTATGTCTAGATAGATGTTTGAAGTTGATAATGACAAGATGTGATAGATATTGATTTACATTCATAATTTTAGACTCACCAAGATAGGAAAGGTGTTTTCTTCAAGGCTGTCACATATAAATAGCCAAAACACTAAGAATGTAACATTTCTATGATTCCTGATTGTTTCCTGGTTCTTCTTGCTGTAGGTAGTTTATTGTGTATATGTGTAATAATATGAATGTATATGTAAAAAATACAAAAAAAAATTTAATAAAAATTCCTCAAAAATATATGTGGAATTGCTATGCAGTCTAGAAAGTTGACTGTCATATGCCTGTTCAAACAACTGAAATATTAAAAACATACACCTGTATCCACAGGAACACTGAAGAGGGTTTACAATTCCTAAGGAACAGAAACAACTTAAGTGACCATAAGCTGATAAACTGATACTGAGAAAGGGGCTGGTGTGCAGAATGGGGTACTCTTCAGCTCCAAAACTAATGAGCTTCTACCACTTGTGACAACATAGATGTAACTGAAGAAGCCCAGACAAAAGAGAAAATTACATCATGAAAAAGTCACATATAAACAGTAAAAATGTTATTCTCATAAAATTAGAGAATAAATCAGTAGATATAGAGGTCAAGGTGAGAAGTGTGTGGTGGGAGGAAATGCTGACCTTTTCATATGACATTCCTGTCTGAATGACACACATGGTGTGTACTCTCTTATAAGTGGATTTTAGCCATATAATACAGGATAAACATATCTCAATGCAGAGACCCAAAGAAGATACGTAACAAGGAGGATTCTAGGGAGGATGTTGAACCTCACTCAGAAGGTAAAACAAAATAGGCAGAGGTAGTGGTTGAAGAGAAGGAAGAAGGCAGGACAGGAAACAGAGATATATGAGGGTATAGATCTTACCTTAGTAGATTCATGGCAGGAGGAAAAGAAGGCCTGTGGAAAAAAAGAGAATCTCTGGTTAGGGGCATCTCTGTGACAAGCTGGAGGCCTAAGTCAAGATAGAGTCCCAGTGGGATATGAAAGGAACTTTAGCAGGTCCCAATGAGGCTGAAAAAGACACCCTCTAATTAGACAAGTCTTCTATTGGAGGGAAGGGAGCGCCAACCTACTCACAAAAACTTTGACTGTGATAAAGATAGAGCAGAGATTGGTGTAATGTCCAACCAATGCCTGGCCCAACCCAAGACTTGCCCCATGAAAGAGAACTAATCCCTGACACTATGAACAATGCTCTGCTGTGCTTGCTGACAGGAGCCTCGCAGAGTTGTCCTGAGAAGCTCCAACCAGTGGGATTTAGAAACAGATGCTGAGACTCACAGGCAAATATTGTGCTATGTGTAGGGAGCCTTTTGGGAAAGGGTGGGGGAGGGGAGGAGAAAAGGACCAGGAGGTGACAGGAGCTTCAGAGCAATACTGGCAGGACCAACTAACCAGGGCCCAGAGGGGCCTGCTAAGACAAGGCACCAACCAGGGATCTTGTGTGCACCGAAGCTAGGCCCACTACATGGATGTATCTGCTGAACTGCTCCGTCTTCATATGGCTCATCTACTGATGTGTGCCAGGGCTTGCTCTGACATGGACTGTCTTGCAAGCTTTTTTGTTATTTTCTCCTGGCAAGACTGACTTGCTTGGCCAAAGGGAAGAGGACATACTTGGTCCTGATATATTAATAAGCTGGGGTTGATGGGATGGAGGGTTTCTCTTTTCTGAGGGGTAGGAGAGGAGGGATGTGAGACAGGGAAATAGAGTGGGACTGGTTGGTGATGAGGGATAGTGCTATGATCAAGTTGTAAATTGAATAAAAAAATAAAAGGCAAAAAGGACTGCTAAAACATAAAATATAATTGCAAGTATCTACATTATGAGATGGACCAAACACATTGTACTTTGTGCTTTACTCATCTTCATGAGTAAAGAAGGGTGATGGAGTGGCTGCTTGATGATGAAGGGCTCATGTGCATTTCAGTGCAGCTACTTGTGTACTTTGGTGGTTTGGATTACAATAATCAATTTAAGCTTAAGCTTGAATACTTGGTTCCCTAGTTGGTGAATCTGTTTTGGAATAGTGAGGAAATATGCTCTTGTTTGAGGAGGTATGGCACCAGGACCTAACTTTGAGGTTTCAAAAGTCTTGTGCCATTCCCAGTGTGTGTTTTTCTTTGCCTCCTTGATATGGATCAAAACCTCTCAGATTTTCTTTCACTGTGCTATCATGGACTCTAATCCTCTAAGGCAAGAACCAAATTATACACTTTCTTTTATAATTTGCTTGCCTTATACCTGGTGCTTTATTACAATAATTGAAGTAACAAAGACATGTCCTCAGCCTATTTTTGCTCTTAACAACTATTCCCATACAATTACTGATGAATTTTGAGTACACACTGTGCTTTGAAATGCCGATTAACACTGGACACACTTTACAATTCATGGTTCTAAAAGAATCATAACTTAGGACTATAAGGAACTTTCCTTTTCTATCAGGACCCAGTTTCACACTGAGAGTATTTTATCAAAGGGTATGCCATCACTCAAAGCATACAGATTGGCTTTGCTCCATATTACCATTGTGTTTTTTTCATAGTTATCTAATAGTTTAGACATTTTATAATAATTTTTTGCCAGCACTGAAACTTCTGTCATGTTAAAACTTCTGTATTTGGAGCCCAGTCTCTAGGTCTGTTCCATTGGGTAAATGTGATAGAAATTCCCCTCTGTATACAGTGGTGCTTGCCATCACATGTACAGGACTGAACATTAGTTCTATTTATCTGTAAAATATGGCATCATATTTTGTGTCATTTGTCAACCTGTACAGTTTAGTAATTGACCCAAGAGGGTGGAAGGAATGAATAAATAACTGATACACATACAGAAAAGCTAGGATCAGGTGAGTAATGTACCCAACACCAAACCTGAACACACAGTGTGTTTTTATTATACAAAATGAATGGGCAGACATGGGTTAGCTAATCTCAGTGGTAGGAAGTCTATATTGGGGGGCTCCCTTGGCTTTCAGTCATCAGATTGGAGAAAATAGCACTTGATAGCTTCTACATACAGTGTCATCAAGGATGAATTAGCAGGTGATACGTCCTCCCACACTGGTTATATCTACATGTCAACTGCTGGTCATTACCTATGCTTAGACTAGAGGAAGGTTTTGCTATCCAACTATGCCTTATGAGGATAAAGCTTGCAAGCCAATGCGTCTAAGGCACTGAAGTCTGATGGCTTTGCTTGTGTCAACAACATGCATTCATTTTAGAATTCACCCATTCCCCACCATGTAATTTATGAAATAGTAACTGGATACCTACATTGATGGGATATCTTATTTTATCCTTAATCATCAAACCCATAAACCACTACCATAATTAAAATCTTTAAAATTTTATAGTCTTGCCAAGCATAATTGCAATAATTTCAGTATCTTTTCTGTATCCTTATTACCCTGAGTGAGGTGAATGCATCAATGAGCTATTATGTAGAGTGGTCAAATGGTCCATCTTTGCTAAGATCTAATGTAGCCCTGAAGCAAAAGTGACAGGAGCCCATTGTTACCATCTTCCAAATAACATAATTTCTTTCCATCTGTTTTCCTTTGAATTGAAGAGAATGCATTTTCCAAATCCTACATAACTGTGGATTAATTATTCTCATAACATGGCAATTATAAGTGAGCCTAATCTTTCAGTGAAAAAAAAAATCTTAAAGACTTTTTAATCTTGCTACTATAAGGGCCAGAATGACAAAAAATTTGAAAACCTTACCATGGTTTCTCTAAATATCTGACAGTGGCCCTAATATTTGACACATTGCTATCTCCTTTTATCCACACAGCATGAGTTATGACAATATTTTATTTTACTTTTTTTCCAATAAGAAAGATGAGTAGCTGCATAGGTGCCTTGTAATATATCTTACTTTATAGACTAAGGACTCACTCAATAAGAAATGGCCCATTGGGAAATGATCAATAAGTAGGAACATCCTTTGGATCAATAGTAAAATGAATTTAGTGATGACCCAATTTATTATTAGGATTCATAAATGGGTGAGTCTAAGAAAGAGCCTTGATGATGACTTTATGTAGGTATGTCTTTTTGACAGCCATTGTTGGTCCTTAAAATATCAATTCCTCTCTGTCTGACATGCAACTATATACACACAGTTCCTTTGGGAAATAAACTTACTGCAATGAATACTTCTTATGATGTTTTATCATTATTTCTCCTAGGCGAGTTACCAGGTCTGTACTCAGTAAGTGGCAGGTCTAGGAATATCACAACTACTTATGAAGTTTTACTGTGGTATATTCTTTCAACCTTGTTATCATCTATTCCTTACCTTTGTGAGAAAAATACCTGTCTCTCTGACAAAATATCTATCATCTATCTATCTGTCTGTCTGTCATCTATTTATCATCAACCAATTTATCAACTATTTTCCTATATTTTGTCACTTATAAGCCATGTAATCTATCATCAGGTGATACTCTAGTGAAATCCATCTCTTTACTGCTAGAGATAGCAAGCTATATTACTGAGGACATCCAGAGGAAAGACTGTCTATAATGAGAGTCTCACAGCGGAAGTTAATGCATTTATACCTGTATTATTATCTTACGAAATCACTGACGTGAGTCTTCCCCCAGGCACAAAAGTATATACCCCGGTCTTTCACCTTAAGTATATCCATAGTTTAGCACCCTAAAAGTAGAAGGTGGTAATTTAATTGCACTTTTCACTGTAAAAAATAAAAGTTGTATTGGTAAACAGACATCATTTCCTAAAGTGTAATTTTATTAACTTTTAAAAATGTTTTTGATGGAGAAAATCTTGAGAGCTTTCCATGGACATGCATTTGAATATATGAATATATGAATATATGGATATATGAAGGTAGTTTTATGAAGGTAGATATATGAAGGTATTTATTAATGTCTCTCTTTCTATCCTTTTTTATCCTCCCCTCTCTCCCTTTTCTTTTCCTGTGTTTACTCCTTTCCCTTCCACATTGACACTCTGATTCTCTGTATTTTGGTCTCCCTTCACTCACTATTTCTTTCCTCAGCTCTTCTGTATTCATTTAAAAGGTTTTCAGTATTTGTATAAGCATATACAGTATGTAATGGGTATTACACGTACATAATTTCTTACATCTTTCAGTTTTTATAATCAACGGTACTCTATTAATACAACAATATATTTCCTTTTAATAAATGTACCTTTTATGTTTTATCTCAAATATGCTTTATTAGTTCAATATTTTAATAGAAGTATTTTATGATGTTTATAATCTGAATGAAACATATTTTAAAACTATTTCAGTTTTAACAATAGCCCAGAACTTAAATCTCCCCTTCAAAAGTGTTCTGATCACATATTGCTTTCTCATTTGAGAAGAAAATATTTAATTTATGATGACACAGTATATTATCTGTGTTCAATTCTGTCTTTAAAAATCATGATATATATATGAAATTTTAGGAATTTTATTGTCTGAATACTTTATATATGCAAAAAATGTCCTTTGATAAAATCCACACACCATCCCCTCCTCTTCACTTCCTGCATTATATTACCTCACTTCTAAAGAATAGTTATGACAAAAATTATCCATAGAAATAGCCTGGTTCATCAATGGAATCCAATTGAAGATTTAGAAATAGGCCCAAACACCTTCCCACTTGATTTTTGACAAAGAATCCAAATCTATATAATGGAAAAAAAGATAGCAACTTCAACATATGGTGCTCGTACAACTGGGTGCCCACATATAGAAAACTGTGAACAGATCCATATTCACGACACTGTACAAGTGGATTAAAGACTTCAACATAAAGCCAGACACACTGAATCTGTTAGAAGAAAAGTGGGAGAAAGCCTTGAATTCATTGGCATGGAGACAACATTCTGAACATAACATGAATGGCTCAGACTCTAACTACGATCAACAAGTAATAAATGGGACCTCATGAAACTGAAAAGCTTTTGTAAGGCAAAAGACACTGTTACCAGAACAAAACAAAAGCCTACAGACTGGGAGGAGATTTTGACCAACCCTACATCCAACAAAAGGGATAATATCCAAAATATATAAAGAACTTAAGAAATTAAACAGCACTAAACCAAATAATCCAGTTAAAAATGAGGTACAGAGCTAAACAGAGAATTCCCAACACAGGAACATCTAATGACTGAGAAAAATCTAAATTAATGCTCAGCTTCCTTAGTTATCAGGGAAATGCAAGTCAAAATGACCCTGAGATGCCATCTTATACCTACCGGAATGGCTAAGATAAAAATTTCAAGTGCCAGCACATGCTGATGAGCATGTGAAGTAGAATACTCCTCCATTTCTAGTGGGAGTACAAACTTGTACAACCACTTTGGAAATCAATCTAGCATACTCTCAGAAATTTGGGAATAGTGGTACCACAAGACTCAGCCATACCACTCTTGGGCATATACCTGAGAAATTCCTCAACATACCACAAGGACATTTGCTCAAATATGTGCATAGCAGCTCTTAATTGTAATAGTCAGAATCTGGAAACAACTTAGATGTCCTTCAGTGGAAGAATGATAAAGAAATTGTGATACATTTGCACAATGGAATACTAGTCATCTATTAAAAACAAGGAAATCTTGAAATTTGCAGGCAAATGGCTGGCACTAGAAATGATCATTCTGAGTGAGGTATCCCCACTCCAGGAAGACACTCATTGTATATACTCACTTATAAGTGGATACTAGCTCAACATAGATGTCCTCTGAGAGACTCCACCCACCATGGGATCTGGACAGATGCTGGGACTCTCTGCTGGACTTTGGGTGGAGTACTGATGGTTGTATGGAAGAATGGGGAGATAGAAGTACCCAGAGGGCTTATCATCTCCACAAAGAGACCATCATGTCTGGCAGTTCTGGACCCAGGGGGGCTGCACAAACTGTTGCACCAACCGAGGACAATGCATGCAGCAAATGTAGTTCATATATAGCCAATGGACAACTCATTATCCACAATGGTGGGTGGAGCAGAGACTACCTCTGACAGGAAGTCTGGTGCCCCTGATTTGATCACTTCTCTTTGGTGGGGAGACCCAACAGGCACATAGAGGAAGGGGAAGCAAGCTGAGACTTGATAAGTTGTGGCCATATGATGAGGGAGAACTTCAGAGATCTACAGGAGGGGATTATTGTGTAAGAGGGAGGAAGGGTGGGATTGGGAATATACAAGCAAGGGTATAATAATCAAAATCTAATCTGAATAAATTATAATAAACTAAAATGTAAAAAAAGAAATACTTGTATGCAGGAAGCTCCTCAAAAAAAAAAATAAAAATTGGGTAGGCTTCTCCACTAAAGCCATCCCTGTGCTTACTTTGTATGGGAGACTTATGATGACTGCTTCTATGTCCTTAGGGGTTATAGGACTATTTAAACTGTTTACCTGATCTTGATTTAATTTTTGTAAGTGAAATCTATCAAGAAAGCCATCCATTTCCTTTTGATTTTCCAATTTTGTTGAATACAGTTTTTGAAATAAGATCTAATGATTCTTTTGATTTCCTTAGTGCTTGTTATGTTCTCTTTTTTATTTCTGATTTTGTTAATTTGGATACTCTCCGTTTGCCTTGTGTTTAGTTTGGCTAAAGTTTTTTCTATATTTTTTATTTTGTCAAAGAACCAGTTCTTGGTTTTATTGATTATTTGTATTGTTCTTTCTGTTCCCAATTTATTGACTTCAGCCCTGAGTTTGATTATTTCCTGTCATCTACTCCTCTTTGTAGTGTTTGCCTTTTTTTCCTTCTAGAGCTTTCAAGTGTGTTATTAGGCTATGTGTATGGGATCTCTCCTTTTTTTTTTTTTTTAAATGAAGACACCTAGCTTTATGAACTTGCCTCTTAGCACTGCTTTCATGGTGTCCCATAAGTTTGGGTATGTTGTGACTTCATTTTCATTGAATTTTAGGAAGTCTTTAATTTCTTTCTTTATTTTTTTTCCCTGACCCAGTGGTCACTATAGTCAGTTGTTCAGTTTCCGTGGGTGTGTAGTCTTTTTATTATATCTGTTGTTGCTGAGGTTTAGCTTTAATCCATCTTGATCTGATAAAGAACAACGTGTTAACTCAATTTCCTTGTATCAGTTGAGGTTGGCTTTGTGACGCATTATATGATTATTTTGGAGAAGGTTCCATGTGGTGCTGAGAAGAAAGTACATTCTTTTGTGCTTGAGTGAAAAGTTCTGTAGACATCTATTAGGTTTATTTGATTCATGATCTCTGGTAGTTTCATTATTCCTCTATTTAGCTTCTGTTTCAATGATCTTTTCATTGGTGAGAGTAGGGTGTTGAAAACAACTATTAATGTGTGGGGACCTTTGTGTGATTAAAGCTTTAATAATGTTTCTTTTACAAATATAGGTGTTCTTGTATTGGGGGTGTAGATGTTCAGGATTGAGATGTCATCTTAATAGATGGATTTTTCTTTGATTAGAATGAAGTGTCCTTCCCCATATGTTTTGATTAATTTTGATTGAAATTCTATTTTATCAGATACTAGGGTGGCTACTCCAGCTTACTTCTTTGGTCCATTCGCTTGGAAAACCTTTTCTAAATCTTTATACTGATGTAGTAACTATCTTTGTTGCTGCAATGTGTTTCTTGTAGGCAGCAGAATGCTGGATCCTGTTTACCCAACCATTCTGTTAGTGTCTGTCTTTTCATTGTAGACATGTGTCCATTAATGTTGATAGATGACAGTTATCAATGGTTGTTAGTTCCTTTTATTGTGGTGTTGGTGGTGATAGTGTGTTTGTGTACTTGTCCTCTTCAGATTTTACCATTGTGAAGTTATCTATATCCTGTTTTTTTTTTTTTTTTTTTTTTTTTTTTTTTTTTTTTGGTATAGTTGACATTGTTGGGTTTGAGTTTTCCTCCTATTATCTTCTGTAGGGCTGAGTTGGTGCATATATATTGTTTAAATTTGGTTTTGTTGTGGAATATCTTGATTTCTTGCTTTATGGTGATTGAAAGCTTTGTAAGCTATTGTAGTCTTGGCTGACATCTGTGCTCTCTTCGAGTCTGTATGACATCTGGCCAGGCTCTTCTGACTTTCATAGTCTCTGTTGGGAGGTCAGGTGTGATTCTGATAGGCCTGCCTTTATATGCTACTTGGTCTTTTTCCGTTGCTGCTTTTAATATTTTTTACTTTGTTCTCTAGATTTAGTGTTTTGATTATTATGTGGCAGGAGGTCTAGTCTACTTGGTGTTCTGTAAGCATCTTTTATGTTTAAAGGCATTTCTTTCTTTAGATTGGGTAAATTTTCTTCTATGGTATTCTTGAAAATATTTTCCTCTTCTTAGATCTTGGAATCTTCTTTTTCCCTATTCTTAGATTTAGTCATTTCATGGTGTTCTTGATTTCTTGAATGTTTTGTGTCAGGATTTTTTTTTTCAATTTAGTATTTTCTTTGAGAGATGTATCAATTTTTTTTAATTGTAACTTCTAGGCCTGAGATTCTCTCCTCCATCTCTTACATTCTGTTGGTGACTTTTTACTTCTGTGGTTCCTTTTCTCTTCTCTAAATTTTCCATCGCCAGGTATTTTGTTTTTGTTTCCTTTATTGATTCTATTTCCATTTTCAGGTCTTGAGCCATTTTAATCATTTCATTCACCTGTTTTATTGTATTGTTCTGTATTTCTCTAAGGGATTTATTTGTTTCCTCTTTAAACATCTCAAACAGCTTCATAAGCAAAGCTTTAAATTCATTTTCCTGTGTTTCAGGTGCATTAGACTATGTAGTATTGGGGGGTTCGAGTGGATCCATGTTGCCTTCATTTTGTTGATTGTATCCTTATTATGGCCTTTAGTCATCTGGTTGGTTGTGGTGTTGCCTGTTAGTTCCTGGAACCTACTGGGTTTCTTGGGCCTTTTTGATCCAGTGAGGTCTTAATGGTCTTCTCAAGACAGCTACTCAAGAAGAAGAAGGAATCTGAAGTCTGATTTCAGGAGCAGGGTACTACTAGAACTTGTGCTCAAATAGACAGAAAGCACAGGGGGTCATGAGACAACTGTGAGGGAACTACAGCTGTGTGTCCCCAGCTCATGGGATGTCCCCTCCTATCTGGGAAACAGCTGAACTGAAGGCTGGATCTACAAGTCTCTAGAGTCTGGAATCATCTTCAGGATGGCAGGAGAAGTCCAGAGAAACACAAATTAGTGTTGGTGTTTTGGATCCAGCCACACTGTGGGATGTTGACCAAGCAGAAGCTGATTGCCCAGGGACACTCAGATTTTGCTAGGTTCATCCATCTTGGGAACAGCATCCTGTATGATCTTATTTTATAGTCTACCTCCACTGTGTAACCAATAGAGTTGTGGTTTGGAGGTTGGAAAGCTGTTCACTGGATCTAGGCACTGCCCTCAGGGAAACAGGATAATCTAATAATGGGTTGGTGGAGCTGAGCATCTCTGGAACAGGGGATTTGACTTTGAGTAGGTGGAAAGCACAGGGAGATGCAAGCCAGAAACCTTGTACTACTTCTGGACCTGAGAGACAGCCTAGGGGTGAGGGATGGAGCTCTGTGTCCCTAGATCCTGGCATGTCCCCTCATGTCCAGGAAACAGCAACTTCATTGTTTTGGAGTCAATGACCAGGTTACTCACCAGATTTTCAGTCCCTGATCTTCTACTACTCAGAAAA
Organism: Acomys russatus; assembly: GCF_903995435.1. Classification (NCBI taxonomy): domain Eukaryota; kingdom Metazoa; phylum Chordata; class Mammalia; order Rodentia; family Muridae; genus Acomys; species Acomys russatus. The sequence goes on from NC_067158.1 coordinate 31,799,107, forward strand.
GGTAGTAACTCACTGCCGCCATCTTCACCCAGTCTCCCTGCATCTGCCCTCCTAACTGTCCCACTCCTCGGGGAGTGCCCAGAGTGCCTCAGATATAAAATCTTGGCTTTAGATTTTACAAAAACTGGAGAGGGAATCCAACAAGAGCCTTGCTCAGATAAAAAACAAAATAAACCAAACCAATCAACCAAACAACAACAACAAAAACACTTGTAGCCTACTCCTCTCACTTTGAACTGTTAATATTGTCAGATAGTCCAAAAGGAGAGTCTACAGCTGTGCATGGACATGTGTGAAGAGACTATTTTCAAATGGAAAAATATCCACAGACTTAAACCCCCTCCAGGAATGGGGTTTCGTTAACTGCATGAAGTAATCCATTACAGCAGAAATGGTGCAAGTTTAGTAGAGTAAGGCACTCTATAAAGGCTATAAGAAGAAGTTGATCAATAACAATCACATCCCAGACTCAGCTGTGGAAACTACCAAGCTGCACTGTGACTTACTGAATTGCATTGGGATTCTCCCTTCTGGAAGTGAGAGCCACTGCAACGTGGAAGGAGTTTCTTTCTTAACCTGAATCACAGACTCACACGTTGCACAGAGATTGCTGTCCTTGCAGCACTCAGAGCACCCTTCCAGGCTACACAATGATGAGAGCAGTCAAAGCAGCAAGAGCAAATTGGAGCAGGATCTGCATGCATGTCTGCACTGAGTAACACCCACCATAAACTGCTCTGCTCTGAGTTGCCCTGGTGATTATTATAACAAAACATTTTCTTTGTTTTTTTAATTCAGTAATACTCTTCAACAATGTTTATGTTATAACTCTATTTCCATCTTATCCTTCCCTTCAAAGAAGTCTCAAAGGACAAATATATGTGTAGGTATATGTTTACAGTTTCTAAGACACAGAGAGTTCTTTTTTTTTTTTCACTTTCTCTTTATCCAGTCTCTGTTTTTCTTATTAGTATCTATGTACTTATGCATCTTTAGATCTACCTATTTATCTATCTATGCATCATATATCATATGCAAGCACACATATATAATTATGTGGGTGTGTGAGTGTGTATCACTATCTATTTAACACTTTAGACTTCATAAAGGGTAGAAAGATCTATTATTTGTTTCAAAAGACTGTGAATGAGATGGGAACAGGGAAAATAATGTGAGACTGTCTAATCAACATCTCTGATAGAAAACAAGCATCTAGTATACACAAGAAATGCCTACAAATCAATAATAACTAATGTTACCAGTGTAAAAGAATAGAGAGGTTAAAACTCCACTAACTTCATTGGATAGGACATATGAATGTTTAAAGAGCACGTAAAAGTGGGCCTGAGTGTTTGCTTTTCAATAAATGGGTGAGTAAAACTGAAATAACATACAACAGTGCATTCATAGAAGTATAAATTTGGAAAGCCAAAGTGCCTATCATGATGTGGATGGACATGGATGAAACAACTGGAACTCTCATATATAGCCAATAAATATAAATTTTTATATCACTTGAAACAATGTTTGATTGTTTCTAATCGTATTATCTATATACCTAACCTGGGATGTAGTAATATTCCCCAAGCTAGTAATCCAACCTTTAAATCATGTGACTATATCTTAGTCAATATTTGAACAAAAATGCTGATGGCAGTACTACTCATGAATAACAAAGCTGAAAATAAAAACCACACAAAAAGCCATCCACAGGCTCTATGAGCAATGTGTTATATCACTAAATAATGTTTTACCAACTATGAGGATAAAACGTTAAGAATCAATAAATAATCTCAGAAATACAGTAAATTTTAAAATCAGACACCAAGTAATATACATTCTGTGATTCCGTTCCTACGTGGATTATAAGTAGTATTGGAGAATAGACTTCACAAGGACAAACAACGTGGTTCAAAGTGTAAAGGCATCTGCTGACTTTAGTTCAATGCCTGATAACCACCTAGTTGAGCAAGAGGACCAACTCCTACCACACTGTCCTCTTCTATCATTAGAAATAATTATACAGAGAAATAAACATGTAACGAAAAGATAACCATGTTAAGATATACTGAACTCACTGGTATTGAATTAAATAATGATAATAATTACATTATAGAATGGAAACAATAAAACACAATGTGAGGAATATTTTTGGCCTGCTTGACACATTCTTGTACGTAGTTAAGATGATACTTATACGAATGTATTCACTTATTAGTATTCATAAGACTGAAGTGTTAAGTTTTGTATTGGTACTGCCTCTGACCCCAAAACGAAATCAGAAATTATGAAACTGCCACTGTTGCATAAAATTACATTAATAGAAGAAAGATGATTTGAAAGAAAAAATTGTGAGGGTTTAATATAAAAGAGTAAAACTGAAACTCAAGTGTCTGAATAGAAGGTGGAGGAAAATATGAAGTCAGAATGGCATTATAATGGATTTGAAAAGGATATTGAAAAGGAGAAATGAAAAACACAAAGCTTTGATGGCAAAGGATAAATGAAATGTTTAATAAAATGGTTTGAAATAATGTTGATATTATTTAGCCTCAAGAGAAGACAATGACTGCTACTGGAAAATTAATGCCCTGTAGATTGACTGTTTCAGTCTGTGTATTGATCACAGCATGTATATTATTATTGCTCCTGAGACTTTTAAAAACACATTGGTATATTCTATTCATAGTGTGATTCCTAAGGCATAATAGGAATGTGACATAGTGTATCAAACTGTGGTTCTATGACAGATTCCTAACTCAATATTTTTCAGGTCTTGAGTATTTTATAAATCTATTAAATATAGTAGGTATTGTCTATGATAGAAATGTGTACTAAAAAGGCACTTGTGGTTTTAGGAAATTTATTCTGCAAATGTAAAACTCTAGTAGGTAATTTTCACTTGTTTCTTCACTCTTTTGGATCAAAGAACTTACTAGAAAGGCAAATGCTCCATTGAATACTCACTGGGGGCTGAAAATGAGCTTCTATTGGCTGAGAGGAACAGATTACCAAGATTAAAGCAGTTGATGGGGATGGTTGATAGATTGAAACTAGATACTAGGGAGTGTTTGCATCACTGGAATCATCAAACAGTACCAATAAGCCTTTCTCTTCTTTCCAGGGAGCCAGTTTATTAACACAGTGCTACTTGCTTTCTTCCTCTTTATAAACAAATTAATTTTGCTAAATTATGTGTCTTGCCTAAGAAATTGCTTCTCATGAGAACTCTAAGCAATATTTATTTTGTTTTACTTTGTGCTGTAGTTTGAATCCCATTGCTCAGGCAAAAACATTAGTGCACTAGGGTTGAATAACTTAGGAAAGTTCACCCATCTAGGGAGTAATAGAGCCATCAGAAAGCATATCCCACTCCAGATTTCTACTCTACACGTTGAAGGTCCCATTGCTGGTAGAGGGTAATAGTCAACAGCTGACTTAAACAGAAATAAAGTAATCCATCCTATGCTTCAGTGAAAGCCTTTGGTGCAAATCTGTTGACTATTTCATACCAGTTCTTATGACAGATTAGTGTTTTCTCAAGTGTAAATCATGACGATTTTATATGCAAATGTATAGTTACAGTACATTCTCATATATATTAATAAATGACACTGGTGTTTCATTTTATTTTTTAAGCTTGAGGACGATTTTATTAGAGTTTAAAAGAAAATTTCTTAGGGCATGCAAGATATGAAATCTCAGCAGTTACCCAGAAGAGAATTGGAGTAAGGGGAAAAGGGTGTAATGTTTGTGCTGGCATAGGGATCAGACAAGTGGTGGATGAGCAGCCATATCTTGGGGAAGAGTACTTAGAGAATGAATAAAGAAACCTAAAGCATGGAGGAAACCCACAATGTAAATGGAAAGCTTAGAAAAGAGGTTCTGGGTGAGGTAACCCAGACCCAGAAAGACACTCATATACTCACTTATAAGTGAATATTAGCCCAACATAGATGTCCTCTGAGAGACTCCACCCAGAGGGGGATCAGGACAGATGCTTGGACTTGCTGCTGGACTGTGGGTAGAGTTCTGAGAGTGGTATTGAAGAATAGTGGGATGGAAAGACCCAGAGGGTTCATGAGCTATACGAGGAGACCAACAAGGTTGGCGGATCCAGAACCAGAGGGGCTGTACCAACCAAGGACAATGCATGCCGTAAACATATAACTCCTGTTCAGACATAGCCAATGGGCAGCTCATTCTCCACCATTGTGGAGGGAGAGGGGACTGCCTCTGACAGGAAATCTGGTGCCCCTGGTTTGATCACTTCCCTTCGGTGGGGAGGCCCAGTAGGCACACAGAAGAAGGAGAAGCAGGCTATCCTGATGAGACATGATAGGCTGTGGTCATATGGTTGGGGAGGAGGTCCCCTTCTGTCAGCAGTCTAGGAGAGGGGAATAGGGAAGAAGAGGGATGAAGGGTGAAAACAGGAAGATACAGGTGAGGGGATAACAATTGGGATGTAATCTGAATAAATCACAATAAATTAAAATATTTTTAAAAGAAAAGAAGTAAAGTTAAATCTTCCAGAGTAATGCAGAAAAGTTGACAGATTTATGAAGCTACATGGCTGTGGACTGATAAGCTGCTGCCCTAGGGTTGGGAATTCTGGGAAAAAAACATCATTATCACTATAAAGAACTAAGTATTATGGCCAGCTCTTAAAAATGATTGATGATGAGCCATTCCACCTAGAGGTGAGCCCTTAGCCAGGTCAATGACTCCAGCTACTTAGAATGTTAGGTCTCCATCAACACCAGAGATTCTATTCTCTTGACCAAGAGTTTTCTTTTAATGGCCCTTTATTGCTGATCTAATGTCAGCCTCTCTGAAGAGGTCTCCCCCAAATCATTTAGTAATGAGCTGAGAGATCAGAGTTCCTAAATATGATGTGTATGTCTTACCTCTGACAATGGTGAAGCTACCAAGAGACCCAGGGGTGCTTTTGCTTTCAGCGACAAAAGAAACTGATTGCATTGGGGTCTTTTTACCCTAAGCTGCATAGCCAACTTCTAACTCCTATTCTCATCAGCAGGGCCCCTGAGGAGGTAGCCCTAACAGTCACTAGGGAGTTGGGACAATGAATTATCTGGCTTTTTCCAACTTAATGGGAACATTGGGTGTGATACTCAGGGGTCCACTCCAATGAGTCTATCTAAAAGACCCCAAAACTGCATCACTGGTTTTATTTATGTAACTGTCAGAAGGAAGAAAGAAAGTGCTTCTTTAAGTGATACCTGGAAAGAAGTGGAAGGAAGAAATAAAGCCAAGACTTTTTAGTATTTCAGGTTCTAGGAAAAGAGCAAGAAAGGCCAGACAGAGGGTATTTTTTTAAATTCAGTTTTATTTTGTAAACATTATTATTTTCTATTCTTCTCTCATATATTATATCCTAACCACAGTTTCCCTATTGCCCCTCCTCCAGTCTCTCTTCTTCACTTTCTTCCTCCCCCAGACCTACCCTCCCCCACCACATCCCCTCAGAAATGAGCAGGCCTCCCAAGGACATCAACTAAACAAGACATACCAAACTACAACAAGACCAGGCACGTTCCGTCACATCAAGGGTGGATAAATCAATCCAATGGCAGTAGGAGGAGAAGGGTCCCAGAAGTGGACAAAAATGTCAAGTATATCCTCAATTCCCACTGTTAGGATTCCCACAAAAATACTAAGCTACTCAGCCATAGCATACATGTAGAACATATGACACACCCCTGCAGGCTCCCTGACCTTTGCCAAATCCCATGAATCCCAGTCAGTTGATTGGGTGGGCCATATTCATCTGGTGCTAAATGTCCAAAACAGGTTACAGGTTTTGTTCTTCTTATTTTATTTTATTTTATTTTATTTTATTTTTTACAGTCTAATATGTGCAAATCAAAGGCTCTGGGCACAACAGAATTTGAATCCCACCTTAACAATTTCTTGACTTGCTATCTAATGCTAAAGAAGTCATTCAATTTCTCTAAACTTCAGCTTCCTCTTCCTGACAAAAGACAAAATAAGGAATTTGCATGAAGTACTAATACATTGTGGTAATAATGAAAATAATCATAACTTTTGAGTGTCAATTTATTTTAAAGCTATCTGTTTCTGCACACTTGAAATAACTTAGCACTCTCACATCCCAAATTAGTAGTCTGATGAATCATCTATGCATATTTCACTCTAAATATTGTCATCCACTAAAAGAGAGATGAACTTGAAAGGGGATTCGTTCTAATTAACATAACTAATGTACTATAAAAAAGGTTTTTTTTCTGTTAAAAAGTAATTATGCCAGGGCTGAAGAGATTGCACACCAGTTAATAATACTTGATACTTATGGAAAGAACCCCAGGCCAGTTCCCAGCATCCACATGGTGACTTATAAGACATCTGCAGCTCTAGTTCCAGGAGATCTAGCACCTTTTTCTGGCCTTTGTGGGTACTCTACACACACAGTGCATATACATACATGCAGGCAAACATTCATACACATAAAATAGAAAAAACAGAAAAAATAAAATAAAATAGACATTCATACACATAAAACAGAATAAATAGAATAAATTTTGTAATGATAAGAAGAAGCAAGGTCTGATTAGGGTTTACATGAAAGGAAAGATAGGACTTGGAGTTGGCCAGAGCTGTATTTTCCTCTATGTTGGATCCACTAAGCCAAAGGCTGCAGCAACCTGAAAAGGTTGTACAACAATGTACATCAAGTGTATACAGCCCTGCAAGAATTCTGGAGTCAGTAAACACCATGATGATTCATTTATTACACAACATACCTTGTTGTGGGGAAACCTGAAGTTAAGACTCTTACAAACAACATTGATCATCATTTGAAGTTTTCCATGTCCTTTTGTGCCCTCTCCCAAACATGCATAGTTACTGATTGAATATATGCCCCAAATGGTAATTTTATAGGCCTGAAAAACAGGACACTAGGTCATATGACTGTAATAGGCATCCCAGAGGACATCTGTTTGATGAACCCAGTGCTAAGGACTTGAGAGATTCTCTTCTAGAAATTTCTGTAGAATTTTCTCTGAGTGTGCAAAGACTTGAAATGTAAAAGCCTTATCTTCATAAAACTGATGATCATCTTTGTCTCCTTTTTCTTTGTCAATGTGTAAAAAATTCTAGGTTGTCCTACTACTAAAAATTTACATGTGATGAAACTGATATCAATCATAACTGACCCTACCATTATTGGGGAGTCAAAGTTCATATAAAAAAATAAGACCTTATCAATTTATAGTAGCTCCTGAGTCTATGTTACCTTCTAATTTTAAAGACAATAGTGAGATACATATTGAATATTCATCTGAGCATAATGATACCCATTGATTACTCCAGAACATTAGAGGCAAAGACAAGAGAATCATGATTTCAAGGTCAGTCTTTTCTACATAACAAAACCTTCATATCAAAAGCAAGATTCTGGCTCAAATGCCTATAGAATTGTCCAGAGAAGAATACTGCAAGAATCAATGAAGTAATGTCTGTGTCGATAATGCTATTTAAAATAATCTGCAAGTCTTGTAGGTTTCTAGGCCCCTCTGGATCCTTCTATTTCCCCATTCTTCCATGCTTCTCTCATCTAGAGTCCCAGTAGGATGTCCTCCCCTTTGTCCCACTTTCCTGGTAAGGGAAGACTTTCATGGAACATGCCCCTTGGGCTAGTGTCCAGATATAAGTGAGTATATACCATTTGATTCTTTCTGCTTCTGGGTTAACTCACTCATTATGATCATTTCTAGTTCAATCCATTTGTCCATAAATTTTGGGAATTCCTTGTTTTTAATAGCTGAGTAGTATTCCATAGTGTATATGTACCACAGTTTCTTTATCAATTCTTCTACTGAGGGGTCCTAGAAACCTACAAGAACATTATGATGGTGGATCTGGGCCCAGAAGTCCTGCTCAAACTATGGCACCAGCCAAGGACAATACGTGTAGTAAACTTTGAACCCCTACCCAGATCTAGCCAATGGTCAGGACATTCTTCACAGTTGAGTGGAAAGTGGGGACTGACTTTCACATGAACTCTGATGCCCCATATTTGACCATGTCCCCTGGATGGGGAGACCTGGTGGCACTCAGAGGAAGGACAGCAGGCTACCAAGAAGAGACTTGATATCCTATGAGCATATACAGGGGGAAGAGGTCCACCTCAGTCACAGTCATAGGGGAGGGGAGTAAGGGGAAAATGGGAGGGAGGGAGGAATGGTAAGATACAAGGGATGGGATAATCATTGAGATATAATATGAATAAATTAGTAAAATATATTAAAAAATAAAATAAAATATCTGCAAGTCTTAAATTGCATTCCTTTTATTTATCATGTGTATTCATTTAGAGTTCCATCCTATAAGTAGAAAATATTTTATATCATTGAATAGTTAATGATTACCAACTTTATTATTTACTATTTCAATAGTGTTTGCTTACTTGTATCACTTAATTAGTATTGTTAATTGTTTCTAAATTGAGCCTTCCCAAGACTAGGAAAATAAATAAAAGTATATTTATTGAAGATTTTACCACAACCAGAGTTCATTAAAGAAATGTTTTCAGACTAAATTAGATGATGTTGGTGTTTAGTTGTGGTTCATTTGTAATTGGGGCTCTTTATAGTCTTTTTACATATTAACATATTTTAAAAGAATTACATGAAAACAAAATACCGAAACTCCACAATTTTGAGTTCATTCATTTGATGCCAAGTGCAGTTTTCATTATTTTCTTACAAACAACTCATATAATTTTAGTCATCAATATCATCTAAAACTAATTTAAAATTAAGTGTGTCTATATTAACAAGTATTCATACTTCTAAAACAACTTCTCTTCCAGCAGGAACCCATACACGGGACATAATAAGGCTGTAATCACGATCATGATGTTTAACACTAATTGGCTGACATTAAACTTGACATTTGCCAGTCCTGATGCCTCCACAGGAATTAATGATATTTGTTGTCTTATCAACAAAGTGATCTTATGATAAATAAAAAACTTAAAAATATAGAACTAAATTCAGAATTTGTTTGAATGAGTCTCTTCATCATGAGTTTACAATTAAACATTTATACACATAGTATTGGATGCAGACATATAGTAGAATAGCAACAGTTCTAAGCTTTTGCCAACTTTCTGACCTATGAAATGGAAACGTAACTCAGAGCCTTTCACAAGTGTTAGAGGAACCTGCCACAGAAGCATGCCTAATGTCATTGAATGCAATCACTAACTTGTTCATAAGCACTGTGCTTGTGCCATGGAGTACAGCAATGAATAAAAACGATTCTTGTTGTCAAAGAAAAGAGAGTAATGTACTCCCTTTATGAACCATTTTTCTTGTTTCTAAAAAGCTTTGCCATCTCTCCTGGTTCACATGCCCTGTCTATGCTAATGATCCCCAAATCTATTCTATATTCTTTGTCTTGCTCCTTTGAGACCAGTCTTTCACTGAACCTGGAGCTGTGGTGGCTCTGATGATCCTGTTGTCCCCATTCTGAACAGTATTTGGGCTACAGGGGCATCGGCACCCGTACTCGGCTTTCTGTATGTGTGCTAGTTTCAAGTACAGGTTCTTATATTTTCACATCAAGCACTTTTACAAGCTTAGCATCTCTGTAGTGCCGTTTTAGATTTTTTTATTAAAATTATTGTTATTACTTTTAAATTTTTTATATTTTACTTAAAATATAATTACATCACCATTTCCTGTTTTTCCCTACCACGCATTCCAGGTACCTTCTGCTCACTACATCTCAGACTCATGGCCTCTTCTTTTAGTTGTTACACACACACACACACACACACACACACACACACACACACACAGACAGACAGAGAGAGAGAGAGAGAGAGAGAGAGAGAGAGAGAAAGAGAGAGAGAGAGAGGTATAAATGCATAGATCCATAAATTCAACCATTGAATCTATTTAGTGTTGCTTGTTTATATATGTTTTCAGTGCTGAGCACTTGGAATTGGATAACCAATTAGGGGGCTTAACCCCCAGTACAAATAATTCTCCTTTCTCAGCACTTTAGTCACCTGTAGTTTTATTTTCCCACCTAGAGGTGGCACTCCATGAGCTTTTCACATTTCACAATGACATGCCCATTGGTTTTGTCACTGTTCAGGTCCTATTTAGGAAGCAATATTTTTGAGCTATCACTAGTGTGATTTCCCTGTCATTACCAGGAGACATAATCTCACATCTGACTCCTTGGTCCTCTGACTCTTATACTTTTTTATCCCCTCTTCCATAATGTTCACTGATACATCTGCTTCAGTTATTTCTAGTATACACATATTCTTTATTGTTAATTAAATTGAACTTCAAGAAGTAACCCTGTCTCTTTTTTCTCATTATTCATATTGCCATAGTTTTATAGTCTATTTATCAGGATTGGTGACACATCAAACTAACTTATAGTCACAGGTTTACAACCTACAGACATCCAGACAAGATCTGAAGATGTAAAGAACTTTCTGTTTTAATCATCTGTGAGCCAAAGTTTAGTGCATGTCCCCAAATTGGCTAGGTATCCAGACTTCTTTGAGACAGACACCTGCAGATGTAACTATTGGAAGGGTTATCGTCCCATGATACAAAATTTGTAGGAAGGGAGTAATGATGAAATTCATAGTATAATAGCAAAAATAAAATAAAAGCTTCTTCTTTGTCCCACTTAAGTTGTTCTTAACAATAACTTTCTTGCTATCACTTTTGAAAAGATCATTGCACAATGATAACATGCAAATTTCCTGCCAACCATTGCCTTTTCATTTTTTACGGAACTGTACATCTGTCTACAAGAGTTATTTTAAATATATATCCTAAACTCACTACTTCTAAATAAAATTTAAGTTTCCCTTTCTGCTTTCTCACATTTCATAACCAATCTCTCTCCTATGTCCTGTATCCTAAACATACAAATGGTTCCCATGTCAACAAGCTGTAAAGCTGTAATTGCCTCCAGTACCACCAATTTGTCCAATCGTCATTTTTCCTGTAACACTTTCAAAAATTGCATCTTAACCTATGCTTACAGTTCCTTAGCTGTCCTGATGTCTTTCCTCACTGCACACGTCAGGTTGAATTTAGGAAGCATAACGATATTTCCATCACTTTCTTGTTTAAAACCTTCTAATAGCATCCCATTAAACTTTGAATAGCATCCAATTGCTTGCCATGCTTGATTGGCAGCTGTCTAATTGTCTGTGCAATCAAACACCCACTGCTTAAAGAGACAGCAGCATAAGACAGTTTTGGACAATCTGCCTGGATCTGAAACCCTGCAATGCTACTAATGTAGTAGCCTAAATCCTGCATTTTTGCATCAGTTTCCCACAACGTAAACTGAGAATAAAAGTAACAGCCACTGGTTTAGGGAGATTGCACCCATTACTACACATGCTAACATGATAACCTGAGATCAGATGCCAGGCCACATGAATGCTAGGATGGTATGGTAGCCTTCCTCTAATCCTAGCCCACGAGAGGTAAAGACAGCAGGTTGCTGAGGTGTGCATCTGAACTAAGCTTGTCAAATCAGTGAGCTCTGGGTTCGAATGAGACATTATGCCTTAGTATAGAAGGTGGAAAACAGTAGAGAAAGGGAATTGACATCAACCTCTGACCTCCACATGCATGTGTACATGTACATATTCATACATGAACACTTACACAAATGTGTGTGTGTGTGTGTGTGTGTGTGTATATATATATATATATATATACCACATTGGTACCCCACACCAAAAATAATATTTTTGTACCTCACAAGGTTATTCCAAAAGTATAAAGGGAAATATATATATATTCAAAATGGGTGATGTGTGTAGTATGAATCCATCACATACTCACATTCATTTTCAATCTCACCAAGGGCACATACTGTAATATAGGATCTTGACTAAGCACCTTAAATGATACTTGTGTTTCTTTCTCGTAGCTGCCTTGTAAGAGTAGCTAAGTATTTTTTTTTTAAGAGATTCTGACATGAACTCTGGTGCCCCCAATCTGTTCACTTCCTCTTGGTGGGAGAACCATGGCACACACAAGAAGGGGAAGCAGGCTATCTGGATGAGACCTGATAGACTGTGGTCATATGGTAGGGGATGGGATCCCCTTCTGCCTGAGGTCTAAGGGAAGGGAATAATGTAAAAGAGGGAGGGAAGGGGAAGGGAACGGGAAGATACAAAAGAGGGATAACAAAAAGGAGGTAATCCAAGAAGGATCCAGAGGGTCCTAGAAATCTACAAGTAGAACAATATGATAGGCAGATTTGGGCCCAGGGGTCCCGCTCAAACTAAGGCACCAGCCAAGGACAATACAGGAGGTAAACTTTAAACCCCTTCCCAGATCTAGCCAATGGTCAGAATATTCTCCACAGTTGAGTGGAGAGTGTGATATGACTTTCTCTGTACTCTGGTGCCTCACATTTGACCATGTCCCCTGGAGGGGGAGACCTGGTGGCACTCAGAGGAAGGACAGCAAGTAGCCAAGAAGAGACTTGATACCCTATGAGAATATATAGGGGGATGTAATCCCCCTCAGGAACAGTCATAGGGGAGGGGAATAATGGGAAAATGGGGGGGGGGAGGAATGGGAGGATACAAGGGATGGGATAAACATTGAGATGTAACAAGAATAAATTAATTAAAAAAAAAGAAAAAAAAGGAGGTAATCTGAATAAATTATAATAAAAATGTGGAAATCTAAAAAAAAAAAAAAAATAGAATCTGAAATTGAGAAATATTTGAAGACTTTGATTAGCCTGTAGAATTATTACTGATACAACTGAGTCTTTCCACACAAACATATTTCTTCTCTGCTCCCCAGGCTGAAATTTTGGCTTTTCATCATGGAATTCTCTATTCTGATGACCAAAGTACATCACCATGTAGACGCTCATGAACTAATGAAAAGAAAGATACATAAACAACACTGATTAGATCCTCAGAGTAGTGTCTCAGGAGCAAGAGATTGTTTTATGAATGAAACACAATCACTTTGTATGCTTGATAATTATTCCCAACAATGAATTTGCTAAAGCTTTCAACAGACAATCGGAGGTTAAGAAACACATGCAGCATGGAGATATTACAAATTCTTGGTCTGGCTACTCTAGACACACATTGTTCTGATGCTATCTTCATGGACCAATTATTGAAATTCTTATAGTGAATTCAGGAAAATTCCATTTTTAACTGATCAGGGGATTAGTGAGTCTCTATTATAGTACCACAATCTTAGTCATTCAAATTCATTTTCTCTGGACAAACATGTTCAATTGCCCAACATGATTAGACCATTGTCAGAGGTACTTCAATTCTGATATACTTTTCCTCTGATTATATTTATCTTTGCAGATAGTCTAAGATGAGGCTTTAAGTACTAAAGAATTCTTTTTCTTACTTAGTGTAAGAGCTCACAGAGTGAATGATGAGAGAATGCTTCTGCTCACTTATTTTTTAGAATTTACAGTGAGTGATGAGCCTGACAAGAAATTAACAAAGTAAACTCTTTTTTTAAAAAAAAGATTGGTATTTTTTTTCTTTTTTATTAATTTATTCTTGTTACATCTCAATGTTTATCCCATCCCTTGTATCCTCCCATTCCTCCCCCTCCCCCATTTTCCCATTATTCCCCTCCCCTATGACTGTTCCTGAGGGGGATTACCTCCCCCTGTATATTCTCATAGGGTATCAAGTCTCTTCTTGGCTACCTGCTGTCCTTCCTCTGAGTGCCACCAGGTCTCCCCCTCCAGGGGACATGGTCAAATGTGAGGCACCATAGTATGTGAGAAAGTCATATCACACTCTCCACTCAACTGTGGAGAATATTCTGACCATTTAAATCTGTTAGAATTTACACTCTATAAGACATTCTAATCTCAAATATTAAAACCCATCCATTTGATAGTCACTGTAATGTGGAATTAAACAACTATGACCTAAATGAAAAATAATATTTTATTTGTCTCCTCTACCAGAATTTTCACACAGCATGATGACTCATTCAATACATGTTCTGTAATTGCCGCTATGTATGGAAAAATTGCACTATCATCATAAGAGAATGCTTAATAATTCTATTGGTGGAAAGTTTAATTCATAGTCAAAAAGACAACTTATATCTGAGTCCTCATAATGGAAAAAAAAACCTTATTTAAATATCAAAATTGAACAATGGGCAGTTAATGAGGCTTGAGTTATGAGGAAATATATTTCTTAATTTTGTGCTAAGAGATTAAACTTCTTTCTCAGTTCGGCATTAGCATGTCCTTCAACTTTTGGAATCTTAGAATTTTCAAGCCTCAGATTATAAGTCTAGAGACAATTCCATCTACTGTGGTGACTAGCAGGCTTCAGTGCAGAAGTGTTTCCATGTTTGTTGTATCCTCTAACACTCCTGCTCCCCTGTCAAATGTGTTTCATACATCCATCCACAGCTATTATTTTTATGGTTTAAAAATTGTAAAATAATCATAAAATTTTCTATTTTAACTATATACCATGTATAGTTCAATGTCATTGATTGCATTCCCAGGGTTTTACATTTATCATCACCAGTTCTGAAACTTTGTAACATACATAAAGCATATTTAATACTCCCCTTGGTGACTTTCAATTTATTCTCAACCACTTAAGATTGAATGAAGCCCTTCCAACAGGGCTGTACTACAGTGAAACAGTTTCCTTCTCATGCAGACCCCCGCGAAATGTTCGCATGTTCCAGTAAATAATCTTATTTCCATTCACATATGGGCAGTACTAAGTGAACTTCATGGGTTGGGAGAGAAAAGGGGTGAGTGCAGTAGAAGGAGTTAGAGGGGAGGAAATAGGGAGTGTATTTGATGAAACATGTAATATTTATATATGAATTTCTCAAACTAATAGCAACAAGTTGTTACTTAAAACTGGAATCAGTAACTGTGAATGCTCAGTTATAAAATGGATATCCCTAAGGCTTATGGGATATCAGAAAAAAAAGGTAGAAATAATGTAAGAGCCATGAAATGGAGCTAAAAGCTATCCTATGGCCATGGCCATATGGATTCACTTCATCAGTAGTTACCTGAACAAAACTTACTCAAGATCAACCCCATTAAAACAGAATGATCCAGAGGGTCCTAGAAACCCAGAAGAAGAATATCATGACAGGCAGATCTGGACCCAGGGGAGTCTGCTCAACCTATTGCACCAACCAAGGACAATACATGCAGTAAACATTGAACTCCTACTCAGATCTAGCCAATGGTCAGGACATTCTCCACAGTTGTGTGGAGAATGGGGTCTGACTCTGACAAGAACTCTGTTACTCCATATTTGACCACTTTTCCTTGGTGGGGAGGCCTGGTGGCACTCAGAGAAACGATAAGCAGGCTACCAGGATGAGACTTGATAGGCTGTGACCATATTATGGGGGAAGAGATACCCTTCTGTCACAGACCTAGGGGAGAGGAATAGGGTGAAAGAGGGAGGGAAGAAGGAATGGGAGGATAAAAGTGAGGGGACAACAATTGAGATGTAATCTAAAAAAAAAAAATTTTTTTTTTTAAATGTCAGTCATAGACCAAGTGAAACTCAATGACCCTACTCCTAGCTGACTAACTATAGAAAGCTGATGGGACCATGGGGAAGGAAAGTAACTTTTATTTAGCAATGAGTAATAATGTATCCATGCCTTGATGGATGACCCTATAGCTATATAGACATATAAATATCACTAATTATAATCAGATGAATACATAAATAATGTGAAGTCAGGGGGAGATAGGACTGAGAGCCCTAGAAGGAGGTGGAGTAGAATAGTGAACAGTAGATTGGATAGAAATGCATGGTATACATGCATGAAATTGTTGAAAAAAATAGATTTAACAAAAACTATCTAATTCCTTCAGGTCACACTCACTTTTATCACAGAAATTTTTGTTAAAAAACAAACAAACAAAAGTAATCTTCAAAATATCTACATCATCCGTCATCCAAACTTAAGCAATACTCCCTGTCGTAATAAATAGTGTTCTCATTTCTGCCTTATGTGTGGTATCGCCCTTACTCTGTTGCCTCCTGAGAGTCTTCAGCGACCTTCCGCCATATCAGAAATGGCTTTTTGACTTCCTCCTCCAGGATGGTTCTTTGCATCATATCTGCTGAAGATTTCTTCTCTCTTCTGAGAATTTTTTTTTAACTTCTTTTTCTATGACCCTGTGTCTTTATTTTCCTCTCGACACTCTTCACAATGCATCATTTTACTGGTCTGTAGAAACTTGCACAAAGTCTCCACCTTAGGTTCATCGACACATAATTAGACAGGAGGTAAGAGGACTCCACAGTGCTGCCCAGCATCCTGCCCAGATGATGCCCCAACAACATGGTCTTCCATGTGCGCTGCTGTGATTGCCTTAGGTGCTTTGGCATATTGTCATTGAATCAGATTCCTGCAGAGAAGATTTGTTCTCTGAGGTTCCCTCTAGTTACACTATTCTTAGCACTTAAGTAAAACTTGTATTTTAACAGCTTGTCCTTTAAAAATACTTAAGCAAACTAGGGACAGTAATCCTGTCTCCTTCAGTTATGTCCTAGGAAGCTACTCAGTTCTATATTTTTTTTTATCGACATGATATGCTGATATTCGACTACAAACTCATCATTAAGACTGTCAACAGACTAAAATACAGTTCTCTCTCCATGTCTGAGGGACATAAGATACAAAACCTGACCAACCTGCACAAATACTAAAAGCAAAGGATTCACCAAGTCCCTTGTATAAAATGTTAAGCCTGTCCACATTATCTTAATTACAATAAGTCATCTTCAAATTCATTACAGTGAGTATTAGAGTGTGAGTTCTGTGTGAATTGTCATCATGCTATATTATTTAGGTAACTGTAACAAAATTAAAAAAAAAAAACCCAAAACAAAACAAAACAAAACAAAAAACAAAAAAACAACAACAAAAAAACCTTCTGCTCCACATCCAGTTGTTGCCTGGGATGTTCCGAGGTGCAGCTGTTGCACTGCATTCTTCCAGAGCTGCTGGCTTGGAAACAGAGGTGCAGGTTTCTCCTACACATCAGTCCAGGCACTGTTTGCTTCCAGTTGGGAAAAGAGGAACTCCTGGGATCAAAGGTTCTGTTTCTCTCAGGAATGATAAGAGCATTCAGGGTAAGGCTCATACGCTGAGCGAAGCTGAGGTTCCTGGTCTCACCCGGGGAGGTGGAAATGAGTTTTCCACTGGGTATTACATTTAGCTTTTAAAAAATGAGACTGCTGGTACCAGACAGCAATGGAAACTTGGGCATTCCAAAACTATGACGATCAGTGTTCCGGCCCTTTAGTTTAGTGGCTGTATTAATGGCAGTGGTGCAGGCAAAAGGCTGAACCTTATCAATAGGCAGGTCCAGCGAGATGCAGTTCTGGCAGGATGCAGATCAATGACTGCTGGAGCAGTTCTAGACTCCAGTGAACAGTGAAAGCTCACAGCGGACATCAGCAAGGAGCTGACTGACCTGCAGTCCAGCCCTGGGTGGTGCAGAAGCTATCAGGCAGTGACCTGCCCCAGTGGCTGCCTGATTAGCAGCCAAGCTTGTAGCATTCAGCAGTGATTCCTCAGGGAGCACTTCCTTCCCCCAGAATAAGTGACGAATCTCAGGTCAGGTCGTCATGGTAGAGGAATGGAGTGAGAGAGGGTTTTTTGTGTGTTTTTGTTTGTTTGTTTTTGTTTGCGTGAATCACGGACATTATAAACCTTGGGAAGTGGGAGTGGTTCCGAGAGTGAATATGTTTGATTATCTGGGGCTAGGTGCTCCAGGGATACTTAATCTACATGTAACAAAGCATCCCTATCATAAGAGGAGGAAGTGGTACTTAGCTATCCTATGGGTTTGGGAAGAATTCCAGGCGTAGTCAAAGGTCACAGTTTGAAAGCCAACACAGCAAGACTCTCACATTAGTTTAGGATGTGCATCTTCAGGAATCCCCCAGGTGCACACTGAACAGGTTTCTTATCAGGAAAAGGCCAGGCTTGTAATCTCCCTGATGGCTATGTGACATGTGATGCTCCTCAGAGATTCTGGGGCTCCCCAGATCACACAGGGAGGGAACCCCACTGACAAAGGGAGTCCTGTCTTACACTGAATTCGGAGCTCAGATTTCAACCTTAAAAGCAGGATCTCACCAAAACAACACAATAACAACAAAATAGTTATACATATTCCATAAAAATCATGTTTTCCCAAATATGTATATGCACATTTAGGTATGTGGGTGCATGACTCACATCCAGGAAATTTTTAACTGTATATTTAATCAATATTAATAAGACTCTTTTCTAAGATTTAGCTTCTCGGTTCCTCCTCTGAGGAAATCCCAGTTTTACCTAGAAAACCACCTACTTCTCTGATAATCCAGTAATCAGATATTATATACCTAGCATGGTAAAAGTATGTAAGACTCCATTCCAACTTACAGTTTACACTAACTCTGATGAGCTGATTCTTTGGCCGCCTAGACTATCAAGTGCTATCTATTCCATTCCTATTTCTGTGTACACAGCTCTGCTGTATATATCAAAATATATCTATTTACGCAAGTAAAGAACATACACACGGTCATTACTAGGTGAAAGTCAGATTCTATTCTCTTACTCTTTTCTTCAGATTTATTTTCCTCACTTTTAAATACACATATACATACCTTTCAATAATATTTGTACTATTGCATCAAAAACTTTTCAAAGGTTGTTAGAGCTACAAATGCCAATGCCACAGTATATGAACATACTATTGAAATACAAAACATCTATGCCGTCATGTTTCAGTTTATAAGACCCATCATAGGGAGCACCTAGTAAGATTGAACTTAAGTTGATGGTTAGAGGAATTCAACCTCTTCACTTAAATTTATAATTCCAAGGCCAGTGCATTGATTACTCAATTTGAAGTGCTTTATATAATTAAATTAAAATATTCTTGCCATGGGTTGACACTTGCTCAGCAGATTCAGGGCACACAAATCAAACAACAAACAAAATAAATAAATAACATTGCCACGATGTTATGGCACTATGGTACTATTGGCGAGTGGGGTTATCTTTAAGATGCAAGGCCTGCTGGGAGATATGAGTTCACCACTATGAACATGTTTTATAAGGACCTAACGTCCCTTCTAATAGCTCTTTTCTTGTTACTACTGTGAAATGAGCATCTTCTTTGGCTATGCATTCTCCAATATGTTGTTAGACCGCACAACAGATATAAGCAAATGAAAGACCAAGAGACCATGAGTCAAATGTGAAACTTAAAGCCAGAAAAATCCTTTTCTATGTGTAAATTATGTCAGATATTTTTGTCACAGTGGTGAGACACTGAATAATGCCATTTGGTAAGTAAGACAAATGATCTAAGAAGTTAAACTTAAAGAAGTTGAGGGTTGGGGGCATTCAACATCTTAGCTTACATTTATAATTTCAAGGCCAGTGCATTGATTACTCAATTTTCAATTAAAAAAGTTGTCAAGAAATATGAATTGACTTCACCACCATTATCATTATCACTATCTCATGTGGCTATACCCGTAATCATAGGTTTGGTATCACTAGTTCAACTTAGAAAAAAAACCATTTTAATTGTACAAGAATATTTTTTAATGCCCTTCCCTTAATAAGCCATGAAGACCATGTGCCTTCTCTTTGTTTGTATTCCCTAAATCTAAGTGAATACTACTCTAAATATTCTTGTTCTTCTTGTTTGAGTATGTGCGTGGAAAAAAACTATATCCCTAGTAACCTTCATAAGCATTCATATTATTCATTTTTCATAGATTTTAAGTGGCTTTTGAAACACTTCTTAACTTGGTTCTGAAGATATTTGCCTTAGAATATCTAAACCAGAAGGTTAGAGAAACACATTTTCCCATGAATGCAATTAGTTTTCAATTAGACCTTATTGTGTTCGACTATAAGCCCCCGGCTACCAGAACATTTTTTAAATAAGTATAACCCTTCTTACAGTTGGTTCTCTAAGGCAAGAAGAAGATTATTCTATTTGGGTTTTTTCATATTTATGCATGATTCAAAATTGAACTGAGACTCAGGTAAGCCTAAGAATTTGAGAGTAAAACTGAAAAATATAGTGTTTATACCTATTATGAGTATTTAATTCTATATAGGCCACAGTAAATCCCTGGGAAAAAAGCACTTCCCTAGTTATAAGACAACAAGCTTTGAATATCTACCCCTCCATGGACAATTATAAAAAAGAAATTGGGAACTAAAGTGATCTGGTCTGAAATTGTTGAGAAAGAAAGTTAAATAAAAAATCAAATAGAAGCATAATCACTTAAAAATGAGGCAAGTAGTTCAAATGGACATTTGTCCAAAGATATGCAAGTGGTCAATACACATGCAAAGTTCTTAAAATAATCAAATAACAATGAGACACAGTGAGGACAGCAAATTTAATATAGGCCAGTAGTAAGTATGTAGCAAAAATGAGATATAAAGAGGACATGTGCAAGTAGTTTGCAAAATCTTAATCACAAGGGTATTTGAGCCAGAAGTTTCATTCTTTGACATATATGCAGAGTAATATACAATGTAAATCAATCAAAACTCTGTAAATGGATGATAAAAATGCATAATTCTTTGTGGTCGTGACACGAAAACAATCCAAATGTTTATCAACTGATGGCAATAAACTGTTTGGTGACTTTATCGTGAACTACACATGAAGTTTTCTACAATAAAGTAACTTTTATTTAAAATGATATTTAACAATAAAAATGAATAAGGTATTGATTTGTGACAGAACAGGATGGATCTTGCAAACAATGTATTAAGTAAGAGAATTTAGGTACAAAAAAGAAATTTTTGGTAAAGAATATGCTTTCTCTGGTTATTAAGAACAATTCAGACTTTCTGCAGTTTTAGTACACTTGGATGCTACAGTGAGGGGCTTGTCAGACCTAAGCATCCTATGACCACATGGGGTGAGCACTGGTATTAAAAATTTTGAATCTTTCATATGCAGATGAGACAACATCTTCACGTGGCTCATATTGTTTGTGAAGACCAAAAACCTCAAAATGCTCTTACCAAACCCAATATCCTAGCTTCAGAAGTCTGGATTTCAGTCCCTGACAACATTTCACTCCCTAAACCATTCTGTGCACACTAAAGGTGTCCTGCTTTGGTAGTAGTATGCCATTTTAATGTATTTGTTTTCCCAACACTATGACAATCTGGGTAATCTTTCTCTCCAATAACTACCTATCTTTTCATGGTCTCAGGACATAATAACTTGCCTGTCTCAGTCTTTGAGTCCATTTTCTATGATTTTCCATGACATCCAGCTTTCCATGAAACTATTAACTGTGGTTTTTGATGTTGGCTTTCTGTGTGATAGAGATCTCTAGACAGAAGAAGAAAGAACCCATTTTAATCAATTCAAAGAAAAGGATACCAACTTTTAGGGGCTTCTCAAAGGGGAAACTCTTGCATGATTCCTCATTTGGAACTATATTTCTTGTTGTTGTTGTTGTGGTGGTGGTGGTGGTGGTGGTGGTGGTGGAGGTTGGTTAGAGGATCTTATAGGGCCTCACATGTGCTAAGCAAGAGCGCTGTTCCTGAAACACATGCCCAGCTTTCTAGCCACCAGAAGGTTAAATAGTTTGTGTGGATAACAGAGAAGATTCCTCTCTTGTTCTGTCTATTCACCTATAGGCACGTAGAGTTAGGCACATTTTTTCACTTTCTTCTTCACATCACTCATTTATTTCTGCCTGCATTATCTGATTGATTACTTTAAACTAGATTTTAGTGATGTTAATTTTGAAGAAGCATCCCAATTTCACTCAGGGCTCCTTGGGGAAGAGGAATATTAAGAGGACCAATTATCAGAACTGAAGTTGAAAAAAAAAAGCCCCTTGATTTGTATAATGGTTGTGAAATAGAAAAGTGAAGATCCTTGAAATATGAAGCACTAAAAATAAGCCCATAATTCAACTGAGACAATTGCTTTTTCCTTCAGAAGTTACATAACATTTTCCTGCAATTTTAGAAGGGAAAGACTATGCCTTTGAAGCTAGTTGAAGTGTGGAAATTAAGTGTGGTGCTTCCCCTTTTTTCCTTATAGACCCAAGTCTGACACTGTAGGATTTTTTATGCTAATCTTTGAGGTCAGCATATGACTCTTTAACTCACTTTAGTGAGTACTGCATTTTTCAAGAAGTCACTGTATTCATGGAATATTGTTGAATATATTAAAGGTTCTTTACCTACATTGAACTGATTTGCTTCTTAATGTGTGAAAATGAAACTGGTCTCACTTATTCCACGCCCTTCTCTGCTCAGCCACAGTAAGTGAACATACTCTAGTCTGAGTCATACCATGAGGATTTTGTAGCCTAATATTCTTTAAAGTCTTCTGTGGCCTCAAAATGAAAGCCAGCTCTTTAAATCCAACAAGGAGCACCTTCATTATCACCCTTTGCTTGTTCGATACTATCATCCATCAATAAACAGTTGCTGCTATCTTATGCCTATATATTGGCCACACAAGAATTCACTATGTTATCTTGTTTAATAGTCTCTTCGCTTCTAGAGGAGCCTGGCCCCTCACATAGCCATAGATTATTGGCAGTCCTCTGTACATTCCAAAGACCATGAACAAATATTTTCTATTATACTTTTCTGACACTTTATAAAACTTACTATCTCTCTCTTCTGTACCAACACTGACACAAAAGCTCAGATACTAAGGGAAGTGTTTGCCATGACTTACTAGCTATGGAAACACAGGCATATGACTTAGCCTTCTTGTGGTTCCATTGTGTTAGCTATGACCCAAGAAGGGCAGTAAAATTATTACCTTTGTTCGGTATTAGGATGATTGAGTGATATCATGCAGATCGACTGCTTAAACACTCACAGTGCCTGGAAGCTAAGGACCTCCATAAAGCTGAAGTCATTGTTACACTCACCTCCGGGGTTCTATTACATTCCTAATGACCATCACCAAGGACAGCTGAAGATTCTGGATCAAGGGAACAACCAAACTAGAGGCTGCTAGATTTTTTATGACGACTTGCTTCACAAATAATTGAGGAAATGAACCTTTAGTGTAATTTGGCCCAAACTGTTTCCAGGCACCTAAATCATTCAGTACCACAGGTGATGCTGCCTGCTTAGCAGGTAGGTGACTTTGTGTTTACATAGACATTACCAAAAATCAAGGAAAGATATAACATATAATAATTTTTACCTAAAGATAAGATCTACAGTAAAAAAGAGATAGGGTGATGGGTGAATTGAGTATCTTATCCTAAAGTAAGCACTAAAGTGTGTAAGAAGGGGGCATGTGAGATTCATATACTATTTATATATAAACTAACAAGAACAATAATACAAATCACAAACTAAGAGGTTTAAATAGAAATTTTTGTTAAGTACACAGAGATAGAATTTCAGAACAAAAAAGTTGACAAGTAAATTTCTTTAAACTTCTATTCTGGACTTTCGGTTGCTATTCTTGTTGGCATGTAGACACTGGTGTTTCTTTTTTTAAATCATTTTTATTGATCCCTTGTGAATTCTACATGATGCTTTCCATTCCAACTCATCTCCCCATTCCTTCCTACTTTCCCCACTCCAAAAGATAGATAGATAGATAGATAGATAGATAGATAGATAGATAGATAGATAGATGATATATAGATAGATCAATCACATTGTGGAAGCTGTAGTGTGTGACAGTAGTGTGTCCTACAGTATATTAAATTGCCCACATTTATATACTTGCAAATGTTCATAGCAATGAGTCATTGGCCTGGTTTGGGGCATCTGGCCCCTGTTACACTGTCAATACTAGATCTTCACCAGAACTTCTCTTGGATATGGTCTTGTAATCCTGTGTCTTGGAGACACTGCAGCTTTAGATCTGCATGCCTGGTCCCTTGTGCTCTAGAAGTTCATAGATGAGGTAGATATTTGGGTGGGCCAATACAAAGCCCTGGATTTGGGCCTGAGTGGTAGCTAAGATGAACAACCCATCAACTCTCCTGCACCCACACTACTAGGGTAAACTCTCCATCACTGCCCAGGCTAGCTTACCCAGTGCTGAAGCCAGCAAGGAGGAGAGCCATGTCTCCTACTCTCACCCCTTTGGGGCCCATGGGGCTAGCTCATCAGTCCCCGCTCCAGCAGGGCCAGCTCTATAATACTGCCCATACAAAACACAGGGCTTGCTCTCCCGTTCTCATGAATTCAGGCCAGTTATTCTGCCTGCTGCAGGTGGCAAGAGGCAAGGGAAAGGGGTGAGGTGATGAAGGGCATCTATCCCTAGCCCACATCACCACTCAGAAAATGAATGGAGGGGAGTGGGAAGGCAGCTCTCGCACATTCATGCCCTGGAGCCAGTTCACCCATGTCCCTGCCACCAGGGTCAGCTCTTCTGTGATGCCAGACAGGGTGTAGGGCCATTCTTATGAATGCTGCAGCCAGTATGGCGCAGGGCCAGCTCTCTCACCCTAGTAACCATGGGGCCAACTCCCCTGACTGCCACAGGTAGCAAGAGGTGAGGGGGTACAAAGGCGACTCTCTCTTGTGCCCACTCTACCACATGATGGGTAAGTGGCAAGGCCAACTCCCTGACACTAGTTTCTTATCACATAAGCTTTCCCTCATTGTATGAGGATACCATTAATATGTTACCAAGGTCATACTCTGATGGCTTCATTAGCACAATAATACCTATAGCACAATAATACCTAATAGCACATATAATACCTGTTATATGATATAGCAATGGCATATAGTATATGAGAATAAGACTTTGAATGGACACAGTTCAGTTTATGACTTGGCATAATAATGTCCTGACAAAGAATAAATAGCTTTAATAACATTAATCATTGACAGATATGCCTCTTAGAACTTCTATATTTAAAAAGATAAAACTCAGGTTGATTATGCTGATGTGACTCATGAATCATACCATATCTCTTTCCAACAATGACTTAAATATCATCACAGAAGAGAAGGAATAAACAGTAGAAGAGCCACAGATGGTGGTCCACTATAAAGAGCCTTTGTTTTCTGAATTCAAGAGGGAAGTTGCACATATGAACTCACAACAGTTATGACAGCATGCACAAAACCCGGGCAAGCCTAAGTCAGACCTGAGATTAGCATGAAGATGAGAGCATGAGAATGTATGCTAGCCAAGGAGCTAATGACAATTATTCACTGCTGAAAAAAAAAAAAAAAAAAAAAAAAAAAAGAGGTCAGTTTTCTGCAAGAATATAGGCCCTGATAAGAAAACCACACTCTGATGGGAGACCACATGTGGAAGAATATTTGAACATCACAAATTTAATTTGATAAGCAACATTGGGATGGAAAGTTGGTAGAGAAGAAAGTTGATCTAAGTAGAGTTCAGGTAAGGAGGGAGGGCTTAATAAGATCAAACCCTCTTGTATGACATCCTCAAGAAGCTAACAAAAGCATTTCTAAGAAAATAATACGTTTCCTATTTGTCTAGTATTCTTATTTGAAAGAAAGTGTAGAAATCAGAAGTTTAGTAAGTGGTAGATTTTCTATCTTGACATTTTCAGCTAGTTGACAACAGGACTGGCATACTGCAGCCCATTTTCATGTGGTTCTTTCCACTGTAATTATATAAATGAAAAGATTAAAATAAGTTTTGGTATTTAGAGTGATTCTAAGACAGTAGAAGTAAGAATAGCTTGATATTTTTGTAACACTATAAGAAATTATGTATTCACTGTCCATAAATAAAATTTTATTAGACAGATTCACACCTTCATTCAAAGACTAGGGTTAATTTGCTTTTTGTAAATTACTGTAATGCAGTTGAGCACTT
Organism: Acomys russatus; assembly: GCF_903995435.1. NCBI lineage: Eukaryota > Metazoa > Chordata > Mammalia > Rodentia > Muridae > Acomys > Acomys russatus. Next base: position 31,825,009 of record NC_067158.1, read on the forward strand.
GAATCACAAATCCTGGATTGCTCTTTTGAAAAAAATAATTAAATTTACCAAATGCACCTCTAGAAAGTTTGAAGATGGACTTTCTATCTCCTGATGATCCCCTGTATTGGTACCACCAAAAGAGAGCCTACGTTATTCATTTGCCCTATTGTCAAGTCAGCTTCAAGGGCTCAGTTTCCAATTGGTGGTTTTGTTTTATTTTCTCCTTGAAATTTCTATTCTGGGGGCACAAGGTATCTTCTAGAAGTCTGCGATTTAGAGACTGGTCATCATGGCTGGTTTCTTTCCTCATTTAAAAAAGCTGATACATTGTGTTCATACTTTATGATATCCTGTGGTCCATGTGTTTATTGCCCAGTCAGTGCATTGAGATGTGTGTTGCTATGTTATTAAACATCTGTTTGACATGCATTCTCTTCTACTTAGAGGGGTTTCACTTCTACTGCTGGAAGTGAGATAAAAAGAAATAAAGCCAGAATATGATTTTAATATAGTACACATTCTGAAAACAATCTGATATACATTGCTGAAGAATAAAAGATAATTTATAAGACCATTTAAGAGCAAAATTTTAATGTTAAATGTTATCAACTTGAAAGAAAATTAATTTAAAGTAATATAATGAAATAAATTTCTGCTCAACAAGAAGAAACTGAAATTTTTCTTTGCCTTTTCAATGTAAATTACAAGACTTGGAAATAAAGGTCAGGATGTAAGTCTGTCACATCATATTCACCAGAAATAAAGGGAATGTTCATGTTCTCAAAAGCACAAAGACAACTTGAATGGGTGCCTGCTGGATAGATATGTTACAAATTGAGGGAAATGAAACAGTCATAAAGGCAATAGTGATGAGCTATATCTCAAGAAAATAAACCCTAGAATCTATGTTGCAATCAATGGATGCTCAAATAAATAAGAATATAAAATATAAGTAAAGTTTTTCTGCACAGACTCATCATCAATAAACATAGACTAAATAGTAAAATAGAATATCACTTGCCAAACTCTATGACAACACCTTAGTCTAAAAGTATCATTAATCAATGCTAAAATTAATTGTTGAGTATTTGACAAGACATGGAATAATTACAGAAACTAAACATCTCTCCTGAAAAATACTTATAATTAGGGAAACATAGTAACACTGAAGTGAAAGAAGCTGGAAACACCACTTTAATTATGTAATCAAGGTTACTGGTAGCACTAAATGAAACAGCAACACCGTCTACATCATTAGCATGATTGACAGAATGTTCCAATAACACTGGTGCAACCTATGTATTAAGATAATTATTCTCTAACTGGAGAAGAGTCTACCAGATGTATGACCACTGGCCTTTAAAAGTGGCAACATCATGAAAGGCAACTGAGAATGATCTAGAACAAAGGAAACTAAGGGGAATTTTTTTTTTTTTTTAGTTAAATAAAAGATTCTGTAACTGATGAAGTTAAGTTGTTGCTGTGATAGACCTAACCATGATTAGGGGGAAGAATGTGGGATATTTTGGAACTTTTAACTGAAAAAGCCATTAAATATTGTTGGCATAACTTAATGGGACTTTTATTTGTGGAAGCTTGGAAGATATAAATATGGACAATTGAGGTCTGGCTCCAAGATTTTAGATGGGAACAAGTACAGTGTTCTTGGCTATGATAATTTAGCCAAGAATGTCTGTGTCCTGATTGCAAAGAGATCGTGACCACTAAAATACAATGATCTTTCTTCCTTCGGAAAAGGAAAAGCAGTTTCTCAGGATCTGAACATGGAAGGTGGTACAACTGTGGCTCAAGGAGCTTATGCTGCATTTGATAGACCAACAGAACATGGCAATGGAAGCATTAGCAACCGTTTTGAAGATATGAGAAGACTGAAGAGTGTGGGGGTCATAGTCAGCATCTCTACCTTCTGGTAGTGTCATGCTCTCTAAAGAGAGGCCCTGAGAGGCCATTGGTGAAGGAAAAGTCTCAGTTGCTATTGGAATATTGAAGATTCAAGGACAATGGAATGTTTGCCTTGAAGATATGCAAGAATGAAGTGGGCCTGGCCTAAGCTGAAGAGAGATATCTGTGTGGCCTGCAGCAGAGCTGGACAGTCTGGGCTACCTTTGGAGCCCAGAAGATAAGTCCTAGATGTCAGACCCAGAGATGCAACAGAATTTGCCTTCTGGGTTTTGTTTTTGCTTTGGTGTGCTTCTTTTTATGCTCCAATTCTTCCCTTAGGAAATAAGAATATTTAAGTATGTAATTTACTTTTTTTTTATAGGTTCCATGATTAGGAGAGTTTTTCCTTTTGGAGAAACTTGCTACATTTGAACTGTTGGCATTTTGAAGACTTTGGGTGAATGCTTTCCTGAGATGAATGGCTCTTAACCCGCAGTTATGAGCCAAATAAGCTCTTTCTACCCTAAGTTACTTTTACTCAGTGTTTATGTCACAACAACAGTAATGAAACTAGGACAGCATATAATAGGGATGTCAGCCTCAGCATCATTGCCATTTAAGAGTGGGTATCACACTTTGTTGTGGGGGCATGCTATGTAAGGGGCATGCTATAGTAAGGTATCTGAATATTATCACTGGCCTTGACACGGTACAAGTATTAGCACATTCCTTTCATGGTGTGCCAAACAATTTTTTTTTTAGAAGAAAAGAAGTGAAATTGTCCTTTGCTAAGCCTGTGAGAAGTCAGTGCATTGTTTTACAACTCACTTAAAAATTCAGAGTATCATAAAGCAATTTTTTTTCTAAAATGTGTGGAAATGACTCTCATGAGGTTTGTAACATATTGAACACTAAATATGTATATTCTTTTTAAATTTAGTGAACAGAACTCTACAGAGATTTATATCTTCTTGGACCTCATGGTTTCCTGAAAACTTCAATTGCTCTATTCAACTGAATTGCAAATTTTCTGAGATTTTTAAAATGAAGAATAAAAATAAAAACTACTTAGTTTTAAGACCTTCAAGTCTATATTCAAACTTTTAGCCTCCAAACAATGTTTGTGTGTATGTAAGATCAATTCTGCCTTTTAATTTAATGCTCTTTCTTCTTCTGGGCTCCTTCAGAAAGCAAGCATTTTCTATTTGGGTTAATTTCACACTTATAACTGCACAGAAATGTCATTATTTTTTATTTTTAGGATCAGTTATACTAAAATTTGGGTTATGACAAGAGGCTTTATAATGCTCTTTCACATAAATATAAAAGCCAACGTGATTGGGAGGAAAAAGAAAAAGAATACATACTTGTATTCACACGCACACACACAGGCACAAACACACACACACACACACGCACACACACACACAGAGAGACACACAGACAGTAAAGAGAGAGAGAACTTTTTCTTCTTAGATTTGATATTTTTGTACTCTGACCTAATTATTCATATTGTTCACACCTGGCAGTCATAGAATGAACTATACAACCAGAAGTGAAAGAAAGGCCTAATAGTCACTGATACATAAGTGATCCTAATAGAAGATCAACATTAGGAAAGAGAGAATCAAAAAAAAAAAAAAAAAAAAAAAAAGAAAGAAAGAAAGAGAGAATCAAAACAAACAAACAAACAAACAAACAAACAAACAAACCAAAAAAACCACAGGACAAAGTGCTGAAAAGGAAACTGGAAGGATGAATGCTTATATGTTTATACGTGGCAAGATAAAGACAGAAAAGCAGAGAGAGAGAGCTGTCAGGCATAAAGCTCAAGAATATGACACATGAAAGGAACAGGAGCAAAGCACACAAGAATAGGATAGGGACAGACAAAGAGAGGGTGAAAAGAAAACAGAAGAAGGGAAAGATGTGAGGTGGGAACAGAAGAGAAGATGAACAGAAGAGACAGATGAAATGAGAGGAGACGAGATGAGATAAGACGGAGAGAAGGGGAAAAACTACACTGAATTATTAAGCTTTAGTTTGCAATTTAGGGTCTAAAACAAGGGCTGTTTCCAGCATAACGAGCAATCCAGAGAACACATGGGATTCCATTTCAAGCCATGGAATATTGACCCCGTCTCTGTCTGGTGATAGTGTCCTGAGCAGCAGTGGATGATGTTGAACAGGCTCGTGATGCACCTAAAGATTTTCTAATGCCATCTACTGCATGGCTCAGGCACCTGTGCCATCTTTTACTGGGTCATTTATCATTCTTTAGTCTTCACACTAGAGGACTTACCAGCACTCCCTATGATTGATTATTCAGATGGAAAAAAAAATTAAGAAACATATGTTAGGGGTGTAAAGATGGCTTAGTGGCTCATGCATTTGGTTCTCAAGCCTGAGGCCTGAATTTGAATTCCCAGCACCTATATAAAACCCAAGTGTGGTGGCAGTCACATGTGGGAATCTACAGATTGTGGGTCTAGAAGCAGGTGAATCCCCAACACCCAAGCGAAAGCCGATGCAACAAGAAGACAAGATAGCAGTGAGGGATGTGTGTGGCTGATGTCCAGGGATTGCTAGCCAGCAAAGACTAGCTGAAATGGCAAGTTCTGAAAGCAGTGAGAAACCGTGTCTCCAACAATAGGTAAGGACAAATAGAGAGAGAGAAGTGGTAGCCACCTTTGACCTCCACAGACTACCCCACTCACACACACACACACACACACACACACACACACACACACACACACACACGCACACACACATGCACACGCACACACACACTAAACCTTTCTAATAAAACCAAATGAACTGCTTGCTGAGATTTTTTAAAAATTATTTTAAACCCTGGGCCTTATTGGTTTTCCCTTTTTTGACTGGTCACCTCATGCACAATTCTTGATCACTTAATAATTACTAAAAAATATTTAATGCAATATATTGTGGATTATCTAATTGATTTTTTTTAATTTTAAGTTTATCCATTCAGTCAGGAAATGACAATTGAGTTTTTACATTTTCCAGGCTTTTCACTAAATACTAAGGATTTTGGTGAAAATGAGTGAAGAGATTCTTGTTATAAAGAAGCTTATATTTAATGAAAATATAATGGTGATTAATAACCTTGGCTCTGGCAGAATCAATGGTCTTCTTTGTATAGATCATTAGTTTTATTCTATCTAGTAAAATACTCAATTGAAACCAATTTTTCTAAAATTTATTAATCTTTTAGTATTCCCTGGTGTTTCTGTTATAATCTCCAATAGGTTATTATAACTAAATCTGTACACATGGCATTAAAAATAAAAATAAATGTTACATGTATTTCAGACATATGTCATGCTGTTAGGATTGTTAGGGCAAAACATTTCTTAACATTTCAAAATGAGGAAGTGGTGTAGCTCAGTAGTAGTTACCTTGGATCAGCACGTACAAAGTCCTGGATTCAATTCTTTGCACTTCGTAAATTAAAACAAAAATGAGAGTATGAAAGAGAGCAAGGAGGAGAGAGGCAGAGAGCAAAAGGAAGACTTAGAAGTAGTAATTTTCATGAATAATGAGTCCACTTTTTGATCCATTGTTTCTTCTATTAAATTATAATTATATTATAATTAAATATATTAAAATTATAAGTGTAGATTAATTTTGTATATACAGGCCTTACTTTACAATCTCTTAGATGAAATACAATAACTTTTAGCATATTCATGTTATTCTGAAAAAATACATTTTTACTTATCTGTAGAGACATACTGAACTCCTATGTATGTAAGCATACTTCTGGAACAGGTTAAAGGATGTGTATGCATGTGATTGTGAACACGCACAGTGACAGATTCCTGCAGAAATCACTTTTCAGTTGTGCTATTTATGACAAAGAGGTTCTGTGACTTGCAGGTTAAATGTTAACCAATTATAGTATCTCCTAAGCAGAACCATTTAAAAGAAGTACTAGCAGCTCTAAAAATCAATGGATGCCCCATAAATTTGGGGCTCATTCTTATAACTTAAAGGAAGGAGAATTATTGGCAATTTCTATGGAGGTGTGTGTGTGTGTGTGTGTGTGTGTGTGTGTGTGTGTGTGTGTGTAGTTATGCATTCCTTGTTCTTAATTTGTCACCCATCTGTCCACCCTGTCCCCATCTGTGATCTTGGCATATCTGTCAATTCTCTTGCTTTCCCTACTCACCAATCCCTTCTTATGCATTCCTGAAATGGAATCAGCTTTCTCTCATCTCCTAGTTCTTGCTATTGCTTAGTTCAGCTTGTTCTTATTTGCACTGATTGCTTAATGTCTGCCTGATTGGTTTATGACTTTACAAAAATCAAGACACAATTACAATCTGATGATCTCTTTAACTTGCCTGCCATTTCCAATGAGGTCTCAGCAATGAGAAAGGAGGATCTGCAATATTCCTATGGAAGACCATTCTTTCTGTGCCTTCTGCCTAGTACTGTGGCCCAAACCTCTCCAGCTCCATTTGCCCTTTAAAGTCAAATCTGGAAGTTTCCAAACTACTGCTATGGTCTGTTTTTGAAACTATGATTGAGTCATGGAATAGTCACACCCATTTGTTCATAACGCTTTGCATGCTCCTCCTTACTCTGGCTGCACTAGTTCCAGAAGATACAAGAGGTGTACAACCTTATATATTTACCATTTGGCCTTTTACAAAATAATTGCTGGTTCCTGCTTGTGACACACTAAGTAATGTGTGATGTTATTGTACTTACTACTTCTTCATCTTAGGTCATAATGAGCAATTCTGTCCTACAAATCCTTCTCCCCAAAAGATGTTGTATACTTCAGAAAATGTTATGTATCAGAACTATCATTGCCACCCTCACCTCTGAGTTTCACCCATAGTCCTTTGCTTTCCTCATTCCGTGTTTCTATTTATAAAAATTCTACTTCCAACACCACTTATGTCCCTTCTCCTATTGTACCTCTATATAGACATAGCATGGACTCTGTATTCATTGTAGATTTTAGGAGCAATCATAATTAATGAATTAGCATGACTCTGTATCCAAATGTTCAGAACCTCTGTACAGTGATTCTCAGTCTTCTAAGAGTCATCAGTCTTCAAGTATTAATAAGCTTAGATTAGGCTTTTGAATTTATATATAAAGTGTGTTAAGTTCTGTTACTCTAACTTGAAAGTCAGTGTTTGAAGATAGGAATTTTCTCTAATAGGTTAGAGAAACTGTCTATGTAGTTAATATCCAGGATTAAGAGTCAAAGAAAGAGTAAAAAAAAAGGATATGAACTAAAGAAACCCAAATCACCCAATACAGTATTCAATGTCAGTCAAAGGATTAAAGGAACACTCCATAGCTTCCTAACAGCATCTGTTAGTATTGGGAATGGTTCTGTCTTTTCTTTTCCTATTATTTATTCTGTTTATATTCATAGTTACCGTTTTGTTGTATATTTTTTCATATTTTGACATTGCCATTGATACTTTCATTGGTATTGTGTAAACCTTAAAATGATACGTGTTTGTGTTTATATTGATATACATTTTTTATATATTTATACATTTGCATAATACTGGATTATATTATATTCAAGTTATATTATTGAAAAACTGCAATTAAGCCTCTTTTTTTTTTTGAGAGTAGATCAAGGGCACTATTCTCACTCAAACAGCAGCTATAAAAATTGTTGTAGCATTAATAATCATTTAAATATACTTAAAATTATAAATTCTGTTAAATGTAAAAAAGTAAACAATACTTTATTTAAATATAACTTACTGTTAAAATCAGGTAAAGGGATACAAATGGGAGGTGATAGAACATAAAGAACTGTTATTATATATAGGTATTGTACATATTTGTATATGATCACTGTAAGACTTGATAATAGGAAACACACACACACACACACTTAAGGTTATACATAGCACTGTATTATTGCAACTGTATTTATACAGTGAATAAATCATATGACCAACTGACTTAATATTCTCTACTGTGAGACTTTTCAATGATACAGCTTTCGGTGAGTCGTTCATGTTGGGTCTGAGACTTCACAATAGTGTAGTTCTCAGAGAGACACACATTTTCATGTAAGTAACCCCAAGAAATTCATTATCTCACCACACAGTACTTAGAATTTTTCCTTTAGTCTGTCCATATTCTTCCTACCTGTGTTGAAAAGACATTTCTTTGCAGCACTTCAATATCCCCTTAACAGAGAGGCTAATGTTTTACGAAGATGAAGGTCATACTGGATGACTAGTAGCCATACACAATATTTCATATTATTGATTTCTTAGGGATATGCAACCCCTAACAAGTCTGGGCAATGGGCAGTATGGTGATAGGATACTATAAGCTATATATTTTCCCACCTACTAGAGGTGAACAAACTTTTGTGACACCCCTTGAATACCATCTTTGGAAAGTTTTGCTGTCGGGTATAAACTATAGAGGCAATGACATATAGTTGGTAAAATTCGGCCCTATAAGGTTATACCTTAAGACTTAGGCTAAACCCCCTCCATTATCATACGTGACTGTTAAATAAAGCAGAAATCTTACTAAGAATAGTTGCCAATTATAGAAAGCTAAATATGGTGGTGCCCTCCTCATCTGAGCCATTGTGCCTATCATTGCTTTTTTTTTTTTTTTTTTTGGACAGAACAATTAATATAAGAGTTAGAATCTTTTAGTGATGCAATGGACCTAGTAACTCTTTCACTGTCCTCTTAGCTACAGAGTCCCCAAATAAATTTGCCTTCACTTGCAACAAATGGCAGCAGGTCTTCATTGGTCATGCCTGTCATCTAATAAGCAATTATGTCACAGAGATGATATAATGGTGAACTCTGGGTGCCCTATGGATTTGGGAGAGGATGTGGATGTAGTAAAGCAGAAGGGAAAGAAGTTAAAAGTCATCTGTGAAGAAAAGTCTTGCTTGAAACTCATAAGGCTACTGCATGAAAATTCCAGTGTAGGCATAGATCACCTCACTGTGAATTCATTTGTCCACTCACTGACAATGTTTATAAACTCTTTCATATTTACTTGCTGGGTAGAGTTTCCCATATTAGATCAGATATTTAATTAGAAGCTTTCAAAGTTGGGGTGAAAGCTGAACTCAGATCATTAGCAAGTCTATTACAGTCAGTTGGAAAACATAACAAAACAGACCTATAACATTCAGACAGTAAGATTCGATAGATGTGCATGAGAAAATTGACATGGCCTCCACTTGAACAGTGTGATATCCACAAAGCATCTAGGCCAGCAGAATGCTCACACTATTTACTAAAGAGAAATCTTGCCTCATTACATGAAAACTGCAAAAGCTTTGCCTAAGGCAAACGCCAACCAGTGTGACAATTTCCCATCCATCTCAAGATCTTCTCCAACTTCTTTTCAAAGTAATATTTTGCATCAACATAGTCTAAAATATGTAAATATATCATAGAAGAAATATACAATACATTTTACCAGCAGTTAGTGCAATCAGCATGCCCAAGAATGGAACTAGTATGTTCTGAAAAACATTTGACTAGACATGTGAGAATTTATTACTGTGGGATGCTCCATTATTTACAGCATCCCTTACGTTGATGCTAGCATGCTTTATACAATGTAGGCATTTAGCAATAGTTGTGTAGGGACACATAAATGGTAAAGAAAAAAACAGAACTGTCATAATAAGAGAGGATTTCAGAATACAAAGGCAATTGGCACATGTTTATTAAAAATAAACCACTCACAAATACAGTAGGCAGAAAATAAGCCAAGGATTTAATGATGACATTTCAAGAGGATAAAAGAACAATTCATATATAACTTTTTACAAAAGATCAAGAACAGCCATGCACAGCCCTAATGTCAGCTGCTTCACCGGAAAACCATTGTCTGCAGCCTGGTTTCCGGCTTTAAGTCAGTTTGGTACATTGAGTCTACTGATTAAAAGATCAAGCTTGTGTAAGGAATGGCCCCATAAAGGCATCTCTGCTCATCGGAAATGAATAAGAGAAGCATCTTCCAAAGCAACACACAGATGTTTGCAAAAACTATATCTTCATTAGGATAAAAGAAACATCTGTTTGTTTGGAGGATTCTGAACACAGAGTTTGAACAACTTATAGAAAGAGAAGAAAAGTACTCTAAAACGATGCATGTATAAAGACAACATGAATAGTAATTGAACATGACCTAAATATGCCTCCCCTCAGTTTCTGAGTGAGTAAGGCTGGGTCATTCCTGCATCCTGTGAGCACATAATTGTCATGGATATATTTAGTAGCTGACAGGACCATCACCTTGTTCCCTCAACTGTGGATGAAGAGTTATTATGCTATAAAGGGCAAAGCAGAAGCCTGTGAAACAGTTCCCTTCTCCATTTATAGTAAATCACATGAATCCTACATCCTAGATGAAGTGGCAGAGATTAATTTCACCCTCAAAAACATCAAGAATATGACAGTGGTATTTCTTGTTGAATACTTGATTAATCTACTGATGTGTTCTAAGAAATATATCTTGCCAAGTGAAAGTAACCTGTTATACACGTGGCAATGACTGCAGTGAAGTGGCATGCAAAATAATATTTGTGTGTGCTTTAGAGTGACATAGAATAAATTCTTGCATCCTGCTAGCTCTCAATAGCTTTGCACCGGTCTAGAAAAGTTAGATTTTTCATTTCTTACAATGAAGAGTGATGACATATCCTAGTGTTGGCAACCACATGGAAAGGCTGCATGATACATTAACGGTCCTGATGGAGGTTTGTTAACCTGATTTCCATCACAATGTTGATGAAAAGGACTTCTCTGGGCACGTTTCTGCTCATTATATGACTTCGCTGTACTAGGTAGGAACTGTTTTGGTCTTTCTAGTCCATAAAGTATTTGTGAAATTTGCTAATTTATGCCATTGGTCATACATAGGAACTAATATGTGTGGGTCTCAATAAAATCTCACATACTAAGACAGGGGTCAGGGCCCACTTGCCTTGAGGATCAAAGAGTTGCTGGTTGACAGTATACAAATGTCACCATGTCATTTAGCTTTGGCTAAAGGCACAAAAGCATCAGAGAGAATGATATCATACACTGTCGACTGCTGATAATCTGACAAGCGTATGAGGTGCTTATGATCCCAAGAGTTTGAGGAATACTAGGACACTTCATTCAAAATAAAGTCAGGATGCTTCCATTTATACACCTTTCTGCTAAGAAACTGGGCCAGAAGGTGGATGACTCTATGGATCTCAAAAACAATATGTCCCAAACTAGTAATATAGTGGACTCACTTATTAGGTGGTTTATAAGGCCAGTTTTGGATAGATTCAAGCAATAGAGCCCTGTGCAGTGAGAGCAGACAGTGGTTGAAATGAGAACATTCAAAGAGGAAGAGGCGCATTGTTTTATCTATGGAAGTCTACAACATGCTAACTCTGAAAAGCCACAAAAAAAAAGTAGTGGAGTTAAACCCTCAGAGCTCTCAAGCCATGCGTTGTGTTCTTTGCAACCAAGTGCGGTTCATTTTCCCAAAACAGCTTTTACTAAACTACTTGTTCATTTATTTTTCGCAGATGAAACTTAAAATGAAAACAGCTTTAAAAATGTTATATTCATAAATGTGTGTATATGCATATTTATTCTTATCCTGCTCAGTCTGTATAATGTTACTAGCATGTATAACCTAAGAAGTCATGAAATTGGAAGAGAGCAATGGGAGGTATATGAGAAGGTGCTGAAGGAAGGGGAAATTATATTTAAAGTAAAAACTTAAAGAAATAATTTTAAAATGAAATCTCTTTCCTGGGACATGCCCCTTGGGCTAGTGTCCAGATATAAGTGCGTATATACCATTTCACTCTTTCTGCTTCTGGGTTAACTCACTCATTATGATCACTTCTAGTTCAGTCCATTTGTTCACAAATTTTGGGAATTCCTTATTTTTAATAGCTGAGTAGTATTCCATAGTGTAAATGTACCACAGTTTCTTTACGCATTCTTCTACTGAGGAACATTTAGGCTGTTTCCATGTTCTGTCTATTATGAATAAGGCTGCTATGAACATGGTTGAGCAGATGTTCTTGTTGTGTGCTGGAGCTTCTTCTGGGTATATTCCAAGGAGTGGCACCAGCCAAGGACAATACATGCAGTAAACTTTGAACCCCTACCCAGATCCAATCAATGGACAGGATAATCTCCAGAGTTGAGTGGAGAGTGGGGACTGACATTCACATGAACTCTGGTGCCCCATATTTGACCACATCCCCTGGATGGGGAGGCCTGTTAGCACTCAGAGGAAGGATAGCAGACCTCCAAGAAGAGACTTGATACCCTTTGAGCATATATAGGGGGAGGAGGTCCCCTTCAGTCACAGTCCTAGGGGAGGGGAGTAAGGGGAAAATGGGAGGGAGGGAAGAATGGGAGGATACAAGGGATTGGATAACGATTGAGATGTAATATGAATAAATTAATAAAATATATTATTAAAAATAGAAATCAGCTTCTAATCTATTGTTTGCAAAGTATTCTTTATTAAGATATATTTTCAAACAGCACCTAATATACTTAATATTCACTCTGACTATGAACTACAATTTAGACACATAACTTTATTATCAAACGGGCTCATTACAATTGATTTTGAGACACTGGCATTAGAAATGATGGGAAGATAGAAATTAAGTGTAGGTCTTATTAAATTAACTATGTCTCATATTTGTACTTGACGAAGTGCTTCATATGTGATGTGACTTGTTGTTTCTTAACATCTCTATAAAGTAGTTAGGGAGTTGGTGTGATGTGCACTTTACTGGTAAGGAAAGAGAAGCTATGAAGAAATAAATGAACTTAAGTATAGACAACAAGGTGTTTTGAGTGATAATTTAATGTGAGTTGTTAGGGTCAGATATTGGAGTCCAGAAGTTCATACAGCCTAAGCGGAGCTACTTGGCCTCCAACAGAAAAGTAAGATGGCCATGAAAATCTTCACTTACCAGGAAACTGGGAAAGAGGGGAGGACATCCTACTGGGACTCTAGATAAGAGAAGCATGGGAGAATAGCAAAGTAGAAGGATCCAGAAGGTCCTAGAAACCTACAAGAAGAACATTATGATAGGCAGATTTGGGCTCAGGGGTCCCGCTCAAACTATGGCACCAGCCAAGGACAATACAGGCCGTAAACTTCAAACCCCTACCCAGATCTAGCCAATAGACAGGACATTCTCCACAGTTGAGTGGAGAGTGGGGTATGACTCTCCCACGTACTCTGGTGCCTCACATTTAATCATGTCCCCTGGATGGGGAGACCTGGTGGCACTCAGAGGAAGGATAGCAGGCTACCAAGAAGAGACTTGATACCCTATGAGCATATAAAGGCGGAGGAAGTCCCCCTCAGTCACAGTCATAGGGGAGGGGAGTAAAGGGAAAATGGGAGGGAGGGAGGAATGAGAGGATACATGGGATGGGATAACCATAAGAATAAATTAATAAAATAAAATTTTAAAAATTAAAAAAAAGAAAGCCAGAGGAAGGAAAGTAGTAGGGTCTTTTCTGAGGGGAACATGGAAAGAGTTAGAGGGAAAGAGAGGTGAGGAATGATGTAAAGACTTAATTAAATTCAGGACAAATAAATTTGTTAAATATCAGAGGAAGGAGATGTGCTTGATAGGACCACATAGGGAAGGCAAACAAAGGTCCAACAACCCCTGAGCCCATATTCAGAATGATGACATAAAGGTTGTTTGTCTGTTTGTATATTTATTTTTTTATTCATTTTCAAGATAAGATATAGCCATGGCTGTCCTAGAACTTATTACATATACCAGGCTGGCTCTGAACTGAGCGATCTGTCCTTTTCTGTTTCCCAAGTGCTGGAATTAATGATCTCTGCCACTCTACACAGCAATGACATTTAAATGACTGGATCATAATAGAAATTAAAGTAGGCATGAGGCATCCAGTTAATGTGAAATGAAATTTACTTGCTTTATGTCGATTACTGCCAGAAGAGCACTGAATCAATCCACCACTCTATGCATAGTATGCTGAGAGCACTGGACAGGACAGGACATGTGGCTTATACTAATGGGTACTCAGGATACCTATGCTGCTCTGCTTTCTTATGTAATGTCTCTCCTTAGCTTATCCTTGGTGGTTTGCTGGGTTCTAGGTTAGCCGATATTGGAGGAGTAATCTGAGGTTGCATTACAATTACATTAATGCCATAAGCTCATGTAAGAGTAAAAGAAACAGTTTCTGAAGAACAACTCTAAATATGGCTATCTACTAAATACATATGAAGTGTGGTAGTTATTGCTCTTTCGTGAGTAGAACATGGGAAAATATGGTCTATTGCTAAAAAACATACGTGGGCAGTGCTGGGTACCAGCCTGGAAAAGACTGGAAATTGAGAATAATTAAATAAAGAAATAGTTGACAATTTGTATGGAGATAGACATTAAATCAGGTGGCAATGTAGATATTTTGTAGATATAGCCACCTATGCCAGGTAGGGCATTCCTTGAAGTAGAACCCCTTAGGAGCCATAAAAACTGTTTGACTCTCACATATGCTCAGATGCTCATAACTTGAGAACCCATGGTAATACTGGGGGCTTTATTCACCAAGTCTTCTACAAGTGCTGCATGGCTGAAGCTTTGTATGCCATCAGCAAAGTTAAAATTGGAACTATTATTTTAACTACCCGATAAGAAAATTCCACAGCCACTTATAGATAAGGTCATCACATTCTAAATTTACCTGTCACGGAGTTAGCAACTGTGTGCATACACTCTGGGATGTTTTTTATAGTTGTGGTTGAGCATGCATACAAACACTGCTGATGGCACACAAGCCTCCCCTGTGATCTCAGTGCCCTCCTGTGTCTTTTTTGGTGACTTACTAGTTTTCCCTTAACATCATACTTAAGAGTTCGTCCATGAAGGATTTATCTTGCTACACATAAAAATAAATAAATAAATAAAATATAAATACTCCTTAACTTTCAGGACAGTTCTTATAATTTGGCAATAACAACAAAAGAAGAGATAGTCAATGATTAGAAGGAGTTGAAGTTGGTGACATGGTCTTTTTTTCAAAGTTCATCCAGAGTTTACAAGTGCACTGTGCTGACTCACCTGACACCTGGAGTGCTTTACAACCTTCGCCTCTGCAGTTTCCTTAATGTCTCTGGCAAGAATGAATGACACTCAGCAATCCACATGGTAATGAGATTACTGAAAATGTTTATTGACATGCTTCATTTTTCTCCTCTATGTGACCTTCTAAGTTTATTCACTGGAAATGTTCACAAATGTACACAAGGTATCCTGGTCATATGTTCCCTTGTAACAGTCCTCATCCTACCCCACTTCCTCCCAACCCAAGGCATTTCCTTTAAAACTTCATTTCTTCTTCTTCTTCTTCTTCTTCTTCTTCTTCTTCTTCTTCTTCTTCTTCTTCTTCTTCATCATCTTCTTCTTCTTCCTTTTTTGTATAACACACTGAGACTAATTTTTGAACTTGTATGTGCCAGGACATGAAGCCACAAACTGGAGAATGCATAAGAAAACGTGGACCATATCCCCTGGAGAAAACTAGCTCTCCCACGCAAGCAGTAGCGATCAGCTGCCAATAGCTCCTCAGCCAAAGAGACTGGTGAGGCTCCTCCCACATCCATGTCGGAATTTTGTTGGGCTTGATTGAGTGAAGATCTTGTGTGTTCTTGAGGGTAACCCTCATGTCATGTCCAGAAGACAGCATTTCATATCACTTCTCTCCATTCACCAGTTCTGACATTATTCTCACTCCTACTTCAAAATGACTTTCTTTGAGTCTAGAAGGGGGAAAGTTGATGTACATGCCCTTTTTAAGGCTGAACACTCAGTTACTAATTCTCAGTACTTTGATCATCTATGAATCTTTGCATTAACAGCTGCTCACAACAAGAAATAACTTCTCTAACAAAGGTTAATAGTGACACAGATATGGGTATATAATTTACCAGGCAGGCCATATAATCCAAGTAGCATGGAATAATACCCTTGCTCTTGACTGCCAATCATATCTACGTGGTATAACTTCATTTATGAAAACAATATCGTTTGGTTTTAGGACATAAAGAAATCAATCTTGAGCTCATTGGGAATCTTTTTTTTTTTTTTTTTTTTTTTTTTTTTTTTTTTTTTTTTTTTTGCCAGCTTACATGGTACCAGTATGTGTTGTGCAGGTTGCTGTGGAAGAAAACACATGAATAGTTTTCCACAGCACTGAGATGTATGATACAGCATCGGTCTGCCAAACAATATGTACACACTAAAGTGACATTGGCATGCCCCTTATGGCAGTATTCAACCACTTTATGATTGGATTAGAGGCCCATTACTCAAGTGAAAAATCCATGCCTGATACTATAAACTATGTTTCTCTGGTCATCACACAAATACTTGTTCATATTTATCATAGTGCACATGATAGCATTCTAGAACTGAAAGCATGCACAGAAAGTATGTAATCGTTGCCTCACCTCTTAGGTCTAGGGAATTTAAATTGTTGCCTTAAATTGTAGACTTACTTCATGGAAAAAAAATAGCAGCAGGCCAGCAGTTTATTGATATTCATCCCAAGATCCGTCTTTCACATAATCAGCCTTCTCATTAAATGTGCCTTCAGTAAGGAAATAAAAGTGGAAAATTATATCAACAAAATGTGCTCTAATTTAAAGACTGGCATACTGTAAACATACCAGACCTTGGGAGACAGCCCTCACAATCACTCCATATCGGATTTTCCAGTATTAAATCAGCAGCATCCCTCATAACTACAGGATTGTGGTTGCTGTTGACAAAGTCAAGTGATATGAACTCCCATGAATGGGTAGGAAAATGTAAGAAAATGAACCATTTCTTCACAAATGACTGTATGAAGATGGAAAAAAAAATCAGAGCAACTCATGTCAGTCACACGGTAGCTATTGCTGTGGGGTGTTGGTGATGGCTTCCTCCAAGCTGACGTGAATGAACAATGAAATCTCTCCAGAGGATCTGAAATGGCTCCACAGAGCACTCAGGAGCTGTAAGGCTGTGCCTGGGCTTAAGGCAGAAGGGAACTGAAGAGCTAGATTGGGCTAATCAAAGAGTTGTGTGTGTGTGGATAAAACCCCTACACTCTGCTGTCCTTGGGCTGAGAGAAAGATGGTTATTGGCACTGACATGCTTGAACATGATCCTAGGCAGGCTAGTTCTTTTTTGAGAGTCACTAACAGGAAGCTAGAACATATAGAAACAAGGTACCTTCTTTTTATTTTTTTTTTTTTTTATTGTTAATTTCTTCACTTTACATGTCAGTTACATCCCCCTCCCTCATTGCCTCCTGGTCCCACCCTCCCTCTCTCATACCCTCTTCCTCCCTTTCCTAGTCCTCAGAAAGGGGAGTCTTTCTCCCCTAACATCTGACCTCAGCTTCCTCTGGACTGCCTATATGCTATTCCTCTGTGGCCTTGCAAGGCTATCCCTCCAGGAGTAAGTAATTAACATGTGGGGGCCAGAGTCCATGTCAGAAGTAGTCCCTACTCCCCATGTTATGGGAACCACAAGGGGACTGTACTGCCTATCCACTACATTTGAGCATAGGGTCTAGGTCCTCACTATGCATGGCCCTTGGTTGGTGCATCAGTCTCTGCAGTACCCCTCTCCTCCACCTGGATTTGTTTGCTCCATTGGTCTCCTTGCGGAGCTCCTGACTCTTCCATGTCCCTCAATTTCCCAATTCTTCCATAAGACTCCCTGTGCTCCACCCTGGGTTTTGGCCGTGAGTCTCAGCATCTGGGTGGACCTCCTCCTGGATGGAGTCTTTCAGAGGATCTCTATGTTAGACTCTCTTCCTGTTCCTTCTTAAAGCCACAGCCCAGCTTTAAATTGAAACAGCTCCTCAGTCTCCTGGGCACGAATTTCCTCTGCCCATGTAGATTCGCTTTTAAGCTTACACATTGTCGGACAGCATATAAAATTACAGTCAAAGACTTTCTTCTTATTGGGTGAATTGACTCAGTTGAAGCCTCCCAGATATCCGTGTAGCTCCTTTATGACTCCTGCTGTTCTTTCTGTCTCTCTTCCTTTTCCAGTAGATCCAATACTGTTGATCTTTAGCACAAGATTTAAAGATTCACTTTCGTTTTATGTGTATGAGTATATTGTGCCTGCATGTATGCAAATGCACACCACATACCTACCTGATGTCCACAGAGGACAACAGAGTGTGTCATAACACCTGAAAATTGAGAGTCTCCATGTTGGTGGTGGGAACTGAACCCAGATCCTCTGCAAGAACAATAGGTACTCTTATCCTCAGGACCATTTGTCCAGGTCCTTCTTCAACATTTAAATGCCACCTTATTCAGGAGATCTTCCTATGATGCATTCTGTTTTCTCCTACACATTCTTATAATATCTAACTCTAACCCTATTTTGGGTAACTGTACTTGATTTTGTCCTATGTGTGCATTTCTCTGTGTGTCTTTGTGAATGAATGGTGAGGAAGTATTTGTCCCTTTGAACTCTTCATCCCTTAAGGAAGGCTTCCTGGAGCAATCTCCTTATGTACTGCACTGTAGTTAAGAGACAATTTGTCAAAGGCTCTTGACTCATGAATTATGACTTTTGTTCCCCTAAGCAGTAGAATTGAGGCGTTAAAGTGCAGTTCATTAGGGAAAGGTTCCATTTTGAGTGAAGTGTTTAGGATGGTAAGTATGTTGACTCCTAATTTTCCTAGAAATAGATGAAAGATACAAATAAAAATCCATTTGGCTGTTAATAATTGTGATTTTAATAGCTAACCTGTTAAAAATCCACTTCCCAATCTTAAAAGTTGTACACATGCTCTCATTTAGCACTCCACTATAGTCCTCATACATAATTGTAATTGTTATAATTTCAAAATTAGAACTACAACCTCCACAGGGCTAAATGACTTATTCACAAAGAGATTCATTTTTAAAAAATCAGGATTCACAAATCAGCTAAATCCAAAACACCAAACCAAATTGCCCGCATCCCAAATATCATATTCCTTTTTCTTTTTGGATAGATGCTAAAACCACCAGGTAAACTCAGAGTGCATATGTAAAAATATATGTAATTATATTATATAGTATGTAATACACATATTTTCCCACTTCATAATAGAGAATTCTCCATTTGGAAAAGGCAAAGAGACTTATCGGTGCTGGTGGATTCCCAAGAGACTCCACCCAGCAGGATATCCAAGCAGATGCTGAGACCCACATGCTAGAGTATTTCTGTTTGCTTTGCTCTTAGGTACTGTCACAATTTTACATCACAGATAAACAAATTGACACAAATAAGACCAAGAACTCCTTCAACTCCACACTAACAGATCTCAAATACTATACTTCAATCAAGTTCTGTGATTCTAAACCTAAGCTAGGTCTTCAGAGTTAAACTGTTAGAAAAGGATATTTAAGAATGGGGTTGGGGGGAGAATGGGGGAGGACTCTATGAGGGATGTATGAGGGAAGGAGAGCAAAGCTGAACACAAAGCAGCAAGCGGGACACATGACACACTTCAGCTCCTCAAGACTTCCTTTGGAGGTAGAATATATTATAAGAAATCTTTATAATCATGTTCAGGCACAGGAGGAATATTTGATATGATGATTCATAGACAGAACATTTATGATTTTTTTTAGAGGCCAGACATGCTTCAGGAGACACCAAGTAAAACGTTCATGCCAACACCAGGCATATAAATCCCCCTTTCATAGATACTTCTATTATTCTGTGTCATTCTTTTTCTTAGGACATACAGAGATATGCACAAATTCATTACATTTCAATAACTAGCTGAACAGTTATACAAATACTTCAGCAACAGTCTTTCTAAATCCTGTAATTCCTTTAGGGGTTACATGGGAAAACCCCTGTCTGTTTGATTTACAAAATGCAGATGGTTAGTAATTCTTGAATTGTTATTGATGTCTCCTAACATCTTCCTCAGCACCCTTAAAGAGAGATGCATAATTCTTTAAGACATAATATTACACTTAGGAATTGCTCTAAAAGATCATCAATCTTTAGTGAGTGACTTTGAGCACTCAGCTACTGTTAAATAAACCATGACGAAAAATGAAATTCAAAATACTTTGAATGATTTCTGCAAAATGCTCTCCATTTGCCAATTATGTCCTAACATAATTCATTTTATCAGTAACTCATTATTCTTGGCTAAAAATACAGTTATGACAAATAGTGTATCTCAGAGGAAATTTCATGATCAATATGTTTTAGCCAAACCATTGCTTATATTCCGCACTTGGTGAAAATAATATTGTGAGTGATGGCGGTGACTTTATTTGCAGTTGCTGATGAATTTGACTTTCAGGAATATAAATATAACGAAGAGGGCTATCAAAGCCAAGCACCATGCATCAAAAAGCAAGCCAGAACTGCTAAATATAGAATGGACTTTCACTGAGAAGAAAGGCATTTAGTAAAGTAAGTCTCTATTTTTACATAACTTATAGTAAAGAAAGCAAACAAAATGTGAGGCCAGAAGAGAAACTGCACTTATTGCCTCTCTCCTACCAGAAGTAGCTGACAAACCATCAAAGGTTTAACATTGAAACCATGTGCTCTGTATCCCTTCATTTTCTATGTATTGTAAGAAACATATAAAAGATTTTTCAGATATTTAGATTTTGTGCCTTTGATTTTATGTATCTTGGAAAAAGTCTTAACCTCTCCTTAAATGTCTCACTTATGTACCATTTCCTTTGCAATGCCTCATATATCAAAGAAGTTAATTTTCTAAAATAATTATATGTGAAAATATTCAAATATAGTCATTATTAGTAATATATTCTCCAGAAAAGAGTATTTTCATAACACTGAAATAAGATTAGAATTAAAACAATACATTATTCATGTCTATAAGTATAAAATGCAAGTGAATTAATAAAGTTTATATAGTAAAACATATATGTGAAATAATAGATTTGTAATATTAATTAACAGTAATTTACATATCACATATCATCCTTTTAAGCCACATGCAGTAAGTAGGATACAATAAGCCTAGGTGAAATCAGAAGTCTAAATTTATTAACCATGATGGCTAAATTGTTTTAGAGGCTTTAAAAGCCCAATAGGGAAAAAAATATTCTCCTCTGGTTAAGAGAATGATCTCCGGCCTCAGCAGAGACCTAATGTTTCAGTTTGACGGGCCAATAGCCTGCGTAAAGGCTGTCAACAAAAACATGGCTCTCTTAAAAGGGGATAAAATTGCTTATTGTGTAATCAAATCTGAATTGTGATCATGATTAGAAATACAGAGTTAGCTTAACCCTAACCTCTGTGTTCTAACATGGAAATGGGTTTGTGAAGTTTTTATAATAGTAGAGCAAAATCATGTATAAAGATTTTCTTCACATATGTTGGTAGAAATATTAAGTAGAGAGTTGAAGCAAGCCTGAGAAATCAGCTATAGGCTTCATATGCTATCTGACGTCATCCTTAGACGTTTGGTTGTTAGAAAGTAGGGTTTTAGGAAGTTGGGTTTTTTTTTTTTTTAATCCGTTAGTCACAGAATATTATGTCTGCCACAGAGTTGGGGACTTAGGAGGCTAACGAATGCTATAGATAAATTATAGCTGGGCTCTAGATGTGCAACTCTCCAATCCTCCACCTAACTGAAGCTCTTATCAGTCAGTCTTTGCAGAAATACCTTCCCTCCAGGATTTTTGTTCACAGAGACCACCCTTGAAGAACCCTGTAGCATAGATGCACCTTAAGCTGAGCTAAAGGATAGGTGGGATAATTTCCCCTTTTAATGAGATAATATACTTTTTCTTAACAGAATCTGCTGGCCAGAACCTAAGATGTTGACCTGGTACCCTGAGCTTCCTTATTCTTTTTCCAAAGTTCACATCCAGGTTTTATGGCTGCTCATTTACATATGGATGAGCTCCATTTCTTTCCTCTTGGTGTGTTATGGTGATATGCAAATCCCCTACAGCCACTCTGCAGAGATTCTCTTCAGGGATTCTGTCAACAGAGACCCATGCATAAGCCTTGGAATTAACCAGCCACCAGGTTGTGCCTCCCAAGTTAACTGGGACTAGGACCTGTCTGAACTTCATTAACATCCCAAAACATATTAAGCCCCAAACCAAAGCTACATTTGCATGTTATTTGGTGGTATGTATAAGCTTAACTTTTGACATTTATCTCATCATGAATATTCCTCATTCTAATGGTACTCACTTGGGTTTTTATTTGTTATTTGGTTTTATAAGTAGCACTGTGGCTGTCAGCTTTGGCTATAAACACCCACTGGGAATAGGAAGCTTCCCTTAACCTTGATCTCTTAAGTGATGGTGTGAGTTTCCAGTGTCCATGGTGTTTATTTATCCTCAGCATTGAGTACTTCCTGGGATTTGAATACCTATGAGACACTCAACGCATATGCTTGGGCATGCTGTTAGGTCACACTACCGTTCCTACCATTCTAAACAGATTAGAAAATTAGTGCTCAGAAAAGCTAAGGGCTTGCCCAGCATTATTCTGCTGGAAACTAGAAGAGGCAGGATTGAACCCAGGTCTATTGGAGTTCAGTGTCCATGAATACACAGTATCAGAAAGTTGCACCCTGGTTATGTGGAGGGTGTGGGATTTCCTCATAACCTCCTGTTTCGTGAAAGGCACCTTGTAGACCTTATGTTTACTTGAAACAATCTAATTATGAGATTCAAGGTGGTAAAAATCCCCAACAGTGACATTTTTGGAAAGAGAGTGCTTTGCCTCCAATTGTTGCATATTTAAACAAACATCTGCATGCGTATCATCTCCCAGGGGAGAAGACCATGAAGACTCTTGAAAAATCAAGACAAGTGAAATAAAAAGAAATAAAAGTTAAGGATGGTAAAGCAACCAGACAGTGCATCTGGCATCATTTGTCCAAGGGCTATTAACAACACTTACATGACAATTCACTCTATACATGAAATCCATACCTATCCACTTGCACGTGGCAGGCAGAGACAAGATCCAAGACTTCAAAGAATGAAACCTCTTGACACCCAGAAAACCATACATGGCCTACTCAAGCAACAACGGATGCCTCACTTCAGTACAGAAATCTGTATGTTACATAATAAACTTGTCCAAGGACCAAATCATCTACTGCTCACAGTAGACAGTTTTGAAAGATCTGAAGTACTTTTCCATGTTGAAGACTTGCAAAGAAGAAGCCTTCAGTTTGAAGTGTTTAACTTTGTTTAATCAAGTGCAGTATACAATCATAAGCTGTCTTACAGAACTGTTACCTAGAACTCACAATTGCTTCCTCATAGTACATTAAATGTATCTAGGCTGCAAACACTGTCAGTCTCTATTGCTGCTGGGGCTGAATCTGCCAGTTACAGATTAGAGCCTAAATCACTTTTTGTATCCTTGTCTCCTCTTTCCAGTTGAACACCTGTTAGATTGCATCCTTTTATTATCTTATCATTGATACCAATGATCAGCACACACACACACACACATACACACAGAGAGAGAGAGAGAGAGAGAGAGAGAGAGAGAGAGAGAGAGAGAGAGAGAGAGAGAGAGAGAGAGACTAAAGAAGTTTCTAGAAAAATAAATTCAAACTGGCCATCTCTTATCACCAAAGAAAGCTTCCAGTACTGGAATGCTTTGGTTACATCCAATTCATTTGTTGGCACAAAGGATCCCTGGGAAATCCCCAAAATGTTGCCAAAACAATAGGTTGCTCTCCATAATTTGACAGCATTCATAGGATCCAAGACCTTTGTCCAACCTACAGGGTCCTTCCTGCTCTGCTAGCTTATTCACGTCCAGAAATGGTTCTGAAAGTGTGCTTTCATCTTTAGAATTCAGTTTCTGGTAGTGTTATAAATTGGTGAGAATCATATTCAAATTACACGTTTAAAAAAAAAGGAGACATGGGAGGAGAAAGCCAACATCAGTGCTAATGGGAAATGACCACATCCTGCCCTCTGACAGACTTCTTTTTGGGTTGCAATATAGGACCAAAGTACATCTCAAAACTATCTTACATATATTCAAATTGGTCCAATGGGTCTGTACAACCCCATAAAATTACTTTATTAGTATTGCATTTATATATTTTAGAAAGTTTCCACTGCACTGGGTTTCCATCCCACTCCTCAAATATTCCTAAATTCTAACCATTTCTCCTGCATTCCCATCCCCAACCTTCTCTCTTCTCTCCTCCCTACCCCATTCCACACAGTAAATATTTCTTTCATCCAGAAAGATCCATGAGTCCCTTTTCCCCAAATTTCCTTCCTCTACCACCTAAGTTCTCTGGGCCCATAGAATATAACGTGGTTATCATTTACTTAATGGCACATATAAGTAAATATATTTATCTTTCTTTATTTTTATCTTATTCTACACATTTACCTTTGAATTTCATGGTGACTTTTTTTTAAACAATCAAATATCACATCCTTGGGAAAATGCACCACATTATTTTATCCGTTCTTCTGTTGAGGGACATCTAGGCTGTTTCGAATTTTGGGATATAATGTATAGAACACCAATAAACATTGTTGAGCAAGTGTCCGTCCTTGTGGTAGAATGAGACATCATTTAGGTACATGCTTAAGAGTGGTATAGCTGGACCTTAATGTAGAACAACTCATCTTTCTAAGGATCGGACACACTGTTTTCCATAGTGGCTGTACAAGTTTGCATTTCCACCAGCAATGAAGGAGTGTTCCCCGTGTTCTTCATTCTTGTCAGCAGGAGCTGCCACTTGTGTTATTGATCTTAGCTATTCTGGCAGGTATAATATGTAATCCAAAGTAGTTTTGATGTGCATTTACTTGATAGGTAAGGATGTTGAACATTTTAAGTGTTTCTCGGCCTCTATTAATAATTTTGTTTAGATCTGTGCATAAAGGCTGTTTTCTAAGACTTAAAGGGTATATGAGTCACACTTCTGTCATTTATCAATGAGGCATTCACCTGCTCAGTCATTTTTAGACAACCACAACAGGCACTGGTATTTCCAACCTCGGTATTCTTTTCCTGGAAACATAAAACACAGCTACAGATACTTGATATATGGCTAATGATCTGAGGAATACACATTTTCAATCCCCACCAATAAAGAAAGCCAGTCACTTCAAGTTTAAATCGAATCCATAGTCCCTGTTAAAGCCTCATTAGCTTTTACCACAAAGATTTGTCACACACAGACATCAGGGCCTTGATTACTGTTGCCTTGACACACTACCACACTGGTTGGGGAAAATTTAACTAAACAAGTTATCCTGCTTCCCCAGTGAAGTGCGTGTGTATATCAAAAGAGTGGGGGGTAAAAAAAGACCGCAAAGATGCATCTGAGGGTCTTAGGGAGCCACTAGTCTGAGGCTTGTCAAGCTGTTCAGATAAAGTGAGGTAAATTATTTCTATTCGAATTTCTGCCATTAGAAGGCAAGGCACACTAACAGAATCTGCCTAAAAATGGGCAGCTTAGATGTAGGCAGAGTTGATGGCCGCACTCTGCCAAGTCAGGGTAAGCAAATCCTCAATAGTTCCTGCCCTGCGAACAAGTCTGGCAGAAATATTAGGCCAGAAAGCTAAAGATGAGGCTCCAACGTTATGCAGTGTATTGGGGGAATGGTCAGGAGGTAAACTGTCTTAAGTCAATTTGTACATTTTGGAAACTGCTAACCCACACTGCTGGTTCACTCAGGAATTTAAGTTTTATTCCTTCTCAAGTCTCTGAGGGGCATTGAAGACAAGACAATATAGTTCTATAACCAAGTTTAGCTGGTTAGGGGACAAGATCCTTTTAGATCAAGATAAAGAAGTTAAGCTATTAGAGTTGAGATAAGATAGATATTGAATCTCATTTGGAAATCTAGACCCAACAAGACAGGAAAGACATTTAGTTCAAAGGAGACGAATGCAGATAGCCAAGTCAGTATGAATGTAACATATATAGTACTCAGTATTCTCATGATTGTCACATGGTTCTCCCTGCTGTATGTAGTTTGTTTTACACATGTGTAATAAAATAAAAGTATATAGATATAAAGAAGGCAAGGCGCTCATTGGGTTACTTCAGAGTTTGGAGACAACTACTGTCACACTGTGGACTATGAATACTCCTCATGCCTGCATAAGGGATAAACAAGTCTTTCTTCTGCTCATACACAGAGCAGAGAATCAGCCTTAATTGTTCTGTGCATCCCACCCACCTCATGCATTTATAATTTTAGGACTTTATAGTCTTAGGAGAAGATATATGTTTTCAGAACAAAAGAGTTGAACACTGATGCTGGATCAGACCTGACAGGATTCATTCCTCTCAGCATGTTGGATGCTGACGTCTTGGATACATCATCATGTTCCAGCCTCAAGTGGTGCTTCCGTTGCTGTTATCCTTCAGGACAGGATAGCTCCCAGGACAACTTTAAAGAAGCTTGCACTCCCAATTGGTCCAGTATTTCAGGACTGTCTTATACAGGACTTCTATTAAGCCTGGAATTTCTCAACATTTACAAACTGGGTGACAATTACTATTCCTAATTTGCTTAATAATTTTCCCCAATTTTATTTGGGCCCCTACAAAGATATTATTCATCCCAAAATCAGCTGGAAGAAACCATAAGAGAATGATGCCCCCATTTCCCCTAATGGGAGTTGGGTAGGTTTTTGTTTGCTTTCATGGGCTACAGATGCTTATTTTCATTGGGAGTTGGATTATATTTAAAAAGAACAAAGTTGGAATCAGGGATGTCTCTCTTTTCCTTTATCTTTCTTTCATAGGTATGGAGATAGGGGATGGAAAAAAAGCAAGGGGGATATAGAAATGTATAGAGATGAAAGGACAAAAAGTAGATTATTGAATATTCTTCTCAACATAAGGCCTTAATTGTTACTCACAAATAAGGTCATTTTTAAGTCATTGGTATAGCATTTTGTATACTGATGTATTGATGCTTAGTAAGTTTAATTTTGATACATTGGTATAGAATTCAAATGTAAGATTATTCTTCATACACACATATATTTCTACTCTAATATGAGGTATTGTACATATATAACTCAAGAGTAACACAACATTTACTTCCAATACCTTGAAAGTGGTATTTCAAGCTGTTTAGGATAATTAACTAACACAAGCTAATTGTTACTTGATCAAATCATGGTCATGTCCATTACTAATCTATTTTTTGTTACAAGCATATATATCCTATGTTTAACAGATAGATATCTATGATTCTAGAGATATATAAAATAAAATAGTTAGGTAAGGTCTTCAAAAGCGTCAGAGACCTACAGAATATGGCATTTAAAGTTGTTCTTATGGAGTTTTGAGGGTCACTTATGTACACTATCATATCATCTGCAAATAGGGATAATTTGACTTCCTCTTTTCCCATTTGGATACCCTTGATCTCCTTTTGTTGTCTTATTGCTCTGGCTAGAACTTCAAGTACTACATTGAAGAGATATGGAGAGAGTGGGCAGCCTTGCCTTGTTCCCGACTTTAGAGGAATTTCCTTGAGTATCTCACAACTTACTTTCACAGATATAAACATTCATGAAAATTAGTGTTTGTAAATTGTCTCAGCATAATGTTTTCATATTGGTATGTGCCTCAGCATACATACAATATTCAAAGATAACTCTTATAATTCCTTGGTGAATTTGAAAGACAACTCATAATTTCAGGATATGTAAGTGATTACGATTGTGGATTATAAACTTCCCCCTATTTTCTTTATTGTAACACATCCATAACAAAGTATAATAGCATGTAATATAAAAAAAATCAGATGTTTCTAAAACTAAATTTGGCTATACTAAGAATTTATTCTTGTTCTGTTTGTCCTACTATTCAAAGTTAATAAAACAAATCTCATAGGAAAAAAAATAAAGTTGTTCTTATTATTTTCAAGATTCTTTGACATCAAGACAGGTTAAGTCCTCAAAGAAGATGATAAGCATCAAAGAACCTCCTTATGGAGATGGCTTTAAATGTGGCAAACCATACACTGGGCACAACGTTCTCATTTCTGCCACAGACAGAAGTCTGCCTAAAAATGGGCAAGCTTGAATGCCAGCAGAGTAGACAGCCAAACTCTGCCAAGACAAGGTAAGGAAGTCCTTAATAGTTCCTGCCTCAAAAATATGTATTTCAGTTATATTGTGTCAGAAGCCTGAAGATGATACTCCAACATTATAGAGAGTTTTGGATGACTGTTAAGGCAGCAAACTGTCTCTGTTTTTTGTTTTGTTTTTTGTTTTATTTTTTGTTTTTTTTGTTTTTTTGCTTTTTTTCATTTTGGAAGCGGCTAACTCAAATAATTGAGTTTTATTCCTTCTCAAGTCTCTGATGGGGATGTAGACCAGATAGTTTAGTTTTATGGTTAATCTAAGTTGTTATCAGGTTAAGATGTTTTTAGGTCAGATTGATATTTTAAGTTGATAGAGATGAGATATAATAGATATTGATTTACATTCAGAATTTTAGCCTCACCAAGATAGGAAAGATGTTTTCCTCAAGAATGTCAAATACAAATAGGCAAAACAATATGAATGTAACATTTATATCATTTCTCATTGCTTTGTGGCTCTTCTTGTTGTATGTAGTTTATTTAATTTATGTGTAATAATATAAATATATATGTAAAAAAGAAATATAATTTAAAAGAAGAAAGCTTCAGTGAGTGAATGCTGTAGCAAGAAGGACACTTGGGTAGATACAAATGTCAGTGAAGCTGCCTAGGATCTCAGTAGAAGTTCTCAGGAGGTCCTTCAGTGCTACAGAAAGATGATGTGTTAAATCTTACCCGTCTCAAGGGCATCTCTACTAAGCAGGCTGAGGATGCGCATTCAATATTTGGAAACCAATTCACCCTTGCTTATAGGTATGGTTATAGAGGCCATGCCTATTCATGTGGCAAGACAACAAATGACTGTAAATGTAGATTCCACCATAAGCTTGGTGGAGTCAATCTGACCAAGTTCCAATGTTAGCCCAGTACAATCCTTGTATAATGAAATTTTTGTGTTTGTAAATGGGGCAAAGAAGGCTTTGAGGCTTGTACTATGTACCTGTTTCACAGCTATTATTTAACTAATATTTGTTGTATTAAAGAGGCTTTCCTGTAATGAGATAAAAGAGAAAAACTCCTCAGGCCTAATTATAAATTTGACGTAAGCCAAAAATGTTGTCTGTGCTTCATCTTACCCCTAGCCAAGATACTGCTGAGGACAAATAGAGAAATGAATCATTTTGAATGAAATATAGATAAAAGCATAGAAAATGAACCACAGGACCTACTTTGTAAGGATGCTAGAGAGTCCTGAAATAAGGATGCATGTGGAATCCTGGTCTATGGGAAAGCATCTCTTTGGTTGGTTAGATATCTGGAGGAAGGGTGTTATTAACAAAATATTCTAGAGAAGAAGCAAGAATATACCCTAATAGAGGGAGGTTGACGTACATAGATTCTTAGTACATTGATGTCAATTAAAACAATCAACTGCAGATATAAAACAGTCAATTATTCTAATGGATTTTAGCTGATTGTTCTTAATATAATCAATAAAGTCATGAAGAGATGTCATTGCATAAGGGATGGGGACTCTATTTGAACTGAAAACACAAATTGGCTTTGGAATGGTAAAATCTTTAGGGTTGATGTGTCAATGATCTGACACCTTCTGGCTTCTACAGACACTGAATACACATGGTACGCATACATACATGCAGGCAAACTTTCATATGTATAACGTAAAAACATAGCAACTGAAGATCTGTCTTATATATGGTTTAGATTAAATATACTATCTTGATGGGAAAGGTTAAAGGGATATATGACTAATTCTTCCATACCTTGGGTTCAGATAAATTAGATTAGCCATTTTCAAACTATTGTATCTGGAGGGTGATTTAAAGAAGTTCAACTGAACCAGAAGATACATTATCACATATAAAGTTTGAGTTTTTACACAGTCAAATATAAGACAAAACAAAACATAGTGGTAAAGTTATTGAACATGAACTAATAAGGAATTTTAAAATTAATGAGGAGAAAGGCAATGGATGTCAGACTCTCAAGGTCCTCAATAAACCATCCTTAGGTAGTTCAAAAATATGACTAATAGTTGATGGGTGACTAGAAAAAAATATCCGGACAAAATAAATGCTTCCAAAGGTAAGATTCACTTCAGCTCTAGACTGTTTAGCAAAGGTACAGACCTTCATTTATGGGTAGTGGAAGGATGTGGTGATATAATGTTTTAGGAACACATCTAGGGTCACACAGAATAACAAAGAAGAGAATGACTAATTTTAGTTGTGAACATATTAATTAGGACTCTGCAGAAGGGCTGGCTTTAGAGAGAAGAGAAGTTGCATATATTTTAATGTGAGTACAATACAGGCATGTAAAATTTCAGTGAGAAGACAAAATAACGTTTTCAATATTAAAATAATACAATTTAGCAACAGTCATTAGTTATTATGATTGATCACAGAGAATCATAAAGATGTTTTTGAATTTGAATTTTTTATTATGTTTCTTTTTAACATATACATTTATATTATTACACATGAATAAAATAAACTACATACAGCAGGAAGAACCAGTAGACAATCAGGAATTATATAAATGTTATATTCATAGTGATTTGGCCATTTGTATTTGGCAAACTTGAAGTAAACATCTTTCCTATCTTGTTGGGTCTAAATTTCTGAATGGAGTTTAATATCTATCCTATCTCATATCTACTAACTTAAAACATCTAGCATGATCTAAAAACATCTTAACCCCTAACCTCCTAAGCTGAATTGACAGACTAAACTATCTGGTCTTCAAACCCATCAGAGACTTGAGAAGGGATAAAACTTAAATACCTGAGTGAACCTGAGTGCAGGTTAGCAGCTTCCAAAATGAAAAAATGACTGAGTCAGTTTACTGCCTGACCATGCACCCAAATCTCTCTATAATGTTGGAGCATCCTCTTCAGCCTTATGGCCCAATATATCTGACAGAAATATTTGTAAAGCAAGTATTGAGGACTTGCAAACCCCACTCTTGGCAGAGTTTGGCCGTCAACTCTGCCTATATCTAAACTTGCCCATTTTTAGGCAGAATTCTGTCTGTGTCAGAAACAAGGACATTTTCCCCAGTTACTGGTTTGCCATATGTGAAGCCAACTCCATAAGGAGGTTCTTTGATGCTCATCATCTTCTTTGAGGCAGGCTGGGTGTTGCTAGGAGTTAACTTGTCTTGTTGACAAAGAATTTTTAGAATAATAAAGACATCTTATATGCTATATTCTGTAGGTCCCTGAGGGTTTTGAAGACCCTATTTAACTATTTTACCTCATATGTCTATAGAGTCATATCTATGAGACTTAGAGTATACATTCTTGTGATATTTTTGACATGAGCCTGATTTGCGTCAATCTACAAAATTCAATATCATTGAATTAAAAATAACCCTCTTGTGAATAACAATGAGGGCCTTGCCATGTGGAGTAGATTCACTAATCTACCTTTTGTTCTATCCTTCCCCTATATTTCTACATCCCCCTTTCCTTCTTTTCAGCTCCTACCTCCTTACCTACAAAAGAAAGATAAAGGAAAAGAGATACATTCCTGAGTCAAACCTAATTTCCTTTCTATAAAAGACCAATACTACTTATAACCAACTCCCAATGAAAATAAGCATCTGTAGACCAAGAGAGTAAACAGAAACCTTAGAGGAAATGGCACATCATTCTCTTAAGGTTTCTTCAGGCTGATTTAGGGCAAATAATTCCTCTGAAGGCCCCCCCCCACACACACACACACACAAAACAAAAAAATTGGGGAAAAATGGTTAAGTAAGCCAGGCATAGCATTTGTGGTCCATTTTTCTAAAGTAGTGAAATTCCAGGTTTAATAGGAGTCCTATGTGGGACAGTCTGAACTGCTGGACCAATTGGAATCAGAAAATTTCTACAATGCTGTCCTGGAAGAGATAAACTGTATGTTAGGGCTTTTGTAAATAAAAACATATGAGAAAATAAAATAGCCTAAAGCGTTTTTTTTGTTTTTTTTGTTTTTGAGTTTTCAGAACAAGATGAATTTTGAAGAATAAGAAAAGAAAAATTACTACCTTAGAAGTTGAGCGGCCAGAGATGGGTCATGACTGACTATAAAAATAAATAGGTAGCCAATGAAAAAGGAGAGGGGGCAGGTGCAGGTTATTTAAGCTGGAATGCCAAGAAATGACAACGCAGGCTGTTGCATTATATCATCACTGTGGCGGTTAAGACCACTGATAATGTTACACAAGTTATCGCTCCAGAGGATGGGGATGACAGCCAGCCAGATGCTAAGGACACCAAAGGATGAGGGTTGCTGACCTAGGCAGACCTGATGGCTTTAATAAAGAAGGTAGTAATGAGTCATGAAGTTTAATGAAAAATCCTTAAATGAAGCATTTTTGTCTTAGCCATTGGAGAAAAATAGCTTGGAAGTTGTAATGAATAAGAAGAGTGCATTTAAAGTATAGGCTAAAAGAATGGGCCAGAGGTGGTATTTTTTTTAAATTAAAGTATTTTTTTTATCTTCCTTGCATGCATATAAGTACATATTATGTGTGCATATATTAATATATTCACGATTGAGTTCTCAGTAGTGTAGTCACTGGTTAAGTTCTTTTTGTTCAAATAAGTAACACATACTCACACTGCTACAAGCAATTCCAGTTAAACTCTGTGGCTCACAGAACAGGGCATAAAAATAGGAAAGGGTCTTTATTTTTTTTTTTAGGAAAAAAGCAGATTCAACAGGAATGAAGGGCTGACTGTACAAACATCATACAGCTATAATAATATATGAAATTGTGAAATGATAAAAATAAAACATGATCATGAAATATACATTTAAGATTTAGTATTTAGGAGTGCTTGATGCTTTTGTAGGGTTTTCGTGCTTGGTACCCACATGACCCACATGGTGCCTGACAGCTAACTAGAATTTAAGTTCAAGGACCTGACATACTCTCATGGCTTCTGCAGGCAGCGCATGCACATGATACACACACTAATACACATCATATAAAACAAATGCCACTGAGATGTGATAGGAGAAGAATATCAAGGCCCCCCCACCTAGAAAAATAACCATAGGCAAACAATATCTGTTGATAGAGGGAGAATCGGACTTTTTTTTTTTTACATCAAATAATAGGGCTGAAAACTGGAATAAGAATAAGAAAATATGCATTTAACTCTCTTGTTTGATACTGTTTCCAAATGGTTGATGCGTATCTGCGTACACTCTTACTAATATGTGTACCTATTTCTAATGCCAACTGAGAGTGCCTCATCAATTAGTACTTAGTAGTAGTAAGATGTCCTCCCCCAAATCACAGGAAAACTGTGTTTTCTAGTAAACAGACCAGTGATGGTATCCAGAAAAAAAAATGTACTGTTCCATATTAACAGACACTGTAGGGTTAATTATCTTTCTGAAGCAAGCATGTGAGGTGCTAGAAGTTTCCAAATATAGACTCCTTGTCCTCAAATCATCTTTCAAATGTAGAAATCTGTCTTCTCTTTGCTCACCCAGTGCTAGTTCACTATCGTCTTTAGCAACTGGAAATTTCAGCATCTAAGGAGTTGTGAGGGTTGATCAAGCACGCAAATGTCTTATTTTCATTCTCTTTAACTGCTTAGCATTTTTTTTTTAAATCTGGAAGAAGCTGAGTGTAAATAATAACAACGCCTTTGGCCTGCAGATCAGCTGAGGACTGTGAATCTGTCTTCACGAGATGGTAAAGGATGGAAGTGATATAGAGTACAGGCACTTGGCCAAGAGTCTCATCTCTTGCCTTTTAGACAGGTAAGTCGTCATCTCTGGTTTTGGCAGATGCTCATGTCAGTTCATATTTTTATTAACAGTAACTACAAACTTGTGAAAAATAGAAGGGGGAAATACATAACGCTTCTTCACTGACTTTCACTACATATGCAGTCATATGCTATATTATTAGCTAGATAGATATAAAGTATGCATGAATATATGCTGAAGCTAAGTATATAGTTAATGTTAGTCTCTTGTTTTATGTCTTAGCTCTACCTCATTAGTGCTGACGTTTATATAACAGGGTAAGCTAACTTCCTGATACACACATACACACAAAAGAAATATTGATTGACATAATGAGTGATTGCTAGAATTGATATGAAATAAACATAACTGTTTATTTTATATATGGTAATCTAACATACATGTAAATACATATATATGTGTATGTGAATATATGTGTGTGTGTGTGTGTGTGTGTGTGTGTGTGTGTGTGTGTGCGTGTGCTTGTGTGTGTGCGTAATATTGTTATTTGCTCAAGTTACCCAGAATATAGCAGAGGAGATGCCATCAGTTTCGGTTAAGATAAGTCTCTGCCATTCCACTTGTTCCTCTTTTGTAGACTCTTCCACACTCAGCTGGATCAGTTTTCCACAAACAGGCAGGAAGTAAGCAGCGTGGTATGTAATACCCTCCAGAGTATAAATGGGCTTTCAAGGCCAGGATGTGGTTGTAGAGTTCTCATGGACATTGGCTTTGTGTTGACTTCACGAGTGGTTTCAGGTAGATGGAGACAGTGAAAATGTCTCTTGTATGTATGGAATGACGGGGACAAATGACAACAGCTGGAGTGTAGGCATATGTTTTACCTAGGATTTAGTATTTATTTGGCCTTTCCTTCATCTTGTTGTCATCTACAATTTTTCACTGTTTACAGTTACTCATGATCTCTGACAGAAAAAGGCCTGACTTCAACTGTCAATCTCATGTCTTCTTAGGTAGCATGGAGAGCTCCTACAGATCATCTACCTTTCTTCCACCCAAATTACTAGTTTAGGGCATGGGCATGAGCATGCACACCACACACACACACACACACACACACACACACACACACACACACACACACACAAATAAATGAGTAATTTCAAAACCTTTTTTTAGTTGTACAGACTCTGACATGGTGTATCTTAAAAATGATAAAGCATGTAAATTCTCTATCGGAGCTACTGGAACATAATGAATATCCAAAATATTGCCTTAGTCTCCCATATAGTTTGCTTCCATGGCACTTTTAAACTTTTCTCTCAATGCTTGGATTGCTATCTGTTTTCCTTGCACCAGGAAATCTTAAAACAGGAATCAAGGCACACTACTCCTCCTGTTAGACAGTTTTCTAAACATTTTATGGAAACATAAAAGTACAGTTTGAAGATACTCACAAAACAATGTGGCTAGACTGATTTACCATGTAAATAGATCAGCATCAGCCAGTGAGGTCCGAACAAAACAAACACAACAACAAATTCCCATCCACAGATATGAACAATATGCTTGAACACTTAACTTGATATAAATGATTCCTTGTGAAGAAGTGCCTAAGTGATTATTTTAAAGTAGTGAAACAAGTCTTAATTCTGCAGCACAAAGTGTGCTGGAACACTCTAGAATACACTGCAGCCCATTTCCTCTTCTTTAAGTAAACCACAGTTCTGCTTTCAGTGTTTCATGGCACTGCAACACACCTTCCCAGAAAGCTAGGAAGCATTTTCTTCAAGTTAGTTGCAATCAAATCCTAAAAAAATGCTTTCATTGTACAAGTACATTATTATTTAATGGAATACCTGAGAAATCCAGGCTAGCCATGATGACAATAAACTGACCAGCACAGCAGCATTAACAGAACAGAAACTGTCTTAGTGATTCAGCATACTGTCTTGTTGAATGCCATTTTAGTAAATAGGATAAGTAATTTCATATGATAATCAAAAACTGATCAAAGCATAACCTTTCCTTAGACAGGAATTGGATCTCATAAGCCATGATCCTAAGCACTGCCCCCAACACCATGCTGCCTGCCATGCAAAGTAGCTTTTGTCTCGAGTAGCTTTTTGTCTCTAATAATAAACACTGTCCCTGGCCAGTTGGAGGCCATGTGTTGAGATGGAAAATTATAACTCATATAACATGTCTAAATCAATAAGTGACTTGGAATTTCAGTGAACAAGAAATTGCATAGACATGAAATTAACTCATTTTTGATTTTTGGAAGTTCTTGGTTGGCAAGACATAACCTAGCTTATGGGAACTAATTAACTCCATTAACAGTCTTAAGGAGTCTACTTAGGAATTGGATGGGACAAAAGATTTGAAAATATTGAAAAAGGCTAAACATTGTTGTTTTAATCCTGCAGCTGTGTTTCAATTAAATCATTGGCAATTGTAAACAAGTCTCGACATCATAGCTGACTTCACTGCCTGGGCATCATTCATCCCTGCAGTGAACTTTACCAGCTGTGTTTGCCAAATTCTGATTTCAGTTTTAATTTGGCAGAAAAGTTAGGCTCCCACACCAGAGGCTCACAGCTGGAATGGACTTTGCTGGAAGCAAACGGAGAATTTTCTGATACTTTTTCTATCCGCATCTTTGAGGGCAGGCTCAAACACACAATGGCCGCAGTGCATTCTAATTTCTGACACACCAACCTGCTCTTTGTGCTAGACCTCAATTTAAGATTAGTCACACTTATCAGTGTCTCTCATACTATATGCAACAGGATTAATTTATTCATTCATTCTTAATTAATTTATTAACCTACTTATTCACTTTAGGTCCCCTTGCTCCTCTCCTTCTGGTCCCATCCTCCCTCCCTCTTCTCCCTCTGCTGCCTTATTCATCAAAAAGGGGAGTTCCCCAACAATCCTTGCCCCCAGCTCATAATGTCGCATCAGAACTGAGCACATCTTCTTTCCCTGTGGTCTCCTGAGGCACCCCACTAAGGGGTAATGACCAAATAGAAGGCAGCAGAGTCCATATCAGAGAGAGTTGCTGCTTCCTCTCCTTACTAGGAGACTCACATGGAGCCTAAGCTGCCCATTGGCTACATCTGTGTAGGAGGCCTAGATGTAGTCCATGCGTGGTTCTGGCTTGGGGCTTTAGTCTTCACAAGGCCCTGTGGGTCCTGGTTAGTTGGCTCTTTTGGTCTTCTTGTGTAGCTCTTCCATCTCCAGGTGCTTCTGTCTTTCCTTGCATTTTCCCACAAGACTTCCTATGCTTTGCCTAATGTTTGACTGTGAGTCTCACCATCTGTTTCAATCAGTTGCTCTGTGGAGCCTCTCAAAGGACAGCTATGATGGTCTCTGTCACACAACAGGATTTAAATGGTTAAATATATATCAAGGGAAACTATCATTTTGTAAAAAATAAATAAATAACAAGAAGTGTAGGTGTAGCCAAAACTGCATGCATTCACTGGGGATATTTGAACCTGAGGTGATGTTGGACACCACAAATTTACTGAATATGGACAGGTATGTATACTCCCCCATGGCCTCCACAAAGTATTTTCCAAAGCACATGGAACTCCAAAAAATTCCAGTCTGATTTATTGTATTTGGGGAGAATGATAGCTAATGAGAAAATGATCCTAACAAATTAAAACAAAGAAATAATTCAGATTATGTCAGATGGTGTTATGTTCAACCCTCACCAAAAAAAATTGTAAGGTCATCTTGGCAATTTGAGTATTAATTTTGTGCTTAGTGATTATGTAGTATTTATAATTTGTTTAAAAAATGACATCAAGCTTCATATTGTGAGATTCCAATACAGAAAAATGTACAGAGAAATAAAATATCACCTCATCTAATTTTTACATTTACTTCAGACAATGATAAATCTCTTTATCCTTTTGGGACCCATGTGACTTCATTAAGATTTGCTAACTTCTATGTGACCAAGAAAGGCTTTGAACATATATATTGATGGGTTTCCCCAATGTGAAAACACAGAAGGCCCAAACATATAGGGTATTTATCAATATCTTACATTCAGCAGTCAATTAACTATAAGATGTTTATGATATTATTTCCTTCCAGTGAGCTATTATGTGGGAAGGACAAGCCACTATTACACAATGAGTCTTTCGAGTAGCACGAAAGATTTCTGTAAACAGCATCCTGTCCTCTTGTTCAACGACAATTATAACCCTTCAGCATTTTGCAGACTTGGCCAAAGGAGAAAGAATAAAGTATCCACGTCCATGTCTATCAGGCAGGTCTTCACCACCAAGTCCCCTCACAGTAAAATGCTCAAAGTTAAAAGGGTGAAAATGACTGCTCTCTAAGATGCTAAGAGTAAAGGGAGGGAAGAAGTGGGGCTCCGTCCAGGTAGGGAAGGCTTCCAGAAATGCTAAAGATATGATACTTCTGGAAGAACAACATTCTTGCAGGTCCTCATTTGTATTTCTAATTAACTAGAAAATAATGGAGAAGAATTGGGGCACGTTTTTACCCAGTGTGTACTTATCCACTGTGTGAGCCTAATTAACACTTTTCTCCAGAAAAATCATGGAATTAAAGACAGGGCTTAATTATTCATTGCTATTTTAAAAATACCTTGTTTTTATACCTTTATGTTGAGGGCTTAAAAATTAGGATATAAGAGGCTGGGGAGATGGCTTACTGCACCAGAATAAGACTTCATCCCACACAAATGACAAACAGGCATTGAGTTTCACATGAAATGCACTTGGGAGGGAGGTACAGAGGATTCCCAGGATAATCAGGGTAGCTCTGCTAACTCAACTGCTAAGCTCTGGGTTCACTGAGGCCCCACTTTAATGTGTAAAGTATAGACCTCTTGAGAAAGACACTCAGTGTCAACTGCTGGCCTCCACATGCGCATTCATGTGTACCTGACAGTCATGTGTACCCATGCACATCTTAATACACACACACACACACACACACACACACACACACACACACATACATACATACATACATTCAGAAAAATTAGTATACAGCAAGTAAGTTCATTTTTGTGGAAATGAAAATATTGACTTTCTTGCTGGATTGTTCTAGTTTGAGTTTGTATGTGCATCAAGTTTCATCGAAGAGTAAAATGGGCTGAGCACAGTGACACAGAAACGTAGCTCTATAGCCACATAGAGGTTGTAAAAATGTTGGTCTCCTGGCTTTCCCCCACAGCTGCTGATGTAATTGGTCTTGTAGGTGATGTAATTGGTCTATAGGAACTGTTGCTTCCTAAGATTTTACTATCAAACAAAGGTGGAGAAAAGTTGAAATGTTTCTTTAAAAATTTAACATAGACGCACATAGATCATGTTCTGTGGACTTGGGAGGGACGGGGCCAGCCCTTCCCATCTTTACCAACCTGAAACTGATGCTGAGGCTACAAATTCCTAGTGTCAGGGTCTAGCCTGTGACTGCAGGAAGAGCTGAAAGAATCTGCTATCTACCAACAAGAAACAGCTATGATGCAAAAATACTAAATAAAATACTTGCAAAACGAATACAGAAACACATCAAAGATATCATTCATCATGACCAAGTAGGCTTCATTCCAGGCAAGCAGGGATGGTTTAATATACGGAAATCCATCAATGTAATCCACCATATAAACAAACTGAAAATAAAAAACCACATGATCATCTCCTTGGATGCAGAGAAAGCATTTGATAAAATTCAACACCCATTCATGTTTAAAGTTTTAGAGAGATCGGGGATACAAGGCACTTTCCTCAACATAATAAAGGCTATATACAGCAAGCCAATAGCCAAAATCAAAGTAAATGGTGAGATACTCAAGGAAATTCCTCTAAAATCGGGAACAAGGCAAGGCTGCCCACTCTCTCCATATCTCTTCAATATAGTACTCGAAGTTCTAGCCAGAGCAATAAGACAACAAAAGGAGATCAAGGGTATCCAAATGGGAAAGGAGGAAGTCAAATTATCCCTCTTTGCAGATGATATGATAGTGTACATAAGTGACCCTCAAAATCCCACCAGAGAACTCCTAAAGCTGATAAACACCTTCAGCAAATTGGCTGGATACAAAATTAACTCAAAAAAGTCTGTAGCCTTCCTATACACAAATGACAAGCTTGCAGAGTAAGAAATTAGGAAAACCACACCCTTCACATTAGCCACAAGCAATATAAAATATCTAGGAGTTACCCTAACTAAGCAAGTGAAGGACTTGTATGAAAAAAATTTCAAAACTCTGAAGAAAGAGATTGAAGATGACCTGAGAAGATGGCATGATCTTCCTTGCTCATGGATCGGGAGAATTAACATAGTAAAAATGGCCATCCTACCAAAAGCAATCTACAGATTCAATGCAATCCCTATCAAAATACCTACACAATTTTTTAAAGACATTGAAAGTTCAATTCTGAACTTCATATGGAAAAACAAAAAACCCAGAATAGCTAAAACAATCTTGTACAATAAAAGGTGCTCCGGAGGAATCTCCATACCTGATCTCAAACTGTACTATAAAGCAATAGTAATTAAAACAGCATGGTACTGGCACAGCAACAGGCTGGTTGATCAGTGGAATTGAATCGAAGACCCAGATATGAATCCACACACATATGGTCACTTGATTTTTGACAAAGAAGCCAAATCCATTCAATGGAAAAAGGATAGCATCTTCAACAAATGGTGCTGGTCTAACTGGAGGTCTATGTGTAAAAAAATGAAACTGGACCCATATTTGTCACCTTGCACAAAACTCAAATCCAAGTGGATTAAAGACCTCAACATAAAACCAGAGACACTAAGCCACTTAGAGGAAAAAGTGGGAAAGAGCCTGGAACATATTGGCACAGGAGACAACTTCCTGAACAGAACACCAACGGCCCAGGCCTTAATGTCAACCATTAATAAATGGGACCTCATGAGGCTGAGAAGCTTCTGTAAGGCAGGAGACACTGTCAAGAGAACAAAGCGACAGCCTACAGACTGGGAAAAAATCTTCACCAACCCTACATCTGACAAAGGTCTAATATCCAAAATATATAAAGAACTCAAGAAATTAAACACCGCCAAACCAAATAACCCAATTGAGAAATGGGGCTTGGAACTAAACAGAGAATTCTCAACAGAGGAGTATCAAATGGCTGAGAAACACTTAAAGAAATGCTCAACCTCCTTAGTCATCAGGGAAATGCAAATCAAAACAACTCTGAGATTCCATCTTACACCCATCAGAATGGCTAAGATCAAAAACTCAAGCGACACCACATACTGACGAGGATGTGGGGAGAGAGGAACACTCCTTCATTGCTGGTGGGAATGCAAACTAGTACAGCCACTTTGGAAATCTATCTGGTGCTATCTCAGAAAAATGGGAATAGGGCTTCCTCAAGACCCAGCTATCCCACTCCTTGGAATATACCCAGAAGATGCTCCAGCACACAACAAGAAAATTTGCTCAACCATGTTCATAGCAACCTTATTCATAATAGCCAGAACATGGAAACAGCCTAAGTGTCCCTCAGTAGAAGAGTGGATAAAGAAACTGTGGTACATATACACTATGGAATACTACTCAGCTATTAAAAACAAGGAATTCCCGAAATTTGTGAATAAATGGATTGAGCTAGAAATTATCATAATGAGTGAGTTAACCCAGAAGCAGAAAGAATCAAATGGTATATACTCACTTATATCTGCATACTAGCCCAAGGGGCATGTCCCACGAAAGCCTTCACTTACCAGGAAACTGGGACAGAGGGGAGGGCATCCTATTGGGACTCTAAATGAGAGACGCATGGGAGAATAGCAAAATAAAAGTATACAGAAGGGCCTAGAAATCTACAAGTAGAACAATATGATAGGCAGATTTGGTCCCAGGGGTCCTGCTCAAACTAAGGCACCAGCCAAGGACAATACAGGAGGTAAACTTTAAACCCCTTCCCAGATCTAGCCAATGGTCAGAATATTCTCCACAGTTGAGTGGAGAGTGTGATATGACTTTCTCACGTACTCTGGTGCCTCACATTTGACCATGTCCCCTGGAGGGGGAGACCTGGTGGCACTCAGAGGAAGGACAGCAGGTAGCCAAGAAGAGACTTGATACCCTATGAGAATATACAGGGGGAGGTAATCCCCCTCAGGAACAGTCATAGGGGAGGGGAATAATGCGAAAATTGGGGGGTGGGGGAGGAGGAATGGGAGGATACAAGGGATGGGATAAACATTGAGATGTAACAAGAATAAAAAAATAAATAAATAAATTAAAAAAAAAAAAAAAAGAAACAGCTATGGAACAACTTCCTGAAGACCAAGGCTAGTGAAAGGCAGATGTTTTGTTTATTTATTTTTAAATATTTCTTTATTTTACATTGTGTGTATATATGTGTTTTGTTGAAAGCATGTATGTATGCCATGGGTGTACCTGGTGCCCACAGAGGTCAGCAGAGGGCTTTGGAACCTCTGGAACTGTAGTCATATATAGTGGTGAGCCACTATCTGAATTCTGTGAACTGAAGGTCTCTGCAAGACCAAAAAGTACTCTTAGCCACTGAGACATCTCTCCAGCCTCCAAATAATGACTTCTTTACCTGTTTTGAAAGATCACACTAGATCATAACCATAGCATTCCTTTGACATGGAAACAGAAATAAACATACAGACTGTGTTAGAGGAACAAGGAAAGACCTACCAGGCTGAGCAAACATTGGTCTAGACAGCACATTTACTCTTTCCCTTGATCAAACTAGTTTTTACATCACTACTTTGCAATGATTGAGTGAGGAAGGAGGGAGAAGCATAGAGAGGCCTCACCAAAAAGCCTTGACATCTTGACCAAGCTTATGACATCTACTTGACTTAACCTTGCCTTTGATGGAAAAGTAACATCCAGGTCCTTGATTTTCTAGATTCTTTACTGGTCTACATCTCAGTTCCCAAAAGAGGCTATTCAGAGGCATTGTTCCATACAAACATATGGGTTACTTTAAAGTAAGACTTTGGCTCCCAGGTCTTATTCTGTTTTGTGTCTTTGGAGTTTAACATAACACACATAACAAACTATGTATCTTTATACTCAGTTGTCTACAATTTTATCCAATGGCTTAGTAACTACACCAGAATTATTGGGTTGTCTGATCATTCTGGTTTTAAGACAACATTCCTAGTTGGCTCCAAAAGGAAGCAAATGTCATAGGTTTGTAGGTAACTAGAAGTGAAATGGTAAGGTCTATTTAGTCAGAGCCTTAGGTTGCCAATCCCAATTCAGTGAAGTACTTCCTGACTCGGCTTCTATAGTTCCTCATGAGTTCTCAATGTTCTGAAGACAAGAGAAGCAATTCTGAATGTTAGTGACCCAAATGTCTTTCTTTGCCTTGAGCACTTATATTAAACTCCTCCATTGCAGGAGTCAGAGTCTGATCTGACTTGGTAGACCTATAAAAGGAACATCAAGATGTGCCAATTTGTCTCTAAAAGCTAAAAAGCCAAAGAAGGAATTTTGAGTAGGAAATGTACATATTATTATGAAAAGAAGCTTATCTTCTTCCATGTATGAGCTAATCAATCTGGGACTCCATCTAAAGCGACTGGGAGCAGTAAGATTCCCAATATTGAGTAGTGTGTCTTGGTCTGCTCTCAGAAATGCAAGACTGTCAGCCGCACTGTGATGACAATGAAATGCATCTTCCAGGTAATGATCTCATCCAGTGTCACACCTGTATCTTTCAGAGGAACAACCTAATCCCTCTAAAAGAGCTTGCAATTTTAAGCTACCATATGCAGACTTTGTCATTTCAGCATTTCAGGAAACATTTTCATATTCCTGATTAAAGAAATATTTTACTATCTATCAAAATCTCCTGAGTAGCCCTAAGTCTGTATCTCTCTTTAGTAGGAGTTAGTAATTGTTGTTTATAACAAGTAATTTTGAGAGCTATAAAACATCCCTTAACTTAATCATCGTGCCTGTTATAAATTTCCATTTGCCTTTACAGCAAATTGCATGAACATAAGCAGACACACAGCTTATTAAATTTGTTTACTTATAGCTTCAGTTGAGAAAAACTGGTGTTCAGCTAAAATGTATGTAATGAGTAAGGAGGGAATCAAAAGTACCTTCTAGTTAGAGGCACTTCATGAGCTAAGCCTGTATTTCAAACCACTGTTTTAAAGAGAAAGAAAAAGAGAATTTGTGGGTGTGTTTAGATTTTAGATAGGATAATTCAAGCCCAAATGTAGGAAAGGAAATGGATACCCGTGAAAACCCTATTTTATTATATCCCTTCCTTCAATTGCTGGCTAAACCAACAGTTGTTCCCCTGTAGTTAATTGGAATATAATCTTTAAATATACATTAGTAGAAAAATTAGACAGTATCAGAAGACATAACAATTCCTAAGTTCCTAAATGCCTAAATTCCAATTTTTTTTTTACATTCCATTAATGTGAATTATAACTTTATGTTTCATCCTAGACTATATCCCTGGACTTTCTGTTGCTAAAATCTGAAAAGTGGCTTATGGTGAATAGCTTTTAGCTCAGTTCTAGGATGCTATTTTTTTTTTTTTTTTTTTTTTTTTTTTTTTTTTTTTTTGGAGAGAACACCCAGGAGTGGGTAAGAAATGAATCTATGAAAGTGTCTGCAGCTGCTTTTTGGCTGCAGCTGTCACTGGCCACCCAGTTCCCAACCCCAACCTGTCCTCCCTCATCATCCTGCCCCAACTGTGTTACACATTAGCTCATTAGCAGAGCCGCTATATAAGGTAACAACAGATGTGCAATTTTTTTTTTTCTCTAAAAATGCTTGTCTTCTATCACCTTGTAAGCTCAGGATCAACTTTAAGTGCCTAGACTTGTTCAGAAATTCACTTTACCACGTGAATCCCAGGCCCAACCAACAATACAACTTTGACATCGATTAACAGCATGACAAATTGGCAGAGATGCTAGAAACAGCTTCCGCGCTGTCAGTGAAGCATAGCTGTTGAGAAACAGCCCCTCCAGTAACACTCTGTCATTCTATGACAGGGCTGACAGACTCCGTCTCTACACCCCCCAGACTTACACAACACACACGAATACCCTCATCTGCACCCTTGCAAATCCAGTATTCACAAGGCCGTGCAAAGGGGGCTGCGTATGGCAAATAGCTGTACACAGATAGATGAACTCATAATTAGAGATGCACATGGGCTTACACAAACATAATTC
Source organism: Acomys russatus (assembly GCF_903995435.1). Classification (NCBI taxonomy): domain Eukaryota; kingdom Metazoa; phylum Chordata; class Mammalia; order Rodentia; family Muridae; genus Acomys; species Acomys russatus. The sequence goes on from NC_067158.1 coordinate 31,869,990, forward strand.
AAAGAAATGTATATGCCTCCCAGGTTATATTGACTGAACACCAGCTTCTTGGTAGAGTGAGAAAATATGAATGTTATTCTTCTCTGAACTGAGACTGTAAGATGTGATAGGGGTATATGTTCTATCCCTTCTTGCTTTTAGTATGCTTCTCTGTGAATTCTCTCTCTCTCTCTGCCCCCCCTCTCTCCTCTCTCCTCATCCATTGTATTTCCAAGAAAGTGATGGAACACTTAATCAGATTAATATATAATTTGATTGTATTTGAGATACATTTACTAACAACATAGTGGGACATTTAATCTTATTAATATATCAGTTGTGTGGAAATACTGCCTTGAAATGATGGTGTTGACTGAAATTTAGCCCTACTTACTTGGGAAGAATCATTTATGGTTGTTCCAGGTTGTGCAGAAATTAAATCTGTTCCCTTCATCCACCACTTTTAACTACTTCTAGAAGTTTGAACTTCATTGACTAGAACAACAAACAAACAAATGAACAAACAAATAAATAAATGGGAGAGAGGGCTGCTTTGCCTCTCAGATGCCAGAGGAGTTCCATTGCTTTATATAGTTAATTCTTACTTTCTAAAAATAAAGAACCTAATGTTGTCTTCATGACTGAAAACATCTGAAGAGAAAAGAAACAGAATAGCAGAGTGGTTTTATTGACTCAGGCTAAAGGCGAAATGCTGAGCCTGAGCTAGAACACAGGACCCCTGCCTGCATGCCTCCATGACCTGGATGAAGCATATTAAACTCTGAGATTGCAGTGTTTAAATATAGAACAAGAAATATAATATCACACTAAGTTTTCAGTAAATCATACAGAACAGCTCGTATGATCTGTGGGTATTCAGAGTGATGTGCACATTTACCTTTCTAATAATTTTTAAAACTGGCCTAGTCTACTATTAATGTGGTGAATAGTCTAGCACATTAGGTAGTGATGTATTGACTGGTCTTGTCTCTTATTAAGATTTTCTGTTTGTTTGTTTGTTTGTTTGTTTGTTTGTTTTATCACAGCAAATCCTAGTTCTCAGTTCTCGCTCTGCCATTTTTCAGTCTGTTGGTCTCATTCACCCAGGAGTCTTGCCATTGAAGGAGGGGAATCTTGCCTGGAAATAAGCCTTCCATACTGACTATACCCATTCTTCAGCAGATATGCAATTCGGCTTACAAGTTGATCCCCTGAGGTCTTTTGGAATGTTAGGTAACACCAAGTAACAGAGGTCTGAGCAATCAGAATACTTTGAGTTATAATTTATTGTCATCAGAGATCTGAAATGTGGTGGTGTTCCAGCATTTTTCAAAGTGCTAAACTCAGCATGGTGGTATGTGCTTGTCGTCACAGCTGCTCTGGAGGCTGAGGTAAGACGATCACATGAGCCAAGGAGCTTGGAACCAGTCTGAAGAACAGAGCAAGATGGCAGCTGGCTCAAAGTCATGAGATAATAGGGTACATTTGAAAAATATTTTAAAATATTTTAATAAAACTATACAACCCCTGAGGGGAGCTTATCAGTCTATATTCTCTATACAAAACTAAATCTAAAACTCTCAGTCTTTTTATATGTCCTTTAAGGGAAAAAGATCAACCTTCCTATGCTGTGATCCTTTAGTACAGTTCCTTATGCTGTGGTGACCCTCCCCCAACAATGAAATTATTTTTGTTGCTAGTTCATAACTTAACAACTTGCTACTGTTATGAATCGTAATGTAAATGTGTTTTTGATGATCTTGGGTGACCCCAATAAAAGGATCTTTCACCCTCCAAAGAAGTTGTACCCCATAGGGTGAGAACCACTGTTTTAGGGAAAGGAATGCAGAGTGGTGGGTTTCTCATGGTATTTGCACATCTACTAGACTGGATGTCACACCCAGTACCCATGGATCTATTCCTAACCAAGTGATTCTTAATCTATAACCAGTTGTATGTGATTGGTAATCCTGAAACGCTACACAAAAGTCAATTTTCCCTTACTAGTGTTTATTTCCTTCCCTACATCCACCAGAGTGAGAACCACTCACCTTCCATTGGGATGTAGTCTCTGTCTCACGGCCTTGTTCCTCCTTTCTGGGGAAGTACTTCTTCCACACTCACACTTGATCCTCGGTGTTCAGATGAATTAACTAACTAGGTTCTCAAACACTTCCATTTGGAACTACTGCCCCACATGGTAACAAAAAATATACCCTGGTTTTTTTCCTGTTACTAAAATCATAACTGAAGGGCTAAGGGTGTACCTGTGAGAGCTTGAATTGCATGCAAAAGGGTTAGGGTTTGCTCTCCAGCACTGACAATCAAAAGTTGTGAATGAACTCGAAGCTATAACAATGCTTTTACTCTTTTCCCAGTGTGCCACCAAATGTAAAAAAGCTCTATGTTACATCAATAAATACTAGTGAAAATTTTATGTAGGGACAAAAAATATTAAGATAAAATTTAAATGGCTTAATAGAAAAACCCATCTTGACATTTCTTTCAGGGAAGCCAAGTTCTTCTTGTTCCTCTCTTGGACATTTATGTGAGACCCCACCTCTATGTGAGACCCCACCTCTATATAAGACAGACCCCACCTCTATGTGAGACCCCACCTCTATGTGAGACCCACACCTCTACCCAAGTCTCCGTAGGCGGTCTGACTACCTTCCAATATACTAATACTACATGCTTTCACCATCAGTGTGATCTGGACTAACATTCTGTAGTCACTTATGTGTGGTACAAAATTCCACATCCGCTTCCTCACGAGGTTTCCCCTTCACTTTTCAGGACGCACTGAAGCTCAACAGCTTGCCTGAAACTGATCAGATCACAGCCAAGTGTTTTCTTTCTCAACTGTCTCTGTGTTTCATTCTGTGTCTCAACCAATGTCACCTCTGTTCACCCAGTAAATACGTTCATCTCTCCTGGCAAGGGCTCATGGTCTGTTTCTAAGTCCATCTCTACTGACTTTTGTTTTGTTTTGCTTTAATTTCAAGACTGGCTTTCTTTGTGCAGCCTTGGCTGTCTTGGACTTGTTTTTCAAAGATCAGGCTGGCCTCAAACTCACAGAGTTCTGCCTGCCTCTGCATCTCGAGTGCTGACTTTTATGTAGGTGGTTTTGAAGGAAATCTAATGCATAAAGTGTGAATCAAGCATTTACTCCTGGGAATTTCTAGAATAGCATACACAGACTTGACAGAAGGCAGCCCCTCATTGCATGATACTGCAATAGTGGGAGAAGCAACTGATTTTAGGCTACCCTGACTGGTGAGAGAAGGATGGTGAGCTGGAAATAATTTTGCTGCTGTGGATCTATACTTTCTGGGGAGAAGCACAGCTCAAATTTTATATAAGCACAGAGATCACTGAAAAGTATGCTACCACACTGTTTCACAAGGAAAGATCCATTGATGAAGATATGAGAGAGCTGGCATAATCCAGACATTGTGAAAACAGCTGTTCTTGTAAGAACCCATCCCATCCGAAGACAAGAACTTGTCAAGATGAGACACCACAGGATCCATAGAAAGATGCTACAAGAAAGATGAAAATGACTAGAAATGTGTGGGTGATGACTAAGTGTTGGCAGAAAAATATTACCAAAGAACAGATGTGAGTATGAGCAAACACAGGGACACAGTGAGAGCTTAAAAACCCACTTTACAAAGAGAGCATGAGTAAGAAGTGTCAAGCTAACCAGAAGAGAGGAGCCATTGTCTGGCAAAAGTTGGGAAGGAAGCAACAAAAGAGATAGAGAACAGCATCTACAAAATCAAGTCAGCACTGGCAACAGCACAAAGGAGAGCAGAAGCCGCTTAGAATCTAGTCAACCAGGAAAGGGTAGAGCGAAAAGGAGAAACTTAAGCAGATTAGAATGTCGCTGACAGCAAACACAGCACCAAAAAGGAACAAGGAATGTGTACACGCCAAATGGTGAGCCCCAAAAGTTCGGTAAGTGATTTGAAGCATGATTTCATAAGTCATAATATACAAAGAGAGTCTAGTCATATGTGTTAAAGCAGCTCACTGGGACTCAAGGCTTTTAGAAGAGAGTTGTAGTGGCCATCTGTCAGTTGCTGTGATAAAACACCTTGATCTAAGGCAGCATGAGGAAGAAAGAGTTTACTTGGCTCAAGATTCGGGAGGGCTAAGAGAAATAGAAATAACTGGGGGCTCTTAATCTCAAAGTCTGGCTCCAGTGACATACTTCCTCCAGAAAGGCTACCACACACAAACCTCACCAAATTTCACACCAACTGGGGGCGGGGGTGAAATATTCAAATACCCGTGACTATGGGTGGACACTTCTCATTGAAATCAAAACAACAGGTGAAGTACATATTTAGCATCTAGAAAAAAAAAAACATGTTTAAATCATTCATGAAATGAACTCAGCTACATTTAAAAACGATCCACAGAGACAATTAATGTTAGAAGACAGGGGGACAGCACCCAGCAGTCTCTATAAATTCAACTTTCCACGCAGGGTCTGAACATACTGAGTGCTTACTGTTGCTGACATTTTAGGTGGATGAGATACACTAGCAGCAACAAGCAGAGATGCATGCTTGTAGTATAGCTAGAGAGAAAAGAACACAATGTGCAAGGCAAAGGGGTAAAAGATGCAGCACGGGAAGATGTTACAAGTGAGTAACAAAAACCAAAACCTTGAGAGGCAAGAGAGAAAACACACCCTGTGAACAGCTTGCCATGGCCCTCCAAAAGCCTCACTTTAGAAAATGCTGGGTGTTAGGGCAACTGGCTTGTAATCTCACTACTGGAGGGCGCAGAGGCAGAGACAGACGCATCGCATCCTGTGCTCGCGGGCATGACAGCCTAATTTCTATAATGAGAGCTAAGACAATGAGAAACACTGCATCAGAAAAACAATATTCTGAGAGACGACAGGGTGAGTACCAGCACTCACTTGCAAAAACAAGGATTTACCAGGACCAGCATAGAGAGGCAGGAATACCTGTATATGCTATAATCCCAGAACTAGGAGTGAAGACAGCTGGAGCCAACTCCCAGCCTAGCCAAACTGATGAGCTTCCAGTTTAGGGAGAGAGCAGGCAGCAAAGCAACATGGAAGAAGGTGATGAAGGAAGATGCACAAAATCCTGTTCTGGTCTTCCTGAACCTTCACACGAGTGTGCGGACTCAAACATTTACATTTCCAAGAGAGAGACAGACAGACTGAGACAGAGACAGACACAGACAGAGACACAGAATAGGAGAACTGAGCATAGGAGAACCCAGCCTGAGGAATGAAACCTGAACTTGACCTTTGAACTCAACATGCAAATGCCTACATATTCACAAGCACCTACAAATATGTGTTCCTCTTCATACATGTACATGAAAAACCACACACACAAATACACCCACACAAAGAGATACTAAATGGGTGAAGTGAATAGAGATTATAAAAGCATGTCCAGTTTGAGAAAATTACTCTGGGCCTTACTGCGCCGAGAAGCACCGAGAAGACATGGCTGCTACTATTGTGTAGTAATAGAGAGTAGTAAGTTTAAATATAAAGGGGATTTTAGGGTCTTTTTTTCTCTTGGCTTCATGAGCTGCAATAATTGTAAGTGGGCAACTGTAGTAGCCACATGGCCATCAGTGCAAGAAGAAAGCTGTTGAGAAATCTAGAAAAATGTGGTAAAAGCATAATTTAATTAAGTATAATTCAATTAAATCTGCAAGGCCGGACCAAGCAATGAGGACCAGAACTTCCAGCCCCATTTAGCATGTCTTTCTGTTTTTATAAGATTTTCCATATAAATACCATGTGAAGGGAAACAATTAGTGAAACAGAATTCTAAACTGCCCAATGCACTTACGCACAATAAATAAGCACATTTTATGTAGAGAAATTATCAAGGAGCAACAAAAGCAGAAAGTACCACATGAAATATGACAGAAAAATAATTTTCATATAAATAAAAATATTTCTAAAACATAATTAGATACATGGAGTATCAGATTGCATGTCAAAGAAAATGCCTGACTTTACTCAGAAAGATTGGGAAATAAAAAAGAAAAAGAAAGAAAAGAAAAGAACCAGCATATTTTTCTGAAAAAATGAAATAAATCTTAGTGCTATTTAAGGGCAGATTATGATAAAAGAGACCATTTATGAATAGAGCATAACACCTCGCTGTTTAAAAAAAAATAATGACAGTAGGGTGTATGTGTGTGCATGCATGCATGCTGTCTGTGTCTGTGTGTGTGTGTCTGTGTGTGTGTGTGTCTGTATGTGACAAAGTGGGAAAGGGAGATAGAGAGAGAGGGAGACAGAGAGAGAGAAAGACAGAGATGTGTGGGAGGAAGGAAGAGAGAGAGAGGCAGAGACTGGTTTTTGTAAACCAGGGCTCCTGTTTAAAACAGCAGAACTTCTAGGTGTCTGTTCTTGCTGGAGACTGGATCTCTCCTGATTTTCTGGTTTCTACTGCTCAGCTGTGTGCTTCAGGCTAACTGGCCCTGGAGATTCTGAATGCAGTAATTCTCCTGCGTTCACTTCCTATCTTGCTATAGGACTCCTATAGCATTATAGGATTAGACAGATGTGCTACCATATCCAGCATTTTCTATTTTTAACACCAGTTCCTAGAATCTAAACTCTGCTCATCAGATTTTTGTAACAAGTACATTTACACATTGTGTCATCTTCCTGGTCCCAAGAGCTGAAGTTTTAAGCATATAAACATTTATATACATGAGTTATATCATTGTTATTAATATTGGAGACACATAGAAAATAACAAGTCCCAATAGTTTTATGTCAACTTGACACAAACTAAAGTCATTTGAGAGAACAGGAACCCCAATTAAATGGTGCCCATAAAATCAGGCTGTCGACAATCCTAAAAGGCATTTTTTAAATTAGTAATAGATGGGGGAGGGCCCAGCCAATTGTCAGGGGTGCTATCCTTGGGCAGATGGTCCTGTGTTCTATAAAAAAGCAAGCTGAGCAAGCCATGAGAAGCAAAGCCATGGCCTTTCCATCATCTCAGGCCTCCAGGCTCCTACCCTGTTTGAGTTCCTGCCCTGACTTCCTCAGTGATAAACTGATACTTAGAAATATAAGTTGAAATACACCCTTTCGTTCACAGCTTGCTTTTGGTCATGGTGTTTCTTCGCATCAATAGAAACCCTAACAAAGACAATGGGGAAAATAAATCACAACAAATTTTGATAAAAATATGACTCCTATTTTAAATGTGCCTGACATGGAGATATACAAGGAAACAATATATGTAAAACCCACTTGTTATTTCAGTGTTCAGATGCTATTCAAGTATCATTCCTAAAGGTAAACATTGCCGCCCTCCCCCAAGTCCATGGAATAAAGACAAACACATATGAGGTCTCAGCTATCAATAGGAACAAAACTCACCAAGATTAGGTAAAGGATAGACATGTTTAAAAGCAAGCCAAGAGCTCAGAAGGATGCATTCCATTGTTTCTGTGTGCAAGATTTCACCCAGTAAGGCACACTGCTCTGGAATTCACTCAAACTTCCGGCATTCCTCCCTCTTCAACCTGCCAGTGTGGAGATTACATTGTGAGCCATCATACCTGGTTTCATAAATCTTTATGGATAATAAAATGTTTAATAATGACAAAAACTAGAAACTACAAACTATTTGAAAATGAGAATGTAATATGGACTCTAAGCTGAAATGCTTATTGTAAGGAAAAAGTAAATAACTAATGTATTGAGAAAAAAATTGGGTAGGTGTGTGCGTTGCCTGTCACAGGTGACAATATTGTTGCCTTGGCATTCAGCTAACAAAAGGTCAGAAGAAAAGGAGTAAGTGCTCATGGGAAGAATTAGCATAGTACCCTTCTCACTGAGAAGAAAACAGGCAACTATTGAATATGAAGTGATAGGCACACTCTTAAGGGAAATGTGAAATAAAGCCATCAGTTTTCATTTGTGAGATTGAGACAGAGCAGAAAGTCTGACAACAAAATACAACTGCAGATGGAGAGGTAACCAGCCTCCTTCTCCACCCCTCAGGGCACCGTAAACAGTGACATGGTTGACTGGAGAGCAAAATGACAGAAAATAGCAAATAGACCTAGTTTCTGATGCAGAAACTCGATTTTTGAAAGTACTTTATTATACAATTAAGATTATACGCATTGTCTTACTTAATAATTCTAAAGACCTATTACAACTTTTTTTCCTAATAAAAAGATCAGAAGAGCCGTTTAAAAGGAAATTGTGAATGGTGTTACACAATATTCAGATACTGTAGTATGCTTTAATATTGAAACTGAGAAATTGTCAGTAATTATGAAATAGAATCAAAGTTAAGATCAGGTATGGAGATTAAAAGAGGAAAAATAAATTACCATTTAACTTATATTATTAAACACTCACATATTTATTCATTAACATATTCGAGATACACATGATATAGATATACATTCTGCATTCTGGAACTATAGGGGTGTTGCGGAGTATTGAGTTCATATGTTGAGATGATACATGATACTTGACGGAAAGAGAGAGCTTGAGTAAGACACGAAGTATGCATTGTGCAGGATGTTCAATGATGTACCCTTGGCTGTAGACACATTTCCAAAGAAACTATTTAAAATTGTATTTATATTGTACTTTTTGGTAATTTATATTATTAGATGACATTTATGCCCCCTCACCCAATTTTATATATTCTTCTGTTTTTACAACCCAACAAATCCGATTAGTCTTGCACATATGCACACGGGTGCAGGGCTGGTTGTTCATGGACCACAATGCCGAGGAAAACAGATTCTCCCTCCCTAGCCCCCATCCACTGAAAGACAATAGCTCCTAAGCTGGGAGTGAGGCCTTGAAAGCTCACTGCCTCTGTCTTCTAGTTTGTTGACTTCCCGGTTGCTGGGAAAAAACCTCATGATCAAGGCAACTGATAGAAAGAAGAACAATATTTTCCCAAGGTTCTAAAGGGATAATGATAATAATCCATCAGAATAAGTGAGTATAGCAGTGAGGAACAGGCAGAAGTGCAATAGGAAGAAGCTGAGAGAGCACATTGTCAAATGCAAGCATGAGGCAGAAAAAGGAGACTGGAAGTGGCATGAGGCTCTAACTGGCTTACTTCTTCCATCATGGCTGCTTCTCCTAAAACAACCATACTCTGCCACCAACTAGGCTTGAGCCTGTGAAGGACATTTCTCATTAAAACCATAACAAATGTCTTGGTCTTGCGCAACTATTATATTGGCAACTGTACCTGCTCCGTAAGTTTTTTGCTTTTGTTTTTTAAAATAAAAGACAAGAATTGACTATATGAGTGACTGAGGAAATAATCTAAATGTATAGAAAAAAAAGGATGAAGCAGAGACAGCATTTCATGGAAAGTCTATTTGAGCCTAGCCAGCTTTAGTAAGTTGTGACCCTTAACAATCACAGCACAGAAAAGGCACACACACTCTCTCTGCAACTTGCAACGTCTATACAACCTTAGTTGCGAAAGACCAAAGCTGAAACAACTCTATAGGAAGGAAGATTGATTTTTATAAACACACACTAGCCTCAAAGACTAGCCTTGAGGAAGACCTGACTGAGAAGCTAAAAGGTGTTCAAGAGTGCCAGGTCCATGACTTTCCTGCTCTCTCTTTCTGAATGCTGGAGTCATAGTCCTTTGCTATGCTGCTGTCATACACATCTTCTATATTTAGGGAGTGTGAGCCCAGGCAAGCACACAGCAATTTCCAAGTTCACATGCTTTGCTCTCCCCACCAAAAAGAGCCAACCCTTCTTCTATTTGGTAACAACTATAAAGCCACAGGGAGTGTCTGGCTCATTTGTTCTGCTTCCCAATTCCTCATGTAAGTAGGTGGAATAGATTGGCTGGAAAATTCCTCTGGAGATTTTAGATTGGAGCAAGAGCTGAGAAAATATGTCAAAACTGGCGCTCCTCTTCAGTAATGAAGCAGGTCTGGCTTAGCAGAAGGAAGGAGCCACTGCCTGCTGTAGAAGGGCCACAAAAAAACCCACCTGGAGCTGGCGTACACAGCACTGGAATGGCCATGCCACATTACAGTGTCCACCTAAGGAGATTCAGAAACAACTGTCAAAACCACACTTGAGTTCTGATTTTTAGCAAGGTAACTTTTTTCAACACTTTTCTTCTGCACCAAGTTAGAGTCATTGATAATGATATTTTTCTTCTGAGTTGGGCAGATAGAGCACACGTGTCTAAGAAATGCCTGGAAAATGTTTACATTTTGCCTATGTGGGTGGAAGTATTTAGTGACTCACTGAACACTAAACTCCAGTCTGCCCCATTTGTATCTGTTGTTAACAATACTTGTCTGAACCAGTTAGAAATAAACAAAACATCTGAATCTAACTGGATGAAGCAAAAAAAAAAAAAAAAAAATTAGCTTAGGTGGGTATACTGCACTGAGGTACAGCTGCCGACCTGGAGATCTGTGACAAGAGTGCTCAGCCATGCTCTGTTTTTCTGACTTATGCAAGGTTCCCTGGGGCATCTATCCCAGCTCTAGGCTTTATGTGGGGTAAACAAAAACACCCATCCCAATAGGAAATAACATTCAATTTAAGATTCAAATCTGTTAGCCACAGAGCTGGTTTTTTTTTGTTTGTTTGTTTGTTTTGTTTTTTTCTCCAGGTAAACCAAAAATGAGACCTTGAGCCATCCGTTATCCAGCCTGAACTGGCAAAATGGAATATATGAAATAACTTTCCAGAGGGTCTCAGTGATCCTTTGTAAACTGGACCTGTCTGTGACAGTGTGCTCCCATCAGCAAGACCCCAGTAAGAGGTAAGAATTGACAATGTAACGTCTAGATAAAGTCACAGGCTACAGTTCTGATAAATGTCATCTTGAAGGTCTGCCTGACAAAGGCTGAGTTGTCAACCTGGAGTACTTAGCAGTGGTGTTGGGACCTTTCAAAGATGGGGTCCAGTGGGAAGCAATCATTGTGTAAATTCCGGACAGGGCGTACTAGGACCCTGAGCTCGTTTCTCTCCTCACTTGCTCCCCTTTTACCCTCTTTTCTCTTCTCTCCTTCCCCCATTCCCTTCCTCCCATCCATTCCTTTCCCCTTAGTTTTTTACCCTGTCTCCTCTCTGCCTCTTTTTCCCATTCCCCCTTTCTGCTCTCCTCCCTACTTTTCCCCAATCCTCACCCCATTTTCACTCTCTTCTTTCCTCTTGCCTCTTTCCCCCTCTGTTTCCTTTCTCTCTTTCCTCTTACACAGACATCCGAGTTTCAAATCATCAAATGCTTTACTTTCGACCCATTTATCGACAGAAGATTCAAAGCACACCCATGCACTGCGCAACTTAGGAATGAGGACACAGTGAAAGAAACATGTTGCTAGGCAATTTCATCCATCATGCATGAATTACCACAGAACACTTATCTGCACCTACACGTTAAAGCATAGCCTATGATGTATCGTTTTGACATTACAAAAAAAAAAAAATGGTGAAAATGAGACATATAAGGTACTTCCAGAAGAAGAGGATACACAGGCTTTTAGAACAAGCTATTCTGGAAAGAATAAGAGGGCTCCTCAAAATAAGAGCAAAATGGTTCTATATATAGCACATGTAACCCCAAAACATGGCTTTGTCTTAATTATCAGGTAACACGTACTGTACAAATGTGTACAGAAGTACCTCCTATATGTTCACTGTATAAGAAGTATGGCAGTATGTCCATTTACTCATCAGCATCATATGCCATGGATTTGCTTCAACACCATGGCTAAAACATCCCCATGTGATGGTGCTGATGAAGTGACTTCTCATTGACCAAACAACAGAAGGCACACGTCCAGTCCATTCACATTACCTCCTAACTTTCTCAATAGCCTCTCTCTAGCACTCAAAAAAGTTCGCTGAACTTCACACTTCAAACGTCTAAAAGTACTGCTCTGAGCCCAGCCCCGCACTGTCATGTCTCATATCCTGGGTGTCTGATCTAGTAGCAGCCATTTTCCTCATCCTTCTCAGCCCCCAAAATCAACATTATTCTTTTCTTCTTTCCAGCTTCACCGCCCACCCAAAACTCTAACATCAGGAAATCTTTTCAGCTCTTTTCTTCACTGTGCCTGGAACTCAGCTTCTTACCACTCACTAGCTCTATAGTACAGCTTGACCTGAGCAAACGGTGTTAATCAAACAGCTTAATAATTCTCAGCCTAACAGGAGCACTGCAACACTTCTGTACAAGGTAGATCACGTGACCCCTGTGCTCAGACTCCCAAATTAGCCTCCAAATAAATGTAAGGCACCAACTTCAAATCCCTCTGGTTATCTGTAGAGCTTCATGCCATTTCACCTCCTTGCTAGTGTTCTAATTCCTTCCTGGGCACTCACTCTGCTCCAGTACACTAGCTACTGTGTGGTCCTTTGATGTAAGCCACATGAGGTCACAGATGAAAAGACTTCCTCTCAGATCCTTCATGCCTCAGAACCTGGCTCTTTGTATGTGAAATATCACCAGCTGAGTGAGGTCAATTTCCATCCAGTATATTGGTATACTCAACCTCCTCCCAGCATTCCAGTGGTGGATACTTTCTTTGATTCACTAGCTCCTTTTCACCTAATTCATGTGTTAATGTAAGTCACTGATGTGCTCAGCTAGTGCTTCCTGTCAGATAAGTGGGTTATCTGGGGCTGGGGCTATGGGTTGGTGAGTAAGAATGCTAGCTGTGCAATCAAGAAAGCCTAAATTAGAATCTTCAGCATCCATATAAAGATGAGCATCGTCCTTCCGGTTGGAACCTCAAGCACTAGGAAACAGAGGCCAGTGGACTCTGGGAACATACTGGTCAGCAAGCCAAGCTGAAATGAACAATTTCAGATTCAGTGTGCTCTAAGGAGCACAGTGATAAGAGGAAAACAGTGGACATCCTCCCCCAGCCTAAATGTGCATGTGTGTGTGCATGGGCACACTTGTGAATATATCACACACAGACATCGGCACAAACTCACATACATGTGCACATATACACAACACACACATGCACATATATCCCACATGTCCACTCACATAGATACACACACACAAGCACACACAAAAGAGTTAATTGTCTGCATTTTTCACTTGTCCTGGAGTCAAGTGATTGTTTACAGTTAGCCATAGTAAAATAGTGTTGAGAGCTGAACTGATCCAAAGCTTTCTCAGAGGCCCTAATGAAAGGACAATAGGAATAGAGGTCTCTGTCGTTACTCGGGAGCAGAAGTGGCAAGGCCAATGTGAGGCTATGGCCAGGGCCTTGAAGGAGTTAAGGTTTCAGTCTTGGGAAGTTGGCTTTTTTTCCCTGGATACACTGGAGTTATCAGTTTCAAGGCTGCTGTGTGTTAGGCCTGTAATGCTCCTGAGATGTGTTCCCCTTCTATAATGTTGCTTGGTTAGCATCCTGCTTACTTTGTTCCCCTGTAGGATAGTTTCTGTGCTAACTTTGTCCCATTTCACCCTGAAAATAGTAGGTAAAATGCTGTACTTTTAATGAACGCGTTTGTCATAAAACATTACTAAAGTAAGACTCCCTGATCCCAAACTTCTCTACCTGTTATATTTTGACCCCCTGGCTACCTCTCTCAGGACCTTGTCAGAGAAGACTGGCCTAGGTCAATTTAGATTATAATATTTTTAAAATACCATTACACTATTTCTTTGATTGTTTTGTCAAGATCCTGTTATCAATCACTTAACAGTAGCCTGCTGTGTTTGTCAGGTCAATGACTTTGTTTTATGTAAACTTTGTAATATTTAAAAGACCTGCTACTTGGTATATAGGAACTGCTGAATTCAGGATATATTACAGTTTGAATGTTGCTATTTTGACTGTATTTCCCCACTCCTGGAAGGGTCCACAACTCCTTTTCTACCCATAAATACTGGATTCAGAGAAGTGAAATGGTGTCCCAGACAAAGAATTAAATTCTTCCTTTCTTCTATCTTTCTGCTTTGCTCTTTCTTTCTTTCCTTGATAGTATTCTTCAAAGTCTGATTTTCTCTGTATTTTGTATGCTTTCATAACTGTAATTTTTCTCTGAATAAGTGCATAATGCACCCTTAAAACTGCCTGGCACGTGCTTTTTTTGAGTGAGTAAACAAGCAAATTGGTGAAATTAATGAGCCCCCTTTTTAGTCACATAATGTATATCTCTATTAGAGTTAATGGTAAGGATTGGAAGGAATTTCTTCTCTATAAAAAAAAAACCCTAAATCACTAGCTCATCAGGCTAAAAGTCTTCTTGTTTTGCAAAACTAAGGTGACAGATACGCCTGACAACAGTCCTCTGTAAGAGGATAAGGGTATAGGACAATATAAAAAGCCTAATTAAATGTTTCCTAAAATAAGAAGTATAGAACACTCCATTTCTAAATTCCTAATGCGGCCCTCAATGTTCACAGAACACAGAGCTTCTAGTGAAATAACAAGAATCACCCCTCTCATAAAAAGCACACTAAAGAACTTCTTTAATATTGGAAAACAGAGAATTTACAGTGCTGTGAGGGACAGCGATCTGCAAACATTTAGTTAATGCCTCACTCTTTTATCTATTTTGAATTGTCTTAAGATTGGGTAACCCTGACATGATCATTTCGTCATGTCTCTTTGTCTCTCTTCTATATAAAGTTGACCTTTGTGTTGTGTTGTTTACAAGTACTTGGTCTGTAAACCCAAGTCAAAATTTCAAGCTAAATGATTTTTTTTTACTAACTCTATACATTAAGTTGTTCATATATGCATAAAAGCATATTTTTCTATCCATATGTATATGGGGAAAGATAATATATTTTGAATTTATGTATAGTATATCAAAGGTTAAAATATTGAATAATTAGTTGCCTGCTTTATTTTTATGATGATATTTTTTTCTTATTTTTTAAAAGAATGGTTTAGGATTATTTAGTGAAAGTTCACAGAAATAGTAAATACACTTTTACTGTGGGATCCAGTTATTTATTTATAGTCATTAAAGTAGGTTTATGCCAGATCTTTTCACATTTTTGAATTGAATTTTTGGTTTCAGAGAGACTCCAGAATCTCTAGGATGGCAGATGATTTCTGGATTATTTGGATATGAAAACTGCCTGAGTTTTTGCCCCTGAGATTGAATGAATCTCTCTACAGTTGCTGACTGGGATAGCAAAGTGAATGATGCCATGTGGGCACAACGGTGAACGTCAGCGGGCACCTGGATTGAATTAGGAGAATCTGCACAATAGAGAACCACAGGTGATAAAGTTGTTCAAGACAGATCCTTGACAATGGAAGAAGTGTCACTACTGACTGAACTCTCCAACAGAGTTCAGATGATTTCCTCCACCAGTCAGCTATGTTGTAGAGTGATATAAATCCATCAGAGGAAGAGCAGCTCAGAAACCAAGCAGTGTGGGCTGATCACCTGCAAAGACAGCATATTCAAGCCAACAGTAGAAACAGCACACACTCTCCAAGCACCTCAACCCTTCATATTGCCAAAGTCAGGAAAAGTCAATAAAATTGCAAATGTTAAAAACAAATGCACGTGTGCATACACACACAGACACACACAGAGACACACACATACACATGCACGCACGCACGCACACACGGAGAATGTGGAGGTATCTACACAAACCCCTGCCAAAGGCAGGTTGTTTATAAAGACAGTCATTTTAGTTCAGGGATCATCCAGGAAGTTGCTAAGTATATTAGAGTGCGATATTTCAGGAAAATTGTTCTTTCTTTGCCACAGAATCCTACAATGAAACTTTATCTCATCAGTTAAATTTCTAACATGTTCCTGAAGTTCTGTGCTCTCCGCCAAGGAAGAAGTAGCCATAAAACAGCAAGTCCATAATGAAGCCCTGTGCAGAGGTGATGGTAAATTCATTTTACAGAACCCACTTTTATGTATTAGTCTCCTGGCCCTTTGTCTCAGTGTCCAAAAAAATTGTTTGATTGCACAACAAAATTAAAAATACAATAGTGGCTGGAGGCAGAATGCTAAGAGAAAGATTTCAGAGTTTATTCCATCGCCCTTTACCCACCTTAACCAATACCTGTCTTTGAGTTAATTTTCTATAAGCACGCAGTCACTTGACAAAACCTTTTAATCCTTTTGAGCTTTAATTTTCAGACTAACACTATGCTGTGCTTTAAGATTAACACCAGCTGTAGGCCTGGGGAGATGAATCAGCAGATAAAGATGCTTGCTGACACATCCGATGAGCTGAGTTCAATCCCAGGCTTCCACAGTGGAAAAAGAGAACCAACTCTGGTAAATTGTCCTCTGACTCCCATGTCATGGCACACGACACACACACACACACACACACACACACACACTACACAAACACATAAACATACGAGGCTGAAACATAAAGAGAGACACACGCATGGACACACACAGACACAAACACATGCTAAGAAAATTTAAAATGTAATTGAAAAATTAAAATAGCGTATTTCCATTGTTTAAGGCTCCTGATGCGTGTAGAGCGTAGATGACTCTCAGATGGAAGACGGTGCAAGCAAGTGTTACATAGGACACAGGAGAAAGCCATTCTCACACTCTACCTTTTGTCTAAGCTGTGAGATTGTTCCATGAGATGACTAACAGAAAAACAGGGAGATGATATCTAGACAGGCAACCATCACCCACTCCAGGCTCTCAACTCCATCACAGATGAATGACATACAGCCAATAAGATTTTGCCTGGTTCCTCACTTCATGGAAACTTCAATAGTTCATCTTAAAGAATAACCTTTTTACAAAGCCTTCCTTGATTTCTTCCCCCTTTACAATGTCTATAAGTCTTATGATTTTTTTTACACTTGTCTACATTTTTTTCAAGATTCAGTCACCTTTATCTTTGCCTTATAGTATCTAGGTTACGATTTACATTTTTTGAAACCAACATTACATTACACATGTACTTCTTTCTGTCCTTGAGCTGAGCAATTAACTCTGTTCAGTGAATGAAGGAGGTAGTGAGTGAAAGAATAAACCCCAGAGGTACCTTCTGTACACAAGGCTCCTCCATGACATGCAAACAATCAACTTTCTATTTTAGCAAGCCAGAAATCCAACAGTCCTCTCACCTCCACCCCCAGCACTTACATTACTAGTTATCATTCCTCCAAGCTTATTTTAAAAACTAGAAGATGCAAAGAAAAATGCATTTGTTTGGTTAGTTATTGTCCAGGTGTCCTGTCAATTGATGAGAGTTGGGTATTGAGTGAGTTATTTATCCTCACTGTATTCCAGTTGAGCTGTTTCCTATCTAGTGACATTGGCTTTTCTGAAACTAGGTGCACCTGTGTTTGGTGTACACATATCAAATGTTGTTTTAAGATTAAATTTAATTAAAAATGATGGGCCTCTGTGTGTGTGTTTGTGTGTGTGAATGTGTGTGAGTGTGGGTCTGTGCTCATAAGCATAGGTACTAT
This sequence comes from Acomys russatus, assembly GCF_903995435.1. Taxonomy (NCBI): domain Eukaryota; kingdom Metazoa; phylum Chordata; class Mammalia; order Rodentia; family Muridae; genus Acomys; species Acomys russatus. The sequence goes on from NC_067158.1 coordinate 31,887,426, forward strand.
GCATGCCAGATGTATTGAACCACCTTAGAGTGAAGTGGTGAGGGATGCTATGGATCTCTTTTACATCTTCTGGAAGAAGAGGCTGTGCTCTTGACCATTAAGCTATCTCTCTAAGCGCTGATATGCATATGTTTAAACATACAATGTTTCTTGGTGGTTGTTCTTTTCATGGATGTAAGGTGACCTACCTTATCTTTTCTGACTATTCTTGCTTTGAGGTCTTTTTTTTTTTTTTTTTTTTTTTTTTTGGTTATTATTATAGATGACCCTACTTGTTTTCTAGTACCATTTGTTTGGAATACCTTCTGGTACCATTTCACCTTAAGGTGACATTTATTGTTGACGGTGAAAATTATTCTTGGAGACAGCCTAAAAAGATGGAATGAATATTTTAATCTAATCTGGTCTTTATATTGGGACATGTAGGCCATAAATACTCAATTACCATTGAAGAATGTGCATTAATTCCTGTCATTTTGTTGATTATATGAGGAGAGGTGTTGTGAAATACTATCTCCTGTAAATAAGGTGGGCTGTTGTACACAGGAATGAATAGCAACTGTGGCTACCCGCACAAATTCAAGTCAATAAAAACATTCCAGGAAGAATGGCAGAGGTTCTACTGCTGTTGACTTCCTTGATGGGATGGTAGTTGATAGTTTACCTATGTCCCTGTGGATGACACCCCCCCTATACCACATGCAGATGAGCAGCATTAATAGGACCCACTGGGGTACTTTTTTTTTAATTAAAAAAAAGAAGAAATCTGGAGGAAGATGTAATGGGTGATGGTTTTGTATTGCGAGGAGTTGAATGGGGGGAGAGGGGCAGATAATATAAAAGTACATTGTATGCATGTAAGAAGTTTTCAAAGAATAACTAAAATATACTTTTTAAAAAAGCAGACACAAGCTGGACATGGCGGCACACATCTGTGATACCAGCACTCAGGAAGCAGAAACAGGGGGATCTCTGTAAGTTCAAGGCCAGCCTTGCCTACGAAATGAATCTAGGAGACATGGTTGTTACACAGAGAAACCCTGTTTTGAAAAACAAAACAAACAAACCCCACAAAATTAAAAAAGCATGAACTCTGGTACCTGCAATTTGATTACTGCCCCTTGGCGCAGAGATGCTGTGGGAACACAGAGGCAGGATATGCAGGCTATGCAGATGAGAACAGATTCTCTGCATCAGAAGTTGGGGGAGGAGTACACCACATGTCAGAGCTCTAGGGGAGGGGAATAGGGCTGAAGAGGGAGGGAGGGTAGGAACAGAAAGACAAGAGCAAGAGGACCGCAATCAGGAGGTAACATAAAATCATCATCATCATCATCCTCAGAAACTATATCCAAGAAACATTTTTGACAAGCAGGGTGCTAGGCAGCTGACCAACCGGAGTCTTCTGCCCATCTACTTTCTGTTTAAATTTCTATCCTTCCAAGGAAGGATAAGTGGCTGTGCATAGTGTATGCTCCAATCAGCATATGAGAAGGGCCAAAGCCTTCTTTGGATTTCAAAATCATCAATGTGATGCAGAGTCCACCTTTCTTTTTCAGGGGATGACATCATACAAACAATGCACATACCACCTACACCGCCGTGCATTTGGTCCACTTGAGGGTTCTCTTCCCCCATTAGCTGTTTCCCAGATGCCCACTTCCCGCACCGACTGTGTCTAATAGTTGGACAAGTTATGCTATGTCCTCTAATCATAGTACAAACAAGGAAACGCAAATGTGGATACTATAAACAACTGCCACAAAGTAGAAACGCAGACAAATGAAGACAAGGAAACATTAAAACAGGTGTCTTGAAGTCAGGAGTCTCAGTATGGATCTGATTTATCTCAGTAACGGGACCGCTTACGATGAGACGAATGCATCCCTTCTAAATAAATTCTCCACAATGAATGTCAGGCCATGGTAATTGTGCTGTTCTCTTTGGGAAATGGTACTTTATATTGTTTTGTCAATCACAAACTGGATTATGATGCCTCAAATGCTATTGAATGTCTCTTTCTTTTAATGCTCATTGTTGGTTCATAATGTTTAGATGCCTTGCTTTTCAACAGAATGTCAGTACTGAAGATTTCAGGATTAATTAGAACATGGAGTCAGACATAGCTTATATAACGATAGTGGTATATAATGGTATATAATATATGACTTCCTTCTAACACAAATACAACACTGACTAGTATATTAAAATTCCATGAATTAAGTAGCCTATGAAAAATAGTTGTCAGAATCTAGACAGTTTGAAATCAAGTTAGTAGCACATCTGAGGACTGTAAAACCTTCTTTAGAGAGCGATTTCTCAGTGTTCCATATGTTGCTGGAGGAATATCTTTCTAGGGCCTTTTTCATAAGGCCAGTAATCAGTCTCTTATGGAGCATCTCCCCTCCAAAGTATAACATCCACAGACTTTCACCTTCTGAAATGTTCATAGTGATTACTAAGTCTCAATATTATCATTTTAGAAGGATGAAACCAGCCAATAGCATCCTCCCAATGACACTTCAAGTTTGTATCATTCCTCAGTCAAAACCCACCTACTCCATTGTCATAGTACCAAGGGTCATATTACATCATCAGTTACATTAATGAAGAGTTGCAGCACCTCTATTTCCATTAATATCAGAAGTTGTTGAGCCCCAAGACAAATCTCACTCTGGAATACCTCTTGCTGGATGTCAGCCACTTTTAAAGCTATACAGATTATACAACAGAAGGTGTCAGTCCTAGGCAAGTCATGTTCACACCAAAGGATGTGAGGAATAGATACTCCAAATAAGCCCAAACTATATCATGGCAATGAGTTGAGAGTCTTACAGTCCAGTAACATCCTTTGATGGTATGTTCTGTTCTCTAGCTACACAGGCAAAGCTCTACCATCAGGACACAGGTATACCTTGGGATTTCATCCTCTGGTTACACTGTGGCAGTGTTCCTTTCCCCAGGACTTTGGACATGCCGACCTTTGCAATGGTTGCATGTCTAGGCTCCACTCAAATAATAGGTCTATACCAGAGACACACTAAGCAGTGCTTAATTTTCAAGATAATATGGCCTGGGTTTCCTAGGATGGAATTCGGTCTCAGCAGTGCCCTCTAAGGCTGCACATAGCATTGCACTAACTGATTTTTGCAGTAATTTCCAAAGCTCTATTTTTGGCGTTTTGCTCTGGTGATTTCATTCTCTTTAGGAACATTCTTCCATTGTTTTAGAAAACTAAGTCCCCTTTGAACAATGTTTTAACAGTTTATGGTAATGACCTACATTTATGGTCATTATACACCTTCCTCTGTGTTCTGTCCAGAGCACTGACCACTTTTACAATATTGACAGGCTGACGATTTTACAAATATTTATATGCTGCTTTCCTTTTGATTCCAAATCATAATGTTAGTTCTACCTTCAAATAATTTATCTTTTCAAGTGCTACCACTAGTAGCAGAGAAAAGTCAAATCATACCCCAGACACTTTTCTTGGCAAATAGTTTACCAGCTAGATGCCGAATTTCTTTGTTCTGACATTCTATCTTTTATAAGATGCTAGAAGATGAAAACTTATGAGCCAAATTTCTTGTACTTTATAATAAAGTGGCTTCTTGTTATTCAATATTATATTCCTCAGGCTAGAGAGATGGCTCAGCAGTAACAAGCTAGGCCCACAACTAAAATGCAAAGATTATGCTTCTTTTCTCTGAGGCTCATTCTAATGCCCCACATTCCTCCAAGCATCTCATCCCTGACCACTTAGGCATTTCTAAGAAGAGAGAGACTTTTATCTATAACTTTCCCCTTTGCATTTCAAGACCTCGAATGAGTTGCTGTTTAATTTCAAGCCATTACAATGAAGCCTTTTTCCCCCTACAGATTTGAAAAGTCTCTAGGGTACCTATTTCGGCTGAAAATTTGGATGGTCTTGGAGACACCGACCTCTGGGTAGATGTATGAAGGGATTTTCTAGGAATACTGAAAGGGGAAATTGCTCCTCTAAAATGGTCAACACCTCTCAGCAACAGCTCAGATGTAAAGAGAAATGGAGTAAAGTCCTTGCTGCATTTATCTGCACACTTTCATTCTTGGCGTGTACATACATTGCTACCATTGCTGCTGCTGCTGTTGCTGCTGCTGCTGCTGCTGCTGCTGCTGCTGATGATGTTACCCTTCATGAACCTAGGGACCCAGTTTCTTTGACTTTCATTATGAACTGAAGAGTGATTACTCTCCAGGAATCTTCTAGGCCTTTATTAACAAATTTGGACTGGTGAGGCAGCTAGTCAAGTTGAACAAGCACCCAGTGTGCTTTCAGTTTCTTTAGCATGCAGACAGCCATTACTGGGTGATCTAGCCTACATTGCCTAAGCCAATCTAATAAATACTTCTGTGGTATAAGTTCCTTTCTTTAGTTCTATTCTTCAGAGAATCCTGATGACTACAACCTCCTACCTTTTACCCAGCACCCTGTCCTAAGTCTATTTTTACCTCTTCAGGTATGACACTCGCACCTAATCTGTGTACCAAATTCTGTCTTAAAATGTTTGGACTGCCATGACAACAAAAAGCAAAATAGAGATGCCTTTTTTTTTTTTTAAGTTCTGGAGGCCATGAGCATTGTGATCAATACTAGTACATCTGAAGTCTGGCCAGGGTCATTGTCTAGTCTCTGAGTTCCCACATGGTGGGCTGGGTAAGGGTGTCTTTGAGCAGAACAGTAATATTCTTTATGAGAGTCCAGCCCTCATAACTTAATCATCTCCCCAAAGTGTAGCCTGCTAACGCTCTCACATTGGCGATTAGATTTCAAATGGAAATTTGAGGTGGGAGGAAGATATATGAATTCAAACCATAGCAGAAATCATTATACTTAACCATCTACAGAGGATAATAATTTTCTTCCCATAAATCATTATGAAGGCTAATTGAATAGAGAGGAAATTTGCTGAACATTTCTTAGAAGTAGGTGCTTGAAATGGTAGCTGCTTATATTAATAAAACTGGTACTGTTATTGTACACATGAATTATGCAAAATGACATGGCATCATTTTTCACAAGTATGGGTCAGTCAAAATGTTCATACAAAGCAGGTGTCTAATGTTTATTTGTTGCATTACTTAAGATAATGAGTATGGCTCAGTGGGTAACAATTCTTGCCACCAAATCTGATGACTTGAATTTGATTCCTAGGACCCGCTTCGTGAAAAGAGAACTGATTCTTGAACTATACATTTATTGGCTCACATTTGTGTCCCCCATCTATCTCTCTGTCCCTTCTTCTTCTCTCCCTCTGTACTTCTCTCTCTATCTCTCTCCCACACACTCCATTTGCATTGGAAATACTGCAGTTTGTGGAAAAATTACAAAAGAGTCCTAAATTATCTTTAGAGTCTCAGAATTTTGAATAATCTAGCAATTTGGAGTTTTCCGTGTGGTAATACTATGGTTGTGTGGTAACAGCATATTTTTCTGATATTCATCTCAAGAAGTGAAATTTAAACGGCTTTTTAACTTACACAGCTTCTCATAACATGAGTAACCTTGGTAAAATTAGCTATTATAATCTTAACCTCAATTCTTTATTTGTTCTTCATTTTCTATGTGCACTTCACATTAACATATGTAAAAGATGTATACAACTAGAAAGCAAAGGCTACAAAGTGAAACAAATGATGAAATGCCAGCTGTTGCAATCAACATTCTGAAGTTTGCAGGATGGAGCCACTGATGGGAAAATGCTTTCACAGTTGTGGTCCTAATTAATTTGAGGGATGAGAATGTGAATTCTAGTCACAAGTAACTGCAGAAGGTGGAACAGAGACTGTGTCTGCCCCAGGACAAATCTATAGGCCCCTGGGTGGCTAAGGTACCCTGTTATTAGTTAATATTGATACACCTCAGAAAATTTCTGTCCTCAATTAATGGCGTCTGAGTTGAGAACCTATACTCTCCTGTGTCAGTCTTCATTCTGTTATGGCATTGTATTAGCTCAGTTTCTGTTGCTGTGCTAAATAATGTGACCAGATCAACTTAAGGAAGACAAAGGTTATTTTAGCAAACAATTGCAGAGGTACGCAGTCCCCTAGCTGCAGGGAAGCCACTGCTATGACATCAGGAGCAGAGAACTTCCTGGTCACACTTCATCCATGTACAGGGAGCAGAGAAAGAGAAAAGGAAGAAAGATGAGGCAATAAATCCTCAAAGCTCTGAAGAGCTTCACCCCTCCAGCCCACTCAATCCTTCCTCCCACTTTTCTACAAAACTCCGCTGAGCCCATTGTTTGGCTGTGGGTCTCTGCGTCTGTCTCCATCAGCTGCTGGATGAGCCCTTTCAGAAGACAGTTATGCTAGGCTCCTGTCTGCAGGCATAACAGAATGTCTTTAATAGTGCCAGGGGTTGGCTTTCACATGGAGTGGGTTTCAAGTCATTGGTTTGCCATTTCCTCAATCTCTACTCCATCTTTATCCCTACGCTTCTTGTAGGCAGGACAAAATTTGGGACAAAAGGTTTATGGGTGAGTTGGTGTTGCTATCCTTCCACTGAGAGTCCCACCTGGGTACCGGAGATGGTGAGTTCAGGCATCATGTTACCCTCTGGTAGGGATCTAAGATAGCATCATTCACATCAACTCCCAGGAGCTTACCCTGTCCCAGAGATGCTCTCCCACCAATTTCCAATTTCCGTTCTCTCTCCAGGCTTGTCCCCTCCTGTTCTCCTCACTGTTCCCCCCTGCTTTCCCCACACCTGATCCCTGCCCTCATTACCTTCCCCAACCCCTCTCCCACACAACTGTGAATAAGACCTATGAAAGTTTAAAACAGACCAAATTCCAGCATTAAGAGGAGTGTTGGGCATGAGTCTCTAACTGTAGCCCAGAAAATATTGATAACTTTAGCTGATAGTAGAGGGAAGGTCAGTTTTCTTTGTGATAACAATTCCTGAAAAATTGACCATACTCCACAAATCCATTTTATGGGGAGCATATTGGTCTTGATGAGGGAAAGAGATCATAAAGCTCGGTGGGAAAAAAGTGATATAGTTATGGAAATAATTAGCTGAGAGGGGCTAAATTAGATCAAAACCTGTTATATGAAATTCTGAAAGAACTTTGTAACACTTTTTAAAATACTACTGAACCTGAGACAAAAGAACTGATTCCTGTCTCTTTAAGGTAAACTCTGACACCTATGCTTTTGCATTTGTTTATTGTATCTTGCTCTGTCCTGTTTGACTGTCATCTCTCAGCTGCCTGTTTCTTCCTGAAGAAATGGAGGGGTGTGGACCTGAGGGACAGAAAGAGGGAGTGGGAGGTACCTGAGAGATGTGGGGGAAGGGGAAACTGTGCATGGGATATATCAGATTGAGAGAAGAATTTATTTTTAATTAACAAAGAATCTGTATCCAATAAAAGGCGGGAAAAGAAGAGAAAAAAGGTAACTGCTAAGGTAGTTTGGTCACACAAAAAAAGAATATCACAGTACGTTTGAGGGCTACTAAAGTGTGTGTGTGTGTGTGTGTGTGTGTGTAATTTATCTATCTCTGTATCTATCTATCATCCATCTATTATTATTCTGGTACTTACTGGATTTTTTTCTCTACTTGAAGTTTGGTGAAGACTTATGCCTGGCCTTGGCTTCTGTATGAAGGTCAGAGGCACATGCTGCTGTGGACTGTGTGCTTTTCTGCATTCACATTTCCTTTAGCAAAAGCCCCTGGTCAACATCCAGCAAGGTCACCATTTTGTCATCCAGCTGTTCTGAGAAGTGGAAACAAATGTATTGTCTGCCTGGTTTGGCTAGGTTAAAGAATATATCTCTATGTCAGCAGTAAGATAAAACAGACAGGTACATTTGCTACAGTAAAGGGTGTTGCCTTTCATGGCTGTCACCACACGTGAATTTTCTCTAATATAATGTGTGTGGCTTCACGTAGGGAATGGTTTGTGCAGCATGAGTATTCTAGGGTTACTATTAAATCTTCTTCCCTGTGGTCAGACTGCAGTTATTTCTATTGCCTTGTTAACTCTGTGGCCATCACAGTAAACCAATGAGTCTTTCCTAATTTCAGACTACAAGTAGTGATGATCTTATCAGGTGTGAACATAGACTTCTTGTCCTCAAACTTCTAGGGTGGCTCTAATTTTTACTTGAGGGAAGATAATGAAAACCATCACTTATATGAGCATATTACACTAATCAATATAATAAATCTATTCTGGATAACATTATGCAGAACAAAATTATGATTAAACATGGTACACCTCATTTATATTCAACCTCAGGGGACTCAAAAATTTCCATGACTCAAAGATTTTAGATAATTGAGGATTGTCTTTCTAATTCCAAGTTTCTAGTTATTTTGCATTTCTTTTTCTATACTTTTGAGAATTTAGTGCATTTGTACAAAAATATGATTATGCATATCTTTCACCTCTCCATCCAACCCCTTCCACGTTTTCCCATCCTATTCTCATTGAAACTTGATGTTTTTTATTTTATTTTATTTATTTTGTTTTTATAACCCATTTAGTACACTTAGTCTTGCCTGTGTATACATGGTAGTGGGATTACCCACTAGAACCTAAAAAAGCCACATACTCAATAAAGAATGATTCTCTCTCCCCATGCAACTGTCTCCTGCTAATACTCCTCAGCATGTGTTGGTATTTTGGCTGGGTCGATCTTTTTCATGTCTTGCACATGTCACTACATGCCATGTGAATTCACGTTTGTGACTTTCATATCATAGCCAGATGGCAGCACTCCACAGCATGCTTCTTCATCCCCTTGTTTTTGTATTTTTTTTTTTCACCTCCCCTTCCATAATGTTCCTTGAGCCTTGCTGGTAGGGCCTTAATACAGATGTCCCACTTAAATTTAAAAATTAAGTCTACTGTTCTTAGCACTTCTATAAGTTATGTATCTCTTGATTGGCAGTTACCTACTGCCCAAAGAAGCTTCTCTGGCTAAGGTCTGTGCATTCAAACATAAATATTTAGGTGGTAATTTGACAGCATGGGCATTTAGCAAGATAACAATAGCTGATTCTATGCTAGGACCCAAAAAGCTCTTGACGCGAGTGCTATACCAGGACTGAAATTCTCTCCTGTGGAACAGGTTTTAAATGCTATCAGAAAGTTATTAGTTACTCCTTAACAGTCATATCAGTAGGTACATCTGGCCTGGTCATTAGTATTGCAGCATGTACCCCCAGCTCTAGCAAGACCAGTGATGTCTTCCCTCCCCTAGCAGTCTACATATCACCTTTCAATACCACATGATACAGCCTAAAGTGAGGAATTTTCCTAGTCGATTTGACATTTGTTTCTTCATGTCCTGCAGCTGAAGCATGTGGTGTCTTCAGCTCTAGTGTCTTACCATCTAGTTATGCAATGGCAATAGTTTGTGTTACTTTGAAGACCTTTGGGGTCTCCCTGAAACTTTTTTTTGTACTGAGATTTTTATTTAACTCATGCCTTTGTTAATAACATTGTCCACCCAGGCAGGCTACATCTGTTGAAACTCATTTTTTAAATTGTATTTCAAAATTAGCTTACTAACTAGTGGGTTTCAATAAGCCATTTTTATATTAGTTTGCTTTCTAATCATAGATCTTCCTGAGAATATTATTTATATTTCCTGTCTCCTAAATGAACAAGAAACATTAATAATTTGAATGCAATAATTGTTTCTGCATATCAGTTCCTGGCTTTGACAATCACTGTTTCTACAGTAATGACTAGTACAGCTCCTTTACAGATGTATACACTTGGCATCTTAATTAATGAGTTTTCTAATAACAAAATACCTGATACTGAGCAACTTAGAAGCAATTAACTTTTCATAGTTTGAAAGACTGGTAAGTCTGGTTTCGGCTTCCTAGATGATGTCTTGCATGGCAGAGATCCCAAAGGGACTGGGTAGGTTTTTAGCCTCTTATGTGAAGAGTTTCTCCCACTCCTGAAGGAAGATCCCTGATAAACTAATCCACTCGTCTTTTCTTACTATTGCAATAAGGATTAAATTTCATCATGCTTTTTGGAAGGGGACACAAACACTCAAAACATAGCTATGCTGTGCTGTGTCACAGATTTCCTCAGGTGGGTGGACACACACAGACATATTTGGGATATGCGATGATACCTTATGACAAGCAGGTTATTAATACATAATTGCTTGACCTATGAAATTACATTCTGTGACATAATGGACCTATAATGTCAGAAACTGTGGTAATTTCCTAGTGCTTCTGGAAATGTGCTGTTGAAGTAGGTGTGTTCAGTGGGGGAAAGCTTTTGGAACTGTCATTACTGAGTATGTAATTATTTTCAGTATGGATGCAATACCAAGCAATTAGATAAACCCCATCCAATGATATTTTCCAATCTTTCCATAAGAGGCAAAATTTGGGCTGTTGTTGAGGACTCTCAGTGTGAACCAAAGAACAATATTCTGCTTTGTTCGATCCAGGCAGAGATGTGTGGATTGAAGTACAGGATTCCTCACCTTACATCATCTTCTGTCCTTGATTTGAGCAGAGCAATATAAGGGAAGTGGAACTGGGTTCTAAGAACAGTAATTCTGTACCAGACTCAAAGTTATGACTGTGTGCCCTAAGCAATTGTGATCAGACACACTTAAATGTTCACTTAGTCTAATTCACTAGAGTGACAACAGTGGGAGTAGCCTAGTGCAATGGCCCACACTTCGTAATTGTTCAGTAAATAATAGCTAAATTTATAATCATAAGAGGGCTATCAACTTCAGCTTAGTCCTTCAAAAACTTAATATATTAGGATCATACCGGCGTCTTGTGGATAACTACAAGTCCCACTAGAGATCATATTGAATGCTTTATTGGAAAGGACTAGAACGCTAAATACATTTTACTTCACACACACACACACACACACACACACACACACACACACACACACACACACACATATATATGTGAATCCCTGTGTAAGTATACCTATGCTGTATATATCATTACACACACACACACACACACACACACACACACACACATTAGTTCTTCTTTGATTTATTTTCAGTTTTCATCTAGAATTCCAGAAGTATCTTATTTCTTAGATTTTTTTAGAGGGTTTCTCTTCATACTTTTGGCTATTCTGGACTTACTGTGTAGAGTAGGCTGGCCTCCAACTCACAGCTATCCATGTGCCTCTGCCTCCTGTGTGCAGGCATTAAAGTTGTGCACCACCATGTCCAGCTACATTTTAGATTTTTAAATGTAAGATTAACAGAGACAAATTCATCAAGGCACATTGTATAATTTTTGTAAACTTTGTCATCTCATATTACAAATCACAATGTAATATTCAAAGCAAGATCAATGAGTTTAAAGGATAGGATCTGATCTGGGAAAAACTCGTAGTACCAAAAAGCATGAAGAGCTTTCATTCTTTAAGCCAGTGGTTCCTCACGTGTAGAAGGAGACATTTTGTCAGTGGTAGGGGGTGAGGGTGAGAGTGGGGTGAGGGTTCAAATGACCATTTCATGAGGGTTGCCTAAGATTGTCAGAAAACACAGATATTTACGTTAGGATTCATAACAGTAGCAAAATTATAGTTATAATGTAGCAATGAAAATAATTTTATGGTGGGGGGTCACCACAACATGAGGAATTTTATTAAGGGGTCACAGCATTTGAAAGGTTAAGAAACACTGCTTTAGACAGTTCCTTAATTCAGTTTACTTGAATGTATTCAAACAGGTGTTTCATGAGACCTACTGACAGCTAGGTCTCACATTGGCTGCTGGGATTTTGGTGGGTAAACAAACAAGACCTTTGCTTCCACACTCTTGCAAATTCTGGAAGGCAGCTTATCAGAAGCAAACTACCTAACTTTAGAATAGCAGTTTCTCTCTCTCCCATGGAGAAGGTATGGCTTATTGGAGATAAAGCTTGAAGAGTTTTAAAAGGTAAGCTCGAATTACCTATGTAGAATAGAGGAGAACACTTTGAAAAGAGAAATAATAGATTGAAGAAGTCATTTGGGCCTTGGGAGCATTTCACTGTACATGACGAAAAGGTGGTTGATAAAACAGGAAAGATGTTATTTTGATGAGGTTATACAATCAGGTCAATCTGTAGTGGCCAACAGCTGGAAATATTAGTAACCTCCCAACAACTGTGTCTTGCTTTCCCCCTCATAACTAATAATCCATGCATCTGTTTTATTGTTCTCTCTTAAAAGATTTTGCTTGCTGTTTGTCTTGCTCATAGACCTGAATTTTGACAAAAGGATTTTTGTCACCTTACTTCACACATGTATTTCTAGTGTTGTGAAGTGGGCCTGTCTCACATAATTGATAAGCAATATAAATAAATATATATTAAATGTTTATATAAGTTTACTGAGGTCATCAAATCCATTAAGTCTACAGTGAGTGGCTTAGGACTCACACAATTATGACCTTGTGTGTGACCTCCAGGAGCATAAAGTTTAGGTAAAAAGGAGTTGTAATTTAAAAATGCACACCTGGAAGATAGTAGGAATAATGAAAGTGAATTAATGTAGAAGGAATCTCTTGTGTACTGTATGGACACAACAGCTGTCAACTAAAACACACCTATGCCCTATGGCTGAGGCAAGAGCTAGGTAGGGCATCTGGCACACAGAAATGATTCTAGGATAGAGTCAGGCACTCAGGATTCAGCCAGCAAGATAAGAAGAGGATGGATGCATGGGGAATGAGCTCAGTTAACTAGCCATGTGGCAGAATATAAATTAATCTAATGCATTATTTTAAGTTATGAGCTAGGCAGAGAAGAGCCTAGCTATATGTTCAAGGTATCTGTAAAATAATATTTTGAATCTCATGAGTAATTACTTCTAGGTCATTAAAGGGATAGGAGAAAAAACACCTACAACAAATTTACTAGGAATTTTAAGCCTTATCCAGGAGAAAGGAGAGCATGGGGCTTCCTAAGCAGGCTTTGGTTTCCTATAAGAACTGCTATAGGCAAGGTAGAAAAATACAACTCATTCATAGCATGTTAACCACAAAGATTTAAAACTGCTTGACGTACAGTGGTAAACTCTGCAGGAGTTTGAAATGGATACATGCCGTATGTTCTCTTCTTCTCATGGTGAACAGGAGCATTGAGGTGCAGCTCCTGATCAGCTATGTGACCCTGTCAAATGTAGTACTGATGGGGCCATGTTCAGTAGGTGAGGCAAACTGAATGTATTCTTAACTTCCTATTATTAACTGGCATACACCTCCACTGTAAGTTGTGGGGCAATCTCTGTACAAACTGTGTAGCAAATCATCATAATCATAACTGCAAGACACATCACTAGTAGAGTCAGATTAAATGGGCCACAGGACTCTGTGGCATCCGGTACTTGTTATGCATCATGGGATGGAGATAAGAAAAATAAAAGTTGGAAGAAAGTCTCCAGCGGTGTTGCACTACAGCTCATTTGAGATGTGCTATCTTACAAATGATGGTGTGGGCAGCCTTTTGCCAATGTCTAATTACAGTCAGTCCATGCCTGACGAGTGCCTGAGGTACAGCTGTGCTGTACTATTGATTAAAGACAGACCCATATGCTTCCGACGGCAGATGTGTAGGAGTCAGGGCTGATACTCCACTGTGAAGACAGTTCTGTTTCCCGTCTTTGCTGATCCTATCTCCAGGTCATTGTGAAGATTTGGAGGAGTCTCATTCAGAGCTGGGGGAAAGCAGGAACACATGAGTCCATAAGATGGATCTGCCAGCCAAGGGGCCTCTGCTTTGGCTGCCCACTGATCCTGCCTAGACATACAAAACTACTTATCTCTGAAAGACAAGGCAGCCCTCTGTGACCAGACAAAAACAGCTTCACGAAATCTACACTAAAACCTTAGTCAGTGCTCCTTGTGGTTGTGGACCTGAACATGAACCTAAAGACCTAAGAGTTGTAAAAGGAGGCTTTGCATTTTCTATACAAAAACAAAACAAAACAAAAATGAGTTGCTGCTCTAAAAAGACTTTGTAGAAATAATCACAAGGCATTAGACTTTGGAGAGATAGCTTTCCCAAACACCAGGAAATTAGTAACATTTGCTAGGACCCAGCCCCTCTTCGTCTCTGTGAATACTCACAGGGACTGCTAGTGTGAGAACTGGAGGGGAGGGACCTTCCATGAAGAGTGGTGGTACACCGTCAATGTTAATGGAAGCATTCTCCATTACCCTCTTATAAAACATATCTAAGCTTTGTCTTCTTCCCCAGTGTAGGGTACTCAATATGACACAGCCAGGGAAAGGTTGTAGATATCTTGCACAGTAATGGAAACTGAGGGAGTAAGAAAGGGATCACTTGGTCTCAGTCTCAGGCCTTAGCATCCATGAGGCTTTAGAAATTAAGTCCAGTGTCTACTTTGCTTTCCAATTTCAATATTTCACAATGTCCTGTTTCTTTCTGACACCAGGGATGGATCTGAATGACAGACCTTTGTTTCCTGGCTCTGTTTGGCTCAGTTCCTATATGCCAAGGTCCCTGGGAGTGTTTTTAAGCATGATAGATTTATAAGATTAAAAATACATGACATTTGTTTGAATTTCACTTATGGATTAAAATCAACAAAGAGTATTTTCTTAAGAGTCAGTATATCTTTAACTGGTGGGGGCCCACATGGAAATCTCAACACTCAGGAGGATGAATCAGATGAACAGTAGGTTTCAGGCCTGAGTCAGATGAACACTAAATTTCAGGCCAGCCTAGGCTATGTAGTAAGACTACATAAATAAATATGTTCTATGACATATGTGGGATACATTTATTATTTAAAGAGAAGCATGGGAGAATAGCAAAATAGAAGGATCCAGAGGGTCCTAGAAACCTACAAGTAGAACATTATGATAGGCAGATATGGGCCCAGGGGTCCCGCTCAAACTAAGGCACCAGCCAAGGACAATACAAGCCGTAAACTTTAAACTCCTACCCAGATCTAGCCAATGGGCAGGACATTCTCCACAGTTGAGTGGAGAGTGGGATATGACTTTCTCACGTACTTTGGTGCCTCATATTTGACCATGTCCCCTGGAGGGGGAGACCTGGTGGCTCTCAGAGGAAGGATAGCAGGCTACCAAGAAAAGACTTGATACCCTATGAGCAAATACAGGGGGAGGAAATCTCCCTCAGGAACAGTCATAGGGGAGGGGAATAAGGGGAAAATGGGAGGGAGAGAAGAATGGGAGGATACAAGAGATGGGATAACCATTGAGATGTAACAAGAATGAATTAATAAAAAAAATTCCTACCTCAAAAAAAAAATGAAATAGTAAAATCATCACACCTAAAATATAAAACTCTCCACTTATTTTTAAACAAAACACAATTCTGTAGTCAGTTTTTATTAATCTACATCCTCCTGAAATGTAATTCCTGCGTATTTCATAACCACTTGCTTGACTGAAATAAATAGAAGGATGTATCTAATGTTCTTCTTTGTTTATTTGTTTCATTCTATATTAAATATATTTATGGATCACTATTATTTTGCACATACCTGACATTAGTTCTTATGACTACATAGTAGTCTGTTAAATGAATAAGCCATAATAATATATAGGATCATAACTGTATTGTGGTATAAGCTTAAAAATTAATTGTGTTTAAGTATATCATATTTAGAATTAACCTAATAAAAGTATGAATTATTACTTTTGTTTGTGTTTATGGAAATATATGTGGTCAGTAGACATCATCCTGAGAATTGAGAAAATGTATTTCAGTTGAATCTCATGCTGTTTTGATTGGCATTTTAAGAAAGTAGGTCAGGAACATGCTGCAGTTAGAGCAAACTTAAATTTAAAGTTTTTTTTTTTTAATAGAAATGCTCTTAAGCTTATGGGAAAGCTGAAAAATATATGCTGTGAATTTACATTAAGAGATTTTCGTAGCCTCTTGAGCCCACTCATTGATAACTGAATATTGGATTCATATATCTTACCTTCCTTTCTCCTTCAAGCTTGATGGGTCTTGACTTATCCTCTAAATTCATTTTGTAGCAGTATCCTCTTATAAACAATATGATACTTTCTTGGTTTGTACAAGTTTTAGACAATTGGTATGACCTAATAAGACAGCTATCTTGGATGGATTTTCCTTTTCAGCACCATTTTCCATGTCACAACACTGATTCTGGAAACCATCTGATACCTTAGATTAGTCCATCTCCTGGACATTTCATAATTTGTGCTTTATGTCTGTACACCTGTAGATCACATGATGGTAAGTATTCATTGTTGACTTGATGAGAGTTTCATTAACATGTAAATAATATTTTGGGATTATCCATGAAGGATTTCCCACATTAAATTTATTGAAGTGGGTAGACTGGACTCCCAAGCTGAGTGATGAAAAGAGAGAGAACTGAACATCAGGACTCATCTCTCTTGGTCCCTTGACTGAGGATGCCGTGTGATTAGTCCCTTCATGGTCCTTCCTTTATGTGTTCTCCACCATGGCAGCAGAAACTTTAAGCTATGAGTCAAAATGAATTCCTTCTTCTGTAAATTGTTTTGTCATGTGTTTTTGTCACAGTATCTAGAAAAATAACATACAAATGTGGTACCAAGAAGAGGCTCTAACATTCTGATTATCCTGACCATCTGGTTCTTAGGACTTTGGAACTGGTTTCTGGAGAGAATGTGGAGGAGTTTGGAACTTTGGGATGGAGAAGGCCTAGCATACCCACATAAGAGCTCACTGAACTATTCGGCTGGGAGTTTGAAAGACCATATTGTTTAGAAAACCTCAGACAGTGGAGGCTCAAGAGCTTTGAAATGTCCAGCAGTGGACTAGCCTGAGGTATCAGAGGGTTTCCAAAATGAATGTTCTGACATGGAAAATGGTGCTAAAAAGGAATATCCATCCAAAGATGGCTGTCTTATCGCTAGCTCACAAGATTTCAGAGGAGAACAAAGACTCTATTGGGAACTAGACTAGGTTTGATTGATTTTGTGATATTTTGATGAAGAATCCAGATCCATTTTCCCATGTCATGAGAACTAGCTGAAGCTGAATAGTGAAACAATGAACTAACTTGTTCGGTGGAGGAAAATTCAAGACAAAAACATCCGTTATGTTGCGCCATAGCTAGTTTAACCAGGTGTGCAGTATGAAAGACCAACATAAGGAGCAAAAATATATTCAAAGATGTGGTTTGGTAAGGAAAAGAGTGAGTTTAACCTTTCGGACAAAATACGTTCAAGCAAATATAACAGAGAAATAGTAGCTTGACAGAAAGACTTGGTCCTTTGCACTGGGGGATAACAAGAAATGTGCCCTGCTTGGTTGATTCAATGTCTCATACTCTCCTGATGTCCTCCATCCCTTCTGACTGCTGCAATCTTTGTTCCTCTCCTCCACAGGATACCCCCAAGCTCCACAGGAATGGATCTGATGGAAATCTTCAACTTAGACTGTCTCTCTACATATTATCTGGCTTTGGGTCTCTGTATCCACTCCTATGTGTTGCTGGTAGAAGCCTCTCTGATGACAACTGGACAAGGCACCACTGATCTATGACTATAGCAGAACATCATTAGCAATCATTTCATTGATTTCTTTAAAACTAGTCATGTTTGGTTCTGCCCTAGGTCCTGGGATGTCCAATCCCCAAGCAGTGTTAAGCATGGCCTCCTGGAGGGAGAGGGAATTGTGTTTAGGATATATTTTATGGGAGTGGAATTTATTTTCAATAAAAAGAAAAGAAAATACAATGTACCCCAGAAAAAAGAAATGAAAGTTGTCCTCATTGTAAGACACCATTGAAGGTTCAATCTTATGAAAATACAAATATATTTGAAGAAGGAGAGCCTGACTTAAGAAATCTACCAAGAGAGATCCATGCTCCTTGAAAGTAACTGCCTAAGGAAGTGATTGCCCAGAATCAAGCATCCAAATGCCAGTATAAGAGGACAGCAGAACTTGTCACTGTTGTCCATGTATTGTTGGTTTTACAGGCATTAAAGATGCAGGATTAAGTGATGAGGTCATTGTAATCCTTTTACAAATAATACCAGAGAGACCCTGAGATTAGAAAATGGTCTTCATCTTGACTTCCTGGGAAGACTGGAATTGTGAAATGAGGCCCTGAGAGGTCACTGCGTGAAGGTCTGTGGGTAAATCCTGTGTTGCAGTGGTGACCTGAGGATATTGGAGGTAGCAGAACCATCATACATCTGCTGAGCAAAGACGAACACTAGGAGTTGAGCTGGCCTGTTAAAGAGACTATGAGTGCTTCTGGTGGAAGAGTTGCAGACTGTGTGTCTATAAGCCCTGGGAGCACATCATGTCTTCCACATAGAGCGGGAGGATGGAGAGCATGCTGGTGCAATTCAGTAAATATTCTTTATTTTGCCCTTTACTTCCCCGTTGGGATGAAAATGCTCACCTGGGCCCTTTACACTGGAAGTTGCAAATCGTATTGAGTTGATTGGATCTCACAGTTAAGAGAGCAAGTCCCCCATAAGTGTTAGAATTCTAGGCAGCATTATTTGCTAAGGAGGCCCTTGAAGCTGGAATGATACATTTTGCATTAAGATACAGGCATAAACTTACCACAACAGAGGGTGGAATGTTGGCATAAAAGTGATGTGTTTGAGTAGCAAGTTAGTAAGGGGGAAATTGATAATCATGTTCACCATGGGAATGGACCACTGAGAGTGACTGTGAAGGATTTTCTAGATAGAATTATTAATGCAGGGAGACCACCCTCAGCAGCATTCATCTTTCCCTGTTTCCTGACTACAGAAACACCGTGACTAGCTGCTTCCTTCACTATGCCTTCCCTAACCTAATAGACTGCTCCCTAAAACTGTGAGCCCAAATAAACTTCGCATCCTTAAGCTGCTTTTGTTGAGCACTTTGTCTACCAATGAGAAAAGTCACCAGTGCATAGCCCCTTGTTTGCAAAGTCATAATCATCTACTCCAAACCAGTTCACATCACACTATCTTCTTTAATTCTTTTGCTAGCTTTCAAACTAATCTCAAGAAGGACCTGTGCCCTTTCTTTCTCTGCTATGACCCTCAATTAGAATCAACAACAATTTGCCCCAGTTTCCTTAATGAATCCACATGTTATAAATCCAGCACTCTGTCACTTTAGTTTTATCTCTCCCAAAAGGATGGATAAAACTCATTGTCAGTTTCACTAGGTTTAGAAGTGTCATGGGAACATGCTTCAGTGTGTATCCTTGCCTGTGGTTCCAGGAAGGTTTAACCAAGGAGGGATAAAAATAGACTAGTAGTTGATCTGACCATGATTGATCAACGAACAATTAACTTGTATAACTTATTTATCCAAAACAGCCTGCAATAGCACTTTCAAAGTATTGGAAGTAAACCTGGTATTATAATTGAGTTATATGGGAATAGTACCTCATATTAGAGTAGAAATATAAATAATGTGTGTGAAGAATAATCTTATATTTGAGTTCTATACCACTATTTCTAAAATCAAACTTATTTTGCATCTATATATAAAATTCTATACCAGTGAATTAAAAATAACCTTGTGACTGACAATAAGGCATTAACTAGAGGAGTAGATTCACTAATCTACTTTTTGTTCTATCTTCCCTATATATTTCTATATTTCCCCTTCTTTCTTTTCAACCCCTATCTCCAAACTTAAGAATGGAAGATAAAGGAAAAGAGAGACATCGCTGAGTTCAACCTTGTGTTCTCTCTAAATAAGACCAATAATAACTTATAAAAAACTCCCATTGAAAATAACCTTCAGTACTTCCTGCCTCACCAATATGTCTGTCTGATACATTGGGCCAGAAGGATGAAGACGAAGCTCCAACATTAAAGAAAGCTTTGGGTGCCTATTCAGGCAGCAAACTGTCACTGTCTCTGTCATCTTCTCATTTGGGAAGCTGCTAATCTGCACCCACAGTATCCTCAGGTAATTAATTGTATTCCTTCTCAAGTATCTGATGGGGTTGAAGACCAGATAGTTTAGTTTTACAATTAAGCTTAGTTGTTTAGAGGTTAGGATGTTTTTAAATCTAGATAGATGTCTTAAGTTGATAATAATGAGATATGATAGATATTGATTTACATTCAGAATTTTAGACACACCAAAATAGGAAAGAGGTTTTCTTAGAGGTTGCCAAATACAAATGGCCAAAACACCAGTAATGTATCATTTATACAATTCCTGGTTGTTTCATGGTTTTTCTTGCTGTAGGTAGTTTATTGTATGTATGTGTAATAATATAAGTGTATATTTAAAAAATAAAAAATATTTAATAATAAATACTAACAAACAACAACAACAAAAACTAAGGAGAAAAGACTACCTGCTATAAGTCATGTAGGGGCACCATCTCATTGGCTGAAATCCTAAACTGAACAAAACGGAGAGGTCAAACTGAGGATTAGCAGTCATTTTGTTGTACATTCTGACAATGGCTGTGATGGGACTAGCTGCTTTATGCTTCCGGTGGCTCGCCAGGCAAGCTAGGTGGGTGCTCTGGAAAAAGAGTCAAAGGAAACATTTCCTTCTTTAGAAGTTTTTTGGTCAGGTATTTTTTTCAGAGCAATGAGAAAAGTAACAATTACATTAAAGTTGTTTGTGAGCTTTCTGAAATGCAGTTATGTCTTAATTATCTCTTACTAAGAGCAGCTGGCAAGATGCCAAATTTCCTTACTCATAGCTCAGTAAAAAGTTTTTTTTTTAAAAAAAAAATGTGTGCATTAGCGACTGCATGAACACCAAGAACAACACCAAAACCCTCTGAGAGACATCTCTTGGATTGTTCCAGAAATGTATTCAACTTTGCCTATGGGTTGAAAAAAAATTTTTTTTCAGAGAAAACACAATGTCAAACCGAGGATTAAGAATGCATACTAAACAATGAAGAAGCACTCAAAATTAGATGTAAACATCGTTGTGTATCTGGGTTTAGAAAGATAAATAGATAAACTTCTATGATAAGAAGACCGGAGCTGTGCTTCCTCATCCGCGGGCCAGAAGAAGCAAGCAGTATGTGGTGGAGTGATGGGAGAGAAAGAGAAGAGAAGCAGATTGTGTGCTGGGAGGAGGGGTGGCACTGGAGGCTCAAAGGTGGTGAGGAACAACCTTATGCGAATGGCCTGTACTAGGTCCTGGTGCTGCGCAGCCCATGTTTCTGCTGCGGACCAGGTCTGGGTCCTGGGTGCTGCTGCAGCCAGGGTTTGTGCTGATGTCTGTGACTTGTGTTACCAACAAAGGCTGTAAGGATGTCCGTGGTCTGTACTGCAGCCTGAAGCCGTATTGATTTACAAGAGCCTTGCTGACTTGGCTCCACCTCTCACAGGTTGCTATATATGGGGAAGAGCTGGCCCCACATCTTGCCTGGGATGTCAAGGGCAGGGGAGAGCTGGCAGGCTGACCAAACCAGCTATCACGCAGGCCAGGATCTAGGGCTTTGAGTTGGTACACCCCGACATTTGCCCCATCTCTCAGCTGCTGGAGTGCCTAAAGGGGCCGGTCCTACGCTCATAGGTGCAGGATCTCCACCACTCAGGGCAACACCAGGCATCCGAGAGTTTCTATAAGGGTCCAGGATTGATGGTGTAGCAGAAGCCAGAGGCCTTGAACCAGATCAATGACTCATGGCAATGAACACTCACAAGTTAAGGTGTTTGGGCAAAAGGGCATACTGAGTGACACACCACAACATCCAGTGTCACTAAGAGGAATGAATATGTGATCGAGAGACATGAATGACGGAGCAGAATGGTACATGCACAGAATAACACTGTTGACAGAGGAGCTTATTGTTGCTAAGAGGGATCAGCAAAATTGGGGGGGGGGGTTATTTTTTATTTTTCTTTTCTATTTTTTTTTCTTTTCTGGAGAGGTTACCAGTATGGGGGGCAGATATGAATGGACTGGGCAGTGAGTGAAGTTGTGGTACATAATGTAAAATACCTAAAGATCCAATAAAAATATTAAGAAACCTATGTTAAGTTGAAATGACTTGGTAAGTATGAGAAAGGGAATACTCACCTGGATAACAATACTTATGTGGACGTGCAAATATTCTGTTAGATGCGGTGGATGCCAGCAAACGGTGAGATGTGAACTTCATTAATTCCCAAAGAAATGATAATTATAGCTCAGTGTTCTAAAAAGACGTGTGTGTGTGTGTGTGTGTGTGTGTGTGTGTGTGTGTGTTTCTTATACCTCACTCACAATTGATGAGAATTAATGAAATCATTTGTTTTCTGAAACTCTATCTTTTACTTAATTTTACAGATAATTGTCTCTGTCTATGTTATGGAAAGAGAATGATTTACTCAGCTTTGTGTTTCCATAGCACATCTTTGAATCATCTTGGAACATGAATTTTTTATTGAAGTCATCCTTTGAAATGTTTATACATAATTACATTTAGTGTAGACTTTTACTTGATTTTAGAGTGTTGACAATAGTTCCACCATAAATATTATACGATGTTCCTGGGGCGATGGAAGTGTGGCTCAGTGGGTAAAGTACTTGCCACACAAGTGTGAGAAATACTCAGAAACCATAGCACTCTGAGAAGGCGGCATATATCTGCAATCCCAGCGTTTTTAGGGAGAGTTGGGATATGGACAGGAGAGTTCACAGAAGGTGATAGATTAATTACCCTGGTGTACAAAATGATGTGGTCGTAAGCTTCTCCACGAAGACCTCAGCACTAGCTGTATGTACTCTTTTGGTACTCCTCAAGTTATATCATTAAACGTTGATAGGAAACATTTGCATTTTTTTCTCTTTTAAAAAAAAATTTAATGTGTTCATTTGGGTATGTATTATGTACATGTGAATGCCTAGGTGTTCTTTGCATATGTTTGCAGATGCACATGCTTACGTGTGCATGTAAAAGTCAAAGGACAATGGTGGGTGTCATTTCTCAGTGTCCACCTTGGTTTTGAGACAAGCTGTTTTAGTTATCTTTACTGTTGTTGTGATGAAACACCAGGACCAACGCAGCTTGGGGAGAAAACGGTTTATGTGGCTAACTGTCCCACACCACATTATATCACCAAATGAAGTCAGGATAGGAACACAGCAAGGCAGGAACTTGGAAGCAGGAACTGATCTACAATAGGGTGGGCCTTCTTCTCCATCAATCACTAGCTAAGAAAATGTCCTACAGACTTACTTATAGGTTGATCTTATGGAAGCTTTGTTAAATTATTTATTTATTTTTTTAATTTTAAATTTAAAAAATTTAAATTTAGATACCCTCCTCTCAGATCACTGTAGTTTGTGTTTAGTTGACTTCCCCTCTCCAGAGCAGCATATTAACACCAATATGAATCATATATAAAAATGAATGAAATCTTTCTTCAACTTAGTTAATGAACTCAGGATCCATGCCACAGAGGCCATCTATGTGAGGCAGAAAGGAAAGAAAGGAAAAACATATGGATATAGGAAGGAAAAGCAACCCTCATCCTAGGTTTTGTATGAAACTTAAAGTTAAAGAATCAAAATTTTCAACACTGTTAACAAGAATTGA
Organism: Acomys russatus; assembly: GCF_903995435.1. NCBI lineage: Eukaryota > Metazoa > Chordata > Mammalia > Rodentia > Muridae > Acomys > Acomys russatus. The sequence continues at coordinate 31,910,963 of NC_067158.1, forward strand.
TTACAGTCTCCCACCCGCACCATCCTAGGGGTAAACTTGCAGTTACTTAGGACTCTTATCAGAATCTCATTTGCAGTGAAAGGGGTACTAGTGAAATTGTGAACCACTAGTGAAGTCAAGTGCTAGTTGTTCCAAGGTTATAATTTTATCAGACTGTAATCTCATTCAAGGAAACTCTAGTGCTATCTATAATCACACTTACACCATTATTAAAAACTGAGGGAACAGGATGGAAGCCCAACATAGATATCTTCTGAACGACTTGACCTAGCAGGGCATCAAAATAACGCTAAGACTCACAGCTAAACTCTTGGCAGAGCACTGAGAGTCCTATGGAAGAGTCGGGGGATAGAATGATACAGAGGAGACAGGAACTCCAAAAGAAGACCATGGAACCAATAAATCTTTATCCACCGAGGCCTGCAGAAAGTGAGGCACCAACCAAGGACAATGCATGGAGAGAAGCAACCTAGATCCCCTGTTCAGACAGCTCATTCTCCACACGGATCTCCTAGTAAGGGGAGTCCTCTGACATGGACTCTGGTGCCTGCTGCTATTTGATCATTTCCACTTGTCGAGTGGCCTTGGTGGGCCACAGAGGAAGAGATTGCAGGCAATCCTAATGATACCTAATAGGCTAGGGTCAGATGGTAGGGGAGGAGGGCTCTCTTTGTCAGAGGACTAAGGGAGTGGAATGGGGGAATAGGGAGGGAGGATAGGCATGGGAGGATACAAGCAAGGAGGTAACAATTGGGATATAATGTGAATAAATTATTAAAAATAATTAAAAAATAAACAACAACAACTGAGTGAGAAGGAGATCACCAGGTTGCTCAGTCAATATAGTGTTTTCATGGCAAGCAAATGGACCTAAATTCTGTGCTTAGAACTTACATAATAAAGGCTGGGTGGTTTGTGCACAGTTGTGATCCCAGCAGCACTGTATAAGCAGAGACAGATGGATGCTTAGGGCTTTCTGATCAAAATATACAATATACAAATAGCTCATCCATTATCATATTATTTCATAAGCTTGATACATTAAACTCTGTAGTAGTGTAGACTCAAAGAATCAGAACTGCGAAGGCTCAAGTCAAACACAACTATGACTGAAAATTAGAGTTACTCAAAAGATGATACATTCTTCATCTCAATTCCAACTGTCAATACATTTATATACAAATCTGTCTCATTGGACTAAATTCAAATTACCATTGAAATCTTCAAAATATGTCACAGTTAATTTTAGATCATTTTTTTTTACAAATATGGCTGAACATTTCTGTTAATTCTTAGCAAATTAAAAAAGACAGTAATCTTATTTGACATGTAAATTACTTGCAAACAAATGTCAAATAAGGCTATTTTCCTTCTCATTTTTATTTCACTTATACAAATTGAGCTGACCTTGGTTTCACACTAAGTGACTCAGAAGTTCTTATTTGCAATGTCTTAAAATGTTTCTGTGTGTTTAGTCTCATGACCCACATCTAGCGGCAGTTTGAGAAAACACATGTTGAACAGCTCAGGAGGGGGTTTGCTAGTAGCACTAGGAAAAGTTCACCAGCTGAGACCTCTGTTCTGCTTTTGCCTTCTGCTCATGAGTCCCAGGGTGGCAAAGTTGAACTAGTTAAGAAAGAGACACTAGACAGTTGCTAGGTTCTTCTTAATGGTCTTAGAAATGCTGCACCAACTGAGATCCAAAATATAACTTATTATGATGCTCTCCTGGAAAATATGTGAGACACCTGACTTTATTAAAGAAAAAGAAAGTAACTCATTTTAATGGTGCCCCAAGGACTATGGTGAGCCTGCTCTGGGGAACAACAGCAAGGTAATGAACGTGTGCAGGTGGTGACAACATTCATACCCAAAGTCTAGATTTGAAAAGCATTCTTTTATTGGAACTCAATGTAGTTAATCCTTAAAAGATCCTGTCAGAGTTCCTGAGACTGGACCCCGCCCCCCCCCCCACGCCAAAAAGCCACAAGCCACGTTATGAGAGTCAGACTTTTCTCAGATTGGGTTCTGGTTTCAGTTAACAGTAAAGTGAAGCTTTGATTCTGTTAGGCAGAAATATCACAACAACATTGGGGAAATCTCCAGGGCTGTGAGGCACTCACTGAGAATTGTTATATTACTAAGCCAGGATCTAAGTTTCAGATGCCAATAAGGTCTCTAGATAATTTTTATGTGAAGTTCAAGGAACGATTCTTTGTTGGACAATACTTATTATGAGATAGGGTAGTTAATAATGTCTTCCAGATATTGTAAGACAGGAACAAGGAGTTAATTAGAGATTTGGAGTCTATAGGGCAGTGAGCTGAATTACAGATCCTCAGTTGAGAAGAACTGACTGTGCCAACTCAGAAAAGATAATGAACACTGTGACTAGAGAGAATTGATCTGCAGGAGAAAGAGATGATCTTTTAATGTTTAGTTGGAAACTAAACCAAAGAGGAGACCTTGGAAAGAAAAGAGAGCTGTACTAGTACCTGGGGACACAATTCCAGATCAAAGGACAGCTGTGTGATGATGGTTCAGGCATGGTACTGCAGGGAATAAAGTCTCAGTGAACCCCCCTGCTGTTACTTACCTCTCTGGACAAAACGGGATGGGACCCATACCAAATAAGAGCTAAATAGATCATACATGCAAAACAGATGGTATGTTATACATGGGGTGAGTTTGACAGCATCTCATTATAAAAGTCTATGTGGAACTGTTGATCATTTATTCAGTTTCTGGTGTGGGTCTGTGTTCTTCAATAAGTCTGAAAACACTGATGATACTTCTCAATTATCGCTTAGAGCAAATAGTTATACATATGGAGACAAAAGTGAAATGCCTCTAATAGTGTCTGTGCCAGAAAAATCCTAATTAAAGAAAGCCTTTTGTACCTTTGTGCTGTGGCAAAGTTTCATGTTTCATGACTCTAAGAGATGAGGAATTGATTAGGTCTCCTCTAAACTTTCTTAATCACTGCGGTGCAAATCAAAACCTTCTGCTTGGCTCACTTTTAATGAGCAGGGTGCATATTCTTCAATCAAACCTTCAGCAGTTCATTACGAGCAGAAGCTACTGTCTTTACCACCTCTGTTTTTACTGCCTGGCAAGGTACTGTCATGCTTTGCCTTTCCTACCTGCTGGGAGTCCCTGTGAATAATTATCTGCAAGCCTTCCACCTTTCCTTTCACAATCCAGTCCTCTGCAGAACAGTCAGCAAGCTCTAGCATGCCGCCTCACTTCCTAGTCAGATAGCTCTGGGATGTATTGTACTGCCACAAACTTGCCCCCTGTGGTCAAAAGACAATCATACCTCTTGAACCTTATTTTAATTTCATATACTAGATGAGGAAAAAAAAAACTCTAGGGTTTGCTTGACATCGGCACGAGATCTCTGAATAGCCTTTCCCAATGCCACACAGTGACATCTCTGCTCTCTCTGTAAGAGAAGGGAAGACTACTTATGAGGAAGGACTGCTGTCTGGATCAGGCCAGGGGACATATACATGTTTACAGTCCGCTGTTGCCCTTGCTCTAAAAACATAATAAGAGCAAGGCAGGAAAAAATGCTCAAAAAGACAATGGAGGCCAGTGCTTTTTATGTTAGAAGCACAGCACACATGGTAGTATAACGGCTTCAAGAATTGGGCACAGTGGGATGGTTTGAGAGACCGATGCATGCCACACTGGCATAGCTCTCTCCAGAGAACCATGTGGATTAAGAAAACACACAGTGGTGGTCTGTCTTTCACTCCTAGGAATGATCCATTTATTGCTAAGTTGCCTGTGCAAAACACATAGAAATAATCTGTGTATTAAAAAGTAGAAGAGAAACATGGAAGACAAGGGTGTGTGTTAGTAATATATGGGAGCTGGGGCTGGGATTTGAGTGTTTCTGGTTTATTTTCAAATACTAAAAAAAAAAAAAAAGAATCTATTAATGATATGTAATCACCTCTTGTAATGTTAGAGGTGGTTACCAGCAGCATCAGCTCACTATCAGTTGTACACTCAGTAAAAAACAGCAATGAACCATGTGCACTGGCTGTGTTTCTTGTTCATCATGTTCTGAATGTGAGGGCTAGAGAGTGCATTTGTGACTTCTGATATCTCAACTTTAGAGGAGTTTACGGGGCCTTGACCCTATCGTAAGTCGTAGAACATCTTTCTATTGTAGAGTTGGAAGATAGAAACGATGTTTCTCTCTAGAGCAAAGAGGATGTTTGCTTACAGTTTTGAAAATTCGATTTATTGTTTGCCTCTGCAGCAAAAAATAGGCAAGCCTTGTGCACACTAGAGAATGTTTGCTTTCTCTAAGTTCAGAACTTCTGCCTCTCATGCAATACAGTGCACCAAGTATGGAGGTATTGCCTGCTTCATCTATCAGAAACTGAATTTCAAAGCACTAGCACAAAGGCACCAGTATTACAGTTACGGTTATTCATGTAATTACTGAATCAGCTCTAGCCCACTCCTTCTACCAGAACTCACGGAATAAGAACTAACTTGCTCACACTTGTTTGTATTAAGATTCTCCTACTTATAGTAATAGCAAGGCCCAGGACCCCATCATCATCTAATAGCTTTGGTTAATGCACCAAAGCTCTTTAATAGACTTGTAATATGTTAGGAGTTTGCCTGGAATGTGAGAAAACATTTTCTGGGTGTTTTCTTAGAAATACATACATATACCAGCACAGAAAATTAAACATTTACAATTTATATTACTTTTTTTGTGAATTGTATCATGTTCCTACTTTGCTTTTCATCCATCTGGTGGTGTTTAATATTAGATCTCGTGCCACTTTTCATTGGGAAACATGACAACTAATTTTCTATGCAGGATAAAATGAAAGTACATTTTTAGCAATGTGCCAAAAATAATAGCAAATTCATTTATTACAAATCCACGCTGCTTTTAACTCTCCATACATTAAAGAAGGTCATGTGCCCTAATCCAGAACAAAAAGCTATTAGTTTTATTAGTTTGTTAGGAGATAAATAGCCAAGAGAAAAATGATCTCAGCTGTTCAATTTTGGGGCTGAAAACTCAAAGTAGATATATAAGCAAAATATCTTTGAACAGAAATATATTAGTGGTGTATTTCAATAAAATAATTCTGGAAAAATATTTTGTCAAATATTGTTGAACTCTGAATGATGTACTGGAAACATCAATGAAATTAAATAAATGCAATCTACATGGAAGTTCAATATTACATAGAAGCAAGAGAAAATTAAACTCAAGAAACATCAACAGTGTGGCAATAAGAATACTGATGACTCTCACTGGAGACCTCTTCACTGTTCTACACAGATGTGCACATGTTTATAGTGGACAGAGAGTTACTTTAAAAATAAAAATTGAAATTAAGACAAAGACACATGAATCATGGCTCCTTGTGTTTCCTGTATATTTTATTACTTTTCATATGCTTATTTGTACTTTTTTCTTTTTTGACACATATATTTATTTTATTACACATGAATAAAACAAACTACATACAGCAGGGAGAGCCATGAGACGTTCATGAGTTCTATAAATGTTACAGTCATAGCGATTTGGCTATTTGTATTTGTCAAACATGAAATAAACACCTTTTCTGTCTTGTTGGGTCTAAATTTCTGAATGAAATTCAGTATCTATCATATCTTCTCTCTATTAACCTAGATCCTTTATCTTGATTTAAAAAGATCTTATCCCCTAACTAACTAAACTTGAATGTAAAACTAAACTATCTGGTCTTCAACCCCCTTAGAGACTTGAGAAGGAATAAAACTTAAATTCCTGGGTGAACTGGTAGTGCAGGTTAGCAGCATCCAAAATGAAGAAATGACTGAGACAGTTTACTGCCTGAACAGTCACCCACCACTCTCAATAATGTTGGAGCCTTGGCTTTGGCCTTCTAGCCCAATATCTCTGCCAGACTTATTTGCAAGGCAGGAACTATTGAAGACCTGCTTACCCTGTCTTGCCAGCAGTCAGCCATTGACTCTGCCTGCAGTGAAGCTTGCCCATTTTTAGGCAGAATTCTATCTGTGCCAGATATAAGGACATTTTGCCCAGTAGATGCTTTGCTACATTTGAAGCCAACTCCATAAGGAGGTTCTTTGATGATCATCTTCTTCTTTGAGGCAGGCTGGGTGTTGTCAGGAGTTAACTTGTCTTGTTGTCAAAGAATCTTTAGAATAATAAAAACATCTTTAAATTTATATTCTGTGGGTCTCTGAGGCATTTGAAGACCTTATTTAATTATTTTACCTTAGATATCTATAGAATCATGTCTATCTGTTAGACTTAGGATATATATTCTCATGCTAATTTAGACTAGTATTTGACATGACCATGATTTGAATCAATATACGAAATTCTATACCAATGACTTAGAGATAATCTTCTTTGTAAGTACCATTAAGGCCTTAAGCTAAGGAGTAGATTCAATCATCTACCTTTTCTTCTATCCATCCTCTGTATTTTTATATTCCCTTTTCTTTCCTTTCTGCTTCTATCTCATTACCTATGGATGAAAGACAAAGGAAAAGAGAGTGGAGGATAGGGACAGTTAGGGAGACTCAAAGCTGGATACTGGGCAGAATGCTAAAAGTGTAGGGTGGCCTTGCCAGGCCACAGATGAAGAGGTTATATGTAATACAGGGGGCACTAGATAAGCTGAGGGCAGACATTAGGAGAGGAGGCTACCCTTTCTAAGGACCAGGGGAGGGAGGGAAAGGGGATAAGGGATGGGACGGGATCGGGAGATGATGAGGGAGGGGGTAGGATTGGGAGGTGTTGAGGGAGGGTGTGGCAATTGGGATGTAAATAATTCAAACAGCAGAACAAGCAGGTAACTTATACTGCTAAACTCACTACATGGGAATAGCTCTGAGACTGGCAGAGATGTGAATGTAAAAGCACAGAGAGGCTTCACGTTGGCCACAGACTCTCTGTGACTTATTACTAGGGGCCATTCTTAGTATGGCATGAAGGAAGATTTGTAGATGTCTTACTTCTGTTCATACAATGAGCAGAGAATCAGTCTTAATTGCTCTGTGCATCCTGCACACCTCAAACAACTGTGATGTTAGGACTGCATAATACTTGTGAGAAATTATGTTTTCAGAGCAAAAGAACCAGACCCTGACACTGGATTAGACCTGACAGGATGCATTCCTCTCAGCATCTTGGACACTGACATCCTGCATCCTCCTTGCTGCAGCCCCAGATGCCTCTGTTGTTGTTACCCATCCCAATTGGACAGCTTCCTGGACAGTGTTGTTGAAAGCTTCTGGTCCCAACTGGTCCAGCATTTCAATCTGTCTGACGTAGAACTCCTATTAAGCCTGGAATCTTTCAATATTTAGAAACTGGACCACAAATGCAATCCTTGGCTTGCTTAACCATTTACCCCAACGTCCTTGGGGCACCTTCTAAGGTATTATATGCCTCAATTCAGCCTGAAGAACCTTAAGAGAACAACGTCCCATTCCCTCGAGGGGGGATGGGTAGGTTTCTGTTTGCTCTCTTGGTCTACAAATGCTTATTTTCATCTGGAGGTGGTTATAAGTTATTACTAGTCTTATACAGAGAGAAAACTAGGATGAACTCAGGGATGGCTTATTTGTACTTTTAAGCTCATCACCATAATTATATCTTTCAAATGTGCTCAAATGCCTTATTTAGTTAGTAAAGTCACCATGTATGGGCTTGAGGTTGAAAGGGGTGGGAGAAGGGTGTAGACTGCACAAAATAAAAGCATTATATTTGACTAACTTTTCCCTGTGGCTTCTTATAAGTTGTTATGTGTTTTCATTTCCATCTCAGAAACCACATAAAATTAACTGTTGCACAGCATCTTCATTGTTATGTGCTAGCCCCATAGTCAGTTGCTCTGCCTCTAGCCTCTCTCTTTCCAGTCATTTATCTTTATGCTAGAGTTGCTCTTTTCCTACCACATTTACATGAATCTCCTCTCAGCGTTTGCTACTGGCAACTAACAGTATTGTGACGTTATTGTGGTTGCAGGGACTTATCCATAGCTTTAAAACATTGTGTGCTCAATGTTTTGGTTATTATCTCCACCACCACTATGAGAAAATTGGGAAGGAAACTGAGTTTTAAACAACACATTTGCTATTAACTATCTGCCATAAGGAAACAAGGAGGACACCACAGCACCAGAGATACTGGAGCGGGGTGTGAAAAGTGTAAAGAGTTAACCACATAAGCAAGTAGAGAATGCACTAGGAGGATTGCATGTACACGACCCAAAGACAGGGGAAGCCATACATGTGATTGTAGATTACAATGATAGTGAACAGGATTCCAGGTAAAGTGGCCAAATAGAAGCTAAGAAGCTGCCTCCAAATGACTAGTGAAGAATAGTCAGAATAGGAAGAAGACTAATAATTATTATTATTATTATTATTATTGTTATTATTAATGATAATGGGAGGAAGAGGGGGAGAAAAGAAAGAGGAAGAGGAAGCAGAGAAAAGGAGGAGAAGGAACACATAGGAAGAAGAGGAGATGAGAAGAAAGAAGGGAGAAGAAAAAGGAGACGAAGAGAGAAAGAGGAAGAGGAAAAGAAGAAAAGATAGAGGAAAGGAGAGGGAGGAGGAGACAGTTTCAAAGAGAGGGAGAGCTTCAGATACCCACAAAGGCATCAATAAAGTACCTTAAAATTGTAGTAAACAAGACAAGAAGAGAAAGAGTAGCTGAGACAAACACTGTTCTCACTTCATGGCTCTATGAAATGGGGGGAGAAAGTGGGAGGCTCCAAAATCTAATCCCAGGTAGCTGGGTGAAAAGGGACTGCCATGTCTACTACAAAACAAGCACACACATACAGCCCTCATAAACCACAAACCCAGTTGTAGGGGTTTTATTTTTGTTTTTTTTTTTAAATGGTGTTATGGTGGTTTGAATGAAAATTGTCCCCATGGGCTCATATATTTTAATAATTGGCACCAGTTAATGGACTGTTTAGGAAGAATTAGGAGATGTGGCCTTGCTAGAGGAAACTGGCCTGGCTTTATGACGTGTGTCACTGTAAGTGGGCGCTGAGATTCAAAAACTGATTGTATTCCCTCTTCTTGCCCCCCTCTCTGTTTCACCCTGGCCCATGTGGATCAGAATGCTAAGATCTCAGCTTCTGATGCTCGATCACTATGCCTGTCTGCTTCCTGTCATGATTATCATAAACTCACCCTCTAAATATGTAAGAAGTTCCCTAATTAAATGATTTATTTTATAAAAATTGTCTTGGTCACAGTGTCCCTTCAAAGCAATAGAACAGTAGCAAAGGCAGTTTTAATGAGTTATTCCTCTTGAAAGATGGGTCAAAAGTACACAGGAATTCTATGAGATCCATCATCATCATCCAGCAAAGCAGCCAGGAAAACATGGAATGATATATTTGAACTCCAAAACTAAATAAACGAATACTAAGGGTACTATATCCAGAAAAGGTATATTTGAATTTAGTCTATTCATTTATTTGTACAAGTTCATGTATGTGGTATGCATGTGTGTGTATGTACATTCACCTGAATATGGATGTGTGTGCTCATGTAACTGTGCGCATGTGTAAGACATTTATTGACATTAGATGTCTCCTACTTTATATACTAAGTCAGGTTTCTTCATTGAATCTGGAGTTTACTGGTTGAGTTAAACCTGGGTATGTGAATTTCATGAGCCTTAAGGGCCCATATGGATGAAGATTAGGGGCAGTGGAGGGATGTGTTCAACATACAATACATCTTTGTATGAAATTTTCCCTGTGCAAGACAAAATAATACACAATAAATATACACACTGAAAACATTTTAAATGAAAAAATATGTACATAAAACACTTGATGACTTGTTATAAAATTCTAATATTCTTAATCATAATGTGGATTAAACTGCAAAAAAAATCTACACATGCAGATCTTTTGCTGGAAAATTCTCTTCTGTACTACTGAGAACTTACACAACATACAAGGAACTGTTAGATGAAGCATCTGTGAGTCTTTGAATACCAGAAGAGCAAGCCAGCCATTCTGCATCCACAGGCTATTTTATAGCACTTCTGTTACTACAATGAGGTAACTTCTAATTATTCATGCACTTAAGAGTCCTCTAGTATGTTCTGAGCTCTGGCTGTATGTGTCATGCTTGCTCCTGTATGTTTCACTGACATTCCAGGAACAGTGCTCAGTAGACACTGAGCTGCACAGATTGAATTTTCACATAACCACATGCTGGTACTTGGTCTTATCAATATTGCTACTCCAGATACATTAAGAAGGATTGGTATACTGCAGCAACTTGGTTTAGGTAAACATAGAGAATGTGTGAAGAGTTTTCTGATATGTTAACAATGTGCATGCGAAGAATGGTTTGTATTCCTTACTGAATATATTTATATAGTGTGTTTGGGTTTAGATCCATCCCCAAGAAGAAAAAATACCTTTTGTTTTGCTCAACTGGTAATATGTTAATGTCTTCCAATATTTATTGACCATTTAACCAGCAAACTAAGACAAAAGGTCAATAGTAATTCTCACACATGAAACACTTATCAAATCTATTAGCTACCCTCTTGTGGATTCATGCTGAACACCCATTCGGAAAAGGAAATGCGATATGTGCTATATTCTGCACTTACACTACTGCTTATATTTGGTAAGAGTACTAATTATACTAATTACAAAATAGGAAAATTACATGACTTCCTTGTGCTAGTCATGTAGTCTTCATGTTTTACTGTCAATTTTAGCTTTGAAAAGAACTGTTACCATGGTTAATATCATAGTTTCTTAGACGATCAGTTTCAGTTTATTTTTTCTTCATTTTTTAAAATTTAAATTTACTTTAAAATGTTTATTCACTTTACAACCCAATTGTAGCTGTAATAATATTCAATACTAATATCAAGAGAATAAAACCAATAGTATGTTCATGTTTATTTGTATAATGCTCTCATATATGAGAATATTGCAGCCACTAAACGAAATATTAAAATAAAAAAATAAGTTGCAGATAATAGTGCAATTAGTATCCATATATAGGATTGCTTAAGCTAATATTTATGGGCTTTTCATGTTTATCTTGACGGTCAGAAATCACAAAGACAGAGTAATTACAACTCACACATCCAAAACTTTCTCTCCAAAACAGCTCTAATTAGCTTCCTTCTAATTGTGAATATGATGACTTACAATTTCATCATATGCTGCCAGGATATGCAGTCAACCAACACTAAACTATTTAGTTTGAGAAGTTAAAAAGAGAATCAGTGGCATATAGACTGAAGTTTTGACTTGAACTGTCTCATATATTTATTTTAAGGTTAGAAATATTTTCATGTCTGTTTTGTGTCTTAATTTCCCTTCCATGGGTCAATTGCCCACTTTATTTTTTCTGTACTGTGTGGTACTGGTGATTGCCTTTTATGGTAGCCATTTCTTCCATGCAACAACTATTTACAACTGCCTGTGAGGGTTAGTGCCCACTTGTAATGCATAAAAAACAAATACTAAAGACATTTCACATTTGGAGATGCGTTATAGAATGGCCACAAGACTTTGAAGATAGGGATGTAGCATGTTATTACTTGAAAGTGTAGGTTTTAGGTACCAGGTAGACAAAGAGTGATGGATAATTATCACTATAATTCTGACTGGGCTAGGAATCACTTGAGAGAAATATTTCTTGCTGTACATGATGAAGTTTTCAGAGATATTTAATTGAAGAGGTAAGACGTATCCTTTACATTAGAAACAATATTCCATGCACTGTGGTCCTAGATGAACAGAAAAGGAAATACAGGAGAAATACAACAGAACATTGTGATTGTCCTTTTTCTGCTTTTTGGCCAGTCAATGCCAATATCAAACCAGTTCCACCACTATGGCTTTCCTGCCATGCTATCCATTACACCTTTGAAATCCAAGTCAAAATAAACCACTTTCATTCAAATCTATTTTTGTAAGGTATGTGGGCATAGTCACAATATAACAATTAATGCACCATGGGAGAGTCATGTTAAGTTAAAATATAGAATGGCCACATCCAGGCAGAAGACAGAAAATCACTTAGGATGTCATGGGAGATAGTCAACGTACTGTCTTTATTTTGTATAGGAAGGATTCCTGAGATAGCATACATGTCTGTTTGAGTAAAACTGTTTGTGTAAGTATGCTACTTAAATCTGAGAGGTAACTAGAAGAGAAAGTATCATTAGGTGTTAGAAGTAGGATGGATGGGCACAGGAGACTGGCATGACATATATGAGATATCACTGTCAACTATGATATAAATTCAGCAAAACGCACCTAAAGACAAAAGTTAAACACCATATACATATTTATTATTGTAAAATATGGTTTGAAGAATCTTTAGTAAATTAAAAGGAGGGACTATTTGTTCATTATCTATATATATGATATATCATATTTAGTGTTGTACACTGGTAAATAATTCTTTAAATGTTGCCTAAAATAAAATACAGAAGGTGACAGAGTTGCTGTATACTACTGAATTCATAGTAAACAGAATCTTTTCTCAAAGCAAATGAGAAGTATTGTAATAATTCAGATTTCGTTAAATAAAATAATTAAATTTGATTAAATATTGGAGAACAATAGAGAAACACCATATGGTAACATCAATATGCGGATAATAAACATTAATAAAAAAGTCCCCCACATGTTTTTTTAATCAAAAACGCTAAGCAAACTAGAAATACAAAGGATATTTCTCAACACAATAAACTACTACAGAAAGTACACAGCCAACACTTTTTTCTTTTTAGCTTTTGAAATCTGTGTGTGTGTGTGTGTGTGTGTGTGTGTATGATTTTTAATTCTTTTCTCAGATATAACATCCCTACATCCGTTTTCTGTTACTACTCTCCTCCTAAGTCTCCCCCAACACCCCTGCCATGACTACTTCTCCTTAGTTTCCCTTCAGAAAAGGGAAGCCTCCCAGGGATATCAACCAAACATGGCATATCATGTTACACTAAGATCAGGCACACTCCTTCATATTAAGGCTGGGCAAAATGACCCAGGAGGAGAAAAATGTCTTAAAACCAGGCAAAAAAGTCAGATCTAGGCCCCATTCCCACTGTTAGGAATCCTACAAGTTCAAACTATATGTCAGTAACATATATGCAGAAGGCCTAGGTCGGACCCATGCAGCCCTGTTGACTCTGTGTATTTTTGTGGCATGCTAGTCCCCTATGCCTTCTGTAATCTTTCTGTCTCCTCTTCTGCAGGATTTACAGATCTCTGCATGATGGTTGGCTGTGGACCTCTGCACCTGTTTCTATCAGTCTGGATGAAATCTCTCTGATGACAGTTATGTTACGCTCCTGTCTACAAGGATAGCAGAATATCATTAGAAATCATTTGATTGAATCGCTCCCTCACACATTTCTGTTTGGTTCTATTTTAGGTGTCTGAGCTATCTGGCCTCAGGGTACTGGCTATTCAGGCAGTGTCAGGGGTAAGCTCCCTCTTAAGCTACACAAGTCATTGGTTGGCTATTTTTTCAATTTTGTGCCACTTCTACCACTTCACATCTTGGGGACAGAACAAATTAAAAATTGAAGGCTTTGAGGCTAGGCTGGTGTCCCAATACCTTCACTGGAAGCCTTGACTGGTTATAGAAAATGACAGGTTCAGGCTCCATATGCCCCCTTTGTAGGCGTCTTAGCTACAGTCATTCTCATAGAACCCTTGGATTTTCCATTGTACTAGGTTTCTACCTCATCCCTGAAATACCCCCAGTTCCAGTTGTCTCTGTCAGTAGTCTGACTCCATCTTCCTTGAACTTGAACCCTCCTATTCCCAATCGCACCTGCCCCCAGTCCATCTGCAATAGCCATTCTATCCCCCCCCCCCAAGGGAGACACATCCACCCTTGAACCTCCTTGTTATTTAGTCACTCTGGGTCTCTGGGTTATCCTTTACTGTACAGCTAGTATCCAATTAAGTGAGTACATACCATGTTTGTCTTTCTCAGTCTGGCTTACCTCACACACAATGTTTGTTTGTTTGTGTGTTTTTGCTTTTTTATGTTGCACACATTTGCTTGAAATTTTCATGATACTATTTTTTTAACAGCTGAGTAATATTCTATTGTGTGAATGTAACACATTTTCTTTAAGTATTCATGGTTGAGGGACATCTAGGTTAGTCGTAGTTTCTGGATATTATTAATAGAGCTGCTATGAACATAGTTGAGCAAGTGTCTTTGTGGTACAATGGAACGCACTTTGGGTATATGCTCAGGAATGATATGTCTGTGTCTTGAGGTAGAACTATCATCACTTTTCTGAATAACCACCATATTGATTTCCAAATTGCTTGTAGACATTTACACTCTCAGCAGCAATGGAAGCGTCCCCCTTGCTCCACATCCTTGCCACTTTTACTATGTTATCCTGCTTATACATGACATTGGAAGATCTTTCCATCTTCTGCTATTTTCTTCAATTTTTTTCGTCAAAGGCTTGAAGTTTTTGTCATTCACATCTTTCCCTTGCTTGGATAGAGTTATCCCAAGATATTTTACATTACTTGCAGCTCTTGTGAAGGGTGTTGTTTCTTGATTTCATTCTCAGCTGTTTGTCATTTGTATATAGGGGGAGTACCTGTTATTCTTTTTGGTTATTCTTGTATCCAGTTGTGTTGCTGAAGATATTGATCAGTTCTAGGTGTTCCCTGACAGAATTTCTTTTTGGTTCTTATGTATAGTATCATATTATCTGCAAATAGCAATACTTTGACTTCTTCCTTTCAAATTCATATCCCTTTTATCTCCTTTAATTGTCTTCTTGCTCTAGCTAGAACTTCACGTGCTATCTTGAATCGATAAGAAAAGTGTGAGCAGTCTTGCCTTGTACCTCATTGTAGTGGAATTACTTTAAGTTTCTCTCTGTTTTTATGTTGACTATTATTTTGCTATAAATTGCTTTTATTATGTTTATGGATGTGCCTTGTATCCCTGATCACCCCAAGACCTTGAACATAAAGGGTGATTGGATTTTCACAGATTTTTTCAGCATGTGAAATGACCAAGTAGTTTTCTTTCTTTCAGTTTGTTTACATGGTGGTTTTCACTGTACATTAACAGACTTTTATATGTTGAGCCATCCCTGCATCATCCACTATTATCAATAAAGGATCAAGCCTATTTGATCATGGTGCATAATCTTTTTTATGTTTTCTTAGATTTGGTTTAGGAGTATTTTATTGAGTACTCTTGCATCACGGTTCATGAGGGAAATGGGTCTGTAATTCATGTTCTCCTTTGAATCTTTGTTTGGTTTCTGTATCTGGGTGACTACTGTGGCCTCATAAAATGAATTTGTCATTGTTCCTTCTGTTTATATTTTGTGGAATAATTTGAGTATTGGTATTAGCTCTTATTTGAAAATCTGATAAAATTTTGAGCTAAAGTCGTCTAGCTTTAGGCTTGTTTTTTGTTTTGTTTTTGTTTTTTTGTCTGTTTTTTTGTTTTGTTTTGTATTTGTTTTGGAGGTGGGAGAATTTTAATGACTGCTTCTATTTCCCTTAGGGGTTACATGTCTATTTAAATTGCTTATCTGATCTTGATTTCAATTTGATAACTGGTATGTATCAAGAAAATTGTCCATTTCTCTTAGGTTTTCAAATTTTGTTGAATATAGGTTTTGAAGTGCCTTAATGATTCTCTGGATTTCCTCAATGTCTCTTGTCTTGTCTCCCATTTTTTTCTTATTTTGTTTTTTGTATGTTCTTTATCTTTTAGTTAGTTTGAATAAGAGCTTATCAATTTTATTATTTTTTTATTAAAAACTCTTTTTTAATTGATTCTTTGTATTGTTTTCTTTGTCTCTGTATTATTGATTTCAGCCCTCAGTTTGATTATTTCCTACCATCTAATCCTCTTGTGTGTGTTTGGGTTTTTTGTTGTTGTTGCTGTTGTTCTAGAGCTTTCAAGTACACTGTTAAATTGCTAGTATGAGATCTCTCTTATTTATGAAGGCACATAGTGCTGTGGACTTTCCTCTTAGCACTGCTTTCAGTGTGTTCTAACAGTTTGGATTTGTTGTGTATTCACTTTCATTGCATTCTAGCAAGTCTTTAACTTATTTATTTATTTATACCTTGCTCCAAAGCTCATTCCAAAGAGAGTTGTTTGGTTTCCATGACTTTGTAGGATTTCTGTTGTTGTTGCTATCTGGATTTAATCCACAAGGTAGTCTGATTGGGTACAAGGGATTATTTTAATCATTTTGTGTCCATTAAGACTTGCTTCATACTATGTGGTCAATTTTGTAGGTGTGAGCGCATGGCAGCAGTATGGGTAGGGGTATCAGTATCTTGGGTCTTTTGGCACTCAACCAAAGGAAAGGGAAGCTTTAGGTGGGCTTTCACATGTTCTGACTGGCATAGCCTGTACATGAGCAGTAGATTTCTGTCCATGTAGGTGTGTAGGCATCACAGCTGAGGCAGACAGTAGGCAGGGGTAAAGATCACAGCTGCTTGGATATTTGGGCTCCAGATTGAGGGAATGTGATGGTTCTGATGGCAGTTGGTGCTCTTACCTCTTCTGCAAAGCCAGATTTTTTTTTTACCAGACTAGTTTTTAGAGAAGTCCTGAGTTCACAATCAAGTTTAATGGAAGGCATAGAGACTTCTCACAGAACCTCTGTCTGATGTATGTGTTGCTCTTCCTACTGTCAGCAATCTTAGATAGTTCACAATTGATGAAATGCTGTAAAGCCATTATTCTAAGAGCCCATCACTTACATTTTAAGACACTCTTGGCACTGCACACTATATAACATGTGCATTAAGGCATTCATCACATTGTGTCATCCTACAGAGAAGTTGTGCTGCTCTGAGTATCTTATACCCTCCACTTATTTAAGGTTTCCTCCCTTCTACCCACTGGCAACCACCCATAAGTTTGCTTTTCCTTTAAGTCTGTTTTTTAAAAACATCGTCTGTTTAAAATAATGTAGTATATAGGACCTTCACACTGCCATCTCTTTGTTAGAAATAAACCATGAAATGTCCTCTATATCGTCCTTGGCTAAATGATTTTTTATTTATAGAAGAGAATTACGTTGTTGTCTAGTAGTAGCCCCACATTATGTATGAATTCACATATTCAAGAGAAACTTGAATTTTTTAAGGGTTGTGATTTATAAATAAAGTCCTATACATAGTTTCTATCTGTATTTTCAATACTTATACCCACAAATAAAAGTAACTTTCACTATTGAAAGAATAAGCTTGCTTACAAACAAAAACTATTACACAGGTCCACAAATGGTCAAAATTCAGAGAACTAATGACCATGGGAGCCCAGGAAAAAAATTGGTGCATGTACAGTTCAATCTTTATACCTAAGGCTGGGGGAACATACCAGAAGAGGGAGATGAAAGATTATAAAAGCCAGAGGACAAGAATGCTTCCTGTTAGACAATGCTTTACATATAGATGGGGATTGCACTCAAGAAATTTTAACAATACAGTTACATAAATGAAGCCTGCATAGTGATGACATCAGGCAACATTCCAGCCTGGATAAAGAAATTTCAGAAAGCCCCATACCTAGATGAAAAGCTACGGATAATCAATGGCTACAGAGGACAAAAGAATGAGTGTTCTTCAGGTACAGTTCCCAGATATATATACTATAAAAGTAGTAAACTCTAAAATCCTTCAGTGGACCATTACATGGGCTACAAAATAATATTCATTTGTTGTAGACTACAAAAATATATGCATTCATTTTAAACACTATGTTCATTTGTGAGAATGGGATATAAAAGTGTGTTGTAAAAATAGTCAATCACGAGAACAAATCGACAGCCTACAGACTGGGAAAAAATCTTCACCAACTCTACATCTGACAAAGGTCTAATATCCAAAATATATAAAGAACTCAAGAAATTAAACACCACCAAACCGAATAACCCAATTGAGAAATGGGGCTTGCAACTAAACAGAGAATTCTCAACAGAGGAGTATCAAATGGCTGAGAAACACTTAAAGAAATGCTCAACCTCCTTATAGTCATCAGGGAAATGCAAATCAAAACAACTCTGAGATTCCATCTTACACCCATCAGAATGGCTAAGATCAATAACTCAACTGACACCACATGCTGGCAAGGATGTGTGGAGAGAGGAACACTCCTTCATTGCTGGTGGGAATGCAAACTAGTACAGCCACTTTGGAAATCTATCTGGTGCTATCTCAGAAAAATGGGAAAAGGGCTTCCTCAAGACCCAGCTATTCCACTCCTTGGAATATACCCAGAAGATGCTCCAGCACACAACAAGAAAATTTGCTCAACCATGTTCATAGCAGCCTTATTCATAATAGCCAGAACATGGAAACAGCCTAAGTGTCCCTCAGTAGAAGAGTGGATAAAGAAACTGTGGTACATATACACTATGGAATACTACTCAGCTATTAAAAACAAGGAATTCCCGAAATTTGTGGATAAATGGATTGAGCTAGAAATGATCATAATGAGTGAATTAACCCAGAAGCAGAAAGACTCAAATGGTATATACTCACTTATATCTGCATACTAGCCCAAGGGGCATGTCCCACGAAAGCCTTCACTTACCAGGAAACTGGGACAGAGGGGAGGGCATCCTATTGGGACTCTAAATGAGAGACACATGGGAGAATAGCAAAATAAAAGGATACAGAGGGTCTTAGAAACCTACAAGTAGAACAATATGATAGGCAGATTTGGGCCCAGGGGTCCCGCTCAAACTAAGGCACCAGCCAAGGACAATACAGGAGGTAAACTTTAAACCCCTTCCCAGATCTAGCCAATGGTCAGAATATTCTCCACAGTTGAGTGGAGAGTGTGATATGACTTTCTCACATACTATGGTGCCTCACATTTGACCATGTCCCCTGGAGGGGGAGACCTGGTGGCACTCAGAGGAAGGACAGCAGGTTGCCAAGAAGAGACTTGATACCCTATGAGAATATACAGAGGGAGGTAATCCCCCTCAGGAACAGTCATAGGGGAGGGGAATAATGGGAAAATGGGGGGAGGGGAGGAATGGGAGGATACAAGGGATGGGATAAACATTGAGATGTAACAAGTATAAATTTAAAAAATAAATGAATAATTAAATGAAAATGAAAAAAAAAAAACAACCCAAAAAAATAGTCAATCAGAGCAATCCAAAGAATTACTTTTATATCCTATGCATATATAGGATTTTACTACTTCCAAACCATACTATTTTTAATTTTACAGTGTCTCATTTACTTGTCACAAATATTATCACTTTCATTTTATGTGTAAATATGTATATACTTATGCACACCTAGAAGAACACATATACACTTATATATGTTTATATACATATAAATGTGACATATATACTCATATGCATGTATATATGCATGTATATGTGTATACATGTATATATACATTTTATATGTATATGTACATGTTCTAGGTGCATGTGCACAAATGAGACAAGAAGTTGAATTCATATGTTAGTCTTGATTACTTTCAACCATAATTTTATGATAGGGTCTCTCAGTGAACCAAGATCTCAGAGATTCTGTGAAAGTTGCTGACCAGTGGACTCCATGGACTCTCTTGTCTGTTCTTTCTCAAGGCTAGGATTACAAATATGCACCCTCATGACTGGTTTTTGTTGTCCTTTTTTATTTTATTTTATTTTATTAATTTATTCATATTACATCTCAATGGTTATCCCCTCCCTTGTATCCTCCCATTCCTCCCTCCCTCCCATTTCCCCCTTACTCCCATCCCCTATGACTGTGGCTGAGGGGGACTTCCTTCCCTGTATATGCTCATAGGGTATCATGTCTCTTCTTGGTAGCCTGCTATCCTTCCTCTGAGTGCCACCAGGTCTCCCCATTCAGGGGACGTGGTCAAATATGAGGCATGAGAGAGAGTACGTGTGAAGTCAGACCCCACTCTCTACTCAACTATGGAGAATGTCCTGTCCATTGGCTAGATCTGGGTAGGGGTTTAAAGTTTACCGCCTATATTGTCCTTGGCTGGTGCCATAGTTTGAGGGGGCCCCTGGGCCCAAATCTGCCTATCATAATGTTCTTCTTTTAGGTTTCTAGGACCCTCTGGATCCTTCTACTTTGCCATTCTCCCATGCTTCTCTCATCTAGAGTCCCAATAGGATGTCCTCCCCTCTGTCCCAGTTGTTTTTGTTGTTCTTATTGTCATTGTTTTAATTGACAACCTGGGGATCTGAACTCAGGTGCACGTATTTGTGTAAAAAGGAAGTTACTTTGATTTTATTCCTTGTTGTTGACTTAAAAAAAAAATCCTCTAATTGCTAACTCACATTCTGGGATGGTGGTTGTCAGAAAGACTATGAAAATAACATCTTTTCCAAATATTCCGTTTGCAGTCTAAAAGCAACCAGAACAGACTGTTCTATGCACCACAAACGAAGAGTGTAAGCTGGCAAATTCAACAGTGGCAACAGAAAATTCAGGTCCTCTCAGCAAAAATGGAATAAGATAAAATAGGTAGTTTTTTCTATCATTGCTCTTATTTTTGACACAGGCTTGTTATATATTGTATTAATATTAACTTTGGGTATTCAACTTCAAGACATACTGTACAGTTGTACTACTCAAAATAGTGTAAAGGAAGAAAAGAATAGATCAATGGTACATGATTGATAACCTCTGTCCAAAATGCCCACATACAGTCAGCTAACAGTTGATAGAACAGCAAAGCAAGTACAAACAAGTGACGAAGGTGCTTTCAGCAAATGGTGATAGAACAAATGCACAGGTGCACAAACACAAATGAAAAATGAAAGAAAATTCATTTAGACCAAGACCTTCAACCCTTCCCAAATGTTAATTGAAAATTGAGCATAGACATAAACATAAAATGCAAAGTTATAGAACCCCTGGATAATGACGGACTTGAAGTAGAGTAAGAACATTTCTTTCTAAAGATTTTATCTTATTTTTGGCATATACATTTATATTATTACACATAAATAAAAATTACATACAGCAAGAAGAACCACAAAACAACCAGGGGTTGTAAATGTTACATTCATGGCATTTTGGTAAATTGTATTTGGCAGCCTTGCAGAAAAAAAATCTTTCCTATCTTGGTGATGCTAAAATTCTGAGTAAGAATCAATATCTAACATATCTCATCTCTGTCAACTTAAAACATCTATCTAGACATAAAAACATCTTAACCCCTAAATAACTAAAGTTAATTTTAAGACTGAACTATGTGGTCTTCAACCCCATCAGAGACTTGAGAAGGAATGAAACTTAAATGTGGCAAACTAGCCACTGGGCAAAACATCCTTGTTTCTGCCACAGACAGAACTCTGCCTTAAAAATGGGCAAGCTTGGATGCAGGCAGAGTCGATGGCCAAACTCTGCCAAGACAAGGTAAGCCAGTCCTAAATAATTCCTGCCTTTCAAATATGTCTGTCAGATATATTGGGTCAAAGGCTGAAGATGTCGTTCCAATATTACAGAGAGTGCTGGGTGACTGTTCAGGCTGCAAACTGTCTCTGTCATTTTTTTTTCTCAATTTGGAAGCTGCTGACCTGGACTTCTGGTTCACTCAAGTAATTACGTTTCATTTTATTTCTTTATTTTTACTAAATCTATTTATTTTTAAATTGTTCCTTATTTTTATACATGAATATTGTGTTTACATTACTTATCTTCCTCTTCCTTCCAACTCCCCCTGTATGTCCCCTCTACCTCTCAAATATATGGCCTTTTTTTTCCTTTAATTGTTTTTGTGACACAAAGAGAGATACACACAGACACACACAAATGCATGTTTTCAACAAAAGGAAAAAAAGAAAAAGAAAAATGATACAGCCAATTGTAAGACACACTGGCAGTTTCTTACACAACTGAATACACATTTGCCATGTTGGTTAGCAATTGTGCTTATTAATATGTGCCCAGAGGAACACAAAACATATCTATAAAAACCTGAGCAGAAGTTTTTAGTTAATTTTTTATTTGAGAATTTCATATGTTCTGTATTTCTGTCTTTCCCATTATTCTTTATTCTCCAACTCTTCCCATGTCTCCCTGACTCCATCTCAATTTCAAGAGCTCTTCTTCTTTAACTACTACTGTCAGAAATACACATACTTTATTGAATCTATTCACTGTGTACATGTGCTTAGGGCTGAGCTGCATATATATAAGCATATAAGTATATATGTAACATTGATATGTATATAAAGATATATAAGTGCATATGTATTCTTCTAGGTACACATATGTGTATGCACATTTACATATACAAATATATGTATAGATATGAAATAAATAAAATGAAAATGATAATATTTGTGACAAGTAAATGATACACTGTAAAACTAAAAATAGTAGGGTTTGGAAATAGTAAAACCTTATGTGTGCATAGGGTCTAAAATTAATTCTTTGGATTGCTCTGATTGACTATTTTTAAAACACACTTTTATACCCCATTCTCATAAATGAACATAGTGTTTAAAATGAATATATATATTTTTGTAGCCTACAAATAAATATTATTTTGTAGCCCATGTAATAGTCCACTGAAGGATTTTAGAGTTTACTACTTTTATCCCAGTTTTATCTTCAGTACAATTACTTTCTAAAAGAAATCTCATATTTCCGATGAGAATATATGCCTAAATTATAGCAGAGATAATATAAGCAAAGTACAGAGTGAATGAACCATAGTTTTGCTATATCTATTAAAATTCTTTCATTTAGCCAAAGTTCATTTTTAAATGAAGTCTTTCAACAGCACTAAACCTATAATTTCCAGAATAACCATAGATGTTTGGTATAGTTGTAGACCTAATTGGCTTTGACACTGTCTTCATCCAGCCACACACCCATGCTTGATTCCACACAATTCTTACTAGGGTGTTAATCTAGACCGTAATTGCTCTCAACTGAGAATTTCATTTAGTTAAACAGATGGGGATGATCACCAGGTCAGCCTGGCCATCTGCTCTGCAGCTGAAAGCAGACTGCAAAGGAAGAACTATGAGGTCATAGGCTCGGTCAAGTGTTCTCTGCTGTGCAACCTATTGACTCTTGGAGATGACATTTAAATTTCCATACCAGAGAGAATAATGGACTGTAAGTGGCTAATACTACTCCAGCCAGAGCTTGAGTCATTCTCAAGTAGAAGTCAGGGTCTTAGAATGAATTTACATGGCTAAGCAACAAAAATAAAGAAGAGAATCTTCCCTGGTAAGCATGTCTCTCTTCATAAGGTAAAACCTTGATACATTTGCCAACAAAGCCTCTCTTGGCTTATAAGCTATGTTCAGAGATGTTTATAGGTCTTCCACTTCAGCTCTTACTCTGACACCATTTCCCTGTGGCTTGATTCAACATTCAGCCTATCCTTTTGGGAAATTAAGATGCTGACACTAGCTCTCTCTTTACCTACCAAAAATAGCTGAGAATGCATCAATGTCTGAAAAGCCACTCTTTGTGTTGTCAGAATGAGAGATAATTGCAGTTTTGTTATACTAACATTGACGGTACTTAATCTAATGATTAAGAACATGATATAGATAAAACCTTCAAAACACTGCTATCAAGTAATAACAGAGATGATTTAATGTAAGAGGCCAAGGGTAAAATATGAAATTGGTTAGGCTTTAAAACAAAAAGTGCAAAGCTTCCTATAGCTTCAATTACTAAAGTTATTTACAATATGTGTTCATAATTTTGTCTCAAATAATTTCAGCCAGATTCCTAAATCGAATGCATAGGCCAAGTAACTAAGGGTACTCTCTGGAAAGCTAACAAGAGTTACAGTGACAGAAGCAAGGACATGAGACTATCTGATTAAGAGTAGATGCATAGAGATAGTGAATAAATAAAACAAGCATTGATTACTTAGTTTAAGGATACAAATTAGAACAAATTATATTAATCCATGATTCTCATATGAAAAAAATTAAGAAAAGTCAAGCACATTGGATTAACTTATTCATAACTTTATATCTTTGTAAGTGTGTCCTGCCCTAATGACCTAGGGTCTTAAACTGATTCCTAGCTTTTGGTACTAAGCTGGCAAATTCTGAGCTATTCTAACCTGACGATACTGGATTATTGGACCTATGTCTCAGCCACTGGCCTTCTCAGTCTCTTCCTAGCTTCTCCTTCTTCATCTGTGTCCTTATGGTGACTTTGCCTCTCTGGTATCCACCTGAGATCACTCTTACCCTCGTCCCGGAAGTTCTGCCATTTTCTCTCCTGCCCAGCTATGACTGTTTAGCTCTTTATTTAACTAATCAGAAGGTGAGAGAGAACAATGTTTACAAGATACCAAGACATGAGATGCTTCATAATAATTATAATGCCAAAGCCCTGGCTTGTGCTCAGCTCTCTAGGTACAGGCATCAGCATTTGAATACACATTGCACAAGAACGTCTCTCTAACACATCATTGTCAGCCATATTAAACTTCTTGCAGCTCTGATGTATTAGAATGAGAGAGCTAAATTAGTGATTTAATGAATCTCTTTCTTTCTGGTAAACAGATCTCAACATAATACAGACTTAGCGTTAACCACACATCCCAGGGAAGGTAATTTTTGTCCGCATATGCCTGAATACACCACAAGGATTTTATCTTTCATATTGAGGTATAGAGCAAGCTGAAGCCTGAGTCCACAACCTCGAAAGTATATTTAAAGAAATCATCACTGCAGCATGCAGGGAGATGTGCAGAAGTCACAGAAGCATTTTACTGAACTCATCTCAATAAAGAATCAGTTAGCACTACCTGCACCCTGCTACCTTGTTTCCAGCTTGCTTTGTCTGAAAAGGCTTTTTGTTGTGGTTGTCCTGGCTACTACCCTTCACTCTCATCTTTATTCAGCTGTCTAGACTTATCTTTATAAAACTAGACCAAAGTCTATAGTTACATAAGGTTATATAAATTGAAGCACTTGCTGAAAACAATTGAGCATAACTGCTGAAATACCTTTTAATTGACAGAAGGGCTTTAAAGAGCTAAAAAAAAAAAAAAAAAACCCATGCCAAGCACCGTACAAATGTGTTTGAACTCAGTAAAATGAACACACTGTTGGAGAGTCAAGTAGCATTACAAAAATACTTCAAGTAGGTCTACAACGACCATAAACTTGAACTTAAGGTTATGTTATTTAATGTAATGGTGACAATTCCTTGAACAGTAACTGCCCAGTGAAAACAACTGCTTAGCCATATGTCCTATATGAGTTAGTTGTCAAGTTGTACTAAAATTCCTCAGGGGTCAGACATTCTGCAGTTTTCCATTATAAACTGTGGCTCTCATATTGCACTATATAGAGAATTGCTTTACTGATATCCCAAGATCTTAGATAAAGGTACACTTGAAATAAGCAATGCTACAGTAAGTTCAGGATAAAATAGATAATGTATATCCACCATAACTTTGCAAACGGAAGAAAAGTAGAGTAGGATATTACCATCACAGGCCAGCCTTAGTGTGGGTTGCATTAGTTCTTCCTGTGTATCATTTGAACAGGCCAAGACACAGAAAAGTGTTTTGGTCTCCAAATGCTGGTACCCCAAGGCACCTAAAATCAACAAATACCCAACTTCTGAATGAGACCAACTTACCTCAGTATTCACAAAGACACACGTTTTGTATCTACTTATTGTAAATTCAACTTTCCATTTTACTATGACATTTTAACTTATATCATTTTATTGTGTTTATTCACACTGTTCCTTCCTTTTCCTTTTCATGTATATTGCTGATGTTCTTATCCATTTAACTGAATTTACTTTCCCCATCTTGACTTTCTACATCAACTCTAGACTTCTTTGTGAATAGAACTCATCCTTGATTGTTCATCTTTGGAGTCAGTGATCAGTTTTACTAGTACACTTGAAAGCTTTTTAATTATTTTTAATTTGTTCAATTTACATCCTTATTGAAATCCCCTTCCTCATCACCTCCTGCTCCTACCCTCCCTCCCTCATCCCTCTCCCCTAAGTCCTCAGAAGAGGGGAGCTCTCCTTCCCTCACATCTGACCTATCTATTTCAGTTAGTGTGAATGTAGAATTTGAAGTAACTTTTGGGGAAATTAGCTTTTGCTCTTTTTTCTTTATATTACTTTTGTTTTTTGTTTTGTTTTGGTTTGGTTTTGGTTCTTTTAGATAGGGTCTCAAGTAACTAATTTGGCCTCAAACTCCTATGTAACCAAGGCCTTAAACTATTATCTTCCTTATACCTTTGGAGTACTGATATTTCAGGCATGGATTTCTACAACTGGTTTACTCAGTGCTGGGTGCTGAACCTAGTATTTCAATCACGCTAGTCAAGCACTGTACTAACTGATCCATATCTCATCCAAAAAGCAGGGGTTTTTTTCCTTGTTCATATTTCTTATACTTATTTAATCTAATTTTATATTTGTTTGCTTGAATATCTCTTTAGGTTAGGGGTGTGTGTGTGTGTGTGTGTGTGTGTGTGTGTGTGTGTGTGTGTGTGTGTGTATCTGCTGGTACATGCTCGCATGTGTGTACATGAACATGCAGGCCAGAGGCAGAAAGAAGATAGATTATTTCAGAAGTCATGTTACCACCAAGCTCTATTTCTTTTTATTGTTTGTTTGTTTGTTTGTTTTTTGAGTCACAGACTTTCTCTGACAAGCATCTCTCCAAGTAGTCTAGAATGGCTGACCAATTATTTAATTGTCTCTTTCTCCACAGATAGGACGTACCGCCTTGCCTGGCTTTTTAAAAATGAGATCTCTGCATCATTTTCAGGTCCTTGTGTTTGCATGCAAATAATTTTTGCACCAAGAAATCTGTTCATCCCATCTCTTTAGTTTTATTTAAGAGATTTTGTTTTGTTTTGTTTTGGGGTTTGTTGCTGCTGTTGTTGTTGTTTTGTTTTGAGCAGCTTGCCCTTGAGGGACATTTGATATGGTGTTGCTTGAGGTCAGAAGACTTATCCCAGAAGGAGGTGGCACCATTCTACAGACTGGGGTCCCAGACTGAACACAAGAATGAAAGAAGATGAGCAGTACCATCTACCCATCTCTGTTTCCTGAATGTAGATACAGTGCAACCAAATGCTGCTTCTCATAGTGCCCGCTTTTTCTACCATGATGGCCCTTTAAACTGTAAACCAAAATACCTCTTGAGGTCTTAATTTTCTTTGGTGTTGAAGTTTTACAATAAAAGAAATAACCAACAATCACCAATAACCATAAATTAGGAAATGGCAAAAAGAATGTAATGTCAGCTTTTGGAGTCTTTAGTTCCTTCTAATCCTCGGAGTGAGGGGGGTACTGCTATTTATTCTTGGTTCTTTTCTGTAGATTCCTGTCCTTTTTACCACACTTTTAAGGTATTTTTAATCACTACATTTGTAGATTTCTGAAGCTTTCTCTATCTCTTCTTCTCTTTAAGATATAATTGTTGTTGCTTGTTTTTGATAGTGGTGGTGGTAGTAGTGATTTTGTTTTGTTTTGTTTATTGTGTTTATTGTTTTGTTGTGTTTTTCTTATTCGGACCATTCTACGTCACAGGGTAAATGGAAGCATCTCAAATTTTCCAATTTACTTCGCTCTCCCTAAACAGTTTTAAGTATAGTGGCATTATCACTTAGTCTAGCTGACTAGGCATACGACAAAGAAAGAATCTTTAGAAAGAAGAAGTGACAGCAAAGAATTCACATAATTTCTGGGATTTGATTCATAACATGAAGCAAGTGAAAGGGCAATGGAGTCATTCCTCATATATGAGCTATAGCTCATGTTATTAGCTCTCCTGGATGTATGCTTTGTTCCCCTGTGTGAAAAACACAGTGCACATTTGTTAGTCTATCTGGCCCTGTCCTCAGTGTTGACTAATAAAAATATATTACAAGATCTACTGTGTCTAATTCAAACTTAAGCTCACACACTATGTTTATCTCTGCTCTTTCTTGCTGCCTCAGATTACCTAGAGAATTGTTACCAAGTCTTCTGCAAAATGATAGCAACAGGGCAACATCTAGTGCACTTTGGTCAAGCCACAGAAACTTATTGGACCAGCACAACTATGTCAATGAGCCTAGCCTAAAAAGCCAGCACACAGACCTGTAGGCTAACCAATTCTAATTACACATTTCTTCTCACACCCACATCTTTACCTCCCAGAAACCAAGTCTAATTCTTTTAAGCATTTCCCCCTTCAATGAGCACAATATTAATCATTTCAGTACATAGTGCTGGAAGATCATTTCAGAAGGAATAAGTAGGTCTGCTCCTGGAAGATTTGTAGTAAGTAAGAGTGTAAGAGTGTAGCTAAAGAGTCAACAATTTTTCAGCAACTCACAGCTGCCATCTGTTTTAGATCTCCTCGTGGTTTCCTCTCATGAACACTGGGTAATCTAGGCAGCTCACTCTCAGGAGTACTCTACATTTAACCTTAGAGAGCACAACATTTTGGCATTTTGTGAATATTCTATACTGTCCCCAACACATGCACATACACATGTGTATTGATGTATACACATCATTTACATATATTACAAGAATTATTTGTTTTATTATTTCCTAAAATATAGGCTACATAATATATAATTTTTTCTACCTCATATGCATGTATGAATATGTGTGTGTTTGTACAGGTATATATGTTTATATATTACATACATAGACATACACATTTATATGTATGTATATACATATATGTATGTGTATATATACATATATACATTTAATCCAGGTATAACTGGTATTAGTTTTATTGTTAGATTGGAAGTGGGCATCCACCAGCAATCTGTATGCTCTACATCAAAGCTTAAGGGAGAGGCAGCTGAGGGTTCTAGGTGCTCATCTGATTTGAAAGGAGACTTGGCTTTTGCCAGAAGAACCTGATGGACATGTCTGGAGATGCAAAGGGGGTGGATGGGAAGAGAGAACAAAGAAGGCTCAGAGATAAGTGATTTTTCAGATTATTTGCATATGGGTGGCAGAACTTTTCACAGTCCATGAGAAATTGAAAATTGAGTGTGGCATTTTCTGGCCATTGATTATGATGATTGAATTTTTTTTTTTTTAGGTCAAGCCATGTTGAAGGTATCAAGGCTTAAATGAAATCTCTGGTTCCAAGGAAAGTAAGAGTCAGGAAAAAGCAGGAGAAGTCCAGGAGTCTAATATTAATTGGAAAGAACACGTGGTTGGTTATAGAAAGAAAAATAATTCTTTTATTAAAAAATGGCAATAAAGAATTCTCAAGATAGAATGGAGCAGAGACAAGGAGGGATGAGGAAAGTGCTGCAGAACAGTCTCAATCTGAGAGCATCCCCAAGAGACCAAAATTTGTCAGAGAGCTACCCAGGATCTCAGTAGAGAGGCATCCTTCTTTGCAGAATGTAGTACCCAGGAGGATATGGGGAGACTGCCTGACATATCAGTATGACTTCTGTTAAGACAGCTAGTGAAAGAGACAGAGCAGGCAGCTCTCCGAGGACATTTCCCCAAGTAAGCAGAGACAGTGGTGGAACAGGTAGAAGAGAGGAGTGATTAAAGAGGCAGACTACATTTGGAGTCAAATAACATGAGTGGATGAAGCCAGTATAGGCAAATGATCCACTCCTAGTAGGGTCAAATTGGGAGTTTGGTTCAGTTAGAGGACTAAACCTTTGGGGCCCAAATGTATTCATCTTGGGTGTTGGCACCAGATGTAAGTGAAGGTGCAGTGAACCAACCTAATTAGGACACCTACCTGTAGAAAAAAGATTTGTTTGGGGAATCAAACTACCAGGCTGACTCCTTAGGGGGGGGTGTGGGGGCAGAAAACAGCCGGTGGTAGAAAAGGCCTTTTCAGTATTATTGGGAGCAGGTAGCCATGGTGCAAAGGCTTGTGATAAAGACTGGGAGGGGGTATCAGAAGCTCCACAAGGAGACTACCAAGGCTGGCGGATCCGGACCCACAGGGGCCGTCACAAACTGATGCACCAACCAAGGACATTATAAGCAGAGAATCTAGACCCCATGCTCAGATGTAGTTGATGGACAGCTCATTCTCCACATGGAGAGGGGGAGGGGAGAGCAGAGGAGTGCCTCTGACAGGAACTCTAGTGCCCTCCATTTGATCACTGACCCTTGGCAGAGAGGCCCTGTGGTAACAAGAGGAAGGGGAAGCAGGCTATCTAAATGAGCCCTGATAGGCTGTAGTCAGATGGTGGATGAGGAGGACCCCACTGGTCAGTGATCCAGGGGAGGGAAATAGGCCAGAAAAAAGAGGGAGGGTGGTAACATGAAGACAAGAGGGGATTACAATAGAGATGTAATGTAAATAAATTACAATAATAATGAAAAAAGAACAGCTTATGAGTTACAGAAGTGAAAGGGGCACAGGGAGAACAGCCTGGTAGCTAGCATGTGCTCTTTAGAATTGAGTAAGCTGTTCTGATTAATCAGGAACTACATCCTCTTGCCAGAGGTAGTGACTTTAGGGGTCATATAAGGGTAGTAATGGCCTTTCTAACAAACAAACACATGAATTACTAGATTTCTGAAGAATGACCATTTGTGCACCTGCTAGCAATTCTGTTACTTGGTCAGAATCGAGCTGAGGTGATCCCAGCCTGCATTTAAGATATTGTCACTTGCACTGCTATGTTTGGGGCTGGTTTGGGGACCTAACCATTATAAGCTATTTAATATATTTTCTGGTGTGGAATAGATTATTTATCCAAAATTCATATATTGAACAAATATCACACTGTCCTCCATATCTCTCATATAAATATATTCCTTGCACAAGTCAGTGCCTGTCAAGGCTTGAGATTAATGTGTACTCTGTCTTCTTCTTCTCATGTATCTTTCACTTTAAGAAAAGCATACTCAAAAAAAAAAAAAAAAAGAAAGAAAGAAAGAAAAGAAAGAAAGAAAGAAAAAAAGAACAGCATACTGCCTGAAAGACAGTCTAGATGTCTTTGTGTTGGAATTGTAAATCAATTCCCCACATGTCTCACTTTGCTTGTGCTTTCATTTAAACTTTTTAAATTTAGTTTTGAGATGATACTATATATATATATATATATATATATATATGAATTTTTTTATTTTTAACATAAACTTCAGAATAATGCTTTGACATCAAGGCTTATGGAGACTTGTAGTAACAGTACCTCAAATACCAAAGAATTAGCCCTGAAAACATATATATTAGTAGCATTATACAAATTTAGCAGGTTATATTTAGGAAAATATATGTTTATATGCATATATGTGTTAGGAATAATATATCATATTAAATACATGTATAGTGGTCATATATTCCTATGTGTATGTGCATGCACATGTAATATGCATACATATTTGCATATAACAATTAATAAAAATGAGGCCACAAATTTGGAAGAGAGCAAGGAGAGATATATGAGAGTGTTTGAAAGGAGGAAAGAGAAGAGAAATATGATGTAATTATATTATAATATCAAAAATAAGAGAAATATTTTATAAAGGAGAGTAGTGTTGTGAGATTGAATATTTCAAGACCTACAGATGCCACTTTATTTTCCTATTAAATTCCCACAAGGGGATCCTGTGCTCAGCTCTGCGTACAGAAGGCAAGGATGCCTCATTGATAGAAACACTAAATTCATTTCTCTCATAGATGGAGTACTGTTTTAAGAATTTGTTGACTGCAAGTTAAGGACCCTGTTTATAAAATGCTCCTCTATTATTCCTTCATATATGAACTGTTTTTTATACCTTGAAGCATTTGGTTCATGATAATCTATTTTAATTTTTGTTTTGATGGAACTCATTAAATTTCCTAATACCGCCATTAATATTTGTCAAATTCTTAGTACCCTGTGGCACACAGTGTAAAATGCTTTCCAGGCAATTGCCTATCTGATTCCCATAAAAGCACGACAAAATGGAGTAAACCCACAGGTTGCGAAAGTTGAGTTACTTCCTATATACATACTAATCAGTCACTTCTTAGGTGCTCTAGTTCTTGGCCAGCTGGATTCTGCCCATGTGCTTGTAACCTCTGCACTTCGTACAACTTGCCCTTCCGAACTACTGGATGAAATAGAATGACCCATTTGGGGGCTATAAGTTCTAGGGTTGGGGCTGTATTTAGTGGTCTCAATGAATTGGCCAGTGCTTTTTCATGTACCAGTGAATAGTAGTTCAAATACTGCCTTAGAAATGAGTATTTTTCATTGAAAATAAACATTTAAAATGTATCCTAGAAATATACACTGCACACTCATGTCCCCAAATGCAAAGTTTTACAAAAAGATTCCTAGATAATATCAGGAAATTAAAATGTCATTTGATGTCCTTCACACCAGTGCTATCTTATAACCAGAACTGAAAACTATTGTAGATTGTTGATTCTGGTGTTCTGAGCCTTATTTCTTCATTTTTATAAAATTCATGTTTAGATATGGGCAAAAGTACAACACACAGTCAAATTATTTATATATTCCAGCAGCTTTCAGATCTATGTGTATACCAATGTCCTCTGACTCTATAAATCATTTTGTACAACCCAGGAAGCATAGGACTCATCAGCATTGTGTCAGAATTCCTTTATGTTGCAATAATTTGTTCCCTGAATGAAATCTATCAACTTTAAAATCAAAGCTAGCCACACAGAAACAAGGAAAACACTATTCTTGCAGCCATTGAGAGCACCATTGTTCACAAAATATAAGTGTTTTTCAAACAAAAGGAACCAAAAACATTTAATGTCTTTGTAGCAATGATATCAAAGCCTGTTTTATTCCTTTCAATGAATGCTTGATAAACTTTTCTAATACAGTAACCATCATACAGGTCATAACAGAATATTGTGTTGGCAACAGTAATGCAAACAAAAGGTGAAATATCAGTGGCATTATTTTATAGAAAAATATATGTACACCCAGAATATTTAACAGTTTTTTAAAAGTTACACTAAGAGAAAACAAACAATTGCCTGCAAAAATACATTGGTAAGTATAAAATATTGAACAAAAATGTTTATGTATTCTTACTGCAACTTGAGGTTTTTTTTTCTTTCCTTCCATATTTATCATGTTAATGAGACAACTGTTGTCAGATTATTAGTACATATTATCCATATCCAAATACATTAGTTTCCCAATGTCCATTCCCTCTATTAGTCAGTCTGCTTCAATTTCAATAAAATATTATTATGTGACATTTATAAGCTGCTATTGGTCTCAAGTTTTGGTTGACTAAATTAAAATAAAACCATATGTACAAGAAAATTACCATTATATGGAGCTTATCTGGTAGAAATTGTGGTCATGACTATGTTCCAGTCTATAATAATTTTTTTTGAAGACTGCATTTAGATTTCACAAAACAAAAATTTGAAATTGTGTTAGCTAGGGTTTTGATTGCTGTGGTTTAATATGACTGAAGCAAGTTGGGAAGGAAAGGTGTATTTCATCTGACACTGGACAGTCCATCATCCAGGGAAATCAGGACATGAACCTGGAAACAGGAACATGAAGGAAAGGACTGATGCAGATGCCATTGAGGAGTGCTGCTTACTGGCTTGCTCCCTCCTGGTTGCTTAGTCTCGTTTTTATAGCACCCAGGACCACCAGCCTAAGGATAATACTGCCCACACTAAGCTAGGACCCACCCCATTAATCACCACTTGAGAAAATGAACCACAGGCTTGACCACAAGCCAATCTGATGAGGTCATTTTCTCAATAAAGATTCCATCTTAAATGACTCCATATCATGTCAGTTGACATAAGACTAGCCAACACAGAAGTTTATTATTATAATGAAAAGGCCTTGTCCAAGGAAGACTGGATAAAAATAAAAGTAATATAAAATGAGTGAGCTTATGGAATGGTAGGTAAAATTTGTGTATGCTTCAGAGTATATTAATGAAACAAACAATATCATAAACCTCACTTTGTACTACTAAAATCTGGTGAGGTCGTAGTTAGTGTCTATAATTGTTACTGTTATTTGAAAAGGCAACTAAGTATACATAAAATTTAAAGAGGAGCATAGTTTCCAGATAAGGGCTTTTTGTACATTGGATTGTGACTTTACACAATAAAACCAGAGTGGCAAAGTGGAAGCCACAGAGCTGTCCCTAACTGAGATGGGGAAATATTTGAAGGAGGGTGCTTTGAAAGAAAATATCAGGAGTGAACTTTTATACATCTCAGCACTAAGATGGCACAAAACTCATCCCTACCTATCCATGTTTTTTTTCCTACTTGTTACAAAAGAAAAAGAAACTATTTTATATACAGCTGGAAAAAGGGTAGACCATTCAAGACACTATGGAAATCAATACAGTGATTCTGAAAAATACTAAATTAGATCTACCGTATGAACCAAGTGGACCACTGCTTGATTTTGACCAATAAGGCTCCAATTTTTCAGAGATTTTTACACAACAGTACTTGTTGCAGTCCCACTCATAATAGCCTGGATATGGAGCCAAACCAGAGGAGAATCAATAGAGTGTGGCTAATGAAGAAATGCTATATATTGACATAATAGAATATCTTTAAACCACAAGGAAGAATTAAATTCTGAGACTTGCAACAAGGAAAAAAATAGGATACAATTCAAAGTAATCATATCAAAAACTTAAGCTAGTCTTAAAAGGACAAATATGTTTCTTCTCATTTTCATGTTCTAGAATTTGTAGGTACATAAAATAATGTAGTTGCTGGCAACATGAAACTGAACTTTCTGGAGAATAAAGAGGACTAAGGGGAAGGGAAAGAGAAGAGTAGAAGTGTAGTGAGTTATAAAAGCTATGCTCAAAATTAATGTGAATATGACCTTATATAACAATATAAAATAAAAATGAAAGAGAAGGTGAAAACACACATACACACACACACACGATGTTATAATCAGTGACACCAAATCTATTGTACCCCACCTCTATTCATAAGAGTTCACTGACCTTTGTTTCATGGTACATTTTCTGATTTCCCTAAGATTTATTTTTTTGTTTTACTCTGTTTTTTCCATATTTTATTGTTTTGTGATGTTTTGAATAGAATTCAGTGCCTTGCACATGCCAGGAAATCCTAAAGTAGAGCTGTGGCCTCCTGCACAGGCCTTTCCAGAAGCCTTTCTCTTCTCTTTCCTTTTTACATCAGTGTCCTTTGATGTGTGCCCTGGCTTTCTTTGCCTAGACCCTGTGTACCCCACTAATCATTACATCCACACACAGAATGAATCTGACTCCTTAGTCCAAATTTGTATTCTAGTTCCTACCATTTGTGCTGTGGCTTCCCCTTGTCCTGCAGTATGCCAAAACTTAAAAGCATATTTATTTCACTGTTCTGCCTTTAAAAAAACAGAACTTACTTTCAAAACTCGCTTAGCTGAAGACCCTACTCTACAACCTAGATTCCCTCAACTCTTGAACAAGTCAGGTTTGCAATCTGAGGAAGGACTTTAAAAGAATTGAAGGAGATAACAACCTGTTGAATGTACTGAAATAAAAGCTTTAACCCTATCTCTGATTAGAGTCCTTTTTCTATACCATAATAATGAGAGCAAAGGCACCTATCTTTTAGACTGTCTTACTCCTCTGAATGGTTGGTTATTGCCTCAGCTGAACATATATTCTAAAGACTTAATGTTGGATATAGTGAATCGCTCTATGAAATTGCATTCATAAACTTCAAATCACAGATGAAACCATACAGGACATAGGAACAAGAACAAGGAATAGAAACATAGTTTCAGGGAAAATATGAAACTATAATTACTTGAGCACTTTTCACAATTGCCCTCTTATTCTATCTCCTGTTGTTTAAGCAAAATGAGAATCAGCCTTGTTTCTTCATGCATGAAAGAACTGAAATACAGAAGTGTCGAGTACATTTCCCTAAATCACACATTTATAAGGCTATTGACTTAGGTTAAAACATTATTTCTCTAAAGTATCTTATTTCTGTTATTTCAAATTCATATATATATATTTCAATATAACTCAATATTCTTGCCAAATTAGCAATAAAGAAATATGTTTCATGCTATATTCTACTACATAAATTATTAGAGTAGAAAGTGGACAAGGAGTTATAGGCTCATAAGCATAAGGCGTCATGCTCTTTGCTCCTCATGTGCTATTTTGTCTCTTCATTCACTGTATTCACTATGATCATAACATTCTTAAAAATAATAATCTTAGGGAAATATGTCAGGAGTCCTTACTTATTAACGTTAGAAAAAGAATGAAATGATTTAAGGAAAGGAAAGGTTCTCAGGTATATATAGTTACATGAAAAAGAGATGGCCTGGAAAGACAATGAGGCAAATAGAAAAGACAGGCATACAACGAAGCTTCAGGTTGCTAGGGGTCACCTCCCTTTTTCTCATGCCTATGCATTACTACCCATTGGATTCCTAAGGACTGGGAGTTTTCCGTCAATGACTAATATTTCTCTATTACTGTTTCAAAGCTTCCAAATCTAATTATCATGCCCTAGTCACATATGTACACTATGATAAGTCAGTTCTGGTTAAGATATCTATCTTTTGGGAAACATTCCTATCTACTCTAAAATTCATGGTTGGGTTGAAAGTGGGGTCAAGAGCAATACATCAAGTGTTTACTTAGAACATTAGTAACTCACTACAGATTACACGACAACCACAGGTGAGCCTGAAGCCATATATTTTATGAGTGCTATCTCTTTAAATGTAATCTCACTAGGGAAATTTTTGATACAGAAAAGTGGGTGATTTATTTCCAAGTTTTATATATTTTAATTTCAAGTGAATTTGTGTTTTCTATGATCTTCCAAATATATCAGGAAGTAATCTACTGAATCTAGTAAACTATGAATTTTTAAAGAACTCAATGAATTAAAAAGAAATATTAAATCAGACCATATATTCTGATTTGAGGGGAAATGTATAAGCCTAAAGAGGGATGTGTGTAGTCAATAAATTATACATATTGCTCAATGGAAAAGCACTCCCCTAGTGATCATTAGCCTCTACGTTTGCCAGTAACCTCTCTCCCCTCCTCAGTACACTCATAACACAAGATATATGCTTATATATATATATATATATATATATATATGTATATGTACATATATATATATATATATATATATATATATATATATACACATATACTCTTATGCTAAATCATTCTTTTGGTGAATGAATCAATCTTTCTTCTGAAAAACAGCAGACATTTGAAATAAAACATTTGAAAAATATTTTTATATGCTTTCAATCAGTTTGAAATATAAAACTGTTTAAGGGAAATTATTAAATTATTGCCTGACTATATATGATTAAATATAGAAAAAATAAGGGCCATTTTTTTGTTTGTTTGTTTGGAATGTCCATCATGCTGGTCCTCCAGGCACTGTTGTGGAGAAGTTGTTTTGTTAAAACTTCAAAATAACTTAATATCTATACAATTTAAAATATAACACATCTCAAGCCTGTTCATACTGTTAGCTTTCCTATGTATTTTCTTACTTGATAAAACTAACTTTTCAAAAATTCAGGCTTAAATAAGATCATACATGCACAAAATTAAACTTAACACAAATTTTGTGACACAATAACTTAATCATTGAAAGGAAACAGTCTTAGGTTTTGTGCATCTGATGTGATGAGGCAAATATGATTTAAAATGCAAGAGACCCAAGAGAGCTTGTTTTATTCTTTAATGGGAAATATTAATGAAAAACCTGAAAAAATGGAAGTCAACACTCACTCCCAGGATTCACACACATTAGCGGCTATTTCTAAGAGGTTCCCATGATCTTAAACTTTCCTCTCACAGTTCCAGCAATTCTACCTTTGCATTCTCTGAAGACCACCATCCAGTAATGTTTCCCTAAGTGTTTAAGTTAAGCCTGGGTAAAATTGAAGGTCAGCATCCCATGGGTAATTTTAAACATTCTCAGCTTTCAAGAAGAGTAATAGGTTTTGTCTAAGGTTCAAGCACAAACCAATGTACTTCCAACTCCATCACAATGCACAATCTCTTCTGAACTAATATTCATCCTTAGACTTTCTGATGCTAAAATAGACATATTTCCATCACACTATCAAGTCTACACTTGATGGGGACAAGGTCCTCACTTGACGTCATTCACACTTCTGCTCGGTGGGGAGGCATGGTGCCACACAGAGGGAAGCAGGCTATCTGGATAAGACCTAATCAGCTGTGGCCATATGCTGAGGGAGGAGGTCCCCCTCTGTCAGAGGTCTAGGAGAGGGGAATAGAAAGAGCGACAGAGGGTGGAAATGGGCAGACACAAAGAAAGGGATAATACTCAGGATGTGATCTGAATAAATAATAGTAAATTTAAAATTTTTTTGAAGTACCTTCAAAGCATTTTGTAATTAGTTGGAAAGCTAATTGCATTGATGTTACTTGCTTGGCCACAGTACTATACATCGTGCTCACTTTTGTGTTGTCAAGACTGTGTGTTCTTCAAAAATGTAGTTCTAACCCCTGAGTCTTGGGAGGATGGCATATGATACAGGCCAGTGGATCTCAAAACTCCTAATACTGTAACCACTTAATACAGTTCCTCATGTAACGACTCCCAACCATAAAATTACTTTCATTTTCATTGCTACTTCATAACTATACTTTTGATACTATTATGAACCATAATGCAAGTATCTGTGTTTCCCAATGGTTTTCGGTAGGAAGAGTAGGAGGGTAAATGTGGGAGTTAAAACACGTAGTATGCAACTCTCAGTGAACTAACAAACAGGGAAATCTAAGGGTTCCTTATTAAAAATAGCCCCATCTTTGTCCCTAGATCAACTACATTGCACAATGGACCACGAGTTGGCTATTCTTAGTGGATCTAAGAAGAGTTTAAAGTAGTTTTTCTATAATGACTAAAGTTGATTGTCATTGTCACCAAGGCCGATTATTAGTTTATCTTTTGTAATGATGCTGCTCTGCTCAATTGATCTTTGTATTTCCTTCACTCTAGCTGTGGAAGAACAAAGACTTTTTGAGGTAAATAGTATAAAGGAAATGGAAGCAATAATTTTAAAAAGGAACAAATGATTAGGAACAGCTGCACAAATCTCATTTTCTACTTCCTCAGCCATCATTTTGTATATCAAATGAAAATAAGCTTGAAAGCCAGCTCATTTATGCCCGTGCCATCAGGGACAGCTTTATTGTGCTGCGCAAGGGAAGTGCAGAAACTGCTCATCCAAGTGTGGCAGCATACTAGGGGCTGGGCCAGGTTCTCCGCTCTCAAACCTTTGCGGATTGGATTTAAGGAGATGAGGGAGATATGAAAATGTACATTTAGGCTACCTGCTTCCCAGGCCAGAGTAGCCTCTGGGTTGCCAAGGAATTCCTTCTGGAGTTGGAGGCTGAGAGAAAATGATGAGTCGGGGGAAAGGAAATTTGAATAGGAAGAGTGTGATCCAATGGGCAGGGTTGGAGGCAATGCTGAAGCATGTGGTCCGCTACAAAGCTCTTTCTGCAATTGGGGGAATGGGTTCGGAGGATAGGAGGAGGAGGTGAGTATCTGCAGCCAGCCTATCTGCTTCTCAGACCTCAGTGGCCAGCAACTTCCGAGAGATTACCTACTGGAGTTGGAGGCTGAGATAGTGATGAATCATGGACACCAGCGGTTATGTCAGAGGCCGTTCTCACTCCCTTCACAACTGTGGAGAATGTGCTGTCCATTGGTTAGATCTAAACAGGGGATCAGGTTTACTCCAACAGCTTGTGCAGGCCCCCCTGGGTCTAGATCTGCCAGCCTTCATGGTCTCCTTTTGAGGCTTCTGAATCCTCTGGGACCTTCCATTGCCGGATTCTTTTAAGCTTTGCATTTTTTGAATAGCAGCTTCATAGTGTGTCAAGTTCCAACCAGGGTTCTTGGAAAAGATGGTGCGAGTTAGCTATGTATGAAGAATAGCACTGATTTTATCTATATACCATAAGTTTTCATGTTTATTTGGCCAATAACTTTAAAACACAACTGTAAAGCTATCTTTAGTGTTTTGACTCATGGCCAAGAGTTGAAACCTGAACCAATAAGATAATTCTGTTTTCTATTTTTTTTTTTTTCATTCTCCAACTGGGAGTCTCCCTCTTCTATGGTCTGAATAATGATTCCTACACAGCATTAGCATGATTCATTACTCATTCACAAGCATGGAGCTAGGAGGGAGGGGCCAAGTCATGAGGACGGAGTCCTTGTAGTTGGAATTAGAGCCCTTTTAAAAGAGGCTGAAGACACCTCATGCTTCTTTTTGCCATTGTTAAGAAAAACCAAGTTATATATGAACCATGACCTACATATTCACCAGATGTCAAATGCTCTAGAACCATGATTTTGGGTTTACTAATCTCTAGAACTACACGACATTAACTTGTAGCATACAAGTCACTCAACCGATGGCATTTTGTTTCCAAAGATCACCTGAACAAAAATGCTGGTGAAAGCGTAATAATGAGCTTATAGTTACTATTTTACAGGGCTGAAGATTAAACCAAGGCCTTGTGGGAGCGGGAACAAGCATTCTACCAGTGAGCTAGATCTCCAGTTTCTTTTTTTTTTTTTTTTAACACATTTTTATTGAAAAATAAAATAATTCATATTACATTTCATTTTCTATCCCATCCCATACATCCTCCCATTCCTCCCTCCCTCCCACTTTCACCCCAGTCCCCTTCCCTATGACTTTTACCAGGGGGAACTCCTCCCCCTGAATATGGTGCTAGGGTATCAAGTCTCTTCTTGGTAGTCCACTATCCTTCCTCCGAGTGCCATTGGGCCTCCCCCACAAAGGGACATGGCCAAATATGGGGCACCAGAGATCCTGTGAAAGTCAGTCCCCAGTCTCCACTTAACTGTGGAGAATGTTCTGTCCCTTCTGGGTAGGGGTTTGATGATGACTGCACGTTTTCCTCAAGACCCAGCTATTCCACTCCTTGGAATATACCCAGAAGATGCTCCAGCACACAAGAAAATTTGCTCAACCATGTTCATAGCAGCCTTACTCATAATAGCCAGAACATGGAAACAGCCTAAGTGTCCCTCAGTAGAAGAATGGATAAAGAAACTGTGGTACATTTACAGTATGGAATACTACTCAGCTATTAAAAACAAGGAATTCCCGAAATTTGTAGACAAATGGGTTGAACTAGAAATGATCATAATTAGTGAGCTAACCCAGAAGTGGTATATACTCACTTATAACTGGACACTAGCCCAAGGGGCAGGTCCCATGAAAGTCTGCACCTACCAGGAAAGTGGGATAGAGGTGAGAACATCCTATTGAGACTCTAGGTGAGAAAAATCTAGGGGATAGGGAAGTAGGTGGATCCAGAGGGTCCTAGAAACCTACAAGAGGCACATTATGATTGGTGGATCTGCGCCCAGGGGTTCTGCTTGATCAAAAGCACAAACCAAGGATCTCCAGTTTCTAACCATGGATTGCTGAGTATAGCTTTTCTCCGGTGTGTCAATGATTCCTCTCATAGCTTGTTAATGGGGTAGCAGAAAAGCTATTAATCAGTCTTCCTAAACTGTGTGATATGGGGCAGAAATATGATAAATCAATTCCAAAAGACACCTTTGCTTTTTTCTGAAACAATGTTTAAGGGAATGAGCAATAGCAAAAAGGATTGGGAGCCAAGATCTATCTAAGCTTTTGCTGCTACCTGAGAAATTCTTTCCTACGGAAAATTGCATCTGAAAGTGAGAAAGTGTCTTTGTGACCATTATAGGTGAGAGAATATGATGCGCAGCAATATAGAACTATGTTTCTAGCTACAACAAACAATTGAGCTGAACCTATGAGATCCGCAGACCTAAGAAAAACCCGTTAGACATGTCCTTATTGAATCTCTCAGCTTTAATTCTTCATAGCTCCCCCCAGGGAGAGGCTTGAACTTGGTGATCGTCTTCATTAGACTCAGGCAGTATTAAGGAAAGAATCTAACTATGTGTGATCTGTGTGCTAGCCAGGACTCTTGGTAGCCAAGGAGAAGGGTGCTCAGGTCCCCACTGTGATGCATCAGAAGAGGAAAAAAACTATCAGCAACATTTTGTATTTTGCCTTGTCACAACTAAATTCAAGGATTTTTTTCCCTTGAAGAAAAAGCAATTGTGTTTCCATGGTTACTTCTCATTACAAGAGGAAACACAATAGAGAAATGTTTTAACATTCTGAGGGGAAGAGGTTTCCAAACTAGAGTACTAGTGTGTGTCAAGCCATCAATCAACAATGAAGGCAAAATAAAGAAATTGTTAGATCCTTGATTTCATTTGAGAAAAAAAAAATTCTATACACTGTAGGAATGAAGTTTGGAGAGAAAATCTTCCAAACATGAAAGAATGCAGAAAGAGAAAGTTATATAATCAAGAAACCAACATCCCATAGCAAAAAAAAAAAAAAAAAGAAATTTCTATTTTAACTGTTGTGGCAAGGCTGACGAAAATAGCACAGGAAACAATGACAATCCTCCTCTCCCCCTAGAAAAGATGACAAAATTAGTAGATCACCTTTTGTTGGTTCTACGGAAAGGAGTTTCACATTTTTGTATGTTTATAAGGGATAATTGAAGTTTGTGGTGGTTTAGAATTATGTATTTGAATATTTGGCCCCCAGTGGGTTAAATTGTTTGGGAAGGACTAGGAGGGTTGGCCTAGTTGAAGGGGGTGTGTCACTGGTGGTAGGCTTTAAGATTTCAAAAGCCTGAGCCATTCCCAGTTTGTTCTCTATGCCTCATGCTCCTAGATAAGAATGTGAGTTCTCAGCTACTGCTGTAGCACCATGCCTGCCTGCCTACTGTCATGTTTCCCACCATGATAGTAACGGTCTCTGATCCTCTGAAACTGTAAGCCCCCAATACACTCTTTCTTCTATAAGTTGTCTATAGTGGTGTCTAATGACAGCAATAGATAAGTAACTAAAACAAAGATATATATGTATAGGAAACTGAACTCCAGGAGAAAATAGCCAACTGCAAGTGGCATAAATAGTACCACACATGAAAAAAAAGTGTCAATGTCATCACTACTCTGCAAAGCTTAGCTTTTCCATAGGTAATAGATAGGTAGACCTTATATAAAAAATATATATATAGCAATTACGTATATAGCATATACATATAGCATATGTATAAAGCATTTATAGAACCATTTTCTCTAAGTAAGGTTTGCAAATATAAAGAGAGAATAATGAGGGAAGAGGGAAATACTTGTACAGCTTAATATTCAGGCATCTTTAGACTATGTGGACATCCAAACCAAGAGGAAGAGAAAGATAATAGTAAGAGTAGGAGAAAGAAAAGATGATGATGAGAAATGCAATTATGAAAACAGGGAGGGGGAGAATGTATAGGAATAAGAGGGAGTTTTGATGTAAAGGAAGGTTCTAGAGTATCAGGATGGCGGCTGTAAGAGGTGGAAGCAGAGAACATATATCCTATTTAGAAATTCCATGAAGAATAACAACACTAAATAATAGTTATTTTTGGGGAATGAGAATTGGGAGTATAATGCATTAGGATTTTTAGTATCATTTGACTTTAAGATTGGTGACACACTTATTTTTAAAAGAATACAACATAACAAATAGCAGAAGAGAAGACGTCACAGAGATTAAGTCAGCAACCATGCCTTGCCTCAGAGGACACAATGATGCGCTCTGATCTCAGCAATTTTAATGTGGTTTTGGATATTAAATTATTTTAAGGGACAGACTGACATGCACATGATGGGGCATGCTATGTTTTATGAAAATCACATACCACTTTTGTGTGGTTCCACAAGACTTCATCTAAACCGATATTCTTCACAGTGCTGTTATCCTTCAGCCCCTTTCAACG
Source organism: Acomys russatus (assembly GCF_903995435.1). Lineage (NCBI taxonomy): Eukaryota > Metazoa > Chordata > Mammalia > Rodentia > Muridae > Acomys > Acomys russatus. The sequence continues at coordinate 31,954,840 of NC_067158.1, forward strand.
ACAAACCCATGCTCATTTCTCAAAAGAATTATAAAACTACATTCCTCTAATGGAAGAATTCATTGTTCTCGCCTTTAGTCCTCCCATTACACATTTGCTATACTTTGTCATAGTGCCCCCACACCCTCTTACACCATTAGTCACTGACCTGTTTGTCTTCCCTGATGAATTGTGTGCCTACTCCCAAATTAGTGACATGTTTTATTCATATCCCTGACCTTGCTACCTGTCACTGAATTAGGCATGCAATAAGCTTCAATCCATGTCTGCCTAATTAATTAGCTGGATCACTGAGCACCTTGCATATACTGGTAAAGTTAGCATTTTGCTCCTTGGCAAAGTTTATCTTTCATGCACATATACCTCAGAGGTGGTTATTTGTGACAAAATTGATCATACCCATCACTAGGTGCAAACCCATGGTTTGGTCAAGCAACAGACTGACTCTGTAGCCTTTGGTCTTTGCTCAGCAGTTAGTAGCATAGTGTCCCATGGCAGAGTTGCCCCTGAGGAGGCTTGAGGCACCTCCAAGCTGGGGCCTCTTACATTCCTACTCTTGGTTCCCACAGGAGTCCCAGGCTAGGACAAGGTTTGGCTATGTTCAGAGGCCCCAGGCTCCAAACTGACAATGAATGTGATGTGATTGTCAAACATCAAGACTTTGGGGGAGGGCAAAATCACAGAGGTACACTGCAAAAAAAAAAAAAAAAAAAAAAAGAAAAAAAGAAAAAAAAGAAAGAAAGAAAAGAAAACGGCTAATGAAAACTCCCAGGCGTGAGTACGAAACACAACTCGTTAAGCTACATATAATGAGGTGGCAATAATAATTCTTCGCAGATGGCCTGGGTGTTGCACATTCTCTCTGTGAGTCTGTGTAGCTTATTTATAAAGCACAAGAGTTCTAAATAAACGTTTCTAAAAGCAGGTGTGATTGCAGCTGCTCAAGGGCTGATACTCAACAAATGTTAATGGAATGATTAGAGAGTTAATACCAGTAGCAATAAAAAGATTTTCCCAAGCACCTACCTAAGCCTTAAATAAGGTACAATTTCCATGCCAAATAGTTCATACTAATTAATCCCACATGACTTCATTTTGATTTTCTTGCGTATTGCTGGGTCTTCTCAACAAGAAGCAAATTGCTATCTAAAGTGAACTTGTATTTAAATATTTCTGTTTTGTCTGTCTGTCACCCCAACAAGAGTGTAGAATCCTTACGATTTCATTGATTTTCTTATTCTGCCTTCCCCCATTCAAAGGTAAAAGACCTAGCATTACTTCATATGTATATTAGCCACAAGGAGTTCCCAGTTCCACTTACGTTAGATGGGGCATACTAATGAAACCCTAATGTATGTAACAATTTGCAAAAAGTACAATGTTAGGTAACTTGCAAAGTACATTACATGTAATGTTTCTGCCCCTAGTATAATCTGGAAACACAATGTGTAGTAGCAATTTATCTACAGGTTATTTAACAAATGTGTTACATAATTACTGCCTACATCTGTGCATGAAGTGCATAAGCTTGAAACTAAGAAAGAACTCACGATTCTAGATAGTAATACATAAATGTTCACCATACACAAGAAGTGTTAACCTATCTTGGAGGGGGCATAGGTGGCCTTACATGTTAAAACCTGAGTTACACAGATTTATTCTCAGTGAAATACTAAAATCCACCTTCCAAATGTTCTCATTCACTTTAGTACTACTCCATTATTTAATCTTTTAACTTGTATTAAGAAAATAAACTTTGTTAATCTTTTTCCAATTCCCATTTTCAATTTAAAAATATATCTATTTAATGTATACTGTCCAAACCAATGAATCGAATTAACTAATTTACCACCTTTCATACGTAAGTATATTTGTTCACACCTCAGGAAATTATGTCACTATATTTGTCCTTTCTACTGAGTTTCTCATATAATTAAATTTCTGAAAAACTAGTATTCTAATATCTTTGCCATATGGTACGTCCATTTGAAGGCATGTATGTTGTTATAAAGTCTTTGTTTCCAGTAATATTGGTCTATAGTGAAACTAGATCAAAATATTATTTAGATGAAAAGTTAAAGCTTTTTAATACAAACCTAGAAACTAGTCTTTAGACAAGATATAGATACCTGTTAAAAAAGTATATACATGAAGTGAGATTATTTCACCTATTTTTGCTACATTTAGAGTATTGTAAAACTTTGTCTTAATGTTTCAGTAAAAAAAAATACTCATTATATCAAAAGTTCTATTTTATTTTATTTGAATGAACATCTAGGGTTAACCAATTCTTTATATATTTATTTACTTTTGACACTTTATACATATATACAATGTATAGCAATTACATTTATATCCCTGTTACCCTCTATGATCCCCATTTCTTGTCTTCCGATCCCCTTTCTTCATCCTAGCTAGTTGTCCAGAGGCTGCACCATTAAAGGAAATTCAACCTTCCTCCAGCACCATTAATACTCATTAGCTCCTCGGGAGAGAATCTCATTATCACCTTCTGTATCCATAACTAACACTGGAGGCCCGAGACCTGTGCCTACATCTTCCTAGTTCTTTAGTAAGATACCTTCTCTTTTAGAATTTAGAACTCATGCATGGTTCTCATTTCAGGGTTATGCTTCGCCACTGTGGAAGTATCGCTAACCATAGGAGGCTCTCCGACGGCTCTGAACAGGCATGGCTCTGGTCTTTTGATCCTGTACGGTCTATTTCTTTGATCTGTCATGTGGCCTTCACACACATACCCATTACTCTGTGTATATTCCAGAAGACTGGTGTTCAACTGTTTAAACTTCTGTGTCTTATACCTATCTGCCATAAGTATTTCCTGGTTTCTGGATCTGCTTTTTTCTCTCTAGATTCTCAACGCCATCTTTCCAGGCCACAGCCACAGGAAAAATGCACATACATGCCTTTAACATTTATTAAGCATACTGACATATCTTTGTGGTTTAGTGTCCTATATTAGTTCCCTTTTACTGAAATAGTATCTACTCTGTACTCTTACACTACAAGTGTAAGAAGATGGCATGCTCTTCTCTCACTTCCTAACTTAATGAACTCACTGAGGACAGAACTGGACTTTAACACATTGACTCAAGAGCTGGAAATGGTCTTTTTCAAAGAAAAACTGCTTTGTGTCACTTCTGGCCAATAACTTGCAATGCCATCTAAGCTAATAAATTTCACAGAAACAACTCTGTTTTTTCATCGTGCATGCTATGCCTTTCTTTCCTTTAGACTTTTTCTAAAATTGTCTTTTTCTTTCTTTGTTTGTTTCCTTGTATAGGCATCAGGGAAGGTGGAAGTTAAGTCAGCAGACAACTGGACAGGTGTCAAGTGCTGTTAGATCTGTTCCAGCATAAGATTATTTCTGCTGTGACCTATTTTTACTTATTTTATTATTATTTTTTTTTTGGCAAGTCTGAAATAAAAACAAAATGATGTATCTGTCATCTGAGTGAGGACGCTAGTGCACGAATTAGACTCCACTGACATAGTGGTTTTCATCAATGACTCATATTGGATAGACCAGTCAAACTAAAAGAGCCAGATGCCAGCAGTTTTCCTGCAGTGCCTGGAGACTTTCATTGTTTCAATAGTGATGGGGAATTCTTGGTCTTAGAACAAATAAAGAGGAAAGGTAGGCTCTCTGGTACAGAGTTTAGAGGAGAGAGAGATGGGAAGAAATGATCTAATGTTTTATTAAAAATTAAATTTAAAAGAAAAATCGATAAAGATCGAATAACAGAAATCAGTGAAGTGCTATGGAACAGAGGCAGCCTGTGCACATCAGCTTCTGTTCGACAAGCATCTCTATGTACTGCATTTCACATTTACATACAGCTAATTCTCATATAAACTCAAAGAGTAAATATTACTGCAATATACATTTAAAGGGCAAGGAAAATGGCTGAGTTGAGAGACATTCATGGGGCTTCTTAGATTAACAAGTATATATGTTAACACAATAGTTTTCTGCAAGTACGTTTCCACCTCTCTTTCACTACATAATTGGTGAACAGGAATGATACCTAATTTACAAGATTAGTATAAAAACAATAACATTATACGAACGAAGCATGTTTTATAGAAAATACATAACAAAGATTCAATTTAGTACTGTTTCCCCTTCTCACACCTTAATACTCATATAAACCTTGTTTTTTATTATTTAAGGGATTATACAGTTTTCATTCAACTACATTACCTGTTCTACAAAAATAATAATTATTGATATCATTACTCTGAACTTTCATTATGTGTGTAGATCTCAAAGCTGAGTAAAAATAATTCAACAGATGGCAGAACATGAAATTTAAGAGCAACACTGGGATCTGGCAAAGAACAGGCCTCTCCATAAATTCCAGAGAACAAATGCTTCATTCTGTTTCTCTACCCTAGACTTTCTTTGATTAACTTTTTAATACTGGGAAAAGATTCATCCATTAAACATTTTCATTTTATTGCACATTATTTTAAGATTTGAAAATACATTTTTCTTTCATTTTTGAGATTGATCACATAATTTCCATCTTCCCACTCCTCCTTCCAAATCCTCTCATAGTTGCCTCTTTGGTCTCTTATAAATTCACTGTCCCTTTTTTCTGTAAAAGTGTTACAAGCCTAAACATATATATTCCTAAATATAACCTGCACAGTCTCTGTAATGTTACATGTATGTATGTTTTCATAGCTGGCCATTGGTGTTGGGTGATCAGTTGGAGTACTCTTCCCCCAAGAGACTATTTCTCTCACCCTTAGCATTCCTTAGTGGTTTGTAATTCATTGTATAAGGCTGAGACATTTGGGCTTTCCCCCATCCATATTGTCATGTCTGTTGTGTGCTTTGTGCAGCTCATGTTTAGGTAGTCATGCTGGTGCCTGGATGTAGCTCCAGACAACGCATCAAGGCAAAGTTTCACAGCAAATCCACAATCCTCTGCCTCTTACACTCCTCTCACTCTCTCTTCTGCAGTGTTCCCTGAGCCTTAGTTGCAGGGTGTGTTGTAGATGGAGCTGTTGGAATAGGCTCCACAACTCCGCTTATTGATTGATTGTAGTTTCTGCCATGGCAGATGTCTGTTACAAAAACAAGACTCTGGGATTAGGGGTGATGACCACATGTGTCTCTGAGTATATGTGTAAGTAGTAAGAGTGGAGGTAGGTATTGGGCTGATTTAGGAAAGGAATGATTTTATTTTTGAGAGTTTTATGTACTTTATGTCATTGAAGTTTTACAACTCATCAATGAAGCTCAATGCTTTTTTGTAAATGACAATAAAACATAATTTGTAAATGATATTAAAGCTTAGACATGAGTATGTGAATTAAGAAATAAATACTAGTGTTTTAGATTATGGCACATAAATCCTTACTCAACATTGTATATAATTCCGATACTAACAATAGTAATAAGAACAAAAATAATATTGGGAATCATTTTAATGTTGAATACATGGTATCTGCCATATTATTCTGTTAATTAGTAACATCTATAGATATAGATACATAGTGACAATAAGACTGTGGACCACTATAAGGCAAAGGACACTGTGGACAGAACAAAAAGACAGCCTACAGACTAGGAGAAGATCTTCACCCACCCTACATTCTGACCAAGGGCTAAGATCCAAATTATATAAAGAACTCAAGAAACTAAATACCACCAAACCAAGTAATCTAATTTATAAATGGAGTACAGAGCTAAAGAGAGAATTCTCAACAGAGGAATATTGAGTGGCCGAGAAACACTTAAAGAAATGCTCAAGTCCCTAGTCTTCAGGGAAATGCAAACCAAAACAACTCTGAGATTCCATTTTCCATGAAGGACTAAAATAAAAAACTGAAGTGACAGCATATGCTGGTGAGGATATGGAGAAAGGAGAATACTCCTCTATTGCTGGTGCAAGTGCAACCTTGTACAAATACTTTGAAAATCAATCTGGTGCTTTCTCAGAAAATTGGGAATAGTTCTACCTCAAAACCCAGCTATACCACTCCTGGACATATATCTGAAAGATGTCCCAGCACACAACAAGGACAATTGCTCAACTATGTTCATAGCAGCCTTATTTGTAATAGCCAGAACCTGGATACAACCTAGATGTCCCTCAACTAAAGAATGGATAAAGAAACTGTAGGACATTTACACAACAGAATACGACTCAGCTATTAAAAACAAGGAAACTTTGACATTTGCAGGCAAATGGATGGAACTAGAAACAACCATCCTAAGTGAGGTAACCCAGACCCAGAAAGACACCCATGGTTTATACTCACTTATAAGCAGATATTAGCCACATAATACAAGTTAACCACATGATATATAGACCTAAAGAAACTAAATAACAAGGAGGACCCTAAGGAGAATGCTTAATTCTCATTTAGAAGGGCGAATAGAATAGAATAGAATAGAATAGAATAGAATAGAATAGAATAGAATAGAATAGAATCAGTTGAAAAGAAGGAACAGAACAGCAGTCTTCCATCGAGGTCCTCTGAAAGACTCCACCCAGCAGAGGATCAAAGGAAACTTACAGCCAAACTCCAGGGTGGAGCACAGGGGGTCTTATTGAAGAGTTAGGAGGTAAAAGGACTTGGAGGGGACAGGAGGTCCACAAGGAAACCAATGGAGGCAACAAATCTGGGCCAAGGAGGGGGGTGCTGCTGCAGAGACTGATGCATGAACTAAGGACCACACATGGTGAGGATCTAGACCCCCTGCTCAGATGTAATAAACAGGCAGCAGAGTCTCCTTGTGGGTCCCATCATATGGGTAGTAGGGACAACTTCTAGCATGACCTCTGGTGTCCACTCATTGATCACTTCTCCCTGGAAGGCTGGCCTTGACAGGCCACAGAGTAAGAGGATACAGACAGTCCAGATGAGACTTGACAGACTGAGGTCAGATGTTAGGGGAGGAGGCCTCCCCTTTTCAGAGGACTACAGGGAAGGAGCAAGGGAGATGAGGGAGAGAGTGTTGGACCAGGAGGCAACAAGAGAGTGGTCTACAACTGCCATGTAAAGTGAACAAATTATTAGTAAAATAAGAAAAATAAATCTTTGGGCCATATTGCTGTGATATTGCAAATAAAATGATTATTAAATATGACTTAGATATTTCTCTTAATAAATAACATAGAATTTCCTGATATGCTGAAGAGAGTTTACATACTGAATTTAAAAGTCTCATTCATATATCTCTATTAATTATTTTACTACATATTTTGCTTTCCTCTTTGAGTATAAACACAAAGAAACATAGGAATGAAAGGACAGTTTGTACTTCTAAGCAAGCCTATGTAATGTATCACAGAAGAGTGAATGGTTAAAGCGGTCTTAAGGGATAACTAATGCTTAGTTAAAGGAGAGAAAAAAGCCTCTTGGTCACTGGAAAATTAATTGTGTCTTTCTGGACAATACAGGGTTAGTTGATCAACTATTAATGTAAAGACGAAGCAAAAGGGATGGATCACTATGTGCATTGGGTCTTCAAAAGAGCCTCCCACAATATGAATCTGAGTGATATAAAATAATTCTGCTAATATGTTATTGTTGTATGACAATGGCTTGTGATGAAAATCATCCATACTTAACACAACAGGAATTCTTTCATCCATAAAGCTAACAATATCTTCATCTACTTCAGGTAGCACTATAAAACATTGTTTGTATCAGCTAGGCCTGGTTATTTTATCTCTCCACTTCAAGGTATCTTAGCACAATTCACTTGCAAACCATTCAGTCTCATAAGATCAGAAATCAATCACGCTGTAATCAAGGAGTTTACGTCCTGCCATACTAGTGAATAATTGGTTTGGAGAAGGTACTTGGTATATCCTGAATGAGAGTGTGGACGTTTCTGAGCTTCCATTCTACAATGCACATTGACTGGCAAGGTGTCAAATCATTATTCTAGACCAAACAATAAAAATCAGTGAAAATAATTAAATATAAATACTCTATGCTAGGCATCAGATTTCACAGAGAAATATGGAAGAACCAATGGCAGTGCTCATGTACAAGTAAAACAGTAGCATATAAAATGAAAACTAACTAATCAGTCCATATTGACACTGGCTAAATTTCTTTTTCATCTGTTTTACATTATTTTAACACTTTCTATAAACTTATATGTAAAAAATGAATGATTGTATTCAAAAATTAAAACCATCTATTGAAAATTTACTTTACAGCCAGGCGCAGTGGCACATGCCTATAATCCTAGCACTCTGGGAGGCAGAGGCAGGAGTATCTCTGTGAGTTCGAAGCCAGCCTGGTCTACAAAGTGAGTCCAGGACAGCCAAGGCTACACAGAGAAACCCTGTCTCAAAAACAAAAACAAAAACAAAAACAAAAACAAAAACAAAAGAAAAAACAAAAACAAAAAGTTTACCTTACTCCCTTAGAAATTCAACAAGCCAATTATTTATGTCACATTATTAATGTATCTTGCCCTATTTAAGATACTGACCAAAAAAAAAATCAGTAAAATCAAACACCCAACTCTCAAATATTTTGCTGATAGTTCCAAGAATGATATGTGGTAAGCTATTCTAAAGTCAAGTAGGTACATTGTCAGATCAGCAATTTGGGTTTGGAGAAGAAACCAAGACCTATTTGTACTTTAGCACAAAATGTCAGCCTAACATTTCTTAGTTGTGAACACTGGAGCCCATGTGCTATTTGATTCAATGAGAAAGGTCAACCAATACTTTTCTCTTCTTAGCAGCATTAAGACCCACATTACGGCTCTAAAGTCCAAATGGGAAAAAAATAGGGATTCATAAAGAGATGCATGTGATTTTCGGCCTTAGAGGTTTCTCTGCATTGTGCTAAAGCAGTGGCTCTCAACCTTCCTAATGATGCCACCCTTTTCCTCATGTTATGGTGACCCTCAATTATAAAATAATTTTTGTTACTACGTCATAACTGTAATTTTGCTACTGTCATGAATCATAATGGAAAGATGTGTGTTTTCTGATGGTCTTAGGTAACCCCTGTGAAACGGTCTGGGGTCACAAACCACAAGTTAAGAACAGCTGCCCTAGGGTAAGAAGAACATGCTAGCTGTTAATGGAGGAGCAAGCTGCTTCTGCAAGTTCCAAGGCATCAAGAGAATATCAATTTTCCATGCTCTTTATGTTTTTCAAACACGCCCATTTTGGTCTTACTGGGTTCCGAGTCTTGGTCTTTCAGACCTTTCGGAGTTGAGAATTTGATAGTCTTAAGAAACTGATACTTTTATTACTAATGCTTGGGTAATTTACTCAAAATCAATTCTATGTTGCTAAAGGATATAGCTATTTTTCCAGGAAAATAAATTTAAGGTGTCTCAGATACATGAGACACAAAGTAATGATAGAACATGCTGTTAATATATTGATTGAGGGGACCTAGAGAGACAATCATTCTGAAAGCTATATGTTCTGGTTTGGTTTCTGTTGTGATAAAGAGTTGGCTAAAATCATCTTGAGGATAAAAGGGTTTATTTTTGTCTTACAGGTCATTGTGCGTCATTGAGAAAATCCAAGATGAGAACTCAGGGCAAAAGCTTGAAGCTGAAACCATAGAGGGTCACCATTTCCTATATCTTTCCCCTAAGTTCACATTCGCCTACCTTTCTGATATAGAACAGCCCTATTTGCTAAGGATAGCATTGCCTACATTCGACTGACCCCACCCCTGACATTGATTAGCAATCAAGAAAACTGCTACAAGAAGATGCCCACAGACCAACCTGATGAGGACAATTCTTCAGTACATCTGCTCCCTTCCTGGTATGTTATTGGCAATCATGATTTGCTTTCACACTGGGATAGTATTCCAGGGTTTCCCTGACATAATGCTAATAGAATAACAAAAGAGGTTAGAGGAAGTCAGTTCCTTTTCTCTTTGTGGTGACAAAATACAGGATAGAGACAACTTAAAAGAAGAATTAAGTATGATTTGTGGTTTTAGAGAATATAGAGCTACCAAGGAGAGGAAGGGATCACAGAGTTCATAGCAGGTCACATCTGGATGGATCAGGAAGCACAACATGAGAAACATTAGCACTAGGTGGGAAACCACCCCCCACTCAAACACACACACACACACACACACACACACACACACACACACACACACACGTCTCTCTCTTTATTCTTCCCAGGTTTCCAGCACCTAAAGCGTCATCTATATTTAAAGCAAGTCTTCCTCAGTCAGTTGCTTGTCCATGAAATCATACTCAGAGACATGCTCAGAGTTGTCCCTGACTAATGTCCTAACCCCAAACAGTTAACAATGAAAAATAACCATCACAGAGGCCTTAATGAGATTTATACTCTCAGGATAGTAGGAAATGAGACTAATAAAGATTCAAAGTTCTTCAGAATTAGTAAAGGGTTTATGGTTCTAGGACTCTGGGATATACTGGAATATATTTCTAAATTAAAATACACAATAATTGCCTCTCATGACCTGCCTATCAGAACAAAGATCCAGTGGATGGAAAGACTTTTGCAGTTCTCACACATCATGTCCACATTTAGGAAATTCTGCTACAACCTCATATGCCCACCGACATTGAGCCTTCACAGATAATAGATGGTGTCACGAAAGGCTGAAGCAGGCTCAGACCACAGCACAAGCAGGCCTGTACTTGAGTGGCATGATCTAGATTAGAGTGTAGAACTGGAGCAAATGTAAGCTGGAGACTTAGAGATTTGAAGATGCTGAGGTAAAAAGATGCCAGCCCCATTGGAGAATTACCTACCATTTAGAGAAGCAACCATTCCCTCCTCAAAGAGTCCTATGAGTAAACATAACAGAATGATTCAATCCATTGACATTGGGCAGGCTATGGCTTAAACTCTTCTTTCAATCTTGAGAACTGTACTTTAAAATCTAAGTCATTACCATCCACAAGCATTCAGTACTTGACTACCTATAATCCTTAAAATTAACATGCATTATTTTACATTTATATTTCTTTTTTGCAAATGTTACATTTGGTTCTTCTATTAATATGTCTATTACTTTTCTATGTTTTATATATTAAAGGTTTTCTTAAAAGTTAATCAAAATTTAATAAAGCTAACAATTATATACCATTTCTAGCCTCCATTTTTCTTTTGCCTTATACATTTATTTTTTAAGCACAGGCATTATCTTTACTACGAGTGAACAGATCATGTTTTCCTTCACTACTTTCTTGTTTGATGTCAGTATATTATTTCAATAAGTTAACTCATAAGGTATAAAATTTAATTTTAAGAATAATGAGACTTCTAATAAATTTGGAAACTATATTATGATGGGAATTTTTCATAGTTAGAATTATCAATGAATGTAATATTGTCTGATGAACCCTAGAGAGTCTTAGATTCTGAAAGTCAAGACGCAATGCTAGAGTATAAATGATATCATCTTAATTGAAATTGGGTAACAAATGATACATAATATTGGAGGTCTGTCATATATACACATAGGCAAATATAGAGAATATTTTTCCTTTCCATATATTTCTTTTGCCACTTTTCTATTATGTTAATATCACCCACTGATGCCAAAATCATATCATTCTCAATGATTATGTTTAGAAGGTCAGCTTGCTTCTATTTTTCATATTATGAGTCATGGCATAATAGAGAACTTTGCATATAATCTTTCCATTTCCCAAGCAATATAGTGTTTCCAAAGACACACATAAAACAGAGTTCTGAATGAAAGGACATAAAGACACTTAAAAGTCCTATTGTATATTCCCAGCTTTCTGTGTTAGCACTTCCCTTAGCCAAAGCTGCACAAGGCTTCAATCCCCAGCTGCAGACTGATGCTTTTGGTGGTCCTGACTGACCTTTGGGTCATGCTCACATACACTCACATACACACAGTCAACTCCTACCCATGTTTAAGTGGAAATAATAGTGACGTTTGCCTCTTTGGTTATAGTTCAAGGTATAGGAAAGTAAATTGTGGCTTATGAGTTATTGATTGGAAGCAAGGTATCATTTGTCAAAGCAGTCATTGGCCTGAAATATCAGCAACCCCACAAACATATATGCCTCAATCACAGATTTTCTGCTCATGTTCTGTTATGGAAACACAAAGCCATATTGATTGCATTCTGGAATTAAAACTCAGCTCGATGGTTGCAAACACACCATTGCCTATAATACATTTATTTTTGAGACTTGTTTAACTAACAGCTGAGAAAAATCAATGTGTGGGGCCCAGCTAGACTGACCTTTACAAACAAAATAACCTTTTATTTCTTCCCCTCCTCTATTCCTCATGTAATTTTAGTCTTTCTTTTCTAGTCTTATGACCTTACAGTACTTTTTTAAAAATCCACAAAAAACTGTGTTAAGTAGCTTAAGAGGAAAGTGAGTTAGGGGAAACACGTGGACAAAGGGACATTTAAACTGATTGTAATTAGTGGCTCTGTAACAGTCTGCTGTGAGCTATTAGCTGGTTCATCTTACTATGACTTGATCTTTCTCAGCATTGACTGTGAATTTCTAGGTGCTTTTGATGGTATAGAAATGGTATCTTGGAACTAATGCCAAATAACAGAAGGATTTAGACAACACAAAATACTCACAGAACTCATCAAAAAAGTTCAAGTGATTTGAAGAAGAAACATGTTATGCACTGGTGTGTAAATATGCATCTCTCATCAGGTATATGTCTGTCTTGATGTTCTAAAACATGTTAAGCCTATACAAGCCCTCCTTCACTGACTGAATCTCCCAAGTCAGGGAAGTTGTCTGGGAGGGATGCTGAGTGGGAGACATCCATAGAGACATGCCATGTTAGAATATAAACAGGTCACAAAGATGGTTCAATGGGTAAGGGTGTTTGGGAACTAAGCCTGACAACTTGAGTCTGATTCCCTAGACCAACATGAAAACAGAGAGCTGACTCCCACAAGATTTCTGCTAAACTCCACACATGTACCCTGGAGTCCACGAAGAAATTTATTCTGTTTCATTCAGTCTGGGGCAGTCAGCCCATGGAATAGTGCTGTCCACACAGGAATAGGTGCTAATCTTTCCCATCTCTACTTAGCTTCTTAGGAATGGCTCTCACAGACATGCCTAGAGATTCCTTTCCTGGGTAATATTAAAGGCAGCCAAGTGGACAATGAAGATTAACCATCACCAGTGTTATTCAGGGGGATCCCTTGAGTGGGTTGGTGCTTTTGTAAATGCAATTATGAGAGCTGCCATGCCTCTTTCTTCATAAGAAGACAGAATGAAAAGACATCATCTCTGAGATAGGAAGCAGATCTTCACCATCCCATGAATATATTATTTATCGTGGTGTTCCCAGCCCACAAAACTGTGGTAAGAAAGACCACTCTTTACAAGGTCCCCATTTCAGTAGCCTTAGTGAACATGTGGTCAAAGAAAGCTGTGAGTGTTTTGAGGAGAGAATTTCTCAGGAACCGTAGAGAAACACCACTGGGTCAAGAGTTCACTTCAACTGGAGCACCACCTGACATGGTTCACTATTGTTTGCAGTAATTGGAAAAGATAGCTTGGAGGGTCGTGAAAAGGTTAAAGTAGAGAAATCACATAATGTTTTGCCATTATTAGTTGCATTTTATCTTTAGTAAAGTGGAAAACCATTAAGGGTTTTTCAGAAGTATTGACTCATCTGACTTAAATTGACTACTGTTCTCAAATAAATGAAAAGGGTCAAATGTAGAACACTTCACTTCACAGACTTGCCTAGAGATGCCTTTCCTAGGCAGTATTAAACCCAGTCAAGTGGACAATGGGTTCACTGGGAAAGAAAAGTTGAAATTTCTTGGGTGGCTTAAAGGATACTCCGCAGTCTATTTTTTTTAACATATCTTTCCTTATTTACCTTTAAGCCACTCCTCCATGTGGCTTTTATGATAGCCACATCACCTTCAGTCTTCCCTAAATTAACCATGGCACCCAGCTGCTCTCTCCTAGATTTGTTCCTCTGTCTTCTCAGCAGAACCAGTGTCTACTTGTATCCAAGAGCTAGCTCAGTTTGTGAGTGCTTTATGCAAAGTACAATGTCGCACATGCTTGAAAATATCATGCTAGAGTTACTTATTTTAAAAATTATTACAAAATAATAAGTACTAATCAAGTCTAAAAAAACAAACAATGACTTAAGTCAACAATCCTTGAATATTGCCCTAGAAACCCACCTTAACTTGGTCATGAGCACAGCTTCTTTTCTCTATAGTGTCCTTTAGGATTTTTGACATGCCTTGATTAAGAGATTTGACTCAGCAATTGTTCAAACACACTGTTACACACAGGCTTGGTTTTGCAGTTTGGTTTGGAGCATGGTTATAATATTTGTGAGGAACTGATGCCTACTGTACGTAAATGAATATGTAATTGACGGAAATGATGAAGCCACCATACAGTCTTTTCAATCACTGATGTCCTTTGTTTTTAGTGTTTATTTTGTATGTGGTCAGTTGTTTCACACTCTTCCCATCATGCCCTCCTTACCATGATAAAGGGGAACTGTAGACCAAATTCAAATTTTTTTTCCTCCTTTTAACTGCATTAGTCAAGTACTCTGTCACAGTAACATGATAATCTCTAATGCTGCTCTAATGCCGTAATCACCTCTATGAATGAATCAAGGTTCAAAATGTGAAACCTGTCAGGGCAGGTTTTTAGGATCATTTGTGTTGCTCAAATTTGTTTCCCTAGCTTTTAGATACTTCTCGATGAATATCTATAGAATGACTAAATATGATTGTTTTTTAAAATGTTACCGTATAAAATTAAATGTAAAGTTCTATAGATGATAACTCTTCATAAAATCTTACTACAACTTGTTATATTTTTTTTAACTGTTGGCTACTAACAAATTCCAGGGGTTGGTGGTCACCGTCTTTAGATGTGTAGTCACTGGTGAGTGAAACAGGCACAGATGGATAGTTCCAAACTTATAGTCACACTCAAATCCCTGGAAAAACACTTGTGGCTCCAAAATAAATCAAATGGCTACGAACATGGCAGAGGACATCGAGAGAGAAAGGAGCACTGATACAGGTGGGTGCGAGATGAAAGAGGGCCAGAGGGAGTAGTCAGAATGCATTATATGCATATATATTGTCAAAGAGCAGATTTAATTAAAGTTATATATGCCAAAATGGATAGCAGAAGTTTCACAAGGTCCCTACATGAAGAGCAACAAGCAAACAACAGCTTGAGAGAAATCTCCAGTCCCATGTAGTCAGACCTAAACACACATACATACAAACAATAATAAGTGAACTCATTATTTTATATACACACATTATACATATGTATGTGTATACATATGTATAATTATATATGCAGTACTCAATTATTATATCCTCAAAAAGGTAAAAAAATTAAATTAAAAAAGGTATAAATAACATGATGAATACATTTTTGCCCTTATGACGTATTCAGCATGAAAACTCTAAGACTAACATGGCTGTTTCCTCTGCTGTATGAACTCAGGTAGACAAGTCGTTCTCTGGACACATGTTTCTCCCTCACTGGCACAGAAGACTAGACTTCCAGTTCTGACTGCTTTTCATAGCTGTTAACTACTCTGTTCATTTTCAGTATAAGTTGTGAGATAGACCAGCATCTCCTATTCCAGGACTCCATAACTGAGCAGAAGGAAGTGTGTATTTCAGAAGAAATGGCCTTCCACAGTCACTCCACAATGTCCACACAGGTAAATTTTGCTCATTCTGTCTGCAAATAAAAGGGTAAATGGGAAATCAATGGGGAAAGGAGACAGAAATAAGAATCTTCAAACATCCCTTCTTTTCTGTGATTCTTTTCTTTTCCCTTTCTGGTTATTGTCAAGTTGCTCCCATTTGAAGAAAGAATAAACTATCACACCTTGTGGAGAATGGCCTGAAAGAACTCTTTCCCAAGGAGCATCATCTCTAGAACATAGAAAGAAGCTAGCATTTGGCTTCGTCACTTAGGGTAGCAGTGGATTTTGAGTGTCAGCTTCCCTGGGTTACAGAAAGCTGGTAAAACATCACTTAATCATATCAGTTATTTGCAGCGCTTCAGTAGTCACAGGCACCTTACCTCTTCTGATGAAGAAACCACAGGGTCTGACACTTAATGAGAACAACCATGCTTCCCTAGATGTGGCCACACCGGCATTTTGACAGAGGTGTGTATAGATTCAGTGAGAAAACTCCACCCTCAGTGGGAGTGGGAGCATTCAGTCCACTGGGCTTTGTGGGGCAGGTTAATAGAAAAGTATATGAAAGAAAAGTTCTGGCTTTATCTGTTAGAGCCCAGAGGTGGTTTTGGGTTTTTTGTTTGTTTGTTGTTTGTTTGTATGTTTGTTTGTTTGTTTGTTTGTTTTGACTCAGACTTTTTAAACCCCACATTCTTAGATGCCAGCCATTGTACCAGGCACGCCTTAGTTTCCTGAACTATAGACTTAGAGATAGTTATAGCATGATTCCTTGGCTTTCAGAACTTCAGGTTTGGTCAGCTCCAAAAGGTCCACTCACACTGTTAAGCAGATCACAGATTAACTATCAGGAGACTTCTGAGCTATCATAATTGAATGATCTTGCTTATCTATGCATCTCTTTTGATCTCTATTTATAGAGAAATTAACATATTGATAGGATAGAAAGATAGATAGATAGATAGATAGATAGATAGATAGATAGATAGATAGCCCAAGAATCATACTGATTGAAAGGGTTTCCTGCTAGAGAGCTGTTTTTGAGTTTGTGTCCTGAAGAGGGCCAAGGGGAGTTTCTATGAAAATGAGATATATACATGATTGTACGGTTGCTTTATTGATTGCTTTGAGAATGGATATCATTTAACTCAGCCTGGTCTTGAATTCTTATCTTTCTGCCTCTATTTCTCAAAAGCAACGGGGATATAGACACACACCACCACACCCAGTTTCACAATATGGTACTTAGCTTAACTAATTCTGGGGAAAACTTATTCACAGCTGGAAACCTAATTCCCAGGAATGCGGTAGGAAACGAAGCAAAGTCCTTTCAAAACTGACTTCGTATCTAACTTTTTTGTTGAAGGAATAAATTATGGCTTAGAATGGATCCTCAGAGTTGGGAACCATACTGAACTAGGAACTGTGTGCTTGATACTCCTAAAGAACATGATTAATCCATATGCTTAAATAACGTGTGCACTAACAGACAAAGAAAAAGAAAGCCACATTCTCTGTAACTTAGCAGTTATAATTATAGTTAACAAAATCACAGGTTTGTTCATTACCTGGGAAATCAATAATGGGTCTCTGTTCAAAGATAATATCAAAAATACCCATCTCAACAATACTTGTTTGAAAGGAACAACACACTATGTTATTTTTTTTTAATTTAAAACTTTTTTCCTTTAATAGTTTTTTTTATTTATTTACTTTATATAATACCCTCCTTTCTCCTCTCCTCCTGGTTCCCTCTCTTCCCCTCTTCCCACCAACCCTCCTCCTTAAGTCCTCAGAAAGGAGGAGCCCTCCTCCCCTACCGTCTGACACCAGCCTAACAAGTCTCATCGGGACTGCCTGCATCCTGTTCCTCTTAAATTTTCTTCAACCAATATATTTTGATCATCTTTTCCTCTTTTCCAAATAGTCCCAGATCTTTCCTACTTCTTTGACCATTCACTTTAATGTTCTCTCTCTTCAAAAATGAAATCTAAACATACAAAAAAAAAACTAATAAAAATAAAAACTATCAAAACAAAACAAGAATATGTACACACACACACACACACACACCAATAGAGCTCATTTTGTGCTGGCTGACAACCTCTGCGTATTGTGAATTCCTCTGAGTGTGATTGGTATATTAAGTGGCATTCCATTGAAGAAAACTGATTTTCATTTTCCAAACAGGTGTCAATTACAAATAGCTTCTTAGCTAGGAGTGGGACTTTGTGACAAATTCCTCTTTTCAGTACTGGGCTTTTGTCTGGTTTGAACTCCTGAAGGTCATATATTTGCCACCACAGTCCTTGTAAGTGCACATGTGCATCTGTCCTGTTATATCTGAAAGACGCTGGAGGCATCAACTACCTCAGGCTCTTAGAGTCGTTCTGCCTGTTCTTGTCATAAATTCATGTGCCTTGAGGTTTTTAAATGCATATTTTACCCTGTTTAGTTCAAAAGGTTAAGATTTTTCAAGAAATCCAAGTAATAAATATTTTGGAATTTTCAAAATGTCATCTTGAGCAGTACTCAACTCTACTACTATGAAACATAAGAGCAGTACATGAGGCATTGAACAGTGGGAATACTTAACTTCCAGTCAACTCTGTGTATAAGAGTAAGGAGCCCTAGCCATGGTCAGTAAGAGTGAGCAAGAATGACATTCACTTGCAGCCATAAGATTTTTAAGGGGTTACTTTGGTTCCAACTTGTTGATAAGGAAATAGGGGCAGAACTAAGGATTAGCTGAGACTGAGGATGCCATTTTGATACATGCCATTTTGACTCTGCATCACTACTTTTGTTTGTGTTTTGGATTTTTCCCACATTTGTGACAGATGAAGGTGTGTTTCCTGCTTCCTATTTGCCCCTTCCAACAGGGAATCTATTGGATATCTTCTCCTCCTCAGTCTCCAATTTCAGGGGCCCTTCAGAGAGGTGCTTCCTTGCTGCTTTTGAAACCCCTTAACCTGCTCTATGCCCAAGGCTATTTGCTACTTTTGCCTCTTTGCTCTGCCTCTCTTGTTTTGCTTGTTGAAAGCCTGACATGTGAGGCTTATTTTAGTGTCAAATTCAATTTGTTCCTGCTAGCAGCTTTCCTTGTGCACTTCTGCAAATCAATGGAGTGGGGTTGGAACCAAAGGATTACTCATTGAATGCTAATCAACTGTAATGAAAGTCTTTTTTTGTAGGAAGGAAAAAAAAAAAAAAGTCCTGCTGGAAAATTGAACTGTGTGAGAGGGAGCAAAAGGAAAAAAAGAGAGAAAAGGCAATGTGGTATAGAAGAAATAGTGCCAGGCCAGAGAACACTCACTGGCTCACAATAGTTCTTTCTTCTAAGACTAAAGGGATTCGAAATGTCACTTTGGTGTCACTGCCAGGAAGCGTAAGATGCCTAACTTGAAAGCACAACAGGCTGTGTAGAGTGGTGCCTCCCTGTAACCCTGTTATGCACGAGGCAGAGGCAGGAGGATCAAGGCCATACACAGTTGATTTGAAGACAGGCAGTGCTACACACTGAAGAGCTGTCTCAGCAAGCTAAAAGCAAACAAAATAAAAATAGAACACGACTCTCGACTCTCTGACATTCTCAGAGTGTCCCCCCACCCCCCGTCTTTTCCACATTTGACTGGCTGCCTATGAAGATGAGATTTGCCAGTCTTCCCATTTTTCAATATAATTGGCATCATCCTGAAACCCGGCTTTCATTACCCTTCTGGTCACCTTCCCCTCTTCTGTGTTGAGGCTGTGTTACCTCTGTCTGGAGGTTTTCCTTAGTTCTGCATTCTAGTGTGAGAAGCAATACCCTTCAATGCATCAAGTTTGTCCCTGACTCCAAGTGTCATCCTCCCCCTGAGAACTTGTTGATGGAACCATACCGTTCACAGACTCTCTTAGCAGAAA
Source organism: Acomys russatus (assembly GCF_903995435.1). Classification (NCBI taxonomy): domain Eukaryota; kingdom Metazoa; phylum Chordata; class Mammalia; order Rodentia; family Muridae; genus Acomys; species Acomys russatus. The sequence continues at coordinate 31,974,448 of NC_067158.1, forward strand.
TTAGGTGGAAGCAGTGGCTGTCTCTTTCACAATAGGTGGGTGACTCATCCACCTAAATGCATGAAGCAGCTTTCTGCAGAGCTGCAAGAACCTCTCACCTCAGAGCGATTTTCAAACATTAACCCCAAGGAAGTGCATGGGCAGGCAAGCTTCCTCATCTAGTCGACTTTATCATCTTGTTTTCTTTAATACTGAACAAGGAGAAAACATCCCAAGGTTGGCACTGATACAAAGCAAGCAAAGCCACAGCTCCATCAAGTTAATGTACTTGATTATAGGAGTAAGGGTATTTGCAAAAATGGTTCGTTCTTTGTATTGAAGAGCAATAGTCTTTTGAAAGTAAACTATAAACTTCATTGTTGATGGAATTTGCTAAAATAAATTCTAGCAATGTTGCTTCTCTTTTCTCCCATGAAATGTTTCTTTTGTTTTTGTAAACCTGGGGATACACTGGTGATCTCACTTATCATTGCTGGGATTTGTTTTCCATAATTGCTGATGGTCATGTTTTTCTATTATCGAAACTGGATAAGCATGGTACTCCCTGGATTACGTTAAACTTGCAACTTCATAGGCTTCCTGGTTCAGGTTAAGTGACTCTATACAAGGACCTTGATTTAAAAAAAAAAAAACTGGCTCACATAGATGCCAAAAGTAGCTTTCTACTTGTTAAAAGTCCTGTTGTTGATACTAGAAAATAAATTGAAAACAATTTAACAACAGGTATAGAAAGATATTTATTGTTTGCATGGATACATCTCAGAAATCCAGTACTTTTATAATAATAGCTGAATAAGATTTGAATCACTTATCTTCTCCACAGAAAGAGGAAAATGGGGACTCTGGGAGATTTTAGGGACCCTGTTAGGGAATAAAGAAAGAATAACAGTGTGTGGCATACTCCCTGTGGATTCTGGACATCAGGACAATCCTACACTCAATTCTATGTCACACATTCCTACCCTTGAGCTCTTGGATAATGAAAGGAAGATGTGCATAGCAATTGAGTGATCTCTGGTGTGACAGTCACTTTCGCATTGTAACTTGTTGGTGTGCATTATTTATACAGAACGCTCTTTCACTGAGACCCATTTGTACTTGTGTAAGCACACACTACACAATAAAAAGGGAAACTTCACAGAAATTGTTGAATTTCAATGGACATACATGAGGAAGCACCATCAGTCCCAATTTGCAAAAGAATCTCCAAGACGTTCACCATCTCTAATAAATGTATAACCTTAGAATCATGCTTTCCAGAATTTAAGGCAAAAGGTGATCGGAATTCTGAAAATGAACTTACGGCATGGTACATATATTTCAGGTTTCTAATCTCTGTAAAATGGAACACAGAAACTATTGTATGGCCTTGTTCCAAGGCAACACAAACAGGATTTGCATTTCTATTTTAGTATAGAAATCTTCATCCAGTGAGTGAACCTTGGCAATATACATAAAATACCCATTCTGACTATGTTGGCATATAGCTGAAGTCTTTCTACCCAGCATCTCAATCAGCTGCCATTCTGAAATTTCTTAGCCCCTTGTGGATTTTTCTGATCTGGAACTACTACTCTTTTGGGATGTTATTATAAGCTCCAGATTGGAGTTCTCTGAAGGTTCCCTATTTTGATTCAAAGATTCCTCCAAAATCTACTTCTTTGACTGTGGTTACTGACCATTGGACAGAAGTTAGGACTAGAGCGCACAACATGTCACTGGTAATCAAGAAAGGGAAAATGATTCCTTTCTGTTCTTCCAAATGGCTCTCATTCAGAGTCGGCTGGCCAGCCACTGGGACCTTTGACCTGAAAACCACCATGGCCATTAAGCAGGTTGTTTTTGGACCAGGTTCCTTACATTGTTATCAGGAAGGAACTCGTCACTGACCATCCCCATGGGTTTGCCCTTTTCTCTCTAATCTGATCCCACAAGTTCTTGCCTTACAGGAGTGGCAGCATGATTGCCAGCAGGTATTGGCTGAGGCCCATGATGGTGCAAGGACTTGACTGACTAGCCCTTGTGGGAAGCTGAGGCTACCTGGTACACAGACAGCAGTAGCATCCTCTTGGATGGACAATGGTGAGCAGGTACAGCGGTAATAGATGGACATGATGATGTTGTCTGGGCTAAAAGTCTGATATCTGGAACCTTGGCAAAAAAAAAGTTGAGCTCATAGCCCTTACCAAGGCCTTGGAACTAGGCAAAGGTAAACGGATCAACATTTACACAGACAGCAGATATGCATTCACAACAGCCCACATCCATGGAGCCATCTACCAACAGTGGGGTCTCCAAGCCCTAACCTACCTAAAGAGGTAGACATTATACACTGCCCAGGACGTAAAAAGTCTACCTCTCCAATAGCATAGGGGAATGATATGGCTGACTGGGTAGCCAAGGAAGTGGCCACATAAACAGAAGCCGTTATCCTAATCCAAAAACAAACAAACAAATAAAAAAAGGACTTTGACCCTCTTTGGGACTAGACTAAGGGATGGCCTCCCCTAATCTACACAGAAGAGGATGAAGCCCAAATTGCTGGGTGTGCCTCCAACTATTGTTTGCCTAAAGAAAGACATTGGGAGACTTTAAAGGGAGAAACTATTCTTCCCCAAGAACAAGCAACTGATTGGCTAGGACAGATGCAGAAATGGTCTCACTTAGGCCAAAAGAAACTAATTGAAGCAGTAAAAGGATCACAGATGTTCAGCCAAGACCCGAGCACCATTGTAAATGAGGTAACCAGAAGCTGTGTATACTGCCAACAGGTAAACAGCTGTAAGGGCTACAGGCAGCAGGGAAAACATCCCAGAGGGGACCATCTCGGAGTGTTCTGGGAAGTAGACTTCACTGATATCAAACTTGGTAAATATGGCTATAGGTACTTGCTAGTCTTTGTAGATACTTTCTAAGGCTGTGTCAAGGTCTTTCCCAGGAAACAGGAAACCGTCACCATGGTGACCAAGAATATTTCAGAAGAGATCTTCCCATGGTTCTGGGCACCTAAGGTAATAGAGTCTGATAATGGACCAGCCTTCATGTCTCAGGTAAGTCAGGGACTGGCTTCCACCTTGGGGACTAATTGGAACCTACATTGTGCATACCATCCCCAAAGTTCAGGATAGGTATAAAGAATGAATAGAACCATTAAAGAGACTTTAACTAAACTGACCTTAGAGAGACTGGCGCAGACTGGGTGGTGCTCCTTCCTTTGGTCCTGTTCCAAGTTTGGAACACCCTTTACCATTTTGGCCTCACACCCTTTGAAATCATATTTGGGTCCCCCACACCATAGTGGCCATTGGGCCCAAATTGGACCTTTCCAAACACCATGACAAGGACATAATGTCAAGGCTTCTGGCCCTACAGACTATGCAAAAGGAAATCTTGTCCCAACCTTCTGCCCTTTATGCTCCAGGGACTCCTGACACCCCTCATCAGTACCAGATAGGAGACACAGTCCTTATCAGGAGGCACCAGGCCATCTCTCTAGAACCCTGGTGGAAAGGACCTTGCACTGTCTTACTGACCACTCTCACTGCTGTGAAAGTCGATGGGATCACTACCTGAGTACATGAATCAGATGTGAAACTGGCTCCAGCACCTATGGATCCAGACTGGGAAGGCCAAAAGACAGACAACTCTTTGAAGCTGAAATTGCACCACCACCACCATCCCCTCCCAGCCCCCCCCACCCCGCCAAATGAAAAAGGAAGATCCTGCTGCTGTTTGTGCTACTAACCCTTCTTCTAACTGTATGTAGTACCACACCAAAGTCACACCTTCCATCCAGGCTTACCTGGATGGTCATGTCGGCCACTGGGGACACTGTCTGGTCCATCACAGAGGAACATTCTCCCACATACCTGGTGGCCTACCTTGTCCCCATACTTATGTGAACTGACAGTGGAACAAGACTCTTGGGATGTATCCACCCAGGAAACCAGATCGAAAGAGCTACCAGAATGTGAGGGACAGGTCTCCTGCATAATAATAATAATAATAATAATAATAATAATAATAATAATAATAATAATAATAATAATAATAATAATAATAATAACAACAACAACAACAACAACAATAATAATAATAATGATAATGATGATGATGATGATGATGATGATGATGATAATAATAATAATAATAATAATAATAATAATAATAATAATATCACCCCCAGCCCAGGTTCTTTCATGGAGGGATAGGGAATAGGGTGTTCCCACCTTACACTTAAAGCTGAGTAAGAAAAAGAAAAACATTTATGTGTGTTCCCATAATAGGCAGAGCCACCAATTGGCCCACCGCTGTGGGGGAGCAGATGTCTATTTTTGTGCCTCTTGGGGATGTGAGACCACTGGAGATAGTTATTGGAACCCAAGTTCCTCCTCGGATTTAATTGAAGTAAGCGGAAACCACATTGGCCCAGGTTTAATTTACACCACCTGCAAAGGCCACCAGGTGGTGGGATTTGAAAGGCGGCCAAGGGGAACTTGGGGAGGTAAGGGGCTCTGCTTACAATTTACATGCAATTCCCTATCTATTCAGTTCACCCAATATGGAAAAGAGAACAAAAACTGAGAAAAAAGCAATTCCTGGGGTCTAAGAGTACACATGTCAGATAACGATGATAGGGTCCTGTTCACTATCTGCCTCAAAATAGAAACCTTAAGTTTCCTCCTAGGGCCTAACCGAGTGCTAGCCCCTCTCCAACCTGAGTTAATCTCACCTACCACCCTAGGCCCTACCAAGAACCCAAAGTTACCCAGAGTCACCCCTCTTGGGAAACACCCACCTCAAGCCCCTGAGTCAGGAGATTCAGGGACTGCCTTGACCCTGCTCATAAATCAAACCTTCCAGGTACTAAATGACTCTGACCCAGACCTCACAATGTCCTCCTGGCTGTGTTACAATGTAGCACCCCAATACTATGAAGGTATAGCCATCAATGCCTCCCTGCCCAACAGTACCTCAGACCCTCGCCAATGCAGGTGACAACAGATGCACAGGTCCTGCCCAACCCTCCAGTCTGTAAGTGGTTCAGGTCTCTGCTTAGGAAGTATCCCAGAGTCCCACAGGTCTATATGTGTAGCACATTGGGAAACAGACATCACACCTCACCCTGCCATGTATTACCTTCCCCCCCACTAGACAAATGGTGGGCATGTGCATCTGGACTAACTCCATGCATCCATGCTACTCTTACAAGATGATTTCTGTGTCCTTGTCCAGTTGATCCACAGAGTCACCTACCACCCGTTTAACACCTTGCTTGATTCTTGTGATTCCTGGGATAGGGGCCTATATAGACAGAGCCGACAGGTATTCACTGGGCTCATGGTGTCTGTCCTCTTAGGATTGGGCATGGCAGGAGCTACCACAGGGACATCTTCCCTAATCTTGCAGAACTAGAACTATCAGGGACTCCAGAAGGGTAAGTTTTTGATCAAAGTTTTTGTGGGTGGGTTAGTGTCCTCCTCCCTCCACTAGGAGTCTTGTCTAGTTAGAGAGTGTCAGATCTTCAGTCTCTATGGCCACTGCTACTAGGAGTCGCAGCTAGATTCTCCCTCCTAAGTTCCCAGTCTCCAGCTGGTCACAGAGATGCTCCTGCTCAGCCAGTTTCTCTTCCCTCTGAAGGCCTTCTATCCTCCCCCCCCCCATTCTCCCAAGGTGTGATCTGCACCCTCATTTCTCTCTGTGATTCCTCTCCTACCTTGTTCCCTCTCTTCAGCCATTGTAGGCAAATGGATGGAACTAAAAAAGATCATCATGAGTGACCTAATCCAGACCCAGAAAAATACATGTGTTATGTACTCACTTATAAGTGGATTTTAGCCATATAGTACAGGATAAACATACTACAATGCACAGACCCAGAGAAGATAGGTAACAAGGAGGACCAAAGGGAGGATGTTTAAATCTCACTCAGAATGGAAAATAAAATTAACTTTAAAACAGGAGTACACTCTTCTGCTACAGATATAACAGCAGCAAGTGAAGGCACATGCAGCACTTTCCTAGGGATTTTCTTTCCTTTGGACACGCATTCTTTGTCTACTTCTTTATTAACTACTATTAATTTTGTACATGATGAAGGGTTAGAGTTTGATAATCCAACACATGTTATACAGCACAAAATGCTCAACTGATGCAGCTAGAAATTCTGTTTTCTTAAAACTCTATTTTAAAATGGTTAGAACATAATACCAAAGGAGTTTGTGGGATGAAGTTTGATGCTTAGACACACTCATACACACACACACACACACACACACACACACACACACACACACACACACAGAGAGTTAGGATCACTAATTTTGTTCTCTGAGTCTCTGTTAGTGGATTTCTCTGATTGCACTTCAGAAGGAATTTCCTCCAGTTTAAAGTAGAAACTATATATGGTGGCTCACATCTACTTACCCAGCACTCAAGTTGTTGAGGCAGGAGAGCTGGCAAGAGTTCACAGTTACATGGTGAGTAACAGAGCGACTTTAGTGACAGAAGGAGATCCCGTCTAAAAACCTAAATGAGACTAGAGTGGTGGCTTAGTGTGTAAAGGCACTTTCCACCAAGCTTGACACAGCTTTGATTCACAAGACCCCTATGTGTGAAGGAAAGGACCAATGCAAGTTGCCATCTAATCTCCACAGGTTGACTCTGGTCCCTCTGTGAAGGCGCGCACGCGCGCGCACACACACACACACACACACACACACACACACACACACAGGCATAGCTAATTAAATTTTTATTTATATGTTGGATGCACAAATAAAATAAAGTAAAGTAGAGGCATCCCTGAGGCTAGCCTCCGCTTCTCTATTCACCGTGGTCAGTATTTTACTGCATGTTCTCTCCTGAGTTAAATGAGTTATTGCAAATATGTCATCCATTCATGTTGGTTACCTATCACAGGAGGGTAATTTTGAATTATTTTATTACATCATGATCAGAAGCCAAAACTAAGAACTCAATTTGTATTCAACTTTTCTACAGCTATGTACACTTAACCATGTTATGCAATATATCTTATTAGTGATTCTGCCATGAGATTAAATGTTATTAAGACCCTCAAAATGCCAAAGGTATGAAGGTACTCTGAAATTTAATTTCAAATATGTCTCATAATTTTAGGAAGAAATTAAATCTAAAAATGATTTAAAAAAAAACCATAGATAACTGCAAGTTTGGAAATTAACTTTGAGAATGAAGCAAAAGACAAATCATGCATAAATATTATTTTATTCTTCTCTGTGAATGAAAGTTCAAGTCTAAAACTTATCTACCTAGATTTCTTGTCTGCTTTGGCTTGGTCTGAATTCTCTTGGCGTTATGGAATTTTACTACAGTCCTCTCTTCTCTTTGCTCTACCCTTACCCTCCCCTCCCTTCTTCCCACTTCTCTCCTCTTCCCTTGTTTTCCCTTTTTCCTCTTCCTTGCCTACCTCTGTTTTAGATTCAAGAAAATTTTTCTTTTTACCTTACTTCGTCAAGGATCCAACCAGAATTCTTAATATTACTCTAGAACGCTACTGTCTACCAAATTTTTTAAAGGTTAATATCAGACAAGAAAGTTTACCAATATTAACACCCCAAGTAATCAAGTATATATATATATATGTGTGTGTGTGTGTGTGTGTGTGTGTGTGTGTGTGTGTGTGTGTGTGTGTTTCTCTGTGTAGCCTTAACTGTCCTGGACTCACTTTGTAGACGAGGCTGCGTCTGCCTCCCGAGTGCTGAGATTAAAGGCATGTGCCACCACTGCCTGGATTAAAATATTTTTCTATACATTGTATACTTATATGTAGCTGAATATTATTTATACAACTATATTCATACGTATATATCAATATCTCTTGGTTTTCTGCATTCCTTCATCTTTAAAATCAGATGCAGATGCACATTTTAGGAGAAACAGTGCCTGCCCTTCCCTTTAAGTTCTTTGACGGAGAACTTTATCACGTTTCCTGAGGCACTGCTCCAGGAATTCTGACACACAAAAATATGAGCTACCAGAAGGCAAGCTAAGAAGCATCTCTACCGGTTTCTGTGAAGTTCATTAGCTGGCACAAAGACTGTAGAGAAGACTTGGTATTTCTGGCTTATCACATATGGTTGATGACACAGTGACTGCTCATACAAAGAGTACAATCCTCCTACCTCTATCTTGGTTTCAACCTAAAATTTCCCTCAATTTGATAATCCTTTAATTAGCTCCCCCCAAAGACTTTCAACATTTATTTTTATACTCAGTCACTGGGAAAGAGGTGCATGCAAAGCACAGAATTCAAACAAACATTAGTCATTAGGCTTATTCTAGTTTTATAAATATCTGTTTTAATAAATTTATCATTGAGATGCCCCATTGACTCCCGAAAGAAAGCCCATGCTTTAGTAGCTTTTCTGTCTGTAAATATATTATGAATAAGCACCTATAAAGATATTATTAGCAATTGTCCCTGGGGGAATTCAGAGCCTCTGCCCTAGCACTCCCTCACTATACCTTATATGACAATCTACAGCAAGAGAATGGGAAGATGACTAAGAGTATTCATGCTTGCTATGTAACCACGAGGCCCTGAGTTCAAATCCCAAGTAACTACATAAAATATCATGCATGGTAACTCCGGCTTTATGTGTCTATAAAGTCCATTCTTGGTTATCAGAGAGGTGAGGATCCCATGCACTTATTGACCAGCTAATCTGAATAAAGTAGCATGCTCTGCATTCAGTGAGAGACCCTATCTGGAAAAAAAAAAAAAGGGAAATCAATAAAAGCAGATATCTGAATTTATACTGATAAGTTCATTGTTTTATTTATCTATAGCTGTGATAAACACCATGACCAAAAGCAAGTGGGAAAGCAAAGTTTCATTTTGCTCTTAACAGCACCCCATGAAAGGGAGCAAAGAGAGGGATGTAGAGATTGAGTCAAGGGACAGGCCGCCTGCTTGTCATGGTTTGTCTAGCCTGTTTTCTTATACTGATATACTAAGGAACATTCAAGGGGTGGAACTACCCATATTGGGCAGGACATTCCTGCAATAAATAATTGACCAAGAAAATGCCTTATTTGCCTTATCTACCAGAAACGTAATAGAAGGATTTTTCTCAATTAAAGGTCCTCTCTGCAGATAATTAACTCTAGCTTGTGCCAAGCCAACAACATCCAACCACACACACATGCATACAGCACATACATGCACAAACATCCTTCAGTCCTGGCTACATCAACAGCCCTGGTATTCTTATATAGCTCGCTGGCAAATAATAAGCATAACGTTAATGCCACAAGTGACTAGAAGACTGTTCTTCACATAGACTGTTTCTGCAAACACTGCCAGGAGTCTATCTGTGTGGCTCAAGACCACATCAGAGAAGTTTGGCTTATTCCTCATCTGCAGATAATTGTTGGCATCTGGGGACCAGGCTCCATTAAGCAGAAATCTGTTGTGCTTATTGCTGAGGAGAGTTGGGATTCCATAGAAACATGGAGTGTGCCAAGGTCAAACTCTCTAGTTCATGAACAAGGTCTAGCAGCTCCCTCAAGGCCCCAACAAATGGAAAGTACAGTCAGCCCACTGATTTATTGACGTCTTCACTTTTCCTTTAGCTATTGTGTCTAATACAATCTATCTCGCCTGTAGTTGCCATAGCACCCTTTGAATTTCCGTTCCGTGACAATTTCCAGTGTCTAACATTTTTCTAACTCTTAAGGTCCATGCTTGTTTCTTCTCAGATTTGCCTCTGGCTTAAAACAAATAAGGTCTGAGCCTATATTACTTAATGATTTATAAACTGCTTGTCTTCGCACAAATGTTTCCTAAATTACTGAGATGGATTAAAGTCCAACTCCTGTGACTCTCAGATATAAGCCAGGTGACAGTTAACAAACAACAACAACAACAAAAATTAAATAGAAAAATCCAGCTTTGCCTCCCGTTATAGGCCAAAACGAATGATTGAAAAACACCACCTGTACACAACAGGGGCCACACAGAGCATGTTGACCCACACCAAAAATACTGTTAAAGGTGTTAATATCATAGAAACAATCACATTTTGAAAACTTGCTACACCATTTAACAAATGCCTGAAAGGGGAATACATATAATCAGGATTCATTGTTTACATGTATGTAATTATGAAAAATAAGCAAAAGATACCCTATTAAAGTAAAAAGCACTAACTAGGTCTCCAGAAAAAAAAAAACCTCACTTTTTCTGTGCTTAAATTATATCATCATTAAAACAACAATGTCATGTATAAAGTCTGCCATAGGATAGCATTGATAGAGACTACTTTTGCCCATATTCATATGCTGAACCTGAAATCTCAAAGTGATAGCATTAGCAGGTGGGGCTTTGGAGTGTAGTTAAGGGCTAGTGTGTTTATAATGGCTGAATAAACAAGGGATCCCACTTTGAGAACAAACAAGAGTTTCCTCCTTTTAAAGGACACAATGAAGAATCACTGTCTATGAGTCAGCATTATGAACGGGCAGCATATATGCAATGATATTGAAATTCCAAGAAGCCAGAATTGTGTTTTGAAGTCTCTGTTGGTTACTTTTGCTGTTGGGATAAAGTGCCTTGGCAAGATCAACTGAAGGGGAAAAGATATTTTTTGGCTTAGAGTTTAAGGATATTCTGTCATGAGAAGACAGCCAAGGTACCAAGAGATTGTATCAACTATTTACATTGCATCTACAGTCAGGAAGCAGAGAGTGATGGATATTAGTGCTCACCTAGATTTTTCTGTTATGTCTCGTTCAAGATTTAAGCCCAGAGAATGGTGGATGCACATTTAGTGTTCATTTTCTCACCTTAAAACAGCCCTCCATAGCCAAGTTTGGTGGTACAAGCCTGTAATAACAGCACTCAGAGAGGCAGAGGCAGGTGGACCTCTGTGAGTTCAAGGCCAACCTGGTCTACAAAGTGAGTCCAGGACATCCAAGGCTACATACAAAAAAAAAAAAAAAAAAAAAAAAAAAAAAGAAAAACTTTGTCTCAAACAAACCAGAATAAAACAAACAAAAAGATAGCCCTTCACAAGTATGCGCAGAGGTTACATAATCTTTAAAGGTGTATCTAAAGGGTTCTTTCCTAGGAGATTTCATAACCTATCACGTTGTCAAATAACACCATCACAGTGACTTAATTTATGCATTTTTATAAAAGCATAAATACTCATGTTATTATGTAGAGTTTTTACAAGTCTTAAAAGACCTAATATTTGTGAACCAAAGATCTGGTATTTTGCATTATATATAAACATACCTATTAATTAAACAAGTGATGAGACCCATCATGATCTTTTTCTCAAAACCCACTCTGAATGGACTCAATGAAATGCAATGGCCTCTGTAATTCTAACCCTTCCTTGTTAACACTAAGTCACAGAATGAGAGATGCAAACTCAGTAGCTGAAAGCAATATTTCTTCATCCATACCACACTTAATCTTAAATGAAACCCATAAAGCTTACTCTGGACTCAGCTGAGTGCCTTTGACTCAAACAACATGTCTGGCTCTACCTGACTGGGATGACTCTATCCAGTGTGCACTTTTTCTGGTCCTCGGCCAAGGGAGCAGAAGTGAGGAAAGGAACTCTTAAGCAAAACAAAACAAACAAACAAACAAAAAACCAAATAGCCCTGACAGAACATTATAATACAAGGAACCTCTGAAGATGCCTTTGAGTAGTTCAGTTTTTGTTGGCGATGTATTGCAGGGAAGGCAGCCTACACATAGGAGTAGTTTGTTTCCCCCATGAGACTTGCTTAGAGGGAAGTAAATTTTCATTTGCAAGTGGTGATCAATTGGACAGTGCTTCTGAGTCACAGAGGGGACAGTTGTCCACTTCTTTCAGCTTTTGGATTCTACTGTGCATGAACTGTGTTTGCTGCCATAGTCTCTGAGTTCATAGTGCCAAATCCTAAAGATTTGGAGTGCTTTGTTTTCTTGTAAAAATGAAGTCCAATAAGGCTGTATTTTGCCCCTCTTTTTTCTGCCATACGACAAAACATGGTGACAATCTTCAAGCCCAAGATGGACCATTAGAGCAGGAAACACAGAAGGATAAAAAGATAACTCAAGTGTGGAGGAAAGGACCCTGAGGATTGCCCAGTGGCTGACCTAGCAGCTCTAGAAAAGGTAATTGATTTATTTAATCAGACAGAAGTTATTCCCCAAGTCACAACACACCTCTTCCCTTTACCCCCATTCCCTCTCTACGGTTCAGGCCCTGAGAATCTAGCTGAGTTCTGCCCGTGGTTCGGTCCCAGTGCTCCTGGCTGGACTTGGCAGGGAACACAGAAGGCTGTGGATACCTTTGCCTGACCCAACGCTCATTCAGAGACCCAGAACAATTGCAGGATCCACAGCAGAGGGGGACTGAGGATCACTGGCTGTGAGAGACCAGAACAACAGGGCTAACCTCCTAACATCCACACCAGTGAAGCTTTGAGCTCGCAGCCTAGGGAAATCGTAAGAAAACAAGTGAATCTATCATCAGACACCCTCCATTCAACTCTGGAAGCTACCCAACAAAAACAAAGACGGCAAGATGTCTAAAGGACAATGAAAAAGCATACGCAAAAAACCCCAAAACAACATGGCGTCTCCAGTTTCCAGCTATCCCAAAGAAAACCACCCAGAGAACTCAAATACAACGGAAATACAAGAAAATGACCTCAAATCCTTAGTAATGAGGATGATAATGGAGGAAACAAATAAAATTTGTAATCAAATGCAGGAAGACGCAGACAAACAGGTGAGAGACATAAAAGAAGCACAAAGAGTGGGACTGGAAAAATTGCAGGAAAATGCAAACAACCAGATGAAAGAAATAAGTAAAACGGTTCAGGCTCTGAAGACCTATAAAGAGGCAATGGAAGAAACTCAGGAATATACAAAAAATCAGATGAAAGAAATCAAAAAATCAGTTCAGGATCTGAAAATGAAAATGGATTCAATGATAAACACACAGACACAAGAAAAACGAGAACATGAGACCTCAGAGAAGAAGGCGAGCAACACAGAGGTGAGCTTTTCTAACAGAATCCAAGAGATGGAAGAACGAATCTCAGGGCTAGAAGATACAATCACAGATATTGAATCAACCATTAAAGAAAATGCCAAATCTGGAAAACTCCTGACACAAAACATCCAAGAAATTAAGGACACCATGAAAAGAAGAAATTTGCGGATAATAGGCATTGAAGAAAGAGAAGACATCAGACTCCAGGGCCCAGAAACTATTCTCAACAAAATCATAGAAGAAAATTTCCCCAATCTAAAGAAAGAGATGCCTATAAACATACAAGAGGCCTACAGAACACCAAATAGAATTGACCAGAAAAGAAAAACTGCCCGCCACATAATAATCAAAACACAAAACATGCAGAACAAAGAAAAAATATTAAAAGCTGCAAGGGAAAAGGGCCAAATAACATTTAATGGTAAACCTATCAGAATTACACCTGACTTCTCAGCAGAGACCATAAAAGCCAGAAGGGCCTGGACAGAGATCCTGCAAACCCTAAGAGAACACAAATGCCAGGCCAGACTACTTTACCCAGCAAAATTATCAATAACCATTGATGGAGAAAACAAAATATTCCATGACAAAAACAAATTCAAACAGTACCTATCCACAAACCCAGCTTTACAGAAGGTACTAGAAGGAAAACTCCACCCCAAAGGGTCAAGCTACAACCAAAACTACCCAGGAAATAGATAACTATCCCATGGCAAAAACACAACTACACAAACGCTCGACTGGAAACAACATCAAAATTAAGACTCTTAACAGTCACTGGTCATTAATATCTCTCAACATCAATGGCCTCAATTCTCCAATAAAAAGACACAGTCTAACTGAATGGGTACATAAACAAGACCCAACATTCTTCTGCATCCAAGAAACACATCTCACCCATAATGAAAGGCATTACCTCAGGGTAAAAGGTTGGAAAAAAATATACCAGGTTTATTTTTAAAATTTAAAAAAAGATGAAAAATCTATTATAATCTAAATTGGTAAGATAAATATTATGATGGCACAAATGTCAACTGTGACTGAGATTGACTTTCAGATCCTATTTTAATAAATTTGCATACACATGGTAAGATTATAAAATGATTTTAAGCAAACAGTAGAATATATGAATACATATGAATGAATAAGCCATACAAGAAGAAAGATTTGGAGAATGACACATTTTGAACTGGCATTTTCCATCACATATTTAAGAATTTAGGTATCATTGGGTATAAATTTAACATTTATTGAATACATATTGAATCTATAATATTAGACTACAACCTGGGCATATGTAAATGGAAAAACACAAGGTAGTGGTTAGTGAAAGGTTTTCCCAGTGCTCAAGGGCCTTCAAAAGGTGGTACTGTTTTCTACAATTGACTATTATGTTTTTAGTTTACTTGCAAATGAGGAATATTTCCTTATTCTGTACAATACTTTTTTGTGCAAATCTTGGTTGAGAAACTGAGGTCAATTATAGGGATGTTTGTGTCCCACTGACCTCTACACCTTCATATGACGAATATTTGTGCCCTTACCCTCACTCTTTCACTTTCATATGTTGAAATGTCCCCTTGATAGATGCTGGTATTAGAAAGAAGGTTTCTAGAACATGCTAAGGACATTTGTTAAACGCCTTCCCATTAGCAAAATATCCAAGATAAATAATTTACAACAACAACAACAACAAAAATTTGCTTTCAGTCTTCATTCTGAGGCTTAATTTTACGCTGGTTGACTCTAGCTTTGAACCTCATTTTGGGCTGTTCACCTCATGACAGCCAAAATGAAAAGGACAGAAGGAAAGAATAGTGTTCCTATATCTGTTTTTAGGATGCCCCCAATGACTTAATTGCCTTCCCGTGGAACCTACCTCCTAGAGGTTCTACAGTTGTCCAGCAGTGACTCAGGGGGTGGGCAACTTATCCTTTAACACAGTCCTTGGTGGTCATTTAAAATATAAACTACAGCATTTCTTATTGCTTTCTTTCTTTTAAAAAATTTATTAAATATTTTTACATATGCATTTATATTACTACACTTATTTAAAAAACAAAACAAAACAAAACAAAACAAAAAAAAAACAGAAACAAAAAACTACCTACAGCAAGGAGAACCATGAAACAATCATAGTGTTTTGGCAATTTGTATTTGGCAGCCGTAAAGAAAACATCTTTTCTATCTTGGTGCATCTAAAATTCTGAATGTGAATAAATAAATATCCATCACCTCTTGTCATTATCAACTTAAAACATCTATCTAGATCTAAAAACATCTTAACCCCTAAATAACTAAGCATAATTTGCAAAACTAAACTACCTGGTCTTCAACCCCATCAGAGACTTGAGAAGGAATAAATTAATTACCCGAGTATACAGGGATTGCCAGTTCGCAGCTTCCCAAATGAGAAGCTGACGGAGACAATTTGTTGCCTGAAAAGCCTCCCAAAATTCTCTATATGGTGGAGCTTCATCTTCAGCCTTCTGGCCCAATATATATGACAGACATATTTGTGAGGCAGGAGCTATTGAGGACTTGCTCACCCTGTCTTGGCAGAGTTAAGCCATCAATTCTACCTGCATCCAACCTTGCCCAGTTTTAGACAGAATTCTGTATGTGATAGATGCAAGGGCATTTTTCCCAGTGGCTTGTTTGCCACATTGAAGCCATTTCCCTAAGGAGGTTATTTGATGCTCATTATCTTCTTTGATGTAGGCTGGGAGTTAACTTGTCTCATTGTCAATGAATCTTCAAAATAATAAAAACATCTTTAAATGCCATATTCTATATGTCTCTGAGGTTTTTGAAGACCTTATCTATTTTACCTTATCTTTCAATAGAGTCATATCTATCTGTTACACCTAGGATGCATACTATAGAACAGTAATTGACATGATCAGCTAACAATTAACTTGTATAGCTTACTTATCCTAAACAGCCTGAAATAGCACTTTCAAAGTATTGGAAGTAAACCTTGTATTATAATTGAGTTGTATAGACACAATAGATCCAAGATGGTGGTGCCAATCATATATTGCTTCTGATCAGCAAGACAACCATGACTACACAGCTACCTAAAGACCAAACTGAGAGCTACAAAACATCAGTGCTGCTCATTCCCAGATGAGAGAGATCCACATTGTGTGGATCGTGGGTGGGTCTGACCCCTGGCCACCCAGATAATCCACAGAAAAATCCTGAGGGACAACTTCCATTAGCTGCCATCTTCAGAAAGAGTGTGAGACACCCGTGCAGCTTTGGGCTCTCTGTGTCCATCTGCTGCTTACCATATCTGGCATATAGAGCAAACAGGCAGAACTGAGTGCCAGCACTAGGCACAATCCACATTAGCTGCCATCCTGTGAGCAGCCTTGGGCACGGATCTATCTCTGCCCTCCAGCAGCTTCATGGCCTAGCCCATCTGAGTCACAGAGCAGATAGGCAGAGCCCTGCAATCTCAAAAAGGTCTGTGGAGTGTCCAAGCAGCTTTGGGCTATGATTTCTCTCAGCCCCGCAAGCCACTTACCATCTGGTCCATCTGTGACACAGAGCACACAAGCAAAACTGAATCCAGGCTCAGGCCACACTCCACTTTAGCTACCCACCTGAAGCTTAGAAGTCTGAGGCAGCTAGGATACAGAGAAGACAGGTAGAACTGAGACCAGGCGCGAGCCACTCTCCACATTAGCTGCCATCCTGCTAGCATCTCCAGCTGGGATCTCTCCCCCAGCTACCTCAAACATACTGCAATGACAGAGCTAAGACAGAGAGCTGACAGGATCAGCAGTCCTGCCCGGGCTACGCTCTACATTAGCTTCCACCCTGTGAACAACTTCCGGATCTGATCTCTCTCCACCCACCTGCAGCTTATTGGCCTGATCGATCTAAGTTACAAAGAAGACAGGCAGAACAGAAACTGGTGAGGGACCACACTCCACATTAGTTGCCATTCCTTGAGCAGTCTTAGGCACAAATCTCTCTCTCTGCCTGCCAGCTGCTAACCGTCCTAGCCCATCTGGGATACAGAGCAGGTAAGCAGAGTCCTGCCATCTCGAGAAGGCCTGTGACCCACCCCACCAGCTTTGGAGTCAGATCCCCTTCAGCCACTCCAGCTGCCTACCCTCTGGGTCACAGCAGATAGGCAGATCTGAGTCCGGCGTGGGCCACAACTCACATTAGTTACAGCATTTCTTAAGGGTAGAGTACTCATGAATAGTGCTACTTCCTGCACAGGATGAATCTACCACCAATGAATTTAGTCAAATCTTCCATCAAGGGAGGACATAATTCTAACCGCAGTGAACCAAGAAGTGGTCCCCAGCAGACACTAAGTCTGCTAGCAACTTGACATTAGATTTTCCAGCCTCAATAACTGTGAGGAGTAAATTCATGCTGCTTAAAAGCTGCTTGGTTTATGTTATTATGGACACTCAGAGTAATTCACTGTGGCTCTATACATAGTTATCTTGAAAAAAATTAATAAATGAAGTCAAATGTTGAAACTCAGACTTGGAAACAGCTGGGTTCCAGATACTTATATCTCTGTACCTTTTTTCATTCATGTTGATTATTAAGATCTCAAGTTATGTGCAGGAATAATGGTACAAACAGGAGAGATGAAGGGAATGTCCAACAAATGCCTGGCCAACCCAAGACCTTTCCGATGGGAAGGAAACAGTCCCTGACACTTAACAATATTCTGCTATGATCTCAGACATGATCCCAGCATAAATGTCCCCTGGGAGGCTCTACCCAGCAGCTGCTTGAAACAGATACTGAGACTCACAGCCAAAGATTGGGCAATGTATAAGGAGTCTTGTGAAAAAGTGGGGGAAGAATAGCAGGACCAAGAAATGATAGAAGCTCCACAAGAAGATCTACAGAGCCATCTAAATAGGCCCAGACCGAAGCAACAACCAAGGGCCATCCATAGACTAAACCTAGGCCCTCCCTACACAGATGTAGCTGATGGGCAGCTCGGGCTTCATGTGGGTCCCCTAGTCAGGGGGATGGGAGCTGTCTCTGACATGGACTCTGTTGCCTACTTTTTGATCACTTCACCCTGGCAGGGCTGCATCAGAAGACCACAGGGGAAGAATATGCTCTCAGTCCTTATGTAACTTGAGGAGCTGTGGTGGGTTGCCAGAGAGGGTTCCCCTTCTCTGAGGAACAAGAGAGGGGGGACAGGGGAAGAGGGAGGGATCATGTCACTGGGAGGATAGGCGGAAGTATGACGGGAAGGAAACTGAGTAAATAAATAAATTAGTTTTAAAATGAAAATAGAACATTTTTAAACAATGAGAAAACAAAACAAAACAAACCTATTTCATGAGGACTTTGCACAATGAAAAGACTTACAGGTGAAAATCTCCGTAGAATGTTTGCTATCTCAAACTTTTCTGCTCAGTACATTGTACTGTGATGGGGAAATAAAATTTAAACTTCGCTGATTTCATCATGCATAATTATTTTTAAATGCTTTGAGGCATATAGGTTGATTAATAAAAATTCTGAAGAGAAGGCAAAATGGCCCAGCAGGTAAGGACACCTGGCAATCTATGTTCAATCCCAAAGTCTCATATTGTCAAAAAAGAGAAGCACTTCCCACAAATTATACTCTGATCTCCACACACACTCTGTAGAACATGCAACCCCACCCCATGCAAACAAAATAAGTATAATAAAGAAAAACAAAATCACATGAAGCATTTATTTTCACAATAGTTTTGGTATTGTGGTAGGGGATATACACCTGAAACTTGTATCCACTATTCACCAAGTACATACAAGCCCTATACTCAGAACCAAGTGGCTGAAGGAAGCAAAATTCATATGTGCAATCACTGTAAACATGATTATCCAATTTTGCCATTCACATACAGTTTGTTGGAAAATTTTGCCTTAGTTTAGAGTCTATTGTTTCCTCTGATTCAAAACAATATTCACTGGCCAGATCATGTCTTTTGTTTACTACTCTGAATTCTGATTTTAACTATTTTTAATTAGGCTTAAAATTAGAGCCACTCAAAAAAAATGTTCAATAATAAATACGAAATAAAGTTCTTAACAAAGTGGACAACATTACACACATAAGATGAAAAGAACTAGTATTTTGCTACCACCTATTTCATACAAGTGAGCATAGCATGTATGTGGCTGTGGCAGTATTGACTGACACCTTTTTTTTTTTTTTAACTTTGTGAATTTGACATTATGGACCCAAATCCCACTCATCTCCTCCTCCCCTTGTACCTGCCCTCCAGTCTTGCAACAACCTCCCCAACAGAGAAAAAAAGTTGTTGTAGAAGCTGTAATGTGTCACAGTATGACCCACAGTATACCCTTTTGTTCCCACTTCTTTGCCTACAAATGTTCATTGCAATGACTTGTTGGTCAGTAATGAGGCCTCTGGCTTCTGCTACTTTATTAAAACTAAAACATAACTAGGATTCTCGGATATCTTGTGTTGCCCTGTGTCATAGAGATCCTATAGTTTTGGATCTGCAGAAGGGAAAACTTCGAGTACTCCAGCAGTTCATCAATGGGGTAGATGTTGGCATGGTCCAATTCAAAGCCTTGAATCTGGGCCTGAAGGGTATCTGAGCTGATCAGCCCACAGGTTTTCTTGCTCTCACACCCTAGTTTCTGCCTCACCTGCAACTCTAGCAATGTGTGGGACTTGGTTCCCCAAGTAGTGCTGCTGAATAGAGGCAACATCAGTTCTCCTGCTCACAAGCCTACGGAGCCAGCTCTCTCAGGATGCCTAGATGAGGGATGGTGCTGGGGTCTCTGTGTGTTTGGGGTCATCTCAAGAGTACTCTCTGGAGTGCTATGACCCACTCATGCATTATAGCCTGAGGCAGGGGTCATCTTGGTCATGGTCTCCTCACCACATCGCCCCAAACCTGCATGGCACTAAATTGGTGATGATCTCAGGCTACCTCCATGTTCAAGCCCATGGCGCCAGTCTAGTGGTCATCTCAAACTTGTTCCTTATCAGGCTAGCCCAAGTGCTCCCTTGAGAAGGTTGTCTCCCTCTGGCTCACTCCAGCCTGGGCCTATAGTCCCAGGTGAGGTTTCTCTAGTCTCTGGCTTGCTGC
Source organism: Acomys russatus (assembly GCF_903995435.1). Classification (NCBI taxonomy): domain Eukaryota; kingdom Metazoa; phylum Chordata; class Mammalia; order Rodentia; family Muridae; genus Acomys; species Acomys russatus. Next base: position 31,994,600 of record NC_067158.1, read on the forward strand.
CTGTCCTGGGACCCTGGATGTAGCAGCCACACCTGCAATACCTCTAGGGGCAAGGACTGACTCCTTCTTAAGTCAGGCAGGCTTGGTGGACAGGGAGAAAGAAGGATACATCAGTGTGTGGTCCATTTCTAACACGAAGATAACCTGTGTTTCTCTCTTCCTTGATATTGTTAAAGCCTTGTACTCTGATAATGACCAGAATCAGTCAGTTCAGTAAGAAAATTCCATACTGTGACTGTGATAGCTAATCTTGGCTGATGTTCTGCTTTGCTTCTCTGTTGCTGGGATACGGCATTCTGGGCAAAGGAGACTTGAGGAAAGAAAGAGATGAAGTGGCTTAGAAGTTACACTCAATCATACAGGGAATTCAAGAAGCTGATATGAAAGCCAAGGAGGAATGCTGCTTACTATCTTGCACTTCTGGCTTGCTCAGTTTGCTTCTTAATACAACCTAGGACAACTTAGCCAGGGGTAAGTCTGCTCAGAGTGAGCTGGATTCTTCTATGTCAATTAGTAATTACAAAAATGTACCACAGGCTAATCTGATGAAGGCAGTGCCTCACTTGAAGTTTATTACTTCCTAAGCAGCTCTAGTTTGTGTCAATAACATGCCTGGGTAAAGGGAAATTTAGTTGAAGAATTGCCTTCATCGGATGGCTCTGTGGGCAAGTGTATGGAGGTATTGTCTTGATTACTGGTTTATATAGAAGGGCACAGTTCATAGGAGATGTTTTCATATTAGGCAAGTGGCCCCGGGCTGGATAAAAATGCTGTGCAGGACACACACCAGCTAGAGAGATCCAAGAAGCATCATTCCTCATGGTTTTCACTTCATTCTCCTGCACTGAGTTCCTGACCTGGTTTCTTTAGATAGCTGAGCGTAAGATGAAATAAATCTTTCCTCCTTCAAGTTGCTTTTGGTTGTGCTAAGTATCACAACAACAAAAGCAAATTAGATCCATGACAAAAACTTGAAAATGATGTACAGATAGATGGTTTGCATATGCATTTTTAAATTGCAAATTAATAAATGTCTGTGAGTTCACTAGTTTTGGACTGTAAATCCAAGAATTTTTCTTGGGGATCATTTTCCTGTTGGAGTTTTGATTACTTCCTTTTGCCAGTCATTTCATAATGAACCGTTGTGACTTTGCTTAAGTTTTTCTTTCTTAATGGATCAAGATGTAAAGACTTTTAAAACAATATGTGCACTGAGTTTAATTAAAGTTTTAAAATATGTTTTGTGTTTTACAGTCATCTTATCATACATAATTAGGCAATTATAATTTTAATGAATTCCCCTTTTGTCAATCATTCTATGATATTTTACTTAGTTGACTCAAAATGAGAAGATACTCAAGAGTTTATTGTTGTGGTGATTTGTCTATTTTGCATTTTATTTTTTATTATCTGGTAGGCTAATTGATTGCTTCATTTTGTAAAATCCTGCTGAGTACATGCAATTAGTAAGAGTTTTGGCCTTAAGTCCCAGATGCTCAGGGGAAGTACATAGGAGCTCTAGAGGCGTTGGCTCAAAGAAGAAGGTGCCCTTGCCCAAGATGGCAGGCTCCTGAATACACATCTAGGCCTTGTCCCAGACAGAAATCATCTATGGCTGTTTTCATAGGACTGAATCCTGGAGAACATTATATCTTTCAAAAGACAGGATCCTTTTTTTTCCCCCCTTAGGCTAAAATCAATATTTCTATTCCCTGTCTGGGAATTCAAACTTAAGTCCTTTTACCTGAATCTCTTTCATAAGTAATTTATTGTTCTGCTCTTCTCTTAACCACCTTGAATTCCTACTTTTATCACCTGCATAAGAAATCCTAGTGAAATTCTCCTAAAGTATATTATTTTGTTCCCACCCTATTTGAAACATTGCGTATTTTTATGAAAATCCAAGTTTCATCTTTATACAAGGTTGGTTTGCAGCATTGAGAAAATGTGACTCTTATAACTTATCAGGAGCAAACCCAGTTACTCCTGGTAAATACTCATATCAGATACTAGGATAAGGACTGGATGTGTGACTCATGAATGAGCACATCCACCCCTAGAATCTGGGAGACCAGGAATGCCATTCCAAGCACCATCCTAAAATCAGGAGCCAAAGATGCTTTCTGGTACCACAAGAGCTGAAGTTGGAGCAAGTGATTTTTAACATGTATACTGAGTTGGATGGAGGCCTGTGAAAGTATCACTATTTTGAAGCTGATTAACAAATTGGCAGAAAGTAGGTTTCTTAAAATATAGTAGCCTTCTGTAAGATGTGGGGTTGGTGAAGATCTCTTCCCTATCTGTAGGCTGCCATTTTGATCTGTTGACAGTGCTCTTTGCCTTCCAAAACCTTTTCAGTTTCATGACGTTCCATATATTAATTGTTTATCTTACAGGCTGAGATGTTATTGGCGTTCTGTTCAGAAAGTTGTCTCCTGTGCCAGTGATTTCAAGGCTCTCCCCCTACTTTTTCTTGTAGTAATTTACTATATCAGATTTTATGTTGAGTTCTTTGATGCACTCAGATTTGAGTTTTGTGCAGGGAGATAGATATGGGTCTATTTGCATTTTTCTACATGTAAACATCCAGTTAGACCAGCACGACTTTTTAAAGATGCTATCTTTTTTCTGTTGTATGGTTTTGGCTTCTTTTTCAAAAAAAAAAAGTGTTTTAGCTGAGCATAAAGTTGACATCCCCTGTAGCAATGTGAGACTCCCAGTGAAGGGAGGAGACACCAACCCACATTTAAAACCTTGAACCCAAAAATGTGTCTTCTCTACAAGAAATGCAGGAGCAAAAATGGAACAGAGATTGAGAGAATGGCTATCCAATGATCGGTCCAGCTTGAGACTCACCCAATAGAAGAGGGCAGACCACTGTCACTGTTAATGATACTCGGCTATGCTTGCAGACAGGAGTCTAGCATAACTGTCTTTGAGAGGCTTCATCAGGCAGCTGATGGAGACAGATGCAGAGACCCAAGGACAAGCAATGGACTGATCTAGGGGAATGTTGTAGAATAGTGGAAGGAAGGATAGAGGGGTCAAAGATACCACAAGAATACCTACAGAGTACTCTAACCTGGACTCACTAGGGCTCATAGAGATTGAACCACCAGCCAAAGAACTTACATGGACAGAACCTAGATCCCCTATTCATATATAACAAATGTGCAGCTTGGTCCCCTAACAATAGGAATAGGGGCTTCCTTTGAATCTGCTACCTATTGCTGTGTCACTTTCTCCCAGCTGCCTTGTCACTCCCAAGCAGGATGTGCTTAGTGTTGCAGTGACTTGAGATACCAAGGTAGATTAGTACCAACTGGGGGCCTCCCCATCTATGAGAGGTAGAAGGGAGGGAAATGGGAGGAGAAGAGTGGCACTGGGAGGAGAGGAGGAAGCAGACTGGGATTGGATATAAAGTGATTAAGTGGATAGATAAATATATATATGCAAAAAAAGACAAAGAAAAATTTCAAAAGCCTTGTTCTGTCACAGTTCTAGCAGCCACAAGTAAGAATTTCAGATTTGAGTAGAAGCCACGATTCTAGGGAAAAGCGCTTACCCTTTCCTTGCCTCCCCTGGTCTGTAGTGGCTGGGCCCATCCTTGGCAAGTTAATATCTGTGACAATAGTGCACATCTCTTTGCACTCTCACATCACCTTCTTCTCTGTCTTCTGTTTTGTGCATTTTAATCCTCTTCTCTGTTTACCTAGTAAAAATTAGTTACCATTGAATTTCCACGTATTTGTTGCTTTTCTTGATTCTGTAACATATGGGTTGACAAAGTTGTGTTAATAAAAGAAGGATTTATTTAACTCACAGTTCCAGAGGGTACAGTCTATCTTGATAGGGAATACATGATAATGGAAGTAGGAACTAGCTGGTCTTATTTTATCTGCAGTCGGGATGCAGAGAGAGATAAATATTCACATTAAGCTCATTTTCTCCATTTCTTTATATTCAGTCCAGAACCTCAGAATATTCAGAATGTGATTCCTCTCCTCTGTGGAAATGTCCTCATAGTCACAGTAAGAATAATGCCACCAAAGTGAAGCTGAATTCAGGAAAATTTACAATAAGGATTAACTCTTAGAGGGTTGCATAAAAATCACCCCATTTCATTAAATGGAATGCAGTAACTCCTACAAAGACTATTTTTCCTCATCTTCTTCAAAGACACACTATGCACAGGCACCAGGACATCATACAGACATATGAGTCAAGGAGGCATTCTTCAATCTGTCACAGAGGATTTTTTTCCTGTAACAAAAAACCTCCTCAAACTGCCCTGTTCCTCTGCGTAGAATTTTTTTTTTTCTCATTCATTTTGTGGGGGTTTTTTGTTTGTTTGTTTGTTTGTTTTTTCCGGTACAGGTACTGCTTTTTGTCCTGAGGACTTCCTGACATGTTTATTGGATCATCGTCTATGTCAGTCACATTTCTCTCTTTCTCTTCAAGCCTCACATTTATTGTGGTCTCCATGATATATGCTTTTGTTCGTGTCTGTCCAAAATCATCTGCATTTTGCTACAACTGCTAGTAAGAAGTGAACTTATTGACTGTGTTTGTTAACCTCAATTGGCAATGTCACAGAATCTAGACTCCCCTCAGATATAAATATCTGAAAGTGTCTTTGAGGGAGCGTCTACACTGTTCTAACTCAGGTGGGCTGCTGCTGCCCCTAACTGTGAGTGACATCACACCATGGATGGGTTCCTAGATTGAATTAAAAGGAGAAAGCAAGCAGGGAACCAATGTTGGTTTTTTTTTTTTTTTTTATCTGCTTCATAACTACAGATGTACTGTCATCAGAGACCCCAATGTGAACCAAAACAAATTAGCCTTTGAGTTGTTTTATTCAGTATTTGGTGCTCAATGAGAAAAAGTAGCAAACACGGTTGCCTTATGATTCTATACTGCTACTTAAGTACAGCAACTCTGTCTTCTTTTGAATTTATTTTTACATTGAGTCTTGGAAAACTGCATAGGCATTCCTTGAAATTGTCACCTTCATTTCTCAGCCTACTAAATAGCTTGTATTATAGATATTTAACTCCATACCTAGATTACAAGTAATTTTATATAATTAACTCCTATTTAATATGTTGTTTAGCATCTGATCAATTGTACACTGCAGAAGACTTTTCATGATGCCCTGAATAGCGGGCCAATACCAACATGGAATAGATAACGAGAACCAAGAAGAATAAGAGGTTGTATTTTGGGTCAAAAATGCTGGATATGAGCAGATGGTGGAAGGAGAACCACAAAGTGCAGGTCCCTTGACTGAGAGGAGGATCTGAATCATCCATAGGACACAAAAGAAGGAATTAGCTAACAGAGCTTAAGGAGACATATGGTAGAGTCTGTGGAACAGTCACCCAGCTTAGATGAACAGCAACAGAAATAAATGCTGGCGCTTTGCTCCTTTCCACCTGTGTCTATGAGAGGTTTTGATTGGAAAAATAGTGAAGGAACCTGATATATTAATCAACATGGTATCCCTCTGTTAGCTTCCTATCAGAGTTGATCCAAGTACGATCAAGTGGAAAGCAGGTACGGAACAGAAATAAAAAATAGTGGTACCCTCAATTCAGTTCCCATTCCTAGACAGTTGTCATTCCTTCCTATGTCTTTTCTTTCACAGTCTTCCATACTGTCTGAAATTATACTGTGCTAGCTTTTTCCTAGCCACAACTATTACATAAGTTAAATTCCATCTATAACTTCTCCACATTATGATTATTTACTCTTTAAAGTATAAGTCCCCATCCATTTTCTTCTATGAAACCACACTTACTTTTTTTATGAGACAAAAATATCTATTTCCATTGTCTAGAATTGAACATGGCTATAAAGAACTCAATCATACATACATTTATGCAATGTATATTATATGTATAATATAAAATTGTATAAATATATATTATACATATACATGTATGTTTATATATGCATATGGAGAGAAAGAAAGAGAAGAGCAGGAGGAGATTATTAGATTATTTGAAGATATTGATGAATTATATAATGCAGAGTGAGTTCAAATCTAAAGCCCAGATCCATCCTATTTAGAGAATACCCTGCCTGCCTTGGGGTGGGGTTGTCTTTTGTTCTTTCCCTGCTTTCTTTCCCTGAGCTTCAGTTTTGTTCTGTGAAAAGATGTGTATGAGATGACAATCCTGCTACTTTTGTTTTGAAGATTAAAATACATCACATTCAGGTCCAGATTTTCATTGACGTCCAACACGTTTTCATTCATTTGAAATCTACTCCAGTAATCTATTTCATTCTTTTATTTAAATTTATGTAATGCTAAACCATGTCTTTTCCACATAAAAAAAAAAAGCTGCCTCTCCAGATATACAAATGTTACATCCTCCTAGTTAAAACAGAAATATGAGCTGCCAGTTCTTTCTGTCACAGCTGCCATAAAGTATTTGTACACATACGCATGGGTGTTTAATGACATGGGCATATAGCTGAAGAAAATTGAATAATTGTTTCCACTCAAGCACCCACAGTCTAGTTTCTGAGTATGAAGAGCCATTCAGTGAGAGGCGTCCTAAAAAGTCAACATCAGTAAGCAAACCTTCAACTCAACCTGACAGATCTATGTCAAGGAGGTCAGGGAAGTTTCAGAAAATCTGTAACATTTTAACCAAGTGCTGGAGAGTTTTCTGCGAGATAGTGATGGAGAGTGAACATTATTAATGTAAAGACAGCTGAGTAAATTCCTAATGGGAAGTCACTTTTAATCATCTCATGACATCCTTTCAAAGTTTTGTTTAGTCCTCACTTTTCCACAAATGCTTGGCCCTGAGTACTTCACTGGGATGACTTTCCAAAAGAGAGGTGGGAACTGCATGCTTCCTGTGCATCAATGAAAGAAGATGCACTCTGGCCCCACAAGTATCATGCTCAAGAAAGAGGACCATGAGCCAAGGTTGCAAAATAGTAATAGCACCATAGTTCAAACACACAGGAATTAGGAAACCAGACAGTAATAATTACATGCAACAGTCACTAACCTCCAGTGGCCTATGTGTATATAGTTGTATGTTTGTATTTAATAAACTTTGTAGGAAGCCCACTTTTGAGCATGTACTATGTACTTGCTATGGACAACTTCTATATTAGTGTATTTCATGAATACTATAGTATCATTTTCTTTTCTTTTCTTTTCTTTTCTTTTCTTTTTTCCCACCAGAGCTGAGAACTGAACCCAGGGCCTTGTGCTTCCTAGGCAAGCGCTCTACCACTGAGCTAAATCCCCAACCCCTCATTTTTTTTTCTTACCAGAAGCAGAAAATACATCTTGTTCTCTCTACACCTAACCTCTACACCATGACCCAGTGACCTCTAAGTCTTTAGTCTATTCATAAGTTAAGGCACCTAATCTCCCAAGAAGGAAGATCATCAAAGAACTCACAGAAGAGTTAACTTCTTTCCCTTTTACTACATAACTTGGTTTCTGGTTGAACCAAAGCTCTGACCTGATATGGTAATTCTCAAATTTTTTTTTAAAGTGACTTTATCCTAGAAATGTATCAACATAGTAACATATTTGAAGTGCACACAGGATAATGTTCCTTTACCTTATGCTGCTAAAGAGTACATTCCCCACTCCCAGTTGGAAGCTGTAGCACACTATTGGATAACCTCTGGGTATTAGTGAGCATTGATTTAGATTTAGAAGCCAAACAACACTAACAGTAATTGTTAAGAAGCCATAAAACAGTAGGTGAATTACAAAGGAGTGAATTAGTCACAACCTCAGTGTTCTTACAATTAAAATAAATTCACATCACTGCATGTCGGGAGACATACGTTCAATATTGCCAGAGGCAGGAGGGGAGCAAAAGACAAAGAGAAGCAATCAGAGAAAGCTCTCCTGTGACTACATGAATACTAATAAAATATAAAATAATAAATAAATAAGAGAACATAAATTCCAGGCTACTACTGTCTAGGGCCAGGGAAGTTTTATTATAATGTCCTAATTTATAACCAACCGATCTTTCCAAGTAACACTTGAGGCAAATTAGGGTGTAGTGATATATGCAAGGAAAGATTAAAATCTCAGGAGCAAGAAATTAAAAAAAAGAAAGTTCAAGGAAGTGTATTAAAAAGAGCTAAGGTCAGGTTTAGCATATTAAGAAACTTTAATGAAGAAAATTTAATTAGGAAATGTCTCCTATTTGTAGAAGTATTCTGCTCAGGCTGCCATTTCAAAACACTATGAAATATTTTGCCTCAAAGAACAAATTTATTTTATCATGAGTGCAGAAGTTAGAGTGCCAGACCAGTTCCAGCAAGGTATGATTCATGATGGGCTCACAGCCACTTCTTTCTGTGTTCTGAAATAAGAATGAGAGACCTCTGGTGTCATTTCTCCTTCTCTGAAGACCATTGATGCTTCTCACTTAGGGTCACACCCTTCCAACTCATTTAACCTTAATTGTATCCTTGGAAGCTTGATATTCCGGAGCTGTCACATTGGAGTTACGGATCCTACACTTTAATTTAGGGGACCCAGTTTAGTCCATAGTCATACTATTAACATTTAATTTAAATTTTCTCATTATTTCTTAGTCATCGTCTGCTTGAAAACTTGGGCCAAGCTCAGCTTCTTTGGGGTCATCCTGGTACTCTGACCTCTGGTACTCACACCTCTGCACTCTGAATCCATGCAGGGCATTCTCATGAATTCCTAGCCTGCACCCCTAGAGGCATCAGCTCAGTTTGTCTCCTTTTCCAGGAACTCTGTTTACAATAGGCTGTGGGGTTCTGATGACAGTGTCAGTGCTCTCTGTACCTGGCTCACAGTCATTCATTCAGTTATCTCATAATTAAATATGTATTAACTTCTTCTGAGACAAGACTGTCATCAAACCTTTTGTATCTTACTCTCCTAGTAGTTTTATTTTAATAACTAGTGCACAGGAATGCCAACCAACAAAAATAATGACAGATAAAATATTTTTGTGTAAAGCAGTAGAAGTCATTATATCATTGATGATGATAAAGTAAAATGGGTGATTACTTAAAATAGTCGAGGAAGATGCTTTTAATGTGAAATGATTTTTTAAGTAAAGTTTAAAGATGAGAAAAAGCTACTACTGCTAAGAACTATGTATTTATGTTCCACGATGTGGACGCCTCTTCTACAACATCCAAACACAACAAAAAGATATACATTTGAAAATTACCAAAGACCTGTTTGCTGTCTGTATAGAGATATCAAGACCCAAGCGCTCATTAGACGGAATATAGTACTCACAGAAGTATACACGAACAAATAAATGTTAAAGGAATTAGTGTCCAGAGTAAGGAGTTGGCCTGTCTAGGCATAAGGAACCCTAGCCAGGAGTACAGGCACAGATAATACATCTATCAGTGTCAGATCTATAATGTTAGAAGCACTCAACAAATTTCCATGGATTCTTCTTCCCTTCCACTGTCACCAATAACCCTGCTTGCTTATTCTTGCTGACTCAATGATAGAACTGTATTTTTCTCTCTAGGTCTAAGTTGTGGTGGAAAAACTAAAGGCGATTGTCATTTTTTTCTAAGAATAAAATCTTGCTAACTCTACAAACTGAGTATGTATAAATGATTTGACTGTTTGCTTCATGTACTGAAAAAGCAACAGATTCTAGCTTTGTTTTCAAGGATTTTTATAACATATACACTTTATTTGGTTAAAATTGCTGCGTCAGTTAAGTATACAAATATATCCTATTCAAAAAAGACACATTAAATGACACTTGACTTTAGGCTGTAATGCTGATTATGGGATGTAATAAAACATCAAATTCTCATATCCTATATAGCTAGGGTTTCTAATAAATATAAAATAAAGGTGTAATATATCAATACATCAGTTGGTTTCCCCACATGCACACATACACAGTGACAGAGGTTAATAGAGCAGCATGTGTAAGGAATATATGGCAACTTTCTGTTTAAATTATAAATGTACTTCAATCGATATATATATATATATATATATATATATATACATATATATATATATATGTGTGTGTGTGTGTGTGTATATATCATATTCAGTTATGTCTGAAAATGATATGGTTCAGTATTTATACATCAATTTTCTCCTTCTAAGGTTTCATATAAGATTTTAGACCTGGAGAGATGGATTTGTTGGCCAAGTGTTGCCTTGCAGCACAAAGACCTTAGTTTAATCCTTGGTAGCTACACTGTAAGAATACAGGCATGAGCAGGGCGGTGGTGGCGCACGCCTTTAATCCCAGCACTCGGGAGGCAGAGGCAGGCGGATCGCTGTGAGTTTGAGGCCAGCCTGGTCTACAAAGTTCGTCCAGGACAGCCAAGGCTACAGAGAGAAACCTTGTCTTGAAAAACCAAAAAGAAAAAAAGAGTACAGGCATGATGGTGCAAGCTTGTGATATCAGTTCTGGGTGAGCAAGACAAAAACAGTTCTGTTCTCACTGGCTAGCTATCCTGATTTAAATGGAGAGTTTCTGGCCAATGAGAGACCTTGTCTCAAAATAGAGTAGACAATTCCTAAGTAAGCATCATCAAGGTCATTTTCTGATCTTCACATGAACATGCACATGTATCTACAATATATGCAAATTAATTTAGATGCAAAGCCTAGCTTTGGCTAGTGTGTGATAACCTTAGGAAGGTAACAATAGCTGAGGCCATTTAATTTGTCAGTTAATCAGTAAATTAAGACACACTGGCCAGACGCATATTATGTTTGATATCTCCATTGACACCCAATAATTCTGTTGACATCTAGAAAATTAATGAGATTTCCAGACATTTCTATCAATGAAAATAAAATATTAGGTTTTTATATTTTCAATCTTCAACATCTGTATGGATAGAGAATTTTGCTAACATTGCTGTAATTTTTTCAATATCAACAACATTAACAGCATGCTTTTAAAGGCTAATTTTGGCCCAGCTTGCCTCAGACTAAGTATCCAATGGTGTCATTACACTCTAAAATAAACATGTTTCTTGGGGACATAAATCTAGGCTTCAAGATGTCATTTTGTATTTGCTGGTAGAGAAATCAACATTACTGTTAATCAGATCTGGTAGCAGCATCAACTGCCACATCTGTCCCCACAAATCTGGTTCCACAAATCTCTAGTCAAACCCTGGTTTTCTAAATGTCTGCTCTTGTTTGTCTCTCTACCCAGCTGAACAGAGACAGAAGGCAGGGCTCCTCACTCTTCTGCTGCGTAGTTATCGAGATGATCACCTCCTTTTATGGAAATGCTTAGACTGAGAAGGACCCATGTCCTTCACTTGAATTCTTGGACATCTAAACTCTGTTTTGAATATTTTATATTCTTTTATCCTCACCATGGCCATATGCATTTTTACTACTTATGGAGTTTTATGCCATTCCACAGATAAGGACAGGGGTCAGAGTTGCTGAGAATTTTGCCATTACTCTGTTGTCCCAGATAATTATTATTGCAACCCCATTCTTGGCAATGTTAATATTTCATTCTCTTCAACTTTACAGCTTTTACTTCTTCTGAGGGAGGACCTTTTGGCTAGTCTTTCATTACAAATTCTGTACATGACTCTGTTTCAAAAATCTGGCAAACTGTAGTCATATTAAAATCCAACAGCAGACATTAACGTAGAGACCATCATAAATGATGAGGTAGAATGCTATTAAACTGATGAAATGGAGAGAAAAATTAAAGTGAAAAAGTCTCTTTTATCTGGTCCTCCAGAAAAATGCTCCTGTTATTATTAAAAGAAGAAGAGGCCTGCCGTGGGGATAGAAGGTGATGGGCAGAGTGTTCTGAAAAAACTAATGAACAGAAATGGTGGAACTGCCAGAGTGGTTTCCTAGACAAAGCTATAAATTCTAAGTCTCTCCCCTTTCATTTTCATAATACATAATGCCTCTGGGATGTCTTTATAAGATAAGAACCTTTTATTTTTCTAGTTTTAAAAAACATTATAAAATAATGGCAAAGTACTTTAAAAATGAGGAGGAAACTCCTTGCTATATATGGGTCACACAAATGTAGTTAGCTTCATATGCACACATAAGTTTCTTTGTATATGAAACATAATTTGTATTCCATAATATCCTTCATAATATTACAAAATAATTGCATATACCACTCATAAGAAACCTCCACTACATTACATATCATTTATCTGTGTCAGTTAGACTTACTTACTATAGGCAATGGGACCTACATTTTATCTATAATGGAAAAAAGTGAAACTCCTTTTCTTGTGAAGGGAATGAAAATAGTTATCACTGTGCATGTGGATAGTTTGCCCAGTGAAGCTGCAGGAACACTGACTTAAAGCACATATAACCATTCAGGAATTGAGTTAAGATAATGAAGAGACATGGATATATGCATAATTTCATATACTACTATAGAAATATCTATAATTAATCCCATTTAGTAATATACAGCTATAGTTTGAATTATAAAGTGTGTCAATAAAATGTTTATTTTATATAATTATCCTTGATGAGAGATGTGAGGTTGATAAGACACTTATTAAAAGCCAAAGGTTTGATTTGGGTAGCCTGAGATTATCCTTGAAGGACAGGATTGTTTTTTAAGCTATAAACAAGAATACTTATAAACAACTTTTCACTCATCACTGTACCTGGTACTTTTGCTCCAAGTACTTGGCCTCACAGCGCTGATCTTCCCCCTGTCTCCTCCATCCTCCCAGAAATCTGAGTCTTTTAGTGGGGAACTTCCTAGGTTGGGTTGGGGGAAAGATACTGAGCTAGCCCAAGCCTGAATCCTCTGCAGAGATTATTCACTGACGCCTCATGCTTTCTGTGATCCTGGTGCTAGGGTGTAGCTAAGGAGAGCTGTTCCCAAGAAGAGAAGCAGCACAGTTTCCTACGGAATTCCATGGCACTGGGATCCCACAGTACAGAAGACACACTGGTGATTGCCTCACCATACACATGAAAGCAGTTCCCATGAATAAAACAAGCAGTAACAACACACATATGTGCACACACGTGCACACACATACATGCGCGCGCACAGACACACACACACACACACACACACACACACACTGGATAATTGGAATAATTTATATTCATCAGATAACTGGATCTTAAGTATAAATTAATAATAAATTTAGAGAACTAAACAACATGTTATAAACCTCTATTATACAAAATAAATCATACTTAGGAAGAAAGAAAATCTTTGTAAAAGTCCAATGCAGGGGCTCTAGAGATGGCAGTACTGCTAAAGAGTGCTTACTGTTCTTTCAGAGGCCTGGGATTTGGTTCCCAACACCAAAGTGGGGATTTACCATCATCCTTAACTCCATCGGGGTATCTAGTGCCCTCTCCTGGCCTCTGTAAGTACCAAGCATGTCAGTGCACATACATACATGCAGGCAAAACACTCAGAAAATAAACACATGAAATAAAATTGAAATGGTAAAAAATGATGCTTTTTAATTAAATAAAAAGGAAAAGGTTAAATACAAATGAAAAGCAAGAGTAATACATGTTTGCTATAAGGAATTTAAATTTATTCTGTACATTATTGTTACCTGCATGGTTGTCTGTGCCAATTTTAGGGAAGAAACTGCAAATATAAACTGTGAAAACTGTACATACTTCACTGAATAATATTAATCATTATATGTCTACTTAAAGATGTCAAATTAGAATGGGTTTTGGCTCCATAATTAAAAAAAAAACATATAATCCATAGAAATTCCCAAATACATTTGAATGTTATTTTTACATTCTTTATTGAGTATAGCTGAAGAGGCTACTGAAAATGTAGACTTTTTACCTACAACTCTACACTCCTTGATTCAATGAACCCAAGGTAGAGTGAAGCAAAAGGTCACAATTTGAAACAAAATTCTCAGGCCCTTCTGATACAAGTCATCTGCACACTCTACCTCAGAAACGCTGTCCTAGTTACTAGAATTAGATATGCCAATGTATATTACACACACACACACACACACACACACACACACACACACACACACACCATAATCATTTTGAGAAAAATGCATATTCAAGAATATATGATATATGACATTATACATCATATGTTTATACAGGTATATAATGCCTACATGTTACTAAAATGCCATATTCACTATGTAGATACTTCTGATTATTCTATTTTCTTAGTGTAATTATGTTTTTGTACCTCATTTCAATTATCTTTTCCAATGTGCTGCGTAATTGTGGTAACCTCTTCTTTTCCAATTTTAAAAAGATTTTAAAGACAAAAAAGCCTTCCAGCTTTTATTCATTTTTTTCTTTAACTGGGTAGAAAATTCTTTCACATTTATTTTATTACACCTATTACCTCAACAGAAATAAGATAACGTCTACATTGCAGATCTGGTTGTGGTATTTTCATAGTAAAGTAATAAGGCAAAAAAGGGGTATTTACATTTGTAAAGTGACCTCAAAAATGCATTCCCTGGGGTTGATGCCATGACTCGGAAGAAAAATAAAAGGAGGGTACATAGTTAATATCCCACAAGTATATAGGATGATTACATGTCTTCTTCATGGGTAAGCTACAGCCTGGCCCTGGGGGCATCTATAGGCCAAAGAAGATCATTGTCGTGGAAAGACTTTACAGAACTGAAAGCTTTCAGAAAAACAAAAAGTATACACTGACCTCAACGAGAGAGAGAGAGAGAGAGAGAGAGAGAGAGAGAGAGAGAGAGAGAGAGAGAGAGAGAGAGAGGGAGAGAGGGAGAACGACTACATTACCCATGAGAAGAGCAAGACAATCTTAAGAAGGGCTTGGATACCACTATTGCATGGACAGTACTACACTGGGGTAAAAACTATGCACAGACTTTGATTCACAAAACCTGAATGAAATTATTTGTACCACTATGAAGTTATTGTCTAAAACTCAATAACTAACTTCTATACTGTGGATGTCCTGACTTTCTTTGTCTACAAACGCTTGAGTGAAACTACAGCCTCTGAGGTGAGGAATTATCTAATGTAACATTTGGCACAAGATTAGTCAACAATTATTTCATTTTTGTTTTTTTTTTAAAATACAGACAATACTTGTTTTTCTCTTTTCTTTTTCCTGGCATAGAAACTAAGGTCCTCCTTATAAGACCCAAATATGTTTACTCATTGTAAGATATGAGGATACACACACACAGATGCACACACACATGCTCATGCACATGCAGGCATGCACACATACACAAACATAGAATGATAGGATATTTCTAGGAGGTCACATCCACAACTAGAGTTGAGAACAGATAATTGCAAGAGACAGGTGGGTATAAGCAGCAACTCTGGAAGCTGTAAAATGCATGACCCACAACTGTGCATGGGAGAGGAAACAGAAGGCCTGTATTAGGACAACACAATTTTATATCACTTCTTCCTTAGCCATGGCCTGCTTTCTATAGGGTAATTCCCACAGCACTGTTATCCAACAAACCACTGTCTTCCCAGGTTCCCCCATTGCTACTGCACACTAACTTATTATCCCCTGGATCATGAAAGGAATGACAGTTCATACATTTATTAATTTAATCATAGGATGACAGATGTGTTCTCTGGTTAGAGTGAATTTGACTCAAATATCTTCTCATTTGTACACAACTTCCTGCTCTGTAGATGCATCCCTTCAAGCGATGGAGGTCCTTCAAGAAGACATGGCTTAGCTAATTAGTCAGAGTGCACATGGGAGGTGTAAAAGAAAGGAAGCAACAAGAGACAATGGAATAAGTTTTGAGTACCATCTTCTTTCAATCTCACACTGTCCACTACGGAAGAACTGAGTAGCCTCCTTTAGTATTAATGCAAATACGTAGGATCTTGCATAAATTCTACCATTGGATACAGGTGAACGAAACCTTGACTGATGCATAGGCCTAAAAACCTTTTCATAAGCTCACATCTAAGTATGACTTTCATCCCAGCATTTAATATATAATAAAACTGACACCTAAATATCTGTATGTACTACTAGGTAAAGGAACCATTGATTTGCAACCATGGTGAATGTTATATTCACTTTGAAGAGATAGCCTAGACCTCAATTCAAAATTTGGAATATATATATATGTAATCCTTGTAAATAAACACAGTAGGCTGTTACATAATTTCTTGGATGTTCAGAAGAAATGTTATATAAAAATAGAAATCACGTGTCTTTTTATAAATTGACAGTGTGTTATTATAGGTAATACTGTGACAGGATGCCCGACAGAAACAACTTAAAGAGAAAGGGTGCATTCTGCCCCATGGTTCCTGGTAAGGAAGGCAGTGTGGAAGCAGCAGTTCACAGCTGGAGGCCTGAGGCAGCTTCAGAATCAGAAAGCAGTGCCTTCAGCTTGGAACCAGCATAGGCTAACACTGTCATCCGAACTTGTATTCCTGCATCTAAGAGCTAGGAGCCATGGCAACATTTTCATGATCTCCTGAAAGAGCATGCATGAAGCCAAGCATTCAGGCAGACAAGCCTGTAGGGTCACTTCATATCCAAAGGACACTAGTTGCATGTGGAGGTAAGATTTTTTTTAAAGTTGTTCATATGTACATAAGTTAAGCTGATTTATTACTATAACATTGGTTTCTATTGTATTAAAAGACATCTAAAGGAGCTTGGAACATGGCTTAGTCAGTAAAGGACTTGCTGTGCCAACATGAATTTATGAATTCAGACCACAGAATCCACTTAAAAATTAGGCACAGTAGTACATGCCTACAATTCTAGTGCTAGTGAGATGGAGACAGAGATATCCCCAGAATGTGCTGCCTAGCTAGTTTTTCTTCAGATCAGTGAGAAACATCTCTCTTAATAATTAAGTAAATAAATGAATGAATATGGTGGAAAGCAAGAAACAGATAGCTGACATTGATCCCTCATTTCCAAGTGCACTTGCATCTAGGCGCACACACACACACACACTCACACACATGTATATTTACATATATATGCATCCATTACACACACACAGTATCTAGAGCCATGGGATGGGATAGAACCACAGGTTTGAGTAATGTCCTTAATTTCAAAATGCATAAAAGCTGACATCGTAATTAAGTTGCTCAGGCTATTTGACCACATCCACAAAAATCTTGGGTTTATAAATAAAATGCAAACTTAAGAGTCTTGAGTTTCACCAAATATTCATTCCATAATGTGAATACAAAGGTCAATAATTTCAGATATGTTGTGATTGTAAATTTGTGTTATTTATGTTATTTCCATATTTCTTTTTATTATAAGCTAGTCAGCTACATGCGCAAAGGTTATGAAGCAGTAACTGTGTAATTCAGTATAAAGATGTGGGAATGTTACCAGAATGTACACATTCTTACTGTGTGTTCATGCATATGTATTATGTTCTAATTCATATGTAAAAAACAACATTTTTGAAAGCTTCTCTATTCCCTGATTGGTACTTTAACTGCCTATGCCTGTTAGCCCTACCTGAGTTTGGATTTGACTGTTTACTCTATAACACTCTCATCTGTCCCTTACCTGCCCACTTTCTGTTTCAAGGCCATCTACCCTTACAGCAGCTTAGTTAAGATATTACCTGCTGATGTCTTGTCAGTGCCTCTAATTAACACTGCTAGACGTTATGCCGTGGCTGAGGTAACTGTGCTATCATGGACCCCTACATAAATATGAATTCTATTCTTCTCCAGATTTATAGGAAAAATGTGAGGCCATAATTAGTTCTTGGCCTGATAGAATTGTGCAATTATAGACTTCAATATCCGCAAATAAAGGAATCCTAAATGATTAATATTATGAGCTATGCCTTCTGCCTGTTCTGTTAGCTATAAAGATATTGTCTTCTTTCAAATATGTCAAAATCCATTGTCTAATAGTTTATAAGCTAGGTGGGGAAAACTTGAGTTCTTTATGGTTTCTAAAAAAGATATCAGCAATGTGTTGGCCTTTTAATACATATTCATAAGACATGAGAATTTACTCAATTCTTAGGGAAAAATAATGTTTAGACCTTTTAACTTATCTCCCTCAAATATCAGAATGGAACAGGACAAATAGTATTCAGTGTACTTACTAATCTTGTTTTACCTATCAATTGTCCATCACAATTTGAATTCTAGGGAAATTTGAAACTTAATGAAAGCCCCAGATGAAAGGAAATGCTGCACTTCCTCCCACATCCTTCTGACAGTGGCTATCTGAATGAAGAACTACACTCTCCCAGACTCATGCATATTCTTACATTACCTGTATTCAGATTTTGTCCTCCCAGTAGACGCATGTGGTAAATAATTCATAAACTATATTCACAATCTTCTGCCAATTAATAATGCAATAACTGAAGCACAGAAATAGTCACCATAAGTGTTTATTGGTAATAGATATTGTAGGAAAAGTTGGGGGATATAAAATTCATATAGAAGTCTTTAAAATAAAACCGAAGGAAAAGGTGAATGCTACATCATGATTCTTTTAGAGGCACTTCCTAATCTAATCTAAAACAATAACTTACAGACAAATTGCATTTCAAGTGCTGAAATCCATAGACCTATTTACATGTGATATTTGTTAGTTATACTGTATAAACCATTTCCTCATAATTTAAGAATTATAGAAACATTGTACCATTTCTGAAGCAAAAACATAACTAGCTTCATAATAAATATGAAAGCGCATACACAATTTCATTGCTTTACAACAAAAGCAGCAAAGCCAAAAACCTAAGAAATAGCTTTTACTCTTTTACCTCCCCCATGGGACTCCACCTCTTTATTGGATCATCTGAGCTGCCATATAATGAATGCTATAGCTCATATCTGAATGTACCTTTCATCAATCTTTCAAATTTCTCTCTTAGATTCTATGTCCATGAGAAATTGAACTGTGATTATAATTTTGTCACAGGACAAAGAAGGATATCTTAAATAGTCTGCAATTGTCTGTAATAGGCTGTGCACAAACCCAGTGTAGTTATACTCTATGTGTACGCAAAGTGAATTAGAAAGATTTAAGTTCTATAATCCTAAATCCCACGCTAACTATAACAAGCAGAGCCCTCCTTGTGCTACCTTTAAATCTTGGAATGGTAGGTTGCATAGACACCCTTGTTTTCTGAGCTCTGCCAGACTCATCTCAGCACAGTGTGAGAAATTTAAGCTTACTGTGATGTAACATAAAAGGGAAGGTCCTCCATTGAGATGCCTTAGTAAAATTCATAAGGCCAAGAGAAAACAAAAGAAATAGGCAATCAAGCCACAGCCACAACAGTAGACTGGATGCAGAGGAAGAAAAAGCAACCAACAGATCCACTTTGATAATTAAGTGAGATCAAATATAAGTGCTTGGAACTTCAGTGGCAGCTTCTCGCTTACAGTAAGATTGAGAGGGGAGGAAGTTTCTAGACTAGGCATTGAAGAATGACAATAAATGTTTTATGCAAACAAAACAAAACAAAACAAACAGGAGACAAAGGGGTGTGTAGTGGGAAAGTTGGTTTATTTAAAAACTCAGTCAAGTTATTTTTTTGTTTTAATTTTTTGTATTTTTTTTTTAATGCCAGAGTCCAGAGAGGGACAGTGGGACTGGGGGCTTGAGGAATAATGCTGCAGCTTCTGTTCGCATCTGATGCTACTGGTTGGAGTTGGTGTTGTGGAAATTGGAGATCTCCTGAAACAAAGATTGGACTTGCCCCAAGGAACCCAGTGATCCTAACCAGCAGTATTTAGCCAAAGGAGCTATGCCTGCTCTCCCCACTCACCCTTTTTCTCTCCTCCCTGGTGTTGGGAGGGGCTGGAGTAGAGAAGGGAGGAAGAGGTATAAGGAACCGCAATATAATTGATTAAAAAATAAACACCAGTAGGGGTGGATATTTAAAAGAAAAAATGTCGGTTCTATAAATGCAAAGGTAAAAGTTAGTGTGGTCCAACAATAGTTTTTTTTTGTTTTGTTTTGTTTTTATCCTCCAGAGAAGTGCAGAGAAGAGTACTTTGCTCCAAGATACAGATGACGATGATGACAATATGCTATGATTGGAATGTGGTTGGTTTCCTACAACTCTTAGCTTAGAAGTTAGTTTCTACTCTGAGGTATTAAAGAGGTAGCAGGGAGATGATATTGCTAAAGACACTAACTATATACCTGAGTGATGGAACATGGAGAAATCAAGCTGGTACATACTTAGAAGCTTCATCTCTTGTTTGTGGTGCTACTACTAGGAGAGAAAAATAATCTTCAGTCTCATGCAGCTATGGACACTGCATGCTACAATATTTGGCTGACATTAGAAGATATGCCAACTGGTGCAACAGTGGCACAAATTATATTAGAGTGATCAATCACTTTCTGCTTGGAAATAAACCTATTCCATGAAATGGAACCCATACATACCACTAACAAAACACCAAGAATCTGTGGCTAGACAGATTATAGGCTCTAGATTCCTTTTTTTTTTTTTCTAGATAGATATAGTACAGAAATAACTCCTAATGACTTAATACTATACCTACAAATCAGAACATTCCTTCACCTTTTATGAGAGAAACATCTCCTTGATGTCAACGGCAGTTATCAAAGAGACCGCCCCCAAAACGGTTAGTGTCCGGAGAATAAAATACTATAATGATCTCTAAATAAGACATCCACATTACACTTCTCAGGGATCTCCATGAAAGAGCAGCCAAAATGACTGTAAGAGGTAGTGGGTGATATCAAAATCACAGTATTTTCCAGACACAACAGGGAAGATGCACATATAAATTCACAGCAGTTGTGACAGCGTTCACAAGACTTGAGCAAGCTCCAAATGCCAGAATAGATGGGCGAAGGTAGATAGGAAATGCCACCATTTGCTGAGGAGCTATTGGAATTTTATAGCTTCTGTGAGAGGAAATCGGCATTCTTTTTGATACAACCCTTAGTAAGTTAGCCACACCAGAGCAAACACCATTCTAAGATGAGCTGGGCAGTATAAACTGAAATTTGTGGGAAAATAAGAAAGGAAAAATGGAAGAAATCTCCAAGTTGGGTGGGAAGGAATGAGGAGGTGCCAAGGGTGGTGAGGGTGGAAATAGGAAGAGTTAATGAAGTGAGACAAATATGGTGCAAATATAATGTATAAGTGTTCAACAATTAGTAGAGATATTGAAAAGAAGAAGGTGGGCACATCACATGACTGCTGTTTAGAGCTGAGATTTGGGAAGGTAATTGGATAGGTTACTTCACCATCTTGGAGCCATGTGGATTAGTTCCGGGGCTTTTAAACAAGAAACAGAGGCTCAGGGGAGACCCATGCTCTCTCAGGGATAGAGCCACTTGTGACTCTGCCAGCAAATGCCATCACTAGAAGCCCTCCATAACCTTCTTCCAGAATTACAAGCCAAGAAAATCTCTTTCCTTTACTACTTATCCAGTCTGTGGGATTGTGTTAATAACAGGATAAAAATGGGCTCAAAAAGATAAATGAGCTAGCCACTGAACAGCATTGTTCTAGAGGCTGCCAGGACACCCACAGCAAAATCAGTGTGCCTGTCACAGTCTCTTGAGTAAATCCTAACCTGTATTTCAAAAACAGGTACTAGCATCTCAGCCTTAGGTTCTGTGTCCTGAAGGTGCATCCCTTGTGTAGCCTCCATTTTTTTTCTAAGATGTGCATGCCATAGTTGAAGTTCGGAAAGTCCTTTTGAGGTAAGAATTCAAGGAAGCAATTTTATCAACAGTCATCTGCCTTTTGTGATTTCCTTTTCCTCCTCATCTAACTGCTCTTGGAAGAAAAAAAAATCCTTCTCAAAGCAGAAACCATTGCATGCTGGAGGTTGGGGAGCAAGGAAATTATTTTAAAAGGGCATGAAAGAGACAACAAAATATGTCAATCTAAGATTAGAAATGAAGGAAGTTAGGATTGAGAGAAGAAAAGAGAAATATAAAGAAATGATAGATTGTCACTGAGATTTAGGAAGTAATTAGCAAGGTGGTTGGAGCTGAATGGATGGAGGACAATAAAAGCAGAATAAAGAAACCTCAAACAAAGAAACCAGGTTGAATAAAGGAATATAAATAAGAAGGAGAATGAACATTTTATTACCTGCATTATTTAACACTTGGCCAACAGCTCAGACAGCAATTCGAGGCACTCTCTACGGTTGCTACAGTTAGTACATTAGCGTCCAGTTGTAAAATTGATGTTCTTCTTTATGTCTGCGGAGAGTAAATGAATTGTAGGCAGGTACTAGTGGTCAGTGCTGATATGGGAAATCCTCTGCCCTGAACCATTTATATTTACACATATTGGATTCTCAGCAAGTATTTGTTCTTGGGTGTATGAACATGAAGTTATAAAGTAGATGAGGCGATCTAAGTTAAGTACAGCAGCCGTGACCCACATCTGCTCCCATCTCTTATATAGGTAGAATCAGCTCTGAGAGCAAGCATGCTTGCTGTTTCTTAGTGATTATGAGATTTTTTGTGGGGTGTCTAAGCATGGCATTGCTCACAGAAGGGGCCAGAGAACTCTCTATTGGAGGAGTAGGGGTCCTGTTTTCTATAGAGCTTTCAACAGCCTTTCTGATCTCCACCCATAATATGTCATTAGCATCATCACTAAAAAAAAAACAAACCAACATGGGAGAATGGCAAAGTTGAAGGATCCAGAGGATCTTAGAAACCTACAAGAAGAACATTATGATAGGCAGATTTGGGCCCAGGATTCCTGCTCAAATTACGGCACCAGCCAAGGACAATACAGGCAGTAAACTTCAAACTCCTACCCAGATCTAGTCAATGGACAGGACATTCTCCACAGTTGAGTGGAGAGTGGGGTCTGACTTTCACACGTACTCTGGTGCCTCATATTTGACCATGTCCCCTGAATGGGGAGACCTGGTGGCACTCAGAGGAAGGATAGCAGGCTACCAAGAAGAGACTTGATACCCTATGAGCATATACAGGGGGAGGAAGTCCCCCTCAGTCACAGTCATAGGGGAGGGGAGTAAGGGGAAAATGGGAGGGAGGGAAGAATGGGAGGATACAAGGAATGGGATATCCATTGAGATGTAATATGAATAAATTAATAAAATTTTTTTAAAAAAGAAAAACAACAACAACAAAAACTTCTTCAGACATTGAGATAGGTCTTCTGAGGGTCAAAGGTTTTCTCCCCTGTGACTCATGAATCCAGTGAAAATGATAACAGGTTGACTGGGGCCCCCACAGCAAATCTCGCTTAGCTTAACACCATAAGGATGGAAGAGACTTGGACACAAGCGAGGCTGGCTTCATTCCGTTTTCTCTTTTGTCTCTGTTGGTTCTTTTGTTCTTTTCCACGTGGCCAAATTTAGGGTCTGAGTCTTATCTAAAGGTAGATAATGACCAAAATGGTTATCTAAGAAAGTGAAGTCCCAAAAGATGTTTGTCTACAGCAGACATGGTAAACAGCAGCAGATGAAACCGGAAGCACGGAGAAATTTAAAGTTGTTTCCAGGGATGGTGGGTTATCCTTACCAAGAGCAGCTCATACATGACTTTAGAGATTGGGAAATAAGGCACAGAGACAGTAAGGGGTAGAGGGGAAAATAAGCAATGAGTGTGGGACAGAACACAGGCTGTAACTACGCAGGCTCTGGACCTACAGGCTTCTGCAGCATCTTGCTAGCCCTGATTTATTGGCACCTAATAGAGTTGCAGACTGAAGACTTTTCCACATGGGATCAGGAATGCCACACTGTCATTTCAGCGAGTTTCCTTGGAAATGACAGACTGTGCTTTACTAACTCAAAGTATATAGTGTCCCTGACAGCTGATCCTTTTCGCAAAAACTGAGAAAAACAACAGACAAACAAACAAACAAAACAACAACAAAAACCATACATTCATGAATCAGGCACCAATAGAGGTTAAATTGTGGCACATTTTTAACAAAGGCTCTTCAAAAACTACTGTTACTCTTCTGCTTTTGTTTATCACACAATTATAGTCACTTATATGAAAGGGATATGTGAGACAAATGAATTGTGATGCTTTTCACAATGTACCATGCATACAATGGTTTTATTTTTGATATTTATAAGCTTTGGTAAAATATTATCATTCTAGTTCAACATATAAAAACAAAGTTAATGCAGTAAAATGGATAATTATATTACTTGTAAGTCACATCCTGGGATATGACAACAAAATTAATGTGTCGGGTACCCAATGCATACTCCTTAAATGTTGTTCTATAGGAGCACAGGTGTTAAGGAGAGGTACACTATGAGGTGTAGGTAATTAGCATGGTGCTCTAACTATGCCTTAGAACATTTGAATTTTAGGGAAAGACTTGCTATCCTGCTAGCAGTTGAAAGTAGCCAAGTAGTTCTAAAAACTCATAGGATGAATAATTGCACAAACTGTCCTTCTAACTCTGTTCCTTGTGTTATGAATCAGGCATCCAACATCATGGTAGCCTCCACATTTTACACAGGGGTTAAGAATCATTTTTAAATGCTGATTCACTTTCAGTTTGCAAACTGAAAAAAAATATGAATAAGAATGAGGAGGAGAGAGCTACTCAAACAGCAACTCTCTTTATTAAAATGTGCAAAGTAATTTCTGAAACCATTGTACATTTGCAAATATCAAAATCAGGCATTCCTGCTCACAAGCAGAGCAGTCACTTACTCATTAGGGGAGAAGGAGAGTACTTGCATCCTTGCGTGAGCGGGTCAGGCTCCAGGCAGGTTGTGGTGAGAAACAAGCCAGAAGCAACCTTTCTGCATTACAGTTACTGCAGAGAAAGGCTTTCTAAATGCTACTCTTCTCTTTACATAAGAGCATGTCCCATCCCATTAAAAAGGATATTCACTCAGCTTTTCAGGCATTAAAATATTTGTAGAAGCTCATATATCATAAGGCAAATGTTTGCCCTTTTCTACCATTGTTTTCCTTGGGAAAAGGGAAAAGTTGAATGAACCTGAACACGTGGTTAAAATTGTGTTTCTTCAAATTGCTATATCTTAGTCTTTGACATTTTATCAGCACCAGGCATAGAAGAAAAAAAAATGGTCCCTAATAGGATAGGATTTAAAAAGAAGAAGCCACAGCCTCGTCATTATTACTGGCACAATAGAAAGGCTTGCTGGAATCAGCCATCCGAGCTATGATGGGGCTCGAAGTTAATTACATCACCTTAGACAATAACTTGGTCTTTGTGGTTTCAGTTATCTCGACACACAGTTGGCTCCATTTTTTGTTGTTTTGTAATGTCCCATTAATCACAGCTACATGTGTTCCCTGTCATGTGATTCATCATTTTATCCCGCCTGAAACCACTTCCATTCTCCAGGACTCAAGATAAACCCTAATTTAAAGTGGCAGTGGGCATCCTTGGCTATCATAATGATGTAGCTTCAGTGAGGAGGGCCAATGGCAACATGCACAAATCCCAGGCCTTTCAGTCGATTCAAATTATCCCCAGTGATTGCATTTGCCCTCTGGAACAGAGATCAGGTGTGACAGTAAAATGGTGAGTGCTTCGAATGCAGCTGAAGGTATGTTGGAGTTTTATAACTTTCCTAAGAACCATTCATTTAAAACAAAAGATGACAGAGTAAAGTCAATGAGGGACAGAAATGCAGAGGAAAAGCCCTGTGCTAAACAGGACCACGTGCTCTAACTTATCTTTGAATGCCATACATATATGCTCTTGAACAAGTCATTTAATTACTTTGGGTCTTATTTTTCTTTGATTGATAAAAATTAGGAACTTGAAGCAAGTAGTATGTGTTTATTTATATATTCTCCTAAACTAATTTTGATGGATCTGGGAAATGGTAAAGGGAAACATTCTTTTAATGAAATATTAATAGCACACGCATATACAGCATACTGAAATGTTTTGAATCATCAAAAGTTATTACTTGGGGATAAAAGCATCCCTGATCCTTGCTTTGGGAGATAGCTCATTTCACCTATCAACCCTAGAATTTTCAGTTTAACAGAATTCTTTTGATAGAATCCCCATACCAGTCAATGTTAATTTGCTGCTAATGCCAACTTTCTCAAACAGCCAGAAATCCCTCCTTACTCTGTAGTCAATTATTTGTACAAATTAGTACCATAAAATTTTGCTGATATGAATTCTTGAAATTGAATATCATACTTTAGACATAACGTAAATGTTCAACTAAGGGAATTTCAACAACAAAGGGAATTTCCAGAGCCTTTATCAGTTGATAGAAACTTTATATTCACAGACCAATCACACTTTTATAAAAAGTAATACTATTTATACAAATAGGACACACAGATAGGACTTTTATCACACCGATCCTAACTCTTGACATGAATAGTTACAGAAACGTTGCCCCTCAAAGTCTGTTTATTGTGCTAGGACAATTCATGTATTTATTACAACTCATGACTCTTTACATCATCATGTTTTCATTTTCATTTTTCTCTGCTAATGGGCTTAGCCTTTTGGTGTTTTGTGTAGCAATTTCTTCCTAATTAAAATGTCCTGTGCTTAGAAAGTAGGCAAAACTTTCCTGGCTTGGGGAGGTAAACAACTCATAAATCTCAGAGAATCCCTGATACTTAAAAGCTTCATCTTTAACTTTATAGAAACTAATGACAGCTTGGGAGGCCGAATACTAATAAAGCTAGCTGCAAGTGCTGTATAGAGGTCCAGTGTTGTAATTCCATCATCCATGACCCCTGCTGGGGTGGACTTTTTGGTACTACAGATGCCTTTGAATAATCTATTCTTCTGTACCTATCCCCACATTCTTTGTCCCCCCTAGGCAACCATAGTATGCTCACTACTCTATCAAGACAGTGCTGTTTGTGTGTGTGTTTGTGTGCATAGTTGGAGTAGAGGGTTGGTGTGCGTAGTGCTTGCTTTTAAGTTTGTGAGTACATGCACCTCTGCGTGTACGAATGAAACTTTGAGTGTGTTCCTTTATGACTCTAGCCATGTGGCCTAGAGACAAGTCATGTAACTGAAAACTTGCCATTTTGGCTAGGCTGCCTACTGGAATATGCCTCTTTCAATCACGCAATAGCGGGGTTTCAGGCGCAAGCAACTATGTATGTCTATTCACCTGGGTTCTTCAGATTCATACTGAGGTTGCCATGCCCTTACTGATCCATCTCTCCAGACACTGGTAAAATCATTTAGTTGGTCTAGCATTTGTGATCTACCAAGTGTGAATGTGTTTTTTCACATCTCCCCAGGAAAAAGCTCAGAACATGATAGAATATGGATCTCACTCATTTGAAAGTACATCTCAAGGGATTCTCTCTAACTTTTGTGGCAAAGAAAATAAAAGTATAGTTCAGGGAAGGGCAAATCAAGGATGGTAAACTTTTCACTCCTTCACTCCTTTCTTAAGTTTCATGATGAATTCTCAGTTGTCTTTTTTTTTAATCTTATAAAGACAGTAATGGAACCTCAATTAGCTATTGATTAAAGTAAGCCAGGACAGGACATTGATCACTATTAGGCTTTATAACATGCAAAGGAGCTGCTTCCACTTGGTTCCTAACAAATGATAAAACTGAGCCTTGGTTAAGTGATGTGTATAAACTCATACTTAACCTCTACATTGAGTTAAGCACCTTGTCCAGATTCTTGGCCCTGGTGTCTGCATACTTTCCATTACTCAGTTCCTACAGAACATAAACTGGAGGACTTAGAGCATGTGGAACCCAGTAACACATTGTTGAATTTTTAATTTTCTTCTCTGGGAGAAAAGACGACCCTAGAAGATGGAAGGAGTTGCTACTTTTTTAAAAGTTGAGTCAATCATGAAGCTTTGTTGAAATGTGTTCTCTCTCTCTCTCTCTCTCTCTCTCTCTCTCTCTCTCTCTCTCTCTCTCTCTCTCTCTCTCTGTCTTAAACAAAGACATAGTGAAGTGGAATTAGTATTCCAAGGTGCATTTTGTCTTTTCGTCATGACAACAAAAGTTATGGATATTGATCACAGAAAATACATCAAAAGTTAGACTAAGAGCATTTGCCTTGTGACCTTTAAGAGATGGGAGAGAAATTTCAGGATTTTGTTGTTTTCTTTTTACTTTCATTGTATATACCGGTAAGTTTAGGTTTGCCATTATTTGAAGTAAAACTAATCACAACAGAGTAGATCGATGTGGAGGAGAAAACTGGGAGGTTTATTTCGGTAGCATTTAATCTGTGACTACTTCTAAACATTGGAGGGATTGCAGAGGCCCTTGAATTATTTAAGTCTTCATGGGATAAATTAGACATTGAGGTGCACATTGCAAAGTCATCAGTGTGAGGGCAGAACCTAAAGGGGTTTGTTTAATAAGCTGGAGCAAACATTCACAAGGATCAGTCTATGAACTAAGCCCTAGTACACCTCAGTGCATACAAATGGAAAAAAAACTGGCAAGGGTGCCAAATACAGTAACTCCAAAGAAGAAATTATGAAACCATAAAATTAAAATGTAAATAGGGTATTTTATAATCTCCAGGGTGATGACAAAACTGTCTTGGTGGACACTTTGCTATTTCCCAAGAGCAGAAACATGTCTTAATTTTCAAAACATAAATACTGGCTCAACTTCATAAAAATGTGCTTTAGTCCAAAATACACTGAATTTACCTAAAAATGACAAATATGTCTGTTTTTATGAATTAATAACATATATGAATAATAGCCTCTAAGAAGAAGGAATAGTTAGATAAAATATTTATCAAACTAATGATCACTATAAAATAATATTTTTCAAAAAAAGTAAGTATTCTACAGAAGGTCAAATAATATAGTAAGGAGACAAGAAAATAGCATGTAAAGTCTCATATTAATTTATTTAACTATGAAAATATAAACCAAGTATGCATACATAGATTGGTTGTAAAATGAGAAAAAATGGACTTCAGAGTAGAAAATTTGAATACTATGTTTTGACAATGCATTATCAGTTAAATCACATATCTGCTTATATTCGCATGTTTATTTCTCTCATTATTTAATTTTATTTTGGTTGCTTACTACTTGATGAGTTCATACATCTATACAAAATATTTTGATACTATCTACTCTCCTTTGCCCCACTTCTCCAGGAGCTCTGCCACGTGATTTCTTAACGTCATATCTTGCTTTTTCCTTTCTAACTCACTGAATCCAATGAGTCCTGCCCATTTGTGCATGGGTATAAAACCATCCGCTGATGCAGCCTTGAGAGGACCTATCCCTGAAGAAAATTGCCTCTTTTTTTTTCCTTAGCAGCCATCAATTTCCAATAGCTACCAGCTATGGCTGGGGCCTTGGGAGGCTCTCCTCCATCATGCCAGAATGTTAACTCTATTGACCTTGTGTCGGCAGAAAGAGTAGCTGGGAGTTCATAGCACTGGCTCAGAAGGGTATTTCAGCAGCCTTCCATGATTTCTGGCTCTTATAGTCTTTCTTCCCCCTCTTCCATGATTTTTCCTGAGCCTTGGGGTACAGAATGATATGGCTATCTCAACGGAAGCTGATAACCCCGCAGTCACTTATTCTCTGCATTTTGACCTGTGATTCCCTGTGTTAACCTTTGTGTGCTGTAATAAGAAGCCTTCTTGATAGGAAATGAGAGCTGCAATAATCTATGAATATAAAGGTAAGTATGTATAAGGCAGTTTGATGTCATGTCCATTTAGCAAAATAACAGTAATGGGCTATCTCAGAGGGCACACGGCCTTCCTCACTACATGCTCCTAGCTAGATTTTCTTACCTCTGAGAAGGCCTTAAATCCCATCGGAAATGTCTCAGTTACCCCACCCCATCATATTCATGTCACTATTGCACCAACGACCTAATCTTGCCAGGCCGGTCATTACTAAAGCATTCAGGATTGATAAGCTGGGTAGGACTGTTAATTCCCCCCCTCCCCCCAGTGACTTGCCTAGCACCTCTTAGGACTGTGAAATTTACTCAGCATGGAAGAAGTTTCTATATGAATACTTGCTTGATTTCTCCTTATCTCATGACTTGTGTCTGGTGTGTTCAGCAGCAGGGCCTTACCACTAAGTTCTGGTGAGTAACAGAGTAATAATAGTATCCTATATTGTTTTGAGGAGTCTCTAGGACTCCTCCGATCAACAGCCTGAAGAGAGGTATGCCAAACCCGATACCAGATTTTTTTTTTAATTAATTTATTCTTGTTACATCTCAATGTTTATCCCATCCCTTGTATCCTCCCATTCCTCCCCCCCCCCCATTTTCCTATTATTCCCCTCCCCTATGACTGTTCTTGAGGGGGATTATGTCCCCCTATATATTCTCATAGGGTATCACGTCTCTTCTTGGCTACTTGCTGTCCTTCCTCTGAGTGCCACCAGGTCTCCCCCTCCAGGGGACATGGTCAAATGTGAGGCACCAGAGTACGTGAGAAAGTCGTATCACACTCTCCACTCAACTGTGGAGAATATTCTGACCATTGGCTAGATCTGGGAAGGGGTTTAAAGTTTACATCCTGTATTGTCCTTGGCTGGTGCCTTAGTTTGGGCGGGACCCCTGGGCCCAAATCTGCCTATCATATTGTTCTACTTGTAGATTTCTAGGACCCTCTGGATCCTTTTATTTTGCTGTTCTCCCATGCGTCTCTCATTTAGAGTCCCAATAGGATGCCTTCCCCTCGGTCCCAGTTTCCTGGTAAGTGAAGGCTTTCGTGGGACATGCCCCTTGGGCTAGTATGCAGATATAAGTGAGTAGATACCAGATTTTTGTTTGATCACCTGTGTAGGGTAACCATACATATATAAGTGTTAACAACTCATGCAAAAAGAGACCACGAATTTTAAAAAGAGCAAGAAGGGGAATACTAAGGGTTTGGAGAGAGGAAAGGAAAGAAAAGAGAATGATGTGCTTATGTTCTACTCTCAGAATATAAAAGGAAAATGATTGTTTGATTTAAAATACATACGTATATAACATGAAGGCACATATATATTTATGTATGTATATATATTGCCCAGATGAGGCTAGCTTGGTGGGTAAAGATACTTGCCCAAGCCTAATAATATGGCTTCAATTCTCACAACCCATATAGTGAACGGAGAGCACTGACCTTATCAAGTTGTCTTCTAACCTCCACATGAGGGCATGGAGTACTCCTGAGTACACGAGTGACTGCTGTTTATATGTGAATATTTATAATTAGTATGTCTCTATATGACTTTTTAAAGTACTTTCTTGTTAACTGCCCATTTCCTAACCCTCTGCTTTGCCATAGCCTCCATTTTCCTTTCTTACTTATACAGTTTCCTGTGATTAAAGTGTATTTTAAAATTTAGAACAAATTCTGAATGAAATTGTGTATTTTCCTATAACAATAGTATAAAATATAACACATTATTATGGTCACAAAATATGTTAGTTTTCTTTTATTATTGTGTCTAGGATAATATTCATGGCATAATAGATAATTTAAACTGTATTCTATTAAACTAGCCCATATTTGAATAATCCTCTCATATTTCTAGTGTGGTTCTCTGTCCAATGCCACTGCAATTGTGAGAGCTTTTATGGGTTCTATATTTTACAAAAGGGTATTTTCTCATCGGATTTATTGTTCAACTGTAAGAATTGCTTTTCAGTGATGAACGCAGCCCAAGTGAATAAACATGCAAGGAAAGACTGGAAACTGGTTCAGTTTGCAACCCCCAGGACTTAGCTACAGAAACTATCACGAACTATTTTACTTTCTACTATTATAAAGCTGTATTAGTGAAAAAGACTAAACTACTTTATCATCATTCCTTTTGAATATGAGTATGGGATTTTTGCTGTAGCAGCAGCACTAGGAGTTGTGAGTAATAAAACTTGTCCTCAAAAGACAGGGACTTACACAGACATGTAGCTTGTCTAGGTGTTGGATGCCAGGTATGTCCAGGAACTCCTTTGTTGAAATGGGGCTACTTGAACATATTTGGGGAAAAGGATGAGGAAGATGGGAATATCCCTCTGAGAATGCAATACTTTAGTTCAGACATGGGGGTAATTGGGGTAAATAAAATGAGTATAGTGGAGAAAAAAAATAAAATGTACAGAAATGAAGGCATGCTTTGTGTTCTGTTTAACAGGCTAAAGACAGGGCTTTCCCTATTAGAGTTAAGGTGATGGGAGATAGTCACCACACCAGATTCAGCTGCTAGTGTGTTATTAGAAACAATATTGCTATTGCTCTTGCTACAGGGCTATTATAGTTACAATTAAATTTTATCAACATATGCATGAAGGCTCGAGAAATAGCTATCAAGCTTCTTGACTACAAATATGAGGACCACAGGCACTGTATTTATTTTCAAAGTCAGGCCTTCCGGTACATGCTTTTGTAAACCCAGCCTTGGAGATGTAAATATCCTTAGTGCTCAGCCAATCAAGCTGAATCCTCCAGTCAACAGGAAACTCTGCCATAGAAGCAAACCACAAACCAACCACGGTAAAAACTTGTTGTCCATTCCATGTAAAAATAGATTCCCCCCACAGGACCCCTGAAACAAAAGTGTATTGGGAAAACTCCAATTGTTACAGTCAGTCCCTGTAGGTTTACACTGACTAGGGTAAGCACATTCTTCTAGAAAGAAAACACAAAATCAAGTTCACAAGCTCTTATAATACCTTAATTTCCATCAGGATATATCTTAAGTCTTCCAGACTTCTTTGGTATGTAATTTTACTGAGCATTTGGAAGGTTTATTTCCATTTAAAACAAGGAAACATAACCTTTTATAATATTTTCTGTCAAACAAAATGTCTAGATTACACAGATGCACTTAATGAAATGCAAATGTCTTCACCACTAAGCTGTACTTTTAAATTGGTGGTAGCATGTCTTAAAAGTAAGTAACCACAGAAGAACATTGGTTGTTAGTGGTCATTTTTTCTTTTTCATTATTTCCGAAAGTAACACAACTGCCTTAGTCAGAGTTCCTATTGTTGCGATGAAAACACCATTACCAAAAAGCACGTTGGAGAAGAAAGGGTTTATTTGACCAATGCTTCCAGATCATAGTCTATCATTGGAGGAAGTCAGGACAGCAGCTCAAGCAGAGCTGAAACCTGGATGCAGGGGCTGATGTAGAGGCCGTGGGTGGTTGTTGTTTACTGGCTTGCTTCCCGTGGCTTGCTCAGTCTCCTTTCTCCTACAGCCCAGTCCGCGGATGCCAGCACCCTCGATGGGCTGATCCCTCCCCCACCCCCACTGATGACTAATTGAGAAAATGTCTAACAGATTGATCTCATGGAGGCATTTCCTCAGCTGAGGATCTTCCTCTCTGATGACCTCACACTGTGTCAAGTTGTTGCACAAAGCTAAACAGTGCAACGACCTTGTGGGTGAAATGGGCTGGTGTTATGGCAGGAGACTGAAAAACAGCAAGATCGGTATGGAAGAAAAAGCCTGTTGGCCGAACTTTTGGAGATTTCTCTAACAGAGACACATATAAGAGAAAGCATGCACCAAAAACAGCACACAGTATACAAATATGGATGGAAGATGGTAGAAAGTACATTAATAAAACATCAAAGATGTGCATGGCCTAGGAGCATTTTAGTTTCTAACATGTCTCTGCTTTTCCGCCCACTGACGTTCTTCTGTGTGCCCTTGTATGTCTTATTAGAATATCTACTTCTACCACTACTCACATGTCTCAGGTCCAGCCAATTGCTCTGGTGTACAAGAATATGGAATCTGGAAATTTCAGCTATTTCCCCCAGACTCCTGTACATAAGTATACTATTAGGAATGAGCTCTGAATGACATTGTTGACAACGGAGGACTAAAGACCTCCAAATACTCTGCATAACATAATAAGCACACTGTCATTATGGTCACGATCCACTATTTTGTATATTCTGGTACCAAAATGATAAAATAAAATTAGAAATATGTGCCAAAAGGACTCTTAAAACTTGAAAAATATTCTAAAGAAATTCTTAAATAATCGATGAATCTAAAAAGAACTCACAAGGAAAATAAGGAAACAGGTTGAGATAAATGAAATGTAACAAATTACATTAAACTCTTGGACTACAGTAAAAGTCAAGCTTTTTGTTTTACAGGTCGCCTTAGAAACAGTTCTGCTATTGGTTCTATTAGTTAATTGTGGCTGTGGTTGTTTGACTAAGAATGGCTCCTGTAGTCTCATATGTATAAGAAATAACAATACAAAGTTGTCAATGAAAATAAGGAAATAAATATTTTTGACCTTAAGTAATAGAGTGAATTCTAGATACCATCAAAAGCCCCAGCAATAGAAAGTAATAGTGAAACAATTTTTATTAGTTCAAAATAGAAAACTATTGCTTGAAAAGATGATATAAATTAAACACATTTTCAAATCCAGTATTTGATAGTGATTTAATGCGTAAAAAATATGAAGAATATTTTCAACTCAGAAATATACAGAAACTCAAATAGCACCTCATTCTGTAAAATGGAAATTATAAAGAGCACAGAAGGATGGGTGATTGAGAAGGACTTAATGGGAAATGCAAAAATAGTAAGTAAATCTCTTGTGTTACATTTAGAGCAATGGAAGTATTTAGTTTGATACCATAAACTATGGGTTCATTTTGTTAAACGTATGTCCAATCTAATATAATGCCAAAAGTCATGATGAAAGGTAATATAATGTATAGGTTTTAGTGGCTATCAAAGTTAAAGTGGAGCACATGTGAAGGAATTTTCTGATGGAGATTAGATACTCGTGAAAAACAGAAGTATATTAAAAACTACTGCACCTCCTACTGAAATTGGACTTGAATTTACAGTACAAAAATATGAAATAATGAATATGATAGAATGAATAAAATGAATACAGAACCAACCATCCAATTTAATAGTCTAAAATTATGGACAAAAATCTCCAAAGATGACATAGTAATAACCGGTTAGCACATAGATAAAAATATCACTAATTATTATTAAATTTCAAATAAAAATTGAAAAACATTTTTCATGTGCTAGAATAATTAGTATAAAAAGATGAATGTTAACAAGTGCTGATGAGGACGACAAGAACACAGAGCCTCATACATTACTAGTGGGAAAGGAAAATTATACATCCAGTTAGCAAAACAACTTAGCACCTTCTCAAAACCTTATCTTTGGTGCTGTTAAGTGGTCTAGGAAATATACTTGTGAATAAACATCCAATGAAAGTTGAAGCGTATATTCTTATAAACAACTATTCAGAAATGTTGGTATTATTTAAGTCGGCTAGGCAACAAATGGATAATGCAATGTAAAGCCCATTCAGTGGCATATATTTGTCCACAAAAAGATAAGATTCTGATGAATGCAACACTGTACAAGAACCATGAAGATTATGAATGGTAGAAATTTCACATGGTGTGAAATTCTAGTGAGATATTTGTATAAAACACTCAAAACAGTTTGGTGTACTGTAACTGCACAATGGTTTGGAAGTCGTATCTGTGTGCACCCTAATAATCTATGATGATGGCTATAGTTTACATAATTATATACTCAGGATGGCTATAGGATTGCCAGTGTAGTGATTTTGATTACGGCGTCAGTAAATTTTCTTTACATTACTTTGGGATGATAATCAAGACTCTTCTCAGTATTTTCCTACAAGAAATATTTCTTCTCAAAAATCTGAGTCTCTCGTTTTACTCTGAAACTAAGCTTTAAGAATCACACCTTATTTTACCACTGTAGAAGAAGAATGGAATAATATTTGCACCACAAACATAAAGATTTTGTCTGTATGTTACAGAGATATTTCAGTTGCCCTTCCACTGGCCTCAGGTCAAGCGTGGATCAGTTTTGTGAGGTGTCAAAGGAACCAAGAACCATAAATTAAAAAAGAAGTGAAAGTGCAAGTTTTTAGAGAATAAAATAGAAAATAACTGAATGCTCAAACTACTTACCGTATGTGTGTTGTTGTTCTGATATTTCCTCAGTAATCAGCTTCTCGCTTTCTCTGCCCAGGTAGACAGCCAACATTACAACATCTTTTCTCCAGTGGAACTCCACACTTCTCTGAAGAATATCATTTTCCTAAAGAAAATTTCAATTTTTTCTGTCAATACAGGATTTTTGTCTAGGATACTATGATTAAAATACTTGACGTATCCATTTTCTGTTGTCTTAGTTCTGCAGGGACTCATTAACACTGCAAAGCAGCATTACCCATTATACAGACTGACCAGATTCTACTTAGAAATCCATGTGTATAAACATCTACATATATATGCATGCAACACAACGAAAGAAAAAAGAAGTCATGAATCTGAAAGAGAACAAAAAGAGAAATTTGGGACAATGTGGTGGGGAGGAAAAGGAAAGAAGATATAATGTGATTATAATAAAGCCTCAAAAATAAAGAAAAACAAAAGAGAAGTTTTTTACTCCCATATATAATATCCGGATGAATACCAGGAACAGGAAACCACAACCCAGCAGCTCTATGTTTTACTAGCAGTAGAGTTGCAGTTCTTCCTATGACTTCCTATGACCAGGGACTTTGAATGCAGTTATCTTAATTGTAGAATGTTATGTGAAGTTATGAGTGGACTAACTTCCAGAATTCTTTGTCTTCTGGCTGATACATTTGCTCTCATTATCAAACACTTCTCCTTCATGGGTCACACGAAGTAATCATAAGCCCATTTTCTAAAATGTTTTCAACTAATATGTTGGCTTTAAAACAACCTGCAATGTATTATTATCAATGTTCATCAAATCGCTATTATCATCTTGACCCCAGCAAATTATACTTGCCACCAATCTGTTGGTTATTAATTTAATAAAAATTTAAGACTGTTAATGGTGCACTTTACCCCTGGAGGACTCATTTGGCTGGAGATAAAATAAGGGCTAGTCATAAGAATGAAAATGCTTCTGGTTTAGTGCATAAAGAGAAATGTAAACTGTTTTTGGAAGGAGACGGGGTTCTTTAAGGGGGAAAAAACTGACTTTATACTAACACAATTTGGTGGTCAAAAAAAGTGTACAAGTTCTGGCATTTTGTTCAGAATATATAAGTCTGTCAGAAACTAACTACAATAACATATGATACATTATAACATAGAAGTATAAGTTCTTTATGATGAATATATACAAGTGTAATATTCACTAATATAACAAAATTTGATTTTTTTACATAAAAACAGAATTTTCCCATAATTTTAGTTGAGTGGCATGTGACCTAGATAGCGTGTAGACCTATCACCTGAACACTTGGAAACTTTTGAGGAAATAAAAGGCCTCAGTTCTCTGAAACAATTAACTTTCCACTCTTGAAGTCACTTTTACATTTTGCTATTGTAGGAAAAAAGTTCCATCAATCTGATGGATATATAACTGATGAAGAATTAGTTTATCACCACCTCTCAGTGATACCACTGAGAGTGGAAGTTGGCAACATGGCCTGTGATCTACAAATCACCACACAGCAAATAGTCTCAAAGCTTGAAGGCGAAAACTGAATTTTCTTCACACACACACACACACACACACACACACACACACACACACACACACACGTGTCAGTGTGTATCTCAGGTATTCAGGGTGGATTAGCTAGCAAATTAAGATCTGCAGTAGTTAGCCTTTCTCTTTGTTGCTCTAAAATACATGACAAAAGAAGCATGAGGATGGAAAGCTTTATTTTGGCTCACAATGTAAAGAACAGCCCATGACAGAGGGGAGATCATGGACGCAAGCACTTGAGGTGACCAGGTCATAGGAATGTTGCTGCTCAGCTCACATTTTCCTTTTAATCCAGTCCAGGACTCTAAGCCATGGAGTGGGGTCTTCCACATTTAAGATGAGTCACCTCACCTCAACAATACCAATCGAGAACCTCCCTCACAAACAGGATCAGGAGCCTGTCTCCTAGGTAAAGCTACATCTTGTCAAGTTGACCACTGATATTAACCATTACCGTGTCTCTTTAAGTGTTTGCTGTCAACACCCTGCTCATCCCTCAATCATAAAGCTGGCTGGAAGTAGAGGGACGAAGGAATATTTCTCTTCCGAGATTCAGGTCTGATAAACAGCATTATGTGGTGGCTGATGACACTGGTAGTTATTCAAATCGTGAGTCTCACACAGGTTTGCTTTAGTGAATTCAAGACTGTGGCTCTTCACAGAGCAAATGACTAAAGAAAAATTAGGGCAGGGTACAACAACTATTATTTCTGTCAAGCTATGTATATCACTGCATTTAGGCTAAAGTTCCCCGACCTTTTAAAAACTTAATACTTTAGGTCAGGTAACTAAAGTTTTCCAGAAACTCTCCCACACATTAAAAGGTGATTGACACCATTCCTGAAATGGTGCTCCACTCCTGAGGTGCAATTAACATTCCTTCCTAAGGGTGGATTAACCAGTGGCTCCTAGAAAACAAAATGCCCCTAGTTAAAGAATAACTGCTAAAATCCCTTAGTAAATCCTCTGCTTCAACTAGTCCTAGGAGAAAATGCAGTCAGCAATGATGACAGTCTCGTTTAGAGAATTGACAGTTAATGTGATCAGGAAAAATAGGAATATAGAAGTTATTCTCAATAAACTGGTATCATAGCACCTTCACACATACATTGATAGCTCTTTTTTCAATCTGGAATAAGAACAAATGTGTTTACAAAATTTTAAAGAGCTTTTCCTGTTTATTTTCTGAAGCTCCACCAATCACAACTCACAGTTACACAAACAAAGAATAAGAGAATGCTAGTTGAACAACGACAACAAAAATCAATTAAAGGAAATAATTTCCAACCACACATGTGTCCACAGTTTATTATTATTTGACATGACAAACTAACAACTGAATAAATATTTTTACTGAAAACTGGTATTACTGTGAATCAAAAATAACCTAGAATCATAAACCTGGCATTTATCCATAATAATGATAATGATGATGATAATAATGTGTAGCAAAAAGGCAGAGAAAGAAAAGGAATTGAAATATACATTCCTGGATTGATTGCTAAATATAAATTTAAATTTGGATTTTAATTTTTTGAAACCTACATAGAAATAGGAAATACGAGCAACTCGTATATATTCATAGGAAGATTTTACTCAATGTAATTACCATCAGTCATTTCTTTCCTGTGTTCTCCCTGAAGTACTGATAAAAGTTGAATTGAAATAGAAAGAGTGAAATTAGTTTCCTGGGCTAAAGACTGATGACTGTAACCACTATTGATTTGTTTTGTGCATTGCTTTGCCATTTATTTGAGTTTGAGTTCAAAGCAAATAATATAGATATATATGATTTGGAGTTGAAAATATGTCTTTTTTCTGAAGATTAACAAAGGAGAAACATACAACTAAAATGTTAGAAGTGCGAAGCATGTAAGCAATAGGGAAGGGTGGAGAGGTTGCTAATGCAGTTAGCTCTGAGAGCAGGGACAACCCCACAGATAGTCTAAAACCTACTGATTTTGACACATTAATAAACGAATCTTGTGACATGCCATGTGGCTTTTGACCAGGCATACAGTGCCGAGCGTTAATTCTTGCATATATAGTAGCCTAAAACCCAATGAAAAAGCAACTGGTTACCCTCATACCTGTCATGCCTCTATTATGCCATTAACACATCTTGTTGGAAGGGTCAGAACTGTGTGACTGAAGGTCCGCAGCTGGGAAGGACCACTAACAGTTTTTCTGACCTAGCAGTCTGCAGAGCACCTTCCAGAACTAGGCAAGGTAGCAATAGGAAGCTTCAAGTTGAGTTCCAGCTTAATTTCTCTGTGTCGTGTAACTAAACTAAGTGATATCTTCAGCAATAAGGTCTTAGCAGGTAAGTTGTGCTGAACAATAGCAATACCCTCTATTATTTTAGGGACCCCCTAGGGTCTCTCTAGCCAACAATTCATAGGAACATATCCCACACTTGGCACTGGGATTTAAATTTCATAACCTTTGGCTTCTGGAATCAACGTTATTCAATCACCATTATTTTGTTCATTCTTTTATAATAGAATTTTAGCTAGCTTAAAAAGTAATAGGTTTTTGTAGAATTTTTATAAATCCTTAATTTTATCTACCCTCTCTCCTACCCCTTCTCCACCACCAGTGCCACTTTAATTTTTCGTTCCCAAGTATTCCCTCTCCTCGCTGTGACTGTGCCTGTCTGTAGATTCCAAGAGCAACAGACAAGGCTTTATTTAATCTTATGCCTATATTACATTCTTAAAAACAACTTTTGACTTTTGTTACCAAAATAAGAACAGGATACAAGGTATTATGAGTAGATTATAGGTTGGTGGTATAGCATATGTTTAACATGTACAAGGCTCTGAGTTTGTACACACATACACTCACGCATGCACAAGCATATACTCACACTCCTCTCTCTGTCTCTCTCTCACACACACAGTCACACACACTCAGCTTATATTTTCTGAGGAATTCTTTGTTTGTTTGTTTGTTTGTTTTACCATTTTTGGACCAAACAAAAGGACTTTTGCATCTTCTTAAAGTGACCAGCAGAATTTGTTTACCAGAGGGCCTGTCAGTTGTGAACTTAGTGACAGACAGTAGACACGCTGTGGCTTGAAGGGATAGACTTTTATTTGATAGGTTTAGCTAGATGCTCGAAAGCCAGTAGCCATAATGCATTTGATTAAAAAAAAAAAAAGACTCCCATAGCTTTCTCTTTACACACACACACACACACACACACACACACACACACACACACACACACACACACCTTGACTGCAAAGGAGAATTCATAAGAAATCATAAAACAAGTAAAAGCAAACATTGAAGATATTTAACAGGAAACATGATTCTTATTGAGCTTCGAAATTGCTTTGTTAATTATTGATGTCA
Organism: Acomys russatus; assembly: GCF_903995435.1. Lineage (NCBI taxonomy): Eukaryota > Metazoa > Chordata > Mammalia > Rodentia > Muridae > Acomys > Acomys russatus. Next base: position 32,035,409 of record NC_067158.1, read on the forward strand.
TTAAACATGCTGGGAAGGGACATGGCTACATGCAGAGAGACTAGCATGTCAGTCTGAGCAAACTACTTTAGCTAAGATTTCATTCTCTAAGCTATGACTGGTAAGAATTCATCTGTATTCTTAGTCAAGCTCAGAATTTTTCCCCTACTCTAGCAATATTTTCCTTTCCACCCTCTGCAAACCGCATATAAACCTTTGTCTGTACCCTTAACCTGTCATTATGGATAATTTTTCCTAAACTGTCATCTAATTCATGAATATTCTCTTCATTTGTATCTAGTCCACATTATCACATTCAAGATTTTGATATACGTATTCTTGAGGGTTAGTCACTACTAGGTATGCTTTGAGGTGTTAAAGTTTGGACTTGTCCTGGCATAGTTTTTATCCACAGACCCAACCGTCTGCATTAGTGAATTCTGAGACCTCAGGAAATTCCCAGTTCTTATATTTTCCATATGTAAATATGAAGAAAATGGCATGTCACAGCATCATCATACGAGTTTATATTAGTATATTTCTTCTGAAATGAAGATGCTATAACTATAATTGCCTAAAGATTTAATTAGGGATAAACCATTGACAAAAATCACAGATCTGGAAAGGCTGGGAAAGAAAGCTTATTATAGAGAAGGTGAGAGGGAAGGGAGAATCTTAGAGACATTTTACCACCTGCTGATTAAGACGAGTACATCAAAGCTACTCTCAAGGTACCTTGAAGTTAAAGCAGCCATCGGCTGATAAATCTGTGTCTAATCCTGGAATGACATTCATATACTTGCCACACTCAGGTATTGGCTAAGAGAATGGCCTTGGGAAAAGTGACTTCCATAAAAATGAAAGTCCAGTTCTGTTCTCCTTAGTTAAGTAAGCAGCTCTGTTATTAGATGCCTACAAGTCACACGTTCACAACCACTACAGTGCAAAGTCTGCATGCATTAAGCAATATCCATAGGGCATAAAACAGAACTCTCTGTTTGATGCTTAGTGCTGCCTATTATTATTTATGAATTAGCAAGATTGCACTGCCACACTGGCATATGGTTACTCAGCCTGCTAATAAAAAAAGAAATGTTCCTCTCTGGCATTATCAATGTTTCTATATAGCAGCTTCGTAGGGACTGTTCCATTCCTGTGAGATGTAGGGCATCATCTGTCATACCCCTTAAAAGATCTTTTCAAGTCTCTCCCAAAGTCCAGAGAGCAATCAGAGTAGGCCAGGCAGGAAGAACAGGATGAAGATGGTAGATAAAATTAACTTTGTCCCTGTACATTTGGGAGTAGTCAACTGGTGATATCTACAAAATATACTTCTTCCCTTCATGAATACTAAAGTCCACAATTTCAGATAACTCTTGTCATACAAGGACAAAGCTGGCTAGCAAGCTAATAATGGACCTGCTTATTCACTCTAACCTAAAATTTCCTCTTCTTGTGAGAAAAATTACAGTAAAGAAGAAAGTACTGTAGAACAGCATGCAACAACTATGCTTTCCACCTCCTAGTACTTTTCAAGACCTTATACCTTATATGCTTTTTCTGGATGGATATGCTTAGGAAGTCTTCATGTTGCAATTAATAGGACCATCATGGTGATTCTAGACCATAGGAACAGTGCCGTGAGCCACAGTCAATAGCAATATGGAGACAATGGTGATGAGAATATTTCTATGGAACCTACGCTGGCAGTGATTCTTACTGAATGTTGGGAAATGATTGTAGAAAATGAGGTTAGTACAGGAGTTTGAGTGTTCAGAAGTGACTACACAAGGGTCGACGGGGCAAAGAGTAAATCTTCCTGCTGTCCTTATGTGCCAAGGAACAAATTCTACATGACACTCAGCAAGGAAACACTGAGCCTGTAAAACAGAAAACACAATGAGCAAGGAAGCTGCAGGATGAAGAATGCCAAAAATCTCTCTTATAGCTGTCTCTGCTCTCTTCATATGCTTGAGCAGGGGTGTGTTATCTGGCTCTCTGAAATGTTTTTTAAATATACTTATTGAAGGTATTGGGGCTGCTGTGCCATGGCTTCTACTAACCAGAAGAATATGACAATGTTTCCTGAGATGGTTTCTAATTTCTGCAGACACTAAAGATTTCTAAAATAAGTGTTTTATCCCTTTCAGTTCTGTGATTCTTATTTTCAATTCTGGAGGTGGAGGAATAACTACTGCTATATATGAAAAGTGAAAATCACAAATCAGTGAATCGCTCTTAATTGTAGTCTCATCAACAGGAGGTTAAGAAAAAAGCTGGATCCGGGTTAACAGTGTGAAGCATGCCTTTGATTTACTGTCTTTGAAAGGAATAAGATATATTTTTCAAAGTTGTGTGGGAAATAATCACCCAGGTATATCATTTTCATGCTACAAAACACTACTTGGCTATCAAGAATGGCTTGAGTTTGTAACGAAAGCAATCGTGAATAGTTAAACATCAAATCATAATCAAGAACATGTGTGGGAATTACACAGCATCCCAAAAGAAGGGGTAACTAAGTGGGCAACACCAGACCTTAATTTTATGGCTCATCCCTGACCACAGTATGGGTGTGATTTGTTTGCCTCATTCATTTTCCCCTTAAGGACATAGCAATATCATACTTGCCACCTTTCCTGGGGGAACATGTGAACAAGCTTGATCAGTGAACATTTCCTTATCTCCCTTTGACCACACTTGACTGCAGCTAAAATGTCAGCCTCCTCATCCCAAACCCTAGTAATCATAAAATATCCAGGATACATGTCTATTTATTTCTGATGAGCACACTTTACCTGGGTTCCTGGATTTAAAGAAACATATAGAGAGGTCAGGCAGAGCAGGATGAAATTAAAACAGGAGATCCTGTTAGCAACAGGATTCCTAATAATGTCTCCTCTTAAGTGGAAAGGCTGTTATATAGAATTTTTTTTATTTTTCTTTTTAAAAAATATTTATTTATTTATTATGTGTACAGTGTCTGTCTGCATGTACACTTGCATGCCAGAAGAAGGCATCAGAACTCATTATAGATGGTTGTGAGCCACCATGGGGTTGCTGGGTATTGAACTCAGGACCTTTGGAAGAGCAAGCAATGCTCTTAACTTCTGAGCCATCTCTCCGGCCTCTATACAGAGTTTTAAAACTCATTATCTTGAGCCTGGATAAGTCACATCTGAGTATCTCTATCAGATACCTTAAAAGTCGGTAGAAACAGGATGCAAGAGATAAGCATGATTGGACAACTTAAGTACCATTGATGTCTCATACTTTAGTCATGATTCTAAAGAACTAGTGATAAATAAGGTATGTATGAGGATATAAATACAACCACATCCACCCAAATGTATACTTGTGTGTGAATACACTACAGATTACTATGTACATAAACATATATTATTTACATTCATTTAAAAATATATTTAAATATTCATTTAAAATACTTTATAAATATGACTAACATGTGCATATATTTATATAATAAATCTACGCATATAAAGAGATTAATGTCAAGCATTGTATCTCAAGGTTGGGGAGGATGAGAAGTCCTCAGTCTTCTATATGCAAACTGGTGATATGGAAAGCCTATGGAATACTTGAAACACTTTTATATTTGAAGGGCCAATATTAACCAACACAGGTCAGTGTTATAGTTAATCAGACCCAGGGAGCTCCAGTTCCTCCAGCCATAGTGAGATGGTACCTTATTGTGTAGCCGAGACTGGCCTTAATAGCGCTTCTACCAAAGACATCTGGGTGCTAGAATTATAGAAGTGTACCATCTTGACCAATTTGGATTTTTAAAAATTATTTTTGAATTCTTAAATATACAATTTTACTGTAAAATTAAAATATAAGTTCATTATTGGATAGGTTATACACATCTTCACCTAACCATGTATATGTGCATGCACACACACACACACACTAAAGGAAAGGTGTATATGTGTATATGTATATAATTTAAAGTTGTGCAGTGTGACACATAAAATTCAGGAATGAGTCAATAAATAGTCATTGCTATTATCATTTTTAGTACTATTGGTTTTCTTGTTGCTTTATTTGACATGACATGTTTTTGAATCTGAGACTAAATCCTTCATTATGGATTATGGATTTTCCTGAACTCTGCAAGGCATTTGGGACATATTCCTTCTGGCAATTTTTTGGTCCAGTTCACTTATACTGTTTCTTGATTTCTAGTACCAGAGTGAGAAGGACTGCAGCTCCCCGGCAGCCTGTCACTCACTCTTGTGACTCAAATTCAAGTACAATAAACCAATCATCATAAATTCTGCTTAGACACAGACATCCATCAAAGCTGATATAGGACTCCAGAATTCTGATTATTACCTAATTCTCCCATCATAATTAATAGAAGTGTTTAATGCTTTATTCAATAACATATATGTTTGGTATCTGAAATAGCTCATCTAATCGAATATAGGTATCACAACTACCTGTTTCTCATTGATAATGCAACTAGGTATTGGAGAGGTTAATATACTGAAAGTAAAATCAAATCACTTGGGTAACTGAAAGACATTGGGTTTTAAGCAAAGGTTGTCATCTGTCCAAGTTTTATCTCCGTATCCTTCCTTTTGCTTTATCCTCATGGTGTCACCTTGAAGTTAAATCAAAGCCAAAGAAGCCACTTGTTCCCTTAGCTGCTTCCTGCTTTGTGTTGCTTCCAGCTTCTTATATTAACGATGCCTATTTTAAACCTTGTGTTTTGGAATTGTCTAGGGAATATTCTTTAGTTCCTCAGATGTTCCCTTCCATTTACATTTCTGTTTGCTGAGTAATCAGTTGTACCCACAATGTGTGTGTGTGTGTGTGTGTGTGTGTGTGTGAATACTACCAACAATACACAAGCATAGCTTTTTATAAATCACAGGCCTGAATCAAAGCTTCCTCAGTTCACACCTTTGTGTCTATACTTCATTTCTCTCTACCTACTGGGAATTGCTGAAAAGCTTTCCAAGATGCCAAAGAAGATTTGTTCTCTAAGTTTGCTCCTATGATCCTAGTAGCAACATGTAAAACTTGTAAGACATATAAACTGTTGGATGCTCTCTAGACCTCCTACATCAGACACCAAAAATAGGAACCTCCAGATAACTCTAGTGCACTTTCAAAATCAGAATTTAGTCCCCGGTACCCAGCCCACATTCACAGCGACCTACCCCTTAGTATAATCTGTTCCTGCTTCCAATTCATGAAATTGTGACTTACACATTTCTAAGCTAGGCTAGTGAAAATTGAATGCCTCCATCAATTATGTGCTTACAGTAAAACCAGGTCTTGTATGAGTGCACATAGAGAGCATGTGAGGGACAAGAGAGGCCGTTTGGCTGTCTAGTTCCTTGAGCCCTAAAAGAAATTGATAGGTGGAAAAATAAACTCACAGACTGTGGAACACTTACAGTTTGAAAATACACAGGATTTGTTCCTGTATCAAATTATAGTGTATGAGCTTGGTTGCTACTTACTTTCTAAAATGAAATTTGGCATTTCCTTTGTAGTTTCTTAAAGAAAGCGACAGGTCAATATGAAAAAAAAAAAAAAAAGTAGAGAAAATAAATCCTGGAGCCATTAGAAAAATGTAATGATGGGGTAATATAAATGACTTGAGGCAGCAGAGATACAGGCTAGTACTTTAAGAACACCAGATGCCATGAGAAGAGGACTGTTTAACTTGGAAGCAGTCAACAGAGTTAAGCTCAGCCTAAATACTACAGGTTTTATTTGTCCACCTTTCAAAAAATAACCCAGTGCTTTGGGTAGGAAATATTGTTTTAGTATTGCACAGACAAACCAGGACTAGTCAGATATATAAAGAGGAACTACCTTTCTCTGCACGGTGGCAAGCACAAAATTATTCTTAAAATTGCTGCTGCTGGTGGTTGGATAAATTCTGTAAGTTTGCATTGTAACCACCCATTCTGATGTTTATTTTCTTATAAATAAGCAAAGACATTGGGAATGGTCCAGTTTGGTGCTCTGGTTAGTATCTACTAGGTTCTCCCCTCCTTCACAGGCTACCTTGATCAAAAGGATTGGCAGGATGACTCTCATCAGAGAGTTATCTTTATTTTGCACCAGCCATTGGGCATATTATATGAATGCATTGAGATAGCTATGCTAAAGACTGGGGCTTCTTTCTTGACATCCTGAAGGCACAGCCAGAGTTATTGGTAGCAGGCATTTAGCAGTCACAAGGTTGGATGAACCATGCTTCCTTGGGCTAAGGGCGGGACCGTGCCTTGGTGGTGTTAATACTGTGCCTTGTGATAATAACCAAGGCCATGATTGGTCCAAATTGCATGGTGATTGTGATTGGTACAAAGCAGCAAGGCTGTGATTGTTTCTAAGTGAATAGTTGTGATTGGTCTGGACAAGTGCCTATGATTGGTCCATTCATCTCTTCTCGGGTTACATCAATAGGCATCTCAGGCTCTCAGTGAAATGAACGGACAATGTTCACCCGTGCCTCCTCCCTTGATGTTGCCGCATGAAGTACATTGAAGGTTTTGTTTTGTTTTGTTTTGTTTTGGACTGGTCCTTCTTTTCAGTAGTGCAGGACAGTCTAGAAAAAAATAAGCAGCAGCAGTGAGGGAGGCCAGTGGAAGGTGATTATTTCAGTGCCACAGTTGGGAGGGCAGTGGCAGATGATACCTGAACAAGCTGCGGTGTCCCATTTCCTCCAGCCGCATGCATCCCTAGGCTCGTGCTCTGGTGTACCTAGTGAGAACTCAGCAGTCACTCTTTTGCTTATTACCAAGGCAGAGTGACATTTGCTATTTACCTGTAGATGTGAACCGAATGTCTTTCACACCCACTCATTGACTTGGGAGTGAATCTCAGAGATGGAACTTGAAAAACAACTTTGAGATTGAGAGAAAGTCATTAAGGAGTAGTTTCGGGAGTGAGCAAAGCCTCCATCTGCATGTTCATGAGTCTTCAAATTGTAAACAAATGAGAGAAACAAGACTGTTTCTAGCCCAAAATATCAGTGTTAGTAGTATGTTTTTAAAGTATCTCCCTTTAGAGATGGGCTTGAGTCAGTCTTCTATCCTAAATGGCTCACTCATTTTCAGCTTTTATGTAGAGAGAAGCATCATTTCCTCCATCGCACTTCCTTCTCCCTCTCTGATTGTCCTCCTACTCAGTCTTTCCATGGTTTTCTATCATCACATCTTTTCAATATACCATTCAAACCTAAGAATTTCCTTCTACCATGGGCAGCTTATGGAAAAGACATTAATGAGTGAAAGATTTAATTCACTTGTAAATTGTTCATTACTCTTATGAGAAAGAATCTTTTTTCTTACCAGTTTCATCACTAAAGATACATTGAATTGCTTTATAAAATTGCAGGTAGTTCCTGCCTCACATCTATGTCTGTCAGATATATACTTGGCCAGAAGGCTGAAGATAATGCTCCAACTTTATAGAGAGTTTTGGGTGACGGTTCAGGTGGCAAACTGTCTCTGTAATTTTTTTCATCTTGAAAGCTGCTAACTTGCACTTCCGGTTCACTCAGGTAATTAAGTTTTATTCCTTCTTAAGTCTCTGCTGGGGTTGAAGACCAGATAGTTTAGTTTTACAATTAAGCTTGGCTGTTTAGGGGTTAAGATGTTTTGGGGTTTAGTTAGATGTTTTAAGTTGATAGAGGTGAGATATGATAGATACTGGTTTACATTCAGAACTTTACACTCACCAAAGTTAGGAAAGATATTTCCTTAAAGGTTGTCAAATTTAAATAGCCAAATTATATACTCCAGATTGTTTCATGATTCTTCTTGCTCTATGTAGTTATTTTATTTATGTGCAATAATATAAATGTATATGTAAAAAAATAAAAAAATAATAAAAATTTAAAAAATCATGGAAAGCTGTCTTTAATCTTTAATTATAGGAACAATTCAATATTTGTAATGATTTAACATCTTTCAGTTTCTGAAATGAATTTTCTGATCCTTTCTAGGCTGGGAGGAGACTGTGCAATCCATTGCCTTTAATTCAATTCATCAAATAACACAGCGTGTGATACACACACATCCTGATGATGGAAGTAGGAGACAATTGGCTCTAGAGCGAGATTGGCATGCCTTTGCCAGAAGCTGGTGGTACATAAAAGAGAGGTATTTTATCTCTCTAATAATAATCATGATGGCCAATATTTATAGAAATCTTCCATTAGGTACAGCTTAGCAGCTCCTTCAAGTTTATTACAACCACATGCAAATGCACAAATAGTTTGTTTTGCAGAGGAAGAATCTGAGCCACAAAGAGGTCAGCCAACTAGATAAAAGAACACACAGCAGGTGAGTATAAGACCAGGATTCAAAGCCAGGCAAGATGTCTCCAGAGTTTACTCCTGTGATGTTCTTTTAAATGCAGGCTGAGGATAATAATGTTGTTGTCCATTGGGCTGTTAACCAGATGCGGAGAAACAGAGGTGACAGGATCCACAGCTTGACCCATGATGTCCCAATACTAAATAAGCATTCATTTACAGAGCCAATGTAAGGAACCTCCTGGAATACAACCAAATAAAGAGCTAAACTGCAAGAATTTAATAGAAATGCTAAAAAGTGGTCAAGGATTTTGAGGGGATTTGGAAGTTGGGAGCACCTAAACATGAAATTATGTAATTAAAACCACAGTCTGTGATAGCAAGCTTTTATACATTCTCTTAAAATTCCAAAAACTGAAATATTAATAAATTTATTTTCTCACTCCTTCTTGGACATTAAAGTGCATGCTGTTGTTTCTCTGATCCTTAACAGTAACAATTCTTATCAGAAGTGAAGTCACTTCTCTTTTTACTCTGATTGATGGAGAGATTAGCACCTTCTCTGTAACAGACACTGCACAAGTCCTTAATGCAGTCATCCAGTCTTCACAACTCTGAAACAATGTTCCTCCTAGCCCAGCATAGAGTATAGCATTTGCCTTCAGTCTGCAGAACTGGCCTTAAGCTTGCTCTTGCCAGAGAGCCAGAGGTATTTTTAAAGGAGATCTTCCTCATTCAAATGGATGCCTCTTACAGCACCATCAACAGAGAAAATTCTATCTATCATCCTACAGATAACCTCTCCCATGTGTCTTCGTTTATTTATGAACATGGCAAGGTGCTTTCCTTTCTTAACTCGGTGTGTACGTCTCCTGGGAAGAGAAGCACCTTCTATGCTCCTTGTGTTTGTAACTACAGAACGGCAAAGGGTTTAGTGTGCTGCTTTCCCCCATTTCACCTAATTCCATGGGGTTTGATCCTGGGATCTGGCTCCCAGGCCTCGAGGCAGTGATTTTGATGGAGCGAGTCCAACATTAGAACTGTGTGTAGGACTCACATACTCAAAATGCCTTCCTTAGCATCTCACAGTCCTGTGTAGGCCACTCATAAGATACAGACACAGGAAGCTGAGGACTCCTCAAAACTGCCTGTATGTTGTGTTTGCCAGAAGCCTCATCCAGCTTGCCCCTTCAGGCTCAGACATAAGGAAGTCTTGCTAACTTACACCTCTTCAAAACACAGACGCCTGTTCCTCCCACAGATTGGCTTATTCTCTGCTGATTCTTCTTACTCTCCCTTTCATCTTAGGCTAAAATTAGGTCACTTACTTCCAGAAGGGCATAGTTTTCCTTCTCTCTTTCCCATTTCTAGGTTGCTAGCAATAAAAATAATAAAAGCCTCCATCTTTAACATGAAAGCTATGGGGAGTCTGAGATTCTCTTTTTACATCTGAATCACAGGCTCCCTGGAGGCGGTATAAGGCTTGCGTTCTGTAGCTAACATTGTCTCCAGACACAGTCATAGAACAGAGCGTTACTGTTAGAACCATTTTAAGTATGTGGGTAGGTTAATTTCAAAAGGCTTCAGTTGAATGCCTAAGGCCATATAATACCACAGAGGAAGAGAGTCAGAGAGAGAGAGAGAGAGAGAGAGAGAGAGAGAGAGAGAGAGAGAGAGAGAGAGAGAGAGAGAGAGAGAGAGAGAGAGAGAGAGAGAGAGTACTGAAACACTTAAGCCTGGGAAGACTGTTTGCAGGCATAGACAGGGGTAGAAGAGTTAGGACTTGAGCTGCACAGATCTGGCTGGAGAGTGTGACCTGTAGAATGCAGTCTCTGGCACCCGTGTGCAATATATACATGGTCCTAGCTAAGGTGAATAGGAGCATCCAAAGAGGAGAGAAGCAATTGTGCTCTTTGACACCCAGTCCTGCCTCTTCCTTGGGTCACAACTGAAGAGGCCCTTGTGTAAAATGATCCCTCTGTTTATTTTCTATTTCTAGAAAACAGGCTTTCTAGTATTTTGTACCATTGAGGGCAATCTTTGTCAGTGACATCCTTTCTCACTATCTTTACCATGGCTAACTTGCAGCTTCTACAAAAATGTACACTTACCTGTCCCTCACTCTAAGGAAAACAGCGAACATGACATGATTACTTTTTATTTCACCGTGCCCAAAGTAAAGTGTTCATTGCCTTTCTCCATCCCACTCCTTTCTCCATTCCACTCGGCCTATAATCCTCTCTCCTCCTCTCTACCTGTCTAATTGCTTTTCTATTATTATGAAGAGTCACCATAACCAAGGCAAGTTAATGCAAGAATCATTTATTTGGGTGCTTGCTCACAGCTTCAGAGGGTTAACCCATTCACCTCATGTGGGCTTTTGAAACTTCAAGCCTACTGCCACTGACACACCTTGTCTTAACAAGGTAACACCTACTCCAACAGGGTCACAACTCCTAAACCTTCCCAAGTACATCCGCTGCCTGGTAGGTAAGCATTCAAATATATGAGCATCTAGTAGTCATTCGCATTCAAACCAGTACACTATCTCGGTCCTTATCTCCCACTTTCCAGGCTTACATAGTTTTGTTTTGTTTTTTTTTTTTTTTAATGTCCTGATTTTCTGGTTGACTACTAGACCAACATTACTTCTTGAAAAAAATATTTGATGACTTTAGCTATGACTGCTGAAATTTTGGTACATTTTTACTCTCAGTTTCTGGGCAGTTGTGGTTGTTATTATTCCATTTCTTCTAACCATTTTTTTTTTTTGTTCCAAGTGGTATGCTTCCTATTTCTTCTTTAATCTTTTAACTCTGTGTGTCCGTGTGTTGTTGGATGACTATTACTCAGGTGGGAATACCACTCTATCTCCCCTTTATCTATTTATCTTTCTGCTGCTTCCCCTAAATGTCTGCTAGAACTAAATCTACTGTTTTACTGTAAATATTTATAACATCTATTTTCTCTCTTGAAAATATTATCCTGTTGCTATAGTCTTTATGTTAAATGCTCCCAAAGGTCCATATTTTAAAAGTTTAGTCTCCAGGGTGATGCTACTAGGAAGGATAGAAACTTTAAAAAGTTGGATTTGGTGGAAGATTTTCATTCTTGGAAGTATGTTTTCTGAGATGACTGTAGGAGTTTTAGCTAAACTTCTGATGCCCACAGAGTGTAGAGCACTTACCTGGTATGTTCACAATGTTCCATCCTTGGCATGAAAAGCAGAGGGTGGCACAAGGACACCTCCATGTCTTCCTCTTTTCCCTTGATCTCTGGTTCTTAAGGCATGTAGATTTGGTCTAACAAGTATTCTATCTATTGGACATCAATAAAGGTGCCAAACAATATTATCCTGATCTCTGAAACTACAAAAATCTGAGCCAACATAAATGTTTTTTCTCTGTAACTTAACAATTTCAAGTGTTTTCTGATTATGACAGAAAGCTAAGAAACATGTCCTCTCTCTCTCTCTCTCTCTCTCTCTCTCTCTCTCTCTCTCTCTCTCTCTCTCTCTCTCTCTCTCTCTCTCTCTAATAAGGGTTCTTCTTGAAGATTAACATCAACTAAAATATGTATTTCCCTTATCTTTTTCTGGTTTTGTTGAAATTAAAATGAAGATGTATGTAATTGTTCCCTAATGTTGTCTGTATTCTTAGTAATTATAACAAGGTATTTCCTGCATGTATTTTTGGGGATATGCATCTTTATGTTTCTCTTTTCCACCATTGACTTTCTTAGCGCAATTCTCAGTAGTAAGCGCATTAGATTCTTCTATCTATGGATAACTCTGACCATATTCTGCTTGTGCATATTCTTGAAAATTCTGTTGCAATTTAAAGAAATTTGGCTATAAAGTTTTATGAATTTATGTAATTATATAGGATAAATATTGAGGGGAAATATTCCATTGATGGAATGCAGGGTACCAAACAGATGCTCTCATAACCGGAGATGCATGCATTTATAATTTAGAAGTGAGCCTATCCTAGGGCTGGTGAGATGGCTTACTTTGTAACAACACTTGCTGAAAGTCTGACTCTGATTTCAATCCTCAGAATGCCCAGAGTGGAAGAAGAGTGCACACACACACACACACACACACACACACACACACACACACACACACACACAAAATGGATAATAAAAATAAGTTTCAAAAGTTATAAAATGTTATAAAAAAAAGTTATAAAATTATTTGCTCTGAATTTTCAAAGATGATAATGAATAACAAAAATTTCAATTCAATTATAGGTAACCCAATCACAGCACTGGATGCTTCATTTAGTGGCAAGAATGAGAGAGTTGGAGGATCTGTCTCTACCATTATTTGACGATTCCATTTAAATCACCTATGTGGTAGTTTGAAGGAAAATGACTCCATAGGCTCACAGGAACTGGCACTATTTTGAGGTGTGGCCTTGTTGGAGTAGCTGTGGCTTTATTGGAGGAAATGTATCTTACGGGGACAGGCCTTGAGGTCCACTCTTTCTAGTGTTTGCCACAAAGATGGACTCCATGGAAATACTCGTAGATTAGAGAGAAGATAGAATGTGGCTTAAGAGCCATGCCCTATGATCCGTTCGTTCTACTATTGTGTTACTATGCATAACAGCCTGTAAAGATCATTATTTATTCTAATCATTATATGCTCAGAATCATTACCACCAGGGCTTCTCTTTGAAAATTTCCAAATAAAGATGAAAAAATAACTTAGAACAATTTACTTCTATCTCCTTTCATGTCCCAAACATTAGCTTAAGATGCCACTGAGCTGAGCCTGATTCAGGGAGCGCCAGGCACAGCGGGTCATCTGAGCCTGGGAGCAATCATAGGCACCATGTGCGCAATCTTTGTACATATGAATATAGAGTTCCCGAGACAAGGAAGGAGATTTTCAAAACCCTTATCAGGGCCCTGCAGAGGCTGGCATACAGGGGCTATGACTCAGCAGGTGTGGCCATTGATGGGAATTACCACAAAGCCAACAAAAGACACATCCATCTTGTGAAGAAAAAGGGAAAAATAAAGGCTCTGGATGAAGAACTTTACAATCAAGACAGCATGGACGTGAAGGTGGAGTTCAAGACATACTTCGGCATTGCCCACACATGCTGGACAACTCATAGGGTTTCCAGTGCTGTCAGCAGTCACCCACATTGTTTGGACAAAGACAATGAGTTGGTATCATCAATAATGGAATCATCACAAATAAAAAGGATCTAAATAAATTTCTGGAAAGCAAGGGCTACAAGTTTGAGTCAGAAACTGACACAGAGACCATTGCCAAGCTGATTAAATATGTATTCGACAGCAGGGAGACTGAGGACATTACATTTTCAGCATTGGTTGAAAGAGTCATTTAGCAGTTGGAAAGTGCCTTTGCATTGGTTTTCAAGAGCAGCCACTACTCAGGAGAAGCTGTTGCTGCAAGGAGAGGCAGCCAACTGCTCATCAGGGCACAAAGCAAATACAAACTGTCCGCAGAACAGATCCCCATCTTATATTGGACATGCAATATTAAGAATGTGAAGACTATCTGTAAGACTAGGATGAAGACACTGGACAGCTCCACCTAACTGCATGCCATGGGTGCTAAAACTGTGGAATTCTTCTTTGCTTCTGATGCCAGTACCATCATAGAACATATCAACCAGGCCATCTTCTTAGAAGATGATGACATCGCCATAGTGGCTGATGGGAAACTCTCCACTCACCGAATCAAGCGCTCAGCTAGTGATGACCCTTCCCGAGCCATCCAGACCTTGCAGATGGAACAGCAGCAAATAGTGAAAGGTAACTTCAGTGCATTTATGCAGAAGGGGATCTTCTGGCAGCCAGAATCAGCTTTTAAACACTATGAGAGGTCCGGTGCTACTAGGTGACTTTAAGGACCATCTGAAAGAGATTAAATGATGCTGAAGGTTCATGGTAATTGGCTGTGGAACCAGCCGTCCTGCAGCTGTGGCTACATGGCAAGTTATAGAGGAACTGACCGAGCTATCTGTCATGGTTGAACTTGCCAGTGATTTTCTGGACAGGAACACATCTATGTTCAAGGGATGATACTTGCTTTTTCATAAACCAATCAGGTGAGACTGCACCTGCCATACTTTAAGGATCGAGGGGGCGCTGACTGTGGGCATCACCAACACCATAGGCAGCTCCATTTCCCGGGAGACCAACTGTAGTGTCCATATCAATGCAGGGCCAGAGACTTGGGTGACCAGCACCAAGGCTTACACCAGCCAGTTCACCTCTCTGGTGAGGCTTTGTTTGATGATGTCTGAAGACCAAATTTCTCTACAGAACAGGAGATAGGAGATCATTGGGCCCTCAGATCTTTACCTGACCTGATCAAAGAAGTGTTGTCTCTGGATGAGAAGATCCATGACCTGCCCCTGGAGCTCTACACACAAAGGCCTTGCCTGGTAATGGGACGGGGATGTAACTATGCTACATGCCTGGAAGGAGCCTTGAAAATCAAAGAGATATCCGACATGCACACAGAAGGGATCCTGGCTGGAGAGCTGAAGGATGGGCCCCTGGCACTAACTGACAAACAGATGCCGGTCACTGTGGTCATCATGAAAGATCCTTGCTTTGCCAAATGCCAGAATGCCTTGCAGCAGGCCACTGCCCACCAGGGTCGTCCAATCATACTGTGTTCCAAGGATGACACTGAGAGTTGCAAGTTGGCGTGTAAAACTATTGAGTTGCCCCATATGGTGGATTGTCTCCAGGGCATCTTGTGCATAGTCTCCTCGAACTTCTGTCCTTCCACTTGGCTGTCCTCCGAGGCTATGAAGTTGACTTCCTCAGAAACCTAGCCAAGTCTGTCACTGTAGAATGAGAACAGCACCTCCACAACAAGACCATTGTCACCTGCAGTCTGATTCAAGACCTGAACCAACTGCAAAGATGCCACATGGGGAAAAAATAGTGGGCCTTCCATGGGTCTCTTGATCTCCTGGGAGAGCTTGACAGCTCAAATGTGCCTTGTACCCAGGTGCTTTCCTTACAGCAAATGCTGTGTCTCTGTGTCCTGAAGTCACCGAGGAGAAGGAATTGTTTACACACAGGGGATCAGAGCAGACTCTCCACTACTGTGAAATAGGGATACTGCTCTCTTCAGAGTAACTGTGAACCTTTCCTAACCAACACTAGCTTGATTTAAAAGACAAAATATTTATGCTGACGATTGTAGAGCTTTTAAGTTATATTTCCAGTACTTAGCTTTCTGCAGCCATGGTACTGCCAGGACCATGCAGCCGGGCCACCCAGTATGCTGTCTCTGGGCTCACTCCTGGAGAGTATCACTCATGTCAGTTTTGGGCACAAGGCATGAGCCCTTTGTTCCCTTTCTCCTTTTCCTCCCTCCAGAAGCTGCTCTTGGTTCCCCTGACATCAATGCGTCCCCTCTACCCTCTTCCTGTGCCTCCTTTGAGCCCAGTGAATAAAGTCTCTACTTCTTTCAATATTCTCCGATGGGTTCAAATCTCTCAGCTCTCTGACTTCTGCTTAGTCAAATTATCATTCTTTTTTAAGCCCTGGAAGCACTCTGGTCCCTGCTCCCTACTCATAGTAAACCAGCCTGAAATGTCCCGTGCAAGAGGAAGGTTTCATGGGGCCTGCCTTACCCTATTCAAAACCATGCACAATCAATGTACTATGCAATTTTACAACAATAAAAACAGTGCAACTGTTTAGAAAGAAGATTCCACTGAGCTTTCATAAGTGTATTATTTTGCTTTTCTGTTTTCTTTGCTTGTATGTCGGTTTTGTATGTAAGCATTTCTTGGGATTTTTATTTGCTTTTGTTTTCTGGTTTGTTATCTGCCTGTGTGTCTTCTAAAAAATAATCATTGAGTTGTATGGTGGGTGGAATGGGGAGTACATGAGAGAAGATGGGGGACAGGAAACCATGATCAGAATATATTTGTTGGAATTTTTCATTTTCATTTAAAAAGACTCCACTGTGCATTACACACCCATATATTAATCTAATCAACAGGCTGTTTTAATATAAGCCAATATTTTTCTTAATTTATCTCCATGGTTATAAACGTAGAGAGAGAGAGACAGAAAGAGAGAGAGAGAGAGAGAGAGAGAGAGAGAGAGAGAGAGAGAGAGAGAGAGTTTCCCTGTGGACATACATTGAAATTGCTGCTCAACAGCCTCAGTGTTTTCAGGATTAGACTTTTTCCAAGGCTGAAATGTAAGGCAGGTCACACAAGACATGCTTTGGTTTGAAAAGAGAGATCAGGGCTCACTGGCCTGTATTTCAGCCCATTTGATCTTAGCAGAGCAACAACTCGGAGAACACGTTTTTTTAAAATGTCATTCACTCACAAGAAAAGCAAACAGTCTTACCTCCCGGAGGTGCTAGCATGTTGAGAAATATAATATACTCCTAATAAAATCTAGATGATTTATAGCATGTGCACAGATGAGGATGATTTGAGGTAAAAATTGACAACTATGCAAGGGTCTGAAATGCCAGCTGCTGCAAGGTGGTTTTCTGTGGAAAGAGATTTTCCCTCTTGCTGGGAACCATCTGTGTAGAAGCAGGAAAATGCACTCCCTGGAAATAGCCCCATATTCAAGCACTTAAAAGGCATCAGCCAACATGTACAAGGTCTTCTTACATATGTTTAATAATAATAGCAATAATTGTACATTTCAATACTGAGTCAGAATGATAACTATAGCCATTGAAATTTCAGTAAGGAAGTAAAACTTTGACATGTATACAAAACTGCACTTCACCATCCTTCCTTTAAGTCCTTCCTCTTGGATCACTCTCCACTCCCAAGTGAACCAGGGGCAACTCCTAAAGATACTTAATGAATCATCCTTTTCTTATCTTCCCCAACAATGGACATAATGTCTTTTAATCACTGGTATTATTTTATGCTGTCATATTGTATTAAACATGATTCCCAATATGGGGTTTACGTTTCTGGTGTAATGGCAATTAATAAATGGATAAATGGATAAAAATTTACAAAACATTTGTACATGCATTATCTCATCTGACTACTTTAGTTATTCCACTGAGAAAAATTAGAGAAAGTTTTATGGTATCACATCCACCTTTGCACACAGAAGTTAAGAAAATACTTGGAAGCTTTACTGTGAAGAGTGTAAGGCAAAAGTGGAAGAGGGCGTGTTGTAAATTCTGCTCTTACAGGCTGTGATCTCTGTACAATGGTTGTGGGTAATGCAAGTGTAGTGCACAGCTCTTCCCAGGAGCTATGGGAACAGTCAAGATTTTGGCCTACTTGTCTCATACTTTTTCAAAACTTACTAATCCAGTCATTCAACAGTATCTAATTAAAATAAACAAATAAATCACAAAATCTAATTAAAATAAATAAGCAAATAAATAAATAAAATAAATAAGGTGTGTTATCAATCAGAACTCCTAAGTAGAGCATTGTTTAAGGTACACACCATCCATAGAGAATGACAGTACCTAATGTGGTCAACTACTCACTCATCCCAGGCTATCCATTTGGCGACCAGTGGCCTCCAGATTTCCACACCCAATACCCATTTCCACACTGTATGCAGGGACTCTGATATATGAAAATGACCGCTACACAAAACACAAATCACAAGTTGAATCTGTAACAGGTACTTGATAAAGATGTATCTTCTTATTTAGTCAAGTCTTGGAGTATGCAGAAAGGGGCTGATAACTCACATTAGCATCTTTTAAGACTTTCCCAAATGTGTTGATGATGGGATAGGTAGAGGAATCCCTTTTTATGATGATCATAAACTTTAAAGTACAGGTGTCTCAGGAAGGAGAGTCTGAATGTGTAAGCCACCAATACAGGCAATACTGGTCCTAAGGATGAATGAAATTACGATGGAGATTCAGGTGGAAGGTCACAGGGATCAATTGCAAACTAATATCAACTAAGGTTAATTACAAACTAAGATGAAATGAATTTATGATGGAGATGTAGGTGGGTTGTCATAAGGGTCAGTTACAAACTAAGATGGGTATTGTTCACCTCTAAAATTTCTATTTTACATGTTTCTAGCACAAAGAGAAAATTGGGTCTAAAGAGATGGGTTGTGGGTTATGAGTATTTGTTGCTCTTGCAGATGATCTGGGTTTGCTTTCCAGCTATCAACAAGGTAGCTGACAACTATCTGAAATCCCAGTTTCAGAGGTTCTGATGCCTCAGCGGCACTAGGCATGCACACGGTGCCAATACATATAGGCAGACCGAAAGAAAAGGCCATAAATGTTTTTAAAAGAGAAATTTACCAGAAACCTGGAGTAGTTTTTCCCTAAGTATGTATAGACCAATGCTTGTGAAGCACACAAAAATAAATATAGACATCTGGGTAAATGACAGACTCACATCCCAGCCTTGGTTATTGTGGATGAGATAATGATAATCTTATTTTCTTTACAGTTTGCATCTTCTATATCAACTCTTTGACTGATGTACTGGCCTTCTTACAATACAGCTTTCATCTGTTCCTTAAATGCAGTAAGGTGATGCTACAGCAGCCAAACAGATTACAAGTGTACCATGGATGTTCCCTGAAGCACAGATGCACACGGGGGTGCTTCTGACAGACATGCATCATAGAAGTCCTTCCTAATAAAGAGTGATTTGGAAAGCGTATCTAGTTTCCTCCTTTGTAGGAAAAGATAAGTTCCCTGGGGTCAGAATGTATGTGACATTTGAACAACTGTAAATGGACTTTCTGTGTGGTCTAAGTATAGAAGGCTAAAGACAAGAAAGTAATTCATAAGCCAGGTCTAGATGTGGAAATATGGATAGGCAAGAAAGTCAAAGGAAGCCATAAAATGGTAATATTTGTATGAGAGATGGTTTTCTTTCATCTCCTCCAACTGGGGAATTTGTCATGAAAAAACTATTTACTAGTCAAGGAGAAAAGTGTCTTGGCCATTCTGTATAAGATGCTTTTTGTCACTTGATACCTTAGTTCCTGCAGAAAAGAATATAAACAAAGAGACCATAGTGATAAAAGCAAGGATGTGTACATATCCCCTACTAATCAAAGCTAATCTTGCTACATGTCAATATTATAGTTCAGTCTGTTTCCAAGAAAACACAATTTGAGCCTCTTATGTCATAATTTCTGAAAGATAATAAATAGTCTCTTGGTAGGAGTTGACTATTTGGGATTACTTCCAAACTAGAAAAATGAGATATCTATTGCCAAGACAGATACATGAATGCACATGTATTCTTTGTATGATTATGAGTTTGCTTTCTTCTAGTGCAAATTAGATTTCTCTAATGAAACATAATTAATAGAATTAATATATGTCTATTGTATATATGCATATATGTAGATAGATAGATAGATAGATAGATAGATAGATAGATAGATAGATAGATACATAGATAGATGGATGTACAATTTGCTGGAATGATTTACAAACCTGTGGTCTGGGTAGACCAACAGTGGCTAACTCAGTACAAAAAGGCCAAAAATCAATAGCTGTTTAATCAAATAAGAATGAAAGTCTCCTCAGTCATAATATGATGCTGGAGCCCTAGAGAATCCCTAGTGAGCTGCTAGTCTTGAATCTATGTTAAAGTGGTGAAAGGGGTTATAAGGCCAGGAAAGGAATGCCTTGGGATGGGGGAACTTGCCAATGAGAGTAAGTGAAAGCATGCAAAATAGAAAAAGCTTCTTTTTTTCTATGTCCTTTTACATTGGCTGCTACTGGAAGGAATGGTAAAGATTTAGTGTGGGTCTTTCCACTTCAAATGATGCAGTCATGCAAATTTCTTGTAGGTGTGCCCAGATCCTATGATTTTAGTTGGTTCCAGATGTACTCAACTTGACAACCAAGTTATCTACCATAGACCTTGAGAACAATTCAAAGGAAGTCATGATTCTAGGACCCACTTGCCATATTACATGTGTCATTAAAAAAATCAAACCCCATTGTATATTACAGTTTCTTCAATAGTCATAGCATATGACACAGAGAACCTAAAGAAACAGAAGAAGGAAACCTACCTAACGTTTCTCCCAACAGGAGCCTCTGAGGTACAGCTGGTTCTACTACCAGGGCTCTCAGACCACAGCCACAGCCTCACATGTAGACTTCTCAGGGTAGAAGAATGTGGTGTCCCCAGCGTTTTAAATGTTCAAGATAGGCTGGCAACTCCCTGATCATTTCACTTGAAGTCAGAAGAATGGATGAAGCTCATGATTCCATAGAAGGAATAACAAAAAGACCGTGGAACACACATATTCTATGAAATACTTCCCAATAAAGACTAGCCTTGAGAAAGGAGGCAAGGAAAACTACTATTTCAAGTAGAAGCTCATACATCATTCTACATTTTGTTCTTGATTTTTCAGGTACCTAAGAGAATACAAAAACAACCCCAAAACTGCTAATTTAATGTCATCAGAAACAGAATCTTCCAGAAACAACAGGATAGATATACACATGAACTCACAGAGACTGTGACAGAACAAACAATACCTGCACAAGTTCAAACCAGACAAAATCCCAGCATGGGAAAGGGGATGTGAACACAAAATTGCATCCTTGACCAAGCCTCTACTTGCAATTGATACCTGTTTGGAGAAGGAAAATCAGTTTTCTCCAATGGAGTTGCACTGGGTAAATCACCCACAGTCCAGGGCAAGCACTATGACCAGGATTAGTTGCCCAACACAAAACAAACTCCATATTTGTGTGCTTTAGCTTTGTGCACTTTGGGTTTTATTTTTGTCTTACTATGTTTTTGTTTTGTTTTGTTGTTTGTTTTCAATTTTGGTGGGTAGGGAGATGAGGAGGATCTGGGCTATCGAAGGAGTTTAATGAGGAGAAAAAATATAATCCAAATATATTGTATAAAATTGTAATCTAAAATTTTTCTTACACAGGTTATAACCATGATGAAGACAAGTAGAGCCTTTGATTTCTAAAGACAAGTAGTTGAAAGATTAAAAAGTCTCCAACTAACTTTGAATACATTCACTACTGTGTATGTGTGTGGGGCGTGTATGTGTGTGTGTTTAGTTTTTATTTTGTCCTTGTTCACTGATTCTATAACAACAGAAGAAATCTCATGGCACAGGCTCTTGGAATCCTAAGGAACACGTGTTTCACTGATGTCTCAGATAATAAATCAGCTGATAGTGATCTGATAACTAAAGTCTCCTAGAAATACTTTGTTTTTTTTTTTAAGATAGAACCAATTTCGGTCAGTTTGGTATTCCGTTAGAAACTCCCTCTCCCTCCAGCGTAAGGTTGATTTCCCTCTGAAGGCCACCAGATGTGTCTCTCTAAACTGCAGCTGCACTAGTAGGATATTAGCAAGCACCGGAATGAATGCTTATCAGATTTTATCCATTCTAAAGTGAAATGTTCCCTATGTTTTCATGTTCTACCTGTGTGGAGGCAATTACTCCAAGGAAAAGTCTGCTTTTCACTTGTTATCAAGTAACTAGCACACCTTGCTTCTCTCTAGTCGTACTGTCCACATGGGTCATACGTACTTGAATCCCCAATTGACTGCTGGGGCTTAAAGTTCCAGAATCAACTATGCTTTAATAATTGATGGTGTCTAACCAACATAAAGTTAAATGGAGAGAAATTCAAAGCAATCCAACTAAAATCCAGAACAAGACAAGACTGTCTACTCTTGCCATACCTATTTAGTGTAGAATAGGAACTCTTATCTAGAGCTTAAAGGAGGTCAGTGGTATACACATCGGGAAGGAAGAAGCAAAATTGTTCTTATCTGAGATGACTTAATAGTAAGTGACACATAATTGACCATAAAAATTCCATTGTAAAACTCCCACAGTTGATACATGCAGTCAACAAAGTAGGAGATACAAAATAACCTCAAGAAAAAAATTAGTCATTTCCCCATACACAGATACAAATGGACTGTGAAAGAAATCAAGCAAACCAAACCTTTCACAATAGCCTCAAATAATATAAAATATCTTGGGGGTAATTCTAACCAAATAAGTGAAAGTGTTGTATGATAAAATGTCAAGCCTTTGAAGAAAGACATTGAAGAACATATCAGAAGATGGAAAGAGCTCCCATGCACAAGAATCCATAATACAAATGGCCACCACACCAGAAGCAATACACTCACCACTGCAATCTCTATCCAAATTCCAAAATAATTCTTCATAGATCTTCATAGGACAATTCTCAACTTCATATAGAAACACAAACACACACACACACACACACACACACACACACACACACACACACACACACACATACCAGGATAGATAAAAATACAACTCTGAATAATGAAAGAACTGCTACAGGTATCATAATCTCCTATAGAAAACTGTACTACAGAGCCATGGAAATAAAACAGTATAGTATTGACACAAAAAGAGGCATGTTAAGCAATGGAAGTTTATTGATAACAAAAGATATAAATACACATACCTATGGACAGCTGGTTTTTGATAAAGAATCCATAAATACACACTGAAACAAAGACAGCATCTTCAACAAATGAAGCTAGACAAACTGGATAGCTGCATGTAGAATAATTCAAACAGATCAGTAATTATCACCTTGCCCAAAACTGAACTTCAAATAAATCAAAGACATCAACATAAAAGCAGATACAGTGAACATGATAGGAGAGAAAGTGGTCAATAGCCTTGAGTTCATTGTCACAGGAAAAGACTTTTGGAACAGAACACTATTAGCACAGGCACTTAAATCAACAATTAGTAAATGGGACCTCATGAAACTTAAAAGCTTTTATAAGGCTAAGATCCATCATTCAAAGAAGCAGCCTATAGAATGTGCAAAGAATTTTACCAACTCCACATGTGATAGAGGCCTAATATCCAAAACACACAAAAAACTAAAAAAAACTAAAAAACAAAAAACAAAAAAAACCAGTACTAGATATCAAGAAAAAATAATTCAGTCAAAATGGAAGGATAAAAGGACCCAGAGGGTCCAGGAGCCCCAAAAGAAGAACATCAAGGCTGGTGGATCTGAACACAGGGGGACCTGCACAAACTGCTGTACCAAGCAAGGACAATGTGTGCAATAAACCTAAACCCCCAACTGAGATATAGCCAATGGACAGCTCATTCTCCATGGTTGTGGGGAGAGCAGAGGCTGCTTCTGACATGAACTCTGGTGCCACTGAATTGATCACTTCCCCTTGGTGGAGAGGCCCAGTGACACACAGTGGAAGGAGAAGCAGGGTATCTAGATGAGACCTGATAGACTGTGATCATGTGGTGGAGGAGGAGGTACCCTTCTGTCAGAGGTCTAGCGGAGGGGAATAGGTGAAATGGGGGAGGGGGAACAGAAACATATAAGTGAGGGGATAACAATTGGTGTGTAATTTGAATAAATTGTAATAAACAATGTGACATATATCTAAACAGATCATTCTCAAAAGAGGAAATTCACAAGTCTGAGAAACATTAAATAAAATTTTCAACATCTGTTGGCATATTTTAAGCTATTTTATTTGGGTTCTTATATCTTGACCTATCAATTCTTATTCTACCTTAATCCCATTCAATCCTCCAACACTAGGTAGGAAAGAAAGAGGATTAGAGATCAAATGAGGTATAAACTTCCATAAACTACTTCCTGCTGATTAGGAATGTAGAGTTCTTGAAGCAAGTCCAATCTTTTTCAACAAAATATCCAGCAGTCCATCAAACCATCAAACCATCAATCCAGCAATAGCAAACACAGCAGCAGGACTAGTCACCAACAGCAAGAGCAATAACAGGAGGAGCAGCAGACACCACAGGCCCTCTCAGATCTCTTTCATTTATACTATCTCCAAAGTCCCTAGAATTTAACTACCTATAACGGCAAAGATGATGGCCCTGCTAGTATGTAAGTGAAATCATAATCAACTGCTGTGACGCAGCCTCTTATCCTACACCTGGGATTAAAATAAAAACATATTAAAATGACATAACTAGGGTTTTAAGAAACTAAAACTCTCAGCACAAACATCTTTAGCCTTCAAGGAAATGTAAATAGAAACTACTTTGCGATTCCATCTTATACCCATCCAACTAGCTGAATAAAAACATGAATGCCCATGCAGGCAAGGATGCAGAGTAAAGGGAACACTCATCCTCAGACTGCAAATTTGAACAGCTACTTATAGAAATCAGTGTTATGGTAACTGAGGGAAATGGGACTAGATCTACCTCCTGGTGTTAGGTTGTTGAAACGGATTGGGGTGGAGAATGGAGAAAGAGATATAAGAAACCAAAATAAAGATAGATTTTAAAAGAATGCCTATATGGATATAAGATGTTAAGTCAATCATAACCAAGCTACAATTTATAGAACTTCTGAGGTTAGGTATAGAATAAAGGAGTAGTGGGAGGTGGGAATAGAAAGATCTCCCTAGGAAAGGGAAACGAAAAGAATTGTTGTGAATGGATGGGGAGAGAGACTGGAACAAAAGAATCAAGTGGTAAGGTGGAGAGGAGAAGGACTAAAAAGGGAATAAGGAAAGGAAGCTAAAATAAAGGGCCATTGTGTGATAATATGGAAAACTAATACTGTAGATGCCTCATAAAATATATACACATATGAAGATTGTCTTAGTTAAGGTTTCTATTGCTGTGAAAAGACATCATGATCATGGCAACTTTTACAAAGAAAAACAGTTAATTGAGACTCACAGTTCCAGAAGTTTATTCTATTATTATCATGGCAAGAAACATGGCAGCACTGAGGCCTAAATGATGCTGGAGGAGGAACTATGAATTCTACAACTGGGTTAGCAGGCACCAGGAAGTGAATGTTCCATTAGACATGATTTGAGAATTTTAGACCTCAAAGGCCACCCCTCTGTGATGCACTTCCTCCAACAATGCTACACCTACTTCACCAAGACCACGCCTCCCAATGGTGCCAGTCCCTAAGAAGCTATGGAGCCATTTTCATTTAAATTTCTAAAAAGGTGATCTAAATGCTGGCATACAGAGCCCCAAATGGCTATTTGTTGTGACTAAATGAAGCTTCAAATACTAGGATTGGGTTGCATCTAATTGAGTTGTAGGCCGAAGGGGTCCCAGGGCAAACACGAACAACCCAGGCTATTTCTAAGACTATAGGATGTTCTCAACAAATTGACAGCAAGCTTCTATTGCTAAAGGCAACAGCTACACAACTCAGTGAACATGAATAAGTTGAGCTGGTGCCTATATAGTATTTACTTCTCCGCACCAGTATCTTTTCTCCAAGGGAGTGTTATTGGGGGAAACAAATTACTCATAAGGGTAGGCTGAGTGCCTAGCAGTAGATGGGCAACAGAAAACGAACTCCACAACATCTTTAGAGGTTCCTTTTCTAGTAATATCATGTAAAGGCCTTTCTTTATTTTTTATTTTTTTAATTGATCTTATTTTTAATATATTTTCTCGCTTTTTACACAACAGGTCTTTTGCATATACATTATAGCTTCCAGTTTAGTGTCTTTGTAGGACTCCTGAGTGTGTGAATGGTGAGTCTCTGGGTCTATATCTCTTTCTTAGCATTTACTTGTTCTCTTATCTTTCTGCTTGTTTCCTATTATGATGTGTTAACCTTTGTTTTATTATTATCATATTATATTATATTAATTATTCTAATCCATTAGAAGAAACAGAAAGGGAATGGATCAAGATGGGAGGGAAGGTAGTGAGGAGTAGAGGGACAAGAAACTATAATAAGATCATGTAATATGAAAAAAATTTCGTTATCAATAAAAGGAAAAAATAACCAATGGTTCTAGTAAGAGAACTATAAGGGTATACACATTAGGTTTGTACACAGGTGACAGCATTTATTTTGGACAATGAAAAATTGATCAGTATTTCAGAGAACATAGAAAAATATAAATAAATATAAAAGTAATATATTGTTTGCTTTGTTTAAAATCCTAGAGATCTCTTGACTCTAGTGTTTCTGAATCATTCTAAATTCATCTATCAATTTGTGATATACAGATGCTTTTTCCAAATTCTTAATTTTACTTTTTGGTTCATTGAGTTCCCCAGTTTTAGCAGTTCTTCATAGTTGAAAACATACTATATGTATGTATGTATGGGAATACCCTACTGAATTTCCTTTGTATAATTAATGTTCATTAATCACAAAATAGAGCAAAATAATTCTAATTCAATAATTATTATCTGATTCAAAATTTTATGATGTTCTAATCTGCCAAAAGATGTTTGCTTATTTTAAATAATAGAAAAATATTCTCAATAAATAATAAAAACTTCATCCAATTCAATAGTAAATATACAATATAGAACCTTTACATTCTGGTATCAGGTTATTTCTACAGCACCATTCTTTCTTGGCTCACTAGTAACTATTTCCTCAAGTGCTATGGCCCAAAGTAGGACACTGTATACCCAGAATTGCTTTGCCCATTTCTCAAAGGCACACAGTATTCTCAAATCCCTTTATAACCATAATGTAGAGTCATAGTTAAAGATTTGGAACAGCTTTATGCTGCAATGATTCTCTCCCTGGGGATATAAAAACAAAAATCTAACTCCTCTTTATCAAGTCCTAATAAATTACAATTCTACTGAAGTCAAACCTGAGAACCCAATAACTTTATTTGGTCCATAAGTGAGAGTTTACTTAACGAGTGTAGGTGACCCCTAGGAGTTACACCAGAATAAATTCTCATGATAGCACGGATGTAGACTTCCTCATACCTGCATAGATTTGGTCCTCTACTTCCATTAATATTTAACCTGTTATATTCTGGTATCTCTGAAGGACAGAGGTTATGTACAATTAGCGGAAACTTACATACAACTGATCAAAAATGGCAAGAGTTGTTCTACCACCAAGTGATGCAGTTGCTGTTCCCTATCAGAACAAGAGAGTTCCCAGACACCTTCCAAGAAAGCTTCCAATCCCAACTGGTCCATCATGTCATACTCTCCCACACAGGACTCTTTTTTTTTTTTTTTTTTTTTAAAGATTTATTTATTATGTATATAGTATGCATCAGATCACATTATAGATGGTTGTGAGCCACCATGTGGTTGCTGGGAATTGAACTCAGGACCTCTGGAAGAGCAGTCAGTGCTCTTAACCGCTGAGCCATCTCTTCAGGCCCCCCACACAGGACTCTTATTAACCCTGGAATTACTCAACATTTAGAAACTTGACCACAAATGCTATTCCTAGCTAGCTTAAGCATTTCCCCAACTTTATTTGGGCCCATACAAAAGTATTATTTGTCCCAAATCAACTAGAAGAAACCTTAAGAGAAGGATGTCCCTTGTCCTTTAAGGAGTGCCAGGTAGGATTTTTATTGCTTTCTTGGACTATAGAGGGTTATTTTCAATGGGAGTTGGTTATAAGTTATTATTGGTCTTATTTAGAAAGAAAACAAGGTTGGACTCAGCAATGTTTCTCTTTTCCTTTATCTTCCATTCTTAGGTTTGGAGATAGGGATTGAAAAGAAAGAAGGGGGAATATAGAAATATATAGGGAAGATAGAACAAAGCATAGAGTGGTGAATCTACTCCTCAACTTAATGCCCCAACTGCCACTTACAAGATTATTTTTAATTTACTGGTATAGAATTTTGTATATAGAGGCAAAATAAGTTTAATTTTAGATACAGTAGTATAGAATTCAAATGAAAGAATACTCTTCACATACACTACATCTTTCCACTAGAATATGAGGTATTGTTCCAGAATAACTCAATTCTAATACAAGGTTTACTTCCAATACTTTCAAAGTCTAGGTTCAGGCTGTTAAGGATAAATAAGGTATACAAGTTAATTGTAGTTTATCAAATCATGATCATATCAACTACTAGTCTATTTTTATCACAAGAATAGCAGCTTTATTCATAATAGCCAGAACATGGAAACAGCCTAAGTAGAAGAATGGATAAAGAAACTGTGGTACATATACACTATGGAATACTACGTAGCTATTAAAAACAAGAAATTCCCGAAATTTGTGGACAAATGGATTGAGCTAGAAATGACCATAATGAGTGAGTTAACCCAGAAGCAGAAAGACTCAAATGGTATATACTCACTTATATCTACATACTAGCCCAAGGGGCATGTCCCACGAAAGCCTTCACTTACAAGGAAACTGGGACAGAGGGGAGGACATCCTATTGGAACTCTAGATGAGAGAAGCATGGGAGAATAGCAAAGTAGAAGGATCTGGAGGATCCTAGAAACTTATAAGTAGAACATTATGATAGGCAGATTTGGGCCCAGGGGTCCCGCTCAAACTAAGGCACCAGCCAAGGACAATACAGGCCGTAAACTTTAAACCCCTACTCAAATCTAGCCAATGGGCAGAACATTCTCCACAGTTGAGTGGAGTGTGGAGTATGACTTTCACACGTACTCTGGTGCCTCATATTTGACCATGTCCCCTGGAGGGGGAGACCTAGTGGCACTCAGAGGAAGGATAGCAGGTTACCAAGAAGAGACTTGATACCCTATGAGCATATACAGGGGAAGGAAATCTCCCTGAGGAACAGTCATAGGGGAGGAGAATAAGGGGAAAATGGGAGGGAGGGAAGAATGGGAGGATACAAGGGATGGGATAACCATTGAGATGTAACAAGAATAAATTAATAAAAAATTTAAAAAATAGACAACAAAAAAGAAAAAAAAAGGAATATACATATTAGGTGCAACAGATAGATATGATTCTATAGAAAGTTAAGGTAAAATAACTAGATAAGATCTTTAAAAACCTCAGAGACGTACATAATATGGCACTTAAAATGCTTTTATTATTTTAAAGATTCATTCACAATGAGACAGGTTAACTCCTGGCAACACCCAGGCTACATCAAAGAGGATAATGAGCATCAAAGAACCTCCTTATGGAGATGGTTTCATGTGGCAAACAAGGCACTGGGAAAAATGTTCTCATTTTTACCACAGACAGAATTCTGCCTAAAAAAGGGTAAGATTGGATGTAGGCAGAGTTGACAGCCAAATTCTACCAAGACAGGGTAAGCAAGTCCTCAATAGTTCCTGCCTCACAAATATGTCTGTCCGATATATTGGGCCAGAAGGCTAAAGATGACACTCCAATGTTATAGAGAGTTTGGGGTGACTATTCAGGTAGAAAACTGTCTCTGTCATCTTCTCATTTGGAAAGCTACTACTCTGCACTTCCTGTTTACTCAGGTAATTAATTTTATCCCTTCTCAAGTTTCTGATGGGGTTGAAGACCAGATAGTTTAGTTTTACAATTAAGCTTAGTTCTTTAGGGGTTAAGATGTTTTTAAGTCTAGATAGATGATCATGAGATGAGATATGATAGATATTGATTTACATTCAGAATTTTAGATGCACCAAGATAGGAAAGAGGTTTTTTCAAGGATGCCAAATACAGATGGTGAAAACACTAAGAATAACAGATATATATATATATATATGTGTGTGTGTATATATATATGTGTGTGTGTGTATATATATATATATATATATGTATATATATATCCTGATTGTGTCATGGTTCTTCTTGCTATATGTAGTTTATTGTATATATGTGTAATAATATAAATGTATATGCAAAAACTTAAAAATTAATAAAAAAGGGGAAAAAGAATGACAAGAGTTTGCTATTCTCCCATGCTTCTCTCATCTAGAGTCCCAATAGGATGTCCTCCCCTCTGTCCCAGTTTCCTGGTAAGTGAAGGCTTTTGCGGGACATGCCCCTTGGGCTAGTATGCAGATATAAGTGAGTATATACCATTTGATTCTTTCTGCTTCTGGGTTAACTCACTCATTATGATCATTTCTAGCTCAATCCATTTATCCACAAATTTCAGGAATTCCTTGTTTTTAATAGCTGAGTAGTATTCCATAGTGTATATGTACCACAGTTTTCTTTATCCATTCTTCTACTGAGGGACACTTAGGCTGTTTCCATGTTCTGGCTATTATGAATGAGGCTGATATGAACATGGTTGCGCAAATTTTCTTGTTGTGTGCTGGAGCATCTTCTGGGTAAATTCCAAGGAGTGGAATAGCTGGGTCTTGAGGAAGCCCTATTCCCATTTTTCTGAGATAGCACCAGATAGATTTCCAAAGTGGCTGTACTAGTTTGCATTCCCACCAGCAATGACGGAGTGTTCCTCTCTCCCCACATCCTCGCCAGCATGTAATGTCACTTGAATTTTTGATCTTAGCCATTCTGATGGGTATAAGATGTAATCTCCTAGAAACCTACAAGTAGAACATTATGATAGGCAGATTTGGGCCCAGGGGTCCCGCTCAAACTAAGGCACCAGCCAAGGACAATACAGGAGGTAAACTTTAAGCCCCTACCCAGATCTAGCCAACGGTCAGAACATTCTCCATGGTTGAGTGGAGAGTGTGATATGACTTTCTCATGTACTCTGGTGCCTCACATTTGGCCATATCCCCTGGAGGTGGAGACCTGGTGGCACTCAGAGGAAGGACAGCAGGTTACCGAGAAAAGACTTGATACCCTATGAGCATATACAGGGGGAGGTAATCCCCCTCAGTCACAGTCATAGGAGAGGGGAATAAGGGGAAAATGGGAGGGAGGGAAGAATGGGAGGATACAAGGGATGGGATAAACATTGAGATATAACAAGAATGAATTAATTTAAAAAAAAAAGAAAAAAAGAATGACAAGAGTAAACGGATATAGACTCATATGAGAAAGCAATATTCCTCCACTCCTCTTCTTCTCTGAGGGAACATTAACAGGCATCAAGACATCCTATCTCTCATAAGCATGCGTGGATGTTATAACATAGATAATCCTGTTATGAATAGAAGACAGTATGATACTGAAATTAGAAGATGATGCAGAGAGCAAACAAATGTGGGAATGGATAAAATGTTATGTGAGGTGGGGAAAGTATATCATAAGAAGCCCTAGCTTCATAGATATCTAGGCTCAATGCTTCTGAAAACTTTATAGAGAACCTTCTAGAACAAGCTTCATCATTATTCATCTCAACTTCTATTCCCCAGTTGTAATAAAATGCTTTGTAAACAGTAATTTGTTTATTAATATGAGAGGCACAAGACACAAAAGCTAAATGATCTTTGATGACTTCAAATATCTCCCTGAACAGAACTTTACACTTAGTTTTGGGTGGAAGAATGCAGCCATATTTGTTAGCATATTCACCTCTGACACTGAAATCTGGGGCATACAGGAGAGCAAGGTATAGAGTAGCAAGAATATTCTCCCATCCTTGGTTAGAATATTAGAATTCTCCCCAGAGAGGCTTAGTTTTGCTCTTCTTTCATTGCTAACTGTATAACTATTACCTATTCTTCAGTGTTTGTAGATCTTTAGTAGTTCACTTTCATTAAATAATTATTCACTGCATTTGTGTGTGTGTTTGTGTACAGCCACATACCTTCCTTCTTGCAAATTCAGAGGTGAAAGAATAACTCTTGTGTGTTGGTTGTCTCCTGCCACATTGTGGGATTTAGTGACATAATTCAGTCCTCAGACATAAGCATCTCCAGATTTTTAGCCATCTCACTAGTCCGTGTTGCTTTTATTAGCGTCTATGGCTGGCTTCTAAAAAATTACAGTCCCAGGGCCTTCAGTTCCTAATAGTCCTTCTTCTAATGGACAGAAGGGTCTTATGCATTTCATATGTTTATAAGCTGTGTATTCCAACAAAATAGTCTTGTCAATGACTTAAAAACAGTCTTTATATTACAGAGCTTCTCAGAACTACCTTTCTCCAAAAAACTCAACTTTCTCTGCTAGTAGGAATCCATCCAATGGTTCAAAGTCCTACTAGTCTGAAAATTGTTGCTTGACTACATGTAAAATGATCCTTATTTTAGTTATATTCATAAGATTGTAACAAAGAATGCCTTGCCTTGGTATCAAAGTACCCATTGAAGTATCCTTTACTGTAATATTCAACTGCAATGAGACACTGTCCCACACATCCTAGAGATCATAGAAGCAACAAGATATGTTGCAATGTATATATCAAATCATCAGCTCTGTCTCCTCTGAATTAATTGCATTGAATGCTTTGTATATGGTATCTATTCAGAATCATGTCAAAACAGTAGTGACCCACAGCATTCTTCTCTTGAGTCTGGTGGGAAAAAAAAAAAAAACTCCATCTATTTGAACTTGTTATTTATAAAGACTAGCAAGGCTTCAAATGTATTAATGGAATGTAAATATTTCATTAATCATTTACTCAAACAGGCATTCATATTTTGTCCATGTCAATAAATATCTCTAAGTCATCCGGTCTTGCATTTTTCAATCTGTCTCCTTACTTCAGTCTTTTTTGCATTTAGTTTGTACCTTCTCAGTCTTATTGTCAAACCACCAACTTCCAGCCACCAAGGTCACCAAAATATCCACTAACATATTGACCTAAAAAGACAATTGTTTCCCTTCAAGGGACACTAGTATAAGTTGGAAAATAGTAACTTTGCTTTCAAGATGTAGATAGCAGTGCAAGGCAGACATGAATCTGGTGCTGTTGATGTGTCTTGTGAGAGAGGACATAGTTGGAGATTATTCTCAGGGGTCCAACTGTATTGGCAGCATTCAAACACAGTGAGGCGCTATGAGGGTGACTAGATGCATAACAAAACAAACCCCCAGGTGTGGAGTGACATGTTATCAATACACAATGAAAGTGTTATCATCTTACTGTCCAGAGATGTTCATATCTATTATTGAATCATCTTCCCTTGTGGACATGAACATGGGAACTCAAATCACAACAGGAAGCTGTTACAATTACTTAGTGATCATTATCATAAAGAACAAAGATGTTCAATGTCTTTGTAATCAATGTTACAATCTCTTGGTGCCCCATGGTAAGCACAGAAACAATAAGGACTGTGAGGAGATTTTTACCAGTCAAGGGCAAATCGGTCTGGTGTATCCATGGTAAGAACTTGATAAAAAGCAATTGACTGTAAATTTTAGCATGAGTTCCAGAGATTTTCCTATTTGTATACTTCCAGTAGGCTCACCCCATTCTGTCCAAGTGTTCAACAATACTGCCACCCATAGCTGTTCTTCCTTATCAAAGAAGAGAGGAGTTGCTGGAAGATTACTGAAGATAATAAAGGTAATACACAGTGGAGCTGGGAATTTGAACACAAAATTCAATCCCAGTGACCCCTGCTCTTAATCATGTGCTAGTCTGCTTCCTATTTAATTTATCATCGCGTTAAGTTTTCTCACTGACACAATGGGAAAAGGTTTAGTACCAGAATGTATAGTGTAATAAATTTTACTTATTATCATTTCATTATAATTAAACTTGTAGCTGTTAAGCACTGCTAAAATATTAGAGGAGGTTTCTGCCCTCTCAAATCAGCTGTTATCTTTACCACAAACTACATGCATGGCTTGAGGCAAATCACTTTCTCTCCCTGGCTCTCATTTTTCTCACCTATAAAATGAAGCATTTTCTGTGATTTTTGCTTAAGCTTACTTTCTGCTCCAGGAGCCTATGATTTCTATGCAAATGTAAGGGCTATTTATTAAATGGCTCAGAGGCTCCACTAAGCAGATCTTAAAGACTTTAAAATTTTGTATACTGAATGTCTGGCTTTAGGAAGGGTTAGAAAGAATGCCAGCTTTGAAGGAAATTAATAATACTAGACTATTTTAAATATTTATTTCTTCCAAAATTATGGAAAAAAGAACAACAAACACAAAACTCCAGCTTTGACTTCTCACTGGAACCCCAGAGTTGAAGCAGTGAAGAGAATATATTAAGTGTCCAGAGATATCTTAAGTGTCCTTTGAAATAAAATGACCAAGGTTCCTAACATATGTGATTTCATTTTCAGTAATGGTGGGTCTGCAGTACTAGCTGCATCTGCCAAACAAAGTTGACATGTATTACAGACTCATGCATGGATGAAAATGATTCTTCACATGAATACATTTGCCTAAAGCAATGATAGTCTCAGAGGGAAATCATAAACACAGAGAAAATGCTACTTGACTCCCCCCACACCCTGGGAAACCTACAGAGACTGAAAACAAGATCATTACATTCAGACAATTTTGCTTCTCTTTTTGCTTAACCTATTATAATGGCCTTTGCTAGTTCTCTGATCATATCTCTCTGGAGCTTATTCTCCTATATGTGCTCTTGGCCTCCTGCTGCAAACATTTGTGATTGTCTTCCTGGGCTGCTTCAGACTGATCATAAGGTAAGTCAGGATGATGCCAAATAGTTTGCTGCCAAATACTTGATGCTCATGGAAACAATCTTCAAGAATTTTTGAAATGGGGCTTGGAACTAAACAGAGAATTCTCAACAGAGGAATATCAAATGGCTGAGAAACACTTAAAGAAATGCTCAACCTCCTTAGTCATCAGGGAAATGCAAATCAAAACAACTCTGAGATTCCATCTTACACCCATCAGAATGGCTAAGATCAATAACTCAACTGACACCACATGCTGGCAAGGATGTGTGGAGAGAGGAACACTCCTTCATTGCTGGTGGGAATGCAAACTAGTACAGCCACTTTGGAAATCTATCTGGTGCTATCTCAGAAAATTGGGAATAGGGCTTCCTCAAGACCCAGCTATTCCACTCCTTGGAATATACCCAGAAGATGCTCCAGCACACAACAAGAAAATTTGCTCAACCATGTTCATATCAGCCTTATTCATAATAGCCAGAACATGGAAACAGCCTAAGTGTCCCTCAGTAGAAGAATGGATAAAGAAACTGTGGTACATATACACTATGGAATACTACTCAGCTATTAAAAACAAGGAATTCCTGAAATTTGTGGATAAATGGATTGAGCTAGAAATTATCATAATGAGTGAGTTAACCCAGAAGCAGAAAGAATCAAATGGTATATACTCACTTACATCTGCATACTAGCCCAAGGGGCATGTCCCACAAAAGCCTTCACTTACCAGGAAACTGGGACAGAGGGGAGAACATCCTATTGGGACTCTAGATGAGAGAAGCATGGGAGAATAGCAAAGTAGAAGGATCCAGAGGGTCCTAGAAACCTACAAGTAGAACATTATGATAGGCAGATTTGGGCCCAGGGGTCCCGCTCAAACTAAGGCACCAGCCAAGGACAATACAGGCGGTAAACTTTAAACCCCTACCCAGATCTAGCCAATGGTCAGAACATTCTCCACAGTTGAGTGGAGAGTGCGATATGACTTTCTCACGTACTCTGGTGCCTCACATTTGACCATGTTCCCTGGAGGGGGAGACCTGGTGGCACTCAGAGAAAGGACAGCAGGTTGCCAAGAAGAGACTTGATACCCTATGAGCATATACAGGGGGAGGTAATCCCCCTCAGGAACAGTCATAGGGGATGGGAATAAGGGGAAAATGGGAGGAAGGGAAGAATGGGAGGATACAAGGGATGGGATAAACATTGAGATATAACAAGAATAAATTAATAAAAAATTTTTTAATTAAAAAAAAAAGAATTTTTTCATGGCACCAACTTGATAAGTATCTTTGCCTTATTATCTACAAGACAAGACAAACTGAGGTAGGCTCACTGAAGATCTGGAAGTCTTTAGCATGCTGGAGCAAACCCAATCACTATGTCCACATCACATTTGAACCATGACCACTTTTTCTATGAACAGCTTACAGACAACGATCCAGATTTATGGGTACTAATGTATATGTGACATTCCTTATTGGAGAGTTGGTTATAGGCTAAGGGTACTCTGTGATCCTAAGCACATTTTCTTAGTAAAATAAAATCTTTATACCCAAATATATTTCCTGCTTTCTCTCTTTACTAAACATTAGATGTCACAGCAATGTGACTACTCAGTCCCTTACAGATGTATTTCTACCGTTATACATGTAAAAGTGGCTTTGATTTCAGCTTATCAAAGGACCAGGAGTAACCCAGCTTCCCTATCTTCTCTGCTTCATTTTTGTGCTCTTTTCAGTAGTTTCTGATATGATTCATGATACTACTCGCAGGCAAATGTTAGTTTATTTTTGCTCCTCTGGGAGAATTCAACTTGATATAGTTCTTCCCCCCTCAGACCAAAACATACCTTACGTTGATGCTCTGCCTTCCCTCAATACATGCACACCAACCATATTGCAGATGTTTATTGAAAATACTTGGCGTGGGTTTACCTTTTGTGTAAACTCAGGATGTTAAAACACTAACTTGTATGGGGAAGGTTCAAGAATTAGGAGAGAACTCTCAAATAATGTTAGTGAATGCTTCACTAATCTCATGTACCTCCTTACCTATGAAGAAGAGCCACTTAACCAGTCCACCAACAACTACTTTTCCAGGCCACTAAGAGCCACTCATCCAGGCCACTAAGAGCCATTAATCCAGCCACTAATTTTATTCCATGAAGCTCTTTATCACAGCCCCACCCATTACTCATAGAATACATATATTGGAATCATAAGATCTTATTTTTCACCTGGATAAATAGACATAACCCTCCACGTGATCAAAAGAAAAAGTGGAGGTAATGTGAACAAATAATTTTAGATAAACTTTGAGTAAGGTGAGCACAAGCTATATGCATAGTGATATCATTGCATTGAAGGGAGAAGAACCTTCTCCTGTAAAACAAATGAACAAGAGATGCTTGCAAAGCTGGCACTCAGCAACAGATGTATTATCTGCTAGAGGCTTAGACAAAAATAGCATAGTTGAAGTCATCATGAGATTTCACCTTTTTTCCTGTAATGTTGGCTTTACCTCAGTAATTCATTTTCTTGATTTATTGCTTACCACATGATGTTTTATCTTCTCTCCTGCTACCCAATCGTTTGACAATCACAATAATTAATACAAGAGTTCTTATAATAAAATATTGTGGTTCAGTGGTCTTATCCCCTGCAGCATTTTGTCCACAATGGTTATATAATAAAATCCTTTTTGTTTCCTTTATCTTCTTTTGCATCTAA
Source organism: Acomys russatus (assembly GCF_903995435.1). NCBI lineage: Eukaryota > Metazoa > Chordata > Mammalia > Rodentia > Muridae > Acomys > Acomys russatus. Next base: position 32,072,639 of record NC_067158.1, read on the forward strand.
ATGTAGAGTTTATGGGGCATGGGAATTATGATATAGAAAAGTATAGACAAGAGACTATTGACTATCTAAAAATAACTACATGTTGGGCATTCTACAAATCCCATTAAGTACAATGAGAATCTTCTTTTTTTTCAGATGTGATAATTCTGTGCAGTTCAGGCTGCCCTTGAACTCATGGATCTCCTGAACAACGTCCAAAGACATACAATAGAACTACTGGATACTAAAATAAAGTAGTCTTGGCAATGGGAACTTAGAATTTTAGAAAGATTAAAATGAGGTGAATCTTGTGGTCAAATTCATATTTAGCTGAAATTCCATCCAAGAATAATAATCCTAACAGTCTGGATGAAAAAAGATGCCTTGGGGTTTTATAAGGCCTCCAGTGCTTTGCTATAGGCACCCTTACAGTCAGAAATGTAAAAGGTGAGTCTAATGAATAAGTCAAAATCATTTCTAATTTTTATAATCATAAAAATGGCAGATAAAATAAGAGGTCCCACTCCTTTCTAGAGATATTTGAAGCATTCATATTTTTAAAAAAAACTTACCACTCCCCCTCCCTGTGTTTACATATTCAGCTTCTGGTTGGTTGCATATGGATTCAAGTTCCTAAGTGTTAAGATGGTATTAATCATGAGGAAAGATGATGGGAGTCCAGCCAGAAATTACACACTAGGGGAGATTTTAGAGCATCAGTCAGGTACTTTGGGATGGAGTAAGGAGCCATCAGGAAGTCAAAGTCCTAAGAGGGACTCAGAACAAAGCTGTTCTTGGGCCAATTAGGTTGCATATACTTTGTGAGTTAGCAGCTACAATCTTATTGCTGTGATTAAAAACACTTGGCAAAAGCAGCTTAAGGAAGAAAATATCTATTTGGCTCACAATTTGAGAGTATAGTCCAGTGGGCCTAGAAGCTTCAAAGAGGAGAAGCACTTTAGTTGTAGTAGCAGGTGCATGAGGCAGCTGGCCACATTGTGTCTCATCAGGAAACAGAGAAAAGAGTGCTAGTGCTAATTAACCTTTCCCTCTGTTTCCGTTCATGCTGTATGAGACTCTAGACCATGAGACAGAGTCATGCATGGTCCTGGGGGGTTCTCTTTACTCACTTAAACATCTATGTAAATGCCCTAAGACACACCAAATTTAGTCATGGTGACAACAAAGATGAACATCTCAAGTCAACCCATTACAACTTAGTCTTTCCATATCCAAAATCCTAGGACCTCCACTGAAACTTAAGCTATCCTGTCACATCTTCATGCACTGACCTCTCAGGACCTTCTTGCAGCAGACTCACTCTTTAATACACTGACCACAAGGAGCACCTCTCTGAAAACACCCCTGCTGTTGTACATGTGGGAGACACCTCCAATTCTGCTCTGCTTCCAAATAGAAACTCAGTCTGCCCCCTCCTACCACAACTCTAGTGACCTCTTTGCAGCTTGCTGACTGGCTCTAAGGGTAAAAAACCTCCTTAGAGTGATATTTTGGGCAAGGAGTGCAAGTTCAGGTTTGTCTTTATGTTTCCAATGGATTGGTATTTTTAGAAGCCATGGCTTTTGGTTGGTAGGGTCCTTTAGTAAGGATACCTTTGCCTAATTGTGACCTATGCTCCTAACATAGTGTGAGGGTTTTCCTCAATTGCTTTGATCTCTTTAACAATTACATCTACTTTCTCAGCACTTTCATTGTCTACAGTAGTCATTTTAAAATTTTGTTTGCTCTACATGTTCTTTCTCACTATAAATATGTTCAAAAGTGACGCGTAACTATTACATGTACAACCTAAATAGTATACACTCTTGAGATTTGTCCCAACAAACAAATTAGTCTATTGCATTTGAACTAAGTCTGACTCAAGGACTCAGGACAAGAAAGTCATACAGCTAAACTATTTGAAGACTATAACACAAATGGTCTCCTGCCCATACCTGATACAGTCTTTGTTCTGCTGTTAAATATCATGTGAATCCTCTGTAGTGTTCACATTCCTATGGGCATGCTGGTCCTTGGAGCTCCTACCAGAGTGGCTCATTAAATTCTGCCTATAGCACTTTAGTACTTCTCTAGGACACTGCTTTAGATTCTTGCCCATTATAAAGACCTAAGAATCATATGATCAAATTGACCACAGCAGAAGCTCTACTTCTTTCTGCCAATTTCTGTATCACTTGTTTTTCTACTGTGACAAAATACATGGTAAAAGTAACTTACAAAGATGTGTTATTTTGGTTTATATAGACCAACGTGGCATTACATCAACAGTGGCACTAACTGTTGCAACTGCAGCATGAAGCAGCTAGTCCAGTTGAACGCACAATTAGGAAGTACAGAGTGATGAATCCTGATGCACAAGCTTGCTGTCTCACTTTTTTTTTCTGTTCGTTGTGTTCGGTACCTCAGCTCACATTGAAAATGTATATCCTCTCCTGAGTTAATCCTCTCTAGAATCAACATCATAGACACAACCACTGGTGTGTCTCCTTGGTGATTCCCAATCCACTAAACAAGGACAATTGACAATCAAAGAAAGACTGTGGTAAATCCCATGAGGCAGTAACTCATAATAGACATATGGAAACATAGATGGCTCTAGCTCCCCTGATATCCATGGGCAAAGGATACTAGGGTACAGACGGCTATGTCTATGACTTACCAGAACTTAAGCAATGCCAACAAGCAGAGAGAAGATGTACGGTTCTATGATTAAAAAAATCTGGGCAATGTTGTAGGGGCTCTCCCAGTTGTAGTTCATCATGGTCAGTCTAAATACACCAAGACATTTCCCATCTTTCTATATCATTGCTAAAGAGACTTAAAGAAGTGGCACATTTTACCTCCCATGTGAATTTCCCAATATTTAAAGAAAAATGTGTTTCCACAGCTGAGTGAGTTGCCACTGATACATACTGAGTAAGGAACATTCTATACCTCCATTATACTTCAAAACCCCATCATCTAATGCCTGGAAGCTGAACACTATTGTAATATTTCTGAGGTTCTCAAATGACAATAGTGTAATAAATCACTTGACATTCTCACTGAAAAAAAACATTACCCTCCTGAGTGTGCAGCATGACCACGGTCCCACATCTTTTTGTCTTCTACTGACCAAGAACAATAGAGAAGGAAGTACAGGCACCAACAGAAACGGGAAAAATCTCATCATTCATTTTGGGTCTGAATTTAACACAAACCTGTTAGTTACAGAGTGTAAAGCTGAAACTAGGCTCCTTTCTTATTCCAAAATGGAAATCGTTTTCATTGATTGCCTATAAATTTTAACAAGGCATGAAAATGTCATGGTCTTCATGAACTGGTTTTATATGTCAATAACTTTAGTCCAATCTTAGTCACATTTTAATAAATATAGACATAATGTTATTGGGATGGTTATTTAATCATTAAGGCATTCAAACACTGAAATATGAGTTATTTTATTACAAAAATATGATTTGGATTATTTTTATTACTGATTGATTTTCTGAGCTTTCTCATTTTTTTTTTTTACAATTACTGTGTATTTTAAAACTACAAAATTGACAAATGAAAATATTTTAATGTGGTCTAAGAGATAGGAAAAATTACATACATAGGGGATAGGGACTCATTTATTTTTGCATTATATGGATTTTTACTTGTGATGAGTATTAAATGCACTTCTATCTGTGCCATAATTATGGGGGTAGAATGTATACAATTCTGTGAGATTACAAATGATCTCATACAATGTAGCTCTGCCAAAACTGATCCATTTGTTTGTAGTGCTTCCCACTCACAGCTCTGGAGTTTCTTTACAATCTCACAGACAACTCTTATTCCATCATTTTGAAAACTAATCCTGTCATTATTGACCACGGTATTCGTCAAACCCCTTTATCCCTTGCTTGGATGTCTTTCTTGGGAAGCGCTGAGAATTTTTTTTATTCTGTGGCACAGGTTGACCTACTTCTCACTATATAGCCCTGTGTAGCCCAGGCTAGACTAGCTTCAAACTCCAACCAAGCCTCATGCCTCAGCCTCCAGAGTGCTGGGATTACAGCCATGCACCATAATTCCTGTCTGTCTAGCTTGAATTTCTACACAATCTTTTGCCTGTATAATTTTTCCCCAAATTGCATGGTTCCAAGTCCAGGTTTCATTGCCTCTTCAAATATGAATTCCCTATCACCTGGTGCAGCAGCTTGCATGTGGTATAAAGCAATAGGCACTTCTTTGGTTTGTATAATTCCAGCCTTGGGGCCAAGATGCTAACAGATTGCTCTCTTCTAGAGTTGAGAGAGGGGGTTCCAAGTTGCAAAGACTCTCTGTGCTTAGTGGGCACGTTTGTGTTTAGGGTTGATGACCTCTGTTTTTAATTTACCTGATTTTCCCACAGTATTGACTGATTTTTTTGTGAATAATTCTTTATTTACATCTCAAGATCAGAAGTCATTTATGTTAAAGCTCTTCCTACGCATACATTTATGAGGTCTACTCTCAAAAGGTTCAGAAACATTAAAAATCCCTGACATGAAAAATGTGTTGCATCACAAGGTCTTAAGATGAACCAAGAAAATAAATATGCATCTCTGCTCATGGGTGAGCAACTGGCTAGGCTGCTGCTGCAGCACTGAGTTTAAGGATGCTTCCAACAGGTGTTGGCAAGAGCCATGAGAACAGCAAGCCGTTCTTGCCATCTACAGGCCACAAGTTGTATTGCTTAGAAAGGCCTGCAGCCTGCTGATTAGAGGAAGTTGGGTCATTCCTAGACATTCCTATGCTGAATTCATATTTAGTGGTAGCAACTAAGCAAACAATAGGATTGCTTCACATATTTAATGCCATTACCCAATCTTGCCTAAATTCCCTATTTCATTACACCTAAAATAGAAATATTCTATATCTTTCTATTTTTATGTTAAACTTTGCCCTTTCCCATTGTAGGTATGTGTGTGTGTGTGTGTGTGTGTGTGTGTGTGTGTGTGTGTGTGTGTGTGCCAGGAATAAGTTATTTCCTACAGTTTAATGCAATCTAGGTTACTTATGTCTGTGTGTTTTATTGACCAGAAGATTGTCTGATATGTGTTAGAGTCCATAAATATTGATGCATGAATGATTCAGATGATTAATGAGTAAATGCATAAGCAAATGAAGTGATATAATTTTCTTAGTGTTTTATTCAAAATTATTTATACATGTTTGCATAAAATAGTGTCAAACATATATGCTATGTAAATTTATTTAATTATAATGTACACATGTGTAAATGTGTATTTTTAACATATGCAGAGAGGACGTGTGTGTGTGTGTGTGTGTGTGTGTGTGTGTGTGTGTAAATAATCTGTGATTTTATATACTCAGATTTTTGCAACTTGTATAACACTTGATTATGGCCTATATTTTATTAAAACACTTAAATCCATATACTTAGAATTTCAAATTCACATTTAAGGTTTATGTCTGACAGGGTATCTGACAAAATACTCTGCAAGAGTCATTCTGTCTACAAAGTGAACAAGGCACCAAGGCCAAAGCCACTACTTTACATTGGCTTCGTCCTTTCTGTGATTGACTGCAGAGATTTTGTCAGATGAAATGAAAACCAAGAAAGCAATATTTGTCTAGCCTTATTATAAAGAAAACTAGAAAAATAAGACCAGATTGTTTTTTTTTCAATAGACTAGAAAACTCTTATCAGTTTTCCTTACACTAACACAATTTGAGACAGATTTTCTGTTTCTAAACGTAATTATATTTAAAAAAGAAGGCACAACTATCCTCAGTGCAACAAGTCCTGTGTACCAGGCTCTGTGCACCAAGCAGCAGGCCTGGACTGCCCATGAGTTATGACATTTAACATTAGGCATGTGTTGATATGCCCAAGTCATGGAAGATTGCTTTCCAATGTCACTTGGTAGGAGGTATAGTGCCACATCAGAACAGACTTACACTGGAAGAGATAATGCTGTCTTTGTTGTCATGCAGGTAGATTTAACTCAGCCAAGGTGGGAATATTTACAACATAAAAACAGGAAATACTCTGTCCACACAAGTCTAAGAATAAGCAGGTGCCAGGGATACTTTTAAGAAAAAAATGACTCTCACTCTCCTTGAAGGTATCAATTGCCAATAGCTCATCCATTAAGGGTAAGGCAAAAGGATAGTTCCCCCTTCATGTTGGAATTTGGTCTGCCATGACATTACACAGGTCTCATGACACAAGTAATCCTATTCTAATAAATTCACAAATAACAATAGAACAAAGCTAGTTTTTTTTCCTAAAGCCACTTAAATACTTACCCAGTCCGAGATCTACACATCTCAGTATGTTTCTATATAGTCACAATGACCATTCTGAAGGAACGGAACTACTGTTATGGTATTATACTTTCATTATTGGTTAAATTTCTATTTATTATACACAACAAAGAAAGAAAGAAAAACTACAGCAAATTTGAAACTCCAAAGAAAAAAATCAACTTTTTTAGCTTTATGTCTTCTTTCATGATTCAAGCGTCCATTTGCCTATATTCTATCCTGCTTCATTAGCATATATTATATACTTATATAAAATATATTTATATATATATATATAACATTTTCATTGCCTAGTCATCTTTTGATAGACATCTAGCTTGTTCTCTTCCCTTGTTGTTGTAAATAGAGCAGCAATGAGCAAGTATTTGCAGGTAGATGCCTCTGGGGTAAGAAGGGTATGGAGTTCTTCAGATACAGACCTGGAAGCACAATAGCTGAATCGTCTGGTAGTGTGCTTTAACTTCTTGAGTAATCACCAAGCTGATGTTCATATGGCTGTGTTGATTTGCACTCCTTCCAGCAGTGACTAAAGGTTCCTTTTTCTCCACATTTCTTCTAATATTTGTTGTCAGAATTCATGATGATAGCTATTCTTACTGGAATGAGGTGATATCTTAAAATAGTTTTAATTTGCATTTCCCTCATGAATAGGGATGTTGAACACTTTAAAAAAAATAGTTACTGTCCATTTATGTGTCTTCTTCTGAGAAATGTCTATTTTATTAACCCATTTGCTGATTGGCAGTTTTATTTCCTTGGCGTTTAATTTCTGCAATCCTTAATAAATCTTGGATGTTCACTCCCTGTCGAAAGCTGATAAAAATGTGCTCCTTTTCTGTGATTGGCTGCATAGCTCTAGTCATAAGAAATGAGAACCAAAAGGGGAAGTGTTTATGATGCTGATTAATATAAGGCATGTATCAAGTAAGTATTTTAAGTATAACCAAGAAAAACTAAGTCTAAGCCCCCAAACACAAGCTGAATCCAGAAAGAGCCCCTACCTGACTCCTATGATTTCCTCACAAGCATTACACCTCCCTTTTTCTGAAAACTTTCATGGATTTTCTTCCCATCCATTAACTTGTTCAACAAATGTCTGGGCTTATAGTGTACACCACACACTGCTCTAGTAGCTCAAGAAGCAATTTTGAGACCAGGGAGGATCACTGCCCACAATAGCATCCAATCTAGTGTGAAGAGACAGGACAGAAGTGGCAGAGATGATAGCCCAGTAGTGAATCAGAGGGATTGGTTATTATATAATACAGACAAATTTCTTAAGACTTGTCAGCCTCAATTTACTATCTTATGTTAAAGGTAAAATGTAATAGCCCATACCTCTTAAACTTTTTATGAAAACAGTTTTTGTAATATTAAAAATATTTAGTTCTTAATAAATACTGAGCATACATTAGCCACTACTTTATTTTCTTTCCTTATTTTGTTTTTTATATATACATTTATATTATTACAATATATACACTAAACTACCTATAGCAAGAAGAACCACAAAACAATCAGGAATTATATAAATGTTACATTCATAGTGTTTTGGCTATTTGTATTGGCAGCCTTGCAGAAAACATCTTTCCTACCTTGGTGCATCCAAAATTCTGAATGTAAATCAATATCTATCCTATCTTGTCATTATCAACTTAAAACATCTATCTAGACCTAAACACATCTTAACCCCTAAACAACTAAGCTTAACTGTAAAACTAAAGTGTCTGGTCTTCAACCTCATCAGAGGCTTAAAAGAAACAAGTTTAATTGCATCCCTCACTGATAACGATGAAGGAAACACACAGTATAATAGGATTCGGTGAAATTGGAGCATTTTAGTTGGCTAGAACAGTTCGCTACAATGAAAGGACTTCAGGGGGTTTCACCATGCTTGACTTCAAGCTGTACTACAGAGAAGTACTTCATAGTACCAACATAAAAAACAGACAGGTGGATCAATGTAATCGAATTGAAGATCCAGAAATAAACCCACACACCTACGAGTGCTTGATTTTTGACAAAAGGAGGCAAGAACATATAATGGAAAAAAGAAAGCATCTTCAACAAATTGTGCTCATCTAACTGGATGTCCACCTGTAGAAAAATGCAAATAGATCTATATTTATCACCCTGCACAAAACTCAAGTCCAAATGGATCAAGGGCCTAAACATAAAACTGGACACACTGAATCTAATAGAAAAGAAAATGGAGGAAAGCCTTGAATGCATTGGCACAGGAAACAACTTCCAGAAAAGAATACCAAAAGCTCAGGCACTAAAATCAACAATTAATAAATGAGACCTCATAAAATTGAAAACTTCTGTAAGCCAAAGGATGGTGTGAAAAGGACAGACCTGCAGCCTACAGAATATCTTCACCAATCCTACACCAGACAGAGGGCTGATATGTAAATTATATAAAGAACTCAAGAAACTAGACACCAACAAACCAAATACCCAAATTTTAAAAATGAGATACAGATCTAAACAGATTTTTTTCAACAATGGAATCTCTGATGTCAGAGAAGCACTTAAGCGAATTTCCAACCAACATCACTAGCTATCAGGGAAATGCAAATCCAAACAACTCTGGACTCCATTTTACACCTATCAGAATGGCTAAGATCAATAACTCAAGTGACACCACGTGCTTGCAATGCTGTGGAGCAAGGCGAACACTCCACCACTGCTGGTGAGAGTGTAAACTTGTACAACCACTTTGGAAATCAACTTGGAGGTTTCTCAAAAAAGTGGGAACACATCTACCTCACGATCCACCTATATCACTACTGGGCATATACCAAAAAGATGTCCCACCATACCACAAGGACACTTGCTCAACTAGGTTCATAGAAGTTTTAGTCCTTATAGCCAGAAACTGGAAATAACCTCAACCAAAGAATGGATAAAATGTGATATATTTATACAATGGAATACTATTCTGCTATTAAAAACAAAGACATCATGCAATTTGTAGGCAAATAGGTGAAACTAGAAATTATCATGCTGGAGTGAGATAACCCAGACTCATGCATGCTATGCACTCAATTATAAGTGGATATTAGCCATAAAGTACAAGGTAGCCATGCTACAGCCTCAACACCTTTGAGCCACAATTTCTTCTGCCTACAAGATGTTCACTGGTAAAGATGGAGCAGAAATTGAGTGCATGGCCAACCAGTGACTGGACCAGCATGAGATCTATGGCATAAGAGAGAGCCTACCCCGGACTCTATTAATGATATTCTCCTATACTTGCAGACAGGAACCCAGCATAACTCTGAGAGGCTTCACCCAGCAGCTGATGGAAACAGTTTTGGAGACCCACAATCAAACTTTGGGCAGGGCTTGGGGAGTCCTGTGTAAAAGGGGGAAGGAAGTATTGAAAGAGTCTGAGGGCTCAAGGACACCACAGGAAAACCTATAATATCAACTAACCTGGGGCCATAAGGGCCCACAGAGACTCAACCCCCAGAGAGCATGTATGGGACAGACCAAGGCTCACTGCACTTATGTAACAGTTGTGCATCTCGGACTTCATGTGGGAATCCTAACAGCAGAAGCAAGAGTTTTCTCTGATGCTATTGCCTGCCTTTGATACCTTTCCTCTACCTGGGCTGCCTTGTCCATCCACAATAGGAGTAGATGCCCTAGTCCTATTGTATCTTGGTATGCCAAGGTGAGTTGATATGCATGGTTGGCCTCCTTCTTTCTGAGTAGAAAGGGAAGGTAGAAGGATCCAGAGGAGGGGAGGCGAGAGGGAAGCGCTGGGAAGAGATGAGGGAAGGGAAAGTATGAACAGAGTGTGAAGCAAATAAATATATTTTAAAAGACATAATAAGAAATTATTTGGAAACTAGTGTTTTCAAAATACCGCATGTCTTTTATGGCCAGAATCTTTGTTTTTTTCATTCCTGAGCACTTGATTTCACTAAGGACCAACAAATCTATTGATGGTTTCTGTAGAACTATATATTCAGGAACTTTCTATAGAAAGTTTCCAAAGCTATTGCCACATCCCAGGAGGCCTTTTGATTCCAGAATGCTTAGGAAACGGGCTTGGGGTGAGGGTGGGGATAAAATAATACTGTTCTGTTAAAGGAACATAGCAATAAAGTGACCCTTGATGACAGTCGGCTATACCCATAGATTAGTGTCTTGTTCAGCCATCACCAGAGAAGCTTCCTCCTGTGGTAGATGGGAACTAATACAGAGATCCACTGATACAGGGACAATGTGCAGGGAGTGAGAGATTTTGCAATATTCAGTCCTAAATAGGATGTCTTCATCAAAGCCCTCCCCTCATGACTCAGGGAACTATGTAGACTAGGAAATGGAATGATTATGAGAGCCAGAATGGATAGGAGAATGTGGGGTGCACAAGGAAATAGCGTCTTACAGACACTGAAAGACATACACGCACACTGGATATACAAACCACATTCAAGAGCAGGCCCCACGCCTGTGAGCAGGTGACTGACACTCAGTGCACTTTTGCAGACTTTCTTCCATAGTGCCTTGTTTTTTGGGCTCTTCTGTCTCACTGCTCTTTAGCATGTATATTATAGTTTCCGATTTTTATATTTTTAAGTTTTGTTTGTGTGTGTTTTGTGTTTTTCTTTGTTTATTTTAAAATTTTCTTTCTTGTTGTTTGCTTAGAGGGAGAGAGAGAGAGAGAGAGAGAGAGAGAGAGAGAGAGAGAGAGAGAGAGAGAGAGAGAGAGAGATACTCGAGTTGGATGAGTGGGGAAGAGCTGGGAGGAGCTAGGTGGAAAAACAGCCATTATCAGAATGTTTTATAAAATTTTTCAATTAAAACATTTTAATCTTTTTCTTTTACTGAAATAGATTTTTTTTTCTCATACAATACATTCTGACTATTTTCCCCTTCCTCTACTCCTACCATTTCCTCTCCACTTCTCTGGATCCTATCCCTTTCTGTCTATCTTTAGGAAAACAAAAACAAAAACAAAACAACAACAACAACAAAAAAAAAACAGGCTTCTAAGAGATAACAATCAATAATGACAAAATAAAATGTAATAAGATGAACCAAAAGCTCTCATAATGAAGTTGGATACAGCAACCCAACAGGAGGAGAAAAGTCCCAAAAGCAGGCTCAATAGTCACTGACCTACTAATTCGTCTCACAGTCAAGAGTCCCAGAAAAGTAATAATCTAATAGCTATAACATATACACAGATAATTTGGTACACTATAAGTTATTATTTATAACATTGCACAATATATTTACTATAATGTTACAATTTTACATTGTCAATATTCTCAAGTATAATATACAAGAATATTAATATTCGCACATGTATATGTACATATATGAGAATATGCAAATGTTTATAAAAATGTTGGCTTGGATTGTCCAAAAACCTAGTCCTCTCCTGTTCTCACATCTTTCCATTTCACAGAAGTCTTTCTTGTCAATAGAATCACTAGAAAATTGTCAGGAGCCCAAAATCTTAAGGAAATAACTTGATATTTGAGGGATTTCTGGTCTCAAAGATTAATATTTTTTCATGACCTTACAATTTAAAAGTCACTTATAGGGAAGGTCTTTGGATCATTATGCCTGCTTTATAAATGGAGAAAACCTTTAATTTAAGATTGATGTAGGGTTCTCATTACTGAGTCAATCATAACACAGCTATGTCACAAGATGTCTCAGGATTGAAAAGCATTTGCAACTTATATTTGTTGAGCCAGACATACCAACTACTACACTAAAGAGGTACCATGATTAGTTTTTATGTGGTCATTTTAAAAACACTAATTAATTAATTAATTAATTAGATTTGTGTTTGTGAGCACATAAGTGAATGTGCGGCTGAGTGTGTGCATCTGTGCCATGTGTGCCCAGATGCCTGTGAAGGCCTGAAGAGGGTGTTGGATCCCATAGAACTGTAGTTATAGTGGTTCTGAGCCACCTTGTAGGTGCTAAGAACCAAACTCAGGAGCAGCCAGTTTTCTTAACAATGAACCCATCTCTACAACCTCCTAGTCATAGATATTTCTCTTATTTTTGTGATAATAATATGATTATATCATTTCTCCCTTTTCTTTCCTCCCTCTGTGCCATCCTGCATACCCTTCCTTTCTTTCTGTCAAATTCATGGCCTTTTTTATTAATTGTTTTTTCATGTATTCATATATATATATATATATAATATTTATATAAAATTTTCTATTTTCTGTTATATTAATATATTGTATTATATTATAATATGTTATATATTATATAATACATATTTATATTTATATATTTCTAAATATAACTTGTTCTGTCTATATGATGCTATTCATTTGTATGTCCTCAGGGATGACTATTAGGTACTGGATAGCCAAGTGATGTGCTGTTACTTGGAGAAGACTATTCCTCCCATGCTTAGCATTTTCTAGTTTCCTAGAGTTATTTGTGTGAGATATTGTGGGCCTCTCACATCTGCTTAGGTATTTATTTCTGCTGGTATTTTCTTTGTTAAGCTCATATTTAAGCCGTCATATTGTTGACTCATTATGAGTATAGCTTCTGACATTACTAAGAGGCCATCTCACTGCAAACAGCATGATTCTCTAGCTCTGACCTTCTTTCCACTCCACACTGCTTCCATAGCACTCCTTGAACTTTGCGTGTTGGAGATTTTTAGATGTACCCATTGAAAATGGCCGCCACAACTCAGTATTTTGATTGATTGGGGCTTTTTTGTAATGGTCTCCAACTGTTACAGGAAGAAATTTTCTTGTCATATCAAAACAATGAGCTAAGGCATTCTAGAGATGAAATACCTCTGTCAAGAAAATTAGCATCAACTTTCCAGAATCATCTCACAATTCCTGCATGCTCCATAGCTAATCTTAGGCCTTCAATCAATGTCCTCTATAACTACTGCCTTACTTCTCCTTACCAAACCTCCTACTCATGTGCCAGGCATCACTCAAACATCTCTTGTCTCTTCTTCCATTATTCAAATTTTCTTGAGAAAAATCACAGTGAGAATGAAAGGAAACAGTGTCTGTCTGAAGAAGCATGGCACCCTCTGTTCACCTCATCTCCTCTCATGGCCTCCTCTTGAACCAGAGTCCAGGAACAGGTGAGCTCTATCCATTCTAGCTAGGTGGAGAAGGTGAAAGTACAGCAAGGCAAAGTGTTTATTATGGTAGGAAAGTGGACATGCTGAAGATTCGCATGTTAATCAAAACTAACTCTAAATGCTCTCATGTTGAGAAACTGAATCTGCATTGGTGGAAGATCTCTGATCTTGGACTCTCCTAACACCTACATTCCTTAGTGTTACTCACTCGTCATGTACCTTTCCATTCCGCTCCTCCTCTTTCTCCTTCTTCTCCTCCACTTTTCTTTCTCCTTCCTCTCGTCCATGCTCCACTTCCCTCTCCTCTTGATCACAAGCCTCATCCTTCAATCCCCCTTCTTCCTAATCACACTTGTCTTCTCTCTCCTGTTCCTTCTCCTCCTTCCTTCCCATTCCTCTTGCTTCCTACTCTATAGCTTATATACATAAGAATTCAGGAAAAAAATATTTTTAAACCTAATGCTAATCTCTACTGTCACCAAAACTATCTGTGAGGACCGTTTCACAAAGTGACATTTAGAGGCAATTTTCTGGGCAACAGAAGCCTTTCAATAAGTGCTGTGAAATTCGGGATATGAGGTCTTAAAGGTGGAATTGCTGGGGAAAGTGTCTATGCCAATCTGCTGTTATCCTGACCTTATTAAAACCAGGCAGGTGCTTGTCTCTTTGGTCCTGTCAAATTGCCACAGAAAGAGGCAATGACAATTCGGTTTCACCCAGTCCCCTGAGTTGTGAATAACTTTGCTAGACTCTCATCATTTTCTGGCAGATTACATAAAGTTGTGCTGGATTTGCAAACAAAGGCAAAAGCCAAACAATGGTCTAAGTGGCTTTGAGATTGCCTCATTAAACTCGGCTGCCGGAAGCTCTCAGCTTACAGTAATGAACACATCTGAACTATGCAATGCTGTTACTGCCTGCAACTCCATTCATGTTGCTTTGAGGACATAAAGCTGTGCCATCTGCAACCAAGAAACAAAACATAAAATAATTAAGGAAGATGTAAGGGAAAAAACCGAATTGTTCTAACAAAGAGAATTGTCTATTCCTAGGAAAGCTGGCTTGGTTTTCAATTCTATTGCTGTTGATCATGCTGGTCACTCATGAATAGCTTCCCAGAATTTCTCAAGGCTCAGTTTACTTCTATGTAACTGAGCTGAATTTCTATTCTTTTTCTTTGAGAATTTCACTGAACTCTGAGTTTTCCAACATACAATGAAGGAAGGTTTATAATGTCTAAGTTTCAGTTCAACTCTTGGTCCCATCACCTTTGGTTTGTCATGGGCAGAATATTATGTTGTCAAGTACATAATGAAGCAAATGTCTCACACTATAGCATCTGGGAAGTAAATAGAAATAAGAGACCATGGTCCTGCAGTGTCCTTCGAAAGCACAGGCCCAGTGACTTAAGACTTCATATAGCACCGTCCTTTTCAAGACTCATGATCTTCAAGGAGCACCAAATTCAAGACCAAGCTCTTAGCACATAAGCCTTTGGGAGGCACTTCGGATCCAAACTGAAGCTCTCTCAAGGGAGGGGACCTCTCCTAGTTATGGTTACTATTGCTGTAATGAAATACCATGACCAAAGCAACTTATAGAGGAAAAGGTTTATTTCACTTACATTTCCCTGTAACAGTCCATCCTGAGAGAAGTCAGGGCAGGGACTCAGGCATGCATGGCAGGAACTGGGAGCCAGCAGCTGATGCAGAAAGTATGGAGTGGTGCTGCTTACTTGAATGCTCCCCATGGCTTGCTCAGCCTGCTTTCATATAGATATAGAACCCAGGACCATCAGCCCAGGGATGCCACCACCCACAATGTCTTGGGCACTCCCCACTAATCACTAATTAAGAAAATTCTTATATATTCAATTCTCAAATGAGTTTCTTTCACTTAAAATAACTTTAGCTGTGACAAGTTGACATAACATTTCCCTGAGCAAGGCCTTTCCAGAAGAGGCCAAGCTACCATAGCTAGTGAAGGAGGTTTAAGCTTCTGAGTCCAAGAGAATCATGAGGAGAAAGATTTCTGACAGCAACATAGATTTTTCTGAACCCCATTTTCTCTCTTTGATTTTACTGGAGTAGTCTCACTCTACAGGCTATTTCTAACTCATAGGTTGATCAACTCTCTAAAGAATATGAAAAACTGCATTTTCTCCTATTAAGGCACTTTCGATATAGACTTTTCCAAGTTATAGTCCAGACTTCCAAGGCCCGCCATGGAACAGAACAAACAGAGACAACAACCTCTCTTTCTTGGGAGTACATTCTCAGCTTGATGGAGAGGTGCTCACCTTACTTCCCATTCTTGGGTCTTTCGAAGATCAGAGTAACATTATCTCTGTCTAAGAAAAGATGGAATACATTTCTCATGACAAGTGGCTTCTTGATCAATAACAAAGTCATTTTTCTTGAACTTCAGTCCAGTGATTGAGAGCAAAAAGAACCTAGTCAACTGAGCTGAATATTGAAAGGATAGTTTACCAACAGAAATCCTCAAAGTTAGTTCCATATAATCTGACTAGAACAAGTGGCCTATGAGCATTAAACTCACGCCAAACTAACTCCTAACACCTTTATTCCCCAGGGGGAGGTTTTCTATATCTTCTAGACCAAATATTTGTATTGTCCTTGGTTTTGGTAGGGCAGAATATACCTGAATCATGATGAAATTCTAAGAGGAGATTATTCTTTTGTCCAGATCATTACTTTACAGCTAAGTTAATATTCATGCTATTGTTGTTGTGAGTACTACTTGTTCTAGCCTTGCAATGACCCTTTCTACTATTATTATCATTACTATTATTATTATTAATTTATTATTATTATTATTATTATTATTATTATTATTATTATTATTATTATTATTATTATTATTATAAGCTTAAAATAATGACAATCAAGTCACACCTGAGCCACTGAGAATGCAAGAATACAGTACTCAGGCTTGAGGCTGGGTTCCTCTACAAAGTGAGGATTCTGAGAATAGTTGTCTCTTAGCAAATTATGATCTGTAGTTATTCAATCTGCACATAGAGTGTGCTTCAGGAGTCCCAATCTGACACTAGAATCCTTGGAAAATCCTTGGATTGCTGTTGGTCTCTATTCTATGATGAAAGCTAGGAAACCTTGCTTTTGCTGTCAGCAAAGAAATCAGCTGCAGCAACAACAACAATGGGACAGATCAACTCTGGTGACAAAGGGTAAGGCCAAGTCAGCAAAAGGCAAGAACAAGCTTTTGCACTTCAGTTTTTATCTGTGCTGTTACTTGAGGTCCCACCACAATCAGGGTGGGCTTTCCCATTGCAATCATGGCAATCAGAACAAGTCATCAAACCAATCTCCTACTAAGATAAGTCTAATGCTGGTGAGTTTACATAAAACTATTGATTCACAATGAGCTAGAGGCAACTGAAGAAAGCCAGGAACAAAAGGGGTAATCTTCCCTTGGAAGAGCCAAATGGCTAGTCCTGAAACCATACACAAACAAAATTATACAAACTGAACAGGATGTATTTAAAAATACTGTCTATATGCCTACATACATATTCATGTAATAACAACTAGTGAAAATAGAGGCCATGAATTTGAAGGAGAGTTGAGGAAGGTATATATAGGAGGATTTGGAAAGGAGAAAAGGAAATCTATGAAGATTTCTCCACCACTAAAAGAATGGGGATCCAGTTTAATGACCTTTATGATGTGAACAAACACGTGAAGTTTAGCAATAGATAAAATGCTTAATCAAATTAATTGGCAGTGAAATCCATGACTAAATGTATGCTCAAAATAATGGAAATAATGAGATTGTAAAGCAGAAATGTCAAACTTTTACACAAAAGTCAAAGGAGGAATGAAACAAATAAAACCAACCCAAGTAAGAGGAGCACAGGGCATCCCCGAGAAAGGGAGGCTTTGGGTCAAGACACATTTACTGTCCCAAATGAAACTCAATTTTCTAAATTATGAGATTAATCTCCATAAGATTAAGTCAGTTTCTTATTTGGGAATTGGAAGGAGGGTGCTGGTGGTTAAGGACCGGAATCTGAAGTAATATGCTGACTTCATTTAACACAATGTATAATGTGCAAATTTATTCAAAACACATTAATTTTATTGTTAATCTAATTTATTAAACAGAAACTCTGAGCCAGGCATTCTCATGTGTCTTTGACACACAATTTTTATTATTTTCATATATTTGTTCTTGGAGATGACATCTTGCTCTGTTGCCAACACTGGCCTTGAACTCACTTTGTAGACAAGCCTGTCTTTTGATTTTCAGCAGCACCGCATGCTAGGTGTGGAAAAGGTCTGAATAAATGAAAGGTGACAGTATCCCCAGGTGTATGTCATCATACCTGGCCCAATCATCTCCTTTCTAGGATAAACACATACCTAGGCAGCTTTAAAATATATCTCATCAACTGCTTCCTCCAATTTACTCAGGACTTTCCTACTTTGTAACAAGAACCCCATGCCTCTGAAAAATTAATCTACCCAGAATATCTACCCAAGACGATTCTTATCCCTACTTTGAGTCTACATCATGCAACAAATTCTGTGAGCAATTGTTCTGAGACAGAAAGTGTGCCTCAGTATTTCACCCTGTATCTGACGGCAGCCATGCCTGCACCATCTTTTCATTACCCCGTGAAAAATAGAAATCAGGTCCTTGTAGAAAGTAGAATAACCAGGGTCATTTGAAAGCCTTGGGAGTTATTTATGGAACAGTTGAACACTTTAGATAACAATGTTTAAAACGAGAGAGAGGGAGGAAACACATATGTGCCAACAGCCAAGAAACCAAATGTATTTTTAGGTTATGGGACATGAAACACATTCTTCCATTTTTACCTACCAAAACTATCATCTCACTGACTTCATACTGTCTGCCCAGTTCTCAGCAATCCATTCTCTCTGGCAGTAGCCCTGCAGTGATGAGGGTGTTGACTACACAGCCATCACCCCACCCAGGAGAGTGGCCACTGCACATTGTTACAGTTTCGTGATTTAAGGCATACACTCTGACCCGCACCCCTGTCCATCCAGTTCTCCCAGTTCTCCCAATCCTCTGTGCAGAGCACCCTGGGTCTAGGCTCCTCAGGTCTGCAAGGAGTGGGGAAGCAAGGAAAACACAACATCTGGCTTCCAAAGTGGGGCAACAGTGCCACAGACTGCTGCAAAGTGGAATCCCAGTCACAAGAAAGGGTAAGTTGTCCCTTGGCTTAAACAGGTCTACTGAGATTCTTCCAATTTCTATCTATCGTCATGGGAAATATTTCCTTGTGTAGGAAAGACCTTCGTGTGAAAATTCATAAAGTCGCCAAAAGAGCTCCTCGTTTTGGAAGGAATTACTCCAAATACCACCTTTTATGTCCACTTACACTATTTACAACCCTTACGCATGGGTTCAAGTTGCTTCTCTCACCCAAAATAGAGGCACTCAGGCAAGAACAGCATCTCCCCAATTTGTGTTCATCTTAAACCTAATCCATCAGTGCTGCAAACTATTTACAGACCCTACAGAAAATGCCACTTTTTCCCAGTCAGCAGAGTCTAAAAATCCGGACCCTAAATCCAGCCCTACCTCAGATCTAACAATCCTCCAGAAACTCATATGAAAAATTAAAATTATAGACCCACTTTGTACACCTCCCCCCCCACAAATTTCTATGAGGGCTACAAACTGCCAGCCCCACCTCCGTTACTCCCCTTAGTTTAACAGAGCCCCATCTTACAAGCAGGTTCCCCTCCTTCCATTCCACTTCCGGTGAAAGCAGAGGGAGCCATCCTGGCCTCTCACTCTCCTAAGCAAAACTATGCCCGCCAAAAGAAGAATGACAACAAAACAAAACTCAGGTAACTTCATGGCCTCTCCCCTCCCCCCGCCCCGCCCCTTACTATGGAACAGTCTTGTCCATGATTCTGTGGCAAAAACAAAATCTTCCGATTAAAATCCTGGCAGACCCCGCCTCTTCTACTCATGACTCCAATTGGGAGCCAGAATTTCAGGAACTCCCAGCATTTCCAGTTAATATTAACCCCAGGAGACATCAGAGTCTAGAAGGCACTCCGTAGGCACTTCATAAGCTTTTCCCTAGAAACCCCTTTTTCTCAGAAGTACAGAAGACAGCAGGTCTCCATGCAGTTCAAACTGAGGATAATCTCTTCCTTTAACCCCACTGCTTGGCCACAGCAGGTCTTGAGGACACCCGCCAAGGCTTTAACAGCACAGCTACCTCAGCTAAGTCCTAGGCACTACTCATCCGCACTGTGCAATCCCCTACACCTCCCATTCGCAGGACCAAGCAGCTACTGAACAGACCCAGGTCAAATCCCCAGTTCCTCTCAGTTTCGGGGCTCCAGGCAGACCTCTGCTAACTGCTGCTTATCAAAATAGCCACTATATTACTCAAGTCAAGGTGGGCCGTGTCTGTCTGGAGTGGAATCCACCAAACAGGGCTCCACCATTTTCTGTCTTCTCCTACCACTCACTCCGTGGGGAGACAAAACAGAAGGGCAACCCTGCTTGTGCCATCCCTGGCCTGGCTTCAGGCCCCAGGGGCTGGGTGCATGGGTGCCAGGTCTGCTGTGGGCCATGGAGCGTTGCCGGCCCTTCCCAGGGTCACAGTCCCTTTGGCGGTGGTGGCCTTGTCCACCAAGACTGGGCCCTTCCCCTAGTGCGTCCACTTCACCAGCAGCCCAGTACTGGTGGGATTCCAGAGGCAAGAGGATGTCTGATGCACATGGGCCTCCCGGTGCACTTCCCAGCCTCCCTAGCTCTCTTCCCAGAGTCCCTCCAACAGCAAAGCAGGGTGGGCAGGGGCTACAGGATGGGAGTCTCCCTGGACCTATTGTCTTCTCTAGAATTCAAACTAGCACCTTAAGAAATACAGCTTACTCCACCCATGGCATGTTACCAAAGTTCCCCGCTCAAAGGCCCTCTTAAACCTTTTCTTTTCCCAGAAGGACTGGGTAGTTCGATTGCTGAGGCTTCAGACCTTGAACCTAAAGTTTCAAGGTTTGATTCCCTGTTAACTCTCTTTTCCGTTGGAATTCCTTGGTGTCTGGAGCAGCCAAGCTGCCAGCCTAATAAGAATTTCTCACCACTCCCTCGTCGCCAATTAACCAGGCTCCCAGCTTGAATTTTTTCACCATGCCCCATGGCCCCCCAAAAGTTTCTTGCTATGATCCATGCCTTCCCCCAAACAGCCTGCCTACCAACTTAGAAGCTAAAGAAAAGGAAAGAAATACCCCAAAGAGAACAAGGCTCCTAACCTAAAATCGTGTACAGGTTATAGCCAAGTGGTGACATTTGCATCTTGGATCCAGTATGAGTCCAGCGTTTCTTCCTGCTGCCCTAACTTCAACACAGGTGATTGTACACTCAAGGATGCCAATCCAGGATTGAGGCTTCTCTGCACCCACTCCTCACTACCTGCAGCACCCACAAATGCTCCTGTGATAACTCCAGCCAGAAGAAGCGACACCCTTTCTTTTAATCAAACAGCTGCCTTGTTAGAACCTCCCCCATCTTCCCTTTTCTTCCAGGTCTGCACAATGCACTGCCAATCTGAAGGCTCTTAGACGAGTCTGCCCATTACCTCCATCTCCTAAATAACTTCCTATGTAGAAACCCAGCTGCCAGGGATCCTTATCCCTTATGATTATTTCACAGGTCTCTTCTGTCCACACACTGGGCATAGACCAACGATTCTTCCCTGAAGAACCTACCCATGAGCCAGATGGAGACCAAGAGTTCCCCTCTGGACCTGCCTGGACCACATAGTGGCCTCAAGCCAGAGCCACCTGACTGGCAAACTCCAAAAACAGCTTGACAGACCAGGATATCCAGAGCCAACAGCCTTGGATCCCTCCAGAGACAGATGAACTCTTTTTCAGGGTCTTGCTCCAAAATAAGGGAACTAGACCTAATGACAGCCACACATGTGGAGATGGCCATAGCACTTGAAGAAGATCTGTCTATGTAGATTTCTCATGTTACTTTGAGATTATTATGAATACCCTCAAACATTTCTATACAAACTTGCTTTTGATATATCAGCCTTCAAAGTAGTTGGCCCAGCAATCCTTTATGCTCCCGGTCCCTACCCCTTATTAGCTACCTGATAATGCTGTGTTTTATTTCAATGTTTGCATTCTGCCTCACATAAATTTTAAAACGCCAAGTCACAATGTTGCTGAGGCCAGCCTGGTCCTGGATCAATAGTAAACAGTCCCAAGCTTAGAAAGCAAATGGTGACACGTTTGAGAAAAAATAAGGAAAGGGGCATTGTGGGGCATTGCTGAACAAAGGTTGAAGTCCTGTTCCCTCAGGATTAGCAGGTGTTAACACTCAGAAAAGGAGGTGACTCCCTTCTGTTCCCAGCAAGCCACTAAATCCCATTTGGTGAGAAGTGTCACAGACCCGGTTCTGCTTTAATTAAACAAAGCAAACAAACAAACAAACAAACAAAAAATTTCAAAGCTACCTCCAGAACACCAACTGGTTGTTCCAGAGTTAGGCTCTCGGGATATTTACTATAAAGAGAAGCCATATCCTGGTATCTCTCCACTTCCACCAACACACAGGACTCAAAATCCCCAGACTTTCAGGTGGAGTTTGTCACTTTTTCTAGCTGCTTTTCTGCCCCTTTCCTCTTGAGCTTCAGGTTGTGTGCTCTTGTTCCCTGCCCTGCCTTTTGTATTTGTTTGGCTTTTTTTTTTTTACACACAAACATGCCTCCCGCCCTCATTACACCAAATGCATGAGACTTGGAATGCACATTGAACTTTAGTTCTTTGTCTGTGGGCTGCCACATTTCAGCTTGTGACTCTCGCTGGTTTTGAATTTCCCCAGTCCCAGCGTCCCTCCCTGCTTGAGGGATGCAGCAGGACACCTCCCCGAGGAGAGGTGTGAGAATCTGGACTCTCTGTACAGATTCACGTGGACTCCCTCCAGCAGAGCGGCCACTGTACTTGGTTACAGTTTTGTGGCTTAGGGCACACTGCCCCCCACCCCTGTCTGTCCTGTTCTCTCAGCCCTCCATGCAATGCATCCCCGGCCATGGAGCAGCTCTGCCTCCAGCAAGCTTCCCTGGTCCCAGAGCAGTGGAGAAGCCAGGACAGGACGACAATCTTATCAGTTCACATATGTGAGCAAGGCATGAAAAAGATAGAATCTGAAAGACAGTGATGTTCAATCACAGAATTGGAGCCTCCTGGGTAGAATGTCCAGATGCTTCAGCTGTTCCACATGAGAAGCCTTTAGGAGTCTTCTCATTCCATGTTGTTAATGTCCTATTTTATTCTAGAAGGGACTTGAACACACATCTCCACGTTTTCCTTTTATTTTTTAAACTCCTAAACAGAATTAGATATTTATCACTTCAACTCCAGTAATATAACATAGAAATATTTGTAACAAAACCGACTTTTTAACCTCAATGCCCTGCACATAAAAGTCCTTTGCTCTGCCCTGAGGCCCCAGGATGGACATAAGAGCGATATCCATGGTCTCACCCCAAAGGACCACGAATATATGATGGAGAAATGGGACAGAAGGAGTATGTGCAAGAGTAAAAGGAGTGAAAGCAAAGCCAAGCACTGTGGGGAGAGGTGGAGCTCAAGACTCAATGGCAGTGAGGAGCAGGCAGATATGAGGAGCCTGTGCACCCACTTGGGGTCATGGTGATATCTGGGCCTGAGCTACCACAAGAGCCATGTCTGGGCCCGCGGCTCTACTTCAGCCTGAGTCTGTGCTGCTGACTGTGGGGTGAGTTACCACCAAAGGCCATGTGGATGCCAGTAGTCATGGATACCACCTGAGATCATGTGGATGTCCAAGGCCCATGCTGCCACTGGGAGACACACTGATCTGAGTGGCCTGTGCTTACCTGAGGCCATGGTAACACCAGAGCCCATGCTGCTACCATGGGCCATGGTCTTATCATAGCCAGGGTCTGTTTCGATGTCCAAGGCCCTTATTACCACTCAAGGCCATACAGATGTTCCTGGTCTGGCCTGCCACCTGAGGCCATGTTGATGTCTGAGCACTGTATTGAGCTGGTGCTTGTCCCTCACTGGCCACCACACTAGGGAGAGTAGGACTCACCCCTTATCTGCCTCTGCCTGCCCTGTGGTGGTGTGGGTATGGGAGAGCTTGCTTCCCTCTACACTCCCAAGCCACCTGCACCAAGGGCATGAGATCCAGAGAGCTGGCCCTGCCTCTCCCCTGGGCAATGCATCTGAGAGCTGGCCCTGGTGGTGACCAACTCAATTTACATACAGGCTCAGTTTCAGGGCTCTGAGTTGGCCCACTCTAATATCCACCAGATCTCTGAATTTCAGAGAGCACAGTCTGGCAAAACCAAAGCTGCAGGATCCCCAAGACACAGGGCAACAGTGGGATGTCCACCAAAAGTCCAGGTGAGGATACAGGATGGATAGTGTGGCAGAAGCGAGAGGTCTGGAACCAGACTGATGGATGACTCACTCATTCCAATGAACATTTGCAAGTAAAGTTGTACTGACAAAAGGGAGGTTAACGGGTGGAGCACAGATATGAAGGGATCGGGAGATGAATAAGATTGGGTACATGATATCAAATTTACAAAGAATCAAAAAATAAAAAAATAAAAAAAAAAAAAGAGCTCACCCACAAAGAATAAGCAAAACAAAACAAAATGAAAACAAAAAAAGAATCCTTTCTTTTTACCACAATGCCATCCGTGCTGTCAAGGTCCTAGTCATAGGCAGGAGTTTAATCAACACTGCAAGGACAAATAAATATATAAATAAAAAATGAAATGTGTATGAATAAGTAAGTGTGGGCTCATTTCCTCTGCGTGCTTGTCTTCATTTGCAAAAAGAAAGGGGATCATTGTCACAAAACCACCGGGAAGTAATTACTCCAAGAGCTATCAGAGGACCCTGAGGTGAGGAGTTCCCAAAGGATTTGCTCACGATTGCTAGTATAAGAGATAGGTGAGAATCAGGTTTATCCTGCAAAGCTCTAGCACTGAAGTACAGGTGGGGGTTCTACATACAACGAGACATAGCTTGAAACATGCTGGATGTTTGCAAAGTTCCATTTATTTGTAATTTGGCCTTCCAAATAACCAGTAAAACATGTCTGTCTTAGGCCATTCCATTTAAAAGTCTTTTTTTTTTTTTTTTTTTTACTTGTCATGTTGAAGAGAATTCAGGGAAAATTTGTATTTTCCTGTCTCAATTTGAAACCAACTGTGATAGATTTATACGTAAGGTCAAGGGAAATGAAAATATTTTCTTTGCTTCTGTTAAAAGCAATGTAGGTGGAGGTGGCTAATTGTAAAGGAGCAGTGGGGGCTTTCTGAAAGTCTCCCTAGCATTGAGCAGCGTGTGCAGCAGAACAATCATCCTCAGGACGTACCCAGAGTAAGGTCTCTATGACCTGACTCACTGCAGAGCTTCTGGCACACCAAGGCATATAGTCTCTACTGCTGGAAAAAATCCAAAGGAAGAAAAAAAAAAAAGACAGCAAGACCCTCCCCATGACCCCTATAAGACCCTCCCCATGACCCCTATAAGACCCTCCCCATGACCCCTATGGGTGACTGACACTGGAAACAAGGAATTAAAGGCAGTAATGAGACAGTAAGCTCTCACTACTGAGTTTCTACACGAGACAAGAAGCTTTGAGATGGAAGTTTCTTGTAAAGAGGCTGTTGTTGTATTGTGGATATTTTTTAAATTTTTATTAGATATTTTCACATATACATTTATATTATTACACATATATAACTAAACTACCTACAGCAAGAAGAACCACAAAACAATCAGGAATTATGTAAATGTTACATTCATAGGGTTCTGGCTCTTTGTATTTGGCAGCCTTGAAGAAAACCTCTTTCCTATCTTGGTGCATCTAAAATTCTGAATGAAAGTCAATATCTATCATATCTTTTGTGTATATTTTTGAAATGAGAAATATTTGATGGAGAGAAGGTGTGAGGGCTTTGAAACAAAATGGCTTTGAATTGAATCATAACAATTCACACTTAACTGTTTGCTGACATTTCCTGTTGTCTCTGGTCATAGCTTCTGTGTATTCATAAGTCTTCCTACCTACTCTTCCCTCCAGGATGTTGAGAACATAGCAGGAGATAAAAGATGATGTACTTCACAGGTCAAGCATTGTTTCAGGCACAGTGTTCGAATAACTGTCATCACAAAATACAAATAATGCAGTACGAATTTTTAAAAGGTGGTAGCAGGAGGTAGAAATGAAGAGGCTGTGTTTTCTAAGTGAATTTATTGATAATAATACCTTAAATGTAAAAAAAGGTTTTGCTGGGGCTGGAGAGGTGGCTCAGTGGTTAAGAGCACTGCCTGCTCTTCCAAAAGGACCTGGGTTCAATTCCAGCACCTACATGGCAGCTCACAACTGTCTGTAACTCCAAGATTTGACACTACCACATGAAGGGACATAAATTAAAATTAAAAAAAAATGTTTTTTTAAAGTTAAAAAAAAAAAGGTTTTGCTTTGTGTCCTAAAATATTATTCAAAATGCATATCCCTTGTCTTATTTACTGGAGGTAATAACATCAGAGTGTAGTAGGTGTGTATAAGTACTCCTTTATGCAGAAAGAATAACTAAGGGATGGGATCCAGTGCTTGAGCGAGGTGTGCAGGCATGGATAACCTGGGTCCAGAGGATATATCCATTGCTACTATGCTATACAGCTTCCTCACATTCAATAATTAAAGAGAAGGGCGTGGATGAATGGGGAGAAGAATCTGCAGGAAATTGGTTCATTAGTGTTGGCTCTGGAGCAGAGATGGTTCACCTGGTGTGTGGACTAAGGACCACTCAGATAGCTGGTAAACGCACTTGGTTTTGTCAGTGAGACAGTGCTGATGATGTTAGACTTGGTGAAGAGCTGCTGTCAACCAGGATGGGAAAAGAACAGACGGCTTAAGCAAGGTCATCTTTCTCTCTCTTCTGCATCAGGCCATCCACTCTGGCCTTCGGCCAATAGATCTCAAGGTTCTCAAACCTTTAACTTCAGCTAAACCTCAGTGCTGCTCTTCCTGATCCGATTTACTTTACCATCCAACTTCTGATTCTCTGCTGTTCCATCCACGAAACTTCATAAAGTATTTCATGCATATTTATGATTTTTCTTTTATAGAGAACTTTAATATAGGGACTAAGCAATCTTCTTCTCCATTGTTCTTGCCAAAGACTGATTTTTGTTTTCATGTGAAAGCCTTTTCTTTATGACCTTGTAAGATTATACATCTGCAGTGATGTGTGGAGCTTTGCTCATTGGAAGGATTCAACAAATAGCTTTAAGATGAAAAGTTCAGGTGGGTAGAAAAAGGATGATTCACAGCCACAGTGTTTAAAGGTAGTAGTGAATTTCAAAGGCACTTCAAATCTTGGCCAAGTGACAAGAAAAAAAAAAGCTGATTGTAATCTGTGCATATTTAAAAGCCTGGCAAAGAAGACACAGTGGACAACATAAAGCTACTTCTTCTTTTCCCTCTTTACATTTTTATTTTTAGTTGCACTTAGAAAGCTGGGATAAATCCATGAAGAGACCACAGTGGGGCTAGAATGGAAAAATACCTTCAGATATTTAAGGCCAGACCCAGAGCTAAGATTTGGCAAGACTCCCGCCGAGAAAAAGAATAATGATTAAAAGGCTGGGAAAATATCCCTTGCTTTTCTCTTAAGGATTTTGTCATGTTCAAGCTGGATAAAGAAGGCTAAGCCCTGAGTCAATAGCAGGCTTATGTAAATAGTACATTGTTCGCAGTGGTGAGGAGCCGAATATCTAAGGCAGCCTTAAAGTTTTTCTGCTTCCTCAGAGAAAGCAGTCTTAAGTGACAACAAGTGAGATTGAATATAACATCGAGTTTGAGTAAACAAGTATGAATTCATTACTGCAGGAATCAAGGACATTTAGAGACAAATGCTTCTCACGGGTGTGTCTGGGAAGGCAGGAATTGAGAACATTCAGTAAATAGAATTAAGGGCCTTCATAATGTCTGACAGCATGTTATTTGTTCAGGAGTAATGATTTTCAGGTTGAGATTCAATTTTCCAGGAGAGGAGTAGAAATATATAAGAAATCTCAGTGTGAAACAATGCTAGCAGGTCCACTACAGTGGCTGTGGTCTTCCATACAGGCTGCTTGTCACCTGTGCTGGGGAGAAGTGAGCAGCATAGATAGAATCTGGAGTGCTGAAGCTGAGGAGCCCTTTGCCGGTGTTCATCTGCATGTAGGGTACTGCATAATTTGTGTAGAATCATTGCTCTCTATGTTGTCTTGGTGCTCCCTTCTAGCAGACAACCATACCCGACTCTATTAGTTCTAAATTTGACCATGTTGCACAGTTATTCAATGGACTGTGTCACCCAATTAAGCATAGTGTCTGAGTCTTCTGTCTGCATTTCTTTCTCTGTCTCTGTCTCTTCTCTGTCTCTGTCTCTGTCTGTCTGTCTCTGTCTCTGTCTCTGTCTCTGTCTCTGTCTGTCTGTCTGTCTGTCTCTCTCTCTCTCTCTCTCTCTCTCTCTCTCTCTCTCTCTCTCTCTCTCTCTCTCTCTGTGTGTGTGTGTGTGTGTGTGTGTGTGTGTGTGTGTGTGTGTATGTGTGTGTGTGTATATGTATGTGTCTGTTTGTCTGTCTGTCTCCCTGTCTCCATCTTTCTTATCCCCTCAATAACTACTCACAATTAGAACATTTTTTTCTCTATTCTGTTTCAAGGAATAAACCACAAACAACTTTCAACCAACATGTATTTTTGAGACCAAAAGTAGCTTCTTGTGAAAGAAGCCTACACTGAAGTTTTTGTGGTTCTATATTTTCAGTGTCTCTGAAATTTACTTATACATAGCTGTAGAGATGATAAAACATCTGTCTGTAGAAGGGTGAGCTGTAAAGTACTCCAAACAAATCCAATAAAACGCAATTAAACAAGTCTATTGGGTGGAAACAGCCAAATATTGCATACTTCCTTTTTTCAAAATAATGCCAAGGACACAATTTAAATGTAGCTACATTTCACAATATCATCATTAATATTAATTCATTTTGCCATAAGAAGAGCATGAAATTTCTATGTATGAATAGAAGCCCAAAACTAAATAGCCAAAAAATCTTGAACAACCATACTAATTTTCTTATTTTTGTCTCAAAATTATAAAATAAGGTTAATATATTTAACCACTGAGTGTTCAAAATTAATATACTTGGAGAATGTAGAACATATACTAATGTGCAAGGCTTCCAGTGGCACACAGTATTCCTGTGGCCCATGGGTGCTGTGGCTGCTCTGACCTTCATTTTCTATCTTCATAGGGAGTCTCTCCTCCCACAGATTTCTACAGTCTCTCTAAATACTCCTAAAGAGTATCAGTTACTACTTCCAGCAACTATTTCTAGCTCCCTTCTTGTATTAAAGCAAAATTTGACTAAAATGATGATGATGATGATGATGATGATGATGATGATGCTATGAACTAGTGCTTTATGGGTGAGAATGAATAATAATAGTAATAATAATAATAATAATAATAATAATAATAATAATAATAATAATAAATGAACTAGTGCTTTATGGGTGAGAATGCATCCCAACAAACATATCATTGTTTTAATGGGTTCTCACATAAAAACTTAAAATTCTAAAAGGATTTAGAAATATTTTAAACAAAATGCTCTACTTTCTGTGAGCTTATATTACAGAATAACTACATATGAGATTTCACTGGTCTTTTAGAGCTCTGTTAATTGAAATTTTCTTTCCAAATAATAGCAATTACTTAGACAAAACTTCTTTTATGAAGCAAATAGCAGTCTTAATCATGGAGTATTCATGAATATGTGTCTTTAAATTGTGTTCTCACTTGTTCCCACTCAATTCACCCTTGCCCTAGTCTGTATTCCTGTCACATATATTCCCATACTAGGGTTCCATTACTTTAAAGATCATTCTTTCCCCTTCTCAATATCACTATTATATTTTCTTTTTTTAAATTTTTTATTAATTTATTCTTGTTACATCTCAGTGGTTATCCCATCCCTTGTATCCTCCCATTCTTCCCTTCGTCCAATTTTCCCCTTATTCCTCTCCCCTATGACTGTTCCTGAGGGGGATTACCTCCCCCTGTATATGCTCATAGGGTATCAAGTCTCTTCTTGGTAACCTGCTATCCTTCCTCTGAGTGCCACCAGGTCTCTCCCTCCAGGGGACATGGTCAAATATGAGGCACCAGAGTACGTGTGAAAGTCATATCCCACTCTCCACTCAACTGTGGAGAATGTTCTGTCTATTGGCTAGATCTGGGTAGGGGTTTAAAGTTTACTGCCTGTATTGTCCTTGGCTGATGCCTTAGTTTGAGCGGGCCCCCTGGGCCCAAATCATTACTTACACACACACACACACACACACACACACACACACACACACACACACAGACTATATATATATATATATATATATATATATATATATATATATATATATATATATATATATATATGCTTTAAGATTTGCTTATAAAAGAAAACATACATTATTTTTCTTTGAGTCTGGTTTATTTGACTTAACACGTTTCCTGGTTCCCTCTATTTTCCTGCAAATAACATAATTTCATTTCTCTTTATAAAATTCCATTGTATCTATTTTCTGTATTAATTCATTTGTTGGTGGACATCTAAGTTGATCCCATTTTGTGCCTAATATGAATAGGCAGAAATTCTACCCTACAGGTGTGTGGGAGTTGAGAGAGGCTCTTTATTCATGATCATGACAGTACACAACACCACATCATTTCTTTCAGCCCCTGCATGACCAGCCTTCCCCAAGTGGCTTTATTCCAGTCTAGTGATGGTAAAGTTATTAGATTTACTAATTTCTCATTAGAAGTGCTATATTTTAGATTTTAATAGTCTCTGATACCAATATTAAGATTTAAAAGCAAGTAAAATGTTTTAATATACAATAGAGATCTATCCTGTCAAGGACTGGACTGGCTCCTCGTTTTATGGGAATGTGCAGATCTCAAGACAGATTTTCACATAAACCATTCATAGCTGAGGGAAAAAACACACTTTAATAAACTCAGAAGATTAATCATTTAAATATCTTCCAACATTAATTATGAATGAAATAATTGAAGATCATCAATATATTGATACAATTATTTTGGAATGCTAATATTATAATTATGTTAATAAAAAAGTAACAGACTTTCCTTCCATAAGAGCTGATCACTCTCCTCCCTATCACATAAAGGGACAATATGGAAAAACCAGAGCTCAGCTCTTAGATTCTTTTTGTTAATACGTGTTTTTCCATTGGTCTAATTAAATGAGCTCTCCGGGTGTGAAGTAGAATGAGTGAGAGTGCCAAATACGGCCATACATGAGCACAGGCCCAAGGCAAAATGATCATAGTGTTGGGCACAATTAAAATCCAACACACTAATAGGGTGTCACCCAATGTCTTGAGGCTGCCAAACAATGCTCTTCATCTAGAACACATATTGTTTATAGCACTGTTTCATCTATAGCAGGGATTGTTCTAAGGACTATTTACTATTAATTCATTTGACTATTTACTTCCTTTAAGATAATATATATTATTGATTCAAGTTTTGTAGAGGCATTAGAGTTATTTCTGCTCTTAGTTTCCCCCAACTTCTTAGGTAAGCTCACAAGTCTCTGTGAAATAAAGACATACTCAACTCAAACTGGGAGGAAATGTAACTTTGACAGGCATGCTTGTGGAGTTACCAATGAAATGAATGTGTGCAGAATGTGAAAAGATACTAGGAAGGGAAACTGGCCAAAGTCTCTAGTTCAACTGCATTTATATTGCTCTGAAAAATGTCCCCAGAAAATCATCCTAAGAGGGAAAGCAGTATACTTTGCTGCATAATTTCCCAAGTTTCAGGTCTTAGGAAGCAGAAAGATGAAGCAGCTGTTTACAGTATTTAGAAAGAGAAAGAGAAGGGAGAGAGAGAGAGGGAGGGAGGGAGGGTTTGAAGGTGGGAGGGAGAGAGAGAGAGAGAGACAGAAACAGAGACAGAAACAGAGACAGAGACAGACAAAGAGAGAGGAGAACACAGGGCAAGAGGAGGGCTGGAGGGAGAGAAGGAGGGAGAGGGAGAATGATTTTAATTTCAATTCCTAAGGCCCCTCCTCTTGAAGGTCTTACCATTTCTCAGTTGTGTCACAGGCTATTGAACAAGACAGGAAAGTGCAGCCTTTGAGAGACATTTAAGACCCAACCCATGACACTGGTTTATGTGTTTGCAGTAGGCTGATTCTTGGGATGTATTCATTAAAATTCCATGCTTTTGATCTCAAGTAAAACTTGAAAAACATTGACAATTTGCAGAGCTGTATTTGCTGTTTTAAAGGTCAGAGCTCTGGATTTGTTGGGAAGACACAGAAGGAAAGTACAGCTGGTAAACACTCATCACTGAACTGCATCTGAAAGGGAACTAGAGTCTGGCAGGAGGTTTTGATGTGCACCAAAGTTCACTCTGGGATGCTAATCAAATCCTTCTAGGCAGCTCAGAGCTTGCCCTGAGGCCTGAAGAGAGCTTTCTTCTATTTTCAGTAGTTCCTGCTTTCCCTAGAATCGCTCTTAGAATCCTGAGAAGCCAGAATGCACTTACAGAAGGAGGGACAAGCAGATGGCTCCAAGCGTGAGGAAGGAAATTTGAAAATGAAGCTTTATTTAAGTTGTTATTTTCCATTATGATTCTTTCTTACAGAAACACATTTCTATTTCACATAATGGGTTAGTATTCCAGCATGCTACTAAATGCAAGGACGCCTTTCACTACTCAGGACACACACATTGTTAAGAGAGGAAAGAGTAGTCTAAGGAGCATGAGTAGTCTTAGGAGCATGATCTGCTGAGATAAACTAATCTTGAACCAAGGAACCACCAGAGATAGTTATCTTGCCTGAGCCTTTGTTTTCTCAGCTATACAAAGGAATTGATAATGACAGATGAAGGCTGTAAAGATTAAATTAGACTATGTGACGTCAATTGCTTTACTTTGGTTACGATATTCCCCCCTCCTACACTTATCTTCTTCTCTATCCTTCAAAGGCTAGCACTTCCTATTCTATGTAATCTTCCTTCACACACAACCAGTGGCATCCGAAGTCACCCAAGCCTTCATGGTGTATATCTGAACTTATCCTACATCTCCCGTCATCAACTTGACACTTGCTGGTTTGTGGATGAGGCCATTTTTCTCACCTGCACTTACAACTACACAAACATGCCAACTTCAGAGTGCAGTTGACAGTTGAATTCAGGAAGTACCCTAAAATTCTCCTCACTTGCTAACACATGCCGGCTGTGCCTCACCTTAGAAAAAGAATGCCTGCTGTGCCTCAGTGTGGTGGAGTGTAAAGGAGAAGTAAGTGGCATTCAGCAACTGCATATAGTTGAAGCAAAAGTTACTTGATATAAACTATAAGTCAATAATTCAACGTATGTTGTCTTTCTTCACTGGAGACAACAGCTTTACTTCAATAGTTTTTTTTTTATAAATTCTGTTCCTTTTGATGACACTGCTCTTGTTTGTTTAATACAATTCCGTATGCCGAGTAAATAAGGCCCCAGATATAAAGGAAAAGTATATTTCTATATAAGAAGTGTGCATGTAATGTGCACATTTATTATAGTTATTTAAAACTATTCAATATATACACAAATAATGTGATTAGCATTCTCGTGTAAATAATATTCATGTTGTACATATGCTCATGTTATATGTCCATAGTTTGTATTATAGTAAGATATTAATTTTATAGATCTACTACATATTTGGATATAACTATCATGGTATGCTAACAATATGCTATGCATAATTTATTTGTACCATTTATGCATGTCATAGGGATTTTGACAATTATTTAGTTCAACTGGGCATAGGTTGTATATTCAGAAACAAAAGCCCATCCTAATATTGTCGTGAGTGGAGGAGATAAACATCACAGCCTTCACATTCTCAGCACTGACACACACAGGAGCACAAATTCATATGTGAACTCATATTTACCTGAATGGATAGAGGCTTTCTGAGGTGAATAGGGCCAGTGCTTCTCATACTAGGTAGCAGGTAATTGTGACTTTTTATCTTTTCTGGGACCTTTGGAACTCTGGCTTCTAGTAATGATAACAGAAGGTTCTGGTGATTTGTAGAATGATGGCTTCCCCTAGGTGACCATGCTTTCATCCTGGACCTGTGACTTTATTACCCTACATGAAAAGGGTCTGATTAACAATACTGAGATACAGATATCACCCCCAGAATACCAAGAGGAGTAAACCAATTATAAATACTTTGTAATTACTGTTATCCTAAAAAGTGAAAACTGGGGATTTGTGACAATAGAAGCCCAAGTCATAGTGAAAGAATGTGGGTTATTCTTAGGTAGGAAAAAAAAAAAAAGAACTTCAAGGAGCAGGTTCTTTTCCAGAAAACTCAGATGTTTCTTTTTGTGCATCTAGAACCAATAGCCTGCTAACACCCCAATTTAACCCTGCCAGAACGATTTCAGGTTTCTGACCTGCCTAAGCTGTGGCTTAACCAGTTTCTGCTTTAAGACACATGGCAATTTGTTATTCCAGTAGGAAACAGTTCAACACTATTTTCTGCCAACATAAATGCTGCTTGACCAGAGTCTCAAGGTAGCAGAAAGGTAGCCATGATGTGCTTGAAGAATATTCTGGTCTGTATCAAAATGTTTCAAACTTTGCCTAGTGGTTTTTGCTATACAGGAATATACTGGTTTGCTACCAATATTTCAGGAACTGTGCATGCAAGCATCCCACTGCTTTCTTTCTACTCACTATCTCTGGAGATCCAGGCAGTCTGGATAATAGGCTCCACGCAGTACACGCTATTAGTCTCTCCTTTCCCTTACCATCAAGGACCAGATACCATGCCTGTTATATCCATCAATTGTCCTGCAGCTTCTTTCAAATTTACTCATTTACCCCAAGAAGAAGAGTGGAAGTCATGATACTCAGGAAGTAAACAATTCACAAGGATCAAAAAGTTCCTAAAACTAATACTACATGCAAAACCTTTTCCCAAAGCTAGAGAAGCAGTTAACAGCTTTGAAGGAGAAAATTTTCAGAGCAAGCAAGATGTCCTGAGGAGATCCTACGACCTATGGAGCTGCTGGCAAATAGTGCAGCAAGTTCCAGGACCACAGCAGTCATGACTCATCACTAGTGTTTGGAATGCTCCTGCTCCTGCTCCTGCTGTGAGATACTGAGTCGCCACAGGTCCAAAGCTGTGCACAGGTACTTTGTTCCTGCTTCAAGTTGTGTATCGCTTTACTATTTCCCAAAAACAGAAGAACAAATGCCCTTGCCCGTCTACCTCCTGAGCATGATCGTGTCATCCAGAACCCAAAATGAAGAGATAGTGACCCTATGTGTGGACCTATAAAAGCCATGTCAAAATCTTAACCCCCAATGCCTATGAATGCGAACTTATCTTCAAATAGTACTATACAAAAGTGGTAAACACAAAATGAACTTAGGTTGGTTGGAAGTGGACCACAGTCAAATAATTGGTGTCTTTGTAAAAACAGAAAGTTAGGAGTCGACCCAAAGTAAACGAACACATCTGTCTGGGCAGAAACGGGTATTGAAGCGATGCCACCACAACTAAAGCATGTCAGATGAGGCTGGAGAGCCCCACAAACAAGGACAGAAGCATGGCGTTCCACTTCCCTCAGAGCTTCCAGGAAGGACCATACTTGTTTGTTTTCAGACTTTGGGCCTCTTGTCCTATATCATAACTTTCTGTTTTATTAACGCCCCCTGTGTGATCATATGTTGCAGGGATCCCAGAAATGGAATACATGTAGTTAATCCAAAGCTAGAATCTTTGCTTCTTTTTATGCTTAACCGTACCCCCAGTCACATACACACATGCATCCCTTCACATGCACAAATACACTCCATTTTTTTTTTTATTTCGGGTTGACAAAGATGAATCTATTTTTTGCCACCCCAGCAGGAGGGGAACAGTGTGCACATTTCCCTGCCTAGCAGAGGCCCCACTGGGGTAACCTGCACTTATTGACTTCATCTGGTTGTAAAGTGAGAGTTAATGTGTTAGCACAGCGGTGTTCCTGTTAACTACTGATTTGTTTTCTCATTTGCGTAAATACAAACTGAACTATGTGAGAAGCCAAGGGAAGGAAGCCTCATCAGGGAGTTTTATAGGCCACATAAGTGTTTCCGACACCTGGGACTCATTGTAAGTACATAGTCCTGTCTCTCACCTACTCATTTTCTTCTGTAAATGAAAAGTCTAAAATTCTTAGCACATGTTATTCATCACAGTCTCTCAGGAAATGAGCATTATGCTTCACAAATAAAACCAAATGTCCCCACTACAGAGGCCCAACATATACACCCACCTTAGTCTTATGATGGAAAGATAATGTGTTGTGGTCACGTGATCTAGAGAAGAAGAATATGTCCAAATTGCTTCCAAGGCCTCAAAGGATGAAGTAAGTAACCATTACCCTATCCAAATTATAGTTGCTGGTGGTATTTCAGGAGGCTTTGCTCTTGACAGTAATTTGATTTATCAGCAAAGAGGACATTTTCTCCATGTTCTTTATTTTTTTTAAGATTTACTTATTTATTACACCGTATTCTGCCAAAATGTGTGCCTGCACACCAGAAGAGGGCACCAGATCTCATTATAGATGCTTTTTTGAGCCACCATGTTGTTTGGAATTGAACTCAGGACCATGTAGCATATACCCAAAAGATGCTCCACTATACCAGGCCATTTGCTCAACATATGCTCATAGCAGCTTTATTCATAATAGCCAGGAGTTGTCAACAACCCAGACATCTCTCAACCAAAGAATGCATAAAGAAATTGTGGTACACTTACACAGTGGAATACTACCCAGCTATTAAAAACAAGAATATATAGGGGGAGGTAATCCCCCTCAGGAACAGTCACAGGGGAGGGGAATAATGGGAAAATTGGGGGGGGGAGGAATGGGAGGATACAAGGGATGGGATAAACATTGAGATGTAACAAGAATAAATTACTAAAAAAAAAGAAAAAAAGAAAAAAAAGGTGAATTTGTACATACATTTCCAAATTAAAAAAAAAAAAAAAAGGAAATCATGAAATTTGCAGGCAAATTGATAGAACCAGAAAAGATCATGCTGAGTGAGGTAACCGAGATCCAAAAATATACACATAGTATGCACTCACGTATAAGTGGATTTTCGCCATGTAGTATAGGATAAACATACTACAATACAGAGACCCAAAGAAGATAAGTAGTGAGGAGGACCCAAAGGAGGATGCTTAAATCTCAATCATGAGAGGAAATAGAATAGACAGTGGAAGTAGGTGAAGAGAGGGAACAGGGTAGGAGAGGGAACACAGAGAGAAATAGGGGTAGAGATCAGACCTGGGGAGAGCTGGAGAACAGAGGCTTACAGAGACAAGAAAAACCATGGGAGAGGCATCTCTGTACAGTCTGGAGACCTAATACAGGGTAGGTCCCTGGGAGGATACAGGAGTGACTCTAGCTGAGACTCCTAGGAGCAGGGGTCATGGAGATGAAGAGGCCACCCTCTAAATAGACAGGAGTCCTAGGAGAGGGACAGAAACACCAACCCACCCACAAAAACCTCAACCCAAAATTCACCCTGCCTACAAGATACACAGGGATTAAAATGGAGCACAGATTGAAGGAATGTACAACCAATGCCTGGTCTAACCTGAGACACACACCATGGGAGAGAGCCAGCTCCTGAAAGCAGAGCTGTCCTCTGAGATGCTCCACTTAGGAGCAGACTGAAACAAATGCTGACACTCACAGCCAAACATTGGGCAAAGTGTGGGAAGTCTTGGGAAAAGGGGAGAGAAGGAGAGAAGGACCCACAGGAGACAGGAGCTCCACAAGAAGACCAACAGTGCTCATCAGGGCCCAGTGGGGCTTGCAGAGACTGAAGCACCAACTAAGGACCATGTGTGAACTCAACCTAGGCCCCTACAAAAATGTACCAAATGGGCAACTTGGTCTTCACGATGGGTCCTTTAGTAAGAGAAGGGGGACTATCTCTGACATGGTCTCTGTTGCCTGATTTCTGATGGCTTCCCCCCTAGCAGGGCTGTCTCACCAGGCCAAGGAGGAAGAAGATGCACTCAGTCCTGATAAGACTTGATGTGCTGAGGTGAGTTGGTGAGGGTCTCCACTTTTCTGAGGGGTACAGGGCTAAGAGGAACAAGGAAAGAAGGTGGGACACAGAGG
The DNA here is from genome assembly GCF_903995435.1 of Acomys russatus. NCBI lineage: Eukaryota > Metazoa > Chordata > Mammalia > Rodentia > Muridae > Acomys > Acomys russatus. The sequence goes on from NC_067158.1 coordinate 32,110,394, forward strand.
AGAGGAGGGAAGGGGCTACAATCGGTATGTAAAGTGAATGAAGGAATGAATAAATAAATAATAAACACATTTTAAAAATGATTCTTTCTAAATAACGACTAGTCCAAACATTAGGCTTTTGAAATTCAATCTTTGATCTGCCCAAAGTTCCAGGCACTCAAGACTAAGTGTTCCTGGGCACTGTTGGGACCTCTAATGTATGTGTAGGGTACTAATACAGAGTTTTCTCAGTGTGATCTGCTGTTAAAAAATATGATGGGCTTCTAGATCCTTGTGGTTTGAATGTGGACTGTCTCTCAATGGTTCATGTGAACAAACATTTGGTTCACAGTTGGTACTGCATTCTGCAGAGGTTATGGAACTGTTTGGCCATCGAAATTGACCTGATGGAGCAGAAACAGCCCAAGCAGGACCAATATGACAAGTAACTTGGGGTGAGTGGAATGGAAACACCCAGACTAGCTTAAAGGATTAGTCTAAATGGATATCTGCCCAGTTATTGAGCGTAAATCTTATTAGGTCTCTGTGTCTTTTATTTAGGAGCTAGAGTGGGTAAAATAGAAAAGCCCTCCAAAATATAAATTATCCACAACAGCATATAGATTTTGTGCTTATTCAAAATTCCTAACCATCACAAAGGCTGAGATTATGGTAACAAAAATATCTATATTTATGTCTATTCCTGAGACAATATTTTATTTCAGTGTGAGCCATGTTACTTTCTGACGTGTACTTTAGGGTAGGCTTTCTGATATCAAACTGGAGAAAAGTTTCGTTAATCAGATAAAGCACAAGAAGCTGCTCTGAAATTGAAATCACTTAGGAAATGTAATGTATATATGTTATGATTTTTGACAGAGAGTTCCTTATTCTCTGCTTTCTTTGAAGTGCCAGGCAGTCTTGAATGTTAAATATTATAGTATTATTTTATGATAATCTCTGTAGATTGCATGTCCTTTGTGAATATATTTTACCACAGATTTGAAATTTTCTGTATTAATGAGTAATTAATTATCCATATAATATAAATAGGGATGAGAAAAAAATCTTATCAAACACTGCAAAGAAGAGCAAGGGGTTGGGGTGATAGCTCAGTGGTTAAGAGATCTTGCTATTCACCTAGTAAATCTGAGCTGAGTTTCCAGGAGCCAAGTCAAATCAGGCAGCTCACAACTGTCTGTGATTCCAATTCCAATGGATCTGATACTATTTTGGGTTTCTGTAGGCACCTGAACACTTATAGTTCACACACACACACACACACACACACACACACACACACACACACACATAGACACACACTTTTTAAAAATAAAAAGTAAAAAAATGAATATCATCCCTTAATCCCTTCAACAACTCTGTTACCTCCTAGTAGACCATGGGCAAACCCCACCCTCATAGTGTCAACACAACTGTTTTGTTTCACTCAGATAAATTCATTTGTTTGTCTCTCAAGTGGCATGTTGAGTGGGTAAGAAGTGCAATAAAGGGAAAAGAAAAAATGAGGAAAAGAGGGCAGGAGGGAGCAGGGGATGTAGGAATGAGAAGGAAATGGAAATAACGGAGAGAAGGCTGTGTGGGAGGAAGCGATGGAGGGAGGAAAAGACAAAGAAAGAATGAAAAATAACTAAGGAAGGAGAGATCAGGTGGAGGAAAGGAGACAATAGAGAAAGGAAGGAGAGAGTATAGGGGAAGACGGAAGAAGACACAGAAGAAAGAGGGAAATAGAAGAAAAAGACAGAGAGAAAATAATAAAAAATAATAATAAGTAAGTTTTACACTCTATCAAAAACTTTCAGCATAAATAGAATGCCATCCTGTCATCTCATTGTCCTTATCTTCTACACCGATGGACATTAGAGGAATTCCTGCCTTTGGTCTTTGGTGAACAATGCTGCTAGGAGTATTTGTGTGAATGTATGACTTTATTTTTGTTGGGTATAAAACTGAAGATTTATTAGGTTTGATGGTAAGTTTATACTTAGGATTTCTAGAAACTTTTGATCTCTTCTACCAATGCCATATGTAGTTTTGCATTTCTCTCAGTAATGAATGTTTTCCGTTTCTCCACAATTGTCTGCATTTTCGCAAGTTTGTAGCTCTGAAGTAACACATCACTGGCATTTTAATTGTTTTTCATATAATTAAGTATCCTTTCATGTAGTTGGTGTCCATTTGTAAGTGTTATGTTGGAAAGTAACTAAACAAATAATTTGTCCATCATATAATTATTTATCATTTTTATTAAATGTTGTAAGAGATGTTATTTTATGTCTTCTCAGTGATAGTTAGATATATGGCCTGAAGAAATTGTTCTTTAAAACTGCTTGCTTTACATTATGTAGCCCCAGATAGCCCTCTTAGATAATTAAAATGGTTATTTTTATGTCAGCATGGTATAAGCTAAAGTCTTCATAGAGGAGGAAACTTCAATTAAGAAAATGCCTCCATGCAATCAGGCTAATGCATGTCTACAGAATATTTTTTAAGTTAGTGATTATTGGAGGGAGGGCTTAGACCATTATGACTGGTGCTATCCCTGGGTTGGTGGTTCTGGTTTCTATAAGAAAGGAGGCTGAGCAAAGCATGGGAATCAAGCCAGTAAGCAGCAGCCACCCATGGCCTCTGCATAGGCTCTTGCCTCTGGGTTCTTGCCCTGTTTGAGTTCCTGTACTGAACTCTCCTCTCTATCTTGCTTTTTGGTTATGCTCTTTTATCACACCAATAGAAACTCTTATGAAGACAATAATTTTCTCTGTTTTTGTATCTTATTCTGTGTATCAAGTCATCTTTAGTAGATTAGGACATCCACTTCGGAGCTATGAACTGCTATTAGGCTTTTAAAAAAACATTAATTCTACCATTTACTTAGACCATATGTAGCTTCCAGTCTTCTGTCATAGACTTTGTTTAACATCACCAATCACTCTTGACATAATGAAGCATGTGCCTATCCGTGGTCTCCAAGGCTCCTGGGAATCCAGACTATCCCTGAGTCAAGGTAGTTTGAGCCAGAGAGAGAGATAGACCTTGTATATGACCTTTTTTTCCCTATGTTAACATTGGTCTTTGTGTTTTGCTGGCGCTCATGAGTCTGTCAGCCATCTTACAATGATTCTTCCTTAGTCACTGCAGCTCAACTCAGGTAAATGTAAATAAATCTTCAGAGTCATAGTGCTGAAGCTACACTGAGAAGGACCCATCTTAGTTGTGGCTTTTCTTTTTCACATTAACATCTAGGTGATCTAGGATCCTAGATATGCTATGAAAGTTATGTATCATTTCTCAGACAAGCTTCTGAGGGATACCTACAAACTCTTGTGTTCATAAACACATATATAAAATAAAAAAAGGAACATCCTTATCTCACATGAAACATACTTCTGAAAACAAAGATTTGTATAGACTGGGGACAAAAGGTGGAAATGTCAGCTTTTTTTTTTTCCCCCATAATACATCTTCAGTGATCAGAGACTGGACAGTGAAGAAAATAGGAGAAAGAATATCTATCTCTTGTAGGATGAGAGAAAGTGAGATATTTGGAATGCTTTTGCTTTGCTTATGACTTAACTGAATATTCTTTTGATGAACATATTGTAACTATACTGAGTACGCACACTTGCTTATAAATGTTAGACTTATAACATCCATAACGGTATCTGAAATCTGTGAAGTGGAGCATAAGGTTTCCATTTTCACATTATTGTGTGCTGTGACCCACATGTTGTTTGACATGCTAACATTTCCTGAAAGCTTGCATTCTGGAGTATCAGTGTTTGAGAGTTGGAAGAACCTTAAGAGACAGAGCTTAATTCACTAACTATGAGCTACCTGAACAATCTCCAATTAGAGTATTTTTCATAAGTCCCCTGAAATCTTGTGAGGAAATACTGTTTTGAAAACCTAAAACTTGTCACTGAGTCCTCTCTGGCATCTTTTTGGGGTGTGATCACTTTTACTTCTCAATCATACCTTGCCCTTGCTCTCAACCATGGTGGAATAAATAGAAAGAGGGTCCTTGAAAGAACATCTACTATAGCATTGGACTTTCAATACTCAGAACTGCGAGATAAAGAAAAACCATTTTCTCTCTAAGTATCCAGCCTTGGGAGTTTCATTACAGCATCTAAAACAGATTAGTATACCACATTCATTGAAAGGCCACAGCTACTAAATAGGTTTCATACTTGAATTGTCCTATGCTACCCTGACTATCTTGTAAGATAATTTTCAAGTAAGTAGAAGATATATTATACATTTAAAAACTTCTTGCCCATGTGGAATTATTAGTATACACGCAGGAAGATTCTTATGAATTCTTTCCAAATAAAGACGTTCAATTACATAGGTTAAGACAAATATTTATGCCATAACTCTCATTCTGTTATGCTTTTCTTCTTACCAGAGAAGCTTCAACTGCATCACATATTTTGGGGCTCACTACCATCTGTAACTGCAGTTCTAGAGGATCCAATGCCCTCTTTTGCATGTGTACACAACAGGCGTGAATGTGGAGTAAAGCCATACATTCAGGCAAAACACCAACACACATAAAATAAAAGTAATTATTTCAAACTATAAAATTAGCTCGAACCATTTTTAATCCTGTGAACAAAATTTCCAGTGAACATGGCCTTCATGAACATTCCCATTATCCCAGTGTCAATTACTGGGAATATGATGTGCCAATTGAGCATCAAAGGTGTAAACCCTGATAAGTGAGCCAGCCTATGCCACTTAGAGCCTGGACTACATTGACACTGCAAGAAAGGTGCATGAACTCTGGAGCAAGGAGCCATTCATGAAAAAGTTTCCAGTCATCATAAAAGTAAATTTATAAATAAAGGATTCATTTTTCATTGGTGACTCATCAAAACTCATTTTATACTACAAAATATGTGTTCAATAATGCAGCATATATAGATTAAAGTACACATGACTTGTTAATCTTATAGGTTTAACAAGATGAAGAATGTATGAGATTTCATGTGTATGTGTGTGTGTGTGTGTGTGTGTGTGTGTGTGTGTGTGTGTGTGTGTGTCACTTGGAGTATAGCTATGAACATGTTTGTAACAGATAATGAATGAAAGAAACTCAAAAGGAGTGTGATCAAGTTCTGCAAACGTCCTGAGGATGTAGAAAAGCAGTTATTTGTGCCCTTAGCCTGACATATCTTTAAATTAACATTTCACATGAAGAAGTATGTTGAACAGCTTGGGTAGAAAAAGATGTTAAATTATTTTTTATTCTTCCCATAGTAATTATAATACCACACTCACAAAACCAATGATAACAGAATTGTAAGAGACATGTAAGAAAATTAGTGAATGAAGACAGTGTGTTCTTATTTAAGCCTGTCAAGGATGCTATAACACAAATACCATAAACTGCAAGATTTATAGACATCTGAAATGCGTTCTCACAGTTCTAGAGACTGGAGAGCCTAAAACCAAGTTATTTACAGGCCTCGTATCTGGTGAGGGAGTCCTTAGTTTCCATAGTCTTGGGCTTCCCCCCATGAAACTTTGCTTAGGGGAGGGTCTATATTTTCTCTCTGATGCCTCTTTTATAGTAGCACTAATTCAAATCCCACATTTCCCTTATGACTTGAACACTTCCCCCAAAGCCCTTATTCTAATTATGATTATATTTGAGATTAGTTTTCACCATATGGGTGGTAGTAGGGCAAGAGTGAAGCATCTTGGAGACAACAGCAATTATTTCACAAACTTTAAAACCCTCTCAGTGTATGATAAGCTGTTCCAGTGCGACATATGACTTTTTCTCGCTTTAATTAAGTGTTTCTTTGTGTCAATTGTGCATTCATAATTTCTATGTCATTCTTAAAACATTCCTGTTTTCTTTGTGCTTCCTCCATCTCTTCGAACCCTGGGGCTGCTCCTGTGTTGAGCTACAATCATCATACAAGTTCTTTATTCTTTCATACAGGCTTGCAGAAATATGAAGGGTAGACTAGAGTAATGTTTGACTAATATTCCTGTGCCTTCTAATTATCCAAATGACATAACAGCACTTCAGTTTTTGGATCTTTTAAAAAATAAATTTCATTAATTTATTCATATTACATATCAATTGTTATCCCTATCCATTTTATCCTCTCTTCTTCTTCTTCTTCTTCTTCTTCTTCTTCTTCTTCTTCTTCTTCTTCTTCTTCTTCTTCTTCTTCATAGTCTCCTATCCTTCCTCTGAGTACCTCCATGCCTCCCCATCCAGAGGACATGTATGCTAAGCAAGCACTCTACGAGATGAACTATCTTATCCCTCAATATGCTATGATTGGGTGGTGGCCTTTAGGTTAGGACATAGTTATCACAGACTCTTCTGTCTCTTTTTTCCCCTCTCACTTTTTCTTTTAGTCACACTTTTCACTGCTGTCAAATAACAAGACATCATCTGCCATTCAGTTTAGAGGTTATAGTTCATCATGGCAGGAACTCTTTCCCATATACTTGGGAAAGAGAGAAAAATTATTCTGCTTTCGTCCTCTTGCTCCAACCAAGCTCCCATTCTATTGGAAGGTAACAGTAACCTTCAGGGAGGGTTTTGCCTTCTTAGATTATCCTCCATGAAAATGTCCTCAGACATTAACAGAAGTGTGATGTACTCTTAGGTCTTTCTAAAGCCAATTAAATTAACAATCAAGATGACTATCCACTCCCCTTTCTCTTCCATCCCCTTCTCAGTACAACTCAATCCATAACAGTGGCATCTGAAGAAATAAGATTGATGAGCATAAAAGAAAAATAGTAATAATAGTTAAGGCAGCAATTTACGGAGTGAATAATAATTCTAGAAATTGTGAAGTAACATCAACAGGTGAAAGCATAGAGCTGACTATGCTGGTCCAAGAAGACAGCAATAAACCAGTGAGTGACAGCAGGGATGTTGACATATGATAACAAAATTAACAGGGGAGGTTTACCACGCATGATAATTTAAATACTTTTGGTGACCCTTGCACAGCAGATGTAGGATTAAGCTTTTCGCACCCAGTATGTCAACTTTATTCATTTCAGTGACCTAATGAGATTAGGGACTGACATTGTTATCTTTTAATAACTAATAAAATTCAAACTTAGAGATTTAGTTTATGGGTATATATACAGCATAGACAAAGTGGGATCGGAGTTTTGTTTTATTTGTTTTGTATTTCTTCCATCTTTGTATATGTGTGGGGGGGGTGTGGGGGTGTGGAGGTGGTGTATATATATATGCATGTGTGAATACACATGTATGTGGGTGTAGGTATGTATGTGTGTGCACATATTTGGAAGCTAAGGTTGATGTCTGGAATCATACTCCTGAGCTCTTCCACCTTAATCACTGAGATGAGCTCTCTCAGGCAGACCAAGACCTATGTAGGTAGTCTCTCTCCCCAGAGAACCAGCATGCTCTCGGGATTCTTGGTTCAACATTCAGAAGCTAGAATTGTCAATGAGTCACCATGATCCTTGGCTTTTATATGAGTTCTTGAGATCCAAAATCAGGTCCTTATTCATGTAGAGCAAGCAAATAAGCCTTCTTCCTAGCCACAAGGTGGTTTTTAACTCCCAACTTTTCCTAGATCCAAACCCAATACTTTCATTGTTCTCTGATGGACACTTAATATTTCTGAGTCATCAGACTTTCTTGGCACAAATTGGGAGAGCCATCCTATCACCACATGTGAAGTCCCAATTAGCCCACTGTTGCTCATTGATGTCAAGCAAGTCTCAAATTCATCATTTTTATTATGTGGTCAGCATTTTCCACAATAGAAGATTATGGTATTAAGAATTAATCTTTTGGGTTTTTTTTTTTTTTTGAGACAAGATTTCTTTGTGTATCCTTGGCTGTCCTGGAACTACCTCTTTAGATCAGGGTGGCCTTGAACTCACAGAGGTCTGCCTAGCTCTGTCTCCCAAGTGCTGGGATTAAAGGCATGAATACCACTTCCCCACCTACTTGAATTAATCTTTCTTATCAAGTGAATTCCCTTCCTTGTAGATATTGGGAACGCAGAATGAGGGTTGTCATGGTCATCATCACCCACCCCCAAAGTCATTATTATTGTCACTTACAGTCTTAAAGTTTTGATTGATCTGTCTTCATGGAAAATAGCCACATCTGTAAAATAGAAGTAGGCAGGATGTAATCTCCCAATACCTCCCTACCCCCATGAATTTCTGAGTCTGTTTAAAATGTATCTTTGTGGGAATCACTGTAGTAGAGTACTGAAAGAACAGACTTGGAGTTTATCTGAATGTATACATGCTAAAGGACACTTGCCGTGTTTTGTATACACCATAAATTGAAAATAAATGGTAAGTCTTTAAAGTGCATGTACTCCAAAGCAGTTGATAGTGTATGGGGTTTTTGTTTGTTTGTTTTTGTTTTGTTTTTCTTGCTTATGGTCAAGATCAAGAATTGTACATTTTGAAGTAGGGACATTCATTTACAAGCCAAGCTGGTCATGACAGCACATTAAAAGTGGGACCTCTGTGGTCCATAACAATCAGAGATTACCATTGACATCTCTGTCATAACAGATCAAATGAATGAAAGGGTTGATGGGACATATTTAGTCATGAAGTTAAAAAACAAAAACCTTCCTTTGAGTGCTATTTTGATTTTAATTTTCTCCAATTTAGAGTTCTTTCCTTAATAAAAATGTAATCTGAGCACTAAACAAAAAGTTTAAAAAAACCACAAACACATACATGCACACATACAAAGAAAATCCATACAAGATTTAAAAAAAAAAAAAACAATGATAGAGAATTGTAGCACTCTTTCATCTTATCTCTTGCTCATATAGAAAGGTCCTAACATAGTCAGATGGTACTACCTGAATGATACCCTATGCAGCTGACCGGATGTCTTAAGTCAACCTATTTTTGCTTCTCTAAATATTTGGTAACTTGATTTTTAAAAAGATAATATTATGAGCATAAAATGAGGTTCAAGGTAGTTCCTTGAGATACCTCATCAGAGATAAAATAGAGATCCAAAAAACCCTAGAAAAGCCTGACACTTGTTGGCACCATTGACCAGAGTTTAAGAAATAAGGGATACTCATCTGAGAATATGTGGAGGTGAAAGAACAACGCCATAGCTAGAAATCTGTTGCAGTTGCACTAAACCTCATTTTTATGTACATTGCATTCCTGTATACCTGACTGACTTTCAAATAATTGTCCATTCGTCTTTTCTTAGCTTCTTTCATGATGAAAGAAAACTTGAAGAGACTGCTAGAATCCAAACAACAGTTCTAGGCCACCTATGTGAAAAGCAGTGTCTGTGCTGGTTCCCAGCATACACCAAGACATATATAGTGAGGTCTCTTTGTCTGGTTCAACTAGAAAGGCTCCACCAGGATCAAGGTGAGCCCATATATGTAGTACATGCTACATTATCAAAAAAAGAAAGAAAGAAAGAAAGAAAAGAAAAGAAATACATGGTTGGGTATAAAATAAAGATTTATGATCAAGTGAATAATTGTTTCTAATGCTAAGTATTGAATGAGTCCATTATGGACAAATAAATTAATATTGTGAAACAAAACTAAAGCTGACAACAATGTCTAGCTCTCAACTGAGGGATGCAAAAGTTAAAAAGCAGCCATAAATCCTCTACATACAAATGTAAGCATGTGATTAACAGACAGCTTACTAGGGAAGATCCTGCCTCGAACTAAAGTAAAATTTGAAAATATAAGTAATGAATATACCAACAAACTAAACGCAATGGAAAATTATTTTGAAAAAGCAGAAGAGAGTATTAAAATCTTACAGCTGTTAGGTCATAAAATCTCAAAGAGACAAAAATAAGCTATACAAACCAAAAGTAATAGAACAAACAATATATAAAGTTTCAATTATTTTGGTGATACCCAGGTCAAGAGAGAGTCTGAAAAACAAATATAGGTACTTAATAATAGAAATTTTAGGTATTTGTTTTATTTCAGAGGTTTGGTGAAAAGCACTACTGAGATATAAAGGTTTCAGTGAACCAAGAGCTTTGAGCTGTAACTACCTTAGAACGTCATTACACAGAGGGGCTTGGGGACTGGGAAAATACAGCACAATGGTATGTACTCACAGTGATTCCATCGTCTATTCAGAAACATCTGTGGTCACTGCTTGCTTAGTTGTCTACATCAGTGACCCCAGGGACTATTTACAGTCCCAACGTAAGGATAAAGAATCATGGAATAACAAACAGGCTGATAAAGTAGAGCCACCAGTAGAAACATAAAAAGTGATACTTTAGCAAGAAGCCTATTACAGGAAGCACTGCCTCACCAAGTGTGAGAAATCAGCATTACATGAAGGCAGGTAATACGGGCTTGAGACAGAGATCTAGGTATAAATCACAACTCTTGATAGAAAGATGTGCTCAGATCACGGGCAACAATCTCAGTGTGCTATAGTCTCAGGAGGCCCCACATTGCTGCGGGGCAGGGCGTCTGAAAGATCCTACAGACCAGGCACTAGGAGGTGATTGGTGTGAAAAACAATACGGGAACTGGGTAAGCATACTATAACTGGAGCAACAACAAATGGCTTAATGCTTGTGTGAAGCTTTGCTTCTGACTTTAAATCTGGAGCAGGACTAAATGCTGAGCATTTAAGCCTGAGTTAAGTCCACTTAATGACCTTCTACATCAGAGGGAGGTTTTGAGCCCAGTGTAATGATGACATCCCATCTCTACAGGTAGGTAATAGGGAATGCTACAGCTTACTTGACTGATTATGATTCCAAGTCTCTGCCATCTGTGTGAGATGGAAACTTGAATCACTTACACCATTGAACCTCAGTTTTCACCTCTATAAGTAAAGAACACTATGTCCTATGTCCTGGAGCTATGATAATTCCAAAGATATTATTTTTATCCAGTAGTTAACCCTGAGGTGTTCCATTCACTGGGTTCATAAAAATAATTAAATCTTAGCTACAATATATTTTATTAAGTTTCTATGTTCTGACCCTAAAATGAGCCCAAACTTTCTTAGTTATGGAGGTCCCTGTCCTTATGGATATACTTAAAGACCTTCAATTTTTACACGGCAGAATTTCTCCTTCCACATGCTTCTGTCATATGTGCCTTTGACATTTCTCCTTGTTTTCTATGCATTATATTTTCCTGAGTTAACACAAACACGTGAGAGAGGAAGGGTAACAAAATTAATTAAACTTGGTATTCACCATAGAACAAAGGTTACAATATTCTTTTATTAAGAGCCTGATGTTAAATATTTTAGTCTTTATTTTTGTGGACATTATATGGTCTCTGTTACCCAAGCTTCTCTATTATTTATAACCTTTAAAATTATCACAATCATGCTCATCGCATACATTTTTTAAAAGGAGAATTTGGAATAGGTTTTGAAGTCTGTGACATAGTTTGCTAACTCATGGTCCCAGAAAGCTATAGTTTTGTACAGGAAAAAAGAAACAATGACAAAGAGTACAAGTAAAAACACAATGACATGTAATGGCGTATATCAGATCCAACACTATGGTCACAGAAAGGAGAAAATAGCTGACACAGCACTACTAACTGCCAGGATCTATTATAAGCTCCCTGATTATAGGTACACATTTAAATAATACAGACAGTGAAGGTCATCGCTTGCTCCCCTTGTAGAGGAGGTGGGTCACAGAAATATTGTAGAGCTTTATCAAGGTCACACAGCCAGTGACAGAACAACTAGTGTTTGAACCTAGGGAAGTGTTGTTAATACTGTCATTTTTTTTTTGTCCCCAACTATTGAACTTTAAGCTACATTATTCTTTGCTCCACTGGTCAAAGGTCTCTTGCAGTGACATGTGAAAGTCATGAACAGACAGTACATCCTTTTTCCATCAGTAACAATATCCACAGTGATGTGCTCAGGAGATAGAAAGAGTTTGGTCAAAAGTTTAAACCATTTAAACATCCTGAAAACCAAAGGCTAAGGACTCCATCCTATGCAGTATAAATAGCAAGGGTCACAGATTTCAATAATGGCCAGACATGTGTTTTCTAAAGGGAAAATATCCTATGAGCATATGTGTGCATGTCTTCATTGAGATGGCTGGGGTACCATTTGGCCTAAGTTGTGTTAAGCATGAGGACTCTCAACCAAAAAGCTAAATATGTTTTATGCCTGGTTTCTAGCATTTCATCTTTCATTTCTTTATTTCTCTCTAGCTTTTGTAGTTTTTTTTTTAAATCCAGAATATAAACCTCAAATAGAGACGTTCATGGTCATCATAATAAACTCAAATCTTTCAAATTCACAAAGTACTTTAAATGCATGAATGTGTGTATTGGCTATTTATTTGGAGATAATGTTAAGATCACATAAATTGAGTAAATTCTGGAAAATGATATCATGCAGCTGGTAAGCATCAGAGCCAAGTCTCAAATCTGTGCATGGGAAGTGAGCCCACTGTAGTTTCCGTGTGTCATATGCACATGCGTGCAACCTGTGGAGTAAACAGTGACCTCACAGTGTTGGAAATTCCACCAGACCTGACAATGAGTTCAGCTCTCCCACCTAAACATCTGACAGGCCAGTTACATCAGCTTCCTACACCTTAGATTTTCCACCTGAGATGTGGGATTATTTAAATAGATATAAAACTCCGTGACTGAAGGTGTATACATCAAATTCGCTTCAATGAATAGTATTGAATGTTCACCCCTTTCCTTCTTTTTAAAGAGTGATAAATCACAATTTATACAAGAAAAGGACGAGGATGTACAAACTCTGCTTTGCCTGTTGCAAAGTTCTTGCTCTGCCCAGTAGGTGGCACTGCCGGCATAATTCCAATAATCTGCTAAAGGCCTGGCGGGCTGCTGGAGCTGATCTGGCTTGGAGTCTGGGAACTTGTGGTGTATGTGTCTAGATCTCTTTCTTGCCTTCAAAGCATTTTCAAGTGTATGGTGACATACTGGCCAACTATGAGGAGTTTATAAACTACCTAGATTTTACTGCCTGTTTCAGGTACTTTCTGTAATGGTCATGAATTAGTCAGTGTTATGGAACACCGTTCAAATTTAAAATTATAGCCGCACCTGGAAAAAAAAATAGGCTACTTTGCATACTTCGCAATGTACTGAAGTAATTGGCAGGTAGTCAGTGAGTTCTGGACCCTACCAGCTGCAATGCTTTTCTCTGATATGGCCAGCGGGCCAACACTCAGTTTATTGCTATCGCTGAACACTTTTTTATTGATCTTGTAATAGGAGAGGGCTAACCGTCTTTCTCCAAGAGGCCCATGCAGTTCTCAAAATGATTTACAGCCAATCTCTTTTCTTTTTGCTTTGTTCTTTTTTTATTTTTTCGCTTTACATCCCGATTATAGCCCCTTCCCTTGTGGCCTACCAATTGCACCCTCTCTCCCTCATGCTTCCTCCCTCACTCCCCTGGTCCCCCAAAGGGGAGTGTTCCTCCCCTATCTTGTTCACCAACAAGCGGTTATCTTAAGCTTGGCTGATCTTCATTTCTACTTTCATTTTTTCCAGTTCAAGACTGTTACAGATTTAATTTTTAGTTCCATCTTAAAACTTAGCATTTGAGACAATGCAGCATACAATTCAGTTCCCCAAAGTTGTGGGGAGAATACCTGGATGTCCCCCTATTCCCCAACGGAAATTTGAGCAAAATATCTGTTGTAAAAAAATAAACAGATGTGTTATTTATGTGACCAAGGCAGATCATTTAGGCATATGTAAGCAGGGCTGCAAAGTAAATTATGCAATATTAATAAACAACTCTTTCAGAAACTCATCACCGATGACTGTTGTCTGAAAATCACAGGGCACAATAACTAGACACCAATAGTGTGAAGATGATTGACATCTGTGGCCCAGCTTCCAGACAGGTCAGAATGGGGTCATCAGACTGGCTTCTATGTTTTGAAATGATTTGGAGACAAATACTAAACAAAGGCTGGGGTATTAGAAAGCTGGTGGCTAGGATGTCGGTGCACATGGTATCTGCTCAAAAAGCAGCAGGAAGGACGTGCAGATGCTGACATTGGTGAAGCTATTCCCCGAAGTGTAAGCTAATATTAATGTTTATTGTAATGCTCTAATGAAGGCATGACCAGTGTGTGATCAAACACCAACCACATATGTTTCTACTAGTCATTTTAGTAAATATGCATGTACAAAGCAATCAGTTTCATCATGAGGTTTTCATACAACATATACACAATATACCTTCATCATATTCACACTTAGCAATATACCTCAGCTAAGAAACATATACATTTATTAAAAATACTTTTAAACTTAGGCTGAAGCAAATGCTCGGTGGTTAAGAGAACATCTCCTTGAAGAGGGTCAAAGTTCTATTCCCAACACCCATGTGGCTATGCACAATTACTTGTCATTACAGATCCAGGTGCTGTGACATCCCCTTTTCTGAATCCCAAAGGCACCTTTATTCAAACAGCATACACACACACACACACACACACACACACACACACACACACACACACACCTAAAGGGCTGGAGGTTATAATTACAAATAAACTAAATCTAAGAAGGTCAATATTTAAGTTTCCCAATATACCTGAAGAACATTGCTGTAAATATTGTCTTGCAGTGTCTTCTGCTTTATACACAACTCTGGAACTTTATAGATCAGCATTGCTTCTGCAGTCTAGCTGCACCCTAATGTACTTGCCTCTAGTAAGTTATTTCTAACTTTTATCACTATAGTTAACACTGCTGGCTAATGAACCTTTTCTGCCTTGTACTTCTTTGTCCAAATTCCTTCTCTGGACACATTTTTAAAAGATATGTTTTTTCATTAGGTGTATATATCACTGTGAATATTGTACCCACAGAGGCCAGAAAGAAAGTCTGATCCCCTGGAACTCAAAAGCAGTTGTAAGCCACACACTAAGGAAACTAGAAACTGAACACAGGTCTTCTGCAATGTCAGGAAGTGCTCTTAACTGCGAAGTCGTCACTCCAGCCCTAGACATGCTTTTAATTCGGTAAGACACATTTTAAACATTTGCAAAGTGTCTTCCTTTTGCTTCGAAACTAAAATGCAGTTCAGTCACTGGGACCTAGTACTATGGTGATGACTTGAAAGTAAAGAAGAGTGATGCGGATTCCATCCACAACCATTGGAGGTTTTAAGCACAAGAGGTGCTCTTGCATTACCAAAGGCAAACAAGCAAACCCCACAACCCCTACAGGCTCAGAATATAGTGTTAATCCCTTAACCAGCCAAAAGCCATGTCCCTTATCCCAGAATAAACTGACATAGGATTTCTATCCGCAATCTTGCCAGTCACTTCTGAATCCCCACTTCTCACTTTCCTCTACTCTTTTCCCTCTGAGGCATATATGGAGACCTGTCTGTTTACAGGACACGCCCCTTCTTTTACCCTTCAGATTTCAGTCAGCATGCACCTGACCATAATTGTGTTAGATTAACCTGGTCTTCACTTCTGCCACTTAATGAGAACACATTAAGATATTTTACAACAAACAACGTAAAGGTTCATTGTAATTTGATTTTGTGCCTGCTCTGTTATAACGCGGACACTCAGCTGTCTTCTATTTTGTTTTCTCTGATGGAACTGAGTACTCATCCTGACACTGGTGTTTATGTTCTTATGAATGTCTCATTTGCAGTCCACAGACTTGTGTGTGTGCAAGGTGCTCCTATAAATGGGATGAAAGTAAATTGAAGTGGCTATTATTTTTTAAGTGTATTTATTCACCACTGCAAATACATATACCTGTGTGTACTAAGATATATATAAACATATAACGTACTTGAAAACAATGATGGCCCGAGCTGAGCCTGGACTAACCTTGAACTCTGTGTGTAGTCCAGGCTGGCTTTGGACTCTGATCCCCAAGCTCATCCTTCAGTGTGCTAAGGACACACTTGAGAAAGCTCCTCTTCCCTGATTCTGGTCATCCATTCCTCCTCTTTTCCTGACATTATAAACATTTCTTCACCCATTCACAGTACGCTAGTTCCCTGGCTCTCAGAATGGCCTGCTCCTTACCTGTCTCTAACTTGTAAACCTGGTATAACTACTGCACTGGCGATCTTGAAAATGGAGGCATAATGCAAAGTAAATTAGTGTCCTATGATAATTTTTCCTTGTTTCTGGGGAAACACCATGCCTAAAAGCAACTTGAGAAGAGGAAAAGCTTATTTCAGCTTCTTACAGGTTACATACAGTCTATCAACAAGGACCACCAGAGCAGAAACTAAAGGCAGGAATCTAGAAGCAGAAACTGAAGAAAAAAAAACATGAAGGAATGTTTACTGGCTCTCTGTCCCACTGGTTTGCTCAGTCAGCTTTCTTATACAACCCAGAACCACCTGTATAGAGATGGATACAAACTATGTCCAGGCCTTCTCGTATCAATAGCAGTCAAGTAATGAAGATGATAATGATGACAGTGATGATGATGATGATGATGATGATAATAATAATAATAATAATAATAATAATAATAATAATAATAATAATAATAAATACCTACAGATTTGCCTACAAGCCATTCAAATTTAGTCAATTCCCCACCTAGGACCTACTCCCTCAAATAAGTCTGGGCCACCTAGCAGACATATTTATGGATCATGGAAAACAGAAGAAAACTAAGTAAATAACAACGGTATTTTCTGTCCCAGAATATTTTGTGACAAAACAGGATGACTATGTGAAAATAACATGGCACTTTGAAAGTGTGCCATATTTATGACCTGGTATGAGCTGAATGCCTGTGTCCCCCCACTAATTTGTAGGCAACAGCCCTATCACACTGCAGCAGTATGTGGAGATAGGTAGGCCTCTGACAAGTAATTAGCCCTTGCAGATAAAAGCCTTATGATGAGATTCATCCCATCTGAGAAGATATTTGAAAGATGACACCCACTTCTCTTTTATCTCTCTCCTCTCCGTGTATGAATTTATCATAAAAAATTCAGATACAAGCTAAGAAAACCAATAAATATCGAGTTGTTGAATTTTTCCTATGGCCAGAGTTAAATATTTTACTGGAAAGCTGAACCATGCCTGTTCTCAACTTCCACTCACCCACTATCTCAGAAATAAGACTGACTATGTGAGGTTTAGCATAATATGTCAACTTTCTGGCAAGTGTTACATGACAGTGGAAAATGCTGTCCGTGATAGCAACAGCTTCAGTGAGTTACCACATGTAGGTCTATAGATACTAACACATTCCAGTCAACACGTGTCGTAGTTTGAATGAAAATTGCCCCAATCAGCTCATAGGGAGTGGCACTATTAGGAGGTGTGACTTTGTTGGAGTAGGTGTGGCCTTGCTGGAAGAAATATGTCACTGGGGGTGGGCTTTGAGGTTTCAAAGGATCAAGCCTGGCCCAATGTCACTATTTCTTCCTGCTGCCTACATATTCCAAATGTAGAACTCTCTACTCTCTCTCCAGAACCATGTCTACTTGCATGCCACCATGCTTCCTGACATGACAATAATAGACTAAACCTTTGAACTGTAAGCCAGCTGCAGTGAAATGTTTTCCTTCCTAAGAGTTGCCATAGTTACGGTGTCTCTTCTCAGCGATAAAACCCTAAGACAGGTTGCCAAAGAAGTAGAGGAAGTTGTACACATTAATAGAAAAGATATGTTCAAGTTTTCCAGACCTGCTTTATATCCTTGTTCTGTTGTTTTCAAATCATGTGACATTGAAAAGAATATTTCTGACACTCAGTTCTTATCATATTTTAAACTCTTCTACAACACTTGCAATTAATTATATAAGATAGACCAAACTAATGCTTGCTATGAGATGCTCTTAAGCCTGCTTCCTAAACCTTAGTACCACTGGATATGGCTATGTTTAACTACTGGCTTTTCAAGGATCCAGTTATGTTAAAACAACATGAGACTTTACTAAACATGAACAGCATCTTCGCAGGATGCAAAAACTATGTAGAGACACAGGAAAAGGTAACCACCTACATGGCAAACAGAGAATCAAAAGAAATTATCCCTGAGATCAGCTTGATTTCATAATGAGAGAAATACTGTTGCCTCCATCATGCAGTCCATATCCCTATGCCATGTAGACCTACTCAAGTAATATAATATCATAAGTATTGTACCCAGTTCAGTCATCGGCTTCTAGTACATATTAGGTCTGTTTGTTTACATAATACCATGTACACCTCAATGTAAATAAAAATAAAAATTTAAATACAAATACAGGCATAATTAGCTATAAATGACTCCTTGCTGACAAAGCTCTAGATAAAAAAAAATCTCTCTGAAGTTAGTTTCTTAAATTATTCCTTCTCTCTTTTTTTTCCATTACATATTTGTTTCAAAATATTTTTAGAGTGGAGGAGCATAATTTATCTTGTTTTATTTTCCTTTCTCAATGTTTGGTGAAATCTCTAGCACCAAAAGTTAAAACCAGATTGAAGGAGAATGAACAGCCAAGCTCCTTTCATCAGTAGATGCCAGTTTAGTTGTCAACAGGAGTGATGGATAGAACACTCAGGTTAGTGTAGAAATTGAAACATCTGTCCTGGGCTGATCCAATGGTGTCAACAGTAAAACGCTGCCTTGGAAAACACAATTCAGAAGACGTGGCCTTTCCTGAGACTCAGCTACTACCCCACTCTTGGCTAACTGGGCCTTCTTCACACCTAGCTCCCCACCCTAGCTTAGAGCTAAGACAACACTACAGACCTATTTTCATCATTCTAGACTATATCGAGTTCCAGCTGGATGGAATTCTTGTCATATAGTTCAAAAATATGTTCTTTGCAGAACCCAGGAGTGATAAAATGCACTCACAGATCCCAGTGAGAAACAACCGCATCCAGTAACAGAAAACAGAACAGAGATCTGGAACCAGACTTTCTCATCCCAAGTTCTCCCCTTTGAGGCAGGTTGTTTGCAGTTACAAATGGATAATCAGGGCTCATAATATGTATATCTGGATTTCATAAGTTTAAACTGATCAAAATAAGTTTAGTAATCCTTTATTTTTCTGAGATGCAACAGAAAACCGTCCTTTATTTCTTTTAGCAACTATCCTTTTAATCTTAAAAGAGTATTACTGGCATTAAATAACTCTATATGTGAAGATATGTACTTTTGTATTTCAGTCAAAGTCATGGTTGAATAGATAATTGTAGACTTCGGAATCTTAAGATGCTATCTGTGAAACTCTGCTCTCTTATCATCAATATTTGTAGCTGAGGTCCATGTTCCTCTGTTTTAAAATTAAATCAAGATAGGGTGATATTTTGAGTAAATAACAAAACAAAATAAACAAAAATTAAAATAATTATGCAACAAGTTGGTGCCTTTTTATTGAGATTGTGTTTCTGGGTTCCGTTTTTGCAGAAGAAAACATCTCCCCACACTAAAGTTCACATTTGTCTTTATCTTCTCTAGAGAAGACTCAGAAATACCACAGTGATCATTAACATTTTTTGTACTGGATATTGGAAAATATGAACAGCTACTTTATGAATTCAAAATTGACCCCAAGAGAAATTCCAGCACTTTGTTGTGTCATTTGGCTTCATCACTTCCCAATTGCATTCCACTACCTACCATGTTGGAAAGTGAAATGGAACAAGAAAAAAAATAAACTCTGATCCAAAGTATATACTGGAACTGCTCACACACTCATTTTAGGTAGCCTGAGGTGTCATCTCTTCTGTGCCAAAACAACAAGTCTCTTTAGACATGGCATTTCAGTCACTGCTTATTGTCACCAGGTATATACAATTAACCTGAGTCGATGAAAGCAAAGCTTTGCTGTTTCATCTTTATCTGGACCTTCCCTTTTAATATTGATGGCAAAATCTGTTGAGTCATTAAAAGGAACAGCTTGACCAGGATTGTATTCCATTATCTGTATTTTTGCCTGGTAGTTTAGGAGAACCAATAATTTTATTCATGTGTATATTAAGTGTTTAAAATGGACCAATAGTCTAATCATTTCCAAAAAGGATTTAGCTCTGATGTAGTAAATTATAAAATAAGTTTCATAAGTTCCACTATGATTAAAATAAAGGTCACGTTCAAAGGATGGGGCATGAGCTGCAAATTAATGCAAGGTTTTAAATGTTTGGGGGATTAAAAATTTAAATTGCACAGCTCAATTTTTCTAATATTGAAATGCATAATTTGAAACACTGGCAGACTCAATAAAGAGGATTCGAATGAAATAGAAAGTTTTAAAGTTTCCTCCAACTGATTATGAATATAAATCATTCAGGAAGCTCATTTTTAAATACAGAGTTTTGGTCCCTTCCCCAACCATTCTGACTCACAAATTTGAGATAGAAATATTGTTAGGAAAAGATTCCAGATGTTGCTGATTATCAAAGCTGCAAACTAAGTTGCAGTGTACTCTCCACGCCATCCATTTCTGCCCCCCCATTACTATCATCTTCACCCTGACCATAAGATGTTATTGCCACAGAGCCTTATAACAAGCTCTACCTTTCACAGTATTTAAAACTTCCAATATCAAATATAAAATACCCATATGCTCAGTGACCAAACTAGGATCAGATTATAAGACCAATTAGGACTTATATGAGAAGGGGCTTTATTTTTCAAAGGTTCATGCAAGAGAAGAAAAAAGGAAGACACACAGTGGATGAGATTTCTTGATCCATTCACATTTACAGAGCCAGAGAGCTCAGATAAAGTCCAGCATTTTCATTCACCAGGCTTTGCTGGCCTTTGTAATCCTATCGACAGTTACTCATCCATATCAGGCTCCTGAACTTGCTCTTGACTGTGAATAAACAATGATATCTTCAAGATGATTGCAGTAGAGTAAAAAAGACAGGTAGGAACAAAAGTGAGTGCAATAAGTTCCACTCTAGGAATGTGCAGACTATTCTAAGCAGAAAAAGACCAGAGCTTTCTTCACTTTATTGTCATGTTTCATGGGGGTAGGGGGATAATTTGTGCAGGATGCTGGTGTGTCACTCTCTGATCTTCTTGTAACAAGCCTGACTAGTTTAAGTACTGAAAACAAAAGAAATGTGGGAAAGTGCCTTCTAGAAAGATATTGCATTGTCTGTTTCTGATAATCTTGGTAAACGCAAGAATCTATCAAGGAAAATGGTGATTAGCCACTCTTATTCATAGATGGGTAGGTTATTAGGCTTGGCCACAAGGGTAGTGTCAGAAGGCAAGATCCAGGACTGAGAAATCCTTAATCCATTTATCACTTTGCCTGTGTCACCGTTATGGCACATATTTTTGTATTTACTCTATGGTAAAAGTATGGTAAAGAGAAAATGCTAATATATGCTGTTTGGACATTTAATCTACGTAAACTCATCCACTGTGGCCAATTTCAAGCCAAAAATATACAAATCCTAGCTTTGAAATAAGCCACTACCCAGAACTACCTGCTCAGGGGTGGTACCTTCTACAGTGGGGTCCCCTCCTAGCTCACTCAGTAATCATGAAAGAGGTCCACAGATTTGCTTACAAGTCAGTCTAATGAAGGTTACTCTACCTTGTGTCACATTGTCAAAATACTAGCCACCACACACACACACACACACACACACGCGCACACACACACGCACGCACACGCACACACACTCACGCACGCGTGCACACGCATGCGCACACACACACACACACACACACACGGTGTGTGAAGACCACTTTTTCTACATAAACCACTTCACTGCTGAGTTCTTTATGACAACAGACGCCACTTGATTATATGTGGAGAACTCAAGTGTAGGGCTGAGTCAATACTGTTCTTATATTCAGAACCCAAAATGAGAATAAAGAGTATGCCAAGAAAAGAATAGCTTCCTGTGCTTGAGAACCCATAAAAAGTTGATCATAGGTCCTGAACAGTTCATGAATTCCAGATGCTTTTATCGTTATCTGGAGAGTTATAGTATGTGATAGACAACTGGACATGTACGTGTACACTTCCTACCTCAGCTTGTGACTGCTAGGAAGCCATCACATGGTCTCTATATAGAAGACTTATATAACTTGTTTTGTTGTTAACAATATCTACCATGATGACCCAGTTTAACTGTGGTAGAAGTTAGATGGAATAGGGGAGAAGGCAGAGATATTTTCACAATGAAAGCTTGTGCAAGTGGTCAGGTGGCCAGAAGATGATTTCCTCCTTTGCCTTTATCCTGTATTACAGTCAGTCCTAGTACAAGATTTCTATTCCAAGATGACTGTTGTGGTTGCACATAGAGAAATAATATGACTCCCTGAGCCCTTCTGAGGAAGGCAGATAGACTTAAGTTCTTTAATCTAGGCGATGATGTGCATTCATGAGGGAGGGACACTCCCTAATCAGATGTAGCCATTGGACAGCTTAGTTTCCACATGTGGGCGAGGGGAAAGCAGGCACTGTCTCTGACATGAACTTTGGTGCTGGTGATTGACCACTGCCCATTGGTGAGGCTTCCTTAGGGGCACACAGAGGAAGGGGATACAGGCTATCCTCATGAGACCTGATAGGCTGTGGCCAGTTGGTGGGGGAAGAGGTCCCAGCCCCTTAAGAGGTCTAGGAGACAGGAATGGGGCAGAAGATGGAGGAAGGGTGGGAACTGGAAGATAAGAGCAAGGGGTTAACAATCGGGATGTAACATAAATAAATTATAATAAATAAAAGAATGTTTTAAAGAATGTGATTAAAATTGAAAAGTATTCAATCTCACCTTCTCATTAATTCTCTTAGATCCAGGGTGTTCCTGTGTGAACTCCTGCTGCTCATCTTAGAAAACTTTACTGCTGCATCATATGGAACTTTTACGTTATCTAAAACTACAAGGACAGGTGCTTAGGCACTGAGACCCCTCTCCTAGAGTAAGGTGGCCCACCTCATCATATAAGTTAATTTCAAGTTCTCCTATGGCATTATCCAGTATGCTGCAATGGGCGTCTCATATACAGACACCTTTGCTCCCCACATTAGACCCAGCTATTCCAGTTTTCACACTTTTCACTTTGCTCTAGGAAAATTAGAAAGAATGCTGAACAAACAAGTTTTTTTTTTTTTTTCACAACCTCATTTCCTAGCTCCCATCTCAAGGAGAGCTAAGGGAGGGGGGCGAAGAAGTTCCAACTATTTGGTGAGAACTTCTCAAGGAATAAAACTATTATTAAAAAATTACAATGTTCTGTTGTAATTGCGAAGTGAGTGCTGCCTCTTGAGGACAGTGGTTAAGGTTCATGTCCCTTTTGCTGGTCTTAGATTTTTAATGATATCACGTGTGATTCTCTGGTGATGATCTCTGCTTTCAAGTGTTGCCCTCCCAATACAGTCTGAAGTTGAATCTAAAGCTTTAAAGACAGAAATTAATTAATTATTCCACTCAAAAAGCCCTTTGAATTCTGCTTATTTTCTCAAATATATGCCTTTCCCAAGTTGTTAAGATAATTGTACATATTGGAGGATTCTTTTGATGCTTAGAAGATTTACATTTTCCTAATGAATTCAGAATACTTGGTATTTTAAGTAGTCATTAATTGTAATGATCTGCATAAAACAGCAACATAAGTAAATAGAAAAAAATAATGCCATGGGAACAATGAGTGAACTCCTCGGAGGCAAAGAGCAGGTCTAGGATATTTTTCCATGGTTTTAAGTAAAATGACTTATGTTAAGGGATTTTTTTATTATGAGTATGAAATATATAACAGTGTAGAATTTGTTCAAAGCTATTTATCTTATTCAGGTTGTTCCAAGTATTTTAAATAGATATTTTCGTATTTGATTAATTATTAACAAAATGTATACTCACAGGTAAGACTGTGGAAAACCTAATGACATATAGGAAACATACATAACACTCCCACATGATTTCTTTGCCCACAGGAAATGACAGCCACAGTTCAAAATCATTAAAGTAGATTGTTCTGTCTGTTATAAAATACATTCTTTTGCCCCTGTTTTATTTGACATTTCATTATAGTTTTATAACTTATTCATTTTTATGGTATGAGTGTCTCATGTGCAGGAATATGTGTGCCCCATATTTATACGGCACCCCAAGGAGGCAAGAAGAGGTCAACAGATCTCCGTAGGACTGAACATACAGATGCATGCAATCTGTCATGCGTTCTGGGAACCAAACCCTGGCCCTCTGCAGGAGTAGAAAATGTTCATGGCAACTGAGACATCTCTTCAACATCTGAAAGTTCATTATTTTAAATGTAAAATTTATTTTTTTTTTTTTTACTCCTATTATTTGGTCCTCTTAGCTTAATAGTGGTTTTTTATTTTTATTTTTCTGTTTTCAAAATCTAGGTGAATTATTTCTGTAATTTTAATTTAATCATTGTTAACATGGTATTCACTTGGGAATAAATATCACTTAAAATTATCTTTAGTTATGATTGTGAATTTACAAATAATTTTACTAATTTACTAATTTTAATATTTTATGTGTATGTATAAATCTCACATATTGTGTTATGATAATTTCCATTTAAAGTTTACCAATAAGTATTTCAAAATCCCAAGAATCTCTTTATTATTTTCAAATTTTTTGGTTCATTTTTTAACTTATTCATTTTACATCCTGATTGTAGCCCCCTCCCTCATCTCCTCCCTGTCTCACCCTCCTTCCTGTTTCCCTCCACCAATTTTGGTTAGTTTTAAACAATTCCTTTATTCAAAATATGTGGGGTTTTTTCAACCACAAAGTCTGGATTGGTATTGAAGACAATAAAATGAGACTGATCACTTATTTGTGTATAATAGTTTGTACTTTTTTCTTTAATAGATTTGGTAGGTCTCCATAAAGTTCTTAAAGACTGCAGTTCAGTGTATTTTGTCCCTTCTATAAAAATTCTTCCATCCATACCCTTCACTTGTAAGCTGAACACAAATTCACTATAGTCAGAAGACACTGGGTCATGAAAACTAACAAGAAAAAAAGGTCTAGACAAGGATAAACACTGGGAAATGAAGTAGCGTGGGATAGTTTTGCCTGTTTGTGACTGTTAGTAAACAGGCAGGCTGAAGTGGGCCTTATTCAATAGCTACTCTGTGATAGAAATGGGAAGGATATTTTGAAGAACAAATAGATGTACCTCCAAGGATATCATAGCTACTAAACATTGAAAAGCATCAAATAAATTGAAAGTCAAGAGAGAATCCCTCACATCCAGAGTGTAAGTGTGATTATTTTGGCTAAGCCCAACATATGCATATGTACCATGAACTCAAAGCAGTATACCTGAAGACAATTTCCCTGACCACTAGCTGTCTCAAGACAGAGGATGGAGATTTAGAGCCAGAGAACGTGCATGAGGTTTCAGTGGGTCTGACATGCACCATTCTCAAAAGTCAGTGAGGATGTAGTTACATTTGTGTTTTCTTAATTGAATAAAAATTATATGTCTAAAGACAAATCCCCTTAAATATATTTTGAACAATAGTAATATTCATTATTCAGTATACAATGTCTATAATTGACTTAAATGCAGCAAAAGTAAGTACCGATAGACAAATAGCTGTGTTGATTTACTTTTATATTACAGCGACGAGACATCGCGACCAACATAACTTGTAGAAGAAAGAGTTGATTGGGGCCTTCCAGTTTCAGAGGGTTGGAGCTCATTACCACCATGGTGGGGAGCATGGCAGCAGGCAAGTGAGCATTGCGCTGGAGCAGCAAACTAGAGCTCATATACTGAGACACAACGTTGAAGCAAAGAGACCCTGGGAATGCTGTGAGTCATGCCTCCTTCAACAAGTCTATACCTCCTCATCCTTCCCAAACAGTTCCAGCAGCTGAGGACAAGGTACTCAAATGTATGAACTTGTGGAGGCCATTGTTATTTAAATCACCATACTAGGGGATTAGGAAGCGCGCACCTTAGCATCTCATCAAGTTTATTAGAACATTTAGCTATTTACTGATCAATATGAGACTTTGAACAATTTAGTTAATCTCTGTGAGGAATGAGGTGAAAAGTTTTTAAGTATATTTCAGGCATCAGGTCAAAAGCAAAACAAAACAAACAACACATACGCGCATGCAGCCCCCTCCCTCCCCACACACACAGAGACACGCATATGCACTCATTTCAACACTTCAAAATATTCTTTATAATGAAAATTCTTACATGGAGATTTCTGAGTATAGAGTCTAGTTTCATTTTACTTACTACACTGAAATTCGATTTGCTTTCTAGAAAAGTCTTCTCAACACAACAGACTGCCATTTGAACTTTTTAACCATAGAACCAATATGATGTGTTTTAAATGTTGGAATAAATACATTTTAATCTATTTTGCAATAGTAAAAGTTTTTAAATATGTTTGTCTGGCTAATTTTTTCTTGTATGAATAATGCAAGAATTGTCAATTCCAGTTGACTACTGTTTTAGCTGGTATTCTTTTCCATGTGCTATTGTCACATCTTCACTTTTTTGTGATTGATCATTTTTCTAAATATATTGCCTTCTCATTCAAGACTCTCGTGCCCCTCTTTTCCTATAGGCAATACTGATATATTTTACATTATCAGTTTTCTTTCTTGCTGTTTCCAATACTACTTGAAATTTTAGTGCTCAGCTTTACATTCCTAGGTTTCTTTTGCAGACAGTTCCTTGCTTTTCTTGTTTCTTTCTTCCTTCCTTCCTTCTATCTTTCCTTCCTTCCTTCCTTATATTTACTCACTGGTCTGGAGAGATGGGTTCAGCAGTTAAGAGTACTTACTGCTCTTGCAGAGAACCAGGGTTTAATAACCAACACCTTCATGATGTCTCACAACCATTCATTGATTCTGGTTCCAGGAGACCTAATACACTCTTCTGGGTTCTGTGGTCACCAGAAAATATATGGGTATTTTTTCTGTATGTTTGAGTGGGCAGCATTCATGCCTAGTGCCCTCAGAGACCTAAAGAGAACACTGCATGCCTAGGAAACTGAAGTTTCAGAGGCTTGTGAGGCACCATCATATGGGTGCTAGGAACTAAACCCACATCCTTTGCAAAAGCTATGCATGCTTCTAACTACTGAGCCACTCTCCAACCCAACTTAGCTCCTCTGCACTTCTGCCTGCCTATTAGCCACACGTCCCTTAAGTTAGTGGCCATTTTCCCCCTCAGTTTTAAAAGTCATGTTTTGTATTCTTGTCTTTACTGATATCACAGAGAATGATCTCTGCTTTACTTTGCTTCTTGCATAACACACTCTTTTAATTATAAGTAAAATGCATTTTGCCTGCAACATGAATGTAGCAATATTTGCTATTGTTCATCCAACATTATAAATCAACTGTTTCTGTAACCCCAGAACTTATATGTCAAAGCTCCAGATTCTAAGGTGATGGTATTCAAAGGTGAGGTTTTCTGGTGCTAATGAGGTTGAGGTTAATTCTTGAGAGCATGACTTTCATTTTCATAATTAGATTAGTTCTTTCAACCTTGGTGTTTTATTTGTATGGTTAGTTGTTTTTTGCTTTTTGAGTTATTATTTTGTTCTTTGTTTTAGTTTTCTATTTCTTATTTTTGAGAGATGGTCCAATGTAGACCAGGCTTGCCTTGAACCCAAATATCTACCTGCCTTTACCTCCCAAATGATGAGATTAAAGGCATGTCCCACTATGCCTGAAGAGTTAGTTTCTTGGCAAGATTAGAAAAAGAGAAAAATCTTTCTTCTTTACAGCCACCTGAAAACTACAAAGATGGCTGTCAATAGATACCAAATCTCTAATAGTTTGTTCTCGGTCTGCTTATCCCTAAAACTTAAAAACAAATACCCATCGTTTAAGCTAACATATCTATTGTACTTTGTATGGCAGCTTGAGATTAGATGTTCAATACACATTGTAAGGCCAATAGTGGAAAATCATAAAGATTTTACAGAAATTTTAAATATATACCAAGAATCATCTTTAGGCAGTAGGTGGCATTACCAGTACAAGATTGGCCAGCTATCTTTGCTGTGTACAGATCTACCTGTGCCTTTCATGACACCAACATATTGTCCCACTCTCTAGCCTTCAGAAATGGCTTATTATAGCAGACATTTTGGAAAAAATCCACTGACCCGCAAACCCTGGTCTATATGGCCAGTGAACTACTTTCTACCACAGAACTGAGGCACACTAGGCCAACCCTAAGAAAACATTATTCTAAAATATTCAAGAATTCTAATGTCTTTTTGGGAACAGCAATCAATAATCATGTGGTGCTAACTAACTTTAGATTTTTAACAGAATGTAAATTTTCTGTTATCTGTAGTATATAAGTCTATGTATGGAATAAGTGGCATCATGAGAAAATGAAGGCTTAGGAAGACTTGATGATTATGATGGTCCTATGATCACAGTTGTGACAAACAGTATGGTGACATGGCTAAAACTAGATAAAGCATCTGTTGTATAGTCCTGATCTGGTTTGGTCTAGCCTTGTCTTTATCTTTACCTTGTTCTTCCTTCCTTCCTTCCTTTCTTTCTTTCTTTTTTCTTTCTTTTTTTCCCTCAACTGAATAACTTCGGACAAGGTGGCCTTTCCTCTCTGACTTTGCTTTTTCATAAATGAGATGAGACTAGTAACCACACTGTGCACCTCAGGAGACACTGCTTTAGCAAGTTCAAAGGGTAATATAGTGGGATATAAATAGCTCTGGCCAATATGCAGTTCTTACTCCACTGAAATTTCTTTTAAAAAATAGACATAAACAAAGAGAATAGTAGGCAGAAATATGTGAAGTGGAAAAGCAGCTTTGATCAATAATAGCATATTGACAAGTTGGCAGGTACTTTCTTATTGTAGTGTGGAAAATAGAAATGAAGACACAATTCTGCCCAAGGAAAGTACTAAAATCATTGTAGTGTTTGCAGCTAATTATTATCAAGGACTTGCTCCCCCATCTAAATACTTTGTCTCCTACAAACCTCACAACCACCATAGGAAATTTATAGTATCCACGAACACAGGGTAGAGAGAGAAATCCTGTGCCTGACTTTAAGGTCTCGGTGTGTATAGAAATCTGTCATACATAAAAGTTCCTGAGTCATGTTCCTAAGGATTCTGATTCAGCAAATCTTCAATTCTGCTGTTCATCATCTGGGGGTGGCTTGGCTTTCATGTCTGACAGGCCAGTCCAGATGCTGTTTGCTTCCAGAAGGGGACCCTGAGATCAAAGGCCCAGTCCCTCTCTCAGGAACAGCTTAGAGATTTCAAGGTGAGGCTCTTAAACTAGGCTGGCATCCCAGTCTCACCAGGGGAGGTGGCAATGAGATACAGTTAGTTCTTTTAAATTGAGATTACTGGAAACTCTGGAATTATAAAAGCCTATGATGGTACCAAAAGTGTTACAGCACCTTTGTTAAGCTGCCATGCTAAGCACGGCACATGCAACTGGCCAGGAGGCAGGTCTACTGAGAAGCAGATCCAGCAGTTGTTTTCGGTGCTTTGATGATAGTCAGCACAGATCTTGTCATGATAAACTGTGCTTCAGTGGCTGCTGCTACGATAACTCTGTCATTACTTCTTGCCCAGCACTCAAGGCCTGGGCATCCAGCTAAGATTCTTCCCAGGAATAAATGAGTCTCAGATGGCCATTGTGGTGGAATGGAGTGAGAGAAATCAAGCCACTCTTTATTTGTAAATTTGTAAACTTTGGGCAGTGAGGAGGGGTTTGAGGGTACATGTGTCTGATTCGCTGGGGATCGAGGTGCTAGGGATATTTAATGTACATGTAGCAAAACAGTCCTATAATAAGAAGGAAAAGCAGTACTGAATTATCATACTGGTCGGGGAGAATCTCCAGGTACAGTTAAAAGGTTATTGGTTGAAAGCCAAGAGACTAAAACATCTTATTAGCATAGGGTGGGTATCTCCAGGAAACCCCAGGTGTTCTCTGAACAGGTTTCTTATCAGGAAACGGTTAGGCCTGTAATCTTCACTGTTGGTTATTGATGCTCCTGAGGGATTTAGGATCCCCCAGATCAGGCAAAGAGGGGACCCCACTAAGAAAGGGAGTCTATTCTTGTACCAAGCTCAGCTATCTAGAAACTCCAGACTTCGACCTTCCAGCAGAATCCCACCATTTTCTATGTTAGGAAATTCTTCTGCTTACCAGAATCAGGTAAGGTGTGGGCCATGTGATGAACTCTAGGATACCAGGTGCGCAGGGAACCTGGGAGCCCATATTTTCAAATATATCTTTGTCTAAAATAATTCTTACAGTTGGGCAAGCATGTAGTTTAAGGTAATTAACTACAGTTACCTAGTAACAACACAGAAAGAAATGAATTCAAGTTGCCTGGATCCTCAAGGCAGAGTTCACTTGATTCACCACAGTTCACTGTCTCAGAAGGGCTGCTCCAGGGGTCTGCATGAGTTTATTAGACTGCCCTGTCTGACAGTGTCTTCTTCCTGTGCACAGGTATTTCTGATATCCTTAGCTCAGCCTCACTACATCCAGTGTCAAGCTCATCACAAAGCCCTCGCAGAATGGAAATTGCAAAACACAACAGCTCCATGTCAAGTCTAGTGAGGGGTAAAAAACAAATCCATGGAAAACGCTGTCACAGTCGCAGGAACTGCTTAGCCAGCCGCAGGAAGCAAACAGATCCACTGTAACGTTAACTCAGGCAGAAGGTTCCAGCTCATTGAGAGAAAGCCCATCTGTTTTCCCATTAAGGATCATCCAAGCCTACCTGGGCTGTGTTCGTTAGGTTACAGTAGCGCCAGGGCAGAGCTGGCTAGAGTTGATAGATTTATGACACACTGCCTTGATGACATATTTACCAGGCGTTGCCTGCAGAAGCCAGGAGCTGGAAGATGAGACTACTTACTGGAAACTGGTAAAAAAATATATATAAAAAAACAGGTAGGAGGCAACCGATGAGAGAAGGCCCTCTTGGAATGTGTCCTTGGAGATCAGTGAGTCTTGTAGATAGAAGTCACAGAGATGGGGAAGTGCTCTGATGGGTTAGGGATAGGAGGAGGAGGACTCAGCTTTGGCTCTTATGCACCCCGCCTGGATAGATGTGAGGAAGAGACAGCTTAGCCCCAGATTTCAAATTTTAAACAGAGGATTAAATGTATTCCACCTCACGAGGCTGGTGGACAGGAAACATCAGAGAAATGCAAGGGTGCATCATCATGCCGGCCAGTATTAGAAATGTTCCTATATCCTGTAAGTCAAGATGAGCCTGTGTTTGGAAAATACTCTTATTTCTTGCTGTGTCCTGTTTAAAGGATGGGAGCTCCACAGTACTAAGAGAGTGAGGGTTTATGGACAGAAATCCCTGTGGCACGTGCCTGGGTATGAGAAGTGTATGGACCTTTCCAGAGCAATGAGCATACGCAAGCCTCGAGTGTGGGTGGCTGTGGGTGTGCATGTTTGAGGGGAAGAGGTCAACCTCAGCTGTTGTTATCCAGGAAGCACACATGTTTTCTTTTGAGATAGGGTAAGGCACGGTGATCTCTTGGTTCTCAGATTCACATAGCCTAACAAGCCAGCCATCCCCAAGGATCTTTCTTCTGTCATCTCTCTAGGGTTTAGATTAGAACTATATGCTGCCATACTTGACTTTTTACATGGTCGCTGAGGTTTGAACTAAGGTCTTCCTGTTTGCCTGGTAAGCTCTTCATCGGTTGAAATATCTCCCTATCCCAGCTGTTTTAGGTTTGTTCTCATTTGCTTTATATTGTGATAAACACCATGCCCAAAATCTTGGAAAAGAAAATGGTTTCTTTCAGATTCCAGGTAATAGTCTATTACTGAGGGACTCCATGGACAAAACTCATCTGGAACATGAACCATGGTAGCAAGTGCATGCTGGCTCACTCCCTCTAGCTTGTGACCACCCAGCTTTCTTATAATCCCTAGGTCCATTTTCACATAGGTAAGAACACTCACAATGAGATGTACTATTTTCATCAATTAAAAGTCAAGACAATCCCTCATAGGTATGGCTGTGGGATAATCTAATCTGATGATTCCTCAATTGATCTTCCTTTTCCCAGTAAAAACTGACCAGGACAGGGTCTGTATATCCAGGGGTGGGGGATGGGGGAAAAGGACAACACAGGCATCCAGAATATTCTGAACTCCAGGCAATTGAATGATTAAAGGGAAAATGTATTGTAACTTCAGTTTTGCAGTGATGATGAGCCCAGTAGTTTTCTATGTCTATTTTTAATGTGGCCATAGCTTCTGTTCCGCACTCTTGAAAAGCCAAAGAACAGCAACCTCTTTATGTGCAATTTGCAGATGTCTTTTCCTGTTAAGGAGAATTCAAGTCTGAAAAGCCTGCACCCTTTTACATGACCAAGGCATCTTGTTGTGACCCCAGGAAAAGCAACTCCTCTCTATTGGTTGAGATTCGTAAGCTGGCCATGCTGCCTTCCTGCTTGGCAGCAACAGTGGGTACATCAAGGAAGTTCCAATAAGAACATTAAGGGGTGAAGGTTTGGTATGCCTCCGTAACTTCAATTTGACCTGCAACCT
Organism: Acomys russatus; assembly: GCF_903995435.1. NCBI lineage: Eukaryota > Metazoa > Chordata > Mammalia > Rodentia > Muridae > Acomys > Acomys russatus. Next base: position 32,142,872 of record NC_067158.1, read on the forward strand.
TCCTTTTATTACAGAGATGTATAGGAAGGGGGAGAGACAGCAGTGTCAGTGGCTCATGTGGAGAAAGCAAAATTAAAACTCATTTCTAGAAATGTGTCTATTCCCTCCCTCAGATGTGTGCAAATATTAATCAGAAGACCACCACATTAGGAAGGGGTGTGATTAACATAAGGCTGCCTGATGGATTAATTCTTTCTGAGAAACCCAAGGTAAAACTGTTTTCCTTTCTCCTTAATCCTCTCTAATAGATGCACAGTTGCCAGTAGAAGTTAGTTTTTTCTACATTGTAATGCATTTATACAGTGAACTCTCTCCTTAAACATAGATGTGAGGAGAGAGATAGTATGTCTAATTATTCCCTGTGCAGGCAGGGAACTTTCATTTTCAGAACCAGATGGAACAAGCATTATTTATCCAGTTTTTCCCTCAGGGAATCTATGGTAATATTTGATCATCTGTTGCTCTGAGATATGTGGCCAAAGAAAATGGCTCTTTCTTTCCTTTTCCTCCATGGGCCTAGGAAAATGGGCAAGATATTACCATTCTTTTAAAAGTGAAATGTTTTGGAAATCAATCTGCCAATATAATTAATAGTTTTTAAACATTTAATCCTTTTGACATAGAAATTGTATGTCTAGGATTTATCTTAAAGAAAGTTAATTCTTCTGTATATAGAAACCACAAATGTGACAGAGGATCCAAGATGGCGGCGAGCAGTGTGGACCGCGTTTGGAGGCTCCAGTGAACAATTCAGGGAATTGCACAGATTTCTGAGCCAGGAACACCGAGGTCCGAACATCACGGCAGCGGGAGTGCTCCACGGTTCGGAGGGACCAGGGTGCGGAGGACCTGCGTGCCCCTGCACACGGGAGGAGCGTGGTTTTTCTCTGATCGGAGCGGCAGCGGTAGAGGCGGCAGCACCAGCGGCACCAGCAGCGGCGGCTGAGGTTTGCAGCTCATAGCCTTCCGGTGGAGGCGATTGGTGTGGTGGCTGGTGGGAATTGCTGCGGGAGAGGGGACTCGGGGCAGGATTTGGGTCGCGTGGAGCCTTTGGACCCAGATTGGACTCGGCGGACAGTTCAGCCCCAGAGTCCCGGGTATTGGCCCGGCCCAGCAAACAATTCTGCCTGAGGCACTAACTCAGCGTGGCCATAGCTCCCCTGCTGTGGCGCAGGCTTAGTTGAGCACGCTGCTCCACACTAGGCACCACCTCAGCTCAGCGGCAGCTCCCCTGCGGTGACACAGTCTGGGCAGAGCACTTGGTTTCACCACAGGCGCTAACTCAGAGCAGCCGCAGTTCTCCTGCTGTGGCGCAGGCTTGGTGACGTGCTCGGTTCCATCCTAGGCACCACCTCAGCTCAGCGGCAGCTCCCCTGCGGGGACACAGTCTGGGCGGAGCACTTGTCCCACCACTGGCGCTAACTCAGAGCAGCCGCAGTTCTCCTGCTGTGGCGCAGGCTTGGTGACGTGCTCGGTTCCATCCTAGGCACCACCTCAGCTCAGCGGCAGCTCCCCTGCGGGGACACAGTCCGGGCGGAGCACTTGTTCCACCACTGGCGCTAACTCAGAGCAGCCGCAGTTCTCCTGCTGTGGCGCAGGCTTGGTGACGTGCTCGGTTCCATCCTAGGCACCACCTCAGCTCAGCGGCAGCTCCCCTGCGGGGACACAGCCCGGGCGGAGCACTTGTTCCACCACTGGCGCTAACTCAGAGCAGCCACAGTTCTCCTGCTGTGGCGCAGGCTTGGTGACGTGCTCGGTTCCATCCTAGGCACCACCTCAGCTCAGCGGCAGCTCCCCTGCGGTGACACAGTCCGGGCGGAGCACTTGTTCCACCACTGGCGCTAACTCAGAGCAGCCGCAGTTCTCCTGCTGTGGCACAGGCTGGACAGAGCTCTCGGTTCCACCAGCTCTAAGACTCTGGTTGGACACAGTGTACAGTTTGAATCCAGAATTCCTGGCTGAGATTGGTGGTCAGTTCGGGCCCTGAGTCAATAACTGACCACAGCACGCACTTTGGGCCAAAAGGCCCTAGTGGAGCTTGGTGCGTAGTCCCAGCCCAAAAATTCTGGCTGGGCCCTGTGTGCATTTTGGGCCCAAAATCCCTAGCTGAGCTTGGCAGACGGTTCTGGCCCTGAGAATCTAGCTGAGTTCTGCCCGTGGTTCGGTCCCAGTGCTCCTGGCTGGACTTGGCAGGGAACACAGAAGGCTGTGGATACCTTGGCCTGACCCAACGCTCATTCAGAGACCCAGAACAATTGCAGGATCCACAGCAGAGAGGGACTGAGGATCACTGGCTGTGAGAGACCAGAACAACAGGGCTAACCTCCTAACATCCACACCAGTGAAGCTTTGAGCTCGCAGCCTAGGGAAATCGTAAGAAAACAAGTGAATCTATCATCAGACACCCTCCATTCAACTCTGGAAGCTACCCAACAAAAACAAAGACGGCAAGATGTCTAAAGGACAACGAAAAAGCATACGCAAAAAACCCCAAAACAACATGGCGTCTCCAGTTTCCAGCTATCCCAAAGAAAACCACCCAGAGAACTCAAATACAACGGAAATACAAGAAAATGACCTCAAATCCTTAGTAATGAGGATGATAATGGAGGAAACAAATAAAATTCGTAATCAAATGCAGGAAGACGCAGACAAACAGGTGAGAGACATAAAAGAAGCACATAGAGTGGAACTGGAAAAATTGCAGGAAAATGCAAACAACCAGATGAAAGAAATAACTAAAACGGTTCAAGCTCTGAAGACCTATAAAGAGGCAATGGAAGAAACTCAGGAATATACAAAAAATCAGATGAAAGAAATCAAAAAATCAGTTCAAGATCTGAAAATGAAAATGGATTCAATGATAAACACACAGACAGAAGAAAAACGAGAACGTGAGACCTCAGAGAAGAAGGCGAGCAACACCGAGGTGAGCTTTTCTAACAGAATCCAAGAGATGGAAGAACGAATCTCAGGGCTAGAAGATACAATCACAGATATTGAATCAACCATTAAAGAAAATGCCAAATCTGGAAAACTCCTGACACAAAACATCCAAGAAATTAAGGACACCATGAAAAGAAGAAATTTGCGGATAATAGGCATTGAAGAAAGAGAAGACATCAGACTCCAGGGCCCAGAAACTATTCTCAATAAAATCATAGAAGAAAATTTCCCCAATCTAAAGAAAGAGATGCCTATAAACATACAAGAGGCCTACAGAACACCAAATAGAATTGACCAGAAAAGAAAAACTGCCCGCCACATAATAATCAAAACACAAAACATGCAGAACAAAGAAAAAATATTAAAAGCTGCAAGGGAAAAGGGCCAAATAACATTTAATGGTAAACCTATCAGAATTACACCTGACTTCTCAGCAGAGACCATAAAAGCCAGAAGGTCCTGGACAGAGATCCTGCAAACCCTAAGAGAACACAGATGCCAGGCCAGACTACTTTACCCAGCAAAATTATCAATAACCATTGATGGAGAAAACAAAATATTCCATGACAAAAACAAATTCAAACAGTACCTATCCACAAACCCAGCTTTACAGAAGGTACTAGAAGGAAAACTCCATCCCAAAGGGTCAAGCTACAACCAAAACTACCCAGGAAATAGATAACTATCCCATGGCAAAAACACAACTACACAAACGCTCGACTGGAAACAACATCAAAATTAAGACTCTTAACAGTCACTGGTCATTAATATCTCTCAACATCAATGGCCTCAATTCTCCAATAAAAATACACAGACTAACCGAATGGGTACATAAACAAGACCCAACATTCTTCTGCATCCAAGAAACACATCTCACCCATAATGAAAGGCATTACCTCAGGGTAAAAGGTTGGAAAAAAATATTCCAAGCAAATGGTCACAAGAAGCAAGCAGGTGTAGCCATTTTAGTATCGAACAAAATAGACTTTCAACCAAAATTAATCAAAAGGGATGAGGAAGGACACTTCATACTCATCAAAGGTAAAGTCAACCAAGATGACATCACAATTCTGAACATCTATGCTCCCAATACAAGGGCACCCACATATGTAAAAGATCTCCTAAAAAAGCTTAAACCACACATCGATCCCCACACAATAATAGTGGGAGACTTCAACACCCCACTCTCACTGAAGGATAAGTCATTGAAACAGAAACTAAGCCGAGAAATAACATCATTAACCAATGCCATGGGTCAAATGGATCTAACAGATATCTATAGAACCTTTCACCCAAACAAGAAAGAATACACCTTCTTCTCTGCACCCCATGGAACCTTCTCCAAAATTGATCACATCGTAGGTCACAAAGCAAGCCTCAACAGATACAAGAGGATTGAAATAATACCTTGTATCCTATCAGATCACCATGCTCTTAGGCTGCAATTCAACAACAACAGAAATAACAAAAAGCCTACACGTTTGTGGAAACTAAACAACTCTCTGCTAAATGACACCTGGGTCAGGGAAGAAATAAAGAAAGAAATCAAGGAGTTTCTGAAATTCAATGAAAATGAAGAAACAACATACCCAAATTTGTGGGATACATTGAAAGCAGTGCTAAGAGGAAAATTCATAGCACTAAGTGCCTTTAAAAAGAAATTGGAAACATCGCACATAAGCATCTTAACAACACAACTGGAAGCCCTAGAAAAAAAAGAAGCAGAAACACCCAAGAGGAGTAGACGCCTGGAAATTATCAAACTCAGGGCTGAAATTAACAAATTAGAAACTAAGAAAACAGTCCAAAGAATCAACAAAACCAAAAGCTGGTTCTTTGAGAAAATCAACAAGATAGACAGACCATTAGCCAAACTAACTAAAAGGCAGAGAGACAGTATTGAAATGAACAAAATCAGAAATGAAAAGGGAGACATAACAACAGACACTGAAGAAATTCAAAGAATCATAAGATCCTACTTTGAAGGCATATACGCCACAAAATTTGAAAATCTAAGGGAAATGGACGATTTTCTTGATCAAGTTCACTTGCCAAAGTTGAGTGAAGAACAGATAAACAAGTTAAATAGTCCCATTTCCCCGACAGAAATAGAAGCAATCATCGATGGTCTCCCAACCAAAAAAAGCCCAGGGCCAGATGGTTTCAGTGCAGAATTCTACCAGACCTTTAAGGGCGAGCTAATACCGATACTCTTCAAGCTACTCCAAAAGATAGAAATGGATGGAAAATTACCAAATTCATTCTATGAGGCCATAGTCTCATTGATACCTAAACCTCACAAAGACTCAACAAAGAAAGAGAATTTCAGACCAATTTCTCTTATGAACATAGATGCAAAAATACTAAATAAAATACTTGCAAAACGAATACAGGAGCACATCAAAGATATCATTCATCATGACCAAGTAGGCTTCATTCCAGGCATGCAGGGATGGTTTAATATACGGAAATCCATCAATGTAATCCATCATATAAACAAACTGAAAATAAAAAACCACATGATTATCTCCTTGGATGCAGAGAAAGCATTTGATAAAATTCAACACCCATTCATGTTTAAAGTTTTAGAGAGATCGGGGATACAAGGCACTTTCCTCAACATAATAAAGGCTATATACAGCAAGCCAATAGCCAAAATCAAAGTAAATGGTGAGATACTCAAGGAAATTCCTCTCAAATCGGGAACAAGGCAAGGCTGCCCACTCTCTCCATATCTCTTCAATATAGTACTCGAAGTTCTAGCCAGAGCAATAAGACAACAAAAGGAGATCAAGGGGATCCAAATGGGAAAGGAGGAAGTCAAATTATCCCTCTTTGCAGATGATATGATAGTGTACATAAGTGACCCTCAAAACTCCACCAGAGAACTCCTAAAGCTGATAAACACCTTCAGCAAATTGGCTGGATACAAAATTAACTCAAAAAAGTCTGTAGCCTTCCTATACACAAATGACAAGCTTGCAGAGGAAGAAATTAGGAAAACCACACCCTTCACATTAGCCACAAGCAATATAAAATATCTAGGAGTTACCCTAACTAAGCAAGTGAAGGACTTGTATGAAAAAAATTTCAAAACTCTGAAGAAAGAGATTGAAGATGACCTGAGAAGATGGCGTGATCTTCCTTGCTCATGGATCGGGAGAATTAACATAGTAAAAATGGCCATCCTACCAAAAGCAATCTACAGATTCAATGCAATCCCTATCAAAATAACTACACAATTTTTTAAAGACATTGAAAGTTCAATTCTGAACTTCATATGGAAAAACAAAAAACCCAGAATAGCTAAAACAATCTTGTACAATAAAAGATGCTCCGGAGGAATCTCCATACCTGATCTCAAACTGTACTATAAAGCAATAGTACTTAAAACAGCATGGTACTGGCACAGCAACAGGCTGGTTGATCAGTGGAATCGAATCGAAGACCCAGATATGAATCCACACACATATGGTCACTTGATTTTTGACAAAGAAGCCAAATCCATTCAATGGAAAAAGGATAGCATCTTCAACAAATGGTGCTGGTCTAACTGGAGGTCTATGTGTAAAAAAATGAAACTGGACCCATATTTGTCACCTTGCACAAAACTCAAATCCAAGTGGATTAAAGACCTCAACATAAAACCAGAGACACTAACTCACTTAGAAGAAAAAGTGGGAAAGAGCCTGGAACATATTGGCACAGGAGACAACTTCCTGAACAGAACACCTACGGCCCAGGCCTTAATGTCAACCATTAATAAATGGGACCTCATGAGGCTGAGAAGCTTCTGTAAGGCAGGAGACACTGTCAAGAGAACAAAGCGACAGCCTACAGACTGGGAAAAAATCTTCACCAACCCTACATCTGACAAAGGTCTAATATCCAAAATATATAAAGAACTCAAGAAATTAAACACCACCAAACCGAATAACCCAATTGAGAAATGGGGCTTGGAACTAAACAGAGAATTCTCAACAGAGGAGTATCAAATGGCTGAGAAACACTTAAAGAAATGCTCAACCTCCTTAGTCATCAGGGAAATGCAAATCAAAACAACTCTGAGATTCCATCTTACACCCATCAGAATGGCTAAGATCAAAAATTCAAGCGACACCACATGCTGGCGAGGATGTGGGGAGAGAGGAACACTCCTTCATTGCTGGTGGGAATGCAAACTAGTACAGCCACTTTGGAAATCTATCTGGTGCTATCTCAGAAAAATGGGAATAGGGCTTCCTCAAGACCCAGCTATTCCACTCCTTGGAATATACCCAGAAGATGCTCCAGCACATAACAAGAAAATTTGCTCAACCATGTTCATAGCAGCCTTATTCATAATAGCCAGAACATGGAAACAGCCTAAGTGTCCCTCAGTAGAAGAGTGGATAAAGAAACTGTGGTACATATACACTATGGAATACTACTCAGCTATTAAAAACAAGGAATTCCCGAAATTTGTGGATAAATGGATTGAGCTAGAAATGATCATAATGAGTGAGTTAACCCAGAAGCAGAAAGAATCAAATGGTATATACTCACTTATATCTGCATACTAGCCCAAGGGGCATGTCCCACAAAAGCCTTCACTTACCAGGAAACTGGGACAGAGGGGAAGGCATCCTATTGGGACTCTAAATGAGAGACGCATGGGAGAACAGCAAAATAAAAGGATCCAGAGGGTCCTAGAAATCTACAAGTAGAACAATATGATAGGCAGATTTGGGCCCAGGGGTCCCGCTCAAACTAAGGCACCAGCCAAGGACAATACAGGAGGTAAACTTTAAACCCCTTCCCAGATCTAGCCAATGGTCAGAATATTCTCCACAGTTGAGTGGAGAGTGTGATATGACTTTCTCACATACTCTGGTGCCTCACATTTGACCATGTCCCCTGGAGGGGGAGACCTGGTGGCACTCAGAGGAAGGACAGCAAGTAGCCAAGAAGAGACTTGATACCCTATGAGAATATATAGGGGGACGTAATCCCCCTCAGGAACAGTCATAGGGGAGGGGAATAATGGGAAAATGGGGGGGGGGAGGAATGGGAGGATACAAGGGATGGGATAAACATTGAGATGTAACAAGAATAAATTAATTAATAAAAAAAAAAAAAAAAAAAAAAAAAAAACCACAAATGTATATCTAGTACTAAATAATCTGAAATTATAAGAATAATTAGAAAAAGCTGAATTGTCTGTATAAACCATGATATTAAAATTATGCATAAGCTTTTAAATCATATTTGCAAAAATGATAAAATGGTGTGAGAACATGGAAATGTTCATAGCACAGTAATAACAATGGCATCACCAAAGTATTTTGAACATCAAAACTTAGTCTAATGAACTATATTCAATATACTTTTGTTTTTTCCTTTTAAAAATTGAAAATAGATCACTCTTTCATGCAATACATCCTGGATACAGTCTCCCATTTCTCCACTCCTCCCAGATATCCCCTGCCTCCCAGATCCATTTCCTCTCCTTTTCTTCTTCTTAAAGAGCAGGCCTCCAAGAGATGACCGTCACACAGGACAAAACAAGACATAATAGGACAAGGCAAAACCCCACATGTTGAAGCTGGACAAGGCAACCCAATAGGAGGAAAAGAATCCCAAGAGCAGGCAATAGAGTCAGAGATACACCCATTTCCACTGTTAGGAGTCCCACAAATTATCAAGTTAAAAGCCATAATATACTGACAGAGGACCTGTACAAACAGACTCAAGAAAAAATCAGAGAAACACTCTTCACAATAGCAGCAAGCATGGGATATATATACAATGTTGAGTCCTTGTCAGATCTCAGTGACGTAGACCACACTGTTTTTATTATCTCCACATATTAAATGGGAAAACAAAGTCTTTCTGTGGTCACTGTGATTTATTTGTGGTCATATATTCAGGTGCATTACTTCATCTTGAGACTATCTTCAAGTCATCATATGATGAATAGCTGCAAACTCAGAAAAGTATTTTCTTCACAGTTAGACACAGGCTTGAAATGTCAACTACATAGGAGGCTAATGCTGGAGAATTTAGAATTAAGGCAACCCAAGGCACCTTAGACCTTATCTTAAAATTGAAAGTAAAGAGATGGTTTGGGATGAATTTCAGTGGTAAAGTATTTGACTAGCAGGAGTCCTTGCATAGCACAAAACAATGAGCTCAACATCATCAAACAGGAAAACATTCATGAGAGAGCATGTATGATCTTGCAGGTGCCTTCTCTCAATGAAGGAGCACAGACAATGCTCAGTTCTCCCAGACAGAATGTATACTGTCATGTGTGTGGTATTGACATCCAGGGAAGTTCACCAGAGCCCTAGTACCTAGGGTTTTTAATGGCGATCAGCGGCATCTATTTGACTGGCCTAATCACCCAATTCCAGCACCTTCAGCTGTCAGGCTGCTAGAGGTTGTCTCAAAGTCCCTACTACAAGTAGCATTGATAGCAAGTCCTGTGTGGGGTGGTGCACCACACAAACATTCAATGGAACTCGTATCAGAAAGCTTTGTCCAGTGACTTTGCGATTCACTTCCAGGCCCTAGTATTAATCCAGTAGTTTGTCTTATACGAGCAGAATATGAGTATAAGAGACTTTTGATTTAACCTTTTATCCAAATAATTGTACAATTAGACAAATTCCAGAACCCAATCACTCATCTGTTTTGGATCCTGCAAGCCAGAGAGCCATTATCTTTTGCTGAGTAACTTCTTTGACCAAGAGCTAAGCAAGGTATATGGCTATGGGATGGAAACTGCTTAAGCAAGACAGACCACCAGCAAGTCCATGCTGTGGGTGAGGGTGAACCTACAAATACAGTGAGATGGTAAGGATAAGAACACTAAGATGCAATAGTTAAAACAGGGATTAAATTATGACGTGATGTACAAGAGTCCCTAGAAGGATGTGGGGAAATCAGAAGTATACTAGACTTTAGGTCTTAGAACTAGTCAGCAGATTAAGTCTGACCACTGCATGTGGATCTAGAATTCTTTCAAAAAGTTGAAGATAAAAGAGAAGAAAGACAAAAGATGATTTTTCTATGTCAAAAAAAAAAAAAATACTGGTTGCTGCACTCATGAGTTTGTAACAGGTGCCACTGCTGCACAACCTCCAGCCACTTAACATTCCTGTTTGCACAAGGGAGGGGTTTATGAGCCCCCATTCCCAACCCAGGAGGCATTGGTGCTGCCTGGTGAAGGAAAAGTCATTTTTCCTTAAGGGTGTAGCCCAAGATAGGTTGACTACACTTTAGTGAATGATTAGATAATTGTGAATATCCAAGAACTTGTGAAGAAGAAGAAGAAGAAGAAGAAGAAGAAGAAGAAGAAGAAGAAGAAGAAGAAGAAGAAGAAGAAGAAGAAGAAGAGGAGGAGGAGGAGGAGGAGGAGGAGGAGGGGGAAGGGGAGGGAGAGGAGGAGGGGAAGGGGAAGGGGAGGGAGAGGAGGAGGGGGAGGAGAAATAGACAGAGGAAGGAGGAGGAAAGAGGAAGATAAAGATGAGGAAAGGACCAGAGAAAGGAGGGGGAGGAGATTATGACATAATGGGACTGAGAGATGGCTCAGCAGTTAAGAGCACTGGCTGCTCTTCTAGAAAACCATGGTTCAATTCCCAGGACCCACATGGTTCCTTACAACCATCTGTAGTTCCTGGGTACCTGATGCTCTCTTCTGGCTTCCATGGGCACCAGGCAAGCAAGTGGTGCATGGACACACATACAGACAGAACGCCTATAAATATAAAAAACATTTTGAAAGAGGACAAAAATATTTATAAAAAGAAGTGATACGAGAAAGAAAGAAGAGTTAGGGGGAGGAGGACTGAGAGTGAATAAAATCAAAATACATTATATATATTATGAATTTTTCTTTTTTTTTTTTTTTTTTTTTTTTTCTTTTTTTTTTTTTTTAATTTAACTCTTTTATTTTTCAAAACATTTTTACATGATTAAAAATACAATTTTGTAATTTTATTTTTTTTTTTTTTTTGGTTTTTTTTTTTTTTTGGTTTTTTTTTTTTTGTTTTTTTTTTTTTTATTAATTTATTCTTGTTACATCTCAATGTTTATCCCATCCCTTGTATCCTCCCATTCCTCCCCCCCCCATTTTCCCATTATTCCCCTCCCCTATGACTGTTCCTGAGGGGGATTACAAATAATTAATAAAATTATATTTTATAATTCTGAACAGACAAGAGGAGATCATTAAGAGAACTTAGTGTTTCAGAAAAAACAAAAACATCCTTAGGCTGCAAGACAGGAGTTCTGGAGAATATTTAAATCCCTGAAGTAAGATGTCTATATTTCCACTTTATTAAGCAGTTTAGAGTAACTAAGCCTGCTCTACTATTTGTGTGTGTGTGTGTGTGTGTGTGTGTGTGTATGGAATATATGTGTATAATACATTCACATGAGACTGCAAGTGTACAACTCTAAGTGTGTGCATGTAGAAGTCAGAGAAGTATGTCCAGTGTCTTCTTGGATCACTTTTCACTTTATTGCCTTTAGACAAAACCTCTAGTTGAACATGAAGGCTGCTTTTGCAGCTCGCCTGACTGTCCAGCAAGCTCTCACAATTCACCTGTCTCTCGGAAGCAATTCTAGTATTACAAATGTGTATAACCGTGTCAAGCTTTTCACATGGGTTCCAGAGCCTCAAATACAGATCCTCTTGCTTACAAAGCAAATATGATACAATCAGGGCACCTCATATTTCCTATTCATTTAATATTAATATTACTTATCCAGTCCCAAAGTCATATGCCAAGGAGTAAGGTACCTATATCACATCTTTCGCAGAGCCTTCCTATCCTTGTCCAGGGACCTAGCTATCCAGGATGCCTTTTCATTAATATATACTCTTTGTCCAGAATATTGGAGTTCATTATGATGTTTTCATGCCTATACATAATACATTGTTAAATTCATACTATTGCATGCCATGCTCTTTCCCTTCTGCTAGTCTCCTTCCTTTTCATTCATAGCGTGTGTGTTGTGTGTATGTGTGTATCTGTGTGTGATCGAGATACTGCTTACAGTGTCATGAACATTCTCACAGAGTTAGATAAATGTTTCCTATTTCATTAAAGCAAATATCTAAACTAAGGCAGTGATTATATCAATAAAAGCAGCGGGAATAGTGGAAAGAGATCAAGGATAGTATGACTCAGTGAAAGGTGTGATATGTACACCTCATCCCATGGCAAATGACTTTGAGAACAGGTAAGTATTATTAATATTAACTGAATAGGAGAGGTGAGGTACCATGATTGAAACAATCCTATGTATTCATCAATTGCATTTACTTTTCTTTCTAGTCACACAAAAACAAAGGTTTGCAGACCTATGTGACTACATTCCAGACAGTGGGATCTGCATATCAACAATGTTCACAGGACCCACTCCCTGTCTCTGAAACCCCATGTGGAACTCCTGCTATTCTTCTCCCTATTAAGTAGCGACTCTAGACTTGTTCTGTTTATTGGCTTTTTTTAAAATTTTTATTTTGATATAAGGTTTTATGGTATAGATCAAACTATGCCCAAATTTACTATGTAGGACAAGCTGGCCTCCAACGTGCAAAGTCTTGCCTCCTCAAATGCTAGAGTTAAAAGTGTGTGGCATTATTTCCAGCTTTAAGGGCCATTTTTGAAGACAAAGTGGGAGTAGCTCAATAACAATTTTTTAAATTAAAAACAAAAGCAGACAAACACTTTCAGCACACATAAGATCCAATGTTGATAAGTATAGAATCATCCTCTACGACACTGGGCCACAGAGATTCAGTACTGTTTCTCATAGAAGTCAGCTGACCCTGAAAAGAATGAACTTGGTGCCTTGAAGATGGTTGCTGTAAAAACACAAGAAAACAAAACGAGCAACAGAAACAAAAGAGTCAGCATGACATAGGTGTCTATCCCGCTGCAGTATGTAGATGCAGTGTGTGACAAGCAGCAGTGACAGCTGGTTGGACAGTCACAGACCCATTCCATGCAGTAGCACATTTGGGGAAATCATGATAGACTTGGAAGTGGCGCCATGTTCCTTATGAGCTGAAAAGAAGTTATAAACAAATTTTTATTAGTGTATGTTTGCCATTTTGTGTGTGTTTGGCAAGTAATAAATAAAAAGAAAAAAGTCCTCAGAAAAGAACTAGCTCCTTGGCAAGCAGCAGGGAAGGAAATGTTCCAGGGACTCAGAGTTGTATTGGGCTGTAGAAAGTAAAAGCAGCCATTCCTGAACCTAAGAATACAAAAGGTCCCATTACATTGATTTCTTTAAATTTAATATTATTTATTTTATGGTATATGTGTTTTTCCAGCATGTATATCTGTGTATCATATGTGTGTCTGGTACCTATAGAGGCCAGAAGATTCTTGGTAACACAAGAGGTTACTTTGGGGAAAATAAAGTAGAAGCCAATAAAGTATTAAAGAAATCTTTTTGTTAAATTAACCAATAAACTAGAATAAAAATAATAATAGACTATGGAAGAAAGTTTGTTCAAGACTAAAAGTAAGATTGCTCTTACCACTGGTCCATCAATGATGCTTAACTTTTCTATAAGGAAATGCTCCATTTTCGACAAAGGATGAATTTAGATAATAAGGTATCTTTCTACTATAGGACCAGGGCCCTGAGAAGTCATCAAGCAGGAAACTGCCTTCCTAACAGCAGAAAGCGGGGGGTTGTCTCAGTGGGGAAATAGTTTCCTCTCTTAAAGTAGAAAATTTAATCCAACAAGAATTTGACTTGAATTAGCATAGAACAAGAACCAGTATGTTTTTCTTCCTGTGTCCTAACAAATTCACACTGTATTACCACTCTCCTTCATCAAGGATGGATGTACGGACATAATAGATGTAGGAATTTCTTGAAAAATAACTTCCTTTCTTATTCAGGAACAATGAACTATATAGAACAGTATCTGATTGTTTGAAAAGATGGTGCACGCCCACCCAACACACTCTGGTGTTGTAATGGGTTTAATGTTCTTAGACCTTGGGGTTAAGTTATATCTCTTAAAAAGAAGGTAAAATTGGCCATCAGTGTGGTGGTGGGCGGGGAGGGTCTGGGCTCTAAAATCTCCACTGTAGTCCTTTTCCTTTCCTGCCAGCCCATAAGAGAGTGCTGGAAGTTTCAATGACCCCTTTGGAACACACCAGAGACAGAGCTCAGAGCTTTGAAAGACAGGGTGCCTAGATGTTTTCTCTGGGCCTGTATGGACCTGCTATGGCCACCTTTAATTAAGATAAGGAAAGGAAACCACTTTACAGGATATATGTGCTGTAGAAAGGATAGGTCTTATTCTGATTAATACAAAGGAACAGATAAGATGCCAGTATCTCATCAAGACTGAATGGTTAATAAGGCAGTGTGCATATGTCTAATAGTAGAAAAGAAGCCTAAGAAAATCACTAATTCTTTATTACTGTTTCCATTGAAAAGTACATGCTAATTCATTCAAATCTAGGCTCCATGGGGCTTTGTTTGACCTATGAACTCATCAAGTGAATTTTATCATAAAAGCTTGGCATTTTCTGATTTAGCTTTAGGAGTAGTTGCCCCCAAAGCATTATGTGATAGTATCTGAGCTCTGATTACCCTAGGAGAATCATGCAGAGAGTCAATGTGTGTATGCTGTGATAGCAATGCCTCTGAAAATTCTAGCCATCTCTCAGGAAGTATCAACCACATGAGGAAAGCCTTCATGGCCCCTCCAGGCCAGTGCATCTGGCAGCTGGATATCCCCGAGTGTCTACTGTCAAGAATGTGCTGGGCAAAGGCAGAAGCATTCTGCTAAACTGGCCCTCTGGGGAAAAGTTAAGAATAGATTTTTCATGTTTACTCATATGAGTGATGCAAATATCTCTACCCCATCCAGTTTTGAGCATCTGAAGGTTTACTGCAGCATGTACATATGTTCTGAATATTTAAAAATTGATTCTCCTGAGCTGAAGCTGGACAGCTCCAGTATGCCATAGAAAAGTCCTCAGCTGAGCTTTGTTCCAATTACAGAACCAAAGAAATCACTAGATACACCAAATCTTTATTGTTCTATTTATTTACTCATGTTTTGAGTAGATTTCTATGCAATAACAATGTCAGATCTAAAGGCAGCTTGCATAAAAACTGTCCCATTATTTTCAAAGCAAAGATTAGAGTCTAGAAACCAATGGTATATAAAATATGTCCTTGCCCCAAACGAAGCTACAAACATTTGGATGAGAAAACTCTTCAAAGCAATAAAAAAAATCCAACATCTCAGTCTTCACACCCCCAGCACTGTCTTGGCAAGAGTTTAGTGAGAACAAAGGAAGTTGTCATGAAGTTTCATCCTGTGACATTATCAATGTGTCCCAAATTCCAGATCAATGGTGGCCATAACCCAAATGCAGATGGAAGTGATTACCTATGTCATTCATTGGATATTAGTTCCTATAGAGCAGACAGGTGGATCTGTTCTGATCCTGCCATGTAGAGAGAAAGAGAATTAGAATGCAATGAAAATAGTTACCTTAATTTGTTTTGTTCCATGGAGATTAACTTGTAACTTTAGATAGCACCATGGCCAGGGAACAGAACAAGCAGAAATCATGTTCCAATGTGTGTTCCAGTGTGTGAAGAACAGGTGCTTCCATATGGAGATATTGATCAACCTCCTTTCCCCCCTTGATAAGGAACAATAGGAAGGATCCAAGCTTTGCTCTGTGCTTACAGATTAGGGGGCACTATGAGTCCAAAAGAAAAGACAGAACAGCCCGAGTAGCAACCAAGGGAATCTGAACTCAAGTTCAGTCTGCAAAGCTGCTGGCAGAGTAAAAGAAGCCCACTCCACAGAAGAAAACATAGGGGCGGGGCAGCTATTATCAGCATGAATGGGGTCTGGCATGTACAAGCTGGCATGAGAACCCAGATACAAACAAGATTATACAAGTTGTGGAAACATGCTGCTATACTGAGATTAGGGAGAAGGCATACTGTGTCCTACACAAGAAGTCTCTGTGGAGGTCCTCAAGAATACCCGTGTAGTTCTTCTGCTCTCCTCATGCCATGTAAGAACTAAGGGTCCATCTTCGTAGCCACATCATTGTGGATGATGAGCCTCTTGTTATTTCCAGATAAAGGAACATAACTCTAAGTGTGGGACTCCAGGCCTCGCTCCACTGACTGCACTGGAAGAGGAGATTTCAGCACTCTTTCCCTCTTTATGGTGAAAGGACACCTTCTAGATCACTGCTGTTTCACCAGTCTTGGCCCTGCGCTGCCCAGCTAGAAGCATGGAATGTGGGTAGAAGTGAGCATCGTGGCTTTAAGCCACTGGGATTCCTGTGACCTGTAGGGCAATCTGGTCTGTCGTGACTGGTTTTGCTTTGCTTTGCTTTACTGATAAATTTTAAGCTGAGACATAAAGAATAAGAAGCAGCTATGGGGCAGAGTTTACTGAGCTAAAAACATTAAGTGTGATTGCATCTAGACTAAGAACTGCACTAAAAGTGGATTTGATAAATGATCAAAACCCAATGGAATGGAAAGATTGGAACACCCATGTCCAATATTTGTGTTCCGCGTATTTGTCCAATATTTGTGTACCATGCTCTCACCTTTTAGTATTCACTCAATAACCATTAGCTCCTATTATTGTTAATTTTACCATCACCATCAACATACCTTGCAACTCTGAAATATTAATTTAATTAATCTGGCAATTATTATGGGCATATAGATTTTTAAGGTCTTACTCTTTTAAGTATGCATTCTTTAAAGATAATCAAAGGAGATTGCATTCAAAAAGTGCTTAGTTTGTATCTTTCCACTTATGAATGTTCATCTTTACTTTCACATGTAGTGTGTGTGTATGTGTGTGTGTGTGTGTGTGTGTGTGTGTGTGTGTGTGTTATAGTGCACATGTGGAGGTCAGAGGACACCTACACAGTCTGGTTTCTCCTCCCGACCTTTACATCCTAGGGATTGAACTGAGGTCTGCAGGCTCAGTATTGAATGCCTCTACCTGAACGAGCCATCTCACTCCCAAAACATTCAGCTTTTTCACATGCACAGAAATAGCCTTTTACAGTAGAGATGAAACTTTCCCAAAACACAGCAGAAGGGCTTGGCCTCAGCTATTCTAGCATAATAGCCATTTTTGCAGTTCGATGTGTTGAAATTACGGCCTTGATGATGATAGCCTTTGAATTGATAAAATAAGAGGACTTTTTCTAAGACTTCAGACTTTGTAACCTGACAAGCTCTTAAGTAGAAGAAATAACCTACTCTGTCTGAGACTTTTTGACTCATGTACCTATGTGATGACTATAGAAAAACCTCAACTTACATAATTCTATTCAGCCTACATATATAGGAAGGACATTTCAGTTCAGTTCTTTAATCACACATTGGTTTGTGAGAAGGTAGAAGAAGCCCTACTATGTGCTCCCACTGAACTTTATACTTACGATAGACTCTTGATATGACTTACTGTATTATATATGAACAGAGACATCAAGGACAATGAGGCATCTTTAAACATATCGAAAGCCAATGTTCTTGCACAAGTATACTGGGAAGTCTGTACCTTTTGTAAGATAGTTGTTACCACTGAAGGGGAAAAGAGGCAAACAGTGCACCACGTTACCAGATCCCAGATTTTCTCTATCCAGCTACTTTGTTTTCATTCACCTTGAAAAGACACCAATAGCACATGCTCTGCACATGCTCTGAAAAAGAAAAAAAAATGTAAAAAGCAAAACAGGAATTAAAAGAAGAAAAAGGCCTGTGTCCTCTAAAGGCTTGCTCTTCTACAGAGAAACGCTAATATACTAAGCACAATTCTAGATGGTTTTCACATGATAAGAAATGAAGTGATTCTGTGATATCCATCCCAGGAAAGGGATCGGGTCTGACTGAGACATAGCAAGAGTCAAAGCAGAGCAGGTATCTTCTGACTCTCCACATCTGAGTAGCATTCCATCAATACAGAAAAGATAAGAGGAAGAAGAAGGGGGGAGTAAATAATGATTAAAATAATTTCAAAAAACTTCAACTCAAAATGAAGATCATAAGGTAAGAACATCACCCCTGTGTCCCTAGAGAATTGTGTTCCCTTACAGAGATAGGTACAGATGGATTAGCAGGCACACTTTGACAAGCACCCTCTGGAATATGTTACAACTTTTATCCTGGGAGATGAGACCCAAAATTATCTATTGGAGAAAAGAGATTTTAGTTGTCTCCCTGCAGAAAAATAGTATTTTTGGAGAAAGGGAAGATTACCAAGGGGCTAATTAAAAAGAGTTATCCAGCACAGGGCATGATTCCAAGAGCTGAGTCGTCAGAATTGGGGAAGATGCCTTGCCTGGCAGTGTCTCCATCGATTCAAACAGGCTGTCAACCTCTTGGAAGGATGAACAGGTTCTTTAAGGAACAAACAGCAGCCACATTGCAGGAAACTCTTGTATCTGCAGTCATTTGCATATAAAAAGATGGTTTAATATTATCTCTAAAACCCAACTAAGTTCTTTTAAAAAAAAATCAACGAGGTTTAAATTAGGTCAGAATAGCAGGATTATGATACTAAAGAAAGATTTTTTAAATGTACATGGGGTAGAGGGGCAAAAATATGTCTGAGATTCTGTGTCCTTGGCATTGTCCCATGGGGAGGCTGCACCGTGCTAATGATGATACAATGAACCCATTTGTAAGCTAGATTTGCTAGAGGTGAGAAATATGCAGTAATAGCCCTGTAGCAGTTGTCACCACAGGAGGCAGATGAAAACATAGCAAGTATTTCTAATATGATATGAGAAGTAGAATAGGAGAAAGACAGATATAGTTTGGGGAATGCAGATGAGAGAGCCAAACAAGCAATTCATCTAGAAGATGAGGAAGGGAGCTCTCAAGAATGGTACCCAGAAACAGGGAGGTGCGAGAAATTCTGTTTGAGAACAAATTAGGAAGAGACAGAAGAGTGAAGGGATGGACAAAATGCAAGAGCAACATTCAGGGGCAGAATTATGAGAATTGAGATGGCAGAAAGCACCCCGATGAAATACTCCATTGACAGAAAGAGTTCCTAGAATATAGATCACTCAGGCAGGGCATGGCAACTAGCAGGACAGGACGGGTCAGTGGAGAGAAGGTTAGGTGGGCACAAACCTGTAGACCTAATTTCAGATCCCTGCAACACAGAGGGGAAAGCCACACGTGGTAGTGAGCACCTGCAAATCCAAAACGAGATGTGAAACACAGACAAGAGAAAAACCCAGCTGCTAGCAGGCCAGCAAGCCAGGAATAGCAGGCAAAGTGGCAGAAACAAGAGAGACTCTGCTTCAAAATCAAAGCCGAAGCGCTAACAAGGCGTCTCAGCAGGTAATGATGCTCATAAGCAAACATCAGGACTTGAATTTGATACCAAGGACTTGCTTGGTGATGCCAGAGAACTGAGTCCTGAAAGGTGTCTGTCTCAGATCATTGTATGTAGGTGCTGAAGAATGTGGGCACACATGAGGATATGCATGCATGCATGCATGTGTGCATGCGTGCACATGCTCGCACACATGCACACACACACACACACACACACACACACACACACACACACACACATCTGACCTTGGATTGGGAATGTATAAAAGGGACAAAGAGAAGTCGCCCAGGACAACTGTCAATAAAGGCTATTGAAAGTGATGTGAATGGAAACTCAGGCAATTTGAGGTAGTATTGCAATCAAGTGAAGGGGAGACATTTGGTAGGACAATCAGAATGGATGGATGATTTTTCCTCTGGAGGTGGAAAGAGAGAAAGTTTCTGAAGGATGAGAAGCCTGGGTTAGTGGTTGTCCACCTGAGCAGTTAGAGCAGAGAGAGTGAACAGGCTTACCCATGAGTATTCCTGTCACAGCAGCACCTCTCAGACATTAGTGGCATGAACTGGATGCTGGCTTAGACGCCACCAAAGTGGTATGGCTTAAACTAAACATGAATGTCTGTATTTGCCTATGAGCCTTTGCTGTTCACAGATTCATAGTGACAATGTGTTTACTGTTTTTATGAGTCTATCTCCCAGAACTTAGACATTGAAAAGGAAAAGAAAAACCCAAACACATAAATATGTAACATTATATAATTTCATATAGTAATTATTGTTATGGAAGAAGATGTCAGGGGAGGTGGAGATGGAGCCCCTGAGGTTCAGGAAAGTAGTATCTGAAATGAATCCAGGTATTGGAGTCTAGAGCACAGGTTAGGGCTGGACCTGAGAAATCTGCAAGGGTCTATGTCATGAAACTCAAGGAAAAGTGGCACCAAATAAAAGATGGGTCCTAAATGTGACTATGCCTAGATTGTGAGACTCAGCACAAATTAAGAGGATATAGAAAGGAAGTCATCAGAAATATAGATGTGGGTGCAGCTTCTGATGTTATCAGGAAACACATTTCCACCTATGTGAATGTACAAACATGAGCTGAACAAGGATGGCATCAATGCACGTGCCACACTGGAGGTCTCAATCATAACAAAGAACTATAGAAAGCTGAGTAAAAATGGGAGGGAGAGATGTAGTCCTCCCCCGGAAGAGCACAGCAATTGGTTGGCCAAACTGTCAGTTCTGATAGCATACATACAAGTAATGTTGTATGTATTTAACAGGTTATATTTAGGAATATATATTATTATTATATACATAATATAGATATGTAGACATATATAATATATAGACAGATATATAATATATAATTGGTATATAAATATATAGAGAGAGAGAGAGAGACAGACAGACAGACAAAGAGAGAGACAGACAGAGAGAGAGAAAGAGAGAGAGAGAGAGAGAGAGAGAGAGAGAGAGAGAGAGAGAGAGAGATACAAAAACATATATGCTTGCAAGCTAAAGAAAAATGAAGCATGAATTTCCAGGAGAGTAGGGAGAGGTATATGGAAAATCTATGGGGGAAGAGGAAATGAAATGGAGAAATGTTGCAATTAAGTTATAATCTCAAAAATAAACAAAAACTACCACATCTGCTTTTAGAGACGGTGATGATTGCTGAGCACTTCAGAGAGGAGGGAAGAAGCCATGCTGTCAAATGCTCCCAAAACTCACCCGTAAAACCAAGGCATTTATGCCCAACGAGCTTTGATTTAAGACACGTGGAGGTTCTAGCCACACTTCCCAGGGTCCTACATCCCTCTGTGCTCTTACCCAGGGGCAGCATGAGAGAAATGGTACTTGCTTGCAATTCTCAACAAAAGATGTCTTGCTTTCCTCTCTGTTTTTCAGCTACCTCATCTGAAAAACATCTCATGTTAATATAAGCACATGATACCTGTTACATGAAGAGAGGGGGAAAATAAGACTAGGTAGACCCAAAAGGACGTGAGACTGGCTATGTTTAGTGGTCAGTACTTAATTACTGCCCCCTCCACAGGAAGAGTGAGCTCCTCCTTTCATTTCCTTCATCATGCCTGTCATACTGTACTGGCTAGTTTTTTGTCAACTTCATACAAGCTAGAGTCATCTGGACAGTGGAAACATAGAAGGACTGCCTCCATTACTTTGGCCTGTAGGCAACTCTATGGAGCGCCTTCTTGAGTAATGGTGGATAGGAGATAGCCCGACCCACTGTGGACAGTGCCACCGCACGCACCCTCCAGCGCTTGGTCCCGGCCTATATGAAAAAGCAAACTGAACAAACTATGGAGAACAACCTGGTAACCAGTGTTCCTCCATGGTTTCTACTTTAGTATCTGCCTTGAGTTCCTTCCTTGGCTCACACCCATGAAGGACTTTATCTGTAAACCAAATAAACTCTTCCTCAAGCTGCTTTTGGTTGAGGTGTTTATCACAGTAACAGAAAACAAACATAGGCATACCAACTGCATATATATATCTGTGTGTATGTATGTATGTATGTATGTATGTATGTATTTGTTTCTATACTTTTTGAAATTGCTTTCATCTTTTGTTTTGTTTTTCAAAACAGCATTTGTCTGCATAGCCATGGCTATCCCGGAACTCTCTGTAGACTAAGCTGCCCTTGAACTCACAGAGATCGGCCTACCTCTGCCTCGCTGAGTGCTGGTATTAAAGGCTTGCACCACAACCATCACCAGGCTGCTTTAAATATCTTGATGTGATTGTTTTTAAGTTCTTCGAGTCAAGGTTTCTCTGTGTAGCCTTGGTTTTCCTAGATTCACTTTGTAGACCAGGCTGGCCTTGAACTCACAGAGATACATCTGCCTCTGTCTCCCTGAGGGCTGGGATTTCAGGTGCGTGCCACTGTGCCCGGCTGGATGTGATTTTTTTTTTTTTTGAAATAAGCTTTTCCTCATCCCTACACAATGCAACGAATATACAGCAACCACTAGCTTACAGAGAAAGAAAGTAATGACAAGGTTAGAGGACACAAGAGCCAAGGTGTTAGCAAAAAGTGCAACAGAGGCTGGGAGACCCTAGATGAGATGGACTCCAAGGAGGTAGTTCTGAGGGACTGAAGGAAAGCCCTCTCTGAAGTAACCCTGGAAACAGATGGAGAAGATACTCGGGGGAAGGTCCTCTGAGGTTCCTCAGGCACCTGAAGGAGGGGACAGCTCTTCTCCCAGCCACCCGGGCATCACCCATCACAGGAAGAAAAAACAAACAAACAAACAAACAAACTCTTATACTTGAGTTACATTTAAATGCTATCCAGAAAAATAATAATTTGAAATTTTGTTTTGGTTGTCTACTGAAATAAGACAATTCCTTGGACTAAAGGAATAAAATCTCCATCATTCTATAACAATGAATAATAATTATCCTGTGCCCCTGCTGGGAATGCTATAAGGGTTAGAAGGAAACGAAAGAGAGCACAGCACGAGACCCCTGAGGTCGTACATCAGAACTCATGACCATTACTGAGTACTCAGTTGAGAATCACACTGGGCAAATAGACATATGCAAACCGTAAGAACTGACTACTCTTTTGTCCCCTAATGTAGGGAGTAGAAGGGACTGTCTCTACCACGGACTCTGCTGCCTGCTCTTTGATCACTTCCCCCTGGCGGGATGCCTTGTCAGCCTACAGAGGAAGAGGAGGAAGGCAGTCCTGAATGAGACTTGATAGGCTGGGGTTGGATGGTAGCAGTGGAGGGCTCCCCTTTTCTGAGGACTAGGGGAGGTGGCGGAAGGGGGGGGGGGGGAGGGAGGGTAGGATAGGGAGGAGAGAAGGGAGAGGGATATAATCAGTATGTAAAATGAATAAATGTTTAAACCCTTTTTGTTTAATGAAAAGAAAAAAAAAAAGGAACGGAAAAAAATAACAGACCACTCCGAAACGAGATGAAAGTGACTCAATGGTGCCACCTGGTGGTCGTGTGCCATAAGTCGACTCAATTGGAGAGGTTTTTTTTTTTTTTTTTTTTTTTTTTTTTTTTTTTTTTTTTTTTTTTCCCGTTTTTAGCAGAAGTTGTAGCAAATGTCTATTGGGGAGAAAAAAAAAAAAAAAAAAAAAAAACCCTAATGGATGAAATGTCAAGCATCATTAGCTATCTCACACATTGAAATTTTGCATCGACCTAATGGAAAGTTTTTCTAGTTTGGGGTTTGGGGAGTGGGTAAAGGAAGTGGGGATCTTGCAGAAACTCTTGGAGCAGAGCCAGCCGGGCTGAGATTTAGCTAGAGCGTCCAACTTTACAGTCTTTTCCTTTTTTCATGACCCCACAGCCTCAACATCTCAAGGCTATCGGTTTTATGAGGAAATAAATGGTAAACTACCATTCTAAAAGGAAGGCAGTATATTTTTTAAAGGTGTTCACTTGCCCATTTATGGATAAGCATATAATCATAATTTTATTAGGTCATGGTAGGGCAGCCTCGGTGTTCTGGTGTATTCTCTGAAATAATGCCGGAATTTGCAGGTGCTTTTTATGCCCAAACTCTTTGGACATTTCAACGTGTGTTATTTCAGAGTTGTACTGAAGCTAACTGTGACAGCAGAGACACCCTCATGTCTCAGTGACACAGCCCAGTGTGTACCACTTCAGAGGACCAGAAGATCAGAGACTGCCACCATCTTGGGAAGTGCAAGTTTTGTCTCTTTTAAGTCAAGATCTGGACACACCCACAGAAATGCTGTGACTCTTATGCAGAGATCTCTGGGCTCCTGTATTGCTTCTCTGTTCCCTCTTCAGCCCCTGCGTTATTTCTAGTCAGAAGGGGCCACGTGACTAACTCTGGCCAGTGGACTGGTGAAAGGAGTGATTCTGAAAACTAGCCTGCCCCCTCTACCTTCCTTGGTGCAACAACAAGGAAGGGCAGAAAGAAAAAATAAAATTATTGAACCCATATCAAATTATGACACAAATGGCTGCCTCACAGTATATCCAGGGCCGTGGCTAAATTACTTAAAGACTCCATTTTATAGTTGGAGTTTTCAGTGATGCTCAGCTCATAGTTGTCTTTTGCTGCTTTAGTTCAGAATGTGGCCATCTTTCCTGGGTAGTCACACCCAAAACAACTCATCAAGTAGGAGTTTCTCTCCCTCCCGCCAGGGGAAAGTATTCAAAATGCAGACAACAGAGTCTATGATTTCAGAGACACCATGCTCCCCCTCCCGTTTCCCCTTACCAGAGAATCTACATGAAGCCTGAGCTGTGTCCATCCACTACCTTGCCAGGCCACAGGGGAAGAGGATGAGCTCAGTCCTGGTGTGACTTGATGAACTGTGGAGGTTGGGGTGGGTAGAAGGGCTACCCTTTTCTGGGTAATAAGGAAGGCACAGGGCTAAAGAGAGAGAGAGAGAAGGTGGACCCAGAAGGAGAGGAGGGATGGGCCTACAACCAGGATGCAAAGTGAATAAATATATAAGTTAATTAAAAAAAAAAAAAAAAAAAAGAAACCAAGATTACTGGAAGCCATTTGAGACAAGCATTCTCCGCATACTTTGGAGGGGGCTGGAGAGACAGTTAAGCAAGTAACAGTACATACTGTCCTTCCAGAAGACCTAGGATCGATTCTCATCGTCCACATGGCAGCTTACAACCACCTGTAAGCCAGTTTTAGGTCATCCAACACTCTCTTATTCCTTCTTGGGTCCCTGCTTGCACTTGGGCACATACATGCACTCAGGCAACAACACATTAAATAAATAAGTACTGTAAAACTTTCTCTGAGTGTTTTGACAAAGTAAGACTGGATATGAACAAATAACAATAAATGGATGGTGTCTGTCTTAGTCACTGTTCTATTGCTATGAAGAGAGAGACCATGACCAAGGCAGCTCTTATGAAGAGAAAGCATTTTCTCAGGGACAGTTTTAGGGAGGATTCCATCATCCTCGTGGAGAGAAGACAGGCATGGTGCTGAAGCAGCAGCTGAGACAACAGCTGTGAGGCAGAGTCACTTGGCCTGGCCTGGACTTTTGAAATGTCAAAGCCTAACCCCAGGGACACGCCCCCTTCATCAAGGCTATGCCTTCTCCAATAGGTCCACACCTAATCCTTCCCAAGACAGTTCCACTAGCTGAAGACTGAGCATTTAAACATACGAGCCTATGAGGGCCAATCCTCGTTTAAACCACCGCAGTGTCTCACTGGAGAGAAACGCTTTGCAGGTGGCAGATTTCTAAGCATACTAGAAACAGTCACTCTAAATTCACAGACTTTGTTATGTTCTGTCAATCTGACTTTTTTTGTCAGTGGCCCTTGTTAAAGTACAGCCAGGAAGACTTTGGTGAGCATTGTAGACACAAATGCAGGACCACTGGCAGTGGGGTCTTGGGCTGAAATCAAGATTGGACATGAGCAGGAGGGAACCTACAGCCAAGGAGCATGGCAGGGTAGGGGTAGCAGAGTGGGGTCAGGGCATGGTGGTCACAGAGTGAAACATTACTAAAAGAAGCCACTGTAGATAAGGAACGAATTCTTGATATACTGGCCTGACAGGATTCTTCCTGCTAAGGATAAGGTGGTTAACAAGCGGGATCAGACATGGTGTGTGTGTGAGAGTAGATGTGAGTGATCAGATCAGACAGGGCCAAGGCAGAGGTTCTTGCTAAGTTGACTACAGGGATTGCTAAACTGGGTTTTCACTAGTGATCACACTGTTGCCCTCAGGAGAAACATAACGAAAATTTCGTCCAGAAAGTAACTTTGGTTTGCTTGTTGTATTTTTCTGTTTTAAGACAGTGTGTTGCTTTGTAACCAGGACTATTTTAGAATCCTGATGCAGACACCCAAACTCTGGTATACTAAGCATGTGACACCATATCTGGCTTCAGACATGTACCCTTTGTCAGTCTGTTAGCAAAAAGAGGATGTATTATTCCATTGTGCAGAGTCACATGGAATACAAGGTGTGCTTAGGCCAAGACTCTCTGCTGCTATGTGAAATCAGGCAGTGCTGTCTTACTGAGATTTACTATTTTATTTTTAATAATTAAGTTTTGTCACTTTGTTGTCTTAGCAATTCATACTGGTATATACATCTATACACTTAATGACATGAAGTGTCCTATGGGCATAGCAACATAGCACAGTGGTTTTCATTTCTCACCCTTTCATATGAGAGAGAGAGAGAGAGAGAGAGAGTGACAGAGACAGAGAACAGAGACAGAGACAGAGAGAGAATGCATATTATTCTAAATTCTTTTTTAGTGTGCATACATTCACAAGTGTGTGTGTGTGTGTGTGTGTGTGTGTGTGTGTGAATGTGTATGTGTGTATAACATGTGTGTGCTGCATATGCCTGTACCAGTGGAGGACAGAAAAGGGTGTGTGAGCCCCTGAAGTCACAGGCAGCTGTAAACCACCTGACTTTGGTGCTAGGTACACAGCTCTAAAAAAGCAACAAGTGCTCTTCACCATTGATCCTTACATTCCAAAACATCTTAGGATTGTAAACAATATAATTATTTACTTACATATAGATTTCTTTTAAAGTTAAGTCTCTGGGATTGCCTGAACTTTCTCACAGCCCATAAGAACATGAGGTTTTTCTCCCTCAAACTACAAGAATAACCTCTGTTATTAAATGAACACACAGCCTGGGGGGTGGGGGGGAAGGGATAGGGCTCCAGATGGAAGAAGACAGAGAAAAATCAAGTGATAATGATGGGAAAGTGAAACTGGGGTCTCAGCTCACACGCACACACACACACACACACACACACACACACACACACACACACATCTCCAAAGGACCAAGAGAAGGCATGTGACAGGCAGACTCTTAAATTGTAGCAAGGCTTAGCATGTCTTGACAATGCATTTCTCTGGACCTAGCTGCCTGCTAGAAGTGCTTGTTTGCTTTGATATTTTGAGAATTTTGTAAAACTTGTAAGAGTCAGAATATAGTGAAAGGCTTACATAAAACAGAGAAAAGACTGGCACCATGATGTGTTATGTCTGTCCCTTCAAGATCGAATAGTTTTCCTGGGGGAACGCACCAGAAAGCTTTAAGAGCAGCTGACTGGGCCTCAACTAGAGACTGGAGTGGAGCTCAGGGGTGGGATGACGCCTACCCTTATTAAGGCCCTGGGGTCCTTCCCTAGCATTATGGGGGGAGGTGCATCTGATTTGACAGACATTGACACTGGGTGTTAAGGAACATAA
This sequence comes from Acomys russatus, assembly GCF_903995435.1. NCBI lineage: Eukaryota > Metazoa > Chordata > Mammalia > Rodentia > Muridae > Acomys > Acomys russatus. Next base: position 32,170,414 of record NC_067158.1, read on the forward strand.
CTGGGTAAAGAACTGACACTTCTCCATTTTCTTGCCATGAAAGGCTAAGCTGGTTCTAAAATGTGTGGAAAAGACACTGAGGTTTGAATAACTTATTTGGATTTGAGAAAGCATTTGTCCTGATTTTAATCTCTACCTTCAAACATGTATTAACTGCTAACGGGAAAGCACCATGGTGGGTTTACTAGGAAACCATTTTTATTCACTTGATGAATCATTGCAAAGCTATGAAATGCTGAATATACATAAGGAATTATAATATATGGAAAGGCTTGTTATGGTAACTGAAAAAATCAGGACACAAAATTGCAAAGTCGATATATGCTAACTAAAAATGTATAGAATACAGTATGAAAAATAGAGACTAAAATCCAACACTCATGTTAAAATGGTGAGATTGAGAAAACTATTTTTCTTTCCAAGATTCCTGTAAAACCATGGCTTCATAACTTAGAATAATAGCATTATTATCATTTTAACTTGTCACAAAGGCATTGTACTGATCTCTTTTCTCATTGCTACAGCTATATGCCTAACAAGAAGCAATTTAAGGGAATTAGTTTATGTGGGCTCCCAGTTTGAGGTATGGCCCATGACAGTAAGGAAGCATGGTGACAGAAATGGATCCCAGCTACCAGGGTGGGGGCATTCTGAGTCCTCAATAACCTAGCAGCAGAGCTGGCTTTCTCAGTTTTCCTTTTTTCTCATCCTCAGTCCTGAGCCCATGGTGTCATACATTTTTAGAATGGGTCATCTTTCCTCGGTTAAACCCTTCTAGAAATGTTCTCAGTGAATCATCCAGATATGTGTCTCCTCATTGATTCCAAGTCCAGTTGAGATGACTATGAAGATGAACCATTCTACGTATAGTAACATACAACAGTATATATAATAAATGCATTTAAATATATACTATATAAGCTACATACATAAAGTATTCTGAATGCAATATTTTATATTACTATATTAATAGTTTGTTAGTGCCCTAATGTGAAGTCTTGATGTACTTTTCCATGGTTGTTCAAAATGTTCAACCACATTGGACTATATTGTGGAAACGGCCAGCTCACATGTCATCGCTGTCAAGTGGGATTCAAAGAATTATCTATCAGTCACCATTAAAAACCCACATAAATGTATGTATAATAAACATACATTTCCATGTGGATATTTTACACTGAATTCATTTTTAACATATATCATACATATACACACGCACCTGTATTCTTCAATAACATTTAAATTTATGGAAAATACTTTCACTACGCCAGTAAGCAATTTTCCTAGCTGGTTCGCTGTTTTCTGTTTAAAAACCAAATGCTATGAAACAACCTCAAACATTCAGCTGAGCAGTTGCCTCCACTCCTGGCAGTTCACTTGTTCCCTTCCCCCAGCACTTTCCAGCTGTCTCCAGAGGACAGGGAGCACTGAGCCTCCGGTAATGCTCTGCTGAGAGCTAGGATGATGTCATTGGTTACAAGACATGTGCAGTAAAGTGCTAACCAGGCAGGCTGGGGAGCACTGTCTGGGGGGTGATAAAACACCCATTAAGTCAGCTCACCTGGCTGGCCTCATACATGTGCCGATCTAGGGCATGAATGCCCGTACACGGCTCTGAAATAATGGGATAGCTATTACTGCAGTGGTGAGAATTCTAGAATCCCTTCTAAACTCACCTCTCAATTCAGGGCATACGGTGGGTGGGAGATGTGTTGTATGCATTGCACAGCCTGCTGCCATGAGGAGAGCGGCTATTCTCAAGCTGACAGAGACAGAAAGCAGGAGAGGATGGGAGTCACAGCAGCCCAAGGCTGTCTTGTGTCTGTTGTTAAAAGAAAGAAAAGTGAAGGGGGGAAAGGAAGTAAGGGTAGTGAGAAAAGTATACATCTCGAAGTTTCCAAGTTTTCAGTGATATTCCACACATCCTCCCTTAAATATCTTGGCCCAACAAAGCACTCTTCTCAGCATGCCAAGTATAAATGAGAAGGGGAAGAGAAAAGATCACAACATGACTATCTAGGAGGGAGATAAGAAAAGCTGGTGTTTGCTAACTAAAATCTTCTTTAGGCTGCTAGCTGAATCTTCTCTTGGCTCCAATGAGGTCGCAGACTGTCAGCTCATAACTTGACTATAATTGCAGGAAAATGATCAATGCTTGATCATTCTCACAATTCACTCATGTGTGCATCCAAGACACACCAAGCACCAACACTTTGGCAGAAACCAATCTATGCATTTCCAGGCAATGTCGCCTCTTATTCCTAAACTGTAGTCTATGAAGCAGCAGGACTGTCTCCATCCCTCATCTACTCAGTACAACATTGTGTTTTCAGAAAGATTTGCACAAGTCATGAAAGCCAAAAATCTCAGCCCTTCCTGAGTTTTGGCGTCTACCTCTGAACAGAGTCCCTGAGTTCCCAAGCTCTCCCCTCCTTGCACAAAGGTGACCATCAAAGCTTGAGTCTGCAAGCTTCCTTTTGATTTCCAGTTTTTCTTCATCTGAACACGTTGGGGGAAAGTTCTATAACTCCAGGTTTCCCTGAGGCATGTATGGGGGGATATTTATATACCAAACTTAAAAGTGATAAACATCCCATTGGTTTCAATGTTTTTCCAAAAGTTACATGTTGAAAATTCAGTCCTCATGGAAGTAATGCTGAAAAGGGGAGTCATAAAGTTCTGTGCTCAGGAATGCACTCATGTCATTATCATGGGAGCTGGCCAGTTATGGTGGAAGAGAATCCTGATACAATGGTAAATTTAGCCCCCTTCCCCAATGTATAAAAAGAATGCCCTCTAAAGGTCAGAAACGGAACAGAAGAAAATAAATGTACTCTCAGTTTCCCAGCCTCAGGTGTGTGGAAGCAGCTCAATGAAAATGCGGTCATTGTGCCTCTTCCTGTGCACTCCAGTTGAAGACAAATTCTGGCTTAACAAATGTAGTCACTGTGGGTCATATCCGTGGTTCTGTACAATGGCGCTTAAGGCAGGCCACAATCTGTCTCCATAGTGACACTTTGCCTTTCTCTGTTCTTCCCATGTGTGAATTTCCAGTCATTAACTTACTGGTCCACTATTTACTTGTTGTCTCTTGTGAGGAAGACATTCTGTTGGGCTTTATAGCTTTGTGAGTCCACATACAAACAAACGTTCACATATACGCACACATGTGTACACATATAATCACCCACAAAAACAGTGGAAGAAGTCATGTATTTTTTAAATGAATTACATATAAATTATTCTCATTTGAAACAATTTAGTTACCTCCAAGGAGCCCTAAATTCAAAAGTAGAGAATCAGCTTTTTTTTTTTTAAGTACTTGAATATAAAAACATTAAAATCTACCAGCAGAGGGCAGAACATCCCAACAAAAGGATTCACTGCAGCCCCTGAGTCCTGACATTCCTCTCCTTTGATGTTACTATCCAGGTTTTGCTACTTCTAGAGATCTTGGGAAATTCTTGAGAGACCTCCAGCTCTGTTTGGTCCCGGCAGTCTCCCACCTACCCATCTCTAGGGGAAAAATATATGCAATTGGGTATGAATTCCACTTTTGCTACTTGCTGCAACATGCCTGAGTTGATTTTACTCCACATCAAAAGCCCACCTTTTCTCTTTCTGGAAAATTAGGGTAACACTGATGTACACTTTGCTACATCCATTACAAATAGGCAGTGTGAGGATTAACAGCCAATGAGCTTGCTTGTAGACCAGTTCAATTATCCTTGTACCCTGAATAGACTCATTTACTGCCCTCTTCCTCCTATCAATGAGCCTGTATGTGAGATGACTATCTACAGAAGGAGCTGGGTGATTATTTCTTAGAAGGACATAAAGGTATGTGGCATCTACAGATGTCTTGTACGTGCCTGTGTCTGCCCTAGCTATGTATAGGCACTATCTCATGAAGCCTTGAGTTATGTACTGTAAAACAAACAACAATTCCAAATCATTATTTGGCCATAAGTAGAACTTTAATCAGCAACACAAAAGAGGATCCAATGACAGACTTGAGAAAGATGCTCTTTCTGCCCCATCTCCAAGTTGACTGCCAAAGCAGAAATGGCCTTTTTAACAGACCGATTCCAAACACTTAACTGTTGCATTCAAAACTTTTCACTGACAACTTAATGGGATGTACCACTTATTTATTCCTTCAGTAACTAACTGAATAGTTCAGTCTGCTTTGTTAGATGTTGAGTTTTCAGAAATGAATAAGCACATGGTCTTTATTCTCAGGTGATAAATATGCTGGGATAAAAATTACAAACAATTAGCATGCAGATGTGCAAGCAAGACAAAATGCATTCATGTATGAGTGTAAAATAGAGTCTATGTAGGAGTTACTGCTCGGCCATGTGAGAGAGACTCAGAAGTTCACGACTCAGTCAGTCTAAGAAAAAAGCTGGCACAGGAAGTCTGGCCTGACATCCTCAAGTTCTGGCACATTCTAGCCACAGAAGTAACTCCATTGCAGCTGTGCTGTCCTGGGCATTGCCTGGGCCTGCAACTCTTGGTACAGACCTGCTCTAACCTGATTTCTCTGGGAGAGATTCCCTATGGCTAGACTCACTGTGCCAGAGCTATACTGGTCTCTAAAGCTCCATTTTCCCCTCTCTCCTTTCTTAGGTTTTAGACTTATACTAGGACTTAAAGATTCACCCATTCTTCCCTCTACTGCCACTCTCCCTTCTGTCTCATCTGCATTTCCTCCCGCTCTTTGCCTTCAAACCAAGCCCTTCATTGTTTCCATTCTCAAAAGACCTGGCCTACCATATATGCAGGTTGTCCTCAACTCCTTGGTAAAGTCAGATAAATGGTTTAGATTGAGGAAAGTTAGTAGTGAATTGAAACCCTTTGCTGCTCCATAACACCATTATGGATGTAGTGCCATTCAATATGTATCTATCTCTATGTGAAGAAATGGCCAATCACGATATTTGGCACAGCAGCCTTTGAATCTGCATGACTTTTGCTCATCCCCTTTATCTAATTTGTCATCCTTATCTTAAGACCCTTGTTATGGCCACATATGGAAGAGCCTATAGCTTAAGTCCTTTCTTCTGCTCTGTCTCCATTATGCTGTGATCAGATAAGATCTTCTACACATGCGATATGTGCCACAATGATTTCCCCAGTGCCCAGTCAACCCTGGTGTCTATTTCTAAGGGGTGTAGCCCTGTACCACACTCCATCTGGAGGAGTGGTGGTGGGGGGTAGTGTGTGCATGTGATGAGCTATCTTCAGTTGACAAAGGGCTAGACCTATCATAGCAGGCTGGGCAGTGATGATACCTGACAAGTAAATCCTTTTCCAACGGGATGGGGGCTGGCTAATCCAGTCTCTCCGTCAGAAATCTGAAAAACGCAAAGAGAACATTAAGGAGTTGGCACAGGTACCAAAATATCAAGTGGTAAAAGTAAGCCATGAGGGCCACAGGTGCACTAAAGCTGTAAGAGGGATGCGTGTGCTAGTAAGAAGAAACTGTGGAAAAACCAATCTTCGCTTAGGAAGAAATTGTAAGATGGCTAAGTGGTTAATAAGGTGGGCCAGAAACCATGTGCTGAGGTTCAGATTCCAGACTCATTCTCACTAGCCTTGTGACCTTGGCAAGCCATAAACCTCTCTGCACCAATTTCCTCCTCTATAAAAAGAAGAAAAGAATAGCTTTCCCTCAACAGAGTCTGATTGGTCCAGGCCAGTCAACAAATTCTATGTACCAGTATACCATGATCCAACAGAGAATCACTGAGTTTGTTGCTAATAGGAGGAAGACAGTTTGACTCTTTGGGAGAAAAAGCTGCCCTCCTTCCCCCAGTTATGGTGCCCACAGTGGCACATCAGCACTCAACAGCATGGAGTATCCAGTTTCAGGAAGCAGACGGCCATATAGAAGCATTGGCATGAGCACATGGTGTGTGTGTGTGTGTGTGTGTGTGTGTGTGTGTGTGTGTGCATGTCTCTGAATATCTGTGTCTGTGTGTGTGTGTGTGTGTGTGTGAATGAGTGTTTCTTTCTCTGTGTGTATGTGTCTGTGTGGATTCATGTTTGTGTGTTTGTTTTTCTGTTTCCGGCAAACCTTTTCCAACATATGGGGCCAATTTATGGAGTCTCTTGGGATCCCAAAGGCCTCCATTAAGCACATGACCAGTGCCAGACTTTCTGCACTGGCATCTGTCCCTCTACATGTTTTAAGTGTTTTCTAAAATCCCCACTATATTTAAAACATGGTGGGGAAATCTCCCTACCTGTGTGTGTAAGATTTTTACCTATCTTACTCTGGTCTACTCAACCAGAATTTTTCCTACTGTAACATTTGCAGTTTCTAGAGCATAAACCAGGTAGTGTATCCCCAATCTATTATCTAGTTTAAAAAATGAAAACATTTTAAATCAAACAATTTGCTCAAGCTGCCATAGTGGAACATTTCTGCTCATTTGAGGGCTAGCCATTGATAAGAATTCATAGATCCAGAGGTCTTAGAAGATGGAAGGCCCGTTAGTGCAGTCTCCCTTGCTGGCTTTTCACACAGGCTATGTGTATGAGCCCTCAGGGAGGTCAAAACAAACAAGCAAACCTTAGTAGTGTCCATACTCATGCCCAGCACAGGATGTTTGAACTGATTTAAAATGGGTCTTGGAAATTGTAATTTATTTTTATTTTTAATTCATGGGCATATAGGTATTTTGCCTGCACATGTGTCTGTGTACTACTTGCATTCCTGGTGCCCACAGCAATGAGAACAGGATGTCTGATGCCCTAAAATTGGAGTTACAGACAGTTGTGAGCCAACATGTGCATGTTAGCACTCAAACCTGGATCTTCTGGAAAAGTGTCCAGCATCCAAGTCATCTCTCCAGCTCAGAGGCCCTTTTCTTTTCCTTTCTCTTCTTTTCCTTTTTATTTTTTTCAGTGCTTTAAAGGATGCCTACTATATAACCCAGAATAAAGAGTACAGCGCTGGGCTAATATGTTCATTTACAAAGATGAATATGGGATAGAGGTAGCAGCTTCCCAAATCTAACAATTAAACAGCCTAGAAATCTGGAAAGGCATCAATGGAGACTGTGGACAGACATAGCTGAAGACTGTACAGAGATGGGACAGAAAACTGTGAATCTATGGCACTGAAGACTGTGGCTCATGAGCAAGGGCCAGTGATATACCTGGAAAGCAACTGTGAGTCTTCTGCTCCCTTCCCTCCAGATGTCCGCGATCAAATGGAATTAGAACAGGCAGCACGTCCTTTTTGATGGAGACTGCTGTCCACACCAAGTGAGTTTGGTAAACACTGGTAACTGATTGTGCTCTGCTTGCCACTCTCACTCTCAGGAAACTGGTCGAGCAAAATTACTTCCTATCATCAGACACTAAGATATGTGATATTTTAAATGACACATTACAGCAAAAGCAAGAGATGCATTAATGACTCCAAGTGTCATAAAAAATAAAGCATGCAGGGAGAAAGCTGCAAGTCACAAAGACGCCCCTGAGACCCTCTCTTAATAAACACAGCTGAACTGGGCCCCTGACAACACCAGTGTCTGTTCCACTAGGCTTGGATTTAGCCTCAAGGTAGGTTGTGAAAGGTCAGGGTAAGTCAGTTCAGTTTCTACAATGGCCAAAATGAGTCATGAAGAGCTTTGAGGTCACAGGTGCAGCATTGAAGTGAAGGCAAAACAAATAAACTAAGGGGTCAGCTTCTTTGTATTGTAGCCTTGGCTCTGTGAATTCACAGCAAGCCAAAACAGAATGATTCAAGGCAGAGACATTCTTCCTTTCTTTAATACTATTTCTCAGGCTGTGGTAGGATTATTCATTTATTTTTCTGTTATTCTCACTGAAGACTTAAACATCTGCCAGATCAAAAATCTCTTGCTGTCTTCAGCCCTGAAGAAAACTTAGAAGGGACTCAGCAATGCTCATTGAATTAATATGAGCCCACAGATTCACACATGGATATTACTTTTATGTAATAATATGAAATATCCTTTTCACTTTTTCAATTGATTTTAACTTGGGGGAAGCTGTACTTTCATAAAAATATTAAGTAAGGACTGTAGAAAGGTCTCTGTATCTGTTTGCCTCACACAAGCCCAGCCTTATTCTTTGGACATCCTCCACCAGCATGACACGTTTAGTTCAATCAATCAACCGTCTCTGAGGACTCTTTATCACCCAACTAGACCACACTCTCCAAAAGAAAAACACGTATAGTGTTATACTTTCTAAGAGCACTGAAAACTTTACATTATAGTGGCATGTGGCAACCATTACACTCTCATACTCAGTAGTCCTGTGGCCTTAGCAAGTCCTTTGTTATCTGCCTTTTAATTTCTTCTTCCACCTAAGCTCAATGTTTTCACTCATATTTTCATTCAATGTTTTCACTGCATATTCAGATTTTTCCCTCTTCTAGTTGGACTTGTATACTCTGAAACCTGGATTCTTCTCTTGAGCAAAACGATCTCGGATAAGTCTTATCCTGATTAGGCCATCCTGTTTCTTTGTGTATACTGTTGAATATTATTCCATTGTGCCAGATAGACCACAGGCAAGACACTCATGCAATAGAGAATATCTTGGTTGTATCCAGGTTTTAGCAATTGCAGTTGAAGCTGCTATGATGACTGTCATAGTGCAGGCATCTTGCAGACATTGAGGTTTCAAGTTCTTTGAATAGATACAGAGTACAGTTGATTGGTGATGGTGAAAGCATATTTTATCTGCAGAAGACTGCTGGCCTGTCTTCCAAGGTGGCGGTCCCATTTTTCACTCCCACCAGAATGAGTCAGAAAAGTTGCCATTCACATCCCTCCCTCCCAACACAGGCCCTTCACTCTGCTGTGACTCAAATGCATTCACACAATGCTGGAAATTAAAGTGGCTTGGAAGTTTGAAACGCACATATACTGGTCTACCATATACAGATGTCCCTTTGCAGTTGCCTACACTTGTGAAGAAGGAACATACATGAGTGTCAAGGTAACTGCAATATATAATCTTAAACTATTCAACCTGGTATGTGGCTATGATCCCAGGAAAAGAAGTCCTAAGACATGTGCATAGTTGACAGCTAGATGCCTTTAAGAAGATGAGAGAATTCTATATACTTATTTATGAAGGAAGATAAAAACAGTGCTAAGTGGAGAGAGTAAACTGCAAAACAAAGGATAAATGATGCCACTATGTCTGCTAAGGAATACAGAAAAATAGGAATTATGGGAAATAAATTGCTCTTAATAAAACTTGTTTTGCTGTGAGATCATTTTAAATTGTGCCTTGAATACAGAGATTTAAGTTGCTCATAGCTCTCAGTTACCTCACATTATCATCAGTTCGCACACAGCCATTGTGTCTGTATTTTTATTATTATTGTTTTCTTAATTTATTTAGAGAGTAATGAGTGCTGTTAAAACCATCACCTAAACTGAAGCATACTAAGGACATCTAGAACTCTAATTCCATTTTTAAAACTATTTGTTAACTGTGCCATTTGGACTTGAGTCCATGTCTATTGTGCTGGATAGTTTATGTCAACTTGACACTAACTGAAGTCATGTGAGAGGAGGCAACCTCCACTAAGAAAATGCTTCCATAAGATCGGGCTGTCCCATTGGCTACATCTGTGTAAGTGGCATAGGTCTAGTGCATGCATTGCCTGTGGATGAGGCTTCAGTCTCCGCATATCCCCTAAGCCCAGGCTAGTTGACACCGATGGTCTTCTTGTGGAGTTCTTGTCCCCTCAGGGTCCTTCGATTCCCCATCCCACTTTTCCACAAGGACAGAACCCCTAGTAAGGGGAGCAGGGGTTGTCTCTGACATGGACTCTGTTGTTGCCTGCTTTTGGATCACTTCCCCCTGGCAGGGCTACCTTGCCTGGCCTCAACGGAAGAGGATGCATTTTGTCCTGATAAGATTTGATGTGTGATTGAAAGCAGTGCTAAGAGGAAAATTCATAGCACTAGCGTCTTCAAAAAGAAAAAGGAATCATCCCACATAAACAACCTAACAACACATCTGGAAGCTCTAGGAAAAAAAGAAGCAGAAACACCCAAGAGGAGTAGACGCCTAGAAATAATCAAACTCAGGGCTGAAATCAATAAATTAGAAACAAAGAGAACAATCCAAAGAATCAACAAAACCAAGAGCTGGTTCTTTGACAAAATTAACAAGATAGACAAACCGTTAGCCAATCTAACTAAAAGACAGAGAAACACTATCCAAATTAACAGATTCAGAAATGAAAAGGGAGACATAACAGACACCAAAGAAATACAAAGAATCGTAAGAACCTACTTTAAAGGCAATTATGCCACAAAATTCGAAAGTTTAACGGAAATGGACAAATTTCTCGACCGATTCCATTTGCCGAAATTGAAACAAGTCCAGATAAACAAATTAAATAGCCCTATTTCACCTACAGAAATAGAAGCAACCATTGATAATCTCCCAACGAAAAAAAAGCCCAGGGCCAGATGGTTTCAGTGCAGAATTCTACCAGCCCTTCAAAGAGGAGCTAATACCGATACTATTCAAGCTATTCCAAAAGATAGAAATGGACGGATTATTACCAAATTCCTTCTATGAGGCCACAGTCACATTGATACCTAAACCTCACAAAGATCCAATAAAAAAAGAGAATTTCAGACCAATTTCTCTTATGAACATTGATGCAAAAATACTCAACAAAATTCTCGCAAAGCGAATACAACAGCCTATCAAAGACATCATTCACCATGACCAGGTAGGCTTCATTCCAGGCATGCAGGGATGGTTTACATATGGAAATCCATCAATGTAATCCACCATATAAACAAACTGAAAGAGAAAAACCACATGATCATCTCTTTAGATGCTGAAAAAGCATTTGACAAAATCCAACACCCATTTATGTTCAAAGTTCTGGAGAGATTGGGAATACAAGGCACTTATCTAAACATAATAAAGACCATATACAGCAAACAAACAGCCAACATTAAATTAAATGGAGAGATACTCAAGGAAATTCCTCTAAAATTGGGAACCAGACAAGGCTGCCCCCTGTCCCATTATCTCTTCAATATAGTTCTTGAAGTTCTAGCCAGAGCAATAAGAGAGCAATAAGAGCAATAAGAGAGATCAAGGGGATCCAAATGGGAAAGGAAGAAGTCAAATTATCCTTATTTGCAGATGATATGATAGTGTATATAAGTGACTCACAAAATTCCACCAGAGAACTCCTACAGCTGATAAACACCTTCAGCACATTGGCAGGATACAAAATAAACTCAAAAAAGTCAGTAGCTTTCCTGTATACAAATGACAAACAGGCAGAGGAAGAAATTAGGAAAACTACTCCCTTCACGATAGCCACAAACAATATAAAATATCTAGGAGTAACTCTAACCAAGCAAGTGAAGGACTAGTCGAAAAAAACTTCAAACCTCTGAAAAAAGAGATTGAAGATGACATGAGAAGATGGAGGGATTTACCTTGTTCGTGGATCAGGAGAATCAACATAGTAAAAATGGCTATCTTACCAAAAGCAATTTACAGATTCAACGCAATTCCTATCAAAATAGCTACAAAATACTTTGAAGATATTGAAAGATCAATTCTCAAATTCATATGGAGAAATAAAAAACCCAGAATAGCAAAAACAATCCTATACAACAAAAGAACCTCTGGAGGAATCTCCATCCCTGATCTCAAGCTGTACTACAGAGCAACAGTAATTAATACAGCATGGTACTGGCAAAGCAATAGACTGGTGAATCAATGGAATTGAATCGAAGACTCAGAGATGAATCCACACACATTTGCTCACTTGATTTTTGACAAAGAAGCCAAATCTATTCAATGGAAAAAGGATAGCATCTTCAACAAATGGTGCTGGTCTAACTGGATGTTTCCATGTAGAAAAATGCAATTAGACCCTTATTTGTCACCATGCACAAAACTCAAGTCCGTGGATTAAAGACCTCAACTTAAAACCAGAGACATTAATTCAGTTAGAGGAAAAAGTGGGGAAGAGCCTGGGACACATAGGCACAAGAAACAACTTCCTGAACAGTACACCAACAGCCCAGGCCTTAATGTCAACAATTAATAAATGGGACCTCATGAGGCTGAGAAGCTTCTGTAAGGCAGGAGATACTGTCAAGAGAACAAAGCGACAGCCTACAGAATGGGAACAGATCTTCACCAACCCTTCATCTGACTAAGGTTTAATATCCAAAATATATAAAGAACTCAAGAAATTAAACACCACAAAACCAAACAACCCAATTGTGAAATGGAGCTTGGAACTTAACAGAGAATTCTCAACAGAGGAATATCAAATGGCCGAGAAACACTTAAAGAAATGCTCGTCCTTGTTAGTCATCAGAGAAATGCAAATCAAAACAACACTGAGATTCCATCTTACACCCATCAGAATGGCTAAGATCAAAAATTCAAATGACACCACATGTTGGCGAGGATGTGGAGAGAGAGGAACACTCCTTCATTGCTGGTGGGAATGCAAACTAGTACAACCACTTTGGAAAGCTATCTGGTACTTTCTCAGAAAAATGGGAATAGGGCTTCCTCAAGACCCAGCCATCCCACTCCTTGGAATATACCCAGAAAATGCCCTATCACATAACAGGGACATATGCTCAACCATGTTCATAGCTGCTCTATACATAATAGCCAGAACATGGAAACAGCCTAAGTGTGTCCTTCAGTAGAAGAATGGACTAAGAAACTGTGGTATATTTACACGATAGAATACTACTCAGCTATTTAAAAACGAGGAATTCCCAAAATTTGTGGACAAATGGATTGATCTAGAAATTATCATAATGAGTGAGCTCACTCAGAAGCAAAAAGAGACAAACGGTATATACTCACTTATATCAAAGCACTAGTCCAAGGGATACGTACCATGAAAATTTTTACGTACCAAGAAAGTGGGTCAGAGGAGAGGATATCCGATTGAGACTTTAGGCAAGAGTAGCATGGAAGAAAGAGGAAATAGTAGAACCCACAGGGTCCTGGAAACCTACAAGAAGAACTTTATGACAGGCAGATCTGGATCCTGGGGTCCTCCTCAAACTAAGGCACCAGCCAAGGAGAATATAGGCAGTAAGCTTTGAACCCCTACCAAGACCTAGCCGACGAACATGATATTCTCCACCATTGAGTGGAGAGTGAGATCTGACTCTCACACGAACTCTGGTGCCCTTTTTCTGACCATGTCCCCCAGATGGGGAGACCTGGTGGCACTCAGAGGAAGGATAGCTAGTTACCAAGAAGAGACTTGATATTCTGAGAGCATATATAGGGGGAGGAGGTCTCCCTCAGTCACAGACATAGGGGAGGGGAGAAGGGGAGAAATGGGAGGGAGGGAAGAATGGGAGGAAACAGGGGAAGGGCTAACAATCGAGATGTAATATGAATAAATTGATAAAATTAAAAAAAAAGATTTGATGTGTGGGGCCAGGGGGGCACTCTCCTTTTCTGAGGAGTAGGGCAAGCGGAGGTATGAGAAAGAGGGATGGAAGGTGGAGCCGGGGCCAGGAGTAGTGGAGGAGGGAGCTACGATATGGATATAAAGTAAATAAATAAAAAAAATAAATACATAAAAATATTTTAAAAGATTATTTTTAAAAGATCAGGCTGTTCTCAAGTCTGTAGGGAATGTTCTTAGTTAGTGATTGATGTAGCAAGGCTCAGTGCACTGTGAGTGGTGCCATCCCTGGAGGTGGTCCTGGGTTCTATAAAACCACAGGCTGAGCAAGCCAGTATGAGTAAGTTGGTAAGCAGCATTCCTCCATGGCCTCTGCGTCAGCGCCTGCCTTCAGGCTTCTGCCTGTTAGAGCATGTGTTCTGACTTCCTTCTGTGATGAACTACAATGTGAAAATGTAAGCTAAGTAAGCCCACTCCTCCCCAATTTGCTTTTTGGTCATGAATTTTATCACAGCAATAGTAACCCTAATAAGACATTATGCATTCATTGCACAGCAGAAATAACTAATAGCTATGAGCATAACACAATTTAAAACAAAAATTAGCATAAAATATTAAACCCACATTGATGAAAACTGGGTTATGTTCAGTTCCAAACTAATAATTGCAATAGTAAATTCATATTTATTAAGTGCATCAAAAGAATATATGTTACAAATTCCCTTTATTGTATTTGAGTTTCTTTAAGCAGGCATATTCTTTTACAAATATTTCTGCAAGGGACTGAAGAGATGATTCAGTGCATAAAATACTTGGAGCACAAGAGTGTGGACTAGAGATAAAATTGCTGGTACTGACATAGCATCTGAGTATGTATGGTAGACTTTCTATAATCTCACTGCTCAGGAGATGGCGACAGCATGCCTAGGGCAAGTTGGATAACTAAATAGCTAGCTTAGACAAATTGGAAAGCTCTGGGTTCATCAAGAGACCCATGCTTAGTAAATACAATGGAGACCTAGCAAAGAAGACATCTGGCATTAACCTCTGACCTCCACATTCCACATGGACACCTGCACACATGCACTTCCACACATGCGAACATGAATATATGCACAATGTACATAAGACAAATATTCATATGCAATAATATTTCTGCAAAATAAAGGTAAAGTTGTATTTATAAGTAAGCTTGCATATATGTGTGTATGTATATCTATGTACATATATACTGTGAGTATGTTAAAATTTACACATCATAATTGTCACTCCAAAGCCTTTATATCCAATGGAAGCACACACACACACACATGCGCGTGAGCACGGGCACACACATGCGCACATGTGTGTGTGTGTGTGTGTGTTAGGTATGTACTGTGATGATAATTTGAGTGTAAATAACAATGGCCATAGTGGAACAAATCCCTGACGTGTGGAACATCCATTCTCTTAGAAGTAAACATATAAAATTATACGAGCAGATGAAAGATATAACACCAAGTAATATCAAGTGTCATGAAGGGAAATAAAGCTTAACAAGACAAGAGAAAGTGTTGAGATATTGTGGAATGGGTTCTTCAAATCATCTCCAGACTCTATGCTGGAGAGGTATTCAAAGAGAAATGGGACTAAAATGTAAATATCTAGAAGATCAAAATGGAGTAGTAATTGCAGGGCACTTATTCAGGAGAACATGAGAGGTGGGTGTTTCCTAAAACTTCCTGTGTTGAGTACTTTGTCTCCAGTTAGTGCCACTGTTTTGGGAGATGGCCAAAGCTTCAGAACTTAGCCCATTGCTGGGGAAAGTAGGTCCCAAGGAGTCTGCCTTGGAATGTTAATGTCTACATTGGTAATGCGCTCCCTCCCTCCCTCACTCCCTCTCTCTCTCTCTCTCTCTCTCTCTCTCTCTCTCTCTCTCTCTCTCTTCTTGCTCTCTCTCTCCTCTTCTGCTATATGCCATGTACATACCTTTACCCTACTTACATGATGCTCTGCCCAAGTGTATATAACAAACAACCATGTCCTTAACCTCTCTGAAACAGTGAGCCACAATGTATCTTATAGCCTGTGGGTAATTCTGTCGTGTATTTTAGTATTTACTGTTTAGCTACGATAATCTCATAGTAATAGAAAGAAGGAGAATGAAGGTGGTGAGAACTGATGTATGAGAGGCTCGCAGTGAGAAGGAAGACGTGCAGACATGGAGAGGTAGGCAGGAGGAGACAATCAGACATGAGAGATGATCTGAAATGCGTATTTCAAAAAAAAAAACTTTTCTCTGTTCAGGTTAGGAGTGTGCCATGCTAGTATGCAGTAAGAAGAAATGGCATCTGCAAAGAGACTGATATGGGAGTAAGAAGCTATAAGAGTTGAGATAGACTTTAAAAGTGTTCTGGGTAGACGGTGCACTTGTGTGTGAGGAGCTGGGAGACTGAACTCTAGACATCAGCCATTTTAGGCATGTGCTCTATCACTAAGCTGTGACATCATCAGTGCGTATTAGATGAGTAGACGATAGGCAGATTGATTGATAGATAGTAGATAGGTTAAATTTATATATGTACATACAAATACATATGTAAAAGGATCCCCGAATTCCACGTGGTAGAAGAAGAATGACTCCTATGAGCCTTCCTCTGACCAACACAAACCCACTGTGTTGTACACAAACCCTGTAGCCAAGAAAGCAAATAAATACAATGTAATAAATTTGTCAAATAATACAGCGCTAATCGTTGAGTCTAGAGTCTAGAAGGTAGGGTTAGATGGAGATTGGTTTTGGAGTTCTAGCTTTACACAATAATTTCACTAGGGATAACTCGTTTGTTACATGTTGTCAGAAACTGCATTAGAATTTGCAGTGTCCTTGACCCCCCTCTGCAAAGGCTGTCTTTAGCTCTTCACAGCAGCTTAGTCTGACCACTCTTGATAGGCTTTTTAAATAGTCACACAACACAAAGGCTCAAGAAGTAAGAATCATGCATGTCACCCATAGCTGATTATTTTGCCATTCCTTGAGCATGTATTTAAAACTATACCAGTTGCAGAGTAAGACAAGACTAATAACAAATTCAGGATCTCTGGCTCCCTGGACTCTAGTGAACCTGCTAGACAATGGAAACAAACCATTGCACTAAATGTATTCTCACAAGCCCAGCTCGCACCCCAGCATACCCCTCCCCATCCTGACCTTCACGAGGCCGTTTACAAAAGTGAAATCTAGTAGAAGTCACTCGGGTAGACCTCTCAGCTCTCTAGACACCAAAGCTCTGTGTTTTCAGAGGCTGTCCTGACAGGAGGCCAGCTCAGAGTCACATCTAACGCAGCTGGCCTGTATGCCTTTTGTTGTGACTGCACATGTACTCTGCCTATTAGACAGGAACATACTTAATCACTTGAAGGTGCAATGAACTTCAGATTATTCACACATTCCCCTGGTGCCTCTACCTTCCCACTGCAGAGGCAGATAATAAAATTAGCACATGTGAGGAGTGTGAATATGTAGATAACGAGTGTAGACAAATGGAATTGTAGTGCACAGAATGTTCAGTGCTCTCTGTGAGACTCTGCAACCGCACACTCCAGAGTTGTTTCCCGCCATAGAGCTTTGCTCATGAAAGTTTCCTTAGCAAGGAGTATCCATGATAAGCTCATTTGTTCCCAGTATATCTTCCTGCCCTGAGGGTTATCTTGAGTAGGAACCTGGTCAAAAACGAAGCAAAAGGCCTAGAAAAAAGGCCTCAGAGTACAACAGCTTATGGTTCAAATCCTGCCTGCTATGTCCCAAGGATAATCCTTTAGCAAACTTCCTTCCTCCACTAGGGTAAGTGAGAATAAATTACATAAGATTATGCATATGAAATTTGAAGCATATCCTTCCCTTATCCCCTACTGCATTCCATAAAATCGCAAGGAAAAACCATGTTTCTTGGCATGAAACCCAGCATCCCAGCTCCCTGGGCCTTTCTGGACACAACTCTTAGGTTTCAACTCAAGATCTCAGATTGATCACTGAGCTAGCCATAGGCAGCAGCACTTCATAGATGGCCCCAGCTGACAGAGAAAATAAACCTGGTGAGAAGTTGTCTCCAAGGCAGTTTTATAAATCAGATCCTTGCTAACAGAGAGGGGGGGGGAATATCAGCCCTGTCTCCTCCTTCTTAGACTCTCAGCAATATAGTATATTTTCCAAAGTCAAGTGTTCACGGTCCTCTATTGCCCTAAGAAGCAGGAGGCCGGGAAAGAAGGAGCCTTGGGGGGAGGGGTGGAGAGGAGAGATCTATGACACATTGTTCTTCAGAGAAAGTGGAAGAGGGACAGAGGTGTGTGGTCCTGCAAGGCAGAGGCCAGGCCGGTGCCTCCCACTCCCAGTAACTCATTTATCACGTTGATGGTTTCAGCTCATTTGCAGCCAAGTTATTGTCACCCTTAAAATAATGTGGCCTGACAAGGAAAAAATGAAATCCTTGTGAAAAGTTACCTAGTCATCACACTCTGGAGTCAAAATACAGACTGCAGTATCCAAACAGCAGGCTGGGCATGGCGGGGGTGGTATTTCCTCTCTCCAGCAGGCTTTGGTTTTAGAACAGGACATTAACATTTATGTCATGTTAACGTGCACCTAGGCATGGCGTGTGGCCTCCTGCCACAGGCGCAGAGAAACATATGCCCCAGCGCTGCCTCTGCCTGAGCGCCAAGACATCCAGTATAAATGGAGACGCGTGTTTCCTTGCCCAGAGAGTTAATAGCGGGCGACGACTTAAATGTTTGGTCATCCCCCAGTGCACAGACTCCATTTCAGATGTCAAGAAAGTACTAAATCTTGCTGCACTGTGAGTTACAACTAATTTTCACCCCCAGAACCAATTAAGCCTAAACATTCCCAGCCTGGAACCCCCAAACATCCTGGCCACCCCATTGAGCTAGCTGTGTGATCTTTGTCAACTGTTGGTAGCTTCTGTGTCCCTATTTATAAAATGGTGACAGTCGAGTGTTTCTGAGTAGATGTTCCCAAATGCACAGGGAGAAAGTACATGCAAACGGTTTGTCTGCACAAGACATTTTCATACCTTCTCGCTTCTTTCTGGTATTTCTTCCTGTACCTATTGTGAGATCTGGATTCTAAGTCCATCAGTCTCACCATAATGCAGCAGCCAGAACTTTCCAGTTGCACTATGTGCCTGTGTTCTGTTACATGAAAAAAAAAAACAAAACAAAACAAACAAACAAACAAAAAAACAAAAAACACAACAAAACAAAACAAAAAAACCCCAAGCCGACAAAAGGAAAGCAGCCTTCTTTGAAAGCAAGGGTGTCTAACACGTGGCAAAAGGGGAAGCCACAAGTCTTTGCAGAATGTCCCTTATCTCTCAGGTGTAGAACCTTCTCTCTTCTCTCCCCCTTTAAAAGTATCTAGAAGTGTCATCTTCCTTCAGCCTTTTTGTCTGCAAGCATTTTTCTCCTCCCAAATTGTTATGAAATCCATCAGAACTCTTTGTCCTCCGTGAAGAATTTTGTGACTCCCCCTGACCATTAGTGAGGCCCATTGCCATCCTCCCTGATGCTATGTCTTCCCTCAGTACCACGTTCTCAAGGATTACTGAGCTGTCTGACCCTGATGTAATCATTCTCATCACTTGAAGAGGGCAAGGCCTCATCTTTGTTTTCATTGGCATTTTAAGTATATTTCTCAGGCATCAAGGAGCTCATGAGCTTTTTGGGAAACAAAACATAGAACACAGGTAATAGTATAACATTATAGTTGCTGTAGTTGGGCCCACGTGATGAATCTGTGTGTAGTTTATATGATTGTTTCAGTGGGCAATGCAATCACTAGTAAATGTTTCTGATAATACATTGAAAATTTCCCCATACCCATATGTTTCTATCACAAATAAAAAAGAAAAATAAAAGATAATTTAAAACCTCTGGGCTTAGTCCAATAAATAAGTACTTATTGAGAAGCATTTGTAAGCGTCCACATGAGTATCATAATGTGTGACAGAGATCCATAAGGCATGCAAAGGCTCATGATATAACCATTAGTGGGTGGGAGCTGAAACTGAATATGCAACATGACAAGAATGCTAGAAATCATATGTATATATGAGACGCCACTTACCTGTAAAACATAGTTTTTAGGATGGCTAATCAATAATACTAGATTTGCTTTCTACCGTTTAATTTATTTGCTTCGTGAATGTTACAAACAAGAATGCTCGATATTTTAAAATGCACAACTATATAATTTCTTAAGATAGTAGCTTTCAAAAATAAATATCACATATAGGACATACATTCCATATGTATTCCAGATATATAGTAAACCAGAGGGATTCCCTAGCACACCAGACAATGACTATCCTGTTGTGCTACACCTCATCCCATAATAAAACTCTTTAACTATGATTTCCCTTTGAGTATCACAGAACATTTCATGACAACCCACTGGTTATAGTGAGGAGACTAATGCTTTGCAGAAGATAAAAATTTGTTTCACTGATACACATTGTTCTGGAAAAAGATAAGCAGACTTTAAAATTCTGACCACATCCCCTGGATGGGGAGGCCTGGTGGCACTCAGAGGAAGGATAGCAGGCTACCAAGAAGAGATTTGATACCCTATGAGCATATACAGGGGGAGGAGGTCCCCCTCAGTCACAGACATAGGGGATGGGAGTAAGAGGAAAATGGGAGGAAGGAAGAAATGGGAGGATACAAGGGATGGGATGACAATTGAGAATTAATATGAATAAATTAATAAAATATATTTAAAAATAAAATAAAATTCATTAAGCAAATGGAAAATTAGTACATGATTAATTGGATGCGTTAATCACCTAAAACCTTTAATGTTCTGCAATTGTAACCATCTTAAAGAGATTTTGGGTCTTGTCTCTTCAAAAATGGCTGCCTTGTGTCCAGATTTATCCAAATGCAATCAATGACTGAGTATCAAGAGAGTCAAAGGAGATGCAGAAAGAAACAGAACCTGTGCCTTACATTAGCTCAGATGTCTCCAAAATCAATAACCTGAGAAGTAAAACTAGGTTTATTATTTGTCTGTTTCAAACAAAGTCTGTTACCACCTGCAATATTAGCATGTCACACAGTTCTCTGAGAAACAGAATGGACGTTGGCTGATAAGATGGACTTGGCATCTCTAATATGTAGGTGAAAACTGCATCAGCAGTCAATTTTTTTTTTACACTGTGTTCCCTAAACTTTTGGTACCTCTGCTTCCTTTCCTGCAAAATAAGAATGATTCGTATACACTGCCAACTTAATCATAATTAGACAAGTTAAAAGTATTTGATTTGTTTTGTTTTGGCATTCTGCTTGTTTTTTTAATAAGGGAAATAGATAGTATATTGTATATATTTATATAGTCAATATAGTTGACACTAAACAATTCTAATGGTATTAAAAGTGGGGCCTCAAACAACTGAGTGAGGTGGGGGGTCTCTGACTCAAAAGGATGTCTTCCTTTGGATTCCTTTCTCTTACCAGGTTGCATTGTCTTTCCCTTAGTGGAAGGACTTGCTCCTAGTCCTGCATCAACTTATTGTGCCCGAGTGGGTTCGTAACCATGGGTTATCTCCCTCCTCTCTGAGGAGAAGGAGAGCGGAGAATGGGGCAGGAGTGTATGAAGTGGGAGACTGGGAGCACAGTTGGCTGCAATCAGAATATAAGGTGAATAAATAAATAATTTTTTAAAACTGGGACCTCAAAGCACCCAAAATACTACATATAATGTAGGAGACATCAGTCATTAAGGAAAAAAAATCTAACCTTTAAGTATATTCTCTAAAAGGAGAGGTGAAATTAAGATTTTTAGATTTGAAAAGTGGGGTTCATATTTGTCTTTTTGCTGACTGCAGACAGCTTTCCAACTAGACTTCAGAAGCAGAAGAAAAATTAAATGGAACCCATCCTGGCCCGACTTGGATCCTAACAATGGAACATCCAGCAGTCAAGCAAATCAAAGGACAGAGGAGGCAACAGCTGATGAAGACACAGGCCCAGTTACTCTGTGCAGAGGGCACTACATCATGAATATGAAATTGAAAGAATACATATTACATGTGAATGTCATGAAAGGGAATTTTGATTCCTGAAAGCCTTGAGGTTGTATTAATAAGAAGTATGTAGCAAGTTTAAAATTGTTCAGTACAAAGAAAATAATAGTTTGGGTAAAAAAGGAAAAGTTTGCAAGAGATAATTTCATTATTGTTTCCTATATCCCGTAGCTATGAACAAAAACATAGTTGTAATTTTATGAATACTGAATATCCATCTGTTCAAAATTTGTCAGTTCCCTACTAGAACAATGGTGGTGCATGAAACACAGCTTCATGGGAAAAGATATATTTTTATTTCCCTGAGTGAGCTAAAAGATAACACACAATGCTGGGGAGAGGGGAGTAGCCATAAACCTACATTTATTTATTTAACCTGTGTTATTTATAGGAAACATTCAATAAAGAAGCAATAATCTCTTGATGAAAGAGGCAGAAAGGGTAGAATCGTAGTGGGGGTGTCCAGAGCTTATCATTAAAGTAAACCAACAAGTTTATCATTAGCACTCGCCAATTGTTTAGACGAGCATTCTAGTTTGATTGTGCTAGACACAGAGAAGAAGGTTGTTGGTACCCCTGGTTACACTTGGTGAGCGTCACAGAGACCAACAGCATCAGATCAGGGACCAGTTGGTCACATCTGCCCCTCTCCATCACTTTCTTGCTATGGATGAATTTCTTCTTAATTTTTCTTCCTTTATTTTCTCCCTTCATGATTGTGTGGAAATTGTGTTCTCTTAATAATTGGAGGAACTGTTTTATGAAATACCTCAAACAAAACAAATTCAATATTTACCACTATCTTGCCTTTCAAAATAATGATAATATCAGTAACAATAAGAATAAGCCATATATTAATTTAAATCCTCTCATCACCTTACACATTGCATGATTGTTTACCACATATTGCAATTTTATTTTATTTTTTATAAACGAGACCAAGTAGTTTATGCAGTTAATAATTGTTTACAATTCCATAAAAGATAACATGTGTATTTTCTTGCTACTTGATCTGGAAATTTCTCTGTCTAAAATATAGGTGATGAAATAGTTACTATCCTTACGATAGAAAAGGCTTTGTTTTACGCTCTTGTCTAAAGATAGTTTGTGTATAACTGAAACCCAAGTTATAGATGGTTGTGAACTGGGTGTTCTGATCCTAGCTGGGAAGTCACAGCTCCAGCGCCTCCTTTGTTGCTTTTAAGAACTCAGCTTTGAGTGCCACCAGGCCTCCCCATCCAGGGGACATGGTCAAATATGGGGCACCAGAGTTCATGTGAAAGTCAGTCCCCATTCTCCACTCAACTGTGGAGAATGTCCTGTCCATTAGCTATATCTGGGTAGGGGTTCGAAGTTTACTGCACATACTGTCCTTGGCTGGTGCCATAGTTTGACTAGGACCCCTGGGCCCTAAGGTCCCCCTCAGTCACAGTCATAGGGGAGGGGAGTAAGGAGAAAATGGGAGGCAGGGAGGAATGGAAGGATACAAGGGATGGGACAACAATTGAGATGTAATATGAATAAATTAATAAAATATATTAAAAAAAATAAGAACTCAGCTTTGTTACTCATCCTCAGGATAAAGATTTTCTTCCAGCTTTCCTGCTGGCCTGTTGTTGTTCAG
The DNA here is from genome assembly GCF_903995435.1 of Acomys russatus. Classification (NCBI taxonomy): domain Eukaryota; kingdom Metazoa; phylum Chordata; class Mammalia; order Rodentia; family Muridae; genus Acomys; species Acomys russatus. The sequence continues at coordinate 32,193,554 of NC_067158.1, forward strand.
ATGTAAAGATGTGAAAAGTGGCATTACTTCCTAATTCAGTAAGGCTGATCATCTCTGCTGTAACATTGTTGTCTTCTATTTTCACTCTGATGACCTCTGTGATCTTGGTGAGAATGTGTTAGAGCTTCTCATATTGTCTTACATTGCTTAAAAGCGCCATTAAGTTTAGTTTAGAATAAACTTCCTGAAAATATTCATTACGTTTACCTATGAAGTTAATAACATTTAACACCCTGAAATTAGTCATATTAATTTATCCTAGGTAACATTAAATATGTTTCAGTTTTCACTGTACTTTTAATCTGATAAGTGGGCAAGGAGAGGTTGATCAGTGGTTGAGAGCAGTTGTCACTTTTGCAGATGACCTAAGACTGGTTTCTAGAGCCCACAAGGCAGCTCCCTACAGTTGATGTTCTAGTTTCAAAGAACCCAACACCCTCTTCTGGCCTCCATGGGCACCAGGCCCGTACATGGTACACAGATATGCATATAGGCAAAATATTCATACACATAAAGCAAAAATAAATACGGCAGCCATTCATTATGTTTATATATCTAATATATGAGACATTATTAAGTAGAGATTTAATTAAGTTGTGGTACATGTGCTTATGTGTTAAAACAATCAGTGATTAAAGACAATCATTTCCAAGAATATTTGTGAGAGATATCTTTATGTGGATCGATACCATTGAAAGCAAAATTTCATTTGATGGAATACACCAGTTTCATTGCTGTATTCAGTTTCTATTTAATCCAAGGAAAAACATGGATAAACCAACAGCTTAACTATAATGAATATTTCTGATAAAACTTTGGTATTTTTTTATATATTCACTGCTTTTCAAATTTTCTATCATGAACACAACATAGAAATTTTGCATAAAATGTTAGTGTGTATATTATTATCATTAGATATTTATAAGATTTGAATACTGGTAGAATGAATGGAAGGAAATTAAAGAAAACACGACAGAAAGGAGGGAGGTACAGACTAGGCATGCTGTGTCTTGACACATTCCATTTCATTTTCTCAATATCTAAAGTAAATGCAAACTGAAGGGTCTGGTGTTGGTCACTGTAGGCACTTAAAACTCATCAGCTCCACGTCTGCAAACATTTAGAAAAGCAAACAGACAGCCAGGGGTTCCAAATAAAAGCACAGGGCAGAAGTCAGCAAAGATCATTACAGCAATCTTCAAAGGCTGCCTTAGACCACACATTTGGGTGTTCGCTCACATGGTCACCATTCAAGAATCCAGAGCAGGAGGAAGACGGACTTAAGCTGGCTTGGGGGGGATGGGTAGAAGATCTGTGTCCTGTCCTAAACCCCTGGGAGCATAGGAAGTACCTGGGTGTTATATTAGAAAGGGACTAAGTGACACCGATCTAGTCACAACTATTGGGAACAAGTTCTTGTCTATCTGTCTGCCTTTGGGTTTATATTACTGTGACAAAATATGATGACATAAGTCTGAAAGAGGACAAGGATTGCTATATGGGACTGCTTAGAGTGAGAGAAAAAGCACACACAAAAAAAGAAAATGAAAATGAAATAATCCCTAGTGAAATCAGAATCAATAAGTATTATTTGAAACCTCTGTCAAAAAAAAAAAAAAAAAAAAAAAGCTAACCAAAAGCAAGTTGGAGAAGCAGTGTTTGTTTCACCTTACAGCTTTATAGTCAATCATCCAGGGAAGTCAGGGCAGGAACTCAAGATCAAGCTGAACCCAGTGGCAGAAACTGAAACAGACATCATGGAGGGATACTGCTTATGGGTTTGCTCTCCATAGCTTGATCAGCCTACTCTTTGGTAGCTCTCAGAACTACCATCCCTGGGCTGGAACTGCCTATCATAGACTGGGCCCTCTTAAACCAATTATCGTTCAAGAAAATGTACCACGTTGCCTCTAGGCCAATCTAGTGGGAACATTTTCCCATTTTATTTTCCCACTTTCCAATGACTTTAGCTTGTGTCAAGTTGACATAGGACTACCCAGGACACTCTCTCACATTCTTTGCTCTTGGAACTTTATCTGCATCCCTAGCCATCAACACTACTCATGGATTTGTGATTACCAGAAAGAGCCTCTGTTCTAGTCCATCTCACTGAAGCACATGTCTGCATCTTCTAACTTTAGGCTAACTTTAGGCTTCTAAGGGCCCTAATGTTATCCAATGTTCTAGTTTCTCTATGCTCCAACTTGTCTCAGAAACTGACTTTTTCAGTTTTACTAAAAGGTCTTTCCTTGCTTTAATATGGATTCTTGGCTTTGGATTCTGAGATTGCCAACACTTGACCCTACTCTGTTTTCCCATTGCTCATTCATTTGCTTGGTTCTGTTCTTTTCTTCCCTTTAAATATGTCCTACTGACCAGGCTTGGCTACATAGCTCTTGATACAAAAAAAGTTGGCATAAGTTACAGGAATACAGTGCTCCTTCATTCAAGTTTTAGATAAAGTCATCTTTCTTCTAGTGATTTGTGATTGACAAGACTACTTCATATACTTCTTTGAGAAAGAGCTGGGATTACTTTACCAAACACTTATTTTTGACCATAAAGTTTCAGGTCATAAAAGAGGATTAAATACAGACACACACACACACACACACACACACACACACACACACACACACACACACACACACACACACACACAGAAAGCAGATACATAAATATATAAATATAAAAGGAAAATATAGTTCTAGCCCCACAGATATGACAGCCCACTTAAGTAGGTGATACATTAATCATGCCACAGATTTTTGTGACTATTTTGCATCTACCAATAGGAACCAGGTGCTTGGTGGCATGTTCTGTTATTTAGCTTCATTGACAAATTTCAGACTTGACATCCATGGCAGATGAGGGACTTTAATCACTGGGATTCTGAGTAATTTCTTCAAGGATATATAACGGAAATGAAATTTGGGACAAGAATGCATGAATGTATGACTGCCTTAGGTAATGCTTTCAGAAAACCTTGGGTTAGCCTACAGCTAGTACCGAGTAACTGTGTGATCTGATGTGAGTCTTGCATATTTCAGCCTTCATGTTTCTCATTCTTGAAAGAAATCAGTCCATTAGAATAGTGCTATGCACTCTAGCATACTCAGGTAACCAGGTTTATTCCTTCTCTAGTCTCTGATGGAGTTGAAGACCAGGTTGCTTAGTTTTACAATGAAGCTTAATTGTTTAGGGGTTAAAATGTTTTTAGGTCTATTTAGCTGTTCTAAGTTGATAATGACAATACGTGATGGAGATTGATTTACTTTCAGAATTTTAGATGCACCAAGATAGGAAAGATGTTTTTTTCAAGGCTGTCAAATAAAAATAGCCAAAACACTAAAAAGTAACATTTATATAATTTCTGATTGTGTCATGGTTCTTCTTGCTATAGATAGTTTACTGTATATATGTATAACAATATAAATGTATATGTAAAAAATTTTTAAATGTTTAATTAATAAAAAAGAATAGTGCTATGGTGCTTCTCAGCTTTAACTTTTATAAAACTTTGATAAATACTTTATCATTATATATTATCCTATGTATGATCCACCTCACTTTTTCTTTTATTTTTAATAGTAATTATGAGAATGTGCATTACAAGCAAACACTGAAGAAAATCAAATGTGATCTTCACTGAAATGAATTTCACTGTCGCTGTATATTCAGCATTAGTAATTTCTTGTGACTATGTATCCTGCATCCTATCGTATTATTTCCATTGACAATTTATCCAGTGTGAATCAATTGTTTCTTTCTTTATATCAGCCACACAATGGACACAAGGAAGAAACCCAGGTCGAGAGCTCCCTTCAAGCAAGTGCTTTATGGGAGCAAGAAATTAGAGGAACAAATGGGAGTATATTAAAGAACAAACAGTGAGACCACTCAGGTTGCTGAGTTTGGGAGAGTTGACTAATGGGAGTAGCCTTGGAGATGTGGACTGATATTGCCAAAAAGTCTTTCATTGGAATCTGTAATAATCCCTGTCCACTTTAAACAAAACCAACTGAACCTTTTAAGTTGGTTTGAAGTAATTTGGTTTTCATTTTTTTTTTTTTTTTTTATGAGTCAGTGTTCCCTCAGGACATCTGAGTATTTGACAAGAACAGGAACTAGACAGACAATTTACAGGATTTTAATTGTGAGAGCCAAACCAAATCAATGCCTTGGGGGAGAGTGCGTTCTGCTCAGGGTGCAGCTGTGAGGGTGATTCCAGTGACTTGTGTGGCACAGAGCTGAGAGAGTGTAAAGGACGGGAAGTGATGTGAAACCGGAATTCAGAGAGCTCCAAGTCCCACTGCAGTAAAAGTCTGCCCAAGAAGCAGCTGAGTACATAAGAGCTCATAACCAAAACCAAAACAGTGATATTCCCCATTGTGACTGTTTAGTCTTTCTGTAGAGACTCATGGGGTCCTGGCTATTATCTATTTTTAATATCACTTGACCTGAAAATTTATGCTACCATCTGGAAAAAGAGAAAAGCCTCCCTCCCCACCCCCAATTTGACTATCAGTAAAGAAAAATGATGAGGGGGAGAGTCACACGGTTGTTTAATGTTTTTAAATCAGCTAATGTTGCTCATTTCTTGACATTTTTAAACAACGCTGAGCATATTAAGCATTCTAAACAACCGACAAATTGATTGTATTGATTGACACAATATATTGCTTACCTAGTGTCTCTTACATTCTGAATAGAGTGGGTTAAATCCTAGTTTATATGCATTATTTTTATCTTTAGACTAGAAATAGAAACTGCTCTTTGAGAGCTCTTGTGCACCGTTGGCTGATTTCCTTACATTATCACCATTCTCTCACATCACCTGAGAGACTCAAACATTTTTTTACTGTTTACTTTAGATGGAGCTAAACTAAATACCTTATGGTATGGGACTCAATCTTCATTAAATCAAATGGCTATGTAGGGCCTGTCAGATTTGGGAACTTTGATAGCTACCTGGAATGCAGATACATACACACCCTAATAGTTACCATCACATAGACCCAACTGGTTTAAGAGGCAAAATGAAAAGTTTATGAGCACACACAGGGGAAGGGAAAGAGCATGCCTCACAGCTAAACAGATAAGGTTGATTCCTGGATGCTCTGCAGCCTCCTTAAAACGCATATGCCCAGCCTGACCACCCAGTATAGCCTGGTAAACACTACTTCTGCTACCATTGCAGCTGTACCTCAACTGCATGGCCCCCCAGAGTGCTGCACACAGCAATCCATACAAACCCACACGTGTCCTACTCATGCAGCCAAACTGCTTTAACTAACAACAGTGAGTGAATTCACTCCATCTAAAAGAGCTGTAACTTATTCTTCCTCTCCTCTGACCCACTTTCTTGGTAAGTAAAGTTTTTCATGGGACGTATCCCTTGGACTAGTGTTTTGATATAAGTGAGTATATACCGTTTGTCTCTTTTTGCTTCTGGGTGAACTCACTCATTATAATAATTTCTAGATCAATCCATTTGTCCACAAATTTTGGGAATTCCTCGTTTTTAATAGCTGAGTAGTATTCCATCGTGTAAATGTACCACAGTTTCTTAGTCCATTCTTCTACTGAGGGACACTTACAGGGTCCTGGAAACCTACAAGAAGAACTTTATGACAGGCAGATCTGGGTCCTGGGGTCCTCCTCAAACTAAGGCACCAGCCAAGGAGAATATAGGCAGTAAATTTCGAACCCCTACCAAGACCTAACTGACGATCATGATATTCTCCACCGTTGAGTGGAGAGTGAGATCTGACTCTCACACGAACTCTGGTGCCCCTTTTCTGACCACGTCCCCTGGATGGGGAGGCCTGGCGGCACTCAGAGGAAGGATAGCAAGTTACCAAGAAGAGACTCGATATTCTAAGAGCATATATAGGGGGAGGAGGTCTCCCTCAATCACAGACATAGGGGAGGGGGGAAGTGGGAGGGAGGGAAGAATGGGAGGAAACAGGGGAAGGGCTAACAATCGAGATGTAATATGAATAAAATAGTAAAATGGAAAAAAAGAGCTGTAACTAAGCTGATGAGCATTAGCAGAAATACTTGCTGCTGGGACAGCCCCAAGGGCATCATCACTACCCTTGACTACTCCTGCAGAAGCTACGCTACTAATGAAGCCACTGGAGTCAATCATCATAATCCATCCAACTGACACTGTATAAGTCTCTGCCAGGACAAAGTCTGCAGCTACCAATGTCATCCTACACAACTGATATGATGAACTCAATCAATAAGAGATGGGTAATTCCCAATGTAGGGCCATGGAGAAGCATGGAGAAGCAAGGTAAGAGACCTCCTCCAGTGAAATGCATTAGCATTATAGTTCTAGACTGGGATGGTTACTGTTTGCCAAGTTAGAACAAACTAGTTACCCTGGAAGAGAAAAATCTCAGTTGAGGAACTGCCTCTACCAGATTGGCCCAGGGGGTTGTCTCTGGCATGTTTTCTTGATTGATGATTGATGTGAGAGGCTCCATCCCATTGTTAGCAGTTCCAACCCTTGGCAGCACCTGGGCCTTGAGTAATCCAAGGGAAGAAACACATTAAGCAGTGTTCTTTCATGGCCATGGTCCTTGCTTCAATTCCTGCCTTCAGGTTCCCCCTGTGGCTTTCCTAAATAAATGGATTTTTATTAACCTGCAAGGTGGGACAAACCCTTTCCTACAAGCTGCTTTTGGTCAGTGTTTTATCACATGAATAGAAAACAAACTCAGACAATAAGAATTGTGTGAGGAAAAAAACTCAAGCCAGGTGTTCTGGTGTACACCTGTTTTAGCACTCCTAAGCAGACGGAAGCAAGATCATCGCATGTTTTACACCAGCCTGGGCTACATAATGTTAGAGTGTCTTAAATGTGCAAATAAAAATTCAAGATAATCATGTTAAAGTGATAAGCAGAAACATGAGCGTATAAATGGTTAATTCATGAACTGAATAAGAAATTCAGCAAAGATGCCTGATCTGGGACAGACCCTAGAATTTATCCCCCAGGTCAGAAAAAAAAAAAAATGAATGAAGGACTGGAGAGATCACTCACCCAGAACGCTTGCTGCTTTTGAAGAGGACAGACATCCAGTTCCCAGCATCCACAAAGTCTCCAACCATCCATAACTCCAGCTCCAGGTAATCTCACCCACGTCAGGCCTATGTAACAGAAGCAAGAGGAAAATGAAGCCTAGGACACTGATCTCAGGTTCAAACCATAATGTTTAGCCTCAGGCTCTCAAAGACCATAGACATCTCATAATGCAAAACACATGGGATTCAGCTTCAAGAGTCTTTAATAATGAGGAGTTCTAACACTCCTCGAAACTTCTAAAGTTCCAAGTCTCTTCCAAATGCAACAAGACAATAGCTTAATATATGCCCCCTGAACAATCAAAGGAAAATTATATACTCAGTGTCAACAGAGTAAATGTTACTATCACCAAAGAGAGGAGAAGAAGAATAGCAAGGAAAAAACGTCAGGTTAAATCGAGATTAAAGACAGGTTAAACCCAGCAAGGAAAACTATAAATCCTATAGCTCCATGTTCAATTCTTGGGTTCATTGTGCTCTGGTGTAAAATGCAATAGGCTTGGCTTATTTCACTTCCATGGCTTCTGCTTGTACAAGACATGGGCTTTCTCTAGGATCTGTTTTACTTGGTGATTGGAGACTTCCTCTGCAAATATTCTCTATTCCTGACCTCTGCAGGATCCTGGGATTTCCATTGCAACTTAGAATTCAACCAAAAAGCTCCCTGCACAGCCTACTGTAGGGCTCTTGACAGAAAATTTGAACATCCTACACATTTCCTGGCCTCATCAGGAATAATGTAAAACCTGGATGGTGGGGAGGAGTGCTGTGAAGTGATGTCCTCTAAGTTTGGCATGGCTGTCACCCACATTGACACGCAAAAGATGTAGTTTCCTATACAGGACCTACATACCAGGAGCAATAATTGTAGTTAATTCAATAAATTAATGAATGAAAAGAAATAAATATATTATAGGGGACATGACATGAAATTTGAAAGAAGATGTGCTGGGGAATCCTGAGGGGACTGGGAGGAGAAAGGCATGCCTGTAATCAAATACATTGTATACATACATAAAAATTTCAAAGATCAAGTAATAACATCTTCAATGACCAAAATAATAAAAGTAAAAATGATTACTAAGTGTCACACAAAAAGAAAATTTTTTCAAATGTGTTTGTATTTTAAACACTGATGTCTTTAATAGACTGAATTTCTCTCAACTTTTCTTATCATCTCAGTGCAACTTTCAGTCCCTTCTGACAGCAACAGTTTCTTCAACATTTCTTCTGTTTTGTCTTCAGCACTTGCTTTGTCCATAACTCTAAATACATATCACACTGTCATGCTGCTTCTTTTTAAATGTTCTCGATCTAAGTTTTGCTCTCGATTCTCACTGTAAACCTAACTACACACAGTGGGCATATTCATGCTATCATCTGAGTGACTGGGGTTTTCAAACATCTTTTGCCAAATATATTACAACCTCACATTCATTTAAATTTTCAGGACCCAGACAGAACCAAAATGGATTAGTGGATTCTCACAAACACTTCTCAAGGATATACAGCCTTCAGATCAACGGCACAAACTGGAATATGAGTGCTCAGACAAGGAGACTGTGAGGGGAATTTCAGATTCAGACAACAAAAACACTACCTACATGCCATTCTACCTATCATCGGTCCAGTCTGTTTATCTAATATATATATATATATATATATATATATATATATATATATATATATATATATATATATATATATATATTGTGTGTATGTATTTCCCTTAGTGCCATAAACTATCTAACAAAAACTTCAGCACCAAGTATGAGACATCCCCTTTAAAGCTGTTAGTCATGTGATTACGAGAGACCCTTAAAACAGTATAACCTACTTCTGTTGTGAATGGTTGCCTCCTGGAGGTTGAAGGTAAATTCCTCTTTCTTATGACATCATGCACCTTGTACAAAGGACAAACAATTCAAGCTGATTCTGAACAGAAAAGATCCTCCTTCAGGTCTAGATTTGGTGCCACCAGAATGTGCTACACAAGTGACCAAAAGATAAAAACAATATTAATCACCCAGCTCTGGTGTCTATTAACCAGAGCAAAGACCAGCACAGCAACATCTTGCCAGAGATGCCAATAGTAGAACTCATATCGCATTTGCAAACAACAGCTCTCCATTATGTATAAAGAAAGCCATGCCTGGTAGTGGAAACTTACCCAGTTACCTGGGGTTGGTGAGGTCATGAATCTTCAAGAACCTAGTAGCACTACTTTATTAGATCAGCACAATTCTTAATTGCATCCACAGATAAGTGTAGTATCATTTTTCTCAGAGAAGGTTCCCTTTGTATCAGAATACCTTTATAAAACACACACACACACACACACACACACACACACACACACACACAGTCAAAATTCAGAAAATAACTGCACTTGAGGTGCCCATACTCAATGGAATCATCTATAATATAACTCTGCCCTGAAGGCTCAGGGAACATCACAGAAGAAGATATGGAAAGATTATAAGAAACAGAAGAATAGGATTTTTGCTGTGAGATTCTGTCACAGAAATAACAGGGCATCTGCAATCATGATGCACAACAATATGGCTGCCTAAGCAAATAACAAAGTCTGAAAAAATAAATATGATAACATGAATGGTAGACGAAAACTATAGGAAACTAACGACTGCCTTGGAGAGAGAAAGAGATAATCGGTTTTCTCCAAGGATGAGCCCCTTAATTGGTTATCAAATGGCATTTTTTCACTTTGAAATGACATATATATTCAACACTAAGCAGAGAAGGTGATGTGTGTGTGTGTGTGTGTGTGTGTGTGTGTGTGTGTGTGTGTGTATGTGTAATAGTTAAAGAAAAGGAGGCCAAGAAGTTGAGAGGGAGAAAGTTCAGGCAATGGAAAGGTTGAAGTGAGGGCAGTGGCAGAGCTTGAAGCAAGGAAATGAAAAGGGAAAGATGCAGGTAGTTTTATTATAAATAAATAAACAAATGGACATAAAGAGCAAAACCATAGTGCTAGGTGCCCCAAGTCTTGGGAAATCTAGTTTTCCTCAAAAATGTCCCTATATTTTGAACTTGGTGCTTTAAGATTTAATGAATGCCTGCTGTGCTAGATTTTGGGATTGTTTTTAAGCTAATTCTGATAGTTTTTTACTTCTTTATTTCTCAATTTTAAATACAGATATTTATTGCTCCTCTGTGATTCTATAGTATCCTAGAATGCATTTATTCTTTCAGGAGCTTACAGTTATACATATCGTCATTACAAAGAATGCTTTGGGCTGGGATGTTGACTATGTTGGTGTTAACTATGCTGAAAATTGAATGGCTGCATTGTCCCTTGTGAAGTTGTAAGCCATAAGGGTCAAAGGCAGATTGCTGCACTTCATGTGTGGTGCATGTGCCAAGGATTAGTGTCCTAGAAATGTAGTCATCAGTTAGATGCCTTCAGGAAGTGGGGCTCCCAGTCTCGTCCCTTTCCACTCTTATATCTGCCAAAACTACTGTAGCATCACAAAATACACCTCCTTAAAAATTTACCCAGTCTCTTTCTGCTTCTGGGTTAACTCACTCATTATGATCATTTCTAGCTCAATCCATTTATCCACAAATTTCGGGAATTCCTTGTTTTTAATAGCTGAGTAGTATTCCATAGTGTATATGTACCACAGTTTCTTTATCCACTCTTCTACTGAGGGACACTTAACTTATATCTGCATACTAGCCCAAGGGGCATGTCCCACGAAAGCCTTCACTTACCAGGAAACTGGGACAGAGGGGAGGGCATCCTATTGGGACTCTAAATGAGAGACGCATGGGAGAATAGCAAAATAAAAGGATACAGAGGGTCCTAGAAATCTACAAGTAGAACAATATGATAGGCAGATTTGGGCCCAGGGGTCCCGCTCAAACTAAGGCACCAGCCAAGGACAATACAGGAGGTAAACTTTAAACCCCTTCCCAGATCTAGCCAATGGTCAGAATATTCTCCACAGTTGAGTGGAGAGTGTGATATGACTTTCTCACGTACTCTGGTGCCTCACATTTGACCATGTCCCCTGGAGGGGGAGACCTGGTGGCACTCAGAGGAAGGACAGCAGGTAGCCAAGAAGAGACTTGATACCGTATGAGAATATATAGGGGGAGGTAATCCCCCTCAGGAATAGTCATAGGGGAGGGAAATAATGGGAAAATGTGGGGGGGGAGGAATGGGAGGATACAAGGGATGGGATAAACATTGAGATGTAACAAGAATAAATTAATAAAAAAAAATTTACCCAGTCTCAGATACTCCATTGTAGCAAAGGAAAATGAGCTTCTGACAATGCTTTGAAGGTCTGTCTCACTTCTTTCCCTGAAGCACAAGGGAGCTATCTCTCTGGCCTTTAGTTTTGTGTATGAATATCTCTACAGGGCCATATTCTCTCTTCTCACACCTGTATTCTGTGTTAAGTATGTTATTTTTCTTTAGGCTTATATATTCTTATAACTGTACTCATCATGTTGAGTTTGGCTCTGGTTTTAGGTCAAGGGGATACCACCATGAGAAGGTTAGTTCCCCTAGCATGTGTTCTCGTAGTTCTGTGCCTTCCTCTTCTGTATTTGACTTGATGCTTTATATGTGCAGAGGCCATGTGAGCTTTCTTCACCACCTTCACCCCTGTGCCTATCATATTGCCTAACCTTTAGCAGGGGTTCAAATGTATAGTCACCAAATTCATGAAGAAATGAATGAAAGAAAGAGTCGATGTCTGTATGTCTCATTTTAACAGTTGGAAACTATAGTGTGACTATGGCATAGACTTAAAGCTTAAGGAATACTTTGCAGAAGTGGAGCCTGTATGCTGAGCAGAGGAGACTCGGGCCTTCTTCTGGCATCCATTTCATTTTTCTTACCATGGTGGTCCACTTGGCCTGCAGCCACTGGAGTCCCTAGTGCCAATTTGTCTCACATTATGATCCGATGTGCTCCATAAACTGCCCATAATGTGCTCGAGTACAGCTTCCAGGCTTTCATGTTCACCATGAGAGCTGCCTCCTGCTCACATAGCATCTTTACTGTTTACTTGGCAGTGTGGAGCCCCAGGTCAGGGAAAGTTAGTAGCTTGCTCTTTAGAGCCAGACATTTGACTCCATGGCTGCTCAAATACACATCTTCTCCTTAAGGCACCCATTTTGGACTCTCAGAGGTATTTTATCTGCAAGCAGTATAAGAGTATTTCCCAAGTCCATTCTGGTAATATTTATTTATTGTGACATACAGGCATGAAGTTCAGTGGGTCTAAGAAGACTATATCCTCAAATTTTCTTACTTTATATGAACAAAATCATTCCTGGTATAAACATAGGCTTCCTGATCCTCAGTCTATTAAGCAATTTTCTATGTACACAAAGAATAATACAGAAACTTGGACTATGCTTTCCTCTGTTCAATGACCTTACATTTTAGCCTTCTAGTTTATTTATCTCAGCAGCTACTTTATTCTCTGGCTTTCCAGAGTTCCGGCAACATCGATTAGACTAACTTTGCTCCTGCTATATAAATCAAACTAAAACCTACATATTTTCCCTTTGTCCTCACTCTTATGCTTCCATTCCCTTTCAGCAGTCCCATTTTATAGTTTTAGTTCACACCTATTCTTCCTCCTAGAAATTTCAGTTGGCTTTCAGATCCACTCAGGGAATATACTTGGCCAAGCCTCAGAAGTAGATACACAGAGTGGGAGGAGTCTGGACTGCTTTTTATGATGTGACAACAGAGAAGATTTGAGAAAAAGAAACAACAGGTGACTCATATAAGACTAAATAATAGAAAGAACAGTTAAAAGAACACAAAAGAAAGAAAGAAAAGAACACAAAAGAAATATTGCACAAATATTCTTTGAGTACATAGAAAATTGCTTAATAGATTGAAGATCAGGAATCCTATGTTTATACCGGAGAAAAGGACATGTTTTTAAGAAACATGGTAGTAAATACATAGCAATCAACACTGGTAATCATGTGCTTAAAAAAACCTAAAGAGACACTGTTCCTGGTCACCATTGATAAGACAGAGTAAGCCTATAATTATAGCAGTATGCTATAGGATCAGTGAAAATTTCCTATTTCTACCTACCACAGTTTCCTCCATCCAAGCCACTATGAGAATCACAGAGCAACTCAAAAAACGTATTCATGGCATCAGAAAAAGGAAGAAAGTGGTAAATTTTTAAAAATGGGGGTAGCTACATATTTGGAATAGAAGCTCAAAATGGGAAAGCATGGCTATTCACTAGAGCCTCCATAGTAGAAGACCAATGCCTGCCTAGTCAAAGCACTAGGAAGAAACTGGTAGAAAGAGTTAGTATGTTAATATTCAGCGGCGGGGGTGGGGGGTGGGGGGTGGGAGGAGACTAGATCAGGCAGAAGTTGATCCCTTAGTACTCAAAGGCTCATTCTGGAGTTTGGGTTTTCTTATTTTAAAGAAACAAAAGTAGAATCTTGGAAACAAAAGATTTCTGATTTCCAATCTCTTAAGTAATTTTCTATGTGTACAAAGAATGCTGGAATCTACCCTGTGCTTTCCTTTGTTCAATGGGCAGACATTTCCAGCCTTTGCTGTCGGAAACATTTTGCATCTTCCCAAACTCTTTCCAAGGTACTGATATAAGTTAGCTTTTAGGCTTTTGGTGCTAGCTTAGTATTATCCAATTTTTTAAAACAGTCTCTCAGACTAATTCCAACTTTGTCAGCATAAAAATCATCTGTCTGTCAAATTTAGGGCACTTTTCTTCCAGAAAGAGTACATGAGGGAGAAGACTTACACACAACATGGAGGGCGAAAGCTGATGTTTGTGACTAGTCTGTCTCCATCCTTTGGTTCACACTGGCTGCATGGTTCCTGGCCATCTCGGTCACCTCATCCTGACCCTCTCACGTTGTTATCTATAACTACATGACTTGGGGATCTATTTATTTTAAATTTGAGCAATGATTTTTTGGAACCCCAACTGGGATAATATGAGAGACTTGGCCTCACTCAAGAAATTCTGGCCAAGAAACCACAGCCTGCACTTTCAATAACTGCTTTTTTACTGGATCAACTTGCCCTATCAGATTAACACTGAGGAACACACATACACACACGCGCGCGTGCATGCACACACGCATATGCATATGCATACGCATACACATACATACATACGTACATACATACACACACACACACACACACACACACACACACATACACACACATACACACATATATATATGAATGATCCTGGGCCTTGAGGGAAGCTTAGAATTTCACTTTGGTTTTCTTACAGTGTCAATTCACATGGCGATGCCCCTGACTGGTGTTTAGACTTGAGGACACTTCTAGCCTTGACCCACAAAGGAGTAGAAAAGCAAAATAGAGAGTCAATTATGGTTCATTATTTCAGGGAAAACCAAGTTTACAAATTTCAATTCCAATTGTGAACTCTCAGCCTCCTCATTCTTGTGCTTTTTAAAGTACCTTCTCAAAGAACATTTTCCAACGAAAGGGTAGACATGACAGCACAGAGAAGTTTTCCCTCCTTTCAAGACTGAGAAAAAGTAATTTTTAGCTTAGAGATGCATACTTATTTTGAGTTCATAAGATATGTTTGATATACATTTCACTTTTTTCCTTTTTTTATTATTAATTTATTCAAATTACATCTCACTTGTTATCTCATCCCTTGTATCCTCCCATACCTCCTCCTCTCCTGCTTCCCCCCCTACTCCTCTCCCCTATGTCTGTGACTGAGGGGGACCTCCTCCCCCTGTATATGCTCATAGGGTATCGAGTCTCTTCTTGGTGACCTATTATCCTTCCTCTGAATGCCACCTGGCGTCCCCATCCAAGGGACATGGTCAAATATGGGGCACCAGAGTTTGTGTGAAAGTCAGATCTCCTTCTCCACTTAACGGTGGGCAATGTCCTGTCCATTGGCTAGTCTGGGTAGGGGTTCGAAGTTTACTGCCTATATTTTCCTTGCCTGGTGCCATAGTTTGAGGAGGACCCCAGGGCCCAGACCCGCCTGTAGTTTTCCAGGACTCTCTGGATCCTTCTATTTCCTCATTCTCTCAGGCTTCTCACACCTCAAGTCTCAATAGGATATCCTCCCCTCTGACCCACTTTCCTGGTAGGTAAAGTTTTTCATGGAGACGTACCCCTTGGACTAGTGTCTCAATATAAGTGAGTATATACCATTTAACTCTTTTTGCTTCTGGGTGAACTCACTCATTATGATAATTTCTAGTTTAATCCATTTGTCCACAAATTTTGGAAATTCCTTGTTTTTAATAGCTGAGTAGTATTCCATAGTGTAAATGTATCACAGTTTCTTTATCCATTCTTCTACTGAGGGACACGTAGGCTGTTTCCATGTTCTGGCTATTATGAATAAGGCAGCTATGAACATGGTTGAGCATATGTCCCTGTTGTGTGGTAGTGCATCTTCTGGGTATATTCCAAGGAGTGGAATAGCGAGTCTTGAGGAAGCCCTATTCCCATTTTTCTGAGAAAGCGCCAGATAGATTTCCAAAGAGGTTGTACTAGTTTGCATTCCCACCAGCAATGAAGGAGTTTTCCTCTCTCTCCACATCCTTGCCATCATGTGGTGTCAGTTGAGTTATTGATCTTAGCCATTCTGATGGGTGTAAGATGGAATCTCAGTGTCATTTTGATTTGCATTTCTCTGATGACTAAGGAGGTCGAGCATTTCTTTAAGTGTTTCTCAGCCATTTGATATTCCTCTGTTGAGAATTCTCTGTTTAGTTCTGAGCCCCATTTTTCTATTGGGTTATTTGGCTTAGTGGTGTTTAATTTCTTGAGTTCTTTACATATTTTGGATATTAGACCTTTGTCAGATGAAACCACCAGCAGCAGTGGCTTTCTGCAGCTGAAGAGGAATTTATACACAAGGAATGGATCTAGTAAGAACAAAGTCTAATGCTCAGAAATGCAGCTGTCCCAAAAGAAGGGAATTGTTGAATCTATACAGAGGGCTAGTATGGCTATTGAATTAACTATTGGAGTGTTTTATGTTGGCTATTGGAGAGACTCATTACAAAGGGACCCAGGGTCTAGTTCTGCAAACCAGGGGAATATTTAAAAGGAAAGTAAAGGTCAAACAGTCCATCAAGTAGAGATAGTAGAGCAAGACTATTCACGGAGTGTCCGATATGTGCCCAACTATATTTTTATACAATATAACCAATTATGCCCAGAGCAGCAGTTCTCAACCTGTGGTTTGCAGCCCTTTCGGGGATGAACAACCCTTTCACTGGGGTATAGTGAGAATTTTTGGTTCCTTTAAAAACACAGAAATGTTATGGGAATATGGCTATGTTTTAATCACAGGTGTGAGATATGGAGTTGCTTCAGATTGTCCACAGCAGCTGACTACGATTTGCCTCATACTCTAGAAGGGACATGATTTTGGCCAGTTGCAGATACTTTCTATAAGTGTATGACATTTGACATTCTAGGGGATCTTGAGAGGATATGGTACATAAATGCTAGTACCCTGAGAGGGCCTACAGAGGCAGCTACTCCTCCTCCTGATGCTGCCACTGCTGCTGCTGGTTTCTGGTTGCTGTTGCTGTAGCATGTCAAATGGTCATGTGCGAAGAAACAAGAATAATAATTTAAATATTCTGGTAGTGAAAATCAAACTTGCCCAAGCAAATCCATGTTCCTAGTCAATAGAAGTAGTCTAATGATAATGATGCCCCATTTCCAATCTATCATTCTTTCTCTCATACCTAGTGTTGGAGGGGGTTGGAAGGGTGGGGAAAAAGTAAAGAACCAGCAAAGTAGTAAATGCCGGCTCCTCTGGGGTCACATATTAGATATCATGCATATCAGATATTTACATTATGAGTTATAACAGTAACAAAATTACAGTTGTGAAGTAGCAACAAAATTTTTATAGTTAAGTGTCATCATTATATGAGGAACTGTATCAAAAGATCATAACATTAGGGAGGTTGAGAACCACTGGTCCAGATGTTAGGTCCATG
This sequence comes from Acomys russatus, assembly GCF_903995435.1. Taxonomy (NCBI): domain Eukaryota; kingdom Metazoa; phylum Chordata; class Mammalia; order Rodentia; family Muridae; genus Acomys; species Acomys russatus. Next base: position 32,210,660 of record NC_067158.1, read on the forward strand.
AGAACATGGTACTAGGAGGGCCATGCTGCTCCAGATGGGTTTAGAGAAGAATCCTTGCTTTTTTTCTTTCCAGTTCCTGGTGGCATCTCCTTAGGTGGTGACTGCACTTCTCTAGGTTCTGCCTCCATCTTCGCTAATGTGACTTCCTCCGCTGCATGTTTCTTCTTTAATTTTTCTTCTCTTCTTATAAGGCCATAGTCTTATTAGTCAGCATCCCACAGCTGTTAATATATGAAATATTTACCTTTTAAATAACAAGATTCATTTTATTTCTATCTTTAATGATTTTAGTCCATGTTTGATTCCCCCACCCCACCCCCACCCCATTGTTTGGGCCCCCGGGTGAGGCAGCTCATCAGAGCAGGAGAATATGGGGCAGAGAAGAAAGAACTCACATTATAGCTAGAAAACATGAAAGGAAGTGAGGGGGTGGACTTGGTCTCTCAGCTCCTTTCAAGGACATGCTCTAATGATGTGAAGACCTCCTGTTAGAGACCAGTGCTTACAGCTTTCGCCCTCTAAAAACATTTACGCTTGGGAGCCATTCATGCTTTAATTTATAGCCTGGAGATACAGTTCAGTGTAGAGCACTTGTCCCACATACTCAAGACACTTGGTGAAATCTCCAGTACTGAAAAAATATTATACAATCAATCACTGAATCACTGGGCTCAGTTGTCATTATCCATTATCGCTCCAAGATACACTGGTTACAATGACCAAGATAACTGTTTCTCAGTAAAGTTACATTATAAAATTATTATTATAAAAACCCATTAATACTGGCTGGTTGTTATTTTGGTATAAAGAGACCCAATTGACATGTTCTATCTGGAAACAAAATAAACACCATGGTAGCTCTACTTATAAAAAGAGCCTGGGAATTAGTGAGATATCGTGTTCAGCCTAAATTATCTCACAAATGGAAATGCATGTGTATCTATGTAGAGACTAGAGAAAAGTACAGAAATGGAAATTCTAATGAAGTGAAAGGAGTTTAATATTCATTTATATACAGCATGGGGACACTGAGCATGGTAATAACTCAGCTTGAATCAGAAGATTTTTAAAAATCGCTTCTCAGGCAAGTATGTAGAACTTCATTCTATAAAGATGAACAGGCATGTGCCAAATGACACTATGCATGGTTGAAGATTATTCTGGGAAGATGAATCAATGTGGGCAGAAGAATAAGGCTGTATGAAGGCAAGGGAACTCCATCAATTGTCAACAATACAAACTTAGCCATAATGGGCTGGTCTTACTACAAATTCCAATTTCCTCCCACTCTGCTACTGTAGAGAAGGAAAAGGTGAGTGGAACCCATGGCCCTGAGTGTTTATTTTCTGATTGGGTATCTCCTTACCTGTTGTTCCTTTATTGATCCCCAAAGGCCTCGGGGTTTACTGAAATGCACAAGGTGGAAGCAATGATTAATGTGTCCCAGACCAAGGCGCTCATGGTGAGGATGCTTGCCTCCTCACAGAGATGCCATTGTTCCTGTAGGAGACTGTGCCTCGCCCTCTCACACCCCAGCCTGGGCTTCCCTAAGCAGAGTGTTTATGTGTTGAGTGCAACACTCCATGGACTCCAGGGTCTAATGGGGTGTGAGAGGCAACCTGGGGTTTTTCATCTTGTTTTCAGCTGTACAAACACCCTACATCTTCCCCTTCAACTCAGGGTCTAGGCTGAAGCCTGCTAATATCCCAAGCTGTAAGGCAGCAGCAGGGACTCCACAAGTGGAAAAGGAGGGATGCAGCGCCTTCCACCCTAATACCAAACACATTCACAGTATTTATTTTCTTAGCTCCCGCCTAAACTCTCAGATAAACATGTGGATGCTGGTTGATACTTTAGGGACTTTCCAGTTGCTTTATTCAAAGGGAGCAGGCTGAGTCCACAACTGTCCAAGCAAGGAGATTCTGCTCCCTAAATTTCATCAAGAATGCAAGAATGCAAAGTTCTTCCACTTATCATAGATTTGGGTTTTTTTTTTCTTTCTGTTTTATGGTTATATTTCAGATTTTTTGAAATAAGTAAATTGGCTTAGCAAATCTTTTTGTTGACTGAAAGGTCCATTTTCCTGGATCAAAAGTAGATTTAAAAGAAAAGAGCTACAGTGAAAAGAAGGGAGCTCATGTAGGACTCCACTCAAGTATCGATCAATGGTGATTCCCACTGACCATGACATTTCACTTAATTTCCATATCATGGGATGTCATGTTACTATCCCATTGTAACAGATGAAACACACACACACACACACACACACACACACACACACACACACACACACACACACACACACACACACACAAAGAGAGAGGGGGGAACAGAACATAATTATGTCACGCATTTATCTTTGCTCTATTTTTTTTTCCTTTAAGCTTGGGCTTTTTTTTTTTTTTCCTTTCTCTTGATTAAGCTGCTTCATTACAGGTACTTAGGGAGAAGGTTAAATGTAGAGAGAAGAAATGAAAAGAGAGAGAATAGATAAAAAGGGATATAAGAGGAGAGAAGAGACCAGAAGTGGGGGGAGGAACAGGAGAGAAGAAGAAAAGAGTTCTTAAAAAGTATGGGGAAAAGAAAGGAGAAAAGAGAGAAGGAAGGAAGGGAAGGAAGGAAGGAAGGAAGGGAAGGGATTGAGGACATCATGATTCATGCTACAACCCTAGCACCCAGGAGACAGAAGCTGGAGGATTGCCCCAAGTTCAAGACCAGTTAGACCTACAGTGGGTTCTATAGTTTTATGCTATATGAGATTACAAAACAAAATCCTGCTCACTCAAATGAAGAACATAAGAGGAAGGAAGAGGAGGAAGAGGAGGCGGAGGAGGGAAAAGAAAGAGGAGGGAGAAAGGGAGTTTAAGGTAGATATTAAAGATACGTGTGTGCTTGTGTGTGTGTCTATGTGTGCGTGCCTGTGTGTGTGTGTGTGTGTGTGTGTGTGTGTGTGTGTGTGTGTACATGTATGTCAGAGTATTAAACCATAAAAAACTGAGTGTTTGGTTAAATACCACCACTCTTATTTGAGTCTAAAAGGGAGCATGTTTTATCAGAAAGAGATAGGAGCTGGATCACAAGGTGTGGCTTGAATTCTGAACTTGGCGACTCAATGTTGAATTTTATTTTGTAATAAGCTTTGCTTATTTGGGTCAATTAGAAATCCATGTTGTATTTTCTTCTCCATCCTCATTTGACCTTCCATGGAAAATTCTTACTGCTGTTGTGAAATTGCAGGTAAGTTCTTGGCAACTCTGAGTTAATATCCACTTCTCTATTGTTGTTCATAAGGCTGTGGACACAGGAAAAGTCAGTTGAAATAGTGAGTAGTTGGTTCTTAAACATGTTTCCTTCATGAAACTCCTTCATGAAACATGTTTCCTTGCTTTAAAAAGTGTGGAAACATCCTCATGGTAATGATTGTCCTGGTGTAAAAGAGTGAATATGAAATGCTACTTGGGAATTAATTTGGAGCTAATAGCCTGATCCTCTATATTCTTCCTATTATCCAAAAGCATTTACATTGGAGAATTAAAAAATAAATAAAAGTCAATGGATAGACACCTAAATGGTGACCCAAAATTTCTCACATCTAGTGTTTGTACCTTTGTGCACCACCTATTCTTTTGAGTGTGGGAAAGACACATGCCTTGGTTTTTAATCAATAGAGTGTGCAAGAGAGAAGGATGCCACTGCTTTCATTAGTTTGCCTTATATAAGACTTTACAGCACCAGTGGACTTGTTTGAGACCTTCTGATGGTGTCTTTGAAGTGGGAAGTAGACAGCTCAAGAGACTGATGATGACTTCCAGCTATCAGGCGTGATAAGTAGGACTATCTGCCCTAAACATGTAAGGAAATGAATGCTGTCACCAATTCTGCCCATGGGAAATGTTGTATGTGCATACATTCTCAGTGGAGCCCTCTTCCTCTGCTATGATTGTGAAGATACAATCTTGCCATCTTCTGCCATACTACATTACTCCATTATATTTTGACTTGACTGACTAATATTCCAAGCCCTATGTCACAGACTATGCTTGTTGAACTGCCCAAATGGTTCTCAGCTTTGGATTAGTTGATTCATAATTTAGGTTGAGCATCCCACTCTAAGAACAATAATGTCTTTAAATTTTTCATTATCACCCTTCCTCCTAACAAAACATTGACTTCCCATGTGCATCTCTGAGATTGAAAATGGGATAGCACAAGCACATCTAGTGGCAATGTCTTTGCAATTTTTTCACAGATGATTTTCTGCTTTTGGATCTTAACTGAAATTCAAAGTTGAACAGTCCTGTTGTTTTATTATTTTCTCTCTCTAATATGCATTTTGGAATAGAGTGCTTTTCCTGTCAACATTGGTCACATCAGCTACACAATGAGAATAATGGCCATGTCTGCCTGTCTGTGACATTAGGAGAGCAGTTGAGAAAATTATCCTAACAACAGCAAGAGTTACAAAAATCCCTTCAGTCCCAAAAGATAGATCTCACCCTTGGGTTGATACAGCAAAAGAGGTAAAAAGCTTCAATGCAAAAAGCAGACAATCCTGAGGTCTTAAGTCTGCTATTTCCCTACTTTGCAATTTTGTGTGATTCATAATCTGCACTATGATTTTCTCATCTGTAGGACAGAGATGATAATGGTTCTGCTGTGGTCATTTTACTGTGCTTCTTAACCAAGAAAGTACATTCAACTGCTTAGCTAGTGCCTGCCAAGTATAAAACCCTTGGCAGCAATAAATGCTATTAGTGTGAGCATGACAGCTATTGTTCCATGGATAAAACAAGCTGTGTTCTATGGTGTCTTACATAGAATGATGATTTTCCTTCTTTATGAAAAAAAAAAAATGATTCAATAGGAAAAGTTTTCATGAAGAAGCTGTTTATTCCAAAAACAATTTAGCTTATATATGATATTATATACATAAGTATTGAGAGATTCAGAGAGAAGGGGAGTCATTGATTTCTATTGTAGAACCTCTGGTGACACCAGCAGGCACAAAAGGATAGTTTTAAAGTGTTGTCTACACAGAAGGCCCTGATTAAACTAAATGGGTAAAAAAAAAAAAAAAAAAACAAACTAAGAGTCATGCACCTGGGACAGAGATTGGTAGGGAGTGAAGTTTATAGGGATGTGAGGGAGATAAGACAAAGTAGAAGAGACTAATAATCCAAATGTATTATATACATGTATGAAATTGTCAAAGAAAACACTTAATAAAAAGTAAAATTAAAAATGAATGTAGTATGATAACTGAATAGCCCCACATTCGTGTTCAAATGGACAGCACTAACTGGACAGAGTAGGACAGAGAGAGAGACAGAGAGAGAGAGAGAGAGAGAGAGAGAGAGAGAGAGAGAGAGAGAGAGAGAGAGATTGAGAGGAGGGAAGAAGAGAGGGAAGGAGGAAGGGAAGGAGGGGGAGGAATGAAATGAAGACAGATGGAGTTGGGAGGTGATTGGTTGGAGATACTGGGGGTAGCTGGAGGAGAACACAGGAGTGGTTATGATCTTAATACATTGCATACATGCATGAAAATCCTTTTGGAAGAGGAAAGAATGGTTTATTTCAGCTTATAGCCTTTGGTCCCTCATGAAGGGAAGGCAGGTCAGAAACTGAAGGTAGGAATCTAGAGACAGGAGTTGAAGCAAAACCATAGAGGAATGCTGCTTACCAGCTTGCTCCACTTGGCTTGCTCAGATACCTTTTTTGAAAACCTGTTTTTATTACAATTTATTCATATGAAATTCTTAAATAATAAAAATTTTAAAGTAGATTTACAATTAAGGGACCAATGAGGTATAAAATACAAACAAGCGTAAGGATGTATTTTTTATGGAGAGGTTATTAAACACCTACATTGGCATATATGAGCCAAACATAATCAAATTAAATTTCCACATGGTCTTTCACTGAAAATGACTCCAGATTTTACAAATTTTAGCATTTTCTTTTGAAAAAGAAAGAGAAATCCCTCTGACAAAGCAGGGAAAACACTGGTCTCAAACACTGGTTTCAACTGCAACAGAACATTTTCAAAAAAGCTCTATACACAGAATGCTCACTGTTAGCAAAGAACCTTGAGTACCATTTATGGTCATCATGTGATTACTTTTTGTAAGGAGAAAGCCATGAATAAATAAAATTTTGGAACATTAGCAACCTTTCTACACTCTAGCCACATCTCATCACAGTACCTTTGAATCGATCCAGTTTTACTTTGGGTTGAATGTGTCTTAGTGTTATGGTTTTTTTTTTTTTTAAGGCAAGGCCTAATTTATAGTCCACAATGGCCTAGAGCTCACTCTGTAGCCTAGGCTTTCTTTCAACTCAGAGTTACCTTTATGCCATGGCTTCTCAAGAACTGGGATTATAGCTGTAACCTACTGCACCAGTCTAATGTAATAGAACACTTGAACAGAAGTTAGATACAAGCTACAACTACTTATCCATATAATAGAACTGTTCAAAAGATGAAGATCATTAGCTTTATTATATATATTTTGAAGTAGGTTCCACGAGCTGTGGCAAGAATATATGGCAACATTGGTGGCTGGATCCATCATTCCACAATGCCATGTTTACCAAGTTTTGCACATTGTGTAGGTGATCTTTATTTATCTGTGACAAAACACCTTAGACTTCCAACTTAAGAAGAGGAAATGTTTTTGGTTTTTGTTGTTGTTGTTGTTTTATTTTGTTTTGTTTTGTCTCATTGTTTCATAAGACTTAATGCACCCTTTGTCCCTTTGCTTTTTATCAGTGTTGATTGTCATGGAAGAAGCTTGTGACACATAAGAGATACAGAGACATCCTTTCATGCCCTCTTTCATGATGTTTCCAGATGTTTTCAGTAGCTACTACGTGTAATTTTTATTGTTGCTCCATTTAAAATTTTTTTCTTTAATGTTTTTTGGGGTCACACATATTTAATCATAGAATTTAACTAATAGATCCCAATCTAATAAGCTCACCAAATGCTAGTGTTTAAGTTCATTATGGGCTTGGCAGAGTGTGTAACCATGTTTGTTGCCCATCACATCAAGCAGGGAAGAGTAGACTGTCTCAAGGATGATTTAAGGGACATAAAGTAACTCTTTTACAAAGGTAATTTTGAGCCAGAGAGATGGGTTTGTTATTACTTAAAGTACCAACCACATTTTGTCATTATCAACTTAAAACATCAAGTTGATAATGACAAGATGTGATGGAGATTGATTTACACTCAGAATTTTAGGCACACCAAGATAGGAAAGATGTTTTCTTCAAGGCTGTCAAATACAAATAGCCAACATACTCTGAGTGTAACATTTATATAATTCCTGATTGTGTCATGGTTCTTCTTGCTATAGGTAATTTATTGTATATATGTGTAATAATATAAATCTATATGTAAAATTTTTTAAAAATTAAAAAAAAAATGAAGTACCAACCACAAAATTCTGACGAGTACAATCCCTAACACGTGTAGAAAGCCAGATATGTTTGTGCATATCTGTAACCCTAGCACTCCTATTTGGTGATAGGAAAGGGAGGCAGAAAAATCACCCAGAATCCTTCAGGTTAACTATACAGTAATATGAAGCACAGCAGCATAGACCTGGCTTAGCAAAGGTAAGAACTGATGCCTGAAAAGCTGTCCTCTGACTTCCACAAGCATGATGTTCACACCTGCATGCTTACACATACATATACACCACATACACATGAATGCACACATACACACACATACATACACACACACACAAAGAGAGATAGATAGATAGAGAGAGAGTTACATGTGTAGAAAAATAAAATAAAATTTCTTAATATGCATAACACAAGTTCATTTTTCATAGACAAAAAGGAAGATTTCCCATGTATAGTTAAATGTGACAATGTGTTAATTCAGTTGCTTCAGCATATGATAATCTTTTGTCTTCATTCTAGAAAAATCAAGTTTGACACCAGGAGAAGGATTAACTAAGCTTAATTTAGCCCAATGTCAGGGAGATAAGCTACATACACCTAAAACAAGCAAAATGTGCTTTTGGTTTCAAAGAGGTTATCTTCTGTCAAAATGCTACCCACAGTGTCTGTTCCACTGTGGATGATTATTCTAAATCCCATTCCTTAACTTTCGTACATATAGTAAAATTAAATTATCCAGTGAAAACACAAGGAGAATGTGCTAGAGGCTTCTGGGAGACAAGATTTCTGGTTGTTTTGAATTAAATCTAGTTTTCATGCATTGACAAGTCTCAGATAAGGACACTTAGCACACATGGCCATTTTCAGGTGTATTACCATCCTCAAATTGGAGCCAGTGCTGACACTGGTGACATAATCATTGGCTTCTTCAAACCCAGAAAACATCCTGCCCCTCATTCCTACTCACTTAATGCTTGTGTTTCCAAAGTGTTGACACTCACTGTAACTTAGCTACCTATAACTCGTTGCCAAAAGCCTCTCAAAGGATTTGTCTTCTTTTCCCTACATCCTAATTATGCATCACATCATGATGCATGAAAGGCTTCCAAGGATCCATATCCTCAGAAAAATGTGGAGGATGCTTAACCTTTCTCTCTCTTCTTCTCTGATTATTATCTAAGTGCACTGCTGGTCTGTATGAGTGATGTTTTTAGAAGGTTCCACTCTCCTCTTGCACCAGTGAGGAACTCCACGGTGCCGCACGATGTTGCTCACATAGGCTTCAGCTCTATCCACAGGTATGTTCACTTCCCCCAAAAGAAACTCCATACCTACGACCAGCCACTCTCACGCCTTTTCTAGTCTCTTCTGTGCATGCAAAGTCCATTTAATAGCTTATGATTTTGTTCATTCTAGGCCCTTAGCAGATGGAATCACATATTACTACCCACAGTGTCTGTTTATGTAGCAGACTTTTTGTGCTATGGAGAGGTTTATTAAATGAAATGAGCATAGGGAGCAAAGGAAAGGGGAGCCCAAAGAGAAAAAGACAGAGACAGAGAGAGAGAGAGAGAGAGAGAGAGAGAGAGAGAGAGAGAGAAGCGAGTTTGTCTTTTTATAACCCTAGGGCCACACCTAGTGGCAGGTAAGCAATGACATCATGGCTAGGCAGACTAGGGCAGAATCCTAACATTCCTCTCTTTTCCTATAGTTAAAAAAACGCGGATGTTGGATTGTTTTTCATTGTAAGGTAGGTTAAAGTATAGGTTCATTGGAATCAGCTTTTAGCTCTCATGTAAGGGGGACCAGAGAGAGAGAGAGAGAGAGAGAGAGAGAGAGAGAGAGAGAGAGAAGAGCAACAAAATGTCCACATTGTATATTTAAGGAGAAGGAAAAGCTCTGTCCTGAAAGGTCAGGGTAAAGGGCAGTGTATGGCAGCCATGTCCTGCAGCAGATGTGGACCCAGGAGTGCTGGGAGAACCTGAAGCTATTTGGACAGGGTCTGGAGCACACCCTTTCAGTCGTTTGTAAATGGATAGGGGTGAAGAAATCAATCGACTTTTAATATGATATTTTCAAAATTCAAATACACTTTACATGGACCAATATGTGATGATTCATATAGCCAAATAATATTCATTCTATGGTCATAACACATTTTATTTGTTGAATGATAAGAAAAAATTAAGAATTGCCAAAAGGTCTTTCAAAGACGTTGAACTCTTTTTTATCTTTATCAACAATAGTGCTTTACATTTTTATTTAATAAGTGGAAAGACGAACATTATTGTTCTTTACTACATATTAAAAATAAATGTATTAACTAGTTCAAATTATAAATCAGTTTTTTTTCTTTTGGTCATTAAATATATTGTCATATATTATATATTTATTTTTTCTATATTATGTAATTAATTACTTTTTAGTTAACCTGATTTTGTTTTAGGATAATTTTCTTTTAAATATATTGATTATTTAGTGAGTAATATATTAGTGAATAGTTCTAATGACTTACAAAATTTTCCTTTGAATTGAATTTTTGTCAGCATCGTTTTATAAATAATTCTATCAGTATGATTTTTAAATGTACATGAACTCCAGAAGTCCTTAGAAAGCTATGAATTAAATATTATTGATCACAGGATTTCTTTTTCTATTATCACACTTACCATTTGTCTCATACACTTTTTGGAGAAACAGGAGGAGATAATTTATACTCTTTAAGGGAAAAGAAAGACTAGAATTTGGTGTGATTGGATTAAAAACATCCACTCATACAGAAGTAATAATTTACCAGTCTGACTCTGTAAATCTTTTCTCATGTCTCTGGTGCCATTTGTTTGTGTGTTGAGACTTTGTGCTGTTAAATATAGTTACAGATATCACAGTTTCACGAAGGAGTATCTTAATGATTATTTAGTGATGCTTTTTATTAACAAATTTCATTTATTGTTTCATTCATTCTTCTAATTTGAATATTGGTGCCTTGATGTTCCCTTTTGATTGAAAATGAAAACTTATGTTTTATTTTTAGATTTTTTTCCTAAATTATGTTGATGGTATTTTTTAAACAAATGCTAGGCAAATTTATTTTTAATCCATTCTAGAAACAAATGCCCATTGTCATAAAATTTTTAACGATCCTGTTTATTATGATGGTTTTTATTTATAATCTGAACTGCCATTCCGTGCTCTACAGTTTTGTTTCCTTCGGCATCATATATTTTATGAATAAAAGTTTTCATATGACTTCTAATGTAATTTGTGTCCTATTGTGAATGTTGAAGCAGATTTAGAAAATCAAATAAAATTTTTATTTCATTTTGTCTTAAGTTTATAATCTCCTACAAAAATTTATAGGCTATGGAGACAGTTATTAGGATACACATCAAATATATTTATTCAAAGTATTAGCTATTTGGGAATGAAGGGAACACATCCAGAATTTCCCATGAAAGTACTGACTGATGCTCTTAAAAAATATTCTGTGGTGATTTTACACTGTGTCTGTCTCAGAGTGACTTGTTATCAGTCTGGATACTTTATGAAGGCTTACAGAAAGATCTTGGGTGGTCTTCTCACAATTCCTATCAGCACCTCCATTTTTGTTTCTCAGCAAGGTTTCTGTAAGTTTGGACTCTTATGGTAGGTTTCCCCCAAATAAAAGTGCAGTGGAAGAAATAATAGGATGAATGACAAATGTTAAGTAACCACAACTCCCTGGACCTCCATTCCCAGGTTCCCTCTTCTGGGCCCCACAGGCACCCCAATGCACATGGCATACACACAGACACCCTTACAAACACGTGGATAAAAATAAATATTTTTAAAAATATATAAGAGAAAAGGAGAGTGGGTACAAACTCTCTGACTACAAAAATAACTCTAATTTTAGGTGCTTCCTGGTTTGTGGTTTGATTGTCTCCTCTAGTACAATAAAAATAAAGTTTTTTTACAGACCACCTAAAACCAGCTTTGAATGGTAAGTAATATGCACTAAAACCACTGAGTGTTTTCCCTTTCTGATTTGGATCAATTTTAAACTATGCCCCCATTGTCTTCAGCCCTGTTTGCCATTGTGAAAATTCTTTGAGCAAGCTATCTTATTTCTCTGTCACCTATTGTGAGATAGTACATGTTGCTTGTGTGCTGTACAGTAAACTTTTAAATGGAGGTGAGAGAGCACAAGCACATTACATAGGGTCCTAGGGCCAGGAATGACCCCATTGTACAGGAAAGATAACCAGACTCTGTGATGTACAGAGCTTAGTCAGATGACATAGCCAGTAAGTGACATGATCAAGTCAAGTGTCCAACCTCCTTCATGTCAATGTGTAGACTCTTTCAAGTCTTACATGTTGGAACCTGTAGTACAGAAGGGGCAGCTTTTATATATTTCACCCTGCTGAAGGAAGGAAGCAGGGTACAACATTTAAGATGTTGACAATGACAATTGGTTAGTGCAAGGCAACCCTATGGCCCAAGAACTAGAACCCATTCATAGCAGCAGGCACATGTTTTTTCTGGCACACTATGAGTCTGAATGTAAACACATATCTGAGCTGGTATTTCATTACTTTAAGTATTTGTATTAGAGCGTTTTGTGTATGTCAATGGTGTGTGGGGAAAGAGAAAAGATTAAAAAGAAATTTCTTGTTACAACATATTTTGAAAAGTTCTACATTTCTTCAGCATGGTTTATTTTTGGTTCCTTTCTCAGCATGCAATCCTGACAATTTGGAGAGAGAAAATCTCTAACAGACAAGACTTCTTTGACACAAGCTCTTATATGCATAGCATATCTGACACAGGCTGACTAAACTTGAATCCTTGCTTCTTTCCTTTGCAGCCATATGATTTTATCAAGTGAAAAAACATTTGGGGTCCATTTCACTTTCTTATCTGCAAATAAGCTGTTGAAAAATTTAAGGGCAACAACGGTACCTCCTTCACCAAGATGTCGATATAGTAAAAACTGTCAAGCAATGTAGTATACATGAATGTCTGTCTTAGTTTAAACACTGTGTCCCTTAGCTGTTTGGAACAAGCCTACCTCAAAGCTTGGTATTTTAAAAGAGGACAACCTAATACAGTTTATCTCTTTAAAAAAAAAAAAGGATAGATATAAAAGGCTGGGGAGACTAGAGAAGGAAAACATAGATGCTGACTAAAAGACACAAAGTATCAGTTCAGTAGGAGGAATATGTGTAGGAGATCTGCCCTACAACCGGTATATATAGTTAACAACATGCTGAGATTTTAGAAAATAAAAGAGACTTCGCTGGAGACACAGCTAGACCATTAAGAACACTTGGTGCCCTTCTATAGAAAGTTCATTTCCCAGGAACTACCTGGAGTAACTCACAATCATCTCTATCCAGTTTTAAGGGATCTAATGACTTCATCTAGCCTCTGCAGCTACCTGTATACATACGGTGTTCACACAGAGAGCTACCCACATAAACACATAGACAATAAATGTCTTTTAAGAAGAAAAAAAAAAGTAGAAAGTGTAGATAAGCTCCTGCCACAACAAAAATAATAACTATCTGTTCTTTGTACCTCTTGCCAATGTGACACAAACTAGCGTCATCTAGTAAGAGGGATCCTCAACTGAGAAAAATCCTTTCATCAGATGGTCTGGAAGGCAAATCTGTAAGATATTTTCTTGATTGATGACTGATGAGGTGCCACCCATGTACAGGTAATCCTACATGGTATAAAAGAGCAAGCTGTGCAAATTAAGGAAATTAAGCCAGCAAACAGTGCTTCTCCATGGCCTCTGATTCAGCCCCTGCCTCCTGGTTCCTGTCTTGAGTTCCTGCCCTCCCTTCCTTTCGCGATAAACTTTAACCTGTAAAATAAAGCAAGCTTTTGTTTCTGGTCTTTATAACAACAATAGAATCAACCAGGACACTAATTGAAGAAAAGAATATTATTTATCTAGAATTGCTTGTTCTATAATCTATATATAATTCAAAACACCATGCTCCACAACAAATCCACAAAATGTTCTTTTGATTTTAAAATAAATTAATAAAAGTCCATTTAAAAAATTCAAAACCAGCATTTATTACTTCATTTTGCAAGTGTGAAGTATGTAGGGAGCTGCTGACTACTAATCTGGACTAAACTCAGTGACCGATGATTTTGACTGGACAAATATACTCATTTGACTTAGTTAAGATTTCTGTTGCTACAACAAAATCTGAAGTCCAGAATTAAATTGGCAGGAAAACATTTACTTCACCTTACAGCTTGTAAGTCATCATCCATGGAAGCCAAGGTCGGGACTCAAGGCAGGAACCAAGAAGCAGAAACTGATGCAGAGGCCAGGAAACAATGCTGCTCGCTGGCTTAGCCCCCCAGTTTTCTCAGTCTACTTTCTTATATCATCTAGGCCCACGTGAAAAAGCACCATCTCCAGAGAGGTGGACCCATCTACATCAATCATTTATCAAGAAAATTCACTGCAGATTTGTCTTCAGGAAGATGTTATGGGGACATTTTCTCAACTGGGAAAATGACTTGAGTTTGTGTTCAGTTGACTTAATGTCAAGTCTGCAGTGTATTTGGAGCTTGGGCTTGGCTTTCTCTGGTGTAGGTTGACGGGTTCCCTTGACTGAGGAAGCTCTGTTTCCATGTCTTCCATTATCATCTTAGAACTGGCCAAACTAGCAAGTACATCTCAAAGGAATGATAGAGGACATGGCATAAGTAGGCTGTGGAGGCATACATTTTGCATAACTTTTCTTGGTTCATTTCCACAAATACCTAGCTAGCCCCCCTAAAAGAATCCTCATGCAAAGCAGAAATGTTGTGTGCTGCAACCTATTTCTCTTAGGATTTATATATTGCAGATATAGGAAGTGTGACAATTTGCAAACAATAATACTATACCCCACAAGTTGTCCAACACTATCATTTTATTCCCAAGTCTTTACCCTTAAATATTGCATTAACACCATCAGCTAGTGAATGGTACTACTACTTCTAAAGTGAGTGTGTTGATATTTGGTATTAGCTTATCCCCCTATCTGCCTGTTGGGTTGACTAATTTCCTTTCTCTTATCTCTAAGCTCACAGACCATTCTTCTATTATGTATAGCTACTGAGTTTCTACTTTTTTAGAAGTAAAGTTTTCATCAATTTATTTGTAAGTTTTGGCTCTCCACTGAAATGTCCTTAATTACTCATGAAACTTAATTGAGAAAACTTTTTCTTTAAGCATTCTTTTTCACTATTTCTAATAGATATAGATACAGATATGTTAGCCATATTCCAGCCCCTCTTTTCATTTTTAAAAATATATTGAAGGTTAGGTAGATGTTTATTGATGAATCATTTGCTGCATAGGTGTGAGGCCCAGAATTCAGATCCTCAGAACCCAGGTGAGTGTTGTGTGGCTTTGTGGTACACATATATGTGGATTCCCCTGGGTTCTCTTCCCACCTTATATATTGAGGCATGGTCTCTCAATTGAAACCAGAGTGTGCATATTCAACTAGATCAACTATCCAACTTGCTGCAGAGACCTCCTTTCTTCCATGTGCCACCAACCTTATCCAGTTTTTACATGAGTTCTGAGGAACACATATGCACACACACACACGAAAGAAAAAAAAAACAAATTCATAATATGTTCTTTGTCTTCCAGATAAAACATTCTTCTGTGCTTAATGCTTCTTTCCTTTGGCTGTATTTTTTCCATATGAATCACAGGTTATTGTTTCTATATGACTCCATTCCACTCTTTTAGTTCTCTATTTTAACCATTCAGTGCACTAGGTTTCTAGCTAATGACAAAGATGCCCCCTCCCCCAATTATAGTTGTCTTTCCCAAGAATCTATATCTATGAATGGGATCCTAGCCAAGACTCCTAACAATGGGGAATATGGAGCCCGAACTTGCCATCTCCTGAACACCAACCAAGTCACGAATCCTTCGACCTACAATTTGTTCTAGAAGATGTGCTGAAATAATGGTAGCACAGAAATTCTGGGAGTGGCCAAACAATGATTAATCCAAATTGAGACCCATGCCCTAAGAGAGTGCCCTCCTGACACTGCCTGGAGAGCCAGAACCCAGAGCTGGATAGCCCAGAGACTTAGGATGGAACCAAACACAACTGGCAAAAAAAAAATTAATGAAGTAATCCCTACTGATATTCTGCTTTACTCATAGATTAGTGCCTAACCCTATTATCATCACAGAGGGTTCCCCAGCAGCTGATGGAAAGAGTTGCAGAGACCCACAGGCAAACATTAGGCATAACTTGAAAATTCCTAAGGTAGAAGAAGAGGAAGAACTGTAGGAGCCAGAGAGGTCAAGGACATCACAAGAAAATCCATAGAATCAACTAACTTAGGCTCAAAGGGCTCACAGAGACTGAACTGTCAACCTGGGAACCTGCATAACACTGACCTAGGCCCTCTGAACATATGTCATAGTTGTGCAGCTTGGTCTTTTTTTTTTTCACTCCTAACAGTGTGGAAGCAGATGCTGTCTGTGACTCCACTGCATGTTTTAGAGATGCTTTCCTCCTACTGGATGGCTTCAGAGGTGCCTAGCCTAATTGCAACTTGATATGCCATGGATGGTTGATATTGAGCAGAGGGCTGCCCTTTTCTGAAAAGAAATGGAGGAGAGGAAGGTGTGTGGGAGAGGTCGGGGAAGGAACCACGAGAAGAGGGAGGGGAAACTACAATCAGGATGTAATAAATTAAAATATGGATAAATAGATAAATGAATGAAAGGATGAGTACAGTTCAGATACTATTGTATGTCTACTTCTTATTTTTATTTTTAATTATTATTACTATTTTCTTATATGATTCTGGTTACCTAGTATGAAACCTAATGGAAATCTTTGTCTCTCCATTTTATAAGACAACCGGAGACTCCATACTGTTTACAGCTCCAAGCTGCTGTTGATCTAGCCAAGTCCCCTTAGGACTCTCCTTTATAGTTATCATTCATCAAATCATTGGTATAGATTTGTACAGGGCATCGAGTTGGGTGCTTCTTTCTACTCATTCACATTCACCGTGATTTAGGGAATTCTTAAACTAATTTCCAACCTTTTAGACAGTTTCCATCACTGTCCTATGTGCTATAAGCAGCAAGGCTTCCAAATCTCACAATATTTGGGGAAAGCAAACATGTAAAAAATCAGCACTCACGAATTGTTCTCAGTGCAGCTTTGTCTCTACAGGACAATTTCTGTCCTTTGTTTATTCTTTCTTGAGTTCTTTCTTATTTACCAAAAGTATTCACAATCACTCATGGATTTCCACATAGCCATTTTTGTTGTTGTTGTCATTAAACATTCTCCCAAATCTCTGTTCTGTTGATTGTCCCTGAGTTTAGGCTGATTTTTCCCATGTCATTGTGAGGAATCCTTTCCAGAACAAACCTGCACTCACCAGCATTTTCTATTCTTACTCTCATTTGTGAATTTGTATCGGAAATTCAGTGGTGACTATATGTTGTTATACAGTGGATCAGGATTTCACAAGTCAGGGGGTGAAATGTGTGGAGGAGAGGAAGGAGGGGCTGAAAGGAGGCGGAATGTTACAAGGAATGCAGGGAACAGGTTAGTCAGTAAGCAGCAGCTGAAGATTTAGGGCAGTGCAACCTTATAATGTGAGAAGAAAACTTAGTATATTGAAATATTTGTAGAGAAACAATACAAAAAATTTACAGAAGATTTTTTAAGCCTTTTTCAAATGGTAGGAATAAACTTGCCAAGTAACGGCATGGTTCCACCTCCTTTGCCTTCTCCAAGCTTCTCAAGGCCAGCACACTGGCCACCTCACACAACAAGGCACAGGGAGAAACAGTGTGTCTAAACCAACTCTACTTGTTTTTGCCATAAACCCCCAGATGAGGTGACAGACCGTGGGCTGGAGTACCTTTCTGCATATAGAGCCTGGGGCTTAAAGAGACCTCATTGGACAACCAATACCAACCACCTGGAAGAGAATAGCAACACTGAATTGTACATGAGGGAGGTTGCCCAGACCCTGAATTGGGGGAGAAAGGATGAGACTCAACATCTCTATGCTGCCTCTTCTGACTTCAAAGCAAGAATATTTTATTATTTGCAATTCTTTCTCTGTTGTTTTCTAATTCCAACATATCTATGCTACTCAGCAGTTAGCTGTCTTCAACTACCAGGTTGTATGAATCCTTAAAATGGTATAGTCTGATATTTTAAATTCATATTTGAGAAAAGAGAACAATTCAACTTCCATAGAAAATTTATATGTAAATAACAGAAGGAAAATTAATTCACAAGAATTCAGTAAAACCACTTTTTATATATAACATATGAACATATCTTGGTGTATATTATTCAGGCAGTAGGGGTCTTCTTATAAAACCCATGGAGGATTGTTTTTTCAATGCCTAGCACAGGGTACATACTAGAATAAATGTCATGCTGAACTTGGCCTCATGTGAGTATTCTTTTTGTGTTCTTTAGATTAAGTTTCTGCTCAGAATGTGGGGCTGGAAAGATGGCTCAATGGTTGAAAACTCATACCTTTCTAGAAAAGGGCCATAGTTCAGTTCCCAACACCCATGGAAGGTGGCTCCTTGGCCATTCAATATTCCTCTGTTGAGAATTCTCTGTTTAGCTCTATACCTCATTACTTAATTGTTTTTTTTTTTTTGTTTGTTAGTGTTTAATTTGTTTAGTTATATATATATATATATATATATATAACTATATATATAGATATAGATATATCTCTATAACTATATATATATATTGGATATTTGCCCTTTTCGGATGTAGGATTAGTGAATATCTTTTCCCAATCTGTAAACTGCTGTTTTATTCTATGAACAGTGTCCTTTGCCTTACAAAAACTTTTCAGTTTCAAGAGTTCCCACTTATTAATTATTGATATTAGGGGGCCTGAGCTGCCAGTGTTCTGTTCAGGAAGTTGTCTCCTGTGCCAATGAATTCAAAGTTCTTCCCCACTTTCTCTTCTAGTAGATTTAGTGTATCTGGTTTTATGTTGAGGTCCTTGATCCACCTGGACTTGAGTTTTGTGCATGGTAATAAATATGGATTCATTTTCATTTTTCTACGTGTAGACAACCATTAACACCAACACCATTGTTGAAGATGCTGTCTTTTTTTCCATTGTATAGTTTTGGCTCCTTTTCAAAAGTCAAGTGTCTTTAATATAATAAATAAATATATAATATATAAATATATAATATATAATATATATTTAATTTAAGTAATTTATTCAGATTACATCTCAATTATTATTCTCTCACTTGCATCATCCTGTTGTCCCCTTCTTCACTCTTTCACCCAATTCCCCTCCCCTAGTTTTGTGACAGAAGAGGACATCCTCCCCCACCTTATAATCACAGCCTATCAGGTGTCATCCTGGTAGCCTGCTTCCCCTTCCTCTGAGTGCCACCAACCAAGGTAAAGGGATAAAGTAGGAGCCACCAGAGTTCATGTCAGAGTCAGTCCCCACTCTCCACATAACTGTCAAGAATGTGCTGTCCATTGGCTAGATTTGAATAGGGATTTTGTTTTACTGCATGCATTGTCCTTGGTTGGTACAGTAGTTTGAGCAGACCCCCCTGGGTCCAGATCTGCCAGCCTTGATGGTCTTCTTTTATGTTTCTAGGATGCTCTGAATCCTTCAGTTTCCCTACTCTTCCATACTTCTCTCTCCTGGAGTCCCAATAGGAAGTCCCAGCATCTATCTGAATCTCCTGCTAAGTGAAGACTTTCAAGGGACATTCCTGTTGGGTTAGTGCCCAATTATAAGTGGGTATATACCATGTGTATCTTTATGAGTATGGGTTAACTCACTGAGGATGATTATTTATAGCTCCATCCATTTGCCTGCAAATTTCAGGATTTCCTCCTTTTTAATAGCTGAGTAGTATTCCATAATGTAAATGTACCACACTTTCTTTATCCATTCTTCAACTGAGGGACATCTAGGTCGTTTCCAGATTCGGGATACTATGAATAAGGCTGCTATGAATCATGGTTGAACATATGTTCTTGCTGTGTGGTGGGACATCTTTTGGGTATATTCCAAGGAGTGAAATAGCTGCTGTGTCTTGAGGTAGCTCTATTCCCAGTTTTCTGAGAAAGCACCAGATTGATTTCCAAAGTGGTTGTACAAGTTTTCACTCCCACCAGCAATGAATGAGTTTTCCCATTTCTCAACAGCCTTACCAATATGTGCTGTCACTGGAGTTTTTGATCTTAGCCATTCTGATGGGTGTAAGAAGGAATCTCAGAGTCCTTTTGATTTGCATTACTCTGATGACTAAGGATGTTGAGCA
The DNA here is from genome assembly GCF_903995435.1 of Acomys russatus. Taxonomy (NCBI): domain Eukaryota; kingdom Metazoa; phylum Chordata; class Mammalia; order Rodentia; family Muridae; genus Acomys; species Acomys russatus. Next base: position 32,230,413 of record NC_067158.1, read on the forward strand.
TTTCTTTAAGTGTTTCTTGGCCATTTGATATTCTTCTGTTCAGAATTCTGTTTAATTGTGAGCTCCATTAATTGGGTTATTTGGTTTCGTGGTGCTTAATTTCTTGAGCTCTTTATATATTTTGGATATTAGTCCTTTGTCAGATGTAGGGTTGGTGAAGATATTTTCTCAGTCTATAGGCTGTTGCTTTGTTCTGTTGACAGTGTCTTCTGCCTTACAGAAACTTCTCAGCCTCAGGAGGTCCCATTTGTTAATTGTTGACCTTAGAGCCTGACCTGTTTAAGCTCTGTTCAGGAAGTTGTCTTCTGTGACAATGAATTCAAGGCTTTTCCCCACCTTTTCTTCTAACCAATTTCGTGTCTCTGGTTTTATGTTGAGGTCTTTAAATCAACTTGGATCTCAGTTTTGTGCATGGTGACAAATATGGATATATTTGCATTTTTCTACATGTAGTCATCCAGTTAGAACACCACCATTTGTTGAAGATGTTATCCTTTTTCCATTGAATAGATTTTGTTTCTTTGTCAAAAATCAAGTGTCCATGTGTGTCTGGATTTATGTCTGGGTCTTCAATTTGATTCCATTGATCAACCAGCCTATTGCTATGCCAGTACCATGTGGTTTTAATTACTGTTGCTCTATAGTACAGCTTGAGATCAGGTATGGAGATTCCTCTTGAGGATATTTTATTGTACAGGATTGTTTTAGCTATTCTGGAATTTTTGTTTTTCTATATAAAGTTGAGAATTGATCTTTCAATGTTTTTTAAAATTGCAGGTATTTTGATAGGGATTTCATGGAATCTGTAAATTGATTTTGGTAAGATGGCCATTTTTACTATGTTAATTCTCCCAATCCATGAATAAAGAAGATCTTTCCATTTTCTGATGTCATCTTCAATCTCCTTCTTCAGAATTTTGAAGTTTTTTTCAAACAAACATTTCAATTGCTTGGTTATAGTTACTCCTAGGTACTTTATATTACTTGTGGCTGTCACAAAGGGTGTAGTTTCCCTAATTTATTTTTCGGCACAATTGTCCTTTGTGTATAGGAAGGCTACTGACTTTTTTGAGTTAATTTTTTATCCAGTCATTTTGATAAAGGTGGTTGTCAGCTGTTGGAGTTCTCTGGTGGAATTTTTGAAAGTCACTTATGTATACTATCATATCATCTCTGAATAGGGATAATCTTGACTTCCTCCTTTTCCATTTGGATCCCCTTGATTTCCATTTGTTGTCTTATTGCTCTAGCTAGAACTTCAATAACTATATTGAAGAGATATGGGGAAAGTGGGCAGCATTGTCTGGTCCCTGATTTTAGAGGAATTTCCTTGAATTTCTTTCCATTTAATTTGATGTTGGCTATTGGCTTGTTGTATAAAGCCTTTATTATATTATATTTAGGTATGTGCCTTGTATCCCTGATCTCTCCAAAAGTTTAAATGAGAATGGGTGTTGGATTTTGTTGAATGCTGTTTCGGCATCTAAGGATATGATGACATGTTTTTTCTCTTTCAGTTTGTTTATATAATGGACTACATTGATGGATTTCCATATATTGAACCATTCCTGTATGCTTGGAATGAAGCCTACTTGTTCATGGTGAATGATATCTTTGTTGTGTTCTTGGATTTGGTTTGTGAGTATTTTATTGAATATTTTTACATCAATGTTCATAAGAGAAATTAGTTTGAAATTCTCTTTCTTTGTTGCGTCTTTGTGAGGTTTGGGTATCAAAGTGACTGTAGCCTCATAGAATGAATTTGGTAATGTTCTATCCATTTTTATTTTGTGGAGTAGCTTGAAGAATATTGGTATTAGTTCTTCTTTGAAGGTCTGGTAGAATTCTGCACTGAAGCCATCTGGCCCTGGGATTTTTTTCAGGAGGGGGAATGGGGAGACTTTTAATGACTGCTTCTATTTCTGTAGGAGGAATAGGACCAGTTAATTTGTTTATCTGATCTTGATTCAGTTATGACAAGTGGAATTGATCAAGAAAGTTGTCCATTTCCCTCTAAATTTTCAAATTTTGTGGCATATAAGCCTTTGAAGTAGGATCTTATGATTCTTTGTATTTCTTCAGTGTCTGTTTTTATATCTCATTTTTCATTTCTGATTTTATTGATTTGGATAGTGTCTCTCTGCCTTTTAGTTAGTTTGGCTACTGGAAAACTTCAGTTGTGTTTGAGTTCCCAGGGGTGAATTCTTTGGGATACCTGGGTTCTGGGGATGCCATATTGTTTTGATTATTGTAGTTTGTGATTTTGCACTGGCCTTAAGTCTTCTTGCTGTCTCTGACATTAGGAGGTAGTTTCTGGTGTCCTTCACTGGTCATTGAGAGCAGTTCATTGGTGAGTGTCTATAGGCCAAGAACCCTTACCTGTGGGGACCAGGGAACCCTTACTTAGATCAGGCAGGTGACCTGATTTTAGCTCCAATGATCTTGGCTCCACACCCTAGGCTCCCCACTGGGTCAGCAGAGGCTGGTGCTGGTGCTCTGCAGCCCAAGAATCAGTTCAAAGTAGTGTAGGTATACCTGGTTATCCTGCCTTTGGCTGCCCTTAGGGAACTGGAGCATTGAGGGCCAAGGCTCAGTCCACCCTAGAGTGCCAAAACCCCACTTTTTTTTTTAGCAGTTGGCTAGGGTTCTGCCTGATCTGTTCAGGCTGGTTCAGTCCCTCCTGAAAGCAATGGAGCTCCTGCTGGTTTGTGGGGGCTGGCTAGGTTTCTATCCTATCCATTCAGTCCGTACAGCCCACAGATAAGTCAGAGAGGGAGAGTGAAAGAATGCAGGTACAGCATGGCACGATAGGCTGCTATGGGCTTTGGATCCCATGTCTGCATAGTCATCGGCCCTTGGGGCTTTCTGTCAACTGGCAGGGAGATCTGAGGTCAGATCCACCTGCTTTCCTGATGTCCCCCCAGGACAGCAGATCTAGACTCTAGTGCTTCACTGCCCATAGTTCAGTCCCAGACACAGAGTCCGTGTTATAGAGCACAACTGCAGTTTGCAGGTGGGTATGGGTCCAGACTCTGGGGACTGAGCACCTGTCCTCCGTGGGCCAGTTGGATGGCCTGAGGCCAAACCCTCCTGTGCTCTGCACTGTGTGGACCCCTCTCACCTAGGGCTCTCCAGGTCTTGCCATCTATAGCTCTCAGCTGTGCCCCTAGTCTCTGTCCTCCAGATCACAGACTATGCCTTCTCAGTGCCACCATCTTGGGTCTGTGTGGGTTTATTTCCAGATCTATAATTCAATTCCATTGATCCACCAGTCAATTTCTATGCAGATTATGATGCAGTTTTTATTACTATTGCTCTGTAGTATAGCTTGAAGTCAGAGATAGAAATACCTTCAGAAGTTCTTTCATTGTGTATAGGATTGTTTTAGCTATTCTGGGTTTTTTTACTTTTCCATATGTAGTTTAAAATTCTTCTTTCAAGGTCTATAAAGAATTGTGTTAATATTTTGATGGAGATTGCATTGAGTCTGCAGACTGATTGTGCTAAGGTGGTCATTTTTACTCTGTTAATCCTACCAATACATGAACAAGGGAGATCCTTCCATCTTCTGATATATTCTTTAATTTCTTTCTTCAGAGACTTGAAGTTCTTGTCATATAGGTCTATGGCTTGCTTGGTTAGAGTTACATCAAGATACTTTATATTATTTGTGGCTATTGTAAAGTGTATGGTTTACTAAATTCTTTCTCAGCCCATTTGTCACTTGTATACAGGAGAGCTATTTATTTATTTATTTAAATTAATCTTATATCCAGCCACTTTGCTAATGTGGATCAGGAGCCATAAAAACTGATGAAGACTTGCCTCAACTAGACAAAACTCCTAATAGAGGAAGGGGAACACCAACCCACCACAAAACCTTCGACTCAAAGTTTAGCCTGCCTACAAGATGTGCATGGACAAACATAGAACAGATAGATCAGAGACTGAGGGAATGTCCATCCAATGCCAGACCCAACCTAAGACTCACCCCATGGGAGAGAGCAAACCCTTGACACTATTAATGATATTCTGCTATGCTTGCAAACAGGAGCCTAGCAGAGTTGTTCCCTGAAAGGTTTCACTTATCAGCACTTCAAAACAGATACTGAGACCCACAGACAAAATCTGGGTGATACAGAGGCAGTCCTGTGCAAGCCCAGTTGACACATCCTCAACACAACTCCTATACTAAGGCTCAGGAAATATTTTGAAAGATGGAGTGGAAAGATTGTAAGATCCAGAGAACCAGTCTTTCTGATTTGAGATACTATATTGTATATGTGACTGGGAAGATACACCCACAAAATCTCAAAAATATTGTCACCGAAGCAAGATGTGCACAATGCCAACATGAGTGAGAATTCTTACAAATCCCTGCCATTAGATGAAGGGCAAAAATCAATTAATGGCTGCTGAGAGTGGGAGAATCAGTCTTCTCCAAGGATGAGCCTCCTAACAGTTTGTTTCATCATCAATGGTCAGCCCCAAACAAAAACATTAGACGGACTCAGCAGACTGTGTGTGTGTGTGTGTGTGTGTGTGTGTGTGTGTGTGTGTGTGTGTGTATATATATATATATGCACACATATATACATATATATAATATTATATATAATATATATACATAGAATATAAATCATACAAGTATAATACATTATGTATTATATTATTATATATAATATATTATATATGTATACATATACAACAATAATTTTAAAAGGAAGGGTCATAAATTGAGAAGTTGAGGGAAGAGGTGGGGTAAAATTATGTTAATGCATGATTCACATAAGAAATTCTTTTAAAAAATCATCTTAAAAGCAAGAAAAGTAAAATATAGGTTCTAAATATGAAATGTTGTGGTGTAATATAGTGAAAATTATTTTACTGTAAGAGAAGAAGGAGGAGAAGAAGGAGAAGAAGAAGAAGAAGAAGAAGAAGAAGAAGAAGAAGAAGAAGAAGAAGAAATATCTGCTTTTTAATACATGCAGAGCTTTATAATTTGTTATAGGACTATGAATTGACCCCAACAGTTAGTACCTGTTTTCATTGTTCCAAAACTAAATCTTCCATTTCCCCCAATAATTTGTGTTCTTATCAATTAAGAGTAATATATATATATATGTAGATAGATAGATAGATAGATAGATAGATAGATAGATAGATAGATAAAACCAAGATTTTTGTTACACATATATCGTACTACTTGGATTTTTTTTTGTTTTCAGACAGAATTAATGAACAAAGATCAGATGCATGGGTGTTTACCTTTTGAAAAACTTGGCTTATTCAATACCTCATCTTCAAACTTACTTCTTAGAGTTGATATGGTTTATCTCTTTCAATAGTTCTCATGCCCTTCAATAAGTAGAAGCCTGGGTGCCTTGGCATTGTGTATCATTTTCTTTATCCACTACTCCCTCCCACAATATTTGACCACCTTATTTCTTTACTTCCTTCTTACTTAAATCCTGGCCACACCAGCTGAATTTTTTTATTCAGCCTTTAATTAGGGTTTTTTTTTTTCCTCATCACTTGACATATAAATATTTGGTGTAGTACACTGCTATCAGCTTTCTGGCACGTAGCCAAAGAAATAAACTGATCGGTCCATTCAGCTGGAACAGGGTCACAAGCACATTTGAACAGTGAACAGTGCATGGATTAATGGAGTAGAAAATAAAAACATTCACACATTGTCAAAATATCTGTTCAAAATGCACTATTTATTTCACTAATGAAACATTGCTAAACATTATATCATAAATGTTGTTCTAAATCCATCTCTTCTGACATAGTCTGCCAGCTATCTTACAGAACCATGTCACTTCCTGCCTCAGTGTTGGTTTACCCATCTCCCCATGCAGTTTTGGAGCTGTGGAAATGAGCACTGTCAGGCATTTCCATAGTTTCAAAGCATAGCCGAGGATCAGCACAATGACACTTGATGAACATTTGACAAATCACTGAAACGTAGAGTGAGTAAATGATGCCAATATTAATCAGAATGAGCACACACAATCACCGCGTGAATGTTCTGGAATATGATGGCCTGTGTACTTTGTCCCCTTTGGAGAGTATTTTGACTGAGTCCCTTTCATTCGGCTTCCCATGCACTCTTATAAGCCTCCGTGTAACAGCTGAACTCAGCTCTGTATTGGTAACTATAACTGAAGCTCATTGGATGGTGTTGACTCTTCAGATTCTCATAGGTAAGAACTTTGTCTCCCACACATGGAGATCAGATCTGTCCCCCAGTATAATGTGCAAGTTAGATGAAAAAAATCAAAACTTAAAAAAAAAAAAAACCCTTTATATGACTCCCTCTCCTAGACATTCTACAAGTGCTGCTTACTCATATGCCCCAATTATCCCCACTATTTTTAAATCTTTGTTTTCTCCTTCTCTTCTCCTTGTTCCTCCTTCTCCTTCTGATTGTGAAACAAGGATTCCCTCTATAGCCCAGTGTGCCTCAAATTTTCTACCTCAGCCTCAAATAGTACCACTAACGTATGCACCACCATAGCTGGGGTTAGTTGTTCTTGTTTTGTCTTCTTTCTTACATAAAAACCTCTCCAAAGCTGCATACAACTTCTTATGTCAAATTTAACATAAAACTTAACATTAAAAATTTATAGGTTGGGCATGGTGGCACATGCCTGTAATCACAGGACTCAGGGAGGCAGATGTAGGCAGATCTTTGTGAGTTTGACCTACAAAGTAAGTCCAGGGCAAGCAAGGCTACCCAAAGAAACCTTGCCTCAAAAGAACAAAAAAAAATTATAATTTAAGAATGGGATCCTTTGGAAGACAGGGAAGAGAAAAACACCATAGAAATAAATGTCTTTAAAACAGGAAGACATGAGGAAGTGATTAGACAACATATTATCTTATCTAGAACAGGGACAAATTCTAACTGAAAGATTCCAGAAATGGCTTCAACTCTTCCACTTGACCCACAGCCTCTCAGGAGGCTTCCCATGACCTTGTCTGGTCCTATCTTATAACTCAGCTTCTAGCAAAATGTGGCTTTTCCATACATAAATGTGGCTGGTTTGAACTACATGGTTGTGAGCATCAAAATGCATACCATCGGATTGTAAATTCTTAGTTGCATTGAAAAGAATCAAATACCTCATTAGCTTGTAAATACGCTGTATTTAAATGATAATATTTCAGATACACAGCTTCTCATGTGATACATGATCAGTGTATGCTTTGTTACTCTGTTCTCTTTCACATACAAAAATAACTTGAAAGGGTTGCATCATGTCAATTCTACTTTCCCTTCTCTGCACAGATGTCAATGCCCTCAGAGGCTAACATCTCACAGACCTCTGACACAGTATTTTACAGTCATAGTTCCCCTTACATTAGGCTGGATCTTAGAGCAGTGTTTGATGTTCGTGATGGTGCCACATAGTTTGAAACACTCATCCTCAGCCGTGTCATGTGATCTCTGTTGTCTTCTTTCAGCCCTGGAATAATTCTTTGTTACTTTTCCCATTTTGTGACTCTAGGCTCCATCTTACTTACAGTACCACTCAACATTTACTCCTTCATTCACACAGTTTGTAACTGTAAACACCCATTCATATTGAATCCAAGATATTTCTTCCAACACTATGTTTTTCCTGACCCTAATTGCAACTATTGCTTAACTTAATGTAATTATTTTATCTATATACAGCTATTTGATACTGTCACTTGATTTCCTGATACGCACCTTAAACTCAGTCTTTGATTTTGTTATAGGTTTCTCAGTCTTAGGGAACAGCACTCCCATATAGCCTCCCGTATACCGCTAACACCCAGAATCTACTTTCTCTTCTACCAGTGTATCTGCTTGGCTGTTCTCCAAAAACACATTACAAATAACTACTCTTCCTGGCATCTTCCTTGGTTTTGTTAATACTCAGTAAAACTCCTGACTCAAAGAAACTGAGTGGCAAGACAGTGAAAATTCTTGGCCTCACTATGGTAAAGCCAGGGAAGCCATGTGATTTGGGGTATGTGTGAGTACACTTAGGTTTTTATAACAAAAATATCTTATGCTAGATAGTTTATAGGCAATAGACATTTCTTGTTTTGACCTCTTTGTTAAGAATACCAATCCCATTATTAAAGATACAGCTTCACGCCATACTGTAAGGGGTGGATTTCAACATCTGGTTTGAGGAGGGTGGTGTCATCCAGACAATTCTTCATAGCAGAGAAAAATCCCATGTCTTATATCTCTTTTCTGGTTTTAAGATTAGAAGGTTTGAACCCAAGATACTAACTTGCCAGTTACTGGTTCTGTGACCACATAGCCCCTGTAAATGATGATTTACCCACCTATTAAAATGGTGGCATAAAAGTCTCTAACACGTTGGGTTTTATAGGAAACAACTAAGGCCAAGAACAGGAAAAACAAACTGTAAATTACAAAGTAGTCTTTAAGTAGATGGTGGGGTGCTAGTCCACAGACTGGGGCTGTTGGCAGATAGATATAAGGAGTCAGTTATCAGCCCTCACATGATCAAGACAGCCCTGGCCCTAGAAATGTTGGCATATGCTCATTTTACTCTATGATGGAAAAAGAATAAATAAATCTTAAATGATTAATTTGGGCTTCCCTTGGTGCCTCCCGTTAACAGCTCAAAGCCCCCACCGCACAAAGATTCAGTGATGAACTGCTGTGGTAGAACCTTCAAGAGAGCGGCAAACCCTTTTCCAAGTACAACCAGCTGTGAAAACAAATTTAATTCCACCAACACAGCAAAGGAGCAAAGCTTTTTCATAGGTTAGAGATATAATGTTCACCCCATTCGGAGGAATCCAAACCAAATACCAATGACTTCTGCGGGAAGGCGCATTAAGTATAACAGACAGATTCTCTCTAGTTTACCAAAGGTGGAGGAAGAGACATTTGTCATGGTTTTACTAGAAAATGAGACCGTATCAAAGGGAGGAAAGGTGAAAGGTCGCCAGTTCTATTGGTGCAATTATTATCTTTACATAGCTGGAGTGGCAAAAGAAATGATCCCAAGCAGAGCAAAACAAAACAGACCTCACCAAAGCACTTCAAGATGAGCCCCAAGAAGCCATCATCCTAGACCCACTGGCTTCATCTTCATTTATCATTACAGGCCTGTTGACAAGAACTGATTGGGTTCTCCTGCTACCCTACCTGCAGCCGGCTTCATCCTGGAGCACTACATGATAGACTTTTGAGGATCCTTACCTTTTAGGAAGCCTGTCATCATAATAACAGTATTCCTCTTACTTAATAGTATCTACCCCATCTCCTGTACTATTTGCCTTGGCTGGTAACTGTAACTACAATGTGATCACTGCCACTTTGCAAATGAAGCAATAAAGATTTTTATGCATTGGCCTTGTATTGTTGATATCAGGGAAATGTCAGTTGCCTGTACTAATAAATGTGATATGAGAATTGTAAATGAATCAGCTGCTTGTATCGGTACTTTTCTTGATGCCTCAAAACTATGCACAAAAGACACTTGAAAGACTGAACACATTTGTTCTTTAGAACATTGTTGTGTTTATGATGCAGAGCAAGTGAACTCCAAAAAGCTTGTGATTGCTTCAAGTTTGGATTGCTCAGTGTTGCCTTCATGTCACTTCACAGATATGGCTGCTCCCTCAATAGGTGTCAGTCATGCCCTCTGAGATGAAGCAGTGTCTGAAGTTTTGTCTTTCCCCTCCTCCTTCATGCTTAGTATTCTATTGCTGTCCTGTAGCATCCCCATAAGGACATACACCCTATCTTACCTTGGCATTGAGCATGTGCCTTGGCTGATCTTCCTAGTTGTTCTTTTACAATCCCTCAGAAACAGAGTAGTTTTGCACTTTAGATAAGGAACCAAGATTTAGCCCCCTGTGCTTTGCTTAAGTCAGGAGCTACTTCAAGTTTCCAATTTGTATGACACCTTCCCTACATGCAATTATTTTTCATCGTATACATGAATGAAAATTTAAAAATAAAACAAGCAGTAATGTTTTGAAATGAATTGAATCTTAAAACATAAATTTATACTAAGATATATTTAGTATTTTTAATACAACTGGTGGTGTGGTCAACTTTCACATATACTATCACATGTCATCTTTTAAATGGTCTTCCAGAGAACAAGGGAGAAGGAGTGCTAGAGAAAGTAATAGCAGGATATAAGCTATATAAAAGGAGGAGGAGAAAATCTGAGGTAAGCATCAACTAGGGAGAGTAGAAGGAGGTCGCCATACAATAAGAGGGAGGGACAAGGGAAAAACAACACTAAAGATATTTGAAATAACAATAATGAATCATATTAATTTTATTTACCCAAAATTATACTAAAGATGTAAATATATTAGTGTACAAATGTATGTGTATATAAATACATGTATAAACACATGTGTGTGTGTGTGTGTGTGTGTGTGTGTGTGTGTGTGTGTGTGTGTAGGTTAAATGAAGTCTTTTTTTAGAATTCTCACTCATGAATTCACTTTATTTATCTATTTTAATACATTTTATTAATTTATTCATATTACATCTCAATTGTTATCCCGTCCCTTATATCCTCCCATTCCTCCCTCATTCCCATTTTCCCCTTACTCCCCTCCCCTATAACTGTGACTGAGGGGGACCTCCTCCCCCTGTATATGCTCATAGGGTATCAAGTCCCTTATTGGTAGCTTGCTATCCTTCCTCTGAGTGCCACTAGGCCTCCCCATCCAGAGGACGTGGTCAAATATGGGGCACCAGAGTTCTTGTAAAAGTCCACACTTGAATTGACAATGCTTTCCTCAAGAGCATAGAAAATCTAAGAAAAAAACCAGAAGTAGGCATGAGAAATCACTCTCTGGATTGTTAATCAAGAGTGTCCACCATTGAGATGTCATATGAATAAATTAATATTTTTTTAAAAAAAGAAAAAAAAGAGTGTTCAAGAGACTCCCAAATCAACACAGGTAAATGTTGTTGCCCTTGGTTGCTTCCCACAAGCTAAAGATAAATCCCTGTTGCTGATAATGCCATGCACTCTGGATACAGGATGTGGAGAATTCAAGCTGAATCTTACCTGAAAGACTCCTGTCTGAGGACTAGCTTTCATAGTAGCCGAAATCACTATGCAAGGTGTCAAAGGGGAGAAATCAATCAAGAATCCCACCTAGCTGTGATGCCTATGAACCTCGTCAATGACCAGCATGGCAAAAAAATCTGAAAGATGCAAAAGTGGCACTCATGCCTTAGCAGTAACTAACAGTTGTCTCATTGACCTGAAGGCCTTTTACAGGGAGAAAATCATCCCTGCTACTGCAAACCTACCCAACTACCCAGAGCTAATGATGTCATGGACCTTAGAAGAGAACCCACTACCATCACTTTACTAATCCACCACAATCACACACTGAATTCTAAATACTTTTCCTTATACTCATAAATAAGTGTAGCTCTCACTCCTTCTCTGCACCAACGGGGACTGCTACAGAAATCCACAAGTGGTCAAAACATAGAAAACAATTTATTGTGAGGTCATTAGACACAGCACCACTCTTGCACCTAACACTTATCTCATGGAACATCAAATAAAAGAGCGAAGAAAGTTTATAAAAGGCAGATGTCTAAGAAGTCTGCTGTGAGCTTGAGTCTCCTAGAAATTTCAGAGTAGCTACGCCCATATTACCTTAACAATATGGCTGCCTAAAGAGGACCTGAACAACAGCAATACAAATAGAAATGCTATTGTGGAAGGGGAAAATCTCATGGGGTCTCACCCACATGAGGCAATGTTAAGAGAATTTATTTTTTCCAGGAATAAGCCTTTTAATTGACTATCTAATGCTGTGTGGTCATATACCTACAAGCAACACTAAATGGATAAAGCAGGTTCTGTATGTATGTGTGTGTGTGTGTGTGTGTGCGTGCACGCACTCATGTGCATGCATGCGTGTGTGTGTGTGTGTGAATTAAATAAAAGGAGGTCATTGGTCTAATGGAGCAAGGCATGGTACTTGTAAGGGGTTGGAGGGAGGAAAAGGGAAATAGCATTATTATATTTTAATTTTAAAAATAATATATAGATACCCTATGACCATATACAGGGGGAGGAAATCCCCCTCAGGAACAATCATAGGGGAGGGGAATAAGAGAAAAATGGGAGGGAGGGAAGAATGGGAGGATACAAGGGATGGGATAACCATTGAGATGTAACAAGAACAAATTAATAAAAAAATTTTAAAAGGAAAATATATATATATATAGTTTAAAGTAAGAGAAAAAGAATTGCACTGTGTTTTTTTTTTCCTCAAGAAATGCTTTGAGTCTAATGGAAGGGAAGGTTTGACACAAACAAAGGTACAGTAAAAGCCCAGGAGTGCGGAAGATCATGGTAGACTTAGGAGATACCTGGAGAATGGGAGAATGGGAAGCCTCTAAATTCCTGTTCCTATTTCCTAGGTCATAAATGGAATTTTCCAGCTTTATCTTTACAAGGTAGAAGGGGAAAGTGAGCACAGTTCTGCTAATAACTATGCTAATTTTTCATATGAGCTCTGTCTTTGTAACTTTGCAAAGCCCTGCTTGGTATCACACTAAGGGTTCTGACTTGAATGTAGCAAATTGGAGGAGGCAGACACTCAGACCATGTTTGTTAAGGCAAGCATAATAGTTTGCTGTTTGTCATAGCTATGCACAGTAAGTGATGACACAGAATTTGTATCTTCAGTCTGATGTCCAGAAGCCTAAGTTCTAGTGTTGGTTCATTTCCTGCCCTCTGAGGGAAGCACCTGTTGTGCACCACCTCCCCCTGTGGATTTCCTGTCTCTTTTGTTTTGGTTTGTGTGTTTGAAACAGGTTCTTGGTATGTTGCTGAGTTTCATACAGAACTCCTATGTTCAAGCACCCTTCCTGCTGATCCACAGCTCCATGCCTCTCTGGCAGATTGATACTCATGTTTAGGGTTATAGCTCTGCATTGGTTTCTGTTGCCCTTGTCTTTAACTTTGCAAGTGTCTCTGTGTCTAAGTTTCACTGTAAACATGATGGAACAGTCATGTGGGAGTGGGGGGATCACAGGAATGCCCTCAGTTAGTGAATTATGTCCTTTAAAGCCCTGTCCTCAAATACAGTTTCATCTGAGGTACCACATAATAATTCTTCAATATATAAATTGTGGGACAGTTATATAACTGCACCAAAACAAGAGTGTGAGTGTCTTTTAGAATTATGCATAACTTTTAGAATGAAGTCATACAGAAGGAAGTAATAGCCCAATCTCAGCAAGACACACACAAGGCCATGTTGATATACTTATTGGTTGAAAGGGCTTGCAGTCTTACACTCCTGAGACCATAGCAGGCTCCTGGTTTTCTTCCTCATATGTGCTTCTTTCAATACATTAACTCTAGCAAATCAAAATACACAGCACTAGTTACATTTAAATTCCAAGGTAGACTCTTTATGTTTCTTATTTTGCTATGATTATGCCCCACTCATGAGCTATAAGAGATGTACTTACCTATCTTTTTCTTATAAACATAAAATTTTTATTTTTGAAATTATAATGACATAATTAGAACATTTTTACTTCCCTTTCTAATCTATATACCCTCTTATGTACCCTGCTCCATGTTCTACTTTAAATTCATGGCTTATTTTTTATTAACTTGATTACATGCATTTGTGTATATATATGTATATACATAAATGAACATAAACATATAAATATACTCTTCTCAGTTCATATAATGTTACTGGTAGGTTTGTTTTCAGGACTGACCATTCCACACTGGAAAACCAATTGTTGTGTTCTTGTCTGGGAGACAACTACCTCTCCTGCTTTCAGCTTTCCTCAGTTGCCTATAATTTTTTATCTGGAGTTGAGGCCTTGTGGACTTTTTTCCAACTCACTTTGGCATGTCCATTGATATAGTCTTTGCTCAGCTCATAGAAGAGTGAAGATGGGCCTGGGAGAAGAGGAGGGACTGGGCAGAGATTAGGCTGTAAATTGATTAATAAATAATTGGAAAAATAAAGATTGGGTTGGAGAGCTATTCTATGGTGGGTATCACATACCTGCTTACTGTAAATGCAGAACTGTTCATTATCTGTAAAGCCTGCACCAGTACCTCACTGCTGTGCACCTTCTCTTCTGCTTTGATTTCTGACTTGTCCACTGAATGTACTTGATATCCATTAGATGCCCAACTCCTCCTCTGCAGGTGAATCTGTCTCAGCTTGTGTCAGCTGGAACCAGCTTTAACCTATCATCCCAAAATGCCAAAACGTGTTCATTTGTCAGACTGTCTGATTGCACCAAGGCTTTCTGAATGTGGCACATTGTGCAAAGACCCTCACACACTGCTTGCCAAAAGTTTCCCATGTCACAGTTTCATGAAAAGAAAAAAAAAAGACTTAGTGTATAATTGTCAATACTTTCCTTTTCTTTTTCTTTCAAGTTTTAACTGTCTTCATTACTGTCCACCTTTCAGTGGGGTTTTCTAGTTCTTTCCCTGAATCTTGCAATAGCCTATGGGGTGTCTAACTTGATCTTTTTTATGGGGCATAAAACTTGAATCAACACACAAAAATGAACCAAAAACATAGGACAACCCAAACCTTTTTTTTTCCTGAAATTAGATTAATAATGACATTATAGCCTTCATGGAACATTGCTGGATTTTCAAATAGTCCCTTATAGTGTATTCAAATGAAAAAAATTGATGATTTGTTTAGAAATGTACATGTAGGAAACTGTGTTCACTACAGCATGTAAAGGCTTGGCTAACTTTTAGGAGTCTAAAATCAATTCCTAAAAACTTCCCTCAAGGTCCTCAATTTAAATGTCTTGCCACCTGGTTCAGAGACAAGCCACATAGCTGAATACACATGTCCAGGCATCACTTGGGCAAGATCAAATGTTTCCTGCTGAAGCTGGAGGCCTCGAGGGCTCTCGGTGACCCCTAGAGCCGGTGTGAGAGTGGACCAGCAGCCAGATGGCTTCACGTTTCCACATTCCTTCAACTTGTTTTCTTATTGACGCAGATACCCAAGCGCATCCCAAACCCTCAAAGGAGTCTGGACTTAGGACAATCCTCTGATTGAGTCTGATAAAGAAAGAGAATATTTAAAATACCTGTCGCGGGTGGTTTCCAAGCTATCAGCAATATCAGGGAAAAAATGACTCAGTGTACAGCATGTTCCTTTTTCAACACTCAGTAGTTCCACCTGGGGACACAAGTGCCACACATACCTACTGCTGAGGATAGAGACAGGTCAAGGATCACAGACCTGTGACCACACAAACACATCATCCTGTTTCTTGACATATCCTTTCTACTGCAGCTGCCTCCTCAGAGGAAACTCATGAACCCCTGTTCTCTCTTTCAGTTGATCCAACACCATGTAAACAAGCAATTTGAATGGGAAAGAAAACATCCCATGCAACAGATTTCAGTGCAGCCGAAGTCATCTTCCTTGTGTAAGCAATTGGCTCACTCAGTATCAAAGTCTGATATTAGAGCAGGTAAGCCCTGCTCTACTTTTGGGTAAAGAAATGAAAAACAGTTATTATATTAACTCCAACAGTGAGGCAAACATTGAGCTTTATTCTTTTCCACATGTGACCAATTATATCCACATAGCAGCCTTGGGTTTTTTAACATTTTAAAAGTAAATAAAATTTGTCTGAAATAATTTAATAAAGGGTCTAATCCCATATCCTTCTGATTCACCCATTTACTAATTCAATGGATATTTATCTGTAATCAGCTATGAAAATAATGACTGCTGAAAATGAATATTACTTGATTTATTTTGTCTATTTTTTAACTAATGAATCTGTGAAACAGTGATATTAAAGAATTACATATTTTTACTACTCTTAGAAATGATGGATCCTTGGATTTTCTCTCAGGACACAACTAGACAAGAACCATATATTTTTAACATCTAAGAAAAGATCATGAAGATCTGATGCTAGTTAAAAGGTACAGTGGACCCCCACCCACCCATTTGAGAATAAGTTGTCTGAAACAAACAGACAAACAAAATCTTGAGGAGCTGGCAAGATGGCTCTGTGGGTGAAGGTACTTGACAAAAAAAAACTTGACAGCCTGAGTTCACTTCCTGGATCCAACATAGTTTAAGGAAAAAACTGACTCCCAGAAGTTGTCATCTGGTTTCCACTGCAGGCCGTAGAACAGGTATACACGTTCATACACAACAACAGCCACAATAATAGTAACAATGATAATAAGTGAATGTTTATTAAATTAAATAATTGAAATTACAACCAACCCTGGTACCATTAGGTAATGTCATTGACCACCACCACAACTGCCAGAATTGAAGACAAAAACCAAAGAGCTAATGAAGATATCATTAACTTAATAAATATTCAATATGATAAGTGGAGCAATCAGAGTCTATAACACTGATGACAAACTACAATAATATGGCTTGCCTTCTGAACGCTTCACTCAAAAGTCTCAAGGTGAAAATACATCTGAGAAGTAATTCATGTTCTGGGCTTCAGGGTTGGTCTATGTGAATTTGTGTCTCAACTGTCCCAAATACTACACGTTGACCTAAGGAAACTCACTCATCTCTACAGGCTCCAGAGAATGGTAATAACTGTACTTATTTGGTACGATGATTGAATGGACTAATCTAAATTATATAAAAATAGTGGTCTATGTGTAAATAAACACTGGAATGAATAAAATGAAATGAAAATACAAAAGTCAACACTTAAGAAATTATTTCTTGTGTCTAACATACTATGGTTTGGATTTCAAATATTCTACATAGGCCAATAAACTTGGCCGATCACCCATCCTCTAACACTGCTGGAAGAGCAAGAACCCTTGGGAGATAGATATGTGCTGGGGAAAGAGTGTATCCTTGAGGGGATCATGAGAATCAGCCCTTTCTCCATTGCCTTCTGGTTACAGGCTGAGCTCTGTGCTCTCCATCTTGATATTCAGCCTCATAACCAGCCCACAACAAAACAGCTCCTGGCCTAGAGCGAAACATTTGTAGCCAAGTGTCAGAATAAGCCTTGTCTCCTGTGAAAGATGTTTATATCAGCCATTCCATCCAGCAAGCTCACCAACCAATACCATTATATTAATACAGTATTAATCAATCACCAAAAACTAAACACCAAAAACAAGATACTTTGGTATGTGCTTGTAATCACAGCACTGGCAATGCAGAGACAGGCAGATTCCTGTGGTCTGCTGGTCAGTAAGCCTAGCTTACTTGACAGGTTTCAGGCTAATGAGAGACCTTACACCAAATAAAAAGGGTACACGGCTTCTGAGGAATGACATCCAAAATTGTCCTCTAAATCTAGGCAAACTAGCAAACACATACAGTATTAATCAAATTAATTAAAACCTTCATAGTTGTATGTAAACAATGCCTGGTATCAGGATTATAGCATTATGGTGCTTGTATCTATATCCCCCATAAATAATACAAAGCTTACTTTGCCTAGAACATCAGGCAAATACTCAGATTTAACCTAAATACAAGAAAAAAAAAAAAAAAAGAAAGAAAGAAATATCTAGCTCTACAGAAAACAGCCATAATGTTTCAAATCACAATGAACTAAAATACAAAGGGATATTGAACTATTAGTGGGAAAGAATTATATCAAGAATTAGTGGCAAAGACTTGAATTAATAAACAACTTTGCACAAAACTTAGCTAAAGTAATATTACCTCTCGGATCAGGCCTTTGATTCCTTGGATATTTAACACAGCAGCTGGTCTTCTCCCTCACTCAAATGGAAGTTATTACCAGTTTGCCTTGGTATTACCATATAAGTGTAAGTAACCATTATTATCATAAATAATTTGAAATTTTCTCTTTTCCTGAATCAGTCATTACAACCAATTACCTCATTATATAAATTCCCATGAATTATAGCCATGAAAGATGTATATAAGAACGGCTTTAAAGAAACCAGTATGTCACCCCCATACACTCACAAAATAATCAGAAGTTCTGAGGCCATATGGTGAAAGGTCCCAGGTTCCCCACCTCCTTTCCCCAGTTGCTCTTTTGCTTCCATTTCTATCCCACATTCTGGAGTATTTATTTTCCTTAACATTTAGATGAGGCCCGGCCGCCCTTGAAGAGAATATGGAGACATTCAGCTCTGAAGAAGGACTCAGGAGAAAACCCTATTTCATGCCCACTGGCATTTGGAAGGCTGTCCAACTATCTGTTGGGAAGTTTCTCACAAAGTATAAACAGAGAGTTAGAGGGTGGCCATGCATTTGACTTCCCTGCTGACTTGGGTGTGTTGTTGAGGCTCTCAGCACCTCCAACTCACCATCTGCAAAACAGATCATCAGAATGTAACAGACCATTTATTCTGATGACCTTGTTTTACTGATGTAGAAATGGGGGTCCTGAAAGTAAAGTCATGTTCCCAAGGCCACAGAAATGAGTTAGAATTCCCAATCCGAGACCTCACACTCAGCCACATCTTTCCCTCTTTAAGTCAAGCATGAGCTTGTGACAAAAAAAAAAAAAAAAAAAAAAAAAAAAAAAAAAGAATCTGGGAACTGTGGGAACTGTGTACATCTCAGGTACTTTGCAGGACTTCAGCCAAATGCTGAACTTCATTTAGTGGAGTTTAAGAAGTCCGCTTACCACTTCAGTCAGACCTTAGCTATATCCTCAAGTCTTAATCTATATCATGCTTATTTTTCCTGCCTTTTTTTTTTCCTCAGGAAACAAAACAGGACAAATGCCAAGAAGGAGAACACAGGGCTGAAAAAAAGTCAGGGGCTCCCCAAAATTTTCCCTCATAAAAGCCTCCTGGTCTGTATCGCCAATATTTCAGAAGTTGCTGCCTTTTGAGTATTTTTAGTCAAATTATAGAAAATAGCATTAGTGTTGCTTTGCCAAAAAGAATGAACAGGAAGTCCTCAAACGCAATTTCATGCTTGACTGAGACTTCTAGTTCAAAGGACAGGTAGAATGCTCCACCATCCCCTGCAACACAAGTCACATGTGCACATTAGCTTAAACCTACTTTCCCCATACCCCCCCAAAGACAAGCATTAAAGAAGTGTTAATGTTTTTTATTTTTAGGCCAACATTCATCTTTATTGTCTATATGTTCCCAGTAGATTAAAGATTGAAACATATATCCACAGTTAATGTTCATTATTTATATATTATTAAATATTTCACAGATGTCATGAACTTTGCATACTGTTTCACAAGGATTATGGAATTTCATTCCTCAGAGAATGTACCACTGGAGGTCAAATCTTGTGTTAAGGGTTTTTAAAGACATAAAGACATAAGAGGTGAGAATAGAGCAGCAATCAGAAACTCAAAAGCAGATGTGCAAGCTATGATAACTGACTTTAACAGGCTCACACAAAAAGAAGGCAGCTGAGAAGCAACTTAATTGAATCCATGGATCCTCAAAGGTTAGGCAACTGGCCATGGCCTGTAATTCTTAGTGTTGGGAACAGAGGGGAAGCATTCTTCTCCTCACTCACACGAAGAAAGGTATGGGAGTGTTGGCCTGGAAAGGTAAAATGAAGGGTCTCTGGATAAATGGTACTACTGTTAGGCATGACTATGGATGCTGCAGTGAGCATGGAAGACTAGCAGAAGTCTACAACCTCCCTGCTGAGATGCTAGATCTTGCAGCCTTTGTCCCATATGGAGCTCTTGGAGCACTGGTAGCCAGGCATATCCGGCAGATTAGAAATAGTCATCTGAAGATCGGAAGCGAATGTGCAAATCCAAGAAATGCTAAAAGTAATGTTTTAGGGTTCCTTGTGGAAAGGCCCTGGGCTAGCCTTACAGAATAAACTTCATATTTTATAGTCTAATACACACTATTGTTCTCATAAAGCAGTAAAATGACTCCTGATAACATATTGCTATATCCGCTGTCCATTGCTCTACTTTTGTCAGGGAAACTTCATGTAGAACATGGCAGTTAACACAGAGACCTACAATTGGACATGGTGCATAGACTAACAGACTTTGAAGAGCACTCAGTCCTACATATGTATAGACAGCATGGGTTTCAAACCAGAGAGGTTCAAACGAGACAAAGTCCAAGTGTTAAGAAGGAGAAGTAGACACAAAGTTCCAAACTTAATCAAGAAGCTATGTGCAGTTGACACCAACTGGGAAGGAATAATTAGTTTTCCCCAATGGGATGACAGTCCAGGGCAGGCTCCTTCTCTAGGGGTAGCTGACCCACACAAAACAGACCCCACATTTTTTATAAGATTTTTGTTTTGTATTGTTTGGGGGTTTTTTTGTCCTTGTTTGTTTGTTTGTTTGTGTGTTTTGATCTTCACTTTTTATTTTTTATTTTTGAAAGAGAGAAAAGACATGCATTTGGATGAGTAAGGAGGTAGGGAGGATCTGAGAGAAGTTATGTCAGATGAAAGAATAGGATCAAAATATACTATACTATACTATACTATATTAATATACTATATGAAAACATAAGCATGAAATAGAACAACGGAAAATCCACAGGATACACCTGATCATTAAATAGCAATGTATTTATTTAGAACTTTATAACCACACAAATTCCCCAGATGGTGAAAAGGAACAAATAATGCCTGAAGCTACATGGAGAAAGAGGGCAAAACAAAGAGAAGAAAGAGAAAGCAGAGGAAAACAGGAAGAAGAAACAAACTTAAGAGACTGAGATTTTTGAACATGCTGTCATTAGTAATGGGATTTATGTAGGGTATGCAGAGTAGCAAAGCCAATGTTTAGAGAGAAAGAACACAGTAGGAGATACTGTGCTGACCTGAAGGCAGGCACAGTAAAAGATTATTCTAAGGTATTTGTGGGGATTTAAGTGACTTTTATGCCACTGGGGAAGAATTTAGATTTGAATTAATCATAAGTGTACTGAGAATAAGCCAGAAAAACAGGACAAACCATTGACTTTGTGGGTAAGATTTTCCAGGAAAGTAAACCTAAGAATAGCATTTGCATCAACTGAAACAAAATTGCTAACTATGTATAGGAAGATGATTGAGCTATACAAAAGGAGAAAGGTCCCATCTATATATAGAAGCCAACACAAGGCATCTGAAACAGAAACAGCTAGAGATGGACTGTGTTGTGCAGAACCATAAAGGCAAACACTAAGGCGTTACTGAAAACATCATAGTTATTCTTACTCTAAAGTAAAAGTGGAGCAAGTCTCTAGGTTTTCACACACCTGGGGCAACCACTAGATCCTTGGCAATTAAATGCATCTTGATATATATATATATATATATCCCACAAAACAAAACAAAATTAGGGTGTTGTTGGCTGGGGATCTTGCTCAGTTGGTAGGTCCCTGGCTAGTGTGCCCAAAGCCCTGAGTCTGAAGCCAGCATCTTATGAAACAGACATGCCATTCCATGCCTGTAATCTTACCCAATGCTGAACACAGAACACATAGTATGACATGGTGTGTTGGAGGGCATTCTGACTAAATGAAAGCCTATCTCAAAAATCAGACTTTTTATATCTACAAGTTGTGAGGCTTCTGCCAAGGTTTAATCTCCTTATTTTCCCTCTTTAACAATAGACAAACTGTGCCCATGCAGTCATTGAATTTGATAAGGAACCATTTTTGAATTCATTCTAGGACCTATTGCATTTAAATCACCAATATTAAAGTTAATGAGAGCTGTAGTGTACGTCCTAGAATTATCTTGCCCCAGAGGTATTTTTGCTCCCATACATTTAAACCATTTTAGTAGAATTACTCATGAAAAGCAAATTATTGTCCTCAAATCACCACTAGAGGGAAATGTTGGTCTTCCTACTGTTACGAGAGAGCTGGAAAGTACTATTGAGGAGGCTAAACCTTGCTGTCATTTCTAAGGAAATGGTCTTACCTTGATGTTGGCTAGATGCTATGAATTTTGCCACTAGCCAAAGATATTCTTGAAATTTTATCAGAGTGGTAGAGATACATGTTGTAGTTTCTTTTTGTTCCAAGTGGCTCAGAGGACTGTCTCCCTAGATATTAGACGACTGAATAAAACGTCTCCTAATTGCCTAAAATCCAAACTGGGCGTTGAGAAAGATATCAATATCTTATTCATATAGCTTAGGAAAATAAGGCAAAAGCTGCCACTGTCCACTTGGTCTATGTCAATACTGGGCACTGATCCAACAAAATGCCTAGTTCTTTCTGATCATCTCTCCCACGTTTTATTTAATTTTTAAAGATTTTTTAAAAATTAATTTATTCATATTACATCTTAATTGTTATCCTATTCCATTCGTCCCTTCCTCCCGCTTTCACCCTATTCCCCTCCCCTATGTCTGAGGGGGACCTCCTCCCCTTCTATATGATCATAGAGTATCAAGTCTCTTCTTGATAGCCGGTTATCCTTCCTCTGAGTGCCACCACACAGAGTTGCAGTCCATAAAACTTTCACTGTGTGCTTCTGAGCCCGCAACACTGCATCGCTGTCGGGGCTGACATGCTGTCTCACAGAACACCTGAACTCTATATTCATTATGGCTCTAGCCTAGGCCTCATCCTTCCCCATATGGAGCTGTGAGCTGCTTTAGCCCAGCAGTCCTCAAATGCTGGGAAATGGGTGGGTGGGGTTGGGGGGCTCCTGCTCGGAGATGCTAACCATGTGCAGAGAGGAGGGTAAGTTTGCATGCCAGTGCAGGGCATCTCCACCGAGAAGGTCCAGCAGATTCTCATTCTTCCTGCTGGAAGGTCCAGTTCTACAAGCTCCATGGATCCCATGGCCTGCACCTCTAATCATTCTTTCTCATATTTTATGTTTATATTGACTTAACTTCTTGTTATTCTGTGAACTTTAATGTCTGTAAAGATTCATCTAAAACAGACTAGGCAAAATTAGGACTCAGAGGAAGTTCTTCAATACCAGAAAGTGGAGCTCCATGGCCACAATTTTTTTTTTTTTTTTTTTTTTTTTTTTTTTGCCTAACTTACTCTGGCAGCCACTGATTTATTAATTGTCACTATAGTTTTGTCCTTTGAGACAGTTCTACAAACATAGTCGTGGAGTGTATAAACTTTGAAGGTTTTCTTGTTTCACTCAGCCTGTGTTGATACTCATCCAAGCTCTTGGATTGTCTTTAGTTCATTTTTTAATTACTGAAAAATATTCCATTGTATGGATGTACCACAGTTTGTTTATCTATTCACTCTCTGAAAGTTATTTGAACTGTATTGTTTCAGCCAATTATAAATAGACATGCTGTAAAACATCACTATGTAGGGGTGTGTGTGTGTGTGTGTGTGTGTGTGTGTGTGTGTGTGTGTGTGAGCACGTGCACACATGTGTATTCAGAAGTTTACATAACTCTAGAAAAAATACTGAAGCAAAGGCTTTCTGGGTCATCTTAGAACTGTCCAACTTTATGTCAAATTGCTATCATATGTTTCATAGTAGCTATATCTCCATAACCATGAGCAATACATACAGTTTTCAATTGTTCAGCATACCTAACACAGTTAAGTCTTATCCTATTATGGTGTTAGCTTAATTTTCCCTATTGCTTTAAAATATTGAGCATCTGTATTTTCCTTATACACAAAAGTGTTTTTCGTGTGTGTTTTTAAAGTTATTTTAAACAATTATGTACAGGTAGAAAACGTATAATGATCATATTACCCATTACTCTCTGTCATTCCTCTCCCACTCTTGCTGGCTTCTCTCTTTTTATCAAGTATTTCCTTTCCAACCCCATGACTTTTTGTATGAAAGTCTTGTGCAAGCAGCCACACCTGCTATCTGTTTATGGTTGTGTCAGCCATGCTGTATACAGACAACAGTGCTTCAACGCAGCCTTTCCTCTCCCTCCTCTGACTCTTACAGTCTTTCCACACTTTCTTCCATGATGTTCCATGGGCCTTGGAGGAGGAAATATACATGTACTGTCTAAAGTAGAGCACTCAAAATTCCTTTTCTCTCTACCTTTATCAGTTGTGAGACTTTCCAGAAAAGAATGCTTCTCAAACCCAGGAGAGTAGCATTGGTCTATGGATATAAACATAAATGTTAATAGAGAATTTAGATATATGTATACTTAGTAAATCTTTGGGAGCATGTTGTTTTTTTGTTTTTTGTTTTTTTTTTTGGTTTGGTTTGGTTTGGTTTTGGCAAGTGCTCTCCCTAGATATAGGCTTATGATCAGGTACACAATAACAAATATGTGTTCTCTTCTATGGAGAAGGCCTCAAATCCAATTTGGAAGTGATTGGTTAACCCTGAAACATTTACTTATGGTGTGGGAAAGTAATAGGCAGGCTTAGGTGGGAGCAAAGTCAACAGTGGTTTCCTAAAGACGTGAACACTATATGCTATAGTTGTGACTTGTCAGAGACTTTGTACATAGTGGTTCAATAGGCATGAATGCTTGTTGCTAAGCAACCACTGATATATAGTATCTTAGATGTGCTCACTTATTGTCTTGTCTTCTCATTGGTGAAAAGGACTGCAGCACTATTTGACTTACCTCTTTTATATCATGATACAGGTATTACAGATGGCTATGAGCCACCATATTGGTGTTGAAAATCAAAACTAGGTCTTCTAGAAGCATATCCAGCATATTTTATCTGCTAGATACTCTTCCTAATCTCTTGGGTTAACTTTGGTAGAGATTTTTAAGTTATTTTATTTACACTGTAAAATTTACTAGTTCAGGGTTGTTCATAGTATGCTATAATCATTTTAATATTTTGATCTTGGAAAGAATCTCTCAATTTTGTACTGATTATTAAATATTTCTAATCTCTTCTTGTTTTTATGCCTCCCTTTTTGCACTAGAGAGGGGAATAAAGCTTTCATTGATTTTAGAAGATGCAAAGAGGAATATTACTTTTGATTTTATCTATAATATCATTTAGCACTTCACTGATTTCTGTCTTTATATCTATTATGTAACCATTGTGATTTTCTTATGTGTATTTTGCCTCTGATTTCTTAGATGGAAAACATTATTTACTCAGAACCTTTTTCTAATATAGATGTTGTTAATATTTACTACAAACTGTTTTGACTTTTTCTCAAAAATTACTTATCTTCCATTTATTCTGATTAATATAAATCCTTCAGATTTCCTCTTTATCTAGGAAAATGAAGTCATCTCATAGAGACATCTGTATTGCTAAGTCAGTTGATCATTATGTGGTTGTTCCACTATATGGAGGCATCAGGAGCATTGATGAACTAAGAGGTCTTGTTATTCATATTCACAGTGAAAGAAGAAAATTATCTAAGTTGATAATGACAATATGTGATGGAGACTGATTTACATTCAGAAATGTAGATGCACCAGTATAGGAAAGATGTCTACTTCAAGGCTGTCAAATACAAATAGCCAAAACACTAAGAATCTAACATTTATATAATTCCTGATTGTGTCACAGTTCTTCTTGCCATAGGTAATCTATTGTACACATGTGTAATAACATAAATGTATATGTACAAAAATAAGTTAATTAAAAAATAAATATATGTAAAGAAAATTATCCTACTCTATGCCAGATTTCAAATTATACTACAGAGTTATGATTAGTATAAAAGGCATGATAATAACATGAAAACAGACAAATTGACCACTAGAGCAGAACTGAAGACCCACAGATAAATTTATTCTTCTACACCCAGCTTATATTTGAAAAAGAGACCTATAGTACACATTGGAGGAAATATAGTGTCTTCAGCAAGTAGTGCTAGTCAAAGTACACTGGTACACGTAGAAGAATGAAAACAGATCCATCTCACCCTACACAAAACTCAACCCCAAATAGATTATTAATCTCAACCTAATACCTGAGGAACTGGATCTGATAAAGGATAAATTAAATAATATATTTGAACTTATAGGCACAAGGAAGGACTTTCTAAACATGAGAGCAATAGTGCAGGCATTAAGATCAAAACGGTTGAGTTTGAATCCAGAATTCCTGTCTGAGCTTGGCGGACAGTTCGGGCCCTGACTCAATGACTGACCACAGCATGCACTTTGGGCCAAAAGCCCCTAGCTGGGCTTGGTGCGCAGTCCCAGCCCAAAAATTCTGGCTGGACCCAGATATGAATCCACACACATATGGTCACTTGACTTTTGACAAAGAAGCCAAATCAATTCAATGGAAAAAGGATAGCATCTTCAATAAATGGTGCTGGTCTAACTGGAGGTCTATGTGTAAAAACATGCAATTGGACCCATATTTGGCACCTTGCACAAAACTCAAATCCAAGTGGATTAAAGACCTCTCAACATAAAACCAGAGACACTAAGTCACTTAGAAGAAAAAGTGGGGAAGAGCCTGGAACATATTAACAAAGGAGACAATTTCCTGAACAGTGCACCAATGGCCCAGGCCTTAATGTCAACCATTAATAAATGGGACCTCATGAGGCTGAGAAGCTTCTGTAAGGCAGGAGACACTGTCAAGAGTACAAAGCGACAGCCTACAGACTGGGAAAAGATTTTCACCAACCCTACATCTGACAAAGATCTAATATCCAAAATATATAAAGAACTCAAGAAATTAAACACCACCAAACCAAATAACCCAATTGAGAAATGGGGCTTGGAACTAAACAGAGAATTCTCAACAGAGAAATATCAAATGGCTGAGAAACACTTAAAGAAATGCTCAACCTCATTAGTAATCAGGGAAATGCAAATCAAAACAATTCTGAGATTCCATCTTACACCCATCAGAATGGCTAAATCAAAAATTCAAGTGACACCACATGCTGGCGAGGATGTGGGGAGAGAGGAACACTCCTTCATTGCTGGTGGGAATGCAAACTAGTACAGCCACTTTGAAAATCTATCTGGTGCTATCTCAGAACAATGGGAATAGGGCTTCCTCAAGACCCAGCTATTCCACTCCTTGGAATATACCCAGAAGATGCTCCAGCACACAACAAGAAAATTTGCTCAACCATGTTCATAGCAGCCTTATTCATAATAGCCAGAACATGGAAACAGCCTAAGTGTCTCTCAGTAGAAGAATGGATAAAGAAACTGTGGTACATATACACTATGGAATACTACTCAGCTATTAAAAACAAAAAGTTCTCGAAATTTGTGGATAAATGGATTGAGCAAGAAATGACCATAATGAGTGAGTTAACCCAGAAGCAGAAAGACTCAAATGGTATATACTCACTTATATCTGCATACTAGCCCAAGGGGCATGTCCCATGAAAGCCTTCACTTACCAGGAAACTGGGACAGAGGGGAGGACATCCTATTGGGACTCTAGATGAGAGAAGCATGGGAGAATAGCAAAGTAGAAGGATCTGGAGGATCCTAGAAACTTATAAGTAGAACATTAGGATAGGCAGATTTGGGCCTAGGGGTCCCGCTCAAACTAATGCACCAGCCAAGAACAATACAGGTGGTAAACTTTAAACCCCTACCCAGATCTAGCCAATGGTCAGAACATTCTCCACAGTTGAGTGGAGAGTGAGGTATGACTTTCTCACATACTCTGGTGCCTCACATTTGACCATGTCCCCTGGAGGGGGAGACCTGGTGGCACTCAGAGGAAAGACAGCAAGTTACCAAGAAGAGACTTGATACCCTATGAGCATATACAGGGGGAGGTAATCCCCCTCAGTCACAGTCATAGGGGAGGGGAATAAAGGGAAAATGGGAGGGAGGGAAGAATGGGAGGATACAAGGGATGGGATAACCATTGAGATGTAACAAGAATAAATTAATAAAAAAAAATTTTAAAAAAAGATCAAAACAGTTGACAAGGGCCACATAGAGCTTGAAAACTGATTGAGGAAAAAGGAAATTTACAGGGAGGAGATATTGCATATTTAGAAAAACAACTTTGAGAATAAAGACATCAAAAGACTGAGAAAAGGAGACAATGAAAGAGAGACAGTGACAGAAAGGTAGACAGAGAGAGGAAGAAGAGTCAAAGAAAGAGCAAGGGAGAGGCAGGGAGACACACACAGAAATAATTGGATTTCCGTTCATTCCTCTCAATACCTGGCCATGTGCACACAAAAATCCAGGATCTTTGGTCCCTTAGGGACCTTGTGTGCTATTTAGAACGTGCTTTACTGACTGCTGGTGAGCAGGCTGCACTCTCTCACCATCGCTTTGTAAAACCAGGCTTTGGTGGTGGCTCCAGAATAACCATTAGTGTCACTCCCTTTCTAACAGAGCCTAGATTGCGAGCAGGTTTTCTGCTGCCTTCTGCATGTAGCAATGCTTTTCAGGGAAGAGTAATAGAATCTCAGCAATGAAAATAAGTTCTATTTGGTTATAGCCAAGCATTGTAAATCCTCCCTTTTTCCAGTAATTAGACTATGAGGGAAAAGGCAACAAGTACTGACCATTAGAATGAAAACAACAAGCAGCTGTAGGACTTGGATGTGTTTTCTTTGAAAATGTGTTTTCTTTGGAAAAAAAAAAAAAGACAGACAGATGAAACGTCACACTTGTACTTCCTCACATGACCATCAATGCTTCTATAGCTTGTGCTTAGCAATGTGGAATCTGAAGCTGAAGGAATATAGTCAAAAATCACAAACTTCAAAGTGAAGGGAAGCCATCCTTGATAGTTCTGATTTAGCTTTACTTCTCCACATTGCTTAAGCCAGATGAGTAACAACTTCCCATTGCTTATAAAATTAAAACAAAACATCACCCAAAGGGACACATATTGCTTATAATTTTTGCCTACAAAGTATTATACAAACCAAGGTGGATAGGAAGGATGTCAGTGTTTATAAACTGTCCCAACATTAACCAAGACTGATATCTAACTCTCTTATTGTGATGTGAATATGATTTGAGTTTGTCTTCCAAAAGTTCATGTCCTTAAAAACTTTGCCTCAAACAAAACAATGTTGAGAAGTGAGAAAATTTTTAAAGATTCATCTTTATTATTTTTAATTAAGTGTGTGTGTATAAGAATGCACACATGTGTGCAGATACCCTTGGAACTGAATTTATGGATGGTTTTAAGCTGCCCAACATGAGTACTAGGAACCAATCACAGGTCCTCTGGAAGAGCAGTACATATTCTTAATTGTGGTTCTTTTGTTCCAGCCCCAGCAAAAGCTTTAAAAGGTCAAACCTAGAAGAAGGAGGTTAGGTCATTAGAAGAGTCCTTGTGGGACCAAAATTGACATGACAGCAGTTAGTACCTATTGGACCCCCAATCCTCTATTTTTCTAACATGTCATGTGATTCTTTTCTCACATGACTGTTTTTTTTTTCTATTTCCTTCCCACGTTATAATATAGCCAGGGGTCTATCCTCAGGGTAACATCTCCTAGCTACCAGGATCATGAGTCAAATAGAACTTTCTTCTTCATAAAGTATCCAAGTCTCTGAGGGAGTTGAAGACCAGGGAGCTTAGTTTTACAATGAAGCTTAATTGTTTAGGGATTAAGAGTGTGATACGACTTTCTCACGTACTCTGGTGCCTCACATTTGACCATGTCCCCTGGAGGGGGAGACCTGGTGGCACTCAGAGGAAGGACAGCAAGTAGCCAAGAAGACACTTGATACCCTATGAGAATATATAGGGGGATGTAATCCCCCTCAAACAGTCATAGGGGAGGGGAATAATGAGAAAATGGGGGGGGAGGAATGGGAGGATACAAGGGATGGGATAAACATTGAGATGTAACAAGAATAAATTAATAAAAAAAAAAGAAAGAAAAAGAAAAAAAAAAGATGTTTTTAGGTCTAGATAGGTGTTCTAAGTTGATTTACATTAAGTATGTTAAGGAGATTGATTTACATTCAGAAATTTAGATGCACCAAGATAGAAAAGATGTCTTCATCAAGGTTGTCAAATGGAAATAGCCAAAACACTAAGAATGTAGCATCTACATAATTTCTGATTATGTCACAGTTCTTCCTGCCATAGGTAATCTATTGTATATATTTGCAATAATATAAATGTATATGTATAAAAATAAAATAATTTTTAAAAATTTTAAAGTATCCAACTTCTATTATTTTGCTATAGTTATAGAAAATTTACCACACCTTATTTATGAAGGTCAATAAAGTGCAGTATGTTAGCAGTTTTCCAATATCACATAGGTCCTTGAAGTAGCAGTGATAATGATGATGATGGTGATGATGATAATGAAAAAAGAGAAGGAAGAGGACAAAGAAGAAGAAGAAGAGGAAGAAGAAGAAGAAGAAGAAGAAGAAGAAGAAGAAGAAGAAGAAGAAGAAGAAAGGATGAAAAAGTGGAGGAGAAAAAGAAAACAGAAATTGTTCTAGCATGACATAGGGTAACTTGTATCGATTTTTATTCATGTCTGTATTCAGTGTTCTTTATTTCATTACAACAAAGCATCTGAAACCATCAACTTATAGAGACAAGACAAATTATCATATCTGCTTTTGAGCCTGTTGTACATTATAATAGAACTGCATAGCAAAACTATTTGCCTCATATCCAGGACATTAAAGAGCATGAGAGTAGCCAGTGTCCTATAAACCACTTCTAGTAGATGCTATTAATAATCTACAAGCCTCACAGCAGTCCCCGCCTCTGAAATATTCCACCACACTAGGGACTAAGCCTTCACCATGAAAATCTTTGATTAAACTTAAGCTCCAACTTGCAGTAGTATTCAACTGGCCTCCTATCTTCCCACTCATGTGCTAATGGGCAGTGTTAGGATTATAATCTCTGTGTCCATCTCTATGCTGTTTCAAGCATCAGGAATGCGTTCCTGTTGCAGGCAACTCTGAGGTAGAAGAAACACTCCAGAATTCTCCTAAACTGCTAGTTTCCTTGGGGCATTTTTCTCCAAAGACTTCATCTTCAGCTGACATTTTTTGGTTTTTGTTTGTAAAAATATCAATTAAGCCATTTTTCATTTCTGGGCCTATTTCAGGGAACTCACAATCTCCTTCATTCCAGACATGCCAAGATGAGCAGTTACCTCCCAGGCACCCGCTCTCTTCTTGCTACTTTTTCTCGGGTTGCGTTGTATTTCCTCCTTCTTTTCCTAATGTCTTTGTGATGTCCTACATCATAATCAGCACTGTCACTAGTCTTTGCTGAATCTTTAACCCACATCTGAAGTCTTCCCTGTTTTCTCTGCCATTGCTGAAAAATAATGCCCGATCATACTCTATAATTGGACCTAGAGCCATGAACAGTCCTGCACACATGTGATTAATCAAATAAACAACTAACACAGTAAGATCACAGTTATTAGTTTTGGCTTCTAACTCTCTTCAAGGTAAAATCCCACATAGAAACACAGTTACCTTTGTTATACTACCAAAACTTACCATTGTGGAAGTCACCTTTTATACAGAAATAGTTTCTTCTCTTTCTGTCATGTAACGTTGACTGATTCTCTAAACCTTGTCAATAAAAATGTCTTATTGATCTGTCCTTTATTGGCTCCAATTTCTATTACTCTCATACTCTTAAAGTGAAAGCCAAGTCCTCAGCATCCTTCAACAATATTCATACTATCTTCCAAAGTACTTTAAAGCACTTCCAAAGCACTGCTGCCTAGAGGCATCTAAAAGCACACACCAGTTAATCTCAGCATAAAATGCTGATGAAAAAGCCATTACACAGATTATTATATATTATTCATTTATGTAGTCTTGCTTGATTACAAATACATGAAATTTGTACATATTATCAGAATGCTGATAAATGTCCAGTACATGTAGGGATTGCACAGTGTTTAATGGGGTTAAAAGGATTTATCACTTGAAGTATTTATCAAATTGTTGTATTGAGAAGTTTCTAAATGTTCCCTTCCAGCCTTCAGAAGTGTATAATGCATAACTGGCATCCATAGTCACTATACTTGACAACACTAGATCCTAGATTGGGATTTCCTCTTATTATCCAACTGTAATGTAGAACCTATTAACTTACAATTTTAAAAATAAAAGTTTTAAGGTTAGAAAGGAGGGGTCAAGGACACCACAAGAAAACCTATAAAGTAATCTAACCTGGGCACATGGGTGCTCACAGAGACTGAACCACCAACTAAAGAGCAGGCATGGATAGAACCTAGACCCGCCTACACATATGTAGCAGACGTGCAGCTTGTTCACCATATGGATCCCCTAACAATAAGGGTACGGGCTGTCTCTGAATTTGCTACCTACCTGTGGATCACTTCTAGGTGGCCTTCCTTGTCGCTCCCTGGTGGGAGAGGTCCTTAGTCCTGAAGCGGCTTGAGATACCAAGGTGGATTGATAACAAATAGGGCTTCCTTTCTCTGAAAGGAAGGTGAGGGGCGAGGTGTTCAGAGGAGGAATGTGAGGGGGCTGGGATTGGAATAAAAAGTGATTAAGTAAATAAATAGTAAGTAAATGAGAAAAAGGAAAAATAATGCATTGTGTCTTAATCCTAAAGCCCTACAAATTCTATAAACAATATACAACTGTATTATGATATACAACTAATAACATAAGACCTTCAGACAGCAAATGTTTAAAATAGATGTCCTGGCCAGCCCACCACTAAAACGATGTAGCACATAACGGCTTTGTTTGTAGTTGCAAAGACTCTCTATTATCTACTAACACATGATTCGAATAACACACCCTCACGATTCCATTCAAATTACTCACCTATGTGAGTCAGCTCCCATATACCTTTCCCTACCTCTGGCCTCTTCCTACAAGTGACTTTTATACCTAACTCTTTATGCATTATTTCTCTCACTTTCCTTACACACACACACACACACACACACACACACACACACACACACACTTCTCTTCTAGATATTTCACTACTTAGCTATAACTCCAAGCAGCTGCCAAAATATTCCAAACAAAATGCTAAGCACAATCCCAATCACTCTTTCCTTCCTCTCAATTAGCCAAGTCCTTTCAATTTCATTTGTAAAAGACACCCCATATCACTGCCTGCCCAACACTTTGTGAGGGCATATGTGTTCCCTTCCAACCTGCTTCTAGGAAACATATTCTACTTAAAGCATGCTATAGGCTTTCCATTTTTATAAGACAAAGTGCAAATTCTCTCATGTGGTGTACTCTAAGCCCCAAGCGCTGTAGCCTATGCCTCGTCCTTAGCTCAGAAATGCTCTTTCGATGGTGAAACTTGTACTTCACTGAGAACTCACATTACAAGGGGGTCTTTTCTGTATGAGATGTGTGATGGAGCACATGCATGCATGTGCATGTGCATATTTGAGTTTGTGTGTGTGTGTGTGTGTGTGTGTGTGTGTGTGTGTGTGTGTGTAGAGGTCTACACACATGAACTCATGTACACAGGAGTCTGGAGGCCAGAAGTAGATAGTGGATGTCTTTTTCATTTTAATTTAATTTTATTTATTTATTTTTATTTTATTTTATTTTATTTATTACAAAATAATAAATTCAAAACCAGAGAAAAGGAGTGTATTTGAACATAAAGGCATTTTAGCTAAGAAAAATTAATGCAAACATGTGATTAGACACTTACTGAGACAAATTGTAACTACAGGAACATGTATAGAAAT
Organism: Acomys russatus; assembly: GCF_903995435.1. Taxonomy (NCBI): domain Eukaryota; kingdom Metazoa; phylum Chordata; class Mammalia; order Rodentia; family Muridae; genus Acomys; species Acomys russatus. The sequence goes on from NC_067158.1 coordinate 32,263,923, forward strand.
ATACATAATTAGTCATAGAAATTAGTTACTTATGAAGAGAATAATTCAAATTTTACCAGTATTATAAAATTATATTTACTAAGCAACTACCCAATTTGTCTAAAATATTTTAAAATAAGGTTGGAATTGGAGATATGCATATATCACTAGGAAATGGGAAAACTTTATGAGAGACTTACATGTTTTTTAATGTATTATTTTTTTCATTTCATGGATATCTTCAAAAGATAAGCATGGGGATTCCTGTAAATAGGATATAATATGTGATTTGAATTATTATTGTTTTTCAATCACCGTAGATGGTGAAAACAAGACATCTGTGACATACTGGATGTCTTTTTCAATAGCTACTCTATCTTTGGTTTGAGACAGTCTTTCTCTGAACCTGGAGCTTGCTGATGGGGCAAGCCTTGTAGTTACCTCGCCAGTGCTGGACTGTAGGCTTGAGATGCTGTGGTTGCTTTTCCTTTCAGTTCTAACACCCACATAAACAGCTGTACACATACATAAATTCACAAAAGACACCGAAAACAAAAGGACAAAAGCAGGTACCTGCCACTAGTTCATTGTTTTTTTGTTTTCCTTCGTTAATTATTTAATTATGCACTTTACATCCAGATTGCAGCACCTCTCTCCTCTCCTCTCCTCCCATCCCCCCTCACAGGCTCCTCCTCCTCTATTCTCCCTCTCCTTCTCTTCAGAAAAGGGGAGAAGTCCTCCATAGGTACCAGTACACCTTAGCACATTAAGTCACTTGAGGAGTGATGCATCCTTTCCAACTGAGGACAGACAAGGCAGCTCAGTTAGGGGAATGAGGTCCAAAGGCAGACATCAGAGCCAGAGAGAGCCCTACTTCAATTGTTAGTGGATCCATATGAAGATCAAGCTGCACACCTGCTACATATGCACAGGAGGCCTAGGACCAGTCCATGCATGCTCCTTTGTTGGTGGTTCAGTCTCTGTGTGACCCCATGGGCCCAGGTTAGTTGACTCTGTAGGTCTTCTTGTGGATCCCTTGACCTCTCTGGCTTCCTCAACTGTTTCACCAACTCTTCCATAGGACTCCATGAGCTCTGTCTAATGTTTGGTTGTGGGCCTCTGCATCTGATTCCATTAGCTGCTGGGTGAAGCCTCAGAGGAGTTATGCTAGGCTCTTGTCTACAAGCATAGCACAGTAACATTAATAGTGTCAGGGATTGGTTCTCTCCCATGAGATGGGTCTTAGTTAAGGCTAGTCTTTATTTGGCCATTCCTTCAATATTTTCTCCATCTTTTTCCCTGCACATCTTGTAGGCAGGACAAACTTTGGGTTGAAGGTTTTGTCAGTGGGTTGGTATCATTCTCCCTCCATTGGAAGTCATGCCTGGCTACAAGAGGTGATCACTTCAGGCTCCATATCCCCAGCTTCTAGGTGCCTCACCTAGGATGGCCCCCATAGACTTCATAGGGCTTCCCCCTCCCAGGTCTCAGACATGCCTCTCACTTCACTCACCCTACTCTTAATCCTCACCCCTTCTCCCTTCCCTATCCCCTCTCCTCCCCAGTTCCCTCCCTCCATCCACCTCTAATGCCAATGTTGTTTCCCCTTTTGAGTGAGATTCAAGTATTGCTTCCCACTTTGGGTCTGTAGATTGTAGCATGGTTATCCTTTATTTTACAGCTGATACCCACTTATAAGTGAGTACACATCATGCGTGTCTTTCTGGGTCTGTGTTACTTCACTCAAGCTGATATTTTCTAGTTCCACCCATTTGCCTGCAAATTTCAAGATGCCCTTGTTTTTTAATAGCTGAGTAGTATTCTGTTATATAGATACACCACATTTCTTTATCCATTCTTTGGTTGAACGATATCTAGGTTATTTCCAGTTTCTGGCTATTACAAATAAGGCTGCTGTGAACATAGTTGAGCGAAATGCAACATCCCTTTATGTTAAAAGTCTTGAAGAAATCAGGGATGGAAGGCAGATTGCTAAGCACAGTAAAGGCGATATAAAGCAAGCCTATAGCCAACATCAAATTAAATGAAGAAAAACTTAAGGCAGTTCCACCAACATCGGAGACAAGGCTGCCCACTCCCTGGTGTCTCTTCAATATGGTGCTTGAAGTGCTATCTAGGGCAGTATGACAGCTAAAGAAAATCAAGGGGGCACAAGTTGGAATGGGTCACTACACACAGACATGATATTACACACAAATGGCCCCAAAATTTCTACCAGACAACTCCTACAGCTGATAAACACCTTCACTGAAGTGGCTGGGTACAAAATTAACTTGTTGCATTATTTACTGCCTGACCAGACTATTTAATAAAGTTCTCAGGCTCAATGTTCTTGTCAACCAAATAAAGAAAAAAGGCATCAGTGAATAGTAGGAAAGCATGTGGTTTCTGGATCCTTCTATCTGTGCTCAAATCCACTTTCGAGCTGTGTGACATTGAGCAAACTGCTTAACCTCTCTGAGCCTCACCCTGAACATGTAAAAATGGGAGAAATAAGAGCACCTAACTCACAGCCCAAGATAGTGAGCTCCCCATCAGCGGGAGTGTTAACCCATCTCCAGGGTGTTGTAGCCATGCTTTGAAGCCAGTGGAGGTCAGTATTAGGAAAGGGAGTTCCTGAGCTTCCCTTCAATATTCTATGATTGAGTTAAAAAAAAAATCTTTGGCAAGCCAATCAAACAGCAATTGAGAGTGAGGAAAACCTTGAATGAAATTCCCATCTCATTTTGCAGGATAAATGCAGCCACCATCATACAGCACACAAAATATTACCAACACACACACACACACACACACACACACACACACACACACATGAATGCATGTACACAGAGGCATCATTCATATGTCAGAACATAAGTCTTTTCACCACAATGACCAAGGCTGTCAGTGAAAGAAATACTCTTGTTCAAACCAATGCACTTGGGAAGCCCAAATAAACAATGGTGTAATACCCAGCATTTATTTACCCTGCACCCTCAGAGGCAAAGGCTCTCACTTTATACCTATTTCTCGTCTATCATGGCCACATTCCTGGGAGACAGCCTGCCCCTTGGAGAGGCAATAGTGCTAGGATTTTGATTTCTGGCCTGTGGAGGATTACTATTTTAAGTGTTTGGGTTCTTTTTTCTTTCTTTTTTTTTTTTTTTTTTTTTAATCCTTCCAGGACTTGGCTGAATGGCATTTCAGGACAGATTTGATATGTAGCATTGAGAACCATAGGGCCTTCGGTCTAAGTTTTTCCCTATTACCACAAGGTGCTTGGCCCTTGTAGGTTAAGAATACTGCAGCTGTAAATGACAGGCTTAGCATTGTGTTTTAGCAAACACACCTCCCAGTACCTTGTGCCTTGAGGATACCATTCCCAGCCGGTGCCAGCGACTAGCTCTGTAATCTTGAAGGGATTCTTTACTCTATTTCAACTAATAGTCCCAGAAAACAAGCCCTCTAAGACTTAAGTTTCCATGCAGTTCTGACAATATTGAATAAAGCATGCAAGCTCGCTGGTACTGATGGATACTAAGTTCAAACTATTTATAATAATCATGTGTTTCAAATACCTTTGTTCCTGTACATCTGTATTATTGGTCCAATTTTGTCTTTCTTAGAATCCACATATTTGGAGACTGACACTCAATAGCACAGCATGTTACTGTATGCAAAGAAGGCTACCTTAAATGGGTATTAAGGTTAAAATGAGGTCATTGGGGTGGCTCTTAATTCAATAGAATAGAGCCTCTTATGAGAAGAAATTATCAGGATACAGACAATGATGGCCATCCCATGAGGACACATAGAAAAGACAAATAGTATTCGTACATCTAACACAGGGTGAATCCTGCAGGTCCTCTGTCTCTTGCTCCTCATCTACTACTTGAGCACTCTGTGTTCTCTGGTCTTCCTTGCCCTGAGTGGACACCCTGGTTTTCTCAGGCTTGTGATTTTAGCTAGAGCAGAAAAATTAGCCTCATCCACAAAATTGTACCTTATGCAAGTGTGTAAAGGTATGAGGCCTTTAATTCTTTACCACTTTCTCAAGGACAGAGGATGACAAGCGATGAGGGCTTTCCACTGTCCGCAGTAAGAATGCGTAGCAAAGAACCAGCCACTGGCTCTGGACATTCTTTTGGTAGTGCCAGTTGAACTTCCTTATTTTGATCACTGGGGAGCCATGATTCTTTCAGAACCTGTTCTCGGTGCTAACTCTTTCACCATTGAGAGCTAATTGTGCATAAAGATCTCTCAAGATGGCCTTCATTTCCTGGCCAAATGATCTGTACTACAAGCATTTACACATTCATGCCTATGGTGACTCTGTTGAAAAGATTGAGTTAATCATTTGTGTCCTTACTGTCTTGAGGCTTTTAAGCATATCTGCACATACATCTGCAGAGAACTGACTAGAAGAAAGGCCAGAGGCAGGAGGCCAGAGGAATTTTCACATACCTCCAAAGGCACATGGTCTCGGAGGTTTAAAACAGGAGTGTTCGCAAGGAAAACACCCCTTCTCTCAAGTTTTTCTCTGGAAAAATTTGTGTGGCTCCGACATCCTATACCACATGAGGCTCAACCATGAAGAGTAAAACACAGGACATGATATATTTCAATTTGCCTGGCCCTTCCACATAGCCCCGGTCTTCAGATGGGATAACTGTCTCACCTGGGCCTGAAGGACTGTGAGAAAGACCTGGTTATGAGAGATTTCCCAGTAGGGTTGGGTGGCCTGAGCAAGTAAGGGTTTCTACACAGCACGACTGTGGTTTTTGCTAGCTCCAAAGATTGCCAAAATGCTTGCAGGGATTAAAAACAGGAAATCCAATGATCCACATAAATGATATTTTCCCAATGGTAATATCCAGCATATTTGAAGGACACAAACCGTAGAATTATGTGTGGAAATGGGACCATTCCTGTCTTCCTTTCAGGTCAATAACTCCACTATGTGAGCCCTATGTCATTTGATGACACCCACTCAGTCTGGGTCATGTCAACTTTAGCAATTTGGGTGCAGAGAGTGTCTTCTGCTACCCCAAAGATGTATAGTCATTCCTTGACTAACCCCTCTCCTGACCTACCAAACAAAGTAGATGCATCTAAAAGATTTTGAGATGTCTTAGCTTCAGAATTTGTTTCTATTCTACAAAGTGAAGATTTAGTAAATATTGTACAGAATACCGAGGGGTGCTGCTGATGAAGAGGCTATGTCCCCTGCCTACTGAAAACCTTTGATCTGACATGTCATTCAGTCCAAATTCTCTGACTCTACAAAAGCACTATCAGCCACCCAAATATATTCAAGGGTCAACTTGTAAAACAGCTATCCTTGTAGGTTTATATTATCTGCTTGAAACAACCTAGAGTAACCTAGGAACACGGAATTTCAACTGAAAAAAAGAATGCCTCAATCAGATGGGCCTGTGTTCATGTCTGTAAATGACTGTCTTGATTAATGATTGATGTGTGAGGGCCCAGCCCAATGTGGGAAGTACCATCCTTAGAAAGATAGGCCTAGGCTATATAAGAAAGTAGGTAAACATAAACCAGTAGAGAGAGACAGTGAGCAGCTTTTTTCCATGATTCCTGCTTCCTGGTTCCTGTCTTGAGTTCCTGTCCTGACTTGCCTATATGATGGATTGTGACCTGAAAGTGTAAGCCAAATAAACCCTTCCCTCCCCTAAGTTTCTTTTGGCTATGATGTTTATCAAAGTAATAGACAAGACAATGATGAGACTAAACATATTACTTCTTTAAATAAGCATATTTGTTACAAATATAGTCTTAAAAGTCATAAAACTAAAATATAAATACACAAATATACATTGCACCATTTGGTGCCCAAAAGAAAAATTGAGGAATACTCAGAATTCAATTCACAAAAGAAAATTTGAGGACTATGCAAAAATAAATTCAATCAATTGAATGAGTAAATTATATCAATAAAACAGGTGATAATACAGTTACTAAAGATAATAGTTTTCAACAATATATTACACCAATAAAGATTATTTTTATTTTAAATAATGTGATATCAAAATATTATTATATGGATTATATACATCTAGTCATATTTAAACTTTGTATCCTTGACCATAAAGAAGTATGCATGCCAGTAGGTTTGTGTATAAATTCATATTTAAAAATTGACAACAGGCATCTCTGGGGCATGTGACCAGTGATATTTATCTTTATTCTTGAATGAAAGGTATTTTTATTTTTTCATTCTGCACTAAGAATTTTGTCACATTATGCCCCATTATTTCATAGTGTAATACAACCCATGGAACATGAGTCCCATTTTTTTTAAGTAAAGATTATAGGCACACAGATACTCTCATTTACATACAACTTGTAGTGGCTTCTGCAGGCAGAGATGAGTAGCAATGACAGAGGCATAGAGGACTTAACTCAATGCCCAAAATCATTTCTGTAAAGTGTTTTACTGAAAAAAAAAATGCTTACTAGTCTTTATTATAAATTTAAACCAGCAATTCCTAATAGAGTGCTTTTACTCATGTTTGACAGCATCTGAAAACATTTTTTGATCATAGTAGGATGCCAGTGGTGCTACTGGAAATTAACAAATACTTGGCAAGAACAGGGTTAAATATCCTGTGATGCACAGGACAGTGCCCACAGCAAAGAATTATTCAGCAGTAACTGGAAACAGCATTTGGGGAGATACACTCCAATACTTGTCAGTTGTTTAAAAAAAAAAAAAAATCACACTGATATTCAAGTCACGTGACCAGCATGGAAAAAGCCATGTTTCTCAGGGTCCCTTCACACACTGAATGTAGCATCTTTGTTGAAGATTCATCTCAGCTCTCCACACTTCTGTGTTCTTTTAAAGGATAATTTCCTCATATCAGCTTCTAATATGTATACAGAGCTTCTATTTCTGACTCAAGGAAATTGAATTATCTGAGAATAGGCAATCACCCAAAATAAAATGCTCTATGTCTAAGCATGTATTTTCTTGTATTCACGTTTAGAGTAAAGTATAGGGCTGCCTCAAGACTTGAAGATCCTTGTGTTATAGGTGTCATTCTGAAGAAAACTGAAATGAATGTTTTTGAAAAACCAACATGTGACTGAAGTATTCCATGGCATGTCATCACATGTTACCTTTGAAAGGCTCTACTGTATCCATCACATTTTAAAAAATCTTAACCAAGGAAGGAATGGTTGGTTAATGTGGTCCGAAGACTGTGTGTGCCAAACCTGGAGGAAAGGGATTATAAACGCCATTAGAAGCCAGCTATTTCTAAAAAAGAAGAGTCTTGTATTTTGAATAACAACCATGCAAACATCTCTGCATTGGTCTCAATGTGGGCTGCCCAGTCTTTCAGTCAACTTAATGAATGCATGTTCCTGAACTAATTGATGGTTTATTTACCAACACCTGCTCTCAGTGGATGAAGTCGCTCCAGGAACATCTCATGCCTGTCCTACCACACTCCTAGTCCTTCACCTGTGTCAAACTAGGCATGTAGTAGACAGGCTTCTCATCTGTAAAATAGTGGATTATGAGATCCAAAATGCTTCATGGTATAAGAAATAAAGTAGGGAAAAGATACACCAACTGTGTAGCTGTCTGGGTGGTTAGAGATGCTATATTGAGTATCACAGGATTTTCCCACTCAGTGCTGTGCTAATATGGCACTGATACTCAATGTGTAGATGCTGAATTCTAAGAGTCGACCAGATGACCATATTTCACACAGAAGGCCATAGGTCAGCTTTACAGGCATCAATCAGCACCTCCCAAGGCAGGAAGGCTTCTGAGCAGCTTCAGTGGTCCATTTGGGTGGCTGGTCCAGGGGATACTGCTGCTGGCATCTTCCAGCGCTGGCTTAGTGTTTGTGTTTGGTAGTTTATCTTTCTCTCAACACTGCCTTGGCAGTGTCCCTCCCTGAGATACCAGGGCAACCTGAGCCTAAGGTAAAGCCAATCAAGCATGACAGTTCTTATGTTCTTAAAGTCTGCCCTAAGTCTAACTTATTCCTCTATCTACACCTTACCCTCATTTCAAAGGCTTCAACGTCCCCCATTTTCAGGTTACAAAAACAATCCTAAAAGTCAATTTCTGGCAAATCACAAGTAATTGAGCAAATTATGCTTCCTAATCACCCATTTTCCTTGCACCTCGACTGTCAAAACCCTTCTCTTGACATGTACCGAGGGCCCCCAGCTTCCCAGCCTCTTCTCTGGTGTCATTCTAATTGGCACTAATCGCTTCAGTAAAATTTAGGCATCAAAAGTTTTCACCAATCACTGTATCCTTTGACCCCTGCTTCTCCATCAAGTTAGGCAGTGCTAATCCACCTGAAAGTTTATCCCAGCAGCTTATTTTGTCTACACCTCTTCTGCTATTAAGAACTAAAATGATGACCAGCTGCATTCATTGTCACCCTTTCCTCTGTGTGGGTCCATCCACTCACCACATGGGGCGGAGTGTATGGCTTCCCTTTGCAGTTGTAGTCAGTGAGGGAAGATCAGAGTGCAGTGGCATGCCTATCTTGAGTGCTCCCACACCCCAGCCCTTTCTTTCTCACACCTGGAAGGTGAAAAGCCAGACACTCTTGATGAGACTTGGATTTCATCACCTTTGTTTTGGTGAAAGATCACACAGGTGACAAGAGTGAGGTCATAGCCAGTGCTGTCAGAGTGGAAAACAGGGCCCTCAGAAAGAAGGCTTAAGTGGGTTATTTTTCTGCACTCTCTGCCCAATTAATCCATCCAAAGCCACACCATAAAGAAAACATTTTTTTCACACCATAGGGAAAACATTTTCTTTCTTGGCAGAACACGCTGGGCATCTGAGAGACACTTGGAATGCTGTTGTCCTCTCTCCTAGAGGAGTGAACCTCCTCCCTTCTAGGGTGTCTTGTCTATAAACTCAGAGCAGAGCCAGTTCTTCTCAGCATCCCTGATGAAGCTTTTTTTTTTTCCTGGTCAAAATCACACTGTTCTTCACACCTTTTCAATAAGCATTGCATAGAGGCAAGAATAGAGAGATTATTTCAGCATTAGGCTCTGTTTGAAGTAGCCCTGGAAGAATATGACAAGCAAAAAGTAAGTTTACAGGTATTCTGTCCTCTCACAGAATGGAAGGATGATGTCAGCAATCAAGACGTGAGCTAGAGGCCCAGTGGCACCACCATGAATCTTCTAGAATTATCATTGAAACAGCAGTTATATTTCTGCTGATTCTGAAAGAAGAGAAGATGTCTGATTAGAAGGAATGAATAAGTGAGTGAGGAAAAGTGTGTGGACATCATAAATGGGCACAGAAGTTTCTGGGCCTTCTTTCTGGATCCTGTCTGCCATGGCTTATCTTGACTGGCAACACTATTAGCTTGAGAACCCCTTAAATGGTTAGTAAATCAGACCTTTGTGTTTTTAGAAAGGATTTATAGGAGTGGGGGTGACCTGTCTCAATACGCAAGGGGCAAAGATGACATAAGCTGAGAGGAAAGAGAATTCCTGTCTCCAGGGAAGCCAGTAATATCTGCCATGTGTTCCTACTGCCCTGACACCATGCCTCACCAGGTGCCCGCACCCAATGGGCATAATAGCTATTTACTCAGACCTGTGGAATTTGAGCTAGAATAACCTTTTCCCTTGAAATTGTTATGTCGGATATTTGCTCAATGATGAAGTCTGACACATACACCATCTCTCCCCAGAAAGAGGATTACAGGACAGGTAGAAGGTGCTTGGGCTTTATGATCAAAATAGCCAAATTCTCAGGCAAATGATAATCTATTTGAGCAACCCAGAAAACTGCTCTGAAATGGTTTCTCTCCTTTGTCCACCAGGTATTTTTGTCCTACAAATAGTGGCGTTGAGAACTATTAGTGTATATGTGAATTATATTTCATTTATTTACTATATTAACCTTAAAGGCAAGTTCTCTTATGCGCCATACATAAATGAATTTTAAGAAATTCAAAACTGTGGCGAGCACATTGTAGACATAGACCTGTGCAGATGCATATCTATTTCCAGACTCATGCTGACGTTCTCCTACTTCCCAGCCTATGAAAGTGAATTGGATAGAGTAAGCCAATGTCCCCAGTAGTATGTACTGTTAATGTAAGAGATTCTTTTCCTTTATTTTTTAATAGTCCTTTTTGGTAGTTTACTCCTATCAAAAGTCCTTCTTGAATAACTTGATTTTAAAATCTTTATTTGTGTGTGTGTGTGTGTGTGTGTGTGTGTGTGTGTGTGTGTGTGTGTACACTCACATGCCAACATATATGTGTATATGGAGGCCTGAGGTGAACTCCTCATGTTATTTCTCAGGATAAAATGTACTTTGTTTCAAGAGATAGAGCTTCTCATTAGCCTGGACCTCACAAACTAGGCTATGTGGACTGATAGGCACACCCCAGGGCTCCTTCTGTCTCCACTGTCCCTGCAGCAGATTTAAAGCATGCATCACCCTATTGATGTCTTTTATGTAGGTTGTGGGAATGGAAGTCAGATCCTAATCCTTATGTAGCAAAGGCTTTACTACCCAAGCAATCTCTCATCCAAAGCCCTCAAAAAGTTTATTCTAACTAGGGGTTCAACTGACCTCTGAGAAGTTGGTATTTGTTAGAGCAACACACAATAGTGCACGAAAATGCACATCACCACAGACACTGACACACATAGTAACAGAAGATGGAGATCCATGGTAAGTGATGTGAAGGAAGTAGAAATTTCAACACAGAGAACAGACATGCTGGAAGCGCCAAGGAAGGGAGATGCATATGGTGGTCCTTGGTGCAAGTCAAGCAGAGATGGCATGACAAAGGTTCTGATTGAACATGGTAAAGTGATGTGAGGAATAATTAGAGCTTGCCTATGTAGACAGGGAGCGAGGAAGAAAAGTGAGGAAGTTGAGTGACGCTTGTCTCAGGTCTGACTAAGACATAGAAACAAGGACACAGTGGGTAAGCACATGTAGGGGGACAAATGCCATAGGAAATCTTGAAGATGGCCCCACTGATGACAGGGGTGGGTACATCACCCTCCTTTCTGCTGTTCGACATGTTATCTCTGTCCTTTCTCTCAAAAAAAAAAAAAAAAAAAAGAATCTTCTCAAGTCTCTTCACATAAGGCCCAGAATCCTGCTATACGTTCTGCCAAACACTCTTAGAAAATATCAGAGAAACCATCAACCTCAGCCAAGACAGGTTCACTGAACTTGAACTCATTAGTCTATTAAAGGCTTACCATTGTATTCTGGAGCCTGCGGTGAGCATGAATTATCTCATTTAAGTCTCCGTCAAACTAAATGTGGTTGAATTATGAGCTGTCAATACAGTGCTATCTAATATATTACTACAAAATTCACTTAAAAAAAAATCATTCATGCTTCCATCTCTGTAGGACTGAAGCTGTTTTGGGATTTATTTGGGCCATAGTATGAATGTGGGTATAGAGCTCACATAAGAATTCAAGGCTATCAGGAAAGCTATCAAGAGTGAATTCAGAAAGCAAAGGGCTCCAAAGAAATGTGATACTTCTTAAAGCCTGGGTTGGAAACAGGCACCTGATCATGTCTGGCCATGTGCGACATGCTCACAAGAGCATGGAAGGGAAGGGTGAAGAACTCAGGTCACTCTTTTAATCTACAATGCTGGATAAGGATTATACATTTTAAGAGATTAGTGGTGATGTTGTATGCTTTGCTTATTTGTTTTTATAACTTTCATTATATTCTATATCTTTATTGTTTCAGAATTTCATAGACAGTATTTTTTTATTTTTTATTTTTTGTCTTTTTTATTAATTTATTCTTGTTACATCTCAATGGTTATCCCATCCCTTCTATCCTCCCATTATTCCCTCCCTCCCATTTTCCCTTTACTCCCCTCCCCTATGACTGTGCCTGAGGGGGACACTTGATTCCCTTGAGCATATAAAGGGGGAGGAAGTCCCCCTCAGGCACAGCCATAGACAGTATTTTGATCATATTTATTCCCCTTCCCCAACTCCCCCTAGATTGACCCCCCAACATCCATACTCATCCAACTTCATGCTCTTTTTTTTTTTTTTTTTTTTTTTTAACTCATCAAATCCAATTTTTTTCTTTGGCACAGCTACTATTGAGTATGGGTCTACCCTAGTGTATGGCAGACCTACCAGGGGTCACATCATTAAAGAAATATGACTCTCCTTCTCTCCGCAGTTGTTAAATATCAATAGCTCCTCACGCTATCCTCCCCTGCTCTATGCAGAAATTCTTTCTGGATCAAGCTTTCTCTGGCCTTGTGGATGCAGTCATAGTATCTCAAGCAGCATTCAATCCCTGTCAGAACAGGAAGCCATGACACTCTCCATATTTTAAAGTATTCCATAAGGGTGGGTGTGAAAGTGCCATGGAATAGTGGCATCCATGAGCATCTCTCCAGGATGATAACGATGTATGGGGCAGCACTGACTCACTTGCCAGAAAGAATAGGAAAGGCTCCATGAATAGAGGTATGGAAGTCAGAAAGGTCCTTAAGGAAAAGGAGGCTCTTTTTTTTAATGAAAGAAGGGGGAAATGATAAATTATAAGGAGAGGATACTATGTCTCCCTTAGTAAGCAATAAAAGCCAGTTATATGAAGGAATAATAATAGTCTTGATAGGCGTAGAATCCTAGTTACAGAAACAGTAAGAAGAGTAGTAGATATCATTAAAAACCAAAATGAAGCAAGGTCTGAAAGAAGATAGAGACATGAGCACAATGTATGCACAAGTCTGGGCAAGTGCATACATGAATAAACTGGCAACTCTAACCTCCTACAATAGACACACACACACACACACACACACACACACACACACACACACACCACCCATACATACTCATGCATGTAATAAGCACGTCTACTGTCTTGCACTTTCAGTACAGATATTTTTAGGAGAAAAAAAAACATGGAAACAATTTCAGCCACTTTCTCTAATTACACACCTGATGGCCCTGTGGGATAGGATTTCAGCAAGGATGTCACACATGGTAAAATTCACTCTAGGCCCTGTGACCCTTGTATTTTCTCTGCATTTTTCAGGTGTTCTTTTCACCCCCACCCAAACCAAAAAACACCATTTCCATTATCCCTGAGTTCATTTTGTCACCTGTGTAGGTGTACTCCAGGTGGCTGCATCTTGAGGTCCAGCCACTGCAGGATGCTGCATAAACACCTTGGCTCTGGTAAGTCACTGCACTGAAGCAATGAGAGTGACAAGATATTTTCTACCTTCTCTGAGCCTATTTAATGTGCACGTTGCAGTGCTGTTCATTTTATCCATATTATCTAAAATGCTTCCACAGCCTCAGAGAAAGAGAGGTAAAAAAATTTGCCCAAAGAATGCTAAGAAAAACAACAAAACAAATACAAACAAATATGTAAAAGAATGGATCTTGTTGAGTAAATATCTAACAGTTTCTGGTTCAGAAGCTCCAAACCTGTATTTCAACCAGACTCGTCCTCAAGATAAGCAAGAATGTGAGGTCAGAGAAAGGCTGGTGTGAGGGCACTCAGTCTTGCCTTGTGATAAGAATGGAGGGACTTTGCATCCCTTCCCATCCTATCAATGTCCATTGGAGGGCAATGCAAAAAAATCTTCCTCCAGCCAAGGTAGCTTTAATCCCTGAAGATCCAACTCCCAGAGTAGGCTGCAGTTTGGAACCATTAATTGCACATCCTTTAGTGCTTAGAAGATGAGCACACAGTCCATCTAGCTAATGATATCACTGGGTGCTTAGTAGGGCACCAAAGGTACCTATGACCACCTGCCCCTTACATTATTTTTAAGAACCTCTTGTCTATTTGCTCTTCGTGCTACAGAAACTGACCAATACATAATGTGATCAAAGGTAATGTCTCTTAATTCACATGCTTAAAACATCCGAACTCCATGCTTTATTTCCTCTCTGTGACCTTGAACAACTTTACTGAAACTAAGGCTGCAGTGTGCTCAGTAATGAGGTGACATGGAACCTCAAAATATGACTTTGTTCAGAATAAGAACCATTGCACATGTAATTAAAATAATTTCCTGATGAAGTCGTTCTATATTTAAGGTATTCCTGAATCTCACAATAAAAGGTAACTGATTGCTCAGGGGAAGAGCATGCAGGCAGTCCTGAAGAGACTTGATAGTCTGGGATCAATTGGTAAGGGAGGAGGGCTCCCCTTTTCTGAGGTTTAGAGGACGGGGATGGGGGGAAGAAGGAGAAAGAGTGGGACTGGGAGGAAAAAAGGGAGGGGCCTTCGATGAGGGTGTAAAGTAAACAAATTAAATTTTAGAAGATAGCTGAGAGACACACAGAGAAACCAGTGTTTTGAAGACTGCAAGGACCAGAGCATAGCCTCAAACAAAGAAATGTCAATCAATTCGAGGGAAACCAGGAAAGAGGCATAGAGGAGATTCCTCTGAGCTGCTTGAAGGACCTGACACTCTAATACCATTCCTTTTGACTTATGACCCTTACCACTCTGAAATAATACCTTTTTATGGTCCTGTAGATGGGTTTATGTGGTAGAATTCCTGCATAACATATTCAAGACCATAATTTTGTTCCTCCAAACCTAAGTAACAAAATACTTCTGTTATTTAAAACTATTTGGCTTGCACTTACTCACGAAGATACCCTAAATAACTCTGTGATAGCCCTGTCAACTGATGAGATTAATTTAGTCAATATAAGTAAAACATATAGGATAGGTTCAACACACAGAAGGAATGAGATGGTTTCCACTACTGTAACCACTAGCGTTATATTTACACAGGCACACCTAGAGGCTGTGAACTATTGTTTGTTGCAGACTGTGAGGCTACTGTTGTATAAACTCAACTCTTTTATCAGCCTGGGAGCCCATCCGTGATTCCAGTCAGGACACATGAGTAGCATGGACTTGAGCTGCACAGGAATTGTCCATTCTCATCAGGTTTCACAATGGATTGAGCATAGGGCTTTCCTCTTAAGGGCCACCCACTGAATTTGGAACCTAAAACTCAAATCAAAATAGTCTCTGTCTAGGCTCAACTCTGAACACAGATGCAAGAACCTTGAGGGTCGGGGTGGTCTCTATGGAGATTGTCTGAACCTGAGTGGACTCAAATACCTTGCCTTATCCTTTCCAACCACTAAGTCTATACAAATTCCTAGGCAATGTCCAGCAACAACGCATGTTAATAAGACAGCATGTTCACAATTCAGTCTGTGTGATGAATCCTTCACGCAAAGGGAGCCAGAACCAGG
This sequence comes from Acomys russatus, assembly GCF_903995435.1. NCBI lineage: Eukaryota > Metazoa > Chordata > Mammalia > Rodentia > Muridae > Acomys > Acomys russatus. The sequence continues at coordinate 32,279,172 of NC_067158.1, forward strand.
GAGATCTGTGAGCAGGTTCAAGAGTAGCAGGGGTTTCTCAAAGACACCATCCCATTCCTTCTTGTCTGCCAAACAGCAGTTGCCTTGCCCTCCCTCCGAAGTGCTGGAGATAATTGAGGTAAATTCAACTTATTGGCAGTGATAAGGATTTCAATTCAAACCCACTTTTGGGTAAAGTGATTGGGAACGAGAAATGTTGTGTTTGATTTTTTTTTCTCACTGTGAAATCCAGATTGTGCATAGCTATAATGTTTCCTTTTCAGGAAATCTAGCAGGCCAACATTTAAGTCCAGTTCAGCTATGCCTAATGCTACATCCTGTCTCTTCAATGCCCCCTCCCACTGTTGCTCTTTTCCTCACCTTTCCTCACTTACACTCAGCCACTGAAGATAAGGTAAAGGCTCATTTTTACCCCAGAACTCAAGGAGTCTTAATTCTGTTTTTGAAAGGCACTCTAGAATTTTTATTTTACATATGTTTTTATTATTTTATTTTATGTTTACAAAACCAGTATCATAGACTCCATCAGGCATTGGGCTCCTCTGGGTTCTTTCCAGAAAATTAAAAGCATAAATTAAATACAAATGGCCAAAGCCACAGAACAAGCAAAGCCTTCTTAGTGTCCACAGAGAGAAATTCTATTACGACCACTTGCCATGGAGGGGAGGGGAGTTACCTGGGACTCTTGCTCACTTGAAGGTATGTGTTTTATTATAGGTCCCCATTCACCACCCTGCCCTCCCTGCGGAGTTCTTACATGCTTGGTTTTCTTGGCTGCAGCTGAACTGGCAGCCAGGGGTTAGCACATTCTTAGGCCCCCTAGGGTAGGTCCACTGCAGTTCTAGAAAGTGGTTTCTGGATTTTAATTTCACCTTAATCTTTTTGGTAAAAGAATTGCTCTCAGAAAAAGAGTAACTTTGCATTCAGGTAGAAATGTTCTTCTAAAGACATCGTCTTTATTCACAAGAATTCTGCCTTCTGATCACAATAAAGCCCAGTGGAAATTAAACATTTCTAATAAGCAAACTACTTCCAGGCTGATTTGCTATTCTTCTGGAGTAACACACATAAGGTCAGATTCCAGTTTTTGTCCCTTACCAAGACTAGTGGCCTTTAGAAACAGAAGGGTCCATTCATTTAAAATTCCTCATCATCTTCCTACTACTAATAGTGACTGTCTGACCAGGAGAAGTGGAGGCCAGGCACAAACTCAGCAGGAAGATGGTTGGTGATTGATTAATAATGTCTTTTGTGGTGGGGAACAAGGTTGTAACAACAAAAATTGCCATATATTTGCCATTCCTGGTGAGAACTAGGTTTTATTCCTCCTTATACCCATTGCCTGCCATGGTACCAGGTGAACAGAAAGTGGGGACACCACAAGTACTGGTTGAACTCAGTCACATTAGACTTTCAGCTTTCTCTAACCAATGTTATCATATGCTTCTGGAAAACAAGAGATGAGAAAAACTTGAGAGTGTTATCATGGGACCTTTTAGGTTTAGGCATGCTACGTGTTGCTTACTGACTCTTCCGTGGGCTCAATCTATGGTATCATACAAAAGCACTCACGTAGACTTTGTGTCTTACTCCCTCTTCAGAGAACTAATTTTTACCATCAGCTTCTGACTGAAACATATCCCTTGGATCTTACACCCCAAGTCGGCACTGTCCATCTACATCAATTACACATATACAGGAATCTATTCTTTGTTTGATGACTGCATTGGTTCATATCTCCATAGCCACTACCCTGCCTCATACCTGGGGCAGTTTGCCCTGAATTGCAATTAGCAATGGGCTGCTTTACAGTAGCCCCAATGCTTGAACCTACTTGGTTCTATTTCTTCCCACTTACTGGTCATAATCATGTTGAAGATGTACAGTATTCTCATAATGTCAAAATGTTTGCAAAATTGAATGTAGAAACAAACTAACTTGGTTGTTTGAGTTGAATAATTCTGACTTAAAGCTTATTTCTGTAATTTAGTCACTGTATGACTCCAGGTAAGTCACTGGGCTGGTGCTGTCGTGTTTATATTTTACTTATTTTTAAAATAAGTGCAAATTTACTGTTTCTCTGGCTCTTGCAAAATTCCTGTTTCCTCTTCTGCAATGATCCCTAAGTCTTATGTGCAGGAATTGTATTGTAGATGTATCAGCTGAGCCTGGACACCACATGATCTCTTATTTTTGCATTTTCATCTTTTGTGCTTTTCAGTAATGGCCACCATCTGCTCCAAAGAGAAATTTCTTTGACGAAGAGTAAGGATTGCACTTATCTGTGGGACAAATATTTGTAATGTAGTTAGGGATTGTACATGCTGGTTTAGTAAAGTGGTGATCATAGATCCATGCCTTTACTAGCCCTGTGTATTTGGCTAGCTTTTCAGTATCAGGCATCATTTCTCACTTATGGAGTACTGTAGGTCTTAGGTCCAATTACTGCATTACTGGTTATGGCCAAGCTATTTGTACTACCATTGCATCTTTAGAGTTATCACATCATGTTCTTTGTTATGGTTCATAGGTGCTATATTCCCATAGGACCATTGTTTGCCTGCTGCTCTTGGAAGCTTGCATAGCTTGCATAACTCCTTCTGGTACCATGAGAGCTAGTCCTTGTTTACAGCAGATCCAACTCAGCTCCTCCAGGTCCGTTCCCAGAGAACATAGTATATTCAAACATAGGGACTTGCCTTCCACTTCTGGAAAGCAACCAAATACAACAGAAATAGCCTATAATGTTTTAAGAGTCTCTTAAACAACCCTAACAAACAACTCAAGAGACTATTTCTCATCCTTAGTGTTGATATTCTATGGGTCTTGGTCTGGTAAGGAAACTCCATTTAGGATGTTCTCACATCTATCCCAATCTCCTGGTAAGTGAAGACTTTCGTGGTACGTGACTTTTGGGCTAGTGCCCAATTCTAAGTGAGTATATACCATGTGAGTCTTTCTGCTTCTGGGTGAACTCACTCATTATGGTCATTTCTAGTCCCATCCACTTGTCCACAAATTTGGGATTTCCTTGTTTTTAATAGCTGAGTAGTATTCCATAGTGTAAATGTACCATGGTTTCTTTATGATGTGAGGCCATCCTACTGAGACTCTAGGTAAGATAAATATAGGGAATGGGAAATAGAAGGACCTAGAAGGTCCTAGAAACCTACAAGAAGAACATCATAATGGGTGGGTCGGGGCCCAGAGGGGGGGGTCTGTCCAAACTATTGCACTAACCAAGGGCAATACAATACTAAACATCGAACCCCTACTCTGATCTACCCAATGGACAGGACATTCTCCACAGTTATGTGGAGAGCAGGGACTGACTTCGACATAAACTCTAGTGCTCCATATTTGACCACCTCCCCTTGGTGGGGAGGCCTGGTGGCACTCAAAGAAAGAATAATCAGGCTACCAAGATGAGACTTGATAGCCTATGACTATATAGTGGGGGAGGAGGGCCCCCTCGGTCATAGGCCTAGGGGAGGGGTATAGTGTGAAAGCAGGAAGGAGGGAGGAACAGGAGGATACAAGTGGTGGGATAACAATTGAGTTGTAATCTGAATAAATTAATAAAATTAAAATTAAAAATTAAAAAAAGAAAAAAGGAAAATCCAGTTAAAGTATAAAGGCATACATAGACTTTTGTGCATTATTTTAAATATATTGATAATAATATGATGCCTTGTGATTTTTCATATATCCTTCCTGTTATTTATTTTCTTTGTATTTATGTCTAGACACCCCACTCAATATGATGTTTTCTAGTTCCATCTATTTGCCTGAAATTTTTTAATTATTTTATTTATTTTTCACTTTACGTCCCAAGCATAGCCTCCTCCCTCTTCTCCTCCCAGTCCCACCTTCCCTCTCTATTCCCTTATCTCCTCTCCCCTGTTTCTAGAAAAAGGTGAATCCCTCTACCTATCCACCCCAGCTCATCAGGTCACCAGGACTGAGCGTATCCTCTACACCTGTGGACTGGTGAGGCATCCCTGCCAGAGTGGAGTAATCAAAAAGGAGGCAACAGAGTCCTTCTCAGGGACAGCCCCAATCCCCTTACTAGGGAACCTGAATAAAGTCCCAGCTGTCCTAAGGCTATGTCTGTGAAAGAGGTCTAGGTCCAGTCTACGCATGGTCCTTGGTAGGTGCTTCAATCTCCACTAGCCACTTTGGGCCTTGGTTAGTTGGCTCTGTTGGTCTTCTTGTGAAGCTCCTATTACCTCCAGGTCCTTTTCTCCTCCCCCAGCCAACTTTTCTACAAGACTCCCTACATTTTGCCCAGTGATTGGCTATGAGTCTCAGAATCTTGTATCCTTGTATTCCACTCTCTACTTCTCCTACCCCAACCCTACCTGCACTGCTGAGTGAAACCTCTCAAGACAGCTATGTCTGGTTCCTGTCTGTGAGCCTAGCAGAGTACCATTAATAGTGTCAGGGGTTGGCTTTCTCCCAAGGGGTGAGTCTCAGGTTGGGGCAGGCATTGGTTGGATAGTCTCTCAATCTATGCTCTATCATTATGGCTGCATGTCTTGTAGGCATGATAAATTTTGGGTCACAGTTTTTGTGGGTGGATTGGCATTCCCCTCCCTCCTCTAGGTGTCCTGTCTAGTTAGAGGGTGGCCTATTCAGTCTCCATGTCCCCTGCTCCTAGGAATCTCAGCTAGTGTCACACCACATCCTCCCAGGAGCCTGCCCTATCTTAGGTCTCCAACTTGTCACAGAGATGTCCCCACCCACGGTTTGTCTTATCTCTGTAGGCATAGTGTTCTCCTACCCAAGCTCTCTGTAGGTCTGATATCCACCCTCATTTCCCTGTGTTCCCTCATCTACTTTATACCCTATCTCAACCACTTCTTCTATCTATTCTATTTGTCTTTCTCGGTGAGATGTAAGCATCCTATCTTTGGTCTTTCTTTTTATTTTTCTTCATTGGATCTGTGAATTGTAGTATGTTTATCCTGTACTATAAGGCTAAAATAAGCTTATAAGTGAGTACACACCATGTGTGTCTTCTCTGCTTCTCAGTTACATCACTCAGGATGATATTTTCTAGGTCTATCCATTTGCCTGCAAAATTTATGATTTTCTTCTTTTCAATAGCTGAGTAGTATTCCATTGTGTAAATGTACCAAAATTTCTTTATCCATTCTTTGGTGAGGGGCACCTAGATTGTTTCCAGTTTCTGGCTATAATGAAAAGCATAGTTGAGCAAGTGTCCTTGTTGTATGGTAAAGCATCTTTTGGGTATATTCCCAAAAGCTAGGTCTTGAGGTTCAGCTACTACCAATTTTCTGAGAAAGCACCAGATTGATTTCCAAAGTGGTTGTACAAGCTTTCACTCCCACCAGCAATGAAGGAATGTTCCCCTTTCACCACGTTTTTGCCAACATGTGTTGTCACTTGCGTTTTTGATCTTAGCCATTCTGACAGGTATAAGATGGAATCTCAGTGTCTTTTTGATTTGTGTTTCATTGATGACTAAGAACCTTGAGCATTTCTTTAAGAGTTTCTTGGCAATTCTATAGCCCTCTGTTGACAATTCTCTGATTCTGTATCTCATTCTGTTATTGGATTATTTGGTTTGGTGGTGTTTAATTTGAGTTCTTCATATATTTTGGATATTAGCCCTTTGTTGGATGTAAGATTGGTGAAGATCTTTTCCCAATCTGTAGAGTGCTATTTTGTTCCAGTAACAGTGCCCTTTGCCTTACATATGCTTTTTAGTTTCAAGATGTCCCATTCATTAATTGTTGATCTTAGAGCCTGCATAGTTGGTATTCTGTTCAGGAGTTGTCTCCTATGCCAATGAGTTCTTTGGCTTTCCCCAGCGTTCTCTTTTTATAGATTTAGTGTATCTGATTTCACGTTGGGGTCTTTGATCCATATGAACTTGAGTTTGGTGCATGGTGGTAAATATAAATCTATTTGCATTTTATACATTTACTCATCCACTTACAATAGCACCATTTGTTGAAGATGTTTTACTTTTTCCGTTGTATGGTTTTGCTTCCTTTGTCAAAAGTGTCCACAGTGATGTGTGTTTATTTCTGGGTCTTTGATTCAATTCCATTTGTCAACCAGTCTATTTCTATGTCATTACCATGCAGGTTTTGTTCCTACTCCTCTGTAGTATAGTTTGAAGTGAGGGATGGAGTGCCTCCAGAAGTTCTTTTATTGTATAGGATTGTTTTAGCTATTCTGGATTTTTTTGTTTTTCCACATGAAGTTTAGAATTGTACTTTTGAGGTTTGTAAAGCAAGTCCACTGAAATCAGGTACAAGACAAGGCTGCCCATCCTCACTGTATCTCTTCCATATAGTACTTGACGTCCTAGCCAGAGAAATAAGACAACTAAAGGAGATCAAGAGAATACGAAACTGAAAGTAGAAATCAAAGTATCATTATTCACAGATGGTATGATATGATATACATAAGTGACTCCCTGAATTCTACCAGAGAACTCCCACTGCTGATACACACCTTCAACAAAGTGTCTGGATACAAAATTAATTTTAAAAAATCTATAGTTCTCTTGTATATACATGACAAATGGGCTGAAAATAATTGATGTAACTCTAACCAGGCAATTCAAAGACCTGTATGACAAGAACTTCAAGTCTCAGAAGAAAGAAATTGAAGAAGATACCAGTAGATGGAAAGCTCTCGCATGTTCATGGATTGGTAGCATTAACATAGTAAAAATGGCTATCTTACCCAAAGAAATCTACAGATTCAATGCAATTCCCATCACAATACGAGCACAATTATTTGCCTAAAAATGTTATATTTTCATTTTTTACCTGAATACTATTACAAAGTGTATATGCATCACATTTTATTTTTATTATATGCTTTATTATAGTTTACATTTTCTTCCATACTTATTCTTGGCATTTACTTATTTTTAATTTTATGTTTGCATTTTTATAATAGTATGACACCATTTTAATTTTTTGAATGTGCAAGGCAATAAGTTTCTTGTACATAAATAAAACAAACACCCTTCCCACTGTATCCTTTTTAATTAAATTAGAAGGATAATCTGCAGTATCAGATGCAATTCTTGAGAAAGTATAGAAATCTCTGAATAGACTCAGTGCCTTGGTCTAGTCAACTTGAATGGCTAAAAATCATTAGCAGCTGCAGTTCCAAGATGAAACAAACAAAATGCCCTCATACACATGACTGACAATTTTGACACACCCCTTTATATCTTCCATACTCAAATATGCTGGGTTTTCACAATTTACCCAGGATTCCCAGATGCTCCTGTTTTTCAGCCTGCAGTAAAGCCTGTGCATCAACGCTTCCCTTGGCTTTACAAACTGTATTCTTAGACATCACATTGATTTCTCCAGAAAAGATTTTCAAAGAAACATCAGAAGGGCTTTACCTATGGAGTCCTTTCAACATGGCTGCCTAAGGAAAACCCAAACATCAAAGACATCAATAGGCATGCTAGTATGGAGCGGTGGGTGGGGAGTAGAACCATAAACAAAGAGCTTTGGGCATCCAGGGGATGCTGAGAGTAGAAGAAATGTCCTCCTCAAGGAAAAGCTCTTCCATTTGGTTATCTTTTCCTCTACTTCATTTGATGTTAAAAAGAATGATCATTGGTCTCCATAAATAAAATCCATCTCAAAGTAGGTATGCACCATGGGAGTGGAAAAATTGGCATTATTGGGAAAATAACAGCACATTGCCTGGAAGACAAAGGCAGAAAATGTATCTGGACCTCCATGGCCAGTGAGGCTCATAAAAGGAACATTGTAAAGACCAAGAACCTTCCTCCTATCTATTTCATTTTACATCTTAGAAGAATGTATTGGAAAAAAAAAAAAAAGAAGAAGAATGTATTGGTTGCTATTTGTGTTTTCTTTTAACCTTTGCTTCTTGATCCATTCACTTTTTTTTTAATGTTTATGGTTTTATATGGCTATTAAGTAAATAACATATTATAGTTAGGGTATTTAACAGTGACTGGCTAATGTCATTCGGTCCCACAAACACTTACATAAAATCATTAATATAATGTCTTTGGGTGAACATACACTCACCAGGTTATACCAGAATTTCTAGGTTACCTGAATACATACTTCTCTTTATAGGAAAATGTCTATAAACAGCATCATTTTCAAATACAGAGTAAAGTATGTGAGAGCAGATTGTAGTATTTGCTCTCAAGCTCAGATGTTTTAGCTTGTGTGACATCACTCTGATATAACCATCTGCATAATCAGGACCAACTCTTAAGTCCTTGTGGCTCGAGTGAGTTGCATGTCTGTGTTTCCTTCACTCAGTATGTTTGGACTCTTTTTGTCCCAGAGACTTTCCTTTTCTTGGTTTATTCTTAGAGAGCCCCTTTCCATGTGATAGCTCCTTCCTTGGAATTGTTTAATCCCCGTCATCACTGCTCGCTCCCTCCAAGGACCTACTCTATCTTTTTGAAATGACTCTCCGTGCCCAAATCACTTTCAGAATTATCTCTCTGGGAGAAGTCCAGATCTTTGGGATGCTCCCCTCACCATCTTGAATCTACCACCCAAACCGAGATCTGCATATTTAAAATTCAACTGAACATTAAAGCCATTACAGGAGCCTTCCAAATGGGCAAATATTTGCCTCAATTATTCTATTTACAATTCCAAAAATATTTCTTCTGTTGAAGTCTGTGTACAAGAAGTGGCTCCAAAACCATTTTTTAAGGGAGTTTTGACATCAATGAAACGTTATGCTGGCAGGGCCAGTGAAGACCTTGATTAATAAAGAGCCTCAGTGTTTTCAAACACATATTCCAAGCAGCCTCATTTGAAGAAAACCACAAGCGGAGAATGCTTTGCTGCTGGGTAACAAGGGGGTTGTGTATTCCACTCCTGCTTACACAGTCCGCTTACTTTGGAGCTCGGGTAGGAAAGAAACATAGCCAGCAGAAATAAGGCTGCATTCAGTGACCGTACCCTTCCACCGATCGGCCTGATGGCAGGACTTTTTACCCCCCTTTGCCACTGTTTTCTTAGTCTTTAACCTTTTAATACTTAATAATTCTGTGAAAGACCATCCTGAGAGAGAAGAGGGTGGTGACTTAGCATCTCAGGATGCTCGGGATGGTGGGTCCTGAGATTCCTAACTTCAGAGTTTCCAGGCAGCAGTGTTGGCCTGCTGTACAGAAACGTAATTGAGCGTGTTCATGCTAATTACTTTGAAGTGCTTTTCTTTCTTTTTTTTTTTTTTTTCCAGTGCTTTACAAAAATACAGCAACTTAAATTGGCTCATTATTTCATATGTCTAAGATTTTACTCAGCTACTTAAGGGAGCCACAAAATGTAGTCAGAGGAATAAATTTCACATCATCCCATCAGCTCCTCACAAAGGGAATAAGGCCCATTAAAATGTAAATTTAAAGGAAGGAGCAGATTGGCAGTATAATTATTAAAACCAGGACTTGTGATAATGACTAAAAACACAAAATATCCTCATTACGTCCTCATTCCTTTTCAACCATACATTTTGTGTGCTATAAATATGCTAAATATATGCAGTTTTACTTACTGTGCCATTTCATCTCTCAAAACTCCCACAAATATGCAAAATTGTATGCTTATGTGTGTGTGCAATTGTGTTTTGCTTTTGCTTCTATGTCTGTGGTTACTAAGCAATGTTGAAAGGGAATAAAAGTCAACAGAACTTTATCATTCTGTTTTGCATACCAGGTCATTACTCATCCTCTAAACTATACGATACTGATATGCTAAACTCCAGAGATGGCTCACAGCTTAGCTAAGGGCTATCAAGCAAGAAAGTGGAGAGAGGAACAAAATCACCACAATGTGTGTTTACTCATGTGCTGCATAACAAAAAATATCCCTTGAATATACTGTTTTAAAATAAGCCACTCTTTCCCATGTTTCTCATATGGATCCAGGAATCCATACAGGTTGGTTCAATTCAAGACTTTCCTCTGGTCCATGATTACAGGGTCTTACCTGGGAGCATTCAAATGCTTTGGACTGTCTTTGCAGGTATGCTAGTCAATCTGTGTGGACATGGAAGATCCAAGACCCCTCCCCTCAGTTTTGGAGTTGAGCTAGATGTCAGCAGCAATGCATTTGTTCACTTCTTTCTGCCCATGGTTTCTCTCCACAGAAGGATGACATGAAATTTCTCACATAGTGTGTGAGGTTTCTTAAAGGTTCCCTTTTAAAAGTAAGATTTAAAAGTCTCTGAACTTGTTAATAGTGTCAGAGATTGGTTCTCTCCCATAGGGCGTGCCTTGAGTTACACCAGGCGTTGGTTGGACATTCTTTCAATCCCTGCTCTATCTGTTCGATCTTTATCCCTGTACATCTTATAGGCAGGGTAAATTTTGAGTTGAAGTTTATTATTATTATTATTATTATTATTATTATTATTATTATTATTATTATTATTATTATTTAACATTACATTCCAATTGCTATTCCATCACTCTTATCTTCTAGTTCCCATTTTCACTCCCTCTTCTGCCCTATTCCCTTCTAGACCTGTGACCGGGAGTAAGGGCTCATCGCTCTCTGTCTGATCAAACTCTATCGAGTCTCATCAGGGTAGCCTGCATGCCCTCCCTGTGTGCTCACAAGGCCACCCAGCCAAGGGCCAGTGATCAAATTGCAGACATCAGAATTCATGTCAGAGGCAGTCCCCTCTCCTGCCTCTCCATATACATGGAGAATGAACTGTCCATCAGCTATGTCTGACCAGAGGGTCCAGGTACTCTGTATGCATTGTGCTTCATTGGTGCATCAGTTTGTGCAGGCCCTTTGGGTCCACATCCTCTACACTTGGTGGTCTCCATGCAGAGCTCCTGATCCCTTCAGGTCCTTCCAACCTCCCTCAACTCCCCACCCCACAGTCTTCCTTATAACTCTCAGCTCTTTGCCAATGCATTGTCCAGCTGTAAGTGCCAGTATCTGTCCTGAACCCCCGCTGCGTGGTTTTTCTCAGAGGACTTCTATGTTGGGCTAATACCCACTTATAAGTGAGTATATACCATGCATGTCCTTCTGGGTCTGGGTTACCTCACTTAGGATGATCTTTTATAGTTCCATCCATTTGATGGCAAATTCTACAATTTCCTTGTTTTTGAAAGCTGTATAGCATTCCACTGTATAAATATACCACAGTTTCTTTACACATTTTTTGGTTCAGGGACATGTAGGTTGTTTCTAGATTCTGGCTATTACAAATAAAGCTGTTATGAACATAGCTGAGCATATGTCTTTGTCTTCATGGTGGAAACTCTTTTGGGTATATGCTCTGGAGTGGTATACCTGAGTCTTGAGGTAGCATTATTCCCAAATTTCTGAAAAAGTGTCAGATTGATTTCCAAGGTAATTGATTGTACAAGTTTGCACTCCCACCAGCAATGGAGGAGTGTTCCCCTTTCTCCACATCTTCACCAGCATGTGCTGTCACTTGAGTTTTTTTTTTTTTTTTTTTTTTTTTTTTATCTTAGCCATTCTGATAGGTGTAAGATAGAATCTCACAGCAGTTTTGATTTGTGTTTTTCTGATGGCTAAGGACATTGACACAATAGAGGAATATTGAATGGCTGAAAAACATTTAAAGAAATGATCAGTGTCCTTAGCCATCAGAGTTGAAATTTTTGTGAGTGGGTTTCTCCTGCTTCGTGTGTATCCATCCCCTAGTAAGGGTAGCAGGTGCTGTCTCTGAAATGGACTCTCTTGCCAACATTTTAATTACTTCCCCCTTGCAGGACTGTCTTGCCAGACCACAAGGGAAGAGAATAAGTTCAAACCTGATAGTACTTGATGAGCTGCGGTGGGTGGGAAGGGGGAGTTCCCCTTTCCTGAGGAATGGGGGAGGCATGATAGGGGAGAAGGAAGGATAGTGAGACTAGGAGTTGAGGAGGGATGAGGCTATGACCAAGATGTAAAGGGAATAAATAGATAATATTTTTAAAAAGAGTCTCCAAACTCTCTTCTTCGCACATTGTATGGGTCCACAACAAACTATAAGGTCAGAAGTTTAAAAAGCAAGAAAATAGATTATGCACTTCATAGCCACTTATCCAGGAAGAGGAAGCAGACATTTTTCTAGCAAATCTATGGCACTGCACACGTTGCACAAACTTCTATCCAAATATCTTCATTGCCTCTTTTTGCATAAATATTAACACCAAACACCTCTATGTTTTCTAATATGGGCTGGCATTGACTGACTTTGTTCCTCTCAAAACCCTGACTTCACTCAAAGAACTTGCTTAGAGCTCTCTCTCTCTCTCTCTCTCTCTCTCTCTCTCTCTCTCTCTCTCTCTCTCTCTCTCTCTCTCCTTTCCTCTCCTCTCCTCTCCTTTCTCTTTATATAAAATAAGAAAAGATGAAAGAGATTTTACATATATGGACGTATGTACACTGAGGGAAGGGCCTCAGCTCTTCCATTTTGTATCCTTGCTGTCAGTCCTGTCTCACTTGGTGTATGGAAAATAAGAGGCTTCCCATTTCTCTGACCATTGACTCAACATGGTAATATTAAAAAAACAAAGAATCTCCCAAGAATCACATTTGATATGTTTATATCCTCAAAAGTTATACATTAAGGACTAAAAATGTTTTAAACTTGCAGGCTCATCTTCACTACTTCAGGGAGATAGTCTACCTAAAAATGTAGTCCATATAGTGAGAAATAGACAAGGTGACAAAAGGGACAGAGATGGCCTTGACCCATGGAAAGATTTGGCTCACATGAGCCAATCTGCCTTATTTCGCTAAAGTAGCAGAATTAGTTTTATAAAACTAAAATAAGTTATGAGTTTTAAACTGTATCATTCTGTTCACCACTTTTATCCTCAGAGCCTCAGGATTGGACAGGTCTAGTCTGACCTAGAATTTGATGTAATTGCCTCAGTCTCCCAACTATCTGGGAATATAGGTCTTTGCCACCTCACCTAGCTAATACAATGGTTACTGAGTTGATGATTTGTATGAAAAACTATACACGACAAGGAAAATATCATTAAAGTCTTGAAAGAATCTGAAACAAAACATCCTGTACAAGAGACATTTTGCTAAAGTGGGGCAATATGGTGTTTCTGTCACATGCACAGACCCCTACCCAATACGTCTGCATTTACAGCTGACTAGTCTGGAATGCTGCTCTGGTACCCACCCTATCTTAACCCACACAATGCACTCTCTGTACATGTCCTCCTCTCTTTCCTTTCTCTCTTTGCTGCTGGCCCATTCATTCTTTGCTCTTACCTCAGTACTGGCTTTTGCCTATAGTCCCTTCAGGCATGCACCAATGCCCCCAATTCTTCTCAGATAATTACTCCATTACAAATACATTTGTCAGAGTGACAACTTTGTCCTAATCCATCTTCAAAGAAAAGTTTCTAGATCCAGACAGAATAATATTCTAATAAATTTAAAAGTACATCTAGATTTAACCCACACTCTCTTCCATATTGACTGTCTACTCAAATAAAAATTATTTGTTCTCAAAACACTACACATTCTTGTATTTAACTTACCCAAATGATATTCTCTTCTCCATCTTATAATCCTAATAGAGTCCCGTCTTCTGTGTATTTGGAGAAATCACAATCACTGCTCCCTTGTGAAACCCACTCAGAAACTAAAAACCTCATCTGTTCCTTCCTCATGTCCTAGAACTTCATTTCTTCCTTTCTCATGGTCATACTTAATATTTTTCCACATTTATTTTATTTAAATGTGAATGTCCTTTAAGAATGTGTTGGGTTATATAGTAGTATGAATAATGGTCCTAGGACATCAGCAATAGTTTTCTGGAACCAATAAATGTCACCCTGCACTTTTAGAAATGTAGGTAAATTACAAGTCTAGCCACACTTATTACCAGCTAAGGTAGAACACTGGACTCATGCCCTTTTCCACCTCAAGTTGCATAATTCAGAAACTGACATGTTCAGCAGGTTTATTTGCACACAATGCTTGGTCTTCATGCCCTTTCTTTTCTGCTCCCAACCACTGCTCTAGTTAAATCCTGGTTGCCTGGTGCCTGGCCACTGGCCCTCACATCTGTTGATGGAGAAGAAATTCTGTTGGAGTCCAAGTGAAATCGCAAGTGTCCTTTCAAGAGCGAGACCAGCATAGATATCGACACAGGAGGAAAGGAAAAGACTGTGTGATCATGGATTCCCATCCAAACTGATTCAGCCACAAAGCAAGGAGCAATTAAACCCAATGAAAGAAAATGAATCAAGTCAGATTCTCTCTTGGATTGCCTCTCAAGAGCATGTGGTCCTACTGATGCTTTGATTCATAGCTACTGACAAGGACTGGTTATTTCTAATCTCCTGAAAAAGAAGAGAATTCATTTATGTGGCTTCTAGACACCAAGTATGTGGTAATTTATTATAATACCCACAGGCAACTGATAGAGATATTAATAAAGAATAAAAAGTAGAATGATGCTGAAACAGACACCTGAACTGACTTCAGAAATGAGATAGGTAGAAATGTACAGATTTTGAAATGAAAGGTTGAAGAAAATTCTAATTTGCTGTTTGCCTTAAGCATATTGTTGATAGAAATACAAGGAATAATGCATTTACAGAGGAATGAGGACATAAGCACAGTCACTACTAGAAACTAGCCACAGAAACCCAATTGTGTCATTACACAATGACAAAGCTTAACAGAACTCTGCCATATCTCCATGGAAAGTGGCACTGGTTGTCTTATTTTTAAAGGAATAAGGAATTGGATATTTCCCTAAACAAATGCTCAAGCATAGTATTGAAGGGTCAGCCTACTTTCTTCTTGATGTTTAACTGAAACATAATAGCAAAGAGATTAATTGAGGAGGAAACTACTAATCCAAAGGAAACAGAAGATTATAGAAAGATTACTGATTGTGAAGGTAGTGCTAAGCATTTAATCTTAGGCAGACATTAAAAACAACCAACTATGAAAAGAGGATTAAGATGATGTAAGAGGGGTTCAGGTGACTTGGGAAAAGTGTCCGAGGTCAGGAAAATATTTTATATTTTGGGGTACTTTGTGTCTGATAACCTATTTTCTCTGCTAATAGAGAGAAAGTAGGCATCCTGGTAGAGTACTGTATAAATGAGTGTTGAATTAGGCTTTATTGGAAAACTGACAATGGTCCGGATGATCATAAGAAGCCAACATATGACAAAACCTGCAAGTGACAATCACTACAGGCTCACCACCTGGTAACGCAGCATTTGGAATTTGGGTGAACCCTGTGTGACTATAACATCAGCTTCAGAAATGCGACCTCATTATCATCTTTTGTAAGTGTGTGACTGTGTAGTTGACGGAGTGTGGGTCTGTGCAAGTGCATTTTCTGGGCAATGACATCAGGGGAGGTTACTAGCTATCTTTCTTTATGACTGACCACCTTATTTTCTTGAGAAAGAGCTGCTGAACTTGGAGTTAGTCTGTCACCTAGGATGCCACAGCAACCCTCCAGTCTTCACTCCAGCTTTAACCAGTCCTGTGCTTGAGTTACAGTTGTATGAGAGCATACCTGGCCATTTGTACGGGTCCTGAAGATGTGAACTAGGTCCATTATGCTTGCACAGCAAACACTGTTACCTGCTGAACTATCTCCCCAGCACTGCATTAATATTTTTTTATGTTTCTACTATTTTACACTATAAAAATACATTATATGTAACATAAAATCTATACACTGTATAGATACATGGGTGTGGCCTATCTAATTTACTATTATAATAACACAATTTTCATTTTTATAGTATTATTTGTTATTTTACAAAACAGCAAATAGGTCCAAAATTTTGTGTAAACTGACAAACATGCATAACTATCATTTAATTCAATAATCTGCATTCTACTGGTCATGCTTGTTGGTTTACTCAAAACGTTTGAGCCTGTTTTTTGCCTTGATTACTCACTTCCAAATAAGGCAATTACCCACAGCATCTATACTCTGAACTACCATCTATACTCTGAAATTCTGAGTTCACAGAAAGGACATTGAGAGGGGAAATGTTGGCTCTCTGCCTCCAGGAAAAAAATAATTAAGATATCACTTTGCAAAAACCCTGAGTTTTCACAGCACCATGGCTGTCTCTGCCCAGAGCTGGCTGACTTTCCAGGCCTGGACTCACTTTTGACCACCATAAATTATTCAGGAACATAGGATAATTGACAGAGCTAAGAGGAAAAGGAAGCAAATGGTCCCAGAATTGGGAGTAAGATCTCTATGGGAAAATGACTTGGGCTGCTGAAGGAACATATTGTTCTGCTGACACTGTCATAAAAAAGATGGGTCAGGAATCACTCTGTCTAGGGGTCAATACCAACAGAGTGAGCATGGACAAGCTGTGAGCTACGGTGACATCTACTGTGGCAAATAGGAAGGAAAATTCTAGAGCCCTCAGAACAAGAAGACTGTAGCAAAGACCACCAGGATAAGATGCAAATCAACCTCATTGGCACAGAGTAGATACACATCACTCAGAGGGAGCAGGCTTCAGGGGGTGAAAATGGGGGTGATCTCTAGTGCACCTCAGTGACCCCTTTCATAGGAGACTATCAACTTTCATCACTAATGGCAATCCAGGCTCTGTGGAGGAAGGTGAGGTGAGATTGAGCAGCCTTTGGGTAGAGAAAGACAGGGAATCAGGCTGTCAGACTCACTGAAGCCATAGTTCCTATAAACTGAGTTCAAGCCTGCTTCTTCTACCTATAAATAAATATAAACAAATACCATTTTCTTGGGAAATAAAATAGGCACATGATGAGAAGTTCATAAATGCTCACACAGAACAAAGAAAGTCACATCTGTGAACCTCTGAGTATGGCCTCTGCCTCTGGGACACCGTAAATAATAGGACAGAGGCAGACTCTCCTTGGAAGAGGTGAATGCAAAGAGGTTCCTGATCTTACTTCACTACAGTAGCTTATCCTCCAATTTGAGAAACAAAAGGGCACAAAAAAATCATCTCCAGTATCTGGTTGTATCTCCCCGAAATGATCATTACGTATAAGAAGGAAACCTTCAGAGAAATCATACAGATGAAGATGAGAAAGGCAAAAGGATGTTCCGAATCACTGATGTTTGGGGAATGAATAGGAAGAACTGAGAAAGGAGTTAGGTGGCATAAAAAGGACAAGAATCAATGCCTAGCGATGATCCTCCCTGTGCCCAAAGGTGTTCTCTTTCAGTTGACTTGTGGGTGTGTCCACAGTCATCCTCAGTCACATTGCACTTAGTCCAAGTATCATGCCAGTCCCATCATTGTCTGTCTTAGGAAGAGGGCTTTTCTGAGTGGGTACTAACGCAAACTGTACAAAAGCAATCCTGAGAGACAAGTGCTACAGCCCTCGACCAACACAAGGTAGGAGCCAGTGTATAAACGGCCTCAGTTTCTCTCTGGGTACAAATTATGGGATAAATTTGTTTTTCAGGTGGTCCACCTCCTTACCTCAGCAGTAACACTCCTCTGCTATGTTTGCATCCTTCCCTGTCCCATGATCCTCGCAATCTCACTCCTGTTCCTTGGGGCCATCTCCCAAATGAAACACCAAAATGATCTTTTGAGTTTAACAATGCTATTTACTTCCTCTTGCAGGAAACTGACATCAGTGGTAACTTCAAACAATGGTCACCAGGGAATCAATTGCTAAGTCTGGGAACCGTAAGTTGTATTTTTAAGAGTTACCTGATTTGTTTGACATCCCTGCATTAACCCACACTTTGAAGGTGATCTCAAAGTGTCTAATAGGAACAAAATTATTAAAGGTGAGAAACAAGAGCTGCCCTGGCCCACAAAAGCATTTTCTATTAAGGCATGCGATGAAAAATAGTCCATGTGTGTCCTCAACTTACTGCATCCTCTCTTATTTTAAATGAAGCATCATCTACTCTGAAATGTATCAGTCTTCTCTGTGAAATGGAATGCCAAAATTGAATACCTTCCGTCTTTCTCTCTTCCAGCTCCTGTCACCTCGCCCAGGGAATATTCTGGTACCTTCTGTTGTAGTCTTCAACTGCTTTAAACTCTCTCAAAACAGCATACAGCTCAACCTGGATTATGACTCTGTGCCCAGTGGATTGTATGCTTCCTTCTCTGTATCTTATCGTCCTAAGACAAAGGAACGGCACTGATGCACCTCCAACAGGCTGCAAGCTTCTCTATTACAGATATTTCCAGTTGCAAAAGAGGAGTAGTGTTTAAGTTATATCTTCCTTTGGAATGGAGAGAACAATTGAAAGGAGCCAAAGAGGTGCTGGGTAGATGGTTCAGTGTTTAGGAGCACTTGCGGTTCCTGTTGAGGACTCTGGTTGCATTCCAAGTACCCACATACTGGCTCACAATTGTTGGTAAGTCCAGTTCCAGAGAATCTGATGCTCTCTGGTACCTCCACAGGCACTGGCCGCGTATGTGATGTACATAACATATGTGAAAGGAAAGCACTCAGAAGCATTAAATAAATAAATCCTTAAAAGGGGGTGTGAAAATAAAGAGTATCTGTAACTATATCATCTATGGTAATGGTGAAGGTTGACATGTCCCGCTTCTCTGTGCCCACAAGCCAAAAATTCAAAGAAATTGGTGATATGGCTCAAAATCCTGCCCCAAGAATAATAATGTGGATTTCAAAGCAGAGCTAATGGGTTAGGAACCAGAAACACTGAGAGCCAGAGATGAAACCAAAGATCAGTCTGTCAGGTGGCGTTAACTCAGCCCTCCTTCTGACCTCTGTTTATTCAAGATGTCAATGGAGTAGAATATGCTTTGCATATTGAGAGGTCAGTCTGTGTCCTTTGCTCTGTCCACCAACTCCAGTGTCTCCAGGAAACACCCAGATATACATTTCTGAGCACTCTGTTGTTTGGTCAAATATGATGTAAAACTAACAATCATAATAATTTACGTTGTCAGAGGAAAATTTTATTCTCAGGCTTTTATATAGATCCAGTGTACTTTTGAGCTTCAATAAAGAAAATTATGATGTCTTAGACATGATTTGAAACTCCCACAAACACACAAGCACAGAAACAATCATCATACCAGAGGTTTCCTAAATGGTGTTGGCTATTGGGATATGAAGAAAGACTGAGGCCTGAGCCTGAGGAGTTCTTAGCATATTAGATGCACCAACTGTCTGCACACTGTTAGGTCTATGATTAGGAAGCTCCACCGCAGCCTGGAAGCCTAGAAAATACAAGGAGTGCAGAGAGCCCACTACACTGTCGGAGCGGGGACTAGAGAACGGTGGCGGTTCTGATCCACATCTCCTGATCATAGTTGGAGAACCCGACTTGGAAGAGCTGACCAGATCAAGGTTTGGATTACACATATAATTGTAGTTTGTGGCTAGTCTTAATACTGTATTTTCACTGTTCACAATGATGTCCTTTATAAGGATATTTTCTTTGAGTACACCATTCACTTTGACCATATTATTTCCCATTACCCTTTCCCATTTCCTCTCCCTTTCAATTGAGCCTCTTTTCCCAAATAGACTCCATTAGACTCTTATGTCTCTCTGTCTCTGTTTCTGTTTCTGTCTCTGTCTCTGTATCTCTCGCTCTCTCTCTCTCTCTTCTCTCTCTCTCTCTCTCTCTCTCTCTCTCTCTCTCCTCTCTCTCTCTCTCTCTCTCTCTCTCTCTCTCTCTCTCTCTCTCTCTCTCTCTCTCTCTCTCTCTCTCTCTCTCTCTCTCTCTCTCACACACACACACACACACACACACACCACTTGTGTCAAAAAACATGATATTTGTCTGATCCTGGCTTATTTCACTTAATATGATGATTCTATCCATTTTCCTGAAAATTACAAAATTTCCTTTTTCTACAACTGCATAGTTCTTAAATTGTGTGTGTGTGTATACATGTGTGTATAAATACATTTATATGTGTATAGCCCATTTTTTTCATTTATTAATCTGTTGATAAGCATGTAGGCCTTCTTTCATACGTTGGCTATTGTTAATAGTGCTATGATAAGCTTTCATGTGCATGTCTCTGTGTTTCTGACTTAGATTCAGTCAAAGTGGAATACACTCAGGGATGACACGTGGTCAGAGTGAAATACACTCAGGTCATATGGTTGCCCTATGTTTTGTTTTTTTAAATATATTACTGATTCTCACTCCTGCTGGACTGATTGTTTTTGCATCAGTATGTATAAGTGTTTCTTTCTCCAAACATCTTGCCAGATTTTATTTTTGTTTTCTTAAAGATAGCCATTTTTAGGATTCAATCAGGTGTTTATTCAGTATTATTTTAATATTAGTGTGAACAGGAACCACTAGAGTCTGCAGTCAAGACACCAACCTGATCCACATCAAACTTTTAGAAAATTCTTTTGTGTGCCTGTGTATGCATCTGTTTGTATGTGTCTTTAAGTATGTGTCTATATATATATATATATGTGTTTCTATGTATATGTGTCTGTGTCTGTATCTATGTGTCCCTTTGTGTGTGTGTCTGTGTGTATGTTTCTGTTCATATGTGTCTATGTGTATGTGCATATGTTTCTGCATGTATGTGTCTCTGTGTGCTCATGTATGTATGCATGTGTCTGCATGTATGTATTTCTGTGTGCCTGTGTGAGTTCGTGCCAGTGTTCATAGAAGTAGAAAGGGGTTTTGGATCTCTTGGAGCTATAGTTTCAGCAGTTTGGGATCTGCCAGATGTGGGTACAGGTGCTGAGATCCAAACCATGGTCTTCATGAGTAAGTATAGGTGCTATGAACGTTGGAGTTATCTCTTTAGCATCTGTAATTTACCCACTCCAAAGAAGTCATTGACAGTTAAGTGGTTAAGGTGCTGTGGGAGCGAGGCCCTAAGGAGATAGTTTACCTTCTTCTGAACAGAAAGAACAGTAGCTGGCTCTAGAGATCATGGAGAGAGATTAAAGTAAAAGCATATGTTGTCCATCCTTAATATCAAAGAAATGCAAATTGAAAGTATTTTAAGATTTTTATCTTATATCAATCAGAATGACTAATATTAAAACAAAACATAACATAACAACAGCAGTAAGGTTATGAGGAACAGAGAGACAGTTATGCAGTATTAGTGGGAGTGCAATCTGGGGCAGCCATGATGAAAACCAATGCTGGGTTTCTCAGAAAACTAGAAATCAATCTACCATATAATCTCAATTTACCAATATATCCTCAAAGGGCTCTAATTCCTATGACGGACAAATGCTCTTCCATGTTCATAGCTACTCTATTTATAAGAGCTAAGACATGGAAACAGCCTAGATGGCCATCAACTGATAAATGGATACTTAAAATGAGTTTCCTATACACAACAGAATTTTATTGAGGTATAAAGAAAATTATAATGATGAAACTTGTAGGAAGTGGATAGAACTAGAAGACTGAGTTAAGCCAGACCCAGAAAAGCAAATGTCACATGCCCTCACTCATATGTTGATCCTACTTTCAAATATTTAGATTTGTGTGTTTAATGAAGAACCTATTGAATCATTGAAACTAGAAAGTGATATTGTTGGGAGGAGGACCAAATATCTTAATAGGGGAAAGATAGCAGAAGATGGGTGCCATGAAATGGGAAGACAAATGAGAAGTTACAGCAATAAAGATTAATTAACACTAAGCATATTTTAAAAACATGGAAACTCATAAGATATATATGTCAGAAGTAGTCAGTTTTCCCCATATTGTGGGACCCATAAGGAGACTGTGCTGCCCATCTACTACATCTGAGCAAAGGGTCTAAGTCCTCACCATGCATGGTCCTTGGTTGGTGCATCAGTCTCTACAGCACTCCCCTCATCTGTCCAGAATTTTAAATGTGTATTTTATTTATTGTTATTTATTCACATTTCCTCTTGATTATTATCCTCTCCCTCTTATCTTTCCAGAGTAGGGATTACATCTGACATGGACTCTAACACACCCACTTACCCCCCTCCAAAGTTGATCACTTCTCCCTGGCAGGACAGCTTTGCCAGGCCACAGAGGAAGAGGATACAGGTTGTACAGATGAGACTTGATAGGCTGAGGTAAGATATTAGAGGGAAAGGGCTTCCCTTTCTGAGGACTAGGGGAGGGAGGGAGAGGGTTTGAAGAAGGGAGGGTGGGATCGGTAGGCAGTGAGGGAGGGGCTACAATCTGGACGTAAAGAATTCAAACTGAAGGACAAGCAGGTAATTTATATTGATAATCCCACTACATGGGAATAGCTCTGAGACTGCATAGACAATGCTTCTTATTGGTGACAGAATCCCTGAGACTTAGGATTAGATGCTATTCTTTGTATGACACGAATGAAAACTTACAAATGTCTTTCTTCTGCTCATACAAGGAGCAGAAAACTAGCCTTAATTATTCTGTGCATGCGCATAACTCACACATTTATAATTTTAGGACTGTATAATCTTGTGAGAAATTATATGTTTTCAGAACAAAAGAAGCAGACACGGATGCTAGATAAGACCTGACAGGATGCATTCCTCCCAGCATGCTGAACACCGACATCCTGTGTCCTTCATGTTCCAGCTTCAGTTGCTGTTCCTCATCAGAATAATACAGATCCCAGGACAGCTTCGAAGAAAGCTTCTCATCCCAATTGATTAAGCATTTCAGACTGTCCTACACATGATTCCTATTAAGCCTGGAATTTCTCAACATTTAGAAACTTGACCACAAATGCTATTCCTAGCTTGTTCAACCATTTTCCGTAATTTTATTTGGACCCATATAATGGTATTATTCGACCCAAATCAGCCAGAAGAAATGTTAAGAGGAGGATGCCCATTTCCTTAAGAGTGATTGGGTAGGTTTTTGGCTGCCTTCTTGGGCTATAGATGTTTATATTCATTGGGAGTTGCTTATAAATTACTATTGGTCTTATACAGAAAGAAAATGAGGTTGGACCCAGGGATGACTCTCTTTTCCTTTATCTTTCTTTCTTAGGTTTGGAGATAGGGGTTGAAAAGAAAGAAGGGGTAATATATCAGTATACAGGGGTGATAGGACAAAAATTAGATTAGTGAATCTACTTCTCAACTTAAGCCTTAATTGTTACTTACAAGATTATTTTTAATTCATTGTTATAAAATGTTGTATAGTGATGCAAAATAAGTTTAATTTGATACATTGGTATAGAATTCAAATTTAAGAGTATTCCTCACACAGTATATATATATATATATATATATATATATATTTTTTTTTTTTTTTTTTTCTAATATGAGGAATTGTACCCAAACAACTCAAGTAGAATACAAGGCTTACCTCTAATATTTTGAAAGTGCTATTGCGGGCTGTTTAGGATAAGCAAGTTATACAAGTTAATTACTAGTTGATAAAATCATGGTCATGTCAATTACTAGTCTATTTACATTACCAGAATATATGTTCTAGATCTAACAATAGATAGATGTGATTCTATAGATAGATAAGGTAAAATAGATAAGGTCTTCAAAACATAATATGTCATTTAAAGATGTTTTTCCTATTTTAAAGAATCACTGATAATAATAGAGGTTATCTCCTGACAACACCCAGTCTACCTAAAAGAAGATGGAGAGCATCAAAGAACCTCCTTCTTCAATGTGGCTTCAAATGTGGCAAACAAGCCACTGGGGAAAATGTCCTCATTTCAGCCACTGATAGAATTCTGCCTAAAAATGGGCAAGCTTGCATGCAGGCAGAGTCAATGTTCAAACTCTGCCAAGACAGGGTAAGCAAGTCCTCAATAGTTCCTGCCTCACAAATATATCTGTCAGATATATTGGGCCAGAAGAATGAAGATAATGCTCCAACATTATAGAGAGTTTTGGGTGACTGTTCAAGCATCAAACTGTCTCAGTCATTTTTTTTTTCACTTTGGAAGCTGCTAACCTGTACTTCCTGTTTACTCAGGTAATTAATTTTATTCCTTCTCAAGTCTCTGATGGAGCTGAAGAACAGATAGTTTAGTTTTTTATTATTTCTTTATTTTAATTTTTTATTATTAATTTATTCTTGTTACATCTCAATGGTTATCCCATCCCTTGTGTCCTCCCCTTCTTCCCTCCCTCCCCTTTTCCCCTTATTCCCCCTGAGGGGGATTACCTCCCCCTGTATATGCTCATAGGGTATCAAGTCTCTTCTAGGTAACCTGCTGTCTTTCCTCTGAGTGCCACCAGGTCTCCCTATTGGGACTCTAGATGAGAGAAGCATGGGAGAATGGCAAAGTAGAAGGATCCAGACGGTCCTAGAAACCTACAAGTAGAACATTATGATAGGCAGATTTGGGCCCAGGGGTCCCGCTCAAACTAAGGCACCAGCCAAATACAATACAGGCGGTAAACTTTTAACCCCCACCCAGATCTAGCCAATGGTCAGAACATTCTCCACAGTTGAGTGGAGAGTGGGATATGACTTTCTCACGTACTCTGGTGCCTCACATTTGACCATGTCCACTGGAGGGGGAGACCTGGTGGCACTCAGAGGAAGGACAGCAAGTAGCCAAGAAGAGACTTGATACCCTATGAGAATATACAGGGGGAGGTAATCCCCCTCAGGAACAGTCATAGGGGAGGGGAATAATGGGAAAATGGGGGGGAGGGAGGAATGGGAGGATACAAGGGATGGGATAAACATTGAGATGTAACAAGAATAAATTAATTTTAAAAAAAGGAAAAAAAAAGAAAAAGAAAAAAAAACATTTTACAATATAAAGGCTAATCACGTGTATTCTGTTAGTCCTCATAACTTGAAAATACACTTAGATTTTGACCACAAAATGACATACATGTCCCTGTATCTTTTCTGAAGCAGAAAACAACAACAACAATAAACCACAGGCTGAAAATATACTAATAGATATTCTTTAACTCAGTAAATTTTCCTAACCTAGAGTAATACACCGAAGAAATTAGTTACAACATATATATTCCATGGGTTTTTGTTTTTTTTCTTTTATTCAATTTTCTTTTAATAGATTATTCTATTTTTCTATTAATTGAGGTAAGTCCATTGATCTTATTAATAATATTTTTATTTGTTCCTTGAAGACTCACCATTTATATAGTGTATTTTGGTCATATCCACGTATTGCTATGTATTCTCAGAAACATTGATTATAAATGAATTTGAGTATTACCAATATACTACATTGTTAGTTTGAGAAATTTTCCATGATGTAACTTTTCATTATGAACTGTATTTGAAGAAAGAGGTTCTGGCCTGAATAACTGACACCCTAATAAAAGGAAAACTGTGTACAGACACAGATAAGAGAAACTAAGCAAAAATGGAGGAGGAAGATGGAGAATGATCTGAAACAGGTGATTCTCCTTTAACTAAGCTAATCTTCACCTTGGTCTTACACTTCTTACCTCTGAAATCGTAAGAAATCTGTTATTTAAGCTTCTTGCTCATCACTTTGTTACACAAGACCTATGAAGTTCCTTGAAAAAGTGTGTAATGTTACATCATAATATACAAAAATCACATAAATAACCTCATGTCCTTAGCCACTAAAACCATCTATTATTGTTTTCCCCATAGATTCAGAAAATGTTTTATTGGCACTTCAACTGAAGTAAGACACAATTTCTAGGGTTTTCCATTCTAAATTTTGTGTCTTTATTTCTTAACTCAGAATTAGGAAAGTCCATATGTAAATATGTGCCAGAAGGAACTGAACCCTCTCTTCCAAACTGAATTTCCATGGAGAACTTAAAAGATATTTTTTTTCTGCCATGAATTCTCACTTTTTTTTTCACTAATGAGGGGTACGATAAATCACTGAGGCAACACATCATGATTCAAGGAACAAAGGTATACACTATCTAGCATGACGAAAGAGGCCCTTTCACTCTTTCATCTTATTTACTTTTGCAAAATGTGGATAATAGTATTGCAGTCACAGTGTACTTATGAAAACATAGTGAGGTAATAAATATGAAATACCTAGCATATTGAGCAATCCAAATAAAGCTCACTTTCTTCTTATTTAATTTCCAAAATGTTGTGTCTCCAAGCATCTGGACTGAACCAGACCTGAACTAACTTCTCAAAACCTAACTTGAACTAACTTCTAAGGAGCAAAGTTGTCAAAAGAATGTTCTCACCCCTCCGCTTGCTGATCCACACTCGCACAGAACAATAGCTTCCATCATCCTGCATTATTTCTTACACAGAGGTTTTAAAGAGCAATAATATGTTTTAAAGGGCAATAATGATGGTCTTTTGACATCACCACGACATGCCAGAATATGATGTCATTTGGTGCTGAAATCACTCACCGTTTCCTCTAATATCACCCCTGTTGGCTGGGATATCTTGGATATGTCATCATGATTTTTCTTAACCCAATGTGCTAGTAAAAAGTTCCTCCTAATCCTGGGCCAGTATCAATCTACCTTGAGGATTATGGAATGCATCTTTACTTGGTGATTACAACACAAACTTAAAAAACCATCCCCAGATCTTCTAGTACCAGGCGTAAAGGAATATGAATCCAAGGGTTAGTGAAGATAAAGGTGCTATCAATTATCAGGAAAATACTGATGGCTCTGTGGCTTTTACTATTCATATCCAAGTCTTTGATACTGTTCCTGTAGAACACAGAGGGTAATATTAAGTAACTAAACATATATGTTATTCTTTCCCCTAGAGAATTATCTGGAATAGACTGTTTCATGAAACAGAGATGAATACATAGTTTTGTTATCAATTAATCCATCCACTCATGAGTTGTCAACAGTCATATATCAAGCATCTATTAAATGCTCATCACACAGCCTTTAAAAAAAGTAGAAAGAACATAATCCATCCTTCTTGGGAAAAAAATCAGCTGACTGGTATGATCTTCTAGAAATGAAGACTATAGCAGGTGGTCCCTTCAAGGATGCTTTGTAAAAACATATAAGAGTTACTTATTAGACACACAAGGCAAGAGAAAATGAATGTTAATTATGTCATTCTTAAAACCTGTTTCTTCCTCACAAAGCTTTATAGAGATATCAGAAACCTGTGTCTGCCGCTTAGGGCTAAAGTGAGCTCCTGATCACACAGATGGAGGTTTTGGTCAATCCATCTCTGGCTTTCAGCAAGATCATAAAGGTCTGTGGATGTTCCAGTGTCCACTGACCATGCTTATAATCAGAGAGAAGGGGAGGTAGACAGGTGGTGAAACATTTAATATAGGAATGGACAAAATACTCCAACACAGAGTGTCTTCAGTGATGACTGTTGAGCCCAAATGTGGAAAAGGATTCAGGGATGTGAGGACAAGAGAGACAAAGCACTCAAACAAAGGAAGCAAGAAGTATCATGAGTGCCCAGAGGTTAGGACTGACTTGGAATATTCAAGAAACCTGAAGAATGCCCACATAAGTGGAGCTTATGAACACAAGACATGGTAAAAATAGAATGTGATCAGAAGCATAGGATGTGGCCAGACAATGCAAAGCCTACAGTGTTTGATATTATTATGGTGCCATGATAGAGCAGCTGGAGTTGTGGGCAGCAATACAGGCCGTTAAACATAAACCCATGGAGTTTGCAGGCAAAAGCCTCACTTGTGTACTAGATTTTACATGGCTAATGGAGTCATAAGGATGTCATGACTGGGGAAAGTTGGAATGTTGCTGGTCTACAGCCAAATTATCTTATCCCCCTATTGGCCATTCGTTGCTCATCTCTGTATCTATTCTAACAACTTTTGGGGGAAAGAAACATTTATAAAATAGTGTTAGCTGCCACCACCTTAAAAGTTCATGATATCACCAGAAAGCATCTGAGACCTAGAGCAGAATTTTCATACTTTGCTATAACCTGTCTACCTGATCCCCACCCATGCATTTGGTACACAGCCTGATTTTCTTTTGTATTATAACTATAAAAGGTGCATGAAAATCTTCTGTGTTGGAACAGATCATCCAATGCAACCTGAATCCCTTTCCCTGAGCTCATGGTCACTCAAATACGGCTTGTAATGAACCCAAATACTTCTTTTAAGTCAAACGCTGTTTCTCATTGAAACCAGCCATGGAATCAAGAACTTTCACCAGTGAGGTGGATAATTTTATGTGTTGACCTATCTTGGCTGTAGGATGCCCACACAGCTGGTTGGCAACTATTCCTGGACATGTCAGTGACTTTACTTGAGGAAAACATTAGCATTTGAGTTGGCAAACTGAGTCAGGCTGACAGCCTTAATTGTAAAGTGTCATCTTATTTACCAAAGACATGGACCAAGCTACAAGGCAGAGGAAGACTACATTTGTCAACCCTCAGCCTGCCAGCCTGCTAGACTTGAGTAAGACTGCTGAACTTCTGCCCTTCTCTCTCAGTTCTGTGGGCTCAGCACTCAAACTAGAATCTATGGTGTTGGCTCTCAAGGTCTCTTGAGACTTTAAATTGCACAGCTCATTTCCTGGGTCTCCAGTTTTCAAATGGAAGGTCACAAAGAACCTTCACCCTCAACAGTCCTGTACTTTGTTTGTCTATCTGTCTGTCT
Organism: Acomys russatus; assembly: GCF_903995435.1. Classification (NCBI taxonomy): domain Eukaryota; kingdom Metazoa; phylum Chordata; class Mammalia; order Rodentia; family Muridae; genus Acomys; species Acomys russatus. The sequence continues at coordinate 32,307,661 of NC_067158.1, forward strand.
TTCTGTCTATCTCTCTCTGTGTCTGTGTCTCTTTGTCTGTGTGTCTGTGTGTGTGTCTGTCTGTCTCTCTCTCTCTCTCTCTCTGTGTGTGTGTGTGTGTGTGTGTGTTTGCCATGATTCTTTGGAAAATAAAAGGCCCCAGGACAAGCTTTGAAATGACTTCGCTGCCATTCCTGTTCCCCCCACCATAATTAAAACCCAGCCAAATGAAGATTGTAGAAAAGCTGGGTGTGGATTCTTGTTTGTTGTGTTCATATGTTTTTATTTTCTCATTTTTAAAAGTTAGTAAAGTAGACACATGCCTTCTCTGGTTCTCTCTTGGTACTATATGTTAAAAATTATCCGCTTAAAACTAAAAGATTTGAGATTGAGTATCACTAAGTTGTCTGTATGAGCCTAGAATCCAAATCCAACAGGAATCCCAAGCAGGCAAATTCACAAGTATTTTTTTCCTTCTCTAAGCCCCCTGGATACAGAATATCCTCTGTGAGCTAGCCAGGAGAAAGAAACCCAGCTTTACAGCGCATGTAGCCTGGAAGGCAAGGAAAGAAACATTTAAGCTGTTATTCAAACAAGTTTCATTCCAATTACTACTTTCCTCTCTGTCAGAATCAATTATTCTCACCCATGACATGGCTGTTTCTGTCGAGCTGATTGGAAGATCTCCCTTCATATTTTCTCACGTTGTTTACCCTTTTGGTTACTTTTGGTTGTGGGTTGTTCTATAGTTTTGTTGTTTATTTTCCTGCTACAGCCAGCACCATGGAGTGGCTTTTACATGGCCATAAAATAAAATGAATGTGTACAGGAAAAGGAGATTTGCTGCAAGAAAGTATTGGACTGCTTGGCTTACCCTGCACTCAGCTTCATGAGCAGAGACCTGTCTGAGGGACCTGATTATGCTCACTGATTAAAGACACAGTTGTCATTGGCTAGGTGGCATCTCTCATGTCTGCATAGGTCTCCATTGGCTAACAAGGGACTAACAAGCCTTGTGACTCTGGGAGGAATGGTGATCCCAAGATGACTCTGATGGGCTAATTGTAGTACCACATGCAGTTAATTAAGCTACCATAACAAGGCTGAGTGCCTTTCAGTACATTCACAATGCGATTAGCATGGACTATTGAGTCGCCATTAAGTAGAGAAGAGGGAGGTTTAACAAATACGTGGCTATCTGGTTGAATTTGAGTAGTGTTCTCAAAACCCTGGATGACTCCATTTTTGCTGTCATCCCATGTTGTGTTATGTTCTCTATTTCTTCTGAAAGTTGGCCCTGAGTTTTAAAATGATAGTGAGCAGAATTTTTTAAATGACTTCAATGCTGACAGCTCAACAACTCACATGTTCAAACTTTACCCATTAGAAGTTACTGCCATTTCTCAAAGAGAAAACCCCCTTCTATTAATATGTTTTTTTTTGTTCTGTTCTGGTCACAGCCATTCACTTCTGTTTTGAGGTTGAAATTCCTACTGCTTTCCCTTGTGATCTATCTCTGACGCACAGTAGGTGCTCAGCAAATCCTTTTAAATATAAATGTTAGGTGGTAAACTCCTGAGGTGTAGCTCAACACATCTCTTAGTACTTAAACACAAAAGAGTACGGTTATTGTAAAATTTTGTTATTTACCTGTAATGGTTAGACACTTATTTTATGAACCGTGTGAATTTTTCATAAAGCACACACACACATGAGAGACAGGGGGGGGGGGGCAGAGGGATGGAGGGAGAGAGGGAGGGAAAGGGAGAGGGAAAGGGAAAGAACAATTGTATAATATTAACTTCCTCTTAGAAATTTTGTTGTAAGAAAATATAAATCCTTTGTAAGCATCCTTTGTAATTGATGATTTGGGATAGGCTCAACATAAGGCATTTGAGTGGGATCTACAAAGGGAGGTCACCATGCTGCATGGAAAAGAGATGGTGCTCCCTCCCAAGTGAAAGTTGAAATTTAGGAATGGTTATCCTGACTTAATATGTGTTCTTTACTTTTTTCTTCCTTTTTCCTATTTTTTATTTTTATTAATTATTTTTTATTTTTACATATACACTTATATTATTACACATAGATACAATAAACTACATATAGCAAGAAGGACCATGACACAATCAAGAATTATATAAATGTTACATTTTTAGTGTTTATGCCCTTTACTTTTAAGTAACAATGTTAATCCTCACAAACTTAAATTGTTTTTGTGTTCTTTTTTTGGTTCTAAGAGTCTTTGCTATCCAAATATGGTGCATCTGGGTCCACATTTAAGTCACTCATGACAGCAACACATGTCTCATATATATAACTATAGCTGTGATTCTCAAACTGTGTGTCACGACTCCTTTGGGAGTTGTATATAAGATATCCTGAATATCATATATTTACATTATGATTCATAATGGTAGCAAATTTACAATTATAAAGTAGCAACAAAACAATTTTATGGTCAGGGTTCACCACAACACAAGGGACTATGTTAAAAGATTATAGTATTAGGAAGGTTGAGAGCCACTGAAATACAGTCAATGCCAAGTACCTCCATATCTTAGGAAAAACAGATCACAGCAAAAAGATGTTTAATACTCATGTACTTATATCTTCTATGAAAGTCCAACTACATCCAGCACTACAAGAATCAAGCTGAGGACACACACACACACACGAGAGAGAGAGAGAGAGAGAGAGAGAGAGAGAGAGAGAGAGAGAGAGAACAACTTTATGACAGGTATAATAACCATATTAACTACCCCAGACATTTTGTTGTAAGAAATGTTTCTAGTAAACACACAACATGATGATAAAAAAAAAATGTAATTTGGGACAGATAACTGAGCTTTATGAGCTGTATTCTGTGCTCAAAAGCTGTACAACCTCTAGATAGACAAAATCCCATTCTCCTCAGCTCTCGTGTGAGACGCTTCCTACTGCAGTGCCAGTGGAGAATGCAGAAATCCATAACGGACCAAAGTGCTGACAGCGAATGACAGTGGAGTGCTCATTTGTAAATAGAATAGTTATATCCCTCCTCCAAGGTTCATGGAACATTTCAGAGATCAGAGAAGAAATAATGTAAGAGCCAGGTGATGGGAAAGCATACAGCAAATAGTATTTTCTGGTTGCGACATAATCATTGTACTCATGAACTCACTGCAGCTGTGGACCTGTCTACATTTCATCATGTATATCTAGGAAATATAAATCAATCTTCTCTAGCTTCCTGAATAATATTCTCTTGGATACTACTGCTTTGATCTCGGTTTAATATATCTAATGTTCTGTAGATTAGGGAGCCCCCAAATCCAAGTACACACATGGTAAGTATATAGTGGGTGCCATCTTTCTGGTGTGAAAACATTTGTTTCCTTGCTTTGCCCTCACAGAGTTGAGACAGAAACATGCTCGCTTATGTCTTTTCTTATAAGGTCTTTAACTCTATTTTGAGGGTTCAACTTTTATAACCTTGTTGATGGCCATTGGTCTTACTTTCAAATATCACAAAGGGAATTAGAACTTATCATAAACATTTGCAAAGAGCATAGCAGGCAATTCATTCCTCTAAGGACATATAGAGTTGATGAGCTTTTCACATGCAAAATGCATTCATTCTATGAAAAAGTTCTAGAAACTTAACTCACTTCAGTATCAACTCAAAGACAAGAAGTTCAAGGTCTCACTTAAATATCATACAAATCAGATGTGGGGAAAACGCAAGACATAACTCACTCTCAGGCAAGATTCCTCTTCCTCTGTGAACTTGTGAAAGCAAACAACTTATGAGATTCCAAAATATGATGGTAAGATGGTACAGGATAAATATTTCCATTTTAAAAAAGAAATAAATAAAAGAAAGAAAGATCACTCTCCACATGTTAAAACCTCCGTTATCTAAAGGCACAAGGATCATGTCTCTTTGGTGTGCAGAGGGTTGCAGGGGGTGAGTCCTCTATTTCTTTAGTGGCTCCATGCCAGGATTTTAGGTGAAATTCATCTGCTGTTGGCAGAAGACAGTGGTTCCCCATTTTCCTCATTTTGAAAACAACCTTGATGGCCTCCAGATCACCTTCTGGGATTGCTTTTCTCCTGTCTTGAAGAACAGTGCCATCCACACCTATACAGATCTAGTGTTCTTTCTTATAAATCGTAAAAACCATCTTTCTCAGTTCTGTCCCATCCTAAACAATTTAGACTGGGATCCTCCGACTATGGTGGCACACTACGTTCCTGCCTCAGATCCACACCCATGACCCACTTCACCTGTCACGCTACCAGCCTCTGCTTCCAAACATTATCTTCTTGTTTATAATGCTAAAAGCCTTAATATTTTCTAAGTCTGTAAATTTTAATCCATTTCACTTAGCACTTTTACCCTGAATTCACTTATCGGTTCTCACATTTTACTGTTAGCAGTCAGGAAGAACCAAATAGCTCCTTTGACACTCACTAGAAACCTCCTCAGTTACATATCCAGTTTTATTGCTCCACAAGTGCTGTGCACAAAACAGCAGACAGTTGATCACAGTTCAACAAAGCTGTCTCTTTTCTGCCATTTTTTAAAACCAAGGATCACCTTTCTCCATTGTCTAATATGCTGTTGTTCCTTTCTATCCCAGCCTTCCTCGGAATGCCCATTGTCATCTACTAGAATGTAATGCTTGGATATTTATGTATTATCCAAGAAGATAGAAACACTGTCTACATATTTCTTCTCTTTGCCAAGTTGCTTGTAAAGTCCATTAATGGCAATGGCAATATTTCCCAGCAAATATATTAAAACTCATCACATAGTTCCTGAGTCTCCTTCACGGAATTAGACAATTTCCACAGCAGTCTTCCCATCCTTACCTCTAAGGACTGCATTGATCTTTTTCAGCTTTCTGCTGCAAGTAGTGTATATTAAGTGTCTTAAACAATAGGTATTATTTAAGACAATTCTAGCAGCCAGGAACATCCAAGATCAATGTATCATTGGGTCCGTGTTTGGTGATCACTCTCCTGTCTTTCAGACATTTGTCCTCTACCACTTCCACTCAGCTGACAGACGTCCTCCATCCTGAGTCTCTTCTTACCAGCCCACTGACCCCATTTGTGATGGTTTCATTATGTCCTAATTACCTCCCATAGGCCCCACTTCCAAGTACATTGGAGTTAATATGCGAACTTAGAGAGAGCACGGACATCCATTCTATAGAAGAAATCGTTAAAAGGGATGATAGGGGGAAGATTCAAGATTGTGGCACCGATTGCACACTACATCTGATTAGCAGGAAAACCAGGATTGCACAGCAACATAAAGACCAAACTGAGAGCGACAAAACAGTGCTGCTGATTCCCAGGTGAGAGGGATCCACATTGTGTGGGGGCATGGGTGGGTCTGACTTCTGGCCACCCAGCTAACCCTCAGAAAAATCCTGGGGGAACAACCTACATTAGCCACCATCTTGGGAGGGACCATGGGATATCCGTGCAGCTCCGGGATCTCACCGTCCGTATACTGTTAGCTGGATCCGGGACAGGGAACAGACAGACAGAGCTGAGTCCCTGCACCAGACACAATCCACATTAGCTGCCTCCTGAAAAGGAGTGCAGGGCATCCAGGCACCTTTGAGCTGTGATCTCCCTCAGCACCCCAGATGCTTGCTGGACAAGCCTAGCTGGGTCACAGAGCAGATAAGCACAGGCCTGCCATCTCAAGAGGACCTGTAGAGCTTCTGAGCAGCTTGGGGTTCCGATTTCTCTCACAGCTCCCCCAGTTGCTTATCAACCGGACCCATCTGTAACAAGGAGCATACCAGCAGAGCTGAATCCAGGCACTGGCCACAATCCGCATTCGCTTCCATGATACAAGCAACTTCCGTCATTGGTCTGTCTCTGCCCATCCACGTGAAGAATACTGCTCAGACACAGCTAAGGCACAAGGCAAACAGGCTAAGCAGAGATCTGCTTGGGCCACAATCCCCATTAGCTGCTATCCTGCTAGCAGCTTCTGGCTCTGATCTCACCCCGTCCACCTACAGCCTATTGGCCCGAACCACCAAGGTCACGGAGCAAACAAAGAGAGCAGAGGCCTGTGTGGGCCACACTCCACATTAGTTGCTGTTTCGTGAGCAGCCTTGAGCCCTATCCACCAGCCAGCAGCTTACCACCTGAGTCCAACCAGGGCACAGAGAAGGTAAGAATAGCCCTGTCATAACAAAAAGGCCTGCAGAACACACTAGCTGCTTTGGGCTCTAGTGCCCCTCAGCACTCCCTGCTTACTAGCCTGACCCATCTGCGATACCGAGCAGATACACAGAGCTGAGTCTGGCGCAGACCAAGACTCACATTTGCTAACATTTCAGAAAGGTCTGTGGGACACCCGAGCAGGTTCAAGCTTGAACCTCTCACGGCCCCCTAGCTGCTTACTGACCTAGCCCATCTGGAATACAGCAGATAGACAGAACCCTGCTGTCTCAAAAAGAACCGAGCAACTTTGGGTTTGGAAATCTCTCAGCCCATTCGTCTCCTGCATGAGCTAGCTGGGATACAGTCAGGGAACCCAGCTGAGCTGAGCTGGGGGCAGGCTCTAACACCCACTGTCCAGCATCCTGAGGAGGCCTCTGGGGAGCCCTAGCAAACACCCTTTGGCTTGGAGCTCCCTTTACTTGCTCCCAACCTGCCTGTCCAAAGTGGGACACCGACAGCGACCTCATTGGAGGAACCCCTAGACCTGCTAATACCAGAGAAAACCAGATGCCTAGAGGACAGCGCAAGAAGACCAGCAACAAAACTCAGAGCCATATAACAATACCGGAAACCAGTGATCCTAACACAGCAAGGCCTGGAGATATGTACACCCAAGAAGCACAAGGAGAAAACTTTAAATATGAGTCGATGAAAATGATAGAAGCTTTGAAAGAAGAAAACATATCATTTTAAAGAGCACAAGAAAATACATCCAAAAAGATGAATGAATTGAATGAATTGTAAAAGAATTACAGGAAAATCAATCAAATGGGAGAAAAAAATGAATCAGACTATCCAAGACCTAAAGAGTGAATTAGAAGCAACAAAGAAAACATGGGGACGAGAACAGGAATGACGGACACAAGCCATGGCAACTGAACACGAGAGATGGAAGAGAGAATATCAAGTTGGAAGACACAATCGAAGTTATTGATATATCAATCAAAGAAAACAACATTAAAACTAAAAAGTTTCTGACACAAAACACCCAAGAAATCTGGGACATTATAAAAAGATCAAATCTAAGAATAATAGGGATGGAAGAAGGAGAAGACGCCAAGCTCCAAAGCCCAGAAAAATTTTTCAACAAATAATAGATGAAAACTTCCCCAACCTAAAGAAAGAAATGCTCATATTTATACAAGAAGCCTACAGAACTCCAAATAGATTCAACCAGAAAAGAAAATCCTCCAACCACGTAATAATCAAAACATTAAATGTACAGAACAAAGGAAGAATATGAAAAGTTGCAAGAGAAAAAGGTCAAGTCACATATAAAGGCAAATCCATCAGAATTACGCTTGACTTCTCAACAGAGACTATGAAAGCTAGAAGGGCCTGCCTCACAAATATGTTTGTTAGGTATATTGGGCCAGAAGGTTGAAGAAGATGCTCTGACATAGAGAGTTTTGGGTGAATATTCAGGTAACAAACTGTCTCTGTCACCTTCTCATTTGGAATAAAATAAAATAAAAATAAGGAAAAAAGGGATGATGGATGCCCACAGTTTTCTTGAGGTTTATTTATTTATAGACAAGTTCTTTTTTGTAAACTCTTTCTCAAACTCACACATGCACACACATACATATATGTATGTATTTTCTATTTATTTTTGTTGACTGTCAAAATTGACACATGATGGTATTGTCAAACTTGAAGATTTATGGAAGATGACTCACATGCACTCTGAGAATTCACTTTATTAAATAAGCTAATCTCTGAAAAATTTTACTTATGAGATTTATTTATATATTCATGATCTGACTATAATTGAAACAGCTTCTATATGTATAATTTCTATAAGCCCAAAGTAAATACATTAATCTTTTGCTAAATTGACACAATAACACAGCTAATAAATGAAGGTCCGTTCTCATCTATTATAGATGCAAATAAAATCACTTAATAAAATAATTTTGAGTCTTGAGGAAGGGATCCATACATCTACTTACTAGTTAATGTGCTTACTTAATTTTTACTTAATAAAAATTATCAAGCAACTTGTTACAGAAGATGCACATGGCAGCTCTTACAGTATGAAACCCTACTGCAAAAGCAGGGCCATTGACCACCTCTGAGATCCCCACTGAGAAAGGATCAGTGAGATGGAGCCTGGTCCCAAGTAAGAGGCAGACCTCCACCCCAGAGGTGTTTATTTTTCCTTTAATCATCTAGTGAAGCAACACAGACGCGCCTGCATGCCAAGGTCCTTCTCCCAAAGCACCAGAAGAACCAAGATATGGATGCAGGGAAGATGCCCTGGTGAGTCCCAGAAAAGTCTGAGGCAGCCCTGTACTTTCTCAACTCTGAGCTCTCAACCCTTCAGCTCACAGCAAGACCTTCACAATGAACTCTGTCCACTGATATTGGACATTCCAGGAAAAGATAATAATCAGCTGTGCGGGTCCCTGTACTTTGAAGGACGCATAAGGGTATATGCTGCTGCCTCTCCAAGGATGTGGGAACAGTGAGAAAGCTTACACCACCCTGTCAATAAGGGCCTCTGAAAAGATTCCTCTTCTGTGAAAGAAGAGGAAAGGAGTAATCTATCTCTATGTCTCCTTTCTCTGGTGGGTTTCGATCCACAAACAAGTGATTCCTGTGGTAGGAGCAGCTTTTTCCCAATGCTATCACTCTTCTTCCTTAAGCTTTCTAATTGTTTGATGTACTCAATTACCACATACTGCTTAGTGTTCTGAAGAGGAATAGATGAGGATGTAAAGATCAGAGCTTCCATAAGAACAGACTAAATCCTTCTTGCTGGGGTTAGCAATCCCACTCCACCCTCACCAAAACTCTCAGCATGTGCCCAGTGAACGTCTTTGCTCTGAAACCTGTGGATGGATGCCAGCAGCTCTTGCCTTGACTGAGCTCACCTAACAGGCACAATTATTCTGTGACGGAACTTTGTCCTAATAACTCTGGCCAAATGTTCATGCACTAGAGCTTTCATTACCTATTAAACCCTTGACGTTCCTCTAGGTTCTAGCCTGGTGGTTCACTGTCACTTTATGGACCTGCCCCACTGAACGCATCCATCCAAGGCTTTTGCTTACATTGACACACAAGTGATACCCACATTTTGCTTCCAGCTTGGCCACCAGGTGACTGTATTCAACTCTAAAAATATCTCACGTTGTCTCAAACTCTGTAATTAGGAAGCAGAAATAAGTGCTTTCCTTGCAGAAATGAATTCCTCCTCATTGGCTGCAATCACTTCTCTTCCACCCTCTGAATATTTCAACTTAGTTAATGGCTCTACCAGCTGTCTCCTTAATGACTCAGGAGAGAACAAGTTAGGCCAGTGAGATGGCTCAGCAGGTAAAGGTGCTTGATACCAGACTGGAGGGCCTGAGTTCAATCCCTGTGAGCCACATGGCGAAAGGAGAGACCCTATTCCCACCAATTGTCCTCTGACCTACATGCACTGGTATATAGTGGCCAAACACACACACACACACACACACACACACACACACACACACACACACCCCAAGCAAGCAAACAAACCAATCAAAAATATTTTTTAAAAATAAACAAATTATGTGGAGAGTGGGGACTGACTATGACATGAATTCTGGTGCCTCATATTTGGCCACTTCCCCATGGTGGGGAAGCCTGGTGGCACTCAGAGGAAGGATAAGCAGGCTACCAAGATGAGCCTTGATAGATAGCCTATGACCATATAGTGGGGGAGGAGGTCCCTCTCCGTCATAGACCTAGGGGAGAGGAATAGGGTGAAAGTGGGAGGGAGTGGGGAATGGGTGGACACAAGTGAGGGGGGAAACAATTGAGATGTAATCTGAATAAATTATTTTAAGAAAAATGATTTTAAAAAGAATAAACAAGGACTCTGAGGAATAATTTTTAAAGTATAAACAAAAACTTATTACTTCAAGTAATCTGCCCATGTATGTAGAGAAAACAGTGAAACAGAGGGAGAGTTTATTTATTCATTTGTTTCTTTATTCACACATATTGGTCACAGGCCCCCCTCTGCTCCTCCCGGCCCCAGGCCCCATCCTCCCTCCTTGTTTCTATATCTCCCTTCCCTACTCTTTAGAGAAGGACAGCCCCTACCCACCCACCCCAGCATATCAAGTCACATCAGGACTGAGTGCATCCTTTTCCCTTGTAGCCTGGCAAGGTAGCCCTACCAGGGGCGAAGTGATCAAAAAAATAGGCCCCAGAGTCCATGTCAGAGTCAGCTCACTCTCCCCTTACTAAGGGACCCATATAAGGACCAAGATGCCTATCACTTATATCAGTGTAGGGGGCCTCAGTCCAAAGGGAGAGTTTAAATCTAAAACTTTTTGACTGTAAAACAAACGGCTTCACTTTGTGTGTATTCATATACACATTTACCTCTACGTATTTGTTTATTTATTCAAGCAAATGTTGACAGTTAAAAGTTTTCAAGAATAATTATGGAACATTAATTATATGTGATCAATTCGTTTTGAATAATACTTTCCACCCACCCCCATCATATTCCATGTCATCTTTACATAAATATTGAGCTTTGATACACACTACAATGGCTTGTAAAGTCTATTTCTGTCAACGATGCAACAAGGCAAAGTTCACTGAGGAGGCCAGGCACACTCTGCCAACAACTAGCTTAAACAAGGAGAAATTGACACTTACAGTAAGGCGGGTGGACCCTGCCTCTTTAGAAAGCTTGCCTTATGCTGGTTATAGGACTCTGGGGTCAGATGCCAACAAGGGCCTTCTACGATGGACCACAGGAGAGTGTCTCTTCTATGTCTCCCATGACAAATATTTAGGAATTAAATAATTCTGCTGAGGAAGGAGCGATGCCTTTTACAGCCTGCAGTCCCTAGGGTTGCCATGGATGTGAGTTTCAGAGTTTCCACAGCATTGCTAAATATTTGCAGAGAGCCCATTTCCTGTTTCAAGAATGACAAAAGTCTGACTTGGAGGCGGAACATTTTAGTGCTGGTCAACTGTTTCAGAGGGGTTGCACTGTGTTAAAAAAAAAAAAATCTACAGTTCAACACGTAACAGCAACCTTTTGGCCTTGGCAGAGACAGCTCAAACTGGGAAGTTCAATTCAAATTTGAATATTCTGTCTACAGAGCTCTGGGAGAGGATCAGATAGCAGAGTGAGGCTGCTTCACAGGAGACCATTCTACACCAGCAAGTGGTAGAAACTGGGCCTGAAATCCTCTATTCAGGAGAACACAACCTCATATTCTCCTAAAATGCATGTGATGAGGTGAACACATTAGGATAGAATAACACTTCCACCCCCTCCAGCCTCTTAGCCTTCAGCCGCCTCTCAAATGACTTCATTATTCAGACTTACAAAATGTAACTTACTTGCTTCCTCTGACTGCCAAAATTTGCAACCTGTTGCCAGGATCTCCTAATGGTGGAGTCTCCCTAGCCCAAACACAAAATATCAAATATATGCACCATGAACAAGGGAAATAATAGGCACCCTTTATTAAACATCTCCCATGTACCATACTCTATATAAAGTTCTTTGCAAATATTATCTTTTTAATTTTCATAAAGCCTTAGTAAGGCAGGAGTTATTTTAATTCTGCATACCCTGCTAAAGTCCATGATATTCAACACTTATTCTCTGGGCCAGCTCTGCTCATGCAGGCTTCTATCACCAACTGCTCAGGAGGCTGAGGGAGGAGGATTAGAAAGACAAAGCCTGTCAAAGCTACAGAGTGAGCTAAAAAGCAGTCTGAGCAACTTCAGGAGAACATGTCTGAAAAGAAAAATAAAATCTCAAAAGAGGGAGGGACTATATCTCTTGTCGAGTGTTTACCAACATATGTAAGGATTTGAGTTTGATACCTAGAATTCACCAGTACCAACCAAAAATAAATGTTGTCTTAGTCTCTAAAGAAGGGCTTAAAATATACCACAGTTTCTTTACCCATTCTTTAACTGAGGGACATTTAGGTTGTTTCCATGTTCTGTCTATTATGAATAAGGCTGCTATGAATATGGTTGAGCATATGTCCTTGTTGTGTGGTGGAGCATCTTGTGGGTATATTCCAAGGAGTGGAATAGCTGGGTCTTGAGTTAGCCCTATTCCAAGTTTTCTGAGAAAGCACCAGATTGATTTCCAAAGTGGATGTACAAGTTTGCACTCCCACCAGCATGTGCTGTCACTTCTTAGCCATTCTGAGTCGTTTTGATTTGCGTTTCCCTGATGACTAAGGACATTGAGTATTTCTTTAAGTATTTCTTAGCCATTCGACATTCCTAACCACTTCCCCTTGATGGGGAGGCCTGGTAGTACTTAAGAGAAAGAATAGGTAGGCTACCAAGATGAGACTTGATAGGCTATTACCATATGGTGGGGGAGGAGGTGCCCTTCTGTTCCAGAGCTAAGGGAGGGGAATAGGGGGAAAGAGGGAAGGAGGGAGGAATGGGAGAATACAAGTAAGGAGAGGAGATAACAATTGAGATGTAATCTGAATTAAAAAATAGAATGATTAAAAAAAAAGAAGGGCTTAAAAAACTCAGAGCAGTTTAGTAAACTTCTCAAGGGATGCAGCTAAGCATTAATGGATGCTACTCAAATAGACCCAACTCTAAAGCCGTGCTAGGCTTGTTATTTGCCAAAAGTACTTAGGGCCCACAGTACAACTAAATGCCACAGGTGCAGTATACAATAGAGATAAGCAGCTACCCAGCAGAGAAGTAGAAATCACAAGAGAGAAAAACATTCTTGTTTACGCCTCTCTCTCTCTCTCTCTCTCTCTCTCTCTCTCTCTCTCTCTCTCTCTCTCTCTCTCTCTCTCTCTCTCTCTCTCTCTGTGTGTGTGTGTGTGTGTGTGTGTGTCTGTGTGTCTGTGTGTGTATACATACATATACAGTCGCACAAGTCAGTGACATTTTGCATACCTAATTCCCACTCTCACCCAGACAATGCCAGTGGCAATGCCACATTCAAATGTTCACTAATAACTAGTCCCCCATCCCACTGTTTCATTGTCCTACATGCCTTGATATTTCGCTTTTTGCCGAAACAACAAATGTTTTACATACAGAGTCACTTTATACATGCACATATGGAACATTAGCTTTCTAAAGAAGATCCTGGGTCGGCTGTCTTCTGAAGAGCTTTTCCATCATTATGGACACTCAAAAGTTTTCTATTGAATTAATAAAATAATTATTAATTAATAAAATGGTCTCAGTAAAACCAACCCAGCCCCATGTCCATCTCTGTTTGAGAATTTGAACCACAAGGTCCTGTAAAATAAGTAGCAATCTGGTGAGTATGAAAGAAAGCCTAAATGGAGAAGGTGTGACCATTTGGAAAAGGCATTGCAATGCAGAATAAATCCAAGCCTTTGACATGGGGAATGATTAAGAGGTGAGGAGGTACAGCTGGACAAAGACTTGGCTGCTGTCCAATTAAAAGAGAATTCTGTTTTATGCAAAGCCTTGGAGATGCACTGAGGAATTAAGGCATGTGGTCTAGGATTAGTGGCCATGTCTGAACTATCTGCCATATCCAAAAAGGTGCCAAATGAGCATATCCCAGCTCCAAAGCCCATGTACATGCTATATGCACAGTAGGTATTTCTAGTGAGTGTTCCAGAAGCAGGAAATCCCAGTGAACGGGACTTAGCAGCACTGTGTGAACATCTGAGCTACAGTTTAATAAGGAAGATGGGGTTTCACTCTAAGGTAATGCAAATCTCATCCCGTGTTCCCTCATATCTAACTTGGCTCTACATTATCACCCAGATGCTCTGACCTCTTTGTCTAGGCTTCTATCATTCATTCGGCCTCCTTTCCCCTCTCTGCTGGCTGCCCTATAACTACTTTCTGTACCGACATGTGCTTTGCCCTTTCATGCCCTTTTCTTGCCCTAAAAACACACCCTCACTACTTTAAAGGCTGGGAGAGAAAAGTAGAGTAGGTTTAGTCCCCCAGCTTCCTCTTCTCTCTGGTTGGCTGGAAAGGCTTTGCGAGGGCTCTATCCCCTCTGTGCCCACAGGAATTTCTTCTGCAAGTGTTATTTTTTTTTTAAAATAGAATTTATTTTTTTTATATCTGAACATTTTTCTTTTTATTCTTTTTTCCATTTATTGTTGTTAGGATATATATTTAAATATATTTTACTTCTCATTTTTTAGAATTAAAGTATCACATCATTTTCTTTCTTTTCCTATCTTCCACTTCCTTGCTCTTCTATTTTTCTCTTTTTCAAATCTGTGGCTTCTGTTTCCTTGAAAGCTCCCAAGGATGAGAAGTAGCCAAGAGTCACACCTAGCTATAAGTTATATGAACTGGAACAGAAACAGGCATGATATAATATTCCTAATGGTGCAGGGTGGCACAAATACTTTGGTGGTAACCACCAGCTATCTAATTGGGCTGAAGACCTCATCTACAAGAGAAAAATCATTCCTGGAAATCTATCCAGCTATCCAAAGCTAGCGAAGTAGACGATCTTGGGGGAGCACCTACAGCAGCTAATTCGGTTTTTAAAATAGCATAATTTCCAACATGTATTAATTGTAAAAATCAGTGGCTTCATTGCAATATTTTTGCATATGTATGTTAATTGTATTAACCCTCAAAATGTATTCCATTCAAAATCATGAGGCATCGTTCCATTGTTTTCTCAAATCCAGTGATGCCTCACCTTCTTTTATAGAAAGAGCTGCTGTGTTTTCCTTTCCTTTTTCTCTTTATATATTTTAATTATTTATAATATCATACTTGTACAAAATGCACTGTAATAATGTTCATCCCCAGCTACCCCATCTTATCCCCTCTGGCCTTCTCCTTTCAACTGGTTCTCCTCTTGCTCTCATGTCCTTCTTTTCCTCCCCCACTTTCTTCTTTCTTCCTTTCTTTAATTTTTTCAAGCCCCATGAGAATAGTCACAAATGTTGTGTTCATGAATGCATCAACTCTGTCATATCCAGAATACATGCCCTTCCTTTTTATTCCACATCCCATGATTCCATGGTCGTTTCATCCCTCTCCAATGATGGTCTTTAGGCCTCAGAGCGGGTGACTTGAAAGTCATATTTAGGGAATGCACTCAACAATCTTTTATTCTCAGAACTTTGACCAATTATGAGTCCTTGCTTTGAGTGTTGTCCATTGTAGAAAGAAGCTTCTAGGACCAAGGCTGAGAGCTACATTAGACTGTGAGTGTAAACTACACATTCATTTGACACACATTGCATTAGCCAGAGATCTCTGATGGGGAAAAGTATATATGCAATGCATTTACCCTCATTATTCATAAATTACTGGCTCTCCTTGACATGAGGGACTTTCTTTGAGTAGGCTTCACATACTCTATAGGTCATACACGTGCCCTCACTCATGCTGCCTTAAAATCTCTTGTTTTTATACAATTCATTTGATATTATCTGTTATTGGAGTCACTTGCTCTGGCAATGTTTCAGCAACCTCTCCACCTCACTGCACCTTTATATCACATCTTTCTCCCAATTCCATACATTTCTTCTGTCTTTGGGACAGATGAAACTAATGAATATGAAACTAGAGGTGGCCCCAGACATTTCATGTTGATAATTTGACTTCTGACTCTCTCTATCAGCTACATCCAAGGAACCTGGGATCTAAGTTGTTATCCTCTCAACAACTCCAATTCAATTTTTAATAACCCGCTGCTTAATTACCATTACCCTGCACTAAGCTTCCTCCATCTTAATTCTTAATTATTCCATTAGTGAACATGAAAGTTATTGAATCTCCACCTCTCCCTCCAGTAAATAGGATATGTCACTCAGGTGGAGGGTGGGGACCAATGTCCAAGGATGTCCTCTGATTATCACACAGGTATCATGGCCTGTGCATGCCTGAGTTTACGTGAGTATACACTCACAGACAAATTCACATCATATGCACTGACCATTTTAATTAGCAAAGCAATACAAATATATGAAAGATAATAAATTACAATACAGTTATTTTTTCCTTTCCCATATAATGTATGCTTCCGTGTATTCAGTGGTCATCAGAAACTGTTACTAGTACCAAAACTCTATGCATACTATGTCTATATACAAACATACATACATATAAACACACAAATTTAACAGTTTTAAAGAATAAAACATTGTTTGCTTATTGTAGTGCTACCAGTTATCATTTATGCTACTAAGAAACATCAGCCCTCTGAGGTTGGCACATATTATTACAGATAGCTCTGCATTCTATAAAACCTAAGCTCTCTGGCTGTTCATCACATATATTTCTAGCCTTATAGCATTGGGTACAAAACACTTATCTTTCTCTTGGTTGCTATTTTATTTCTCAATTGGTTGGGAAACCAAAACTGTATACCACATGTGAGATCAATTAGGATAAAATTAAGTAGTTTAATGACACATTAAGCAGTGTCTAACAACAGTATAGAAAGACTCAGGTCTGGTGAGATGGCTTAGTGGGTAAAGGTGCTGGTGTGCAGTCCTGATAGCCTGAGTGTGATCTGTAGAGGCCCCAAGGAAGCAGGAAAAAACTGCTTCTGGGGAGATATCTCTGACCTCCACATATGCACCATGACAGAGAATGCCTGCAAACATGTGTGCACACATACACATACGTACACACACTCACATGCACATGCACATGCATGTGCACACACAAATGCCCAGACACACACATGCCTAGACACACACAAATAGACAGACATATGCATGGGCACACACACACACACACACACACACACACACACACACACACACACACACAAAACACCAACAACCAGAAGCATAGCAAACCTTTAAAAAACCATTTAAACCAACCACAGTAGTTCTTGTATTATAAATACAAATGTTTTCACAGCAAAATTAGCTTAGAGAAAACACAGTGCAGCTGTCTTATAAAGAGTGGGTGTGATGGTTTTTCTGAGAAAGCCCCACTATTTGAGAAAGGGCAGCTACTCACATGATTGTGAACATGACAACATCTCAAGGAAACCACCCATGTGGCATGACCAGAGTTTTGTATTGCTCATTCAAAATCTTGGCTGAAAACTAAAATTGCCCCAAATGTAAGCAAAGTGCCCAGAAGGAAATAAGCTTGTGGTCAGAATTAAAGTTTAAAGAGAAATAAATTATATGTCATTAATGAACATGAAAGTCACTGAATTTCCACCTCTCCCTCCTGTAAGTAGGACGTGTCACTCGGCTCATCTGGTTCTCCATTTCATAACCTATACACCAGTTTAGGAGATTGGACTCTGTAATCAATCTGCCCAGATTATCTTGGATCCATGGGTACCAAGAGTATGCCTTGACTTAGCAGAAGATCTACTTCCTCGATGTCTTTTATGTAAAGAAATGATGGAAAGACATAGAGTACTCAAGAAGCTCCTGTGAGATAGTGTTTAGAAAAGTCTGAGCCCAGTAGCAAGTAATGCAGAACTCATAGGCATGTTCTGTTCTGACATCACTCTCTAGGTTCCATCACTTGAAGGTATGTGATGCCCAGAGCCCACGGTGCCTATATCCATATATCTCTCGATTCTAACACATCACACACATACATGCAATGTAGCCACGGTTTTTTTTTTTTTTTCTAACTTACAAAGATCACAGAGAAGTGAACTGAATCTTCAATGTTTGTGGGAAACCCACTTGAAAATTGCTTTCTAGCTAATTTGCACTAGGCTTTCATTTAAGCACAGCTTCTATGGTTGCAAGAAGAGGAAAGTCTGTATTTTAACAAGTTTCATAGCTTGCCAAGAAGTGTTATAAAACAATATTTTGATGAGTTATACAGTAAATGAATCAGAAACATATGAGCTTAATTTCCCTAAGAATACATGTGGGTTTAAAAATGAAAGGAAAGGAATGTTGGCACAACTTGTTATGCCAAACCTAAAATGTTAGAAAAATATTTTCAGATATTAGGATGCACACATCCTAAACACAGCTCAATTTGCTCATCTCTTAATGGCCTGCTACTGCTGAACCTGTTGAATCTGGTCTGTCATAACCAGAATAAGAAAAAACTAAAAATAAAAAAACAAAGCAAGAAAAAAAACAGCATAGGTCAAAGGGTCAGAAGTTCCAAGTCTTAGACCTGGCCCTGCCACTGGTTAGCAGGGAGATTCCAGATCAATCACTTCATCTTCTTGGACCACAGCCACAGCTCGGGATAATAGTCCCCTACTGTCAATCTCACAGGATTATTCAGAGTGTTGTTAGAATTGGAACTCAGGAAGCAGTGACAAGTCTTGGATGGTGAGACAGAGGCAAAGCATGAGATGCTGCCTTCAAAGTGGGGTGGTTATTCGGATGAACACAGAGCTGATGAAGACACATCTTGGGTAAAAGTTATCCTGGCTGTCTACTATGGATGATAGAACAATTTTCACTCAGGAACACTGCTCGCTGTGTGCGCTCTTGCTTTTATCGCATAGGATAGATAGCCTTCTCCACAGCCGCTTGTAGATGGTCTTTAAGGAGATAATTAAGACTCAGTGAAGACATAAGTGTAAAACTTTAATCCAATAGGACTGGTGTTCTCGTAAGAGGAAGATTCAGCAGGAGTGCCTGCCCTAACAAATAATCTGAACAAGTGACCAGAGAGAGAAAGCACACACCTGAGATAGGAGCCATCACCCTTTCTAAGTAAGTCATGAAAATGACATACCATTACTCACACTGAATTCCTGTGGCTACACAGATCAACACAAGCATAATTTGGATGAGAACAACAGTAGAGAATGAATACCACCATCGCGAAATTCCTGGAGCCATTTTGTGGGTTGCTTCCCATGTATCTTACTTGTTCATTTACATGTGTCTAAAGTGTCATTCATCATCTGAGAGTCAGAAGCCATAATCCATACATAAATTCATGGTCTATATTCTCTTTATCAATTTTCTTAATTGTAAGCATACAAGACTTCTCTTCCCTCCTCTTCTCCTTTTCCTTCTCTTTTTCTCCCCCATCTACTTTAAGTCTTCGAACAAAGCTATAGTATATGACCCAAACCAACCAAAAAAGACAGAATAAACTTTACTTTTTTATTAATGTGAAGGTTTGTATAACTATTAAGAAAAAAATCCTGTACTAGTCTTCCCATAGGTGATTAAAGCCCAAAGTAAACTGAATATAATATGGTAGGGATGGTCAAGACAGATACCAACTCTATCTAAACTATCTTGATGCCAACACATCCCAATGAAAACCTCCTCCACAGAAAGGTCACCTAATCATAAAGGTACATTTTTATGAAATATAATGTCAAGAAAGCAACAACAAGAACACAATGTCAGGAGACTCTGGTGAAGAGTGGACCAGAGAATGTGGACACCCTGTCTCAATTCTTGATATGATTCTTGGTATGATGCATGCAAACATTAGACCTAAGGTAGCTGAAAATATTATGACCAGAGCTAAATAATATAGAGTTAAAATTCCTGACTTCCCCCATTTCAGTAAGTAAAATTTTTCATAAAAAAATTCAATATTTCATTTTTTTTTTTTTTTTTAGTATTTCATCTTGTGGTGCCTGTTTTTTTTTTATTAATTTATTCTTGTTACATCTCAATGTTTATCCTATCCCTTGTATCCTCCCATTCCTCCCCTCCCCATTTTCCCATTATTCCCCTCTCCTATACAGCCTCATCGTCCCTATTTCTTTATAGTCAAAGTGAACTATAACAAGCTCTGGATAACAATTTCTAGACTTAGGGTAACTCTTCCTGACCCTCCTTTATGCAGAAAGCACCATGAAGCCCAGCAAATGTCTAATGTTCTCTACCAACTCACACCGCCCACTATGATTTTTAATGCCTTGAATATGCCAGGGAGGTCTGTGCTAAATGGCAGATGTGGAGCATTTTCTTCTGTTTTAGATGAAGGAAAACTCAGTGACTCAACAAAATAGAAGTTACATGTTTTTACAAAAAAAAAAAAAATGAGGTTAACCATCTCTTGGTCAATGGGCTGACTTGGGGACTCTACTGCTTCATTGAGGACAAAGGAAGTTTGTTTTTCTTCTGAACTATTTTGTGAATATGGTTTTGTTGTTGTTTTGTCTTTTTTGTTACTTATCATACCAAAGTGTGAAAGGGTTGAAAACTGCTTCAGTCTCCCAAACAGAAATAAGAGAGACAAAGGCAAGTCATGTTCTGTACGAATGTGCTCTGTTTAGAAAAGATATTGGTTATTTCACACTATGGCTGCCGGTCACATTTTGTTGCCCAGGTTTCTGCCATTTCCATGACTGGCTGCTGCTTGAGCATCCATGCTCTGAAGAAAATTCTGCTCCATGTGTGTCTTCCTCAAAGAATGCAAATTAAGATATGCATTGTGGCAGATTCTTGCTC
Source organism: Acomys russatus (assembly GCF_903995435.1). Lineage (NCBI taxonomy): Eukaryota > Metazoa > Chordata > Mammalia > Rodentia > Muridae > Acomys > Acomys russatus. Next base: position 32,328,210 of record NC_067158.1, read on the forward strand.
TGTGAACTAAGCACCTGTGTCTGAGCTCATTGTCAGTGAGATGCCTCAGCAGGATGTGCATCCTCGTCTGTTTAATGCCAAACTTAGGTATGGGCCCTCCCAACAATGTTCTACAAGGCAGTGCCACGCCTCGCAGAGTCTCCTTGAACTGCTGCTTTAAAGCGACCTAGGAGAAATGTTGAACTACATAAGTAGATAAAAATAAAGCAGAAACCATACCGCTTCTGTACTTGGATGTTTGGTGCAGGATACCCAATGGCCTTGGAGCCCACATGCATTACCTCTGGCATGGCTACCTCACTAGGCAGAAACTGTACCTAAAGCTCTTCCTCCATAGCTTTCTTTCTTACAGACACCAATCCTATCCCCAGACAAAGAAGCAGTCTAAAACCACATCAAGTGTTTAACCAGCTAGCAATTTATAAGCTTAAATTCCCATGATAAAGATCGTGTTCTCTATCATTCTTAATAGGTCTGCTTCCTGAAGAAACAATGACTGTTTAAAGAAAAACACCCTCCATCTTGCAGATGAAGATACTATGACTAATGACTTCCTGATGTTGATACAGATAGATAGAAAATTTCCTTCTAAAGGCAGAAAACTGTCTTTGATAGCTAGTCAGGACTGAGAACAGCAGAGAGCAGGCATCCTGGGGTGGACCACTGGTTTATCTCCTACATCTGCATGCTCCTGGGAGCTTGACCTCAGTGTCCTGACAGAAGGAGCTATACTTCAGGAAATGTATATTGTTATATAACAAAAGCAAGAAGTTACCCAGTGTATAAAGCAGGGGATGTTTTCTCCCTGTCTCTCAATAGCAATAGTGGTTACTGGAAAAGGGTGAACTATGAGATTATCAATATGTTTTGTTTTTTTTTTAATGGGTTCTTATGAAATGCTGTGTGTTAATGTTTTGATGTTACGCATGTTTTGCTTTTCATATTTAGATTCCTTGGGAATCTACTCTTGATGACTGAATCATTAGCCATAAGCTTCCATTGATTTCTCAAGCTCCGTCCCCAGTGGAAGGCCTCCCATCACCAGACCAAAACTAATGGTGCATATGTTGGAATCTAAACACATAAAGGTAAGTCAGAAGCACCTGTGTCTGAGGTCATTGTCAGTGAGATGCCTCAGCAGGATGTGCATCCTCTCTGTTTAATGCCAGACCTAGGTATGCGCCCACCCAGCATTCTTCTGCAAACAGATCAATTGTGTCTGTGATCATTCAAATCTTGACTGTGCCTCTTCCTAGCAGCTTAAGTAACCTCACCATTCTTTGGGCCACCATCTGGAAAATGAAGCAACAGCACACACACTTTGCAAAATTGATTGAGGAAAAGGCAGCACTGACAGATGATGAGGGTCATAACCCAGAATAGGTGGCTACTTCTATAAGTACTTCTTGACTAAATAGATGAATGGATCTGGGGGCCGAAGGGGCAAGCTAAACAAAGCATGAGAGAAGCAGTTTGGTCAACACACTAGTGAAATAAAAGCACATAAAACATTGTAAGACATAGTGCTGTGTGCCTTGCATCACAGCTAAGTAGTCCTTTATCTATTTGCTTTACCGAAAAATATTCATTCTTTTCTTATTTGACTGTTTTTAAGCTTGAGACTTTTTTCTTTTTATATATATATATATATCATATATAACATATATATATGTTAAATAGCTAGTTTAAACTAAGTATTTTTGAGATTATAATTACATTTCTCCCTTTGCTTCCTCCCCTTCCCCCAACCTTCCTAGATGCCCCCTCCTTCCTGTCTTTCAAATTTATTGCATCTTTTTGCACTAACTTTATTGCATGCATGCATCTGTATATACATATATATTTCTAACTATAACTTCTTCTGCCTGTATATTACTTGTTTGTATGTTTTCAGGACAGACAATTTGGTATTAGATAATCAATTGATATGGTATTTACCAAATACCTAAAAATTATTAATTGCAAGGATAATTTGACACTAAGAGTTTATCAAAATTATAACTAGAAAGACATAGCCATATAAAGGTAAAAAACATGTGGAAAAATTGAACAAACAAGTCAAGCCTTAATACCTCTCCTCAGCTTATTAAAATTAGTACACATCATGAAAAGTGCCTAGAAATTAGGCTTATTTTTCCATTTTGTTAGTATCTGTCAATAATAAACACAATACAAATAAGTATAAAATAAGTCATGTTAGTCAACTTAAAATTCTGGTGGGACGTAATTGTAATTTAATATGCCCGGAAGCTTTATCTCCTTAATGTAAATATAACGTGATTTTTGGAAGGAATTCAAAGCTGTGACATGAGAAAACAAATTAAAATCCTTCACCTTTACATTCTCTTAAGTGAAAAATGTTCAAATCCTGAGGGTGAGGGATGAGGCAAGGTCTGGGTGGGAACCAGCACTGGGAGTTATCTGTGAGGACCATGCTTAAAATCCAGGACCTTTTTGACCTGTTCAGTGGTGGGTTTACATTGAAACTGTTATAAATTATTACAGAGGTGAAGCCAAGCCAAACAGTCCAACATAAATATATCTGCAGACACACTGGCTACTATATATTCTAAACATTGTCGGTAAATGAATAAACAGAGTTTCCTAAATCATTTAAGAAAATATATTTATTCGCACAATCAATATTTTTTTTATTTTTCAGCTTCACACCCCTTAAGAGAGGAGGAGGAAGAGGAGGAGGAGACACACACACACACACACACACAGAGAGAGAGAGAGAGAGAGAGAGAGAGAGAGAGAGAGAGAGAGAGAGAGAGAGAGAGAGAGAGAGGGAGAGAGAGAGAGAGAGAGGGAATCTAGCTTTCGCAAAATCTGTAAATCTCTTACACTCCCAACGTGTTTCTTTCCTGTGATGCTCGGCAGAACTTCAGAGTCTCTAAGTGATGTGTAAAGACTCTCCTTGTGGATATGTGACTAATTTCTACCTGTTGAAATGTTCCACTGTGTGATACAAGTTCAACAGACTGACTACATCTGTGTACAAGGACAAAAAAAAAAAAAAAAAAAAAAAAAAAAGCATAATATAACAGTGTGATTCCCCTAGGCTTACTGGGAAAGCAGCGTGACTTCTGGCTTGTCTTTATGGGTGAGTCACAGCCAACCTGAGCAGACCAAATCCTGTGGTCTGCTTTTATTTGCCTAGCCATATAATTCAGGGATTTAAGTCTGCACATTGTTGACCAAAACATTAATTGTGGCAAAATAGTTTGTGTCTGTAGCAAAAGAGTAATACCAGAGGAACCCACATAGAGTGACCATGAATTAGTTAAAGAGGGCAGAAGCATGTGGCTGTGTTCTGTAGCCAGGGAGAGCTCCTAACCTCTGAAGATGGAGTCATTGGGAGGTCTGGTGTTGAGGAGAGCTTCAACAGCAGGTGAGGCTGTTCACGGGATTCAGGGGCGGGGCGGGGTGCTGTGCAAGTTCAAGCAGCCGTGACTGGAAGTCAAAGCGCTTCTGGTTAATATTTCTCGCCTCTGTGTGCTCCGTTATTAATCAACGTGGCTGTCCTTCTCTGTCATGTGAGTTTCCTTATCTTTTAAACAGAGCCACATCATGATGGTCTGCAGCCCACTTTTCCTAAGAATGACTTACTTTCCATTTTCCCTCCAGTCCTAGGGCGTACATGCGATTTTGATACAATAAACAAATGTTTTACACAGGGGACAAAAACCGGCCTAAAAATGTCAAGCTGGGTGTCACAAAACATAGACTGTTTCCAAAGAAGCCGTGAAAGGATATTCCCCAAAAACTGCAACACAGGATAAAGGACTCTGTGTAAAAGTACAGGTCTTTGTTATTTTGGGCGGGGGTGGGGGGGGGCGTTGCTTGTTTGTTTCTTTGCTTCCTTGCTTTACATCCTCTGTTCAGATCTAGCCAATGGACACCTCATTCTCCACTGTTGTGGGGAGAGTGGGGACTGCCTCTGACACGAACTCTGGTGCCCCCAATTTGACCACTTCCACTTGATAGGGAGGTCTGGTGGGCACACAGAAGAAGGCGAAGCAGGCTATCTGGATGAGACCTGATAGGCTGTGATCATATGGTGGGGGACGAGGTCCCTTCTGTCAGAGGTCTAGTGGAGGGGAATAGGACGAAAGAGGGAGGGGTTGGAAATAGGAAGATACAAGTCAGGGGATAACAATCAGGATGTAATCTGAATAAATTATTTAAAAATGTTTTAAACTTACCCAGAATATCCATCCTAAAGCTTATCTGGAGACAAAAGATCTTGCCATCCCAAAGCCAGTGTTCCATACTGCCAAGGCTGGCACTGGGGTACACGTGCAAATGCTCAGAACTGTGAGCCAGACAGAGCTGTCTGTTCTTCAAACAGCCCAGAATCTGGAATGATGAAACCATGCACTGCCCCCCTACCTATACCACCACCACCGTGAGATCTTCTTGCAGACAACTGTGACGATAGCTGCTGATCTAGGAGTTGGGGGACTAGACTGCCAGATCCTTAGTCTCTATTTCACCTATGTCTCTTCAGGACAACACACATATTAGTTTCTCAGGGCTACAGTGACAGAACATCGTAAACCATAGCAAAGAACAACAGATGTGTATGCTCATCTGGACGGGATGCTTTCAAACCCCACTGGAGCAGGGTTATTTGGCTCCTACAAAGGACTCTGAGGGAAAGCTGGTTCCACACTCTATTGTAGCTTATAGCAGTGGTCAGTGACCATTGCTCTTCTTGCCTGACAGACAAAGAACCCTCATCTATGCCTTGTTTTCACATGCCTGGTTTTGTCTGTGTGGCTCTCACTTTACCTAAGGACACTACACATATTTATATAGATCAAACCTAATCTGTGATGGATTTTTCTAATTCGCTACCCCTGTAGTGATCTTTTCCTAAATAAAGTCATAGCCTTAGGTAATAGGGGCTAGGACTGCAAAGTTTCTGGTGGGGGAAAAAGACACAGCTTACCACTCATCAATTCACATCGTGCTTCTTTTGGGTGTAAAGATTCTCAAACTTCACATTCTAGACACAATGTCAATAGGATCTCACTGTGTGTACACCCACAGCTGCCAGGATCTTTGTAAGAAGTTCATAATCGTTGCTTTAATATTAAGCATTAAAATAGTGTGGGTTTTCAGTTTTTCATGGTTATGGTGATTACTAATAAAGGCAAAATTCTCATTATTAATGAAAGGTACATTTACTGATTTCATTTGCAAGAATCTCTGGTTGCCATAGTATTATAAAAAAAATGGCACATTTTTAAAAATTAAATTAATTCTAATGCTTCCACTCTGCTCTTTTAATTTATTCAGATTATAGCTACTATAATTCCTGAAATACAATAATTACTAATAAACTACTCATTTAAAAGTCTAAACTGTGACCAGCTGTGAAGGCACATATGCTCCTAAAAAGAGGTTGGGACTTGGCTTCAAGTTCTAGACCAACCAGATCTACAGAGTGAGTTGCAGACCAACCAGTCACAGGTACATAGAGAGATACTCTCTCAAAAGTAAACATGAAACCATTCCTGATCCTACCTACTCAGAAAGTGGGAACTTCGAACACTGTGCAGGAACCGTTCTTGTATGTAGGACAGACTGTTGTCTTGAAGCAGGAGATTAAAAGGATTGCCTTCTAGAGCCACAGCTGCATCACACAGCTCTAAGTATTCTGCATAACATAGAAAGAGAAATTTCAGAGAATGCTGCCCAGAACAAGAGAAGTGCCCACGTCAAAGGAAGCCAAGAACGCTGCAGTAGGAAGGCATCTATGAAAGCCCAATAAATGGAAGGGAAGATTGATGGCAATGTGTTTGGCTTTTTTTCTGTCTTGAACTGCATAGAAGTTTCTGAATAGTGCTACAGGGCTAGTGAAACTCAGCTCCATTTGCATAAAAGACATTCCAAGTTTGGGGGAAGGAATTTTTTAGGACAGAGTGGAGGGTCAAGGCAAACTATGTAGCTGAGGCGGGTGTAGAACTTAGTGTACAGCCCAGGCTGACCTTACACTCCAGATTCTCCTACCTTAACCCCTGCCACACACATACAGGGGATGGCCAAGTGCTGGATGATAAGTGGGTGTCACCAGGCCTGGCTGAGAATAGAATATTTTAAATTAAGGCACAGTGAGTTCTTTTACTTTATTAGTTTTCAAGCTCAGAGCCATAAAAGCATCTTATTAGAGAAACTCCATATTGCATTGGCTAATGGAGGGCACTCAAGAGCCAAGAGTTACACACAGCCTTGCAGAACTGCCCTTGGTCAGCTTGCAGAGTAAAAAGTTAGGGGGAATAACAACATTGTCACTGCTCCATTACACTAAACTGGGCCAGGTTGGAGACATAACTGCAGGTATGTGCCAACTGCAGACTTGAACTTTAGGCATTTTCAACACATAATTTTTAAGACCTTTTTATTCATTTTCAGATGGTTTTATTGCCATATAAGTTGTAATTATCAAAGCATATATACTTTAGTTTTTTTTAATTTTTTGAAATTAAAATATACGTCCCTAATTTCTCCCTTTCCTCCCACCAACCTTTCCTATGAATCCCCCTTGATGTTGATTTGTTGCTACATAACACACACACGCACACACACACACACATACACACACACACACACACACACACACACACACATATATATATATATATATATATATATATATATATATATATATGTTTCTAAATATACAAATACAACATGCTCAGTTTACATAATGTTACTTTTATGAATATAATTTCAGGCTGTTCACTTGGTATTAGAGGATCAATTAGGGGGCCCCTCTACTTTCCTGTTCTCAGTATTCCTTAGTTTCCTATCTTAAAACTCATTCTTGCATAGGTTAACAAACTTCTAATTATAATAGCACAGGCACACACATATGTATGCATATACATGTGTATTCATATCTCTGTGGATCCTCAATAGCTTTTGGGACTGGAAGCAATCTTAAGATCAGAATTTGAGTCTGACATAAGAAATTTTTGATTATTCTTACTTATGCCTCTCTTTCCTCTTTGAGTCCAGCTTGCTTGTTAGAATCAAACTTTGACTGAGCTGCATATTTGTTATTTCAGAGTCACATCTCTAAGTTCTCACTAGACCAGCAAATGCTTCAGACAGTCAGTCTCACCCTCTCTAGTTCTTGATTGGAGAATGGGAGAAAAGGTCAGGGAAGAGTAGGCTCCTCATCTTTCTGGCTCTATTCCTCATCTACAGTCCAGATACCAGAGAGTTAATGCCTGGAGATGGAGGGAGCTCCCAGAACCCAGAACCCAGAACCTACACACAAGCAAGCATCTGTTGTCACCCAATGATGCTGTGTTTGCTTGTTGTGTAGTTAATACCCTGACGTATAGCATTATGAGAAATGTTGACATTTATTATTATGAGCAAGTTATTCAATGTCCATAAAGTTGCTCCTAATACATAAATATGCTTAGAGGGCGTTAGGTATCATTATGGTTCCCTCCTGTGGCCCTTGAACAGCCTTTTGTGCCCTTACAGTCTGTTGTCATCTTCTCACAATCTTGTATCACTAGCTCCGGATTAGGTAACGTGAACTGAAAACAACTGTAGCACGTTCCAAAGCAGTGTGTTTGCTTCGGGATGCAGCGCAACACCTTTCAAAGGAGCCCAAACCAAGAGTTAAGCCTATAGGCACATCGCCTAAGTACTGGCTTTTGTTGCTCTTTGCCAGCTGCAAAAGGAAAAAGAACAAACTTGCAAAACTACCCCCTGGAGACCTCTTGGTATTTGAGCCTGGCTCAAGGCAGAGCATATGAAAAGCCTGTGTGAAAACCTGTTTTTGGTAAGAGACTTCTGGACAGCAAAGACTGCTGAAATACTCTGCGTAAAGCCAACGAGCTTCTCGAGGCCTGGCCACACACTCCTGTTGCAACTCAGGGACCAGAAAACCGAAGAATCTGCCTTGTTGGTAATACAGCTTCCCTTGTGAGCTAACGCTGTGTGCCGAGAGCATCCCATGAAGGGCAGTTCAGATCCCAGTCCTTCCTATTTTACTTAAGCGGTAGGTGTATTTACACAAAGGCCTGGGCAGCATTAAACCACAGCCAGTCTGGAAGGTCCTGGAAGCTAAGAAGTAATCCCTCTTGCTCCACTTGAAAGGAACCTCTGGGGCCAACCATCAGCCAAGGGAGTTTCCGGTTCATTTGGAATCTGGGTCTTCAACACAGCATGGCTTTTTTCCTTTTTCCCTCCCTCCCTCCTGTACCTGTTCAACCAAGAAACAAGCTTACCCATTAAGTATTTTTCCACATTTCTCCACAAATGCAAAAGGCTTCTTCTTCTGCAGGCATAGGAAGGAAGCCTAGCAGGAAACCTTGCAGCTCAAAAGCTCTCTTACCTCTTTACCTATTGCAGTTTCACTGGGGCCTTGAATATGAGATAGGAAAACACGTCAGCTGTTACAGGGTAGAGTGAAAGCAACTAGAATAAAAAGAACTGAGAGGAAGCCCACTGGATGTACTTTTATGTCACTTAAGATTAAAGATAATTAAGAGGAGAGATGTGCTTTTAAACGGTGGTTCAGAGAACAGCAAGCTCTGCTAATCCCTGATACTACAGAGTTCAGGAGTCAGCACATTGTGGGTAGAAAGGTGATGTGTGGATAGCAAAGAAATCAGACTTTTAAAATGTTTATTGCCAACATGTAGCATCTGCTTCCTGATTTATGCTGGTTGCTTGGATTTTGATCATTCTATATACACGCCTGCCATCAACAAAGATGCAGGGAAAGACTGCAAAATGTGCAAAGGAGCTGGCCTCTACCCATGGACAGCAGCATCCACCTTTCCAGGAGCCTATTCATTAGAACTTGGTCATGTAGCCACAGTTCACGTCAAGGAACCTGGGTCTGATTTACATCAGCTCATATGTCTAGCTAAAGATTTTAAGTTCTGTAAGTGTATACTATTGAAAACAGGTTGAGAGATTCTTTTATAACCTGGAGCAAGACTAAAGAACTCCAAAAGGTTATTTCTTGTTCGGTGAGATATGGCCACACTGCTTCACAAGCTGGTCTTTGAATAAGCCAGAAGCCAGTCTGAGTGATCACTCGGGATAGATGATGCCTGAATATATGTGAAAATCATAACACAAAGTAGATAGTCAACCAGAGCACAGGCAAGAAAGTGGCAGTCTGAATGCTAAACAGAACTTTAAAAATAAAAACCTTGGAGGTAGACATAAAACCTATACTCCAGAGGTAAGAACCAAACACATTGATGGGAGGCATGTGAAAGGAGGAAGACAGGCCTCTGTGACTTTCTAAAGCGTATATACATTTCATAGAACTGAGTGTGTTTTACATGGGATGTTGATTTCTAGAGGTACATTCTGGAAGAATGCATCAATTTTAAAGTTCAGGATGAGTATAGGCAGTGCTAAGCACTAAGTCAGAATATTTGCAAAAATGTCTCTTGTTCTCCATAGAACCACTAAAATACCATAGTCACATATGAATAATAAAACGATAATGTTTTATGAGGTTGTGAGAGGGAAGGCAGAATTGGAGGAACAAAATGCCTTAGATCCTTGCTCTGCCCTCTGCTGAAAGTGGGGGTTTTGGCAAAGTTCCTTATCCTATTTGTGCTATAGTTTTCACATGGACAAAGCAAAACTGATGTCTTCTATGAAGAAGCTGAGGATTCATCCTGTTGACACGAAATATGTGAGTCAGTTTTCTCTAGTTCCATGTTCTTTCCATAAATGTACTTTTTTCATTATTATTACTTCTATGCATGTGCACTCATACTTGCGTCGACACACATAGTGACATGAGTGAAGATGTCAAAGGACAGCTCTCAGGAGTTGGTCCTCTCTCTCTACCATGAGTCCCAAGGATTGAGCCCAAGTCATCAGGCTTGCAAGAGACGTGTTAAGCCATATCACCAGCCCCAGTTCTCTGTCCTTTCAACCAAATATTTTATTAGTTATTTGCTTATTTTGTCCCTTTGGTTGGAAGAAAAATTCTATGCACAGTAATTTTATTCTATCAGACACTACCCACAGGATAGAACTTTGGGGTCTTTGAGCACAGTACTCCAAGCCTCCATGGTGTAGAATCCGATTGCATCTCCTCACTTCCTGCACCCCCTCCACTCTCATGAAAATAATCTCTTGCCTCATTGAACACTTCACTACTCTTTGGAGGGTCTTCCCCTCTACAGAATCACATTGCTCTGACTTCATTTATTTTGACTCTATTAATCCTGTTTCTTCTGCTCAGACTTCATTAAAACACACACCAGAATAGCTAAAGTGTATGTTACCAAATGGGAGGCACAGGAAACAAATAGATTAGTTGCAGCTCATCCCAACTGGCATTAGAGAATGAAGATGTTTCATCCAGGATGGGATTTGCATTTCCCCTTTTTCTGGCAAGAGCATACTTCCTCAGATTTCCAACGGAAGTCTCAACCTCCAAGCACTTATTGGCTCTGTGCCAAACTTACTTACGCTGAAGGAAGAGAACTCCTGAAGTAGAAGTTCACACCGACTGCATCCTTAATATGGGCAATAGCTCCTGGTCTTAAATACCCATCAAACTAATTTTCAGAGTGATTCGAAAGCATTCTAAACAGCAGCCACCAAATGCCTTCACTGCATATGACCTCAGTTTGTTCCAATTGCTCTTTTTTTTTTTTTTTTTCATAAAGCATGAGATCAGCTGGAGGAAGTCTCTTGGGACTGAGCCACATACATGTGCATATTACTATTAGTTCCTGGTTTGTAAGACATTTACTACAAACAGCCACATGTGCCTGACCTCATGCCCACTTTGGGAAAATGGAGAGGTCAGGCTCACTGGATTCATATTACATGTCCTAGAAGTGAAGTGAATGGGTAAAGGCAGTTTCCTTAGTCTTTCAGACTAAGTAAAACTCTTAGAACTATTGAAGAACAATTTACAAGATCCACAGTATCTTAGCAGAGCTAAAAAAAAAAAAAAAAAAAAAAAAAAAAGGTTCATCAAAGTGCACTTACATTTTAGTTCAAAGAGTGTTTTGCCAGGTAGACCTAGCAATGGGCCCTAAAAAAAATGTGAGCTTCATTGTACAGAAAGCACACAGAGATGGAGGTAAAAAGTAAGATAAACTCCAGATCTGCAAGCTACTGGAAAGTTTTGGATAAGTCCCTTAAACTCCTTTAAATCTAATTTTATCAGCTATACAATGATGACGACGACGACGACGATGACGATGACGATGATGATATCTAACATCTGGAAGAGTCACAATCATTAAAATATATTATCTATGTTGGTTGTCTTAAAATCCAGATGACTGAAGCTACAAGGAACTATGAAAAAAGAAGGATGCCTGCACTGTGGCTGGAAGACAGTTAAGCTAAGACCTGGTAAGACTTTATCTCCTGGATATGGGCCCCTTAACTGGAAACCCATAGTTTTAGTCTGTGAGAGTCCCAGAGCTAATCATTAAAAACAACAACAACAACAACAAAAATACCCTAACCAAAATGTTTATATTACAACAGCAAACAACAGAACACTATTGAGATTGGGAATTTGAAAAAAGTTGGGAAGGGGGACTTGCATAAAAAATGTCTCCATTGACAGTTCCTTCAAGTGTGTAGTTAATTGTGGGAAAGCACTAAGCGAAAGATGGCAACACTAACTAAAATGGAAGTTGTGCATGCGTGTGTGCATGTGTGTGTATGTGTGTGTGTGCATGTATGTGTGCTAACCAAATAAGTAGATGGGTAGCACTATGGAAGGATTAGAAACTGCAACTGGAAGAGAAGGGGACAATCTATGGCTGCAGCCAGGGGATGGCTCAATTGATAAAGAACAAACACAGAGAACCTGAGATTGAGTCGAGAACACACATTAAAGCATATTATATTTTTTTTAAGTGCTTGGAGGCTAGACATAGATGGGTGCCTGACCCTTGCTGTCCAGCCAGCAGAGCTCATCATTCTAGGTAGAAGTAGATGACTCCTAACCAATTGATATCTAAGGTTGACTTCTACCTCCACATACAAAAACACACACATACACACACCAATCTAAACAAGCCCAAAGAACAAGAGTTTAAGGTCAGTTACTTTCACTGGTCAAATGTAGCATTATTGTAAACTTCAGAGAAAGGAATCGTGCAAAGTCTCTCTTGTAGACAGTGGCTAGGAAGGAAGGAAGTTGGTTATTTAGGTTAATAGCAGAGATGGAGGAATAGCCATCCTTTCCTTGAAAGGAAAAAAGATGACAAGTAGAAGGTAAAGATGACCCTCAAAAAAGGAAGGCTGAGCCCTTTGCCACCAGATGGAGAAATATAGAAATATTACAAAGAGCATTAAGTTTCTTAGCAAGGCATGGGAATGGAGACTGAGCTTATACTTTCCACATCAAAAGAAGTTAAAGCAGGAGTAACATTTTAATGAGTAAAACTGTCTCCTAGGACTTAAACTAGTGAAACCCATATGATGAATGCAAACACTCTGCCATCATAGCCAATTCTTTAGGTTTTATTTTGTTGTTATTTATTTATTTTACTTTGTATTGCTTCACTGTGGATTTCACATTATGCACCCCAATCTCATTCATCTCCCTCTTCCCTCATACCCACCCTCTACCCTTGCAACCTGCCCCACAACAGAGAAAAAAATGTCATTGTGGAAGCTATAGTGTGTCACAGTGGGTCCCACAATATATCTTTTTGTCCACACTTCTTTGCTCACAAATGTTCGTTGCAGTGACTCCTTGGTCTGGTACGAGGCCTCTGGCTTCTGCTACTCTATCAGTACTGGATCCTCACTGGGAGTCCTCTTGGATGTCCTGTTGTTGCCTTGTGTGATGGAATCCTGTAGTTTCTGATCTGTAGCACCGGCACCTTCATGCACTCCAGTATTTCACTGATAGGGTACATGTTGGTGTGGGCCAATTGAAAGCCATGGTTCTGGGCCTGAGAGATATCTGAGCTGGTCAGCCCTCTGTTTTTCCTGCTCTCACATCCCTGGGTCTGTCTTTGCAGCAACTCCCAAAACTGGGGGCCAACTCTACACTGCCACCCAGGTCAAGTATAGGGCCCGCTCTTCTGAATGTTGTAGCTGGTGAAGGGCATGGCCACTTCTCCCACTCTCATGACCTGGGAGCTAGCTATCCCACCCGACATAGATGAGCCACATGTAACCCCCACATCCAGGGGCAGCTCTCCCACCTGCCATAAGTGTCAAGGGACAAAGGTAAGGCAGGGCATCTCTCCCTTGCGAATGTCACCATGTTGCAGTTTGTCATGGTAAACAGGCAAGTGGTGGGGCCATCTGGCCAATGCCTCCACTACCAGGGTCTGTGCTGCTCTACTGTGCTGCTTAGGTGAAGTTCATGACCCACTGTCCACAGTGTTGCTGCTGGTGAGGTGCAGAGCCAGTTTTTCTCCTCTCATGACCCCAAAGCCAGGTCTCCCACCTACTACAGATCGCAAAGGGCATCCATGCCACCTCATGGGAGATAAGTGGTGGGGTCAGCTCTCCCACATATCCTTGAGGCAGCTCTCCAGAAGGTCCTGCAGTGTGCATGGCCCACTCTTGCAAGTACAGCAGCTGGCTAGGGGCAGGGGCAGCGCTCCTGCTCTCATGCTCCCAGGGCCAGCTCTCCCGCATGCCCAAGTGAATGGTAAGACCAGTTCTGCACAATCCTCAGACATCAACATGTTCCCAGGCAGCAGCCCAGACCAGTGACATCCACCTGGCCTTTGGTGGTAACAGACCTCTGCTGCTGCAGGACCACGAACCCAGATGTGCCTTCCAGTGGCAGCACAGGCCAGGACCGCCCCCCCATGTTTCCAGGTGGCATCACCAGCTGTTCCTCACTACCCTTGGGGCTACAATTCTCTCTCCCATCACTGTGCCCGCATCCTTCTGTTTCTCTTTCATTTCTCCACCACTCACTTGTTCCTCTAAGTGACACCTGAGATCTTTGAGTGCCTGGGGTCATCTCAGGAGTGGTCTGAGGAACACTATGCCCTGTTCATATATTATGGTGCTAAGCAGGGATCATCTTAGGTATGGTCTGCCCACTCTGGCCTGTGTGGCACCAGTCTGGTGGTCATCTCAGGCTAGCTCCCTGACCAAGCCTCCTGACACCAGGCAATTGTCATCTCAGACTTGATTTTTTTTTTCAGGGAATGTTAGGCTATTAATCATTCAAATGTTCATGAGTCTGAATGCTGAACATAAAAACTGCCTCTCTCCTAGCTGCCACCTACTGATGCACATGTGACACGGCAGCCATACCTGCAATGCCTGTAGGGGCTGGCTATTGGTTTGTTTTTGAAAGAACAGGTCTCATGTATCCAAAGCTGGTATTCCACTTGTTCTGTAGCCAACAGTGATGCTGAACTCCACATCTTTCTGCATCTATCTCCTAAATACTGGGATTGCATGTGTATACCACTATATCCAGTTTTATAAAGTACCAGAGATCAAACCCATGACTTTGTGCACAGGGAGCAAGCATTCTAGACCCCATGAGTGAATACCAAAGCAAAGCAATAAGAACTGTTACTATAGATGTAAAGTTCCCCACCAAAAAGTTGTATATTGAAGGGTTGACCACTTGTGTAGATTAGAAAGATGGTTGATGACCACTAATTCTCTGATGGGAAAGGGATGAACTGATCATTTGATAGCATCATCAGTTGGGGTGGAGATGCAGCTGGTGTGCCTGGTAGGAGTAACTAGGTCACAGGAAATGTGCTTCGGAAGGATGGGTCTTGTCTCTTTTTCCTTCCTGCAGCGCTAACTCTTGGTTTCCTACCTGCCACGAGGTGAGAAATGCCGTTCTTCCACAATCTGTCCCCAGGAGGCTCTACTTCACCTTGGTGGGTCCCAGAACCAAAGGATCCAGCCAACCACGGTCAGAAATCTCTAAAAACTCAGAACCAAAACAAACCTTTCCTCCTTTGAAATTGTTTTCTCTAGGTATTTACCACAGCGGTGGTGCCTGATTGATAGGAGTGTAATCATCTTTCAGATCTTATCATTTGAGCATTTATACCATAGGCATGACCTTGGCTCTTTATGAATAAACGGCCTGAATCCCATGAGTCACAGTCCGCCACCTTCCAGGCAGTGCTGCCATACCTCCCACATCATTTTTTTTTTATTCTCCTGGCTGCGTTGGTCTGGTTCACCTCAGCTGGCATGTATTCGTTCTCTTCATAATTATTAACTCCATTGTCTGTGACTCAGTCTGATAATGTAGGCATGGCTCTGTTACATACAGGACTGCCTCCAGATTTAAGTAATCTCTTGAGACAGTCCTACTCTTGTTATTTTGGCCTATTCCTTTTAGGGTCATCTAATTTCCTCCACCACGTGCTGACTTTGTAGTCTAACCTTCAGAGAATACTCTCACTTTTCTTGTTCTTAAGTCCTTTGAAGACATCTTGATGTAGCCTTAAGTGTGGAAAACTAGTGTAACAAACTTGGCACTTAGCTGAGTTCAATAAATGCTAATCCCCTGTGTTCCCTTGGGGGATAAAAGACTATTTCAATCTATTTCTGAACAAGTATGTAATAAGTGCTGGCTGAGAGTTGTGAGTTCATAACAGAGGCTGCTATGTGAAATGTACTGGCAATGTGAGTGAAGAACCCATGTGCTTTTCTGTGTAGTGTTAATGATGTGGACCATGACTTAGTTTCAGCGGTATTACTGACATGGGTGAGGAGCACATTGCCCACAGCTGTGCACACCTGAACAGAAGTTTAATACCAAAGTTGTCTGGCATTTAGTATGAACCTACAGAAATGCATTGTTAAACACATTCATGACACTAATATATTTCTATTATACATTTATCTTTGCACATATATTTGCTTTACTAAGTTGTAAAACTTTTTATTAAAAGAAACATGTCAAATTAGTTCTTTATTCCTAGTGTCTGGGAGGCCTGTGACTCAATGGCGTTCAATAGATATGTATCATATTTATATTGAGTATAACATTGATCATTCCATTCAGAATTATCTTGCTGGTAGAATAATTGCATTTCTTATTAAATACTCATCTCATTTGTTATATTGAAACTTCTGTGGTAGAAGGAAAAAGTAAAGTCTGGAGACTGGCCTAAGTAGATGGTCTTTTTTATTTGAGTTCTTAAGTTGATTTAATTTTTAGAGGATATGATCTAATTAATAAAATACTCTTTATGACTTGGCTATAAGAACATTTGTCTAAGAGACTTGTAACACTGTGCATATTCATGCTGTGTCAACCCCATAATTACCGAAGATAAAGAGCACAATGACACTATGAGCACAGACAAGTGCTGAGCAAGCAGCCTAGAAGAAACTTATGAAGGAGATGCTAGATGCAGAGGAATGAGATGGAAGCAAGTGTGTATGTCTGCTTTGTAACAGGCTTTTTCATTCAGATGACTGATGACTTGGGTACATCCAAAAGGCAAGATCATTATGATTCAGATCAGAAAGCTGTGATGTACTTATAATCACAAAACCAATAAGCAGCTTTTTGAGGGAATGAGTTCTGCTTCCCAAAGAAAATTGTTGTTACAACTAAACAATTATTTTCCTTATATTTATGATTTTAAAACTCACCAAGAGCACCTAAAAATGTTTTCAGACCTTTGCTTTCAGCTATTCACTAGATGTCTGTGGTGGGGTTGGGCTGATAAAGTTTCAATAACCACAGGAGTTTTGGGACCAGGTGAGGCTTGCATCTCCTGCTCTTCACTTCTGCCTGATGCAGGTAATGACCTGAAGAGGCTATGTCCCCTCTGTTGTCTGCCTCATCTCTCTGGACCTCTATTCTTTCACTCCCATGTCATCTAGTAAACAACAAAACATATTCTAGATGTGCCATCTGAGACCCAAATACCCTCTTGAACATTTTAAAGTATTTTCTTAGATTTATTGTTTTAGACATGAGAAACTGTATGTGCCCTTCCCATGTGTGGAGACTGGTGGATAACGTGGCAAGAGGTGGTTCTTTTCTTCTACCATGTAGATCCCGGGAAACAAAATCAGATCTCAAGCCTTGGCAACAAGTGCCTTCACAAACTGAAGTGTCTCATGACTCTCCATTACGAAACTGTGAACTCCGTTGTTGAGAGTATTTTATCTTGATAAACTTCATTCTAGAAAATCTAGGCAAAAGAGGTCTAGTCAAATGGGCCTAGAAAATTATTTCCTAATTCATCCATTCTTGTCATCTTTGTTTCTCAGTTATCTCTCAGCACCTCTGTTTCTCTGGAACTTATATAAACAACCTCTAAAGCACCGAGCCTCTGCATCTTCTCACTAAACTGTGAAGTGTCCCTGAGTTCAAATGCTGTACTTGTACTTCTAATTTTAAAAGTATACTTAAATAAATAAAAAAAATAAAAGTACCTATATTTACCTTAATATAAAAACATTCAGTTTTTAGAGGGGCACAGACGCTATGAAGGAAAAAGTGAAAAACAAAGGGGAAACTTTACCTGGGGAGGTGAAAGCAAAAACACAGATTGAGAGGGGGAAAGAGATAAATAACTCTAAGGTTATTTACAAAAGCCATATGGAAATGATTTGTTTTATAAGCTTACTCAAATTGTGTGTGTGTGTGTGTGTGTGTGTGTGTGTCTTAAATAAAGTTATGATGCAAAGAATGATAATGGCTCCTACAAGAATCACAGACCATCCAACAAAAACCCCAGTACCACGCATGGAAAACCTCCTTTTGTATTGTTGGTTAAGGAGGTCCCAGAAGCCTCTAAAGCAATACACGTTATTAATATTCTCCTTAGTCATCTCTCAGAATTTGAAGGTAAGCCTCTATTGCTAAACACACTACACATGCTATACTTAGAGAAAGACTTAGAGAAATCAAGATGGAACTAACCTGGAAGTTTTCCCCCTGAAAATTACAACTTATAGTATCAGAAGATGCTACACAAGGATCCAAGGAATAGAAGCAACCAATTCTACGCAGCTTTTAAACCTACAAAAGACAAAACAATAAGCTACACATAATATTCTAAAGGGTGCAATAGTGGCACTTTTGTCTTGGGGGTAACCAACAGCTATCTAATTGGATTTAAGACCCACTCAATAGAAGAGAATTTCTGCCTGATACTTTAAATCTGCCCTACTACCCATGGCTGGTAGGGTCATAGACTCCTGAGGAAAACCTACTACTGCCATTTTCCTAAGCCAATATAATTTCTAACAGTGCTCTAAAATACTTAACTTTATATCCAAAGATGAGTATAGGTCTCGAGTCTAATCAAGGAAGGTTCTTTTGGTAGCAGAAGGAGACTGCTATTGAAATATAACTTGGAAAACTATAGAGAATGAGTGAAGAGACTAGCATAACGGCAAAACACACAGGTCATCCCAATGTTTTTCTATTCGCTCATGCTTCTCGGGCAGCAATAGATTTACTTAGTTATAGACATTGTATTCAATGAAGGAGGACCTCTGAATATGTGGGGATGAAAGGGGGGTCAGAAGGCATTAACAGAGGTGAGGAATATTAACAAAACATTCTATGCATGTGTAGAAATTTCATACTGAAATTCATTATTTTGTACAATTAATGTATACTAATACAATTTTTAAAAATCAAAAAATTGAATCTAGTAATCTTTAGCTCAATTTATTTTTGCAGCTTGATGTTGAAAGCACAATCCAGGTTTCACCTTCACAGCTTTATGTAATGCCCTCTCTCTGGCTCTCTGTGCAGGGAAAGGCCTTCTGCTACACACCTGGCCTTAAAAGAGGAGGATTATATAACTCTTTCTTATAACCTTGAGTCTAAAGCTAGAATCATGTGGCCAAAACTGGAAAGTTCTACTACTTGCTTTGGCTGAAACTTCCCAGCATGTTTCAACTCCATTGCTGAGGGCTTCCTGGTTATGCTTTTCTGTACTTCTTTTTCACAAATTGGAAGCTTAGCTAGGTGGTATTGTGTCCTGATGTCATCACTACCATTCATGTGGCATCAAGCTTCTCTTTAAACTTTTTATCTCCTTGAGCACTGGACATAGCTCTATTCCGCTTCCTGGTGTCCCTTTTCTTCTGCAACTGTACATTTTGTGTTTCTCTTTTGCCCCACTTGCTCCTTTTCACTTTAGATATACATTAGAGTGATTACTAATAACAATAGATTCATAGTCAATACTGTCTTGAATCTCCTTTGCCAATACCACTAATGCAAAACTCTTATATTTAGCCTCAAGCATAATTTTAGTACAAGGGAAAAAAAGCAGCCACATTCTTTACAAATTATGACAAGAATAGTCTCTATTCTTTCCCTCTGAAACCTCCTGAGTGAGGCTATTATAATTTACATTGCTCTCACACCACTGTCCTCTATCCTCCTGTTGGTATGGCCCATTATGCTCTATTGTAACTGGACATGGTGGTGCAAGCCTTTAATCCCAGCACTCAGGAGGCAGAGGCAGGCAGATCGCAATGAGTTTCTAGTCCAGCCTGATCCACAAAGGGAGTCTAAGACAGCCAAGGCTACACAGAGAAACCCTGTCTCAAAAAACAAAAACAAAAAACAAAACAAAAAAAGCATTCAACTGCTTTTTAAAAATCTTTTTTATTAATTTTTTTCAGATTACATCTCAATTGTTATGCCTTCACTTGTATCCCTCCCTCCCTCTTTCACCCTATTCCCCTCCCCTAAGTCTGTGATAGAAGGGGACATCCTTCCCCACCATGTGGTCACAGACTATCAGGTCTCATCTTGGTAGCCTGCTTATCATTTCTCTGAGTGCCACTAGGCCTCCCCACCAAGGAGAAGTGGTCAAATATGGTGCACCAGAGTTCATGTCAGCGTCAGTCCCCTAAAAGGGATGTCCTATGAAAGTCTCCACTTACCAGGAGATTGAGATAGATGCAATGACCTCCTACTGGGACTCTAGGTGAGAGAAGTGTGGGAGCATGGTGAAATAGAAGGACCCAGAGGGTCCTAGAAACCTATAAGTAGAACATCATGACAAGCGGATCTGAACCCAGGGGTGTCTACTTAAACTACTGCACCAATCAAGGACAATACATGAAGTAAGCATTGAGTCTCAACTCAGATCTAGCCAATGGACAGGACATTCTCCACAGTTGTGTGGAGAGCAGGGACTGACTCAACTGCTTTCTTAATCCAAAGTCCCAAAATCATTTCACCAACAAGCAGTATGATCAGGCCTATAACAGTAAAACCCCGTCCCTGGTATCAAAATCTCTTGGTCATTGTTCTGTTGCTGTGAAGTGACACCGTAAAATGGACTTGCTTACAGTGAGGCTTAGTCCATTGTCAACATGGCAGGGGACACAGAGGCACACGTGGTACTGAACAATGGTTAAGGAATCTGTAGGCAGCAGACCAAGAGAGACTGGGCGTGGTATGGATTTTAGAAACCTCAAACCCCACCCCCAATGACACACTTCCTTCAACTAAGTCACACCTCCTAATCCTTCTAATCCTCTCAAAGAGTTCCACTCTCTGGTGACTAAGCACTCAAATAAATGGCCTTATGGGGGCCATATGTACTCAAACCACCATATCTGACACATGTGCAGTCTATCAGACACATCAAATGAATCAAGGAGTTGGGGCCATAATAGCAACAATAAACAGTTAACCACACTTCTTGCTACCTCAAGTAAGGACTGAATTTTCATTTGTCTCTAGAAAGCTGTAGGAAACTATATCATCGGTATAAGTGTTTCTTTCAATCTACATTTCAGTTCATGATAAATAGATTTGAAACACCTATTACGATTTCATGAGTGAAACTGTCAGAGTACATTTAACTAAAATATAAAAACCTTTTATGAACTTCCTAAAAGTGTGTAACAAGCAGAAAAATTAAGATAAGGAAACTAACTTTTAAATGCCTAGTGTTAGCAATTATTGTAATATTTGAAATATTTGAGTGTTTTGTACTTAATATCTAATTTCATCAAAAAGTATCATACTGAACTATTATTATAATATACATATTATGCTGAGGAAACTAATAAATGAAATGGATTATACCACATCTCTGAAATTATATCATAATAAGGTCATGAGTAAGGATTTTCTTCTCCTAAATTCCTAAAGAAACTTACCATTGCCAAGACTAAGTCTAATCCATTTTTCATAGTCTTGAAATTTTTAATTCTGCTTTTTTATTGGATACCATTGACAGGAAGACTATCAGTCTACTTAAATAAATTTAATTCCAGAAACTCCTCAAACCCCAAAGATGTTTCTATTAAACAAGATTTCTTCCTTGAGGAGAGTTTAAACCTAGGATTGGAGAGACGGATTAAGAGCACATAATGCTCTTTCAGAAAACCTGGATTTGGTTGCCAGCACTCATTTCAAGCAGCTCAAACTACTTGTAACCCCAGCTCCAGAGAATATGATGCCTCTTCTGGATCCTATAGGTACCTGCATTCACTTGCACATATCCACATAATTAAAATTTAAAAAAAAAACAATTTTAAAGGAAGAAAGACTTTAAGTCTTGTAAAAGCAACAAGTGTATAAATAGAAACAGAGATGTTTAAAAGACTTTCATCAACATTAAATAGTCCAGCACTGTTACCTCACTGATTGGCCCACTCCTCTTCTGTCTCCTACAATATCCACTCTTTAACACTGTGAGGTTCTCTTGAGACTTTTCACAGTCAACTTTATACAAATATCGCCATCTGGGAAGAGAGAACCTCAACTAAAGAACTGACTTGATCCCATTAACCTATGTTCATGTCTGTGAGGCATTTCCTTAATTTTTAATGGATTTAAGTGGGCCTAGATTTCTGGGCAGCAGCATCCCAAGGCAGGTGGGCCTAGGCAGTATCAGAAAGTTAACTTAGCAAGCCAATACTCAGACTTCCTCCTCCTTGCTCTCTACTTCAATTCTGGCCTCCAGGTACCTACGTTCAGTTCCTTATTTGGACTCCCTCAGTGATATGATATGGCCTGAAAGGTTAAATAGACCCTTTACTCCTGCAAGTGGCTTTTAGTCAGTGTTTTATCACAGTAGGAAAGCTAACAGAACAGTCCATGAACAGGTCACATGGCTGTACTGCCAGGCCCTCATATAGTTCATTTCCTCTGTGCTCCCATTCCTTCTCCTCCTATCGGCACCTGCCACAGCTTTGTAACTACCTCTTAATTTGGAGTAGACCCTATTCTCTGATATGTGAAGCTTACAATAAGCATTTCTGGTTCTTTTAACCAAGTCACCCTCACTTTCAATAAAATATGGTTAAAGTGGTACACGGATTAAGAGATACAAAGCAGAGAAACGTTTTCAACTTTCCTGCTCACAGGTTCCACAGGAAAATCATAGCTTGTGCTCAGAGCAGCACAGGGAAGTACTGTGGCTAATCAAAAGACAAGAGAGTACCCTTACTGTGGTTCCATGAAAAGGAAAGGAGTACGCTGGTTTGAATACATTTAAAATATCCTGGAGTTGGCTGTGATTGTCTTCCATCTGAAGCTGGGGCAATTGTCTCATAGGATAGTGTGAGGGGAACATGACAGTGATAAGGAAAGGTATTTGGAATTTAAGTTTAATCAGATGCCGAAGAAGACGGATCACATTTCTCTAGGCCACAAAAGCAGATCAACACAGCATCTTATAAGGTATGCCACACTGTTGTCCTCTGACGACACCCACATAAAAGATACGCTGCACCGGAATTAAATGGGCTTCCATTTTTTGTTTGTTTGTTTGTTTGTTTGTTTGATCACACAAGCCCTATGATGTCAGGAGAATGGCTAAGATACAGAATATTCAAGAGACTTGTTGAATGTTTGAATTGCAAGAGAACAGCCTGTGTTTTTTGAAGGATACATAGGAGGCCCCCACAGGGCGAGGGACTTGGGTGTGAACTCTAAACAAAAGGAAGGCATACTAAAGCTTAGAGGAGTTTCAGAAATTGTTCATGAACCATTAATGCATTTAGAAGCTAAGTATCACAGTTAAGGGTAAAAGTCAACACATAACAAAACTAGAAAAGATTATTGGAGGTCAAATGAGGTAATGGCTGCTATGTTAGGCTAGGAAATTTGAAATGCATTCTGTATATCATCATAAAATATCAGGCTCTAATGGAAGAAGGCAGACAGAGCCACAAATGCACAGGTCATTTCTAAGTGTGAAAAATGAGAGAAACTGAAATTTTACTGCAATGAAAAATGACCAGGGTCAGCTGGCACAGCTCTCTTAAAACACCACTTTTCTCTATAGAGAAATTCTGCAGACAGCCTTCATGGTTGGTTCATAGAAAAACAAAAACAACAAACAAACAAAAAAAGGAGACAAGCTGATGTGTACTGATATATCCCCCAACAATGAGCTACAAAGAAATCCCCCAACTTGTACCACCAATAGACTTTGTCCTGTTTGACACGTTCCCCAGTGTAACATGAGAAGATGGAAAAGAAGCAGGCAACATAGACTGAAACCCCAGAGAGGTGTATGGTGCACATTTTCAAGTAATAAAGGAAGCCAAGAGTTTAATTGCTAAAGATATAAAAGATTTAATCTCCAAGCAGGGTATATTTACCTAGTGATAGCCAAGTATCGTTAAGTTACTGTTTAATGACTACTCTCCTCTCTTAAGAAAAATCCATACATGGTATGATATTGTACTGTGGTTTATTATTTTTCCTGAGACATAGACATGACACCATAACACTAAGAAGTCATGTCTTTAGCCATATTCAAATAAATAAAATTCACTAAAAGCCACAATCTGTGAAAGATCGCACAGGTTTTCCACACAAACATGAAAACATAGATGCAGACATATGATTTGCGCCGTCCCTTCACAAGCCCTTTGCAGCCTGCCTCATGTGAAAAACAAAGGGCTTTTGTGGTACACATGCTGAGCATCACAAATGCAGAACCCAGCCAAAGAAAATATACAGATACCAGTAGAATAAACCTAGGATGAAAAGCACAGGGGTACCACCGATAGATGTCTAATTCACCATTCGTCCCATCTGGTAAGAATCACATCATCAAAATGAGAGCCAGACTAGACCATCCAGGGTCATCCCATCCATCCTCTGACCAACACAACAATCATCTTTTGAGGACCAAGTCCAGCCATATGTCTCAAAAGACAATAATTCTACAGATTCTGTGGGCAAGATATTTACCATATTCAAAGAGGCAAATGAAGTCATAAGAAATATTTCAATCAGTTAAAAAAAAAAGTGTATTCAGCCTTTTAGAACCCAAGCAGTGGGCTTCTGCGTGTTATCCTCCCAGTGTAAAATAAGCTTGAGACACTAGAAGAAACACTACTGATACACAAAATTAGAGCCATCTATGAACAATAGAAAAAGTAGCCTCAGACCTGTGCCAACTTCTAGAACAGCCCAGGAAAATTCAGTATAACCGTTTAAACATTTCTATCCTACAGGAGCCACTTGTTATTAGTCAGGGCTTTCTAAAGTAATAAAGGAGACAGATTGGAGGAAGAGGGGAAAAGAGATGGAGAAGAAGGTAAGAGGGGAAATGGGAGAGGAAGAGAGTTCTAAAGAAAGATAATCTTCATTTTGTCATCTTCATTTTATCTGGGCTACAACCAGAAGGCACTGCCCATATTTGAAATGGGTTCTCCCATCTGGATGCTTCAATTAAGGCAGCCAGGACAGTTTCTCAGCTGTGGATCCCAGCTCACATGATTCTAATTCATGGCAAGTCATCATTAAAACCTAACATCACAGCAGAAATGGTGCTTTAAAAGAACTGAGCTGAAAATCAACCTGTAGAGGCTCACTAGCAAAGGATGTTTGCTCCTCCTTTGAGATAGGGTAAGGGATGGGAATGTGGTTTTCTGTTAAGAGAAGTCCTATGTAGACAGGCAAGGATCAAACCCCAACGTAGGTCACAGTTTTATTAATCTGAACAGACGATCGAAGGCATTCGGTGGAGTCAGATCTCAGGAATAACAACATAAAATCAGAAGGAAAGAGAGACTCTAAGTGATTGCCATCAAGACTCAATTGTTGTTGTTGTGCAAAAGATGAATTGAGTTCAAGAATGATTTCCTCTAAAACTCTTTTATTTAAAGTAAGTGTTGTATGAAAATCAAGTTGTGTACATAAGAGCTAAAGCAGAACTTTTCTGAATAAAACATGACACTGAATCTGAGGAGGAA
Organism: Acomys russatus; assembly: GCF_903995435.1. Taxonomy (NCBI): domain Eukaryota; kingdom Metazoa; phylum Chordata; class Mammalia; order Rodentia; family Muridae; genus Acomys; species Acomys russatus. The sequence goes on from NC_067158.1 coordinate 32,353,368, forward strand.
GAAAAAGGGTCCCTCCTCCTGACATGCACCCATTTCTCTTGGAGCTCTCAGTCCGCTTCCTTGGAACCCTATGAATTGATTTTAAACACCAATTCACAACTGCCAAATTCAGACCCCACTATGCAGAGTACTCTGTGATGGGGTGTGTCAAGTGGGAGTGAACTCTTCTCATAGACGTCAGCTTATTTTATTTATGTCAATGTCTTATCTTTTCCATGCCTTCAAGAAGTTATCTTGAATCCAATAATCCTATCTGTCCACGTATGAAGTAGTCTGTCTGAATTTTTTTTTGTGTGTGTCCTGTGTTCCTGCAGAGTGCGCCAGACCTGCCTACAGTGTTCAAGTCAGGAAGCACAGCTAGGAGAAAGAATGCTGGACCAAGTGGAAAAGAGAAATGAGAGAACTATAAAACAAGGCCAGATTAAGTGTCAAGACCAGTGAGGATAAAAATGGGTATTTATGGTATGGCCAACAGTGATGTTTTGCTAAGTGAAATGCACACACCATCCCTCTTTCTTGACAGTGGAAATAAGATTTTGTTTGGACAGTACACACACCTTTACCCAGTCTTGTTTTACCCTATCCAGTCATAGAAATTAATTTATTTGCCAACATTAAGAATGGTCATAGGATGGCACTGTCATCAAAGGGATGGCCTAAAGCAAGGCTTCTGTGAAGGGTTTTCTTAACCCTACAATAGCGGAATGACTGTAAGATAGTCCCTTTCATCACCTGAGAAGTAGACAGAGGCTGGAAGTGTTGTTCCAGTTTACTGTAGAACTTCATCCAAAGAATTAAGGAGTTTCCTAGAAAATTCTGAATGGGATTCTGCAGGAGTCATCTTGAAAGCCCAGGAGAACATCCTGTAGGATGTCTACATGGACAATTTCAGCTTTACTGTAGAACCATTACATCACTCAACCAGGAACTGCTCTGTTTTGAAGAGAAATACTATATTTCTTCATTACCCTTAAGTGTTTTTTGAGATTGGCATTTCTGATACTGTTATACTATAGTTGTCCTCCTCTTTCTTAGAGCTCTGAATTCATGAAATCTAGAAGGAAAGTTGAATCCATATGAAAAATGCACAGACCTTAGTTATTGCTATTATTTCCTAAATACTACCTTAAACATCTGCTTGCATATTCTTTACGTTGTACTATATATTTTGGGCAAAGTAGAGATGATTTAGACTATACAGGGTTATTACATAAAGTGGATATAAATACTATACCATTTAAAATGAGGAACTTGAACATTGGTTTTATAGTTACAGGGAGTTCTGGACCCAGTCTCATATGAATCTGGGAGAATTATTATGACCATATTGATACTGAAAAGCAATGTTTACAACCCAGTTCACAAATTGTTATTCCATAGTCACTTATATACTTGGGGTTTTTGTTGTTGCTACCTGCTGACAAGCAAACACTTTATTCTTTAAGAAAATAATATGGATAATAGTTGATAAATATCACATACACACACACACACACACACACATACACTGATTTTTTTTTCAGATAAAATCCAAGTTTCTTCCCAAATTTAAGGCAATAGTTAAATGAATTACATAAGTGTACACTGGCATACAAGTTGTTTAAAGAAATTGTTTTCCCTAGTTCAGAAATCTGTGCAATTCCCTGAATTGTTTACTGGAGCTTCTAAACATGGTCCACACTGCTCGTCGCCATCTTGGATCTCCCATGAAAGCCTTCATTTACCAGGAAACTGGGACAGAGGGGAGGACATCCTATTGGGACTCTAGATGAGAGAATCATGGGAGAATAGCAAAGTAGAAGGATCCAGAGGGTCCTAGAAACCTACAAGTAGAACATTATGATAGGCAGATTTGGGCCTAGGGGTTCCGCTCAAACTAAGGCACCAGCCAATGACAATACAGGCGGTAAACTTTAAACCCCTACTCAGATCTAGCCAATGGTCAGAACATTCTCCACAGTTGAGTGGAGAGTGGGATATGACTTTCGCACATACTCTGGTGCCTCACATTTGACCATGTCCCCTGGAGGGGGAGACCTGGTGGCACTCAGAGGAAGGACAGCAGGTTACCAAGAAGAGACTTGATACCCTATGAGCATATACAGGGGGAGGTAATCCCCCTCAGGAACAGTCATAGGGGAGGGGAATAATGGGAAAATGGGAGGGAGGGAAGAATAGGAGTATACAAGGGTTAGGATAACCATTGAGATGTAACGAGAATAAATTAGTAAAATATTTTTAAAAAAAAAGAAATTGTTTTCCCTCGGGAAAACCAAGGGAAGTGAAAACAATACCTGTGTGTATGTGCCATTTTTGTTAATTGATTTACAAACCCCTTAATGTAATGCTGGGCCCATTGTAGGCATATAGTTAATTACGTAAAGAAAACTAATGATATAGAAATTGATATTTACTTTCAGTCCTATCAATGCATTATCTGGATGCATATAACCTACTTAAATGTGAGGCAGGCTGGGAAGCTATCAGGAGCTAAGCTCAAATACCAGGATGGACATGTGAAATATCTGTAAATATGTGATAGCTGTAAAATTTTGGGGGTAGTGATTGCTGACTGTTGAAGAAAATTAAGATCACATTCAATTTTCCAAAGTGTCAGTAAGAATCTCAGTGAAGAAATCCACAACCACCATGTAAAAATGTTACCCCTCACTGTAATTTGGCACATTCTGCTATCATCCTCCCAAGGATGCTGAGCATAAACTATGTTACAATAAAAAATTCCCAAGCTTTGACAAAATGACTAAGTTCTAGGATATCATTCCTGAAAATAGATGTTAAGAAACAACTGTATCATTTCTGTGTTCTCCTGCTTGGTCTTACTACCCAGATAAGGTTGACAGTGAAATTCAGGGAGTGGTGGAACAACCAGTTGGAATATTCTGGCATCTATGAGCCGCTGTGATCAGCATTAAGAGCAATGAAAGATATGTGCTATAGAGTAGCTGGTTCTCTCTCTCTCTCTGTCTCTCTGTGTCTCTGTCTCTCTCTGTGTGTCTCTGTCTCTCTCTCTGTGTCTCTGTCTCTCTCTGTGTGTCTCTGTGTCTCTCTGTCTCTCTCTGTGTCTCTCTGTCTCTCTCTGTGTCTGTCTCTCTCTCCCCTCTCTGTCTCTCTCTCTCTGTGTCTCTCTGTCTCTCTCTGTCTCTTTCTGTCTCTCTGTCTCTCTGTCCCCTCTGTCCCTCTCTGTCTCTCTGTCTCTCTGTCTCTCTGTCTCTCTGTCTCTGTCTCTCTGTGTGTGGGTGGGGTGTTTTGTGTCGCTGTCTTTTATGTTCTGTGTCCTTTACATAACACAACATGTATACCGGTATTCTGTGTATGAGAATAACACAAGACTGGTCACATCTCAGATGATAGGAGGAGTTGTGTTAAAAAGAGAACTTCAATGAAAATGAACACCCCTTATAATTCCTAACACTTTGAGTTACTTCAGCTCATATGACCCTTCCAGCAATGTGATCATCCTCACTTCAGAGGTGAGTAGACCAGTGACCAGAAAGAATGATCAAACTCTCCGAATCTTATTAGTGTTCATCTTAGATCAGAATTACAGATCTTCTAACTCCAAAGAATTTGCTTTTCTGATTATAATGTGCTGCATGTCAGCCTTTGTCTATGATCTTATCTTGATTGATGACTTTGTTGCCGAAATTCATTCACTCAATTGATTAGGGAACTTCCTGGAGGAATCAAATCACTCAAGTTCTAGACATGCAGACTCAACACGGAAGGATCTATAATTCCAGAGAAATTAGCAGGGAGCTTTGACCTACCACAGATTATTTTCCTGTGTCATTCAGTGTCTTGGCCTTGGATGGCTCTTGCTAAGGGCTATGAGCTCATTCTCCTCATCTAAGCCTACGCCTCTCCAGCATACCACTGAGAAATGGTCCACCCACTGCTGCTTGAGCATCTCCAGTGATAGAACTCAGGACACCAAAAACTTCCAAGACTGTTACTAAGAGAGCCATTTGGCACTTATATCCCCAGAGTTTCTCCAGCCCTAAAATTAGAAATTAGTCTTTTGCACTAGAAAGTCTTGAGGAAACTGGAGTCATTCATCTCCCTACCACTCATAAAAAGCATAAATTATTAAAATCCTCTTAGCTGAAATGAATTATGCTTTATCATTTCTGTTAATCTGATTTTCCACATTTAATGTTGATTACTCAATCAGCACTTTTGAATTATTTTTTTTATGAAATCTGAACTACCTTTGTTCTCTATATACTAAATGTTGGCTTACCACCTATAAAGCAAAGGTCAATCTGAGTTGGGAATTGTGAGGCTCCAATATACCTGGGTATGATGGGACATTAGCAGACATCTAGATCACACAAATGAATTCTCTCACAGTAAACCTACAGTATAAACATTTTGACATTGTTTTCCTGTTCTCCAGGCTCACTTTTATGATTTTAATTAATGTCATTAAACACGCCTTTATTATAATCTAGTTTGTATAATAATGTAGTTATTTATAGTAATTGATTTAACATTTTATTCTTTCTGTACACCCAGAAAACCAAAATCATGTCTTCTAAATCTTCATCGCTGAACTTAACATTCTTCTGGGACATTGAAATCCTTAGTTCACTTCCCCCCATTCTTTCTGTGTTTTTAATAGGACTGCACTGCTGACCCCTTGGGAAGAAACAGTTTCTGCATTATTGAGTACAGAGGAGCCACCAAACCCAGGAAATATATGTTTTATAAGTTTTTATTCCCAAATAAAAGCAATAGGGTTATCCTTTTGCTCACACTGGGTATTTCCAGGATAGTGCCTCTAGGGTTAACAGCTGTTTGCAGATCAGACACATGCACTTCAGTGCCTGTTTTCCTGCTGAAAATCCAGACTGGGATGCTAACTGTCCATAAGACTTCTGCACCATGCCTCTCCGGTCTTTTTATGTGACTTTGGTCTTCTATACACTTGTATTACCCTGTTATATGTTTTAGAACAGTTTGTTAGACTAAGGCTTCAATTAATTTTTCTATAACCAGTAAAGGCAAAAATTAAAACAAAATATGTCAGTATGAATGTGAAAATACTGAGGAGGAAATATGACTAAAGATGGTGTGGGTTAACATTGTTCTTGCATTGTTAATGATAGTGTTATATAAATGGAGCGAGATTTTTGATGCCAAAACTTAGAAATGGTAGAATATTAGAATTAAGATGCTACGTTAGATTTCATTTCATTGTATCACCTTGTCATGTTCACCCTGAACTACTGTTGTTGTTGTTGATGTTGTTGTTGTTGTTGTGGTTATTTCTTAGACATTGCTTCTTGCTACATAGTTCATGGTGTAGCTCAAGTTGATTTCACACTTGTAATCTTCCTGACTCTTCTTTCCATGTATTGAGATTACAGGCATAAGGAGCCACATCCATATCAGAATTGCATCAGGAAACTGAAGATAATAAAGCAGACATCATCTTTCAAGTGGGTATGGCTGAGTTCTCAAGGCATCCAGTCCAACTCCTCATTCTAACACAAGCAAAAATAGTAACTCAGCATTCAGAGGCCTGAGAAAGCCCTTTGCACTCATCATTTTTGTTATGGAGCCTGTACACAAGGACAGAATTCCTCTAGAAAATTATGAAGGCCACTGTCTTCTCTTCCTCTTAAGGGATAGGTAGCTAAAGGAAAGATTACATCAAATCATAAGTATGTTCTGTATTTTTATTGTTAAGCCAGACTAGAACTTCATGTTTGAAGTGCAATAATTTTGAATTAATAATTTATTTCTTTGTTCGTTTCTAAACACAGGAAGGCTTTAAACAACTTTTGTAAGGACAGGTTGTTTGGTTACTAGGATTAAAACTTTGAAATTTATCCAAGAGACAGAGAGGTTATAACTGACATAACTCACACTAACACACCTAGACACAACTACTTTTTAAAGCTGAATGAGGCTCTAGCACCATACACAAATGTAGAGAAAATAATTTCTTCTAGTTCACTTGTATTAAATCCTGGCTTTTACAATCCATGTACCTTGTATGTTTCTAATAAATTAATACTGGTGTGTGTGTAATATCTTGCCTTATGCCAAGTATATAGCACTGGAGTTAAGTCCTACAGTGCTTGTTGATGGTATAATAAGGGTTCCACTGCACAGCTTTTACTACTGAGCAAATCAAATCCCAAAAACATTTCCCAAGATTATCCCTTAGCAAAAAGTTTGCCTAAACACCCTCTTCCTCTGCCCTTTTACTCCAACTCTCAAGCCAGAAGATATTTTTCAATATCTATGTGCGTCTGCTAAGTATCCCACCGTGGACAAGAACAACCCTTTTTCTAGTACAAGGATTTTTACAGACAAACTGTCAACAGTTCCAAGGTAGAGAAACCTCAAGAAAATCAATGATATATTAAAGATCCAACCTTCCAAAATATGACTTAAATGTACATAATCAATATTCAATTTCAAAATTCATATTAAATGGCATATATTCTATCAAAATGCTAATAAAAACATACCATTGATGTTTTTGCTGACCTTACAGTTTATAACCCTTAGTCTATAGGACCTTATTATCAGACAATGATTTTTGGATTGATTAGGACAGAGTTACTCGCATTTATAAGAAGGATGACACCCACCTCAGGAAATATCAGAAACCAGGTCTATCCCAACAGTCTATCAGTAGGTAAATAGGAATTTTTAAGACCTCACTCAGGCCACATTTTATTGGGGGAAATCCTTTCAAAAGATTGATATAACTACAAGCTAGGTAAACATAGGTGCTTGATACTAATTATTCTAAACAGAAGGTGAGATCGATATTGCTTGATAAGCTATGATTCTAGGTCTATAACCAGAATGAAATAGCCCAGGCTTCATTGGATTCAGTCAATTCTACATCTTAGCTTCATACTGTGTCCTGAGCAAAGAGCAAGTACCTGCATCCCTCTGTGGTTCATTTCACTCATAGGTACCAGGCATGCCTTGAGACCAGCTGAATGATCTTGACTTACACAGCTGGAGTGTCTACAGGACAGGGCCGAATTTATGATGATAACAGCTTTCAGACTAAGATTGACTCTAGAAATCCAGATTCTCATATCCTTCGTGGAAAAGACAATCTTGTGGGCCTTGGAAATTACCATATTTAGGCAGATGTCAATGCCAGGTCCTAGCTAGGTTTGCAGTAAGCCAATAGAAGCCTAATGGAAAAGCATCACTAGGGTTTAGAAAATGTGTGTGTGTGTGTGTGTGTGTGTGTGTGTGTGTGTGTGTGTATAATTGTGCCACATATTCGATTTAAAATCATTTCCCCCAAAGTGATGTTAAGTGTACAATTTTATAATTTATTCACACATTTACAAAGCCAAGAAGCTTAATAAAATAATCCTTATGCACTTGGAAGTGTCTATTCACCATCTCCATCTCCATTTATACTGTGTAGGTCCAGCTTTTCATAAGGTATGATGTTCTCATAATGGACGGCTAATTTGTATGGTTGAATTTAAAATGATTAAATATTAAGGTAAAAAAGAAAAAGATAAGAGCTTTCAAATAAAGAAACTACTATGTGTATACCTTGGTCTATGATCATCGTACATTATGGGATGTTATCTTATAAGAACTTGTAGTTCAGTCGTTGTCTCCAAGCACCCTATAGTGGACAAGGTGAGAAGGTACATGACTGTTCCAATGCCACACTACTAATAAATGACAGTTGTGGTACTTAAACATTCTGCCCTCTCTACAACCAAAAGTATTTCAATAATCTCACCATGAATGCCTGTTCATCCTCCCTTATAGTCTGTCTGCATTCCGACAGTTTTACATAAATCTCCTTTCATTGTTTTTTTTTTTTTTTTTTTTGCCTGAATGGACCCAGGGATCAACTGTTCTCTGTCACTCATCTATTACACATTCATACACACAAAGCCTGAGAACCTCTTCAAAGTTTCTAATTAGCCTGTTGCTTGTGTTGACTTCAGACTCCCTTGATGGAGCAACCACAGATGGCTGGCACCATTCTAGGCACTAGAGGAATTGGCAAGGAAAGAGATGACAAGTTCACTGTCATTGTGACACTTGAGTCCAATAGAACATGACAGATGACAGCCAAGCAAATCAGTTAAGTGCACTCTCTGAAGTTGAGCCTTGAAATAAATAGGAAATTTGTGTGCAAAACGAGGCAGTGGTCCAACAGCTCTCTCACCCAGCTGGGTAACTTCCTTAGAGAAATAAACAGCATCCTTTTAACCATCCAGGCAGGCTCACAGTTGAGGCGATTTATCTGTATCATCTACAAACAATATTTAAGTTAATCTAAGGCAGAACAGGAGCACAAACACGGAGGTCTGGGTTTATAACCTTTCCTCCGGCACTGAAATGTTTACGAGAACGTTCAAGGTCAAGATAGAATATGGGAGTCCTCAGAACATAGCTGAGCTTGCTGGATGCCAGGCCCTCACTTATTCACATACCATGGGCTTCAGAGGAACTGCAAGAAACAGGCATCCCTATTCAGCGATGTCAAGTCATAAATTTATGGCACTGAGCCCCTCTGTGTTTCTCCTGGATTGCATGCTGTTAGAAAACTGACTTACATTTACTTAATCTCACGTGGATCAAATATCCAAAAGGGAGCTGAGTTCTATCTCTCTATAGGGCTTTCCAATATGAGAGTGCAATACACATGCATGAGGATTTTTTATTAATTTATTCATATTACATCTCAATGGTTATCCCATCCCTTGTATCCTCCCATTCCTCCCTCCCTCCCATTTTCCCCTTACTCCCCTCTCCTATGACTGTGACTGAGGAGGTCCTCCTCCCCCTGTATATGCTCATAGGGTATCAAGTCTCTTCTTGGTAGCCTGCTGTCCTTCCTCTGAGTGCCACCAAGCCTCCCCATCCAGGGGACGTGGTCAAATACGGGGCACCAGAGTTCCTGTGAAAGTCAGACCCCACTCTCCAGTTTTTAAGGAAGAAGACATATGATGCTACTCTCCCACCTGGAGAGATGCACAGTTCAGGCTATGCATAAAGAGCTCAATCTCCTTTCTTCAACCTTTCTATCACCCAAGGCTATAATGGCTGATGACCATCAATAGTGCCTAAAAGAAAGAGCATTGGTGATAAATGTTTCTCATAGTTTTATATGTATATCATGCCTTTTCACTAACCTATCTCTTAGGGAGGGCTCTTGTGTTTGGCATACTAACTTTCTCTAGCTTTATACTGTGTGTAAAGGAGGGGGTCCTATACCATGATTCCAAGGAGCCTATTTTGAGATGTAAAGCAGACATTTCTAGATGAAAGCCAAAGAAAGAAAGAAAAAAGTAAGAAACAAACATACAAACAAAGAAAGGGGAAAAAACAAAGAAGCAAAGAAGTGAAATGACTTGGATGACTTCCCCAGTAGTTTAGAGCAACTGAACATCTGCTGATTTTGTCACATGCCATTTATACCTGCATCCTATACCTGCATCCTCCAGAAACAGCTGCTCGGGTTTTTCTTCATGAACCATGTATCCCTTTACCTCAGTGCACTTAGGTTCAGTCTAGATGTAGCAGCCTCAGATAATTAAACTATCTGGATAAACTGAAAACTCAGCAACAGAGACATGTCCCACTGGGGAAAGGTAAGCATCAGATAAGGGGAGAGATAGATTTGGCTAAGATGGCCTCATAGCAAAAATTATGTGAACTTTCACACCAGTCACAGATATAAGCCAATACAAAAGAAAATGAGCTTAAAAATGAGAATTCAAAAAAAAATTGAAAAGAGAATCAGAATTTCAGCATACTCAAAACTTCTTTCTTTCTTTCTTTTTTTGTTTTGTTTTGTTTTGTTTTGTTTTTTGTTTCCCCATGCAAGTGCAGTCTATTGTCCCTTAAAATCATCTTCTCCTGATTCTAGATGACTCAAAATTCAAAGACTTGTAACTCATACATTGATTATAAATGGCAGACCTTGCATTTTATTATGAACATGACACTATCGAGGTATTTATAGATGATAATGACTCCAAAGCAGTTTCCAGTTGTCATTTTTGCTTTCTCAATAAATCTGCCTATGAAAATCCACATTTACAAAGGAAAGGAACGATGAAATCAAACTGAGATCCATTTGAATTTCAACATACCCAATGCTTCCTTCCCAACTCTAATTACCCATCTACTGAGAGCTCAAACTCCATCTTCCATCCCACCCTGTAAAAAAAAATCTCCATTAATATCAGACAAAGTAGGGTAGAGATAAAATAAGATAGAGACCATAAAGCCTTTCAAGGCTTCTGTGTATATATTCTTCCTCTTCTGTTGTGAAGAGAATTAAATGAGCAAATGCAGTCAGCAAATTTCTTTGGGAATGACATAGATTATGAAATTGAAATGACTATATGCCTACTATTATAAACTCAAGATTTTGAATTATAAGTGAGTTTTTCACTGTTGGCAGCCTTTCCATTTTACAAACTGCACACACACACACACACACACACATACACACTACTGAGGCCAATAACTGTATCTTTGTTGTCTTTACATACCCAAATTCATTTTCACATATGTCTAAATCAATAAATGATTGCGATGTTAGTGCAGTAATTCAAAGTGTAATCCAAGGGGATAATTACCTGACATTCTTAGATGGATTGTCCCGTTCCTCACAAGAGAAGAAAACCTAGCAGCTGCTCAGGCTAAGAGAGCCTGAATCATACATTCCCACTGTGTTAAAGGCTGTTCTTTCTTTTTTAATGTTTTTTTAGTAAAATACACTTACCTCGTTACACACACACACACACACACACACACACACACACACACACACACACATACGCTTCACACACACCCTTTTCTTTTTCTTTCCTCTGACTTGCCCTATACCATCCTGTGCACACTCTCTCTCTCTCTCTCTCTCTCTCTCTCTCTCTCTCTCTCTCTCTCTCTCTCTCTCTCTCTCTCTTCCTCTCTCTCTCAAGTTAATAGCTTCTTTTTCTTTTTTAATGGAAGATCTTATCAACTTAACTGCGGAGCATAAGTAAGGGGTTCAAAGAATCTGAGCTGGTTTGATTTGCATTTCCCTGATGACTAAAGACATTGAGCATTTCTTTAAGTGTTTCTCATCTTACACCCATCAGAATGGCTAAGATCAAAAATTCAAGTGACACCACATGCTGGCAAGGATGTAGAGAAAGAGGAACACTCCTTCATTGCTGGTGGGAATGCAACCTTGTACAACCACTTTGGAAATCTATCTGGGGCTTTCTCAGAAAACTGAGAATAATGCTTCCTAAAAACCCAGCTATTCCACTCCTTGGAATATACCCAGAAGATGCTCCACCACACAACAAGAAAATTTGCTCAAGTATGTTCATAGCAGCCTTATTCATAATAGCCAGAACTGGGAAACAGTCTAAATGTCCCTCAGTTGAAGAATTGATAAAGAAATTGTGGTACATTTACACTATGGAATACTAATCAGCTATAAAAAAAAAAGCAAGGAAATTCCAAAATTTGTGGACAAATGGACAGCACTAGAAATTATCATAGTGAGTGAGTTACCACAGAAGCAGAAAGAACCACATGGTATATATTCACTTATAATTGGACACTAGCCCAAAAGGCATGTCCCATGAAAGTCTTCACTTACCAGGAGATTGGGATAGATGTGAAGACATCACATTGGGACTCTTGGTAAGAGAAATATAGGAGATGGGGAAATAGAAGGATCGAGAGGATCTTAGAAACCTACAAGAAGAACATCATAATGGGTGGATCAGAGCCCAGGGGGGGTCTTTCAAACTATTGCATTAACCAAGGACATTACAAGTAGTAAACATCGAACCACTACTCAGATCTAGCCAATGGACAGGACATTCTCCACAGTTGGGAGGAGAGCAGGGACTAACTCTGACATGAACTCTGGTGTCCCATATTTAACAACCTCCCTTTGGTGGGGAGCCCTGGTGGCACTCAAAGAAAGAATAAGCAGGCTACTAAGATGGGACTTGATAGCCTGTGACCATAAAGTGAGGGAAGAGATCCCCCTCAGTCATAGACCTAGGGGAGGGAAATGGGGTGAAAGTGGGAGGGAGGGAGGAATGGGAAAGATACAAGTGATAGGACAACAATTGAGTTGTAATCTGAATAAATTAATTTTTTAAAAGGGGTTCAAGGAGATTGCGCTGGGAGGGACTGACAGAAAGAAAATGAAGAAAGTGGTGTAATTCTGGGCTCCGTTTTTCTCTCCATCCTTATGCCTGTCTCCTTTCTCATACCTACTTCAGAATCAACCATCAATTCAGGGATAGACATTCTAGGTGCAGGCTGTACTGAGGGAGATGAGCTTTATCCTTTGTTTGTGTTCTCTCTGCTTGTGATATGACCTGAAGTCACTTGTTAGGGAGGGACACACACTATAAGGCACTCTGAAGAGGCCCTTCTGATTCGACAGTGAGAGGAATAGTAGAAATGTAAAATCATAATTTCTGGAGGTTGGGGGACTTAAAAATGTAGACAGCTGCTGGCTAAAGAACTGAGGAATGTTAAGTCAGAAAAATATCCTAGGTAATGGAGCCAGAGAGCCTAAATCAGTGGTAAATACTGCTAAGCCATCATTACACACCAAATAGTTATTAGTCATCCCTCTGTTTTTTAACGGAAAGCTTACAGGCCTGAAGTCCAAAGCTCAGACTCCAATCTCTCTAGCAAATCAAAAATCCCTGTTCCGTCCAATAAGAGAAATGTGCCAGGAGAACATCAAAGGTCAAGCAAAAGCCACAAAAGCAAAGCAAGATGGATTTCAAAGGCTCTGAGTGGAAAAATACAATTAAAAGCCACTAGCTCATTTGGAATGAAGAAATGTTTGAGAACTTGATTTAAGGCCATAAGCCCAGGGGACAATAGCAAAGGGAAGCAGGGGCCCTCAGCCAAACCTTAAGCACAGTGGCCTGGAAACCCTCAAATTTGGCCTGAGCCTTTCCCTTTTTGGCCCCTCTTGGGTGAGTGGGTCACAGCGGGGTTGCAGTACAAAGTTGTTCCCTTAGGGCCGTGCTGGGGACTGCAGTGGAGGATCTGGCCACCCCATGGCTACAGCCTGGCCCTCATCCAACTCCACAATACTTCTCTTGCATGAATTTGAACAAGTTATTCACCCTACCCTGTCCTAGTTTGCCTAATTCAAAATAATTTCTTCTAGTTAGGTCAAGAATACCATTTATCTTGCATTTTATGGTTTGAAACATGCATGCCAGAGAGATACCACTAAAACTTTAGGTCACATTAACATTTGCCCATGGCATGTTTTTTTTTAAATCAATGCCTGAAATACCACTGACTCGTGTATATATTAATTGGCAATTAATTTTTAAGTATCTATTTTATGGTCCACATTGTACTAGAAATGAGATACATAGATCCTGTCCTCAGCATGTCTGGAAGAAATAGATTGAATTAAACTACATATGTATATACCTATATCTATGGAAATCAAGAGCCCACTTTAAAGTTAGAGAGTAAATCGCCCTGGAGGAAAGTACAAAGCTGTGTTTGAGATAAAGTCACAGTCATTTGTTAAGTGACTGAGATGCTTTTTAAGATGAGACTTGAAATGTATGTGGAGCTCCAGTTATACGCTACACTCAGTGAGAAGCCACGTGCTAACTTCTAAGGTGGCAGAGCCTTAGTTAATTCCAGACTTAGAAAGTCAAGGAGCTGGATGTGGGTAGAACAGAATAAGTAAGACAGAAAGCAGCTAAAGTGATAAGAAACTAAATTAAAGGAAGAGCATACAAGGCATGTATATTGGTGTGTGTGTGTGTGTGTGTGTGTGTGTGTGTGTGTGTGTTGCTAATGGCATTGATGGCTGTTGGTGGCAGATAAGTCAATTTTCTTCGGGATGTGATCGCTGATAGGATGATCACACTTTCTCCATGCACATTTGTGTAGCACTAAGTTTGGGTTCCATCAAATATTTCATACATGTCTACTGTATTTTGATTGCATCTATCCCTTACTCCCAACTTCGACTCCTCCCAGGTTCCCTCCCTCTGTGCCTTTCCCAAATTTCTGTCTTTTGAATATTCTCACAGGAAAGACCTTGGTATCCTTACTTTATACGCTGAGGCTCAGAGAAGCCAGTGGGTTTTTCTACAAACTATGGTAAATGGCTACATCCTAACTCAGCACCCTTCCCAATGCCTACAGATAAGATATAACAAGCAGTAATACATCCTAGGAAGATGGCTAAACATACCTAAGACCAACATTGACTTGCTAACTAGTCTGCATTCCCTGGACAAATGACCTTCAGGCATAGAGCGTGCTACAGATATAATGAAGAGAAGACAAAATACAGACAGCTTCTAATGTCCTTAGAGAAGACCACTGAGCAACCCGTTAATGATGAGACCAGAGGGAAGAGGAGCTATGCGGAGATTGAGAGCTATGGGGTGAGGCCGTGACTTTTTCAGACTACGCAGGTTATGCTCACTAGAAGTGTGAAAAGAGATATAAACAGAAAAGCACTAAGGGAGGAAAGACTTCCAGAACCCCTACAGGAGTCTTGTCCTACTTTGGTTTTTGTTGTTGTTGTTGTTTGTTTGTTTGTTTTCTGTTGTTGTTTTTTCTTTTTTGATTTTTTGTTTGTTTGTTTGTTTGTGTCAGCATGACACAAGCCTGAGTTGTAGGAGAAGGAACCACAACTGAGAAAAAGCCTCTGTAAGATTGGTCTATAACCATGTCCCCTGGAGGGGGAGACCTGGTGGCACTCAGAGGAAGGACAGCAGGTTGCCAAGAAGAGACTTGATACCCTATGAGAATATACAGGGGGAGGTAATCCCCCTCAGGAACAGTCATAGGAGAGGGGAATATGGGAAAATGGGGGGGGGGGAGGAATGGGAGGATACAAGGGATGGGATAACCATTGAGATGTAACAAGAATAAATTAATAATAAAAAAAGATTGGTCTATAAGCAAAATTCTTAATTAGTGATTAATGGGGAAGGAACAAGCCTTGTAGGGCAACCTCTGAGGAGGTGATCCTGGGGTATATTAAAAAAAAAAAAAAAAAAAAAAAAGAGTGAGCAAGCCATGAGGTAAGCAGCATTTATCTCTGGCCTCTGTTTCAGTTCAGGTCCCCAGATTCCTGACATTGCTTCTCTCAGTAATGGACTGACCTGAAAACCATGCACTGAAATAAACCCTTTCCTCCCCAACTCACTTTTCTTTTTTTAAAATATATTTTATTAATTTATTCATATTACATCTCAATGGTTATCCCCTCCCTTGTATCCTCCCATTCCTTGCTCTCTCCCATTTTCTCCTTACTCCCCGCCCTATGACTGTGACTGAGGGGGACCTCTTTCCCCTCTATATGCTCATAGGCTATCAAGTCTCTTCTTGGTAGCCTGCTATCCTTCCTCTGAGTGCCTCCCCATCCAGGGGACATGGTCAAATATGGGGCACCAGAGTTTGTGTGAAAGTCAGTCCCTACTCTCCACTCAACTGTGGAGAATGTCCTGTCCATTGGCTAGATCTGGGTAGGGGTTAGAAGTTTACTGCATGTATTGTCCTTGGCTTGTGTCATAGTTTGAGCAGGACCCTTGGGCCCAGACCTGCCCATTATAATGTCCTTCTTGTAGGCTTCTAGGGCCCTCTGGATCCTTCTATTTCCCCATTCTTCCATGCTTCTCTCACCTAGAGTCCCAATAGGAAGTCTTCCCATCTCTCCCACTTTCCTGGTAAGTGAAGATTTCATGAGACATGCCCCTTGGGCTAGTATCCAGATATAAGTGCGTATATACCATTTGACTCTTTCTGCTTCTGGGTTAACTCACTCATTATGATCATTTCTAGTTCAATCCACTTGTCCACAAATTTTGGGAATTCCTTGTTTTTAATGGCTGAGTAGTATTCCATAGTGTAAATGTACCACAGTTTCTTTATTCATTCTTCTACTGAGGGACACTTAGGCTGTTTCCATGTTCTGGCTATTATGAATAAGACTACTATGAACACGGTTGAGCAAATGTTCTTGTTGTGTGCTGGAGCATCTTCTGGGTATATTCCAAGGAGTGGAATAGCTGGGTCTTGAGGAAGCCTTATTCCCAGTTTTCTGAGATAGCGCCAGATAGATTTCCAAAGTGGCTGTACTAGTTTGCATTCCCACCAGCAATAAAGGAGTGTTCTCTCTCCACATCCTCGCCAGCATGTGGTGTTGCTTGAGTTTTTGATCTTAGCCATTCTGATGGGTGTAAGATGGAATCTCAGAGTTGTTTTGATTTGCATTTCCCTGATGACTAAGGATGTTGAGCATTTCTTTAAGTGTTTCTTAGCCATTCGATATTCCTCAGAAGCCAAATCTATTCAATGGAAAAAGGAAAGCATCTTCAACAAATGGTGCTGGCCTAACTGGATGTCTAAGGGTAAAAAAAATGCAATTGGACCCATACTTATCACCATGCACAAAACTCAAGCCCAGGTGGATCAAAGACCTCAACATAAAACCAGAGACACTAAACTGGTTAGAAGAAAAAAATGGGGAAGAGCCTGGAACACATTGGCACAGGAGACAACTTCCTGAACAGAACACAACAGCCCAGGTCTTAAGGTCAACAATTAATAAATGGGACCTCATGAGACTGAGAAGCTTCTGTAAGGCAGGTGACACTGTCAACAGAACAAAGCGACAGCCTACAGACTGGGAAAAGATCTTCACGAACCCCACATCTGACAAAGGTCTAATATCAAAAATATATAAAGAACTCAAGAAATTAAACATCACCAAGCCAAATAATCCAATTGAGAAATGGGGCTCGGAACTAAACAGAGAATTCCCAACTCACTTTTTATCATGAGTTTATCGCAACAGTAGAAACCCTAACTAGGGTAAGTTCAGAGAAGCGGAAGAAATGGAGAGGGTGGCAGTGGATCACAGATGGACTAAACCATTGAGCCAGATACTGCAAGGTCTCTCACTCTAAGAACCCAAATATCTGAATAGTGATACAGCCAGTGGGGCCATTAAGCCATTAGGGGGTTCCTATGCAGGGGGGAGCTCATTAAGCACTTTAATCTCTCCCTATCATTTCCTCCAGCTATGACTGAATTATACAGTTTCCTTCTCTCTAGCCACATGGCCTGGGTACCAAAGCATAGAGCAAAAGCCTGTTTTCCAGGTGGGGACTCACCAGTGCCATATAAAACGGGGATTATTCCCTCCTGCAGCTTGACTCTTTGTATGCACAGGCTGACCCGAGCCACGTCAGCTTTCCTTGTGGCCAGATCCAGTTACTGACTAATATCTACTTTGTAAGTTCTATCCCACAACTCTGTTTCTCAGCGTCAGCATCATCGCTTCCAGGAGAGCATTCATTTCTTCTTCATTGAAAATTGCTCCTGTAGTCTATACTGAGACAGAGGAAATGCAAAGTACAACTGACTCAATAAAATTTAGACAGGATTATTATCTAGCCACAGTGTATCATGGGGCCTTAACTTTGCTCAACATTTCAGAGCTCCATATAGTCCAGAAAAGAATACACTGCAATTTAGCTCTGTGAGTTTTTCTACTGTCATTCACTTTGCCATCAATTCCCCTTATGTCATAAGCAGATAGAAATAGCCTGACTATGAGGATTTTTAAAGAGTAATAATCTTTTCTTTGTTCTGTGACTGGTGGCTATAGTTTTTTATTGTGAAATTTTAAACCCTAAGAATTACTATCATAGTCCTTATATTGCTTTACTTTCCAGCATTAAAATTATTAATATTTTTCAGAAATAACAGTGAATGGTCTTGTAGTAGAATTGCGTAAGAGTTCTTGCCATTTCCATGCACACACTGTGTATGTCATTTCTAGAATGTCCCAATATCTCTCTGGCCTTGATGTGTGTGGGTCTGAACATGATGCAAGCAGAAACTCAAGAGAATTCGGTATAGCTAGGATTGCTCCTCTTGCTCTCTGGTATTGCCACAAAAGCGACAGTAAAATCTACTAGTCTCAGAAAAAGATGAGACAGATGAAAGAAAGCCAACCTACTTGTATGTGAGTAACCCTAGTCAAACTACAGATGTATGATTGAAGTGATCCAGCACTATCAGGCTGAGCTTAGATGGTATGATCCCTGTGACATGCTAGATATAACTCATTATCCATGTATGCTATTCATCTAGAGGTGGATTGCCACACACCACTAACTTAGCTGCTACTACATTCATGTCTTCATGGTTTCTTTAACCCACATAAAAAAATCAACATACAACTTGCCTCTCTCGCTCACAGTTCTGTAACTTCTTTTGCCTTCTGTCTTCCTCTCCTTCTTGGATAGATTTTTCCCCTTCCAATCTCCTCTCTGATATCACTCACATTATCATTTTTCCCTGAGAATGGTTACTGTACCTTGCTATCTTCAAGAAGATGTCGCTGTCTCAAAAGGATGTCTATAAATCATCATCCCCATGCTGTTTTGTAACGTAAAAACAAAAATGACCAGCTCCTCATGCTACTGTCAAGGAGACATAAAAGATTCCTAAAACTAAATGGATCTACATGAAATCTATTGGAGGTGTCTCAAATCCCATGAAATTAATAACAGGAGGAATGAGTACAAATAGCTGTACCTTGCTGCAGCGTATGGATATAGGTGAGGGAAACAAACCTGAAGCTTTCCTCAATAACAGGAAAGAGTATGAAGGGAAGGCTGAGGTTTCCTGTGATAACGCTTCCTTCAGAGCATGGGAAGAACAGTACAAGCCCATCAGTCTAAGCTTTAATGGGAGAGAAGTGCTCAAGGATGACAGTGGTGTCTGTGCTCTAGAGACCTGAGCCTTCTGAGTGTGTAATCAGCATAGTCTCGGGTCAGTAGCAGAGATTTCAGCTTCTTTGGTAGCTGCTTTGTGATAGGTAGAAATATCTGAAACAAGGAAATTTAAATGTTACTTACTTGTATTTTTGCTATTGGAATTCACTATGCTTTTCAGAAATTTCTAAAAATATATTTTAAGTAACTTTTAACTACAATCCTCCATGTTGTAAGCCCCAGAGTAGAGACTTGTTCAATGTCCTGCGCTCTCTGTATAAGAAACTCTATATGAAAAGAATTGTAATTAAAAGTAATGGTTTGTGAGTTAGATGACATGTATATTCTACAGAAGGTGACCATAACAGAAACACTGGGTATTCATATCATATAAGGATATTATATATGGTTAGTAACAACAGTGTACAACAGATATTAATTAAAATGTAAATGTATTCCAGATAGTATTTAAGAACTTTTGCTATAATCACAAATTCAAATGAGATATCGTATTACCTTCATCAATTGTAATTACGGGTTCAGCACTTCACAGAGTACCTTAAGCTATTTTGAATAAGTAGACAAATATCGAGATGATGAATGAATAAAACGAATAACATATTAAATATCTGATATATATCAGTTATTTTCCTAAAAGGTATAAACATATACAAAAACAAAATTAAAATCCTTACCCTTCATAGGCTAGTAGTCATAAAAGTCCCTCAGGAGGAGCTGAGTGGGGCAAAATGAGGTTGAAAAGAGTTAATACAATGACTAAAGTTCTCAGTTGAGAGGAAGAAAAGCAGAACTGCAGACTAGGCGGCTAGAGTCACCACTTCTGAGAAAGAGACAAGAAAGTAAGAGTTGAGGCTCTCCAAGAGCAAAGCCATCAGTGAGGTAATTGACATGGAGGCTATAAATAAGCCTGGTGCTGCCACACTTCCTAGATACTTTCTATCACTCAGACACGGTTCTAGAAAATACTTCAATCCAATTCAGGAGGTTGGTCAGGGCACATTGGTGTCTATGAAGAATTGGATTTCTCTCGAAAGTACACACTAAGGGAGATATCCAAGTAAATGGTGGGAAAATAATAATTAATGGATAAAAATATTGGTTTTGATCCTCATGATACAGTTTCCATGAAAAGTCATAAAAAGGTCAAACTCATATTTCAAATTCTTTCCCTAACTCAAAATTTACAAAAATGGATGGCCTCTCTGGGACAGAACACCAGCCAAGATCAAAAGCACTAGGCATTTTGTACATGTATCTATACTTTCTCTGCAAGCAATGGATATGAGTTGAATTGATTCCCCCTAAATGTCATATGCTGAAATACAGTGCCTCAGAATGTGACCTGATCTAGATACGAGGCCCTTGACTATGTACTTAGTTTATGAAGAGACTCTTATCCATTATAACTTATAAAACCCTTTGAAAAACAGAATCTAGACACCTACTATACACATCATTCATACTGTGTTGAGTTGCAGATAGTGCTACAGCTGGCAGTTGTGTGACCAAAGTAATGCCAAGGATTTCCAGCAGTACCAGAGACAGTGAGATAAGAATAAATCAGGTTGCCTCACACTTCTCAAACCAAAGGACTTCTCAACACCTTGGTCATGGAGTAAAGTGCCCATACTTTCAATACAATAAATTTTTCTTGCTTAAGCCAACCAGGCTATGGTACATTTTTTTTTTTGTGAAAGCCTGAAGGTTTAATATAACAGTACACAGAATGGAGTATGATTTTTTTTTTTTTTTACTTTTGGAAAACCAAAAGTGAGTTTGATTTTCTTGCCTAGAGTACAAGCAGTGGTGGTTGATCGGATTGGCAGGCCAATTGTTTTCCAAAGGTCAAGCTACTGGATTATGTGGGACCTGTTCTTACCTTCTTTCTAATATTTTTTTATTATTAATTTATTCTTGTTACATCTCAATGGTTATCCCATCCCTTGTATCCTCCCATTTTTCCCTCCCTCCCATTTTCCCATTATTCCCCTCCCCTATGACTGTTCCTGAGGGGGATTACCTCCCCCTGTATATGCTCATAGGGTATCAAGTCTCTTCTTGGTAACCTGCTGTCCTTCCTCTGAGTGCCACCAGGTCTCCCCCTCCAGGGTACATGGTCAAATGTGAGGCACCAGGGTACATGAGAAAGTCATATCCCACTCTCCACTCAATTGTGGAGAATGTTCTGACCATTGGCTAGATCTGAGTAGGGGTTTAAAGTTTACCGCCTGTATTGTCATTGGCTGGTGCCTTAGTTTGAGCGGGACCCCTGGGCCCAAATCTACCTATCATAATGTTCTACTTGTAGGTTTCTAGGACCCTCTGGATCCTTCTACTTTGCTATTCTCCCATGCTTCTCTCATCTAGAGTCCCAATAGGATGTCTAGCCCAAGGGACATGTCCCACGAAAGCCTTCACTTACCAGGAAACTGAGACAGAGGGGAGGACATCCTATTGGGACTCTTTCTAATATTTTTAAAGAGAAAATGTGCCCTTCTTGAAAATACTGCATTGGAAAGCTAAACGGCTTCCAAAATCACATCTAGTTTAGAGGACACTCATTTATACACAAAGAGACTACTAAAGACACTATCAGCCTCCTCTACTGAGAAACATCATCAAGGGTTAATAATTGCAGTAAATACGTAAACATTACTTTATGGTGCGTAGAGATATTAGTTCAGGTTTTTGCATGAACTCCTGTGAAAAGAACTCAGAATCTCAGAGAAGGAACACCTGAGGAAAGGCTGTGGGATCCTTCAGGGTGAGGCACTGAGTCTATAGATAGACAGCACTGGAACAAAAAGCTTTTTGGTCCATCTATTTTCCTACCATAAGCACATGGCTTACCCGCCTCCTCTGTGTTTGACATCTCTGACTCTTACCTGAAACCAACAGAAGCATTAGGCAGTGACTGTCTCTTACTTCAGAAAGAACATTTGCAATTGGACAAGTACGAACTTAATTGTTGCTAAAATCCCAAATATCCTCAGCTTCTTTGACTGTAAAGTAAACTCTGGTGAGGGCATAGGTAAATGATAACACGTGACACACACAACATGATCTGTATTGCTCTACCAAAGAGACAACCTGACTTAATATCAGCTCCTGCCACTTTAGGTTTCCTGGACTTCCCTACTCACCAGTTACCTCATACATACCAAGGGAATGTAGCTACAATCATACTTGTGAAATTTCCACTTCCGTGCAAGTGCAAGAAATTAATTGCAGGGAATCTGAGGAGACTACCGAAGGCATTGACTCACCATTTTCTTCACATGGAAAAACTGCCTTTTCTCCTCCCCCAAGAATCAAAACAACTTATTATGATAGACATAGAATACATTTTATTTAGATGGTGTCCACAAGGTAGAGGGAGAATCTAGAGAGTGTACTTACTCGGAAAAAATAGAAAACATGATGATTGCTTGCTCAATGAGTATGTCGTGCCTACAGCTTAATGTGAACTAAAATTCAAAAATTCTCATTGAAAAACATTCTGTGAAATTCCTTATACATTAACCATCATGATAATTTTAAATCCTTCCATCCTCTACATCTAAATTAAGAGATGCTTTAACCCATGCTCCTATAAAAGATATTATGGAAACTCATCTATGGATTTGTCTCCTAAGAATTCTGACAAACATTAAAACCCACATCAAATCTGAGTCCAGTGTCTGTAAACTGGAGATGCTTGGAAGGCTATCTCAGAGTCCGCCTCTGGAACAGCCTCAAATAATCATTCGGTGTTCAAAGTCAATACCTATTAATGGTCTTACATATGGTATTAATTCTACATTAATTCTGTCAAAAGTGATATCATAGTTAGAAGTTCCAAATGATGACATCACTAAAACAACTTAGTTTTCATGAGCGTGGGACCGACCTGTGCCAAAATCCAGTTCAATCTATTCATCCATCTATTCTGACAAGTTCTGTTTAATTAGTTCATGGCCTCAGAACGAACAAGAGACTGGCTCTCTGTCCAATTGCCAGAGCCATTTCTATTCTCTTCAACTTAAGGGCCAAATGCTCACACTGCTTTGCCCAATTTATACCTTTTTCTGTAATTACTGGTCCCCAAGGTGTGATTGTCCTTTTTCATAAGAGTTTGTGCAGCTGCCAACATGAAGTTGTAAATAAATTGTAATACCGTTGCTATGAGGTGTAAAAATCCCACAGCTCATATCCAGAGCCTTGTATAATAAACTCAAGTAAACATTCCATTTCCTGCAAGTGATTGTGGTCTGTGACTAGATTTAGAAAACAGGGCAGTAAGTCATCTTTCTTTAATGAGTCGTTGAAAACAAAGCTGTATCCCACGAAACCAAAGCTGGTCCTTGACAAAAACAAGTAGATTATTTGTCAGAGACCCTCCAAAGGGGAATATAATCTTTGTGGCTTGTGATCTGAAATCCATTTTTGTAGTCACATGAAGCTTAAACAGTCCCATAGCAGTACCTACCACCACGGAAGTAGAAGAAATTAGTTTTCTAATTGAGGGATGCTATGCACTGCTGAAGTGAAGAATGAGAAAATAAAATGTAGGGATATTTAGTAGTTACTCACAATCTCTGTATTTCTACTGTAACTTCGGAGCAATGTTGTCTAACATACAGGACTGATGTGATCACCAAATTAAACACTAATTGAAAGTATCTATCAGCTGTCCTGATCGATAGTAAGCATAAGCAATTTACTGAATGCTAATTTGTTGCATTCTTTGGCTTCCTTAGGACCAGACTTGAGCCTACACAATGGAATGGGGTGTGCCTACAGAGCAAGCAATCATTGTTCTGTACACACTAAGTGCAAACTGCTTCTTTAAATGTCCTCCTACATACAAGCTGATTGAAACTACAAGAATGATGCTTCTGGACCAAAGCAGGGCATCTCTAACATCTTCCTCCCCACTCAAGGTCCAGAGACCTTGAAGATACTGTAAGAGATGGAATTAGCTAGGAGGAGTGCTGCAAAATGTTGTCTCTGACTATGACGTGAATGTTGTGATCATGAACACACCACAGCTGTGGGTACATGCAAAAGACAGGCACACACACACACACACGCACACACACACACACACACACACACACACACACGTACACACATATACACACACACACACACATGCAAGCACACTTTTTGGAAGTAGGAATGGCCTGGTTTGGGAGGCAGAAGGTGGTAAGAAGGAGTGCACATATGACAGAAGAGGGTAAGAGGGTGAACTGATTGCAACACACTATATACATGTATGAAATCAGTGAAATTTTCTAATTTTTTAAAAAGGAATGAAACCTTTAACAACATAATTCAATGATCTCCAAAATTCATCAGTATTAATGGAATATTTTTATCTTATTTCTTTTTTATAAAAAGGTATTAATTGATTTATGTCCATGCTTAATTATGATTGAATTTCTTTTTAAAATTTAAAGCTTCTTATCAGATGCCTATCCTCTGGGACTCATAGAGAAAATGGCTTCCAGTTTTACATTAAACAGATTTTATATTTTAATCAACAAGTCCAAGATGCACTTTCTCATTAGTATAACTAGGTCCTCAACAATAAACCAGGTCTGACAGTGAAAGATAAATTCATAAAGGTTTACAATTTACAAGTGACAAAGAAAACTTATACTGCCAGGTACACATGGCTTGTTTCCCATCCCTTTTTAGTTAGTTTGAGGACTGCTAATGAGCCATAAGTGAAAGTTATATGTATTCACTATTTCACATACAGGAAATTGAGAGTTTGTGTGGCTTCTTTGCCTCTTTTTTTTTTTTTTTTTTTTTCAGCTATGGAGAGATAGAAAGAATGTTTCCTATAGCATTAGTACAAGATGGAGTGGAACCTGTTACCCTTCATAAAAAGATGTGCTGGTTACTAATTAAATGATATAATAATAATATGAATAGACAAGGTGCTGGTATCATTTGCTGGGATGTTTCATATTAACTTTGGCTTTATGTGATACTACACTTCAAAGTTCATAATGATTTGTGCTCTTAGGAGATTATGTGGGAGATCACCAATACCTAGTGTAGTTGAGGCCACATTAAATATCTTACTTGAGGGAAATACTTCCCAGTTCTCCAAGCTATGCTTGGGCTTCTGTGAATATTTTCCAAGTACAGTTTCTATGGGAAGTCCACCACAGTGCTGAGTACCTACCATGTTTGTCATTGCTAGGCCCTGCCATGTCTGCTACCTTGTCTGTGTTCTTACCACATCTGGATATCGCAAAGCAACCAGAATTTATTCTTGTTGTTTTGGAGTAAGAAGTACAAAGCCAAAGGGTTTTCAGTCTTCCCTTTGTGATGCGGGTGGAGGCTTCAAAAGGAAAGCCATGCCTAGTTGCCCATCAGACTGCTATGTTCACTTACTTCATTGAATGATGTCTCTGCCTTTCTTGGACATTGTTTGTCTTTTGAGTGACTTTTATGAAGACACCTCACGATAATTGAGGCTCAGGCAAACTACCTAGGATAAACTCTTCATCTTAAGATTCTTGACTTAGTTACCTCTACTGACATCTCTTTTCCCAATAAGGCAAAAATCCACTGTTTCCAGAAATCAGGATTGTGCATAGGTATTTAGAGACCAGTTTTAAGCTTATCATGATATCTTTTCTGCTGACATAAACTCCGCATCAATTTGTGTAGCCCACTGAGGTTAAAATAATTTGCCTTACTCTTGAATGCCTCATGGCTTCAGTCACAGAAGAGCTTGTGTGTTCTTTTTGTTTATAAATAATATTCCTCATTTCCCAAAGGCTTATAAATAACCCACAGACAACTCTCTCTGCAGAAACTCATTGATCCTGGTCGTTGTAACTATCCTCACACCAAAAGATATCACAAGAAAGATATCTTGTCACCATGATGTCTGTCACTTGTTCAGAAGTGATTTTGAGCATTTCAGCCCTTTGTGGATGCTTTAGTTTTTAAGAATACTCATGAAGACTCAATCTTGTATCTCAGCTATTGTTAGGTTATTGTACATCTCTTGGTCTCATGAGTTTATAATGTTGTCAATGCTGAAGAACGTTCTTCACCTCTCTTTCCTCATCTCTGTGTACACACTCTTCTAACTTTAACAAAAAATGCATAGAACTGGGAAACTACTGATGTACCATTGCAAAACACCTGTTGAATCCTGATCAATACCCTTATCTTGGAATAATTGATAAATGACTATAATTGATAATACATCAAAATAAACAAAGACTTAGGATCATATAATTAAGCTCCTCATTTTGTAAGAGGAAAACACTGAGATCTCAAAGTAATAAGTGACTCATTCAATTCCCCCAGCCTTACACTTGTGAGACATAGCCATAGGTCATTGTTTGGCCTATTCAGAAGCAAAGATTCCTGTGGAGAAAACGTGACTTTGAACTTCAAACCTGATCACAGTCTGTGAGAATTATTGAGGAAACCATCTCTTTGAGCCTCTGTTCCTCAGTCTGAAAAAGAGGTAGTTAACACTTTGTGACATAGCACAGCCTAACATATCGTACAAACTCCCTCCCAACAGAATGAGTTTCTTGGGATTTAAAAGCATGCTGTATCCCTGGTCAAACTTTCTTAGTGCCTGACAGGTGAAGTATACAAAAAAAAAAAAAAAAAAAAAAAAAAAAAAAAAAAAAAAAACAACCTAGGACAATATTCAAGATACTCAATTCTCAGTTAAGTATTGGAGACTAAAGAGACCAAGTGGAGTCCTAAGTGAATGTGTATTATTTGAAATGAGCTGGCCACATTAAGGATGAAGTAATTAGATCCATAGGAAATGAAATTAGAACAGCTTTTCTCCTGGGTCAGGTATGGAAAGCAAAGCCTTCCTCTGTCCAAGTACAAGTCTATATAAGAACAATTGGCCAATGTGGTGAAAACTAGCAAGTGCAACTTTCTCCTCCCAGACAGTTAGAGCCTGAGATTGTTCACCTGCAGACGTCTCCTATCTAGACTAGCTACCCCTCCCCCCATACTGCACATGATACGTGTGCTGAGGTTCTGGGCTGTTACAGTAGTTGCTACCACTCCATCAGGATACACATGGTCCAACTGAGCCCAGCTTTCCTGTATGTCTGTCTGTACCTCTATTCTTGTTCCATTTTTCTCCCTTCCCCTAGTCATAGTTCCAGGACCAAGCTATCTGGAACCCAGTAGATGATGAAGCATTATTACCTCCAATAACATGAGACTGCACAGGAACGTACATTAACATCAGAGATTTTAAAACCTCATTTCGTGCTTTCAGCTCTAGCCCTTGATATCCATTAACACAAAATAAATCACTTAATCTCTTCATGTTGTTTCAATTCTCTAAAAAGGAAGAGTACTGGAATTTACCATATGCATTAAGGTGAGAACCAAGCAGTATCTGCCTTAAGATAGAGTTACTACCAGTAATAAGTTCGTTATAACTTTAACATTATAACTGCTCCTGAAACGTGCTCTATTCCCACTTCCTTAGTTTGTGCTCTCAATCCAGTTTTGGCACTCTGCCATGATCCTAAGTTTCCATATGTTTTGTCTCATTCTGAATTATTAACAGAAGGGAGATCATAGAAATCATTGTATTAATTCATGAATGCTCAAGTTAACAAAAGGCACATGGATGGCCAAGGATAATACATCAAGATTGCATCACGTTACATCAAAGCAGTCCTCCGATACTCTAGAAAAGCATAGATTTGCAAGGAGATGCCAAGATATGGGGATATCACAAATAAGTGTTTCCTAACCATCCCAGGAGTGAAACAATTTAACCTGTGCTTGTCACTTGGCTTCCTTGTATGCAGTTGGGAATGGCACTGTCTACTTAATCTGTCCTGAAGGCCAGTTAAACTATAATTTTATTTGCAACAAATGGCTGGATGTTTATAACCCAAAGCAATCATCATGACTAACTAGGGTGACTCACAGCCCTCTGCTTCATTCTTTTCCTATTTTCAAGTGTGTTCTGTACCCTCTCGCCTTCAAAATTCAGTACATGTCTCCTGTCAAACCATAGGAATGTTTCCTAGCCATATCTCCTTCACAGTCTACTTCAAAATATCCCAACAGGAAAGACTTGGGTCTACAGTAACATTTTTTTCTCAGCTGTTAGCACTGAGAAATATTGAACAAAAAACATTGAAATTTTTGTTTAATCATTATTATAATGTTCTAAAATGCATAATTTTCATGTCTGCTTAAATGTGTGTGTGTTTATATTAAAAGCTTGAAACTTAGATGATATGGCTATTTTAAAAACATTGACAGAGTTACCAGCCATTTTCCTACCCACAAAAAATACAATAATTAAACATTTATAATGAACAGAGTTCTGAGAATGTTTGGAAACCCAGCTAAGAAGCTGTAGCAGGTGAAGAGGAAAAGGCTAAGTATATAGAGTGCTGGCTATAAGAGAATGAAAGCCCTGAGCTAGTATCTTAGGTACCCATGTCCAAGTCAAGTGTGGCAGAACACACCTATAACCCCAGCCTTGGGGTGGCAGATGTGGAGAAAAGCATAAAGAATGGCTCCTCAGGGCTCATTGCCGGAAGTTGTGAGCTCTAGTTCAGTGAGAAGTCCTGTCTTAAAAACCCAGGTAGAAAGCAATAAGTTGACAACCGGTCTCATAAGCACACAGGCAGGTATATCCATATGGGAGGAGGGATACCATAGGAGAGGCAGCCCATTCCACAAGGACGATGACATAAAACTACAGAGGAAAAAGAGTTTCATTTCCCCTGCACCATCCTAACCTCGGGGCTGGTGCTGAAGTAACAAGGGACTCCCCAGCCTCTGAGTTTCTCTGATAGAAAAAAAAAGACAGGAGGTAAACAACCAGCTTCCTCAGTCCTGGAAGCAGCTTCTTCAGTCCTGGAAGCAGCTTCCTCAGTCCTGGAAGTATTCCCAAAGTTGCCATTTCATAAGATCAGTGTAGAGTGCTCACATTATACTGAGACATTTGGAGTCTTCAGGAGTAAAGAGGAAAGCAATAATTATAACCAGTCTGCAGTGAGGAAACCATGGTCCCTAGTGACCTGTCCTGTAAAGACTCTTACAGAATTTTCTGCAGAGGAATTCACTAGCTCCTCAGCCACCATGGTGCTCCTCACATGGACTTCACTACTGAAACTTTCAGTGTTTGCAGTATGACCCCGGTGCCCTGCTCTGTAGAGAATCTGAGCCTCTGAGCCACCTTTAGCAAAAAATCCAACCGTGAGCACATGAAAGCACAGCACAGAAAGCAACAAGAAAAACCCTGTCTCAGTAAGGTCAGAGAGGGAGACAAGAACTCCTGAAAATTGTCCTCTGTCCTGCATTTGCATGCCATGTGTGCACTCACGCTTAGACACACACAGCAAACAAACAAACAAATAGAAACGTCTTTTAAAAATCAAGCAAATTTTACACCCCAAGAGACTAGAAAACCAATAGAGAAATTTCAGAGTTCATAGAAGAAAAGGAAATAGTGAGCATCAAAGTAGAAATAGAAGAAATGGCTAGAAAACAATTTTCTATGAAACTGAGTTAATTCCTCATAAAATGGACAAAATTCATAGTTGATTTGCTTCTTTTTCCAGACAGGGTTGTCCTGGACTAGATTTGCAGACCAGGCTGTCTTGGAACTGACAGAAATTCTCCTGCCTCTGCCTCCCTGAGTTCTGGGATTAAAGGTGTGTACCACCGCATCTGGCTGATTAGCTATTTCAACTATGTATGAAAAAAAGAGAGAAAGCACAGGCCAACCAGGTGGAGGGAATCTCTCTACCGAGTTTTCTTCCCTCTTTCAAGGTGACTAATCTGTGTCAAGTGGACACAGCATAATGAGCACAAAGATAAAGAAGGAGGTGAGGTCACACGCTCTCGGTACCTCCCAGTCAGTACTGTGCAGACAGTCCTAGATTGTGGGAAAGTCCACATGGAAAAAATACCATAAGTGCCATGCAAATCAGAGGGGTGGTATTAAAATTCTGTCAGGTCATGTTGTCTAGAAAATTCTGAAGGCTACTCTGAAAAGCCTGTGAATAAATTCGATATAATTACGTGATTCAAAATCAACATAAAGGTTTGTGGTTCCATAGATGGGCATCAACCTATTAAAAAATGAGTCTAAAAAAACAGTCTTGTTAACAGCAACATCACAAAGAATAGAATGCTCTGGAATAAATTTAACCATGAAATTGAAAAGTCTGTGCATTGAAAGTTATAGAAATAATAATGAGAGGAACTGAAGATGATACAAATAAAATGAAAGATCCTATGTTCATTGACTGGAAGAATTTATGTTAAGTAAATGGTCACATTACCCTCAGCCATCTACAGATTGAGTGCAATCTCTATCAAAAACAGGAAAAATAATTCTAAAATTCACATAGGAACTCCAACTAACCCAGATGGTAAGGTCGTCTTAACAAAAGAAACTGGTACATATACACTATGGAATACTACTCAGCTATTAAAAACAAGGAGTTCTCGAAATTTGTGGATAAATTGATTGAGCTAGAAATGATCATAATGAGTGAGTTAACCCAGATGCAGAAAGAATCAAACGGTATATACTCACTTATATCTGCATACTAGCCCAAGGGGCAGGTCCCACGAAAGCCTTCATTTACCAGGAAACTGGGACAGAGGGGAGGACATCCTATTGGGACTCTAAATGAGAGAAGCAGAGGAGAATAGCAAAGTAGAAGGATCCAGAGGGTCCTAGAAACCTACAAGTAGAACATTATGATAGGTAGATTTGGGCCCAGGGGTCCCGCTCAAACTAAGGCACCAGCCAAGGACAATACAGGCGGTAAACTTTAAGCCCCTACCCAGATCTAGCCAATGGTCAGAACATTCTCCACAGTTGAGTGGAGAGTGGGATATGACTTTCTCCCGTACCCTGGTGCCTCACATTTGACCATGTCCCCCGGAGGGGGAGACCTGGTGGCACTCAGAGGAAGGACAGCAGGTAGCCAAGAAGAGACTTGATACCCTATGAGCATATACAGGGGGAGGTAATCCCCCTCAGGAACAGTCATAGGGGAGGAGAATAATGGGAAAATGGGGGGAGGGAGGGAAGAATGGGAGGATACAAGGGATGGGATAAACATTGAGGTGTAACAAGAATAAATTGATAAAATTTTTTTTAAAAAGTGAATCATCATCATCCACTTCCTGATACTGAATTTATGTAATAAATTTACAGAAACTACAGCAATGTAATCTTGGAATAAATTCAGATTCTTAGATGAGTGGATGCAAACAGAGCCCCCAAAAGAACTAAGGCACATATGAAGATTTTTTTGACTAAGGCAGTGAAAATAAAAAATGATGGAAAACCATCTATTTTTCTAAAAGCTGAACAGCCACATACAAACTAGTCTGGTTGTTCCTTATCTTACTTCATACATAAAAGTTAACTCCCTGAATTACACTCTTAAACATAGATCCGGAATCAATAAAGCTCACTGAAACATACACCAGAAACATGAGCACAAAATGCAAAGGTGAGTGGCATTACCTCCAGTTAAAAAGCTTTAGTAGGCAAAGGAAATGAAAAGGCAATCTGTATAGTGAGGGAAAATATTTACAAGCCATGTACTCAGTAAGAGGCTAACACCCAGAATACAAAAGGGATTCTTAAAATTCAATAATGACAACCAGAAAGTAGCAAAAATAACATGTTTAACAAATAGACAAATGACCCTGGATACCTCTATCTTACAGAAGGTATATGACAGACTAGGGCTGTGTCATAAGTGCTCAACATTAGAAGTCATCAGAGAAAAGAAGTCAAATCACAAAGAGCTCCCACCTCATACCAGCTGGGACAGATAGGACCCAAAGGACAAAAGAGAATAAGTGTCAATGAAGATACACAGGGCCTTTTGCACACTTATGGGGAAAGTGAAAATTGATATTGTCGTGATTGCAAACAGTACAAGGACACCCTAAAATTAAGAAGAAAACTACCATGTAATACTGCTTCGGAGTATCTATCCAAAAAATAAAAATCCGCGTTTCAGATATAGTTGTACTCATTGATACACTATTCATTATTTACAATAAGTAAAACAGAACACTGAATTAACACTGAAGTTGGAAATTAGTTGTTCATAGCTGTAGCAACATGGAAAATTAAACAGTCATAAAAACATATTTTAGTAGAACAAATAGAATTTTAGAATTACAATATGTAGGTAGCATGCAATTCATTACATAGTCAAACAAGTATAGGAAAGCTGAAGAACTAGCTTGTCAAAAATACCTTGAATTCATGTATTATTATTATTATTATTATTATTATTATTATTATTATTATTAATTTGTGTGTGTTTGCATACACAAGTATGTGTGCACATTTTGCAATCAGAAGACAACTTTGGGGAGTCAGTTCTTACTTTCCACCTTGTTGATGCTGAGTCTCTAGGGTTGCTCTGCCATGGTGTATACACCAGGTCTCTGGACATGAGCTTTATGAACTGGGTAGCTTGCAAGACCAGCACATAAACATATAATACCAGGTAATGTGATAGCAACAGTAAAGCATTCTTTTTATATTCCCCAAGCCTGTACTTATAGCCTCTTGATGCTTGTTCTCTCATTCTCTATATCCCAAAGCTACCAGGAATATTATAGTTTCATATATTTATTT
The DNA here is from genome assembly GCF_903995435.1 of Acomys russatus. NCBI lineage: Eukaryota > Metazoa > Chordata > Mammalia > Rodentia > Muridae > Acomys > Acomys russatus. The sequence continues at coordinate 32,385,825 of NC_067158.1, forward strand.
ATGATAATGTTATGATATTTATATGATAATGTTATGATATTTACCTCCCTTCTTACCCAGCCTCTGATAAAAAAAAAAAGGAACAAACAAACAGATGGATGGATGAATGGATGGATGGGTGGATGGGTGGATAGATGCATAGAAATAATGTTAGAAGACATTGTCTTCTCTCCCGGGGAAGAGCTATGAAGAAGGTATAGGATGCTTGAAATGGTGAAAAGACAGTACTGAAACAGAGAGAATTTTACACACTATTCTCAGCTTTGCTGCTAAATTGATATGAATTGTCTAAGAAAGCAGTCATCTTGTCCAAGCCCCAATTGTCAAAATCAGAAAATCAGAAAGCTGGGTCTAGGTCTTTAAAACTCTCTCAGTTATCTCGCAGTATCCCCAGGTCTCTTTGCTTTATGTCATATTTTGATTATTTGGTTATTTTTATAATTAATATCAGGAACCCACCTGTGATGTGTATGCCTAACTTTTATATTGGATTATATTAGAGGCTACTCAAAAGTAGATTTGAAGCAATTGAGTAACTAAACAACGTATGTGGAACACAAATTCATATTATAGTTAGGAGATGCTTCTAAACTTTTCTGTAACATAGAAAATTAACAAGACTGGCAAAAGATGCCAGAGATTTGGGAATTCCATGAGCATCCCTTCAGTATCACAGCTTGGCAGTTGGTGAAAAGCTTGGCTAATTGTCTCTGAAGGCAGTGCCTCCAGCTGATAATCATGAACAGGTTATTTCCAGTTGGCTTCAAGCATTTCCTTTTCTGAATATCTCAAAACCAAGCATGGCACACAGTTTGTAAATTTCCAGACAGTTCCAAGAGACACTGGCTCTTTGCAATACACTGTGAAGCAATCCAGTCTCCCCACTAGAAAAGGGCACAGCTAATACTGTTTAGAATGGTCTTGTGTTTGGGAAAGTGGTCCTGTCATTCAGGATGAAGGACGAGGTTCATGACTAATTATGTTTTTCTTTGCAAAACTACTTCACCATCCATTATGTGGAAGCTTTAATGAGCTATTTCTTGAAAGGGTATGCCACATACAATCTTCTCTGAAAATATTCGATGAATGGACCCAGAACAAGGATGACAGGTCTAGTACTGTAATCCCTAACAGCCTACAGCTAATCTCTCTCCTTTTGTTACTAGAACTCATTTAATTTCCATTTAGGTAGAATAACAGCAGAGGTAAAGGTTACCTAGATGTTGGCATTATGTTTTCTTTGTATTAAGAAGAGATAGGAATGTTATATTACTACATGTAAAACGGACTCAGAAATTCTGAATGTCATTTGCAAAGCTTCAAATGCTGTCAGTAACATGAAAGGTAAGATTATTCTGGAACTTCAGACTCCACAAAACTGACAGGTTGTTCTGGAATGTTACCTGAGGTGGGTGTGCTGTGGGTCACCATCACTGTTGCTTCTTCAGATTCACCCTCATCCTCCCCATCCTCAATCTATTGGAGTATTGTTCTTCTTTCTAAATGCCCTCACATTTTACATTTCATAAAATGCATTCTCTTTATGTGCATATTTTAATACTTTTGAGTTAGTTTACCAGATGGTATAGGCACCACCACAAATCAATTTTAAAATGTTTTCACCTCCAGAAAGATCCTTCAACTTTATTTACTGTAATCTCCAATCCCATCCTTTGCCCGAGACAACTAATCTACTTTATTGCTCTACCACTACAAGACTTTTATGGACATCCCACATAAATGGAGTCACATAATATGTGGTCTCTTTGGCCTGGCTTCTTTCACTTAACATAAAAATTATGAGTCTCATCTTACATGTAGCATTTGTTACTTTTTCTCTATTATACAGATCACCCGTATTTTGTCTGTCTGTTCAATAACTGATTTGGTTGCTATTACTTTGGGGGAAAATAGGAGTAATGTTGCTATAAACACTTGTATGAAAGATTGTAGGTGGACACTTTTTTTTTTTCATTTCTTTTGCGTAGATGCCTAGGAATTAAATTGTTAGTCTTATTAATTCTATATTTAGTCCTTCCATACAAGTGAATTCATTGCATACATAAAGCCATTCCTTGTGCAAAGATATTAACTGAACTTCACTACCTTGTAGAAGAATTAAGAAATACCCATGAGAGAGGTAGAATTTGGAGGAATGAGGCATTTCTACGTACATAGGTCTATGAAGACAGAAAAGGTCAATGGATTAGAAGCATAGTCTGTTGGTGTTGGCTGACATGCGTGACATGTGTTTTTCAGTGATGCACATCATGGTCCTCAGTATGTCAAGCATTTTCTCAGTCAGTCATTTTCTTAACCAGTTGACTCAGGTTATCAGAAAAGAAATGTATACTATACTCCTACCTCTTTCACAAACCTGGTAAGATCAAGAGTACACTTAAAATCTGTGCACAACAGCTACACAAACACTAAATGAATCCAAAAGGGTGGAAGCAGAGGTTATTTGGTTGAACTTAAATCCTTAAAAAAGTTATTTTCTATTCTTGCTATTATTCATTCTGCTGTCCTGGTTTACCTAACATTTTCAAAAGTTGAGACTGGAGTCAGTATAAAATAGTATAATTAACAGTTGAGTGGAGAGTGGTGACTCACTTTTACACAAACTCTGGTGCCCCATATTTGACCACGCCCCCTGGATGGGGAGGCCTGATGGCACTCAGAGGAAGTATAGCAGGCTACCAAGAAGAGACTTGATACCCTGTGAGCATATACAGGGGGAGGAGGTCCCCCCAGTCACAGTCATAGGGGATGGGTATAGGAAGAAAGCAAGAGGGAGGGAGGAATGGGAGGATACAAGGGATGGGATAACCATTGAGATGTAATATGAATAAATTAATAAAATATATATATTATTTTTTAAAAGTTGAGAATTTTAGTCATTGATGAAAGATCTAGACATGAGAAGCATTCTTTGCAGGTTTTGGGGTTTGCTGCATTTTAAGGGTGTGAGGAGAGGGACATGGCTATGTGTACAAGGAACAAGCACTAGGTAGGTGACCATCGAGGATCACAAGTCTGCAGCAAAGAGAAATCGTGGTGTTTGTAGTACTAACTTCTCAAGTAAAATGCTAAACTAGGTTTTAGATTTGAACTCTTTGTATCTATAAAGATATGGAAAATGTAGAGGCATTTTTTCAGGAAATTATGATCTTAGTTTAAGAAAGATGAAAGTTTTGTCAGAGCCTCTTGCCAATGCACCTCATCGAGGACACATGGAACAAGAGCAAAGCAGCCTGTCAGGCCACCTCTGCCAGGAAATGCACTGTTTAAAAATATGTTCATCATTTATCTTGGTGATTACAATCCAAGACTGCAGGACATTGTAAATGTTAGAAACATGGGATGGGGAGGAATAGAAAACATGTGAATATGTTTCTATATCTTTTCTAAGTGATGCAACTTAAGAATTGTAATGTTTGATGTCTAACCTATCAAAACACCAAGTGGTCAGCATGTGAGATAAAGAGCATACCCCAGCTTGTCAGGGTCTATGCTGCCTCTGTGTCTTCCTATCTTGGTTAGGTTTTTTAGAGTGTTTCAGGCAACAGGCTGCACAGTAGACATATTTGTTGCAGGAGAGAGTAGTACTCAAACTCACCAAACACAGTCAATAAGCCACTTAACTTTCTAAGTCCCACTTAGGGACTCAGCCATTGGGGGCTGGGGAATCACAATTACTAGAGTATAGGTTTTTAGATTCAATGAAGTTTAAAGTGTTTTTTTTTTCTAGGTAACTTCAATCAAACATACATACTACCATCTGAGATTCTGGAGCTTCAAAGTAGACACAGATCATAAATGGCAGAGTTCATGGTGAAGCAGCCCTGGAAATAGCTACCATGACCCCAAAATCTCATCACCCCTCTTTGTTCTTTGAACCAAAACTACAACCTCACAGGACAGGGGACACATCCAGATATACATATCTTAATTCAGGATCTCCAAATAAGTGTTTCTGGAGCCCTTACTTGGGTCTGAAATATAGTTACATACTAATGAAGATAAAGTTGATGATGAATATACAGGCTCTAGCAAGACTTAGGAACTGTGACCTGAAAATACATTGTTCTCCTAACAAACAATGTCATCAAAGATCAACATGTAACTTGTAAAGCCTGACACCTACAAGGCAGTTGACAATATCAAAGGAACAGAGATTACTCTTCTGTGAAACTATCCTACTGGTCTACCCAGGCTAGGACAGGGAGAAACCTAAAGCTATTAGTTAAAATCTAATGAAGATTGGTAGAGTGCTATGAAAGAGGAAATGTTTGATTTAATCTCAGGCCAAAGGTCAGGGGACTCAGATACAAATTTCTTCTTACACCTCAATTTTCATATCAATAAAATTTGGGTACAAGCTCATCCTACTGGTGAAGTCACTATGAGGATTTAATTTAAAACATAAAAGGGGCTTCCCTAAGATAAACCTTGCCATGTTATCCAGAACTGTGGCAGTCAGGCTGTCCCTGACTTACCAAATTGAATTTGACTTGAATTTATAATGATTCAATAGACTCCATTTTCAGTAGAAGTCAACCATTAAGTATTTAATTTTGATCCCTCCCTCAATTAGTAATAGGCAGTACAATAGTCTTAATAGCCCTAGTGGCTGTAGGACCACAGGGGAAACTGGCACAAACTTTACCATGCATTGTACTGCCAAATGATGATGCTCTACACCATGTTACTAAATAGATTTCTCACTTAAAATATTTTCAATTTACAATAGGTGCATTGAACATAACCTCAGTGTAGAACAAAAAAGAAGACAAAGACATTGCCTATTCTCATCTCTGAAACTGTACTCAGACATGAAGCTCCTTCTTCTGGTTCCCAAAACACCCCACATCTGTGGATATAGATGATTCAGTGGGTAAAAGACTAGTCACACAGCACAAGACCCTGAGTTCAGATCCCCAACACTGGTATGGGTGTGGTAGCATGTCTCTGTGACTCTATTGCTAGAGTGTAAAGACAGGAACATTCCTTAAGCTTGTGGGAGAGCCATTATAGATCAAAGGTGAGGTGTATATTCAGTAAGAGACCCCGACTCAAAAATAATGTAGAGAGAAATAAAAAATGGTAAAGAAAAAAACCTAACATTGAGACTTGATACCCTATGAGCATATACAGGGGGAGGAGGCCCCCCCAGTCACAGTCATAGAGGAGGCGTGTAAGGGGAAATGGGAGGGAGGGAGGAATGGGAGGGTACAAGGGATGGGATAACAATTGAGATGTAATATGAATAAATTAATAAAATATATTTTTTAATAAAGGAAAACACTCACTAACTGAGCCTCATCCCCAATCCCACTGGTATTCTTTAATAAATGTTGTGACTTGTTTAACACAGAAAAAAAAGTAAAACAAAATAAAAATAAAAAAACTAACATTACCTCTAGTCTCCAAACACATATATGCATACATGTGCACACTTATGCAAACATGTATAATAACAGACAGAACACAATAAAAACCCAACTATCCATACCTACTGTGTACTACCACTCTCTAGTTGAAATTATATACTTGTTATAGAGAAGAAAAGAGTAAGAAAACTAGTATTTCTAATATTTATTGGCAGTTTTTTAAATTACACACAGAAAAAAATATATGTTAATTTAAAAAGTACAGAAAATACAGAGACTAGTTCATGAAATTGAAAAATAAACTTAAATGTGAAAACATAGACTTCATAAACAGCAAAGGCCAAGACACACACTTGCAGCAAACTCAGGTTGTAAGTATTGAAGGACAATGGTGGGTAGGAACAAGTCCCAAGTCCTCCATCTTGTGTCAAGGGAAAGAACCTCTGATTGACCTCACCTTGCATGCACAGCAAAGCCTTGATCAGGAGAAACAGGTCACTTTGAGCATGATTCTCACTGTGGGGATTTCCAAAATACAAGCACAGGGCTGGTACAGGAAGAAAGGGTAATGGGCATTAGATGTAGTCACAGCAACTAAAAGCTACACACGTTCTCATAACAGCGACACTCAGAAGTGCTATTAATTTGTGCTTATTGGAACAAGAGAGTCAAGTGTGTTCATTTAAGAAACAAGTTCAAGGAATTGGGAATGAGAACTGCTGAGTTTAGAGCCCAAGATCGTCACTATTACACTTTTTCCCTTGGCAGAGGAGTGTAGGCTCTTTCTACCTCAAAGCCTTGGAACTGAGCTTTAAAAGGTAGGTGGGATTCCAAATGGCAGAGACATAAAGGAGAAGAAAGTGGGAAATTACTAAGCCTTATGCTCTGCCATGCATTTGCTGTTAACACATGCAGTATCCCCATTAACTGCAGAGCCAATATCCTTTGCAGTGTCAAAGCAAGAGAGAAAGAAAGAAGGAAAGAAGGAGGGAAGGAAAGAAAGAAAGAAACAAAGAAAAGAAAGAAAGGCATGTTCAGAGTTCCCTCTGAGACAAATGTTCTGCTAAAGGGAAAGCTATCAAAGAGAATGTTTGTTTAAATTAAAAATAACAATTAAAAAATTGACATCTACTCCTGCCTGAGATGTTGAACACTCAATGACATTTAAATTTGGCTTTGGTTTTCTTTTAATGTATGTTGTTTTGGGTAGATATATTTAACCAAATTTTGAAATCCTTAGAGAAAACTAAAATGTCTTAATCACTTCCTTATTTCTATATACTCTGCTCTATGGAACCCCAAAAGCATCTGTCACCAAATCACCTGCATTACAGAAACATTTTGTATTCTACACATGAAAAAATCCCAAGTACCTGAAAATACCTGCTTAATTTCTAGTTACACTTGGAAATCTGGAACATACCCTAAGCAGGTCATTGGTTTTGTTTTCTATTTTCATCCAAAATACATAATTTTCCTGTGAAACTCCTAACTGGCTGCTGTGTTTCGATCGCTGTGGTACATCTCCTAGGGAGCAAGGATAGTTTGTTTCCTTGACCTTCTACCAGGGATTAAAGAAGCACAAGTGCAGTGAACTGAAACTGGCATCTTAGGGCATCCCACTATGCTCCAAGCACTCCGCTGGCCTTTTCTGTCCCCACATCTCAGTGATCCAAATGTCAGCACTTGGAAAAACAGGTAGAGTCCTCATTTGTTCCAGCAGTATGGTCCTTTAGAAGCCAGTGGCTGAGGACAACTTTCTGCCTTGAAGGAGGGAGGAATGGTGGGGACATAGCCACAGGTACACATGGACAAATGGATACGAAAAATATGTTTCAGATGTTCCAGAATATACAAATGAGAAGATGGAGAAAACAGAGAGGAGATGAACAGGGGCTGTGGGTGTGGAAGGGAAAGAGGGGTAGAGAGAGAAGGCGGTGTGGAATGAGAAGGAGTGTCATGACAATACCTTATGTAATGGCAGTGTTCCAAGCTGACATGGTGACAGCCGCTCACGTCTTGATCATACTAAGATCTATTAAGTGCAATTTCGAGGGGGTGAATTCTATGTCTGAATTATAGCTCAATAAAGGGGTTTTTAGACATAAAACTTAAAGCCCTACAATATAATAGCAGATCAGTGAAAGAATTTTGTCGGTTGGAACCCCTACATAGTAAAACACTTGCTCAAGTTCTCTCAAAATAGAATGTTTTGTTTCAAAAGAACCATCATTCTTCATGTTCAGTGCTATCCTCATTTCAGATAATTAATAGGATTAAGCCAGCACATGGATACCCAGCTTTCTCCACATCATTTGGTGAGGAAGCTGACTTTTTAATTTTTTTTAATTTTAATTTATATATTCACTTTACATTCTGATCATAGCCTTCTCTCTTCTCTCCTCCTGGTCCCTCCCTCCCACTGTCGCCTCCCTTTCCCCCCTTCCCTTGTCCTCAGAAAAGGGGAGCCACCGCCTACCAACCCACCCAGCACTTCAAGTTGCATCACAACTGACCTCTTCCTCCTGCACTGGGGCCAGGCAAGGTGGTTAAGGTAAAGCAGGCAACAGAGTCCATGTCATAGACAACACCTACTCAGCCTACTAGGAAGCCCACATGAAGATCAAACTGCCCATTTGTTACATCTGTGTAGGGGGCCTAGGTCCAGTCCATGCATGCTTTTTGGTTGGTGCTACCATCTCTGAAAGCCCCCATAGGTCTAGGGTAGTTGATTCTGTTGGTCTTCTTACAGTGTTTTTGTCCCTTTGGAGTCCTTCTATCCTTCCCTTCCACTCTTCCACAGGATTCCCGAGCCCTGCCTAATGAAGAAGCTAACTTTTTAACCAATGTTTTTTACTTGTTTGTCAAAGATTATGTAGCTTTATCTGTGTGGATCTGTTTCTCGGTCCTGTATTCTACTCTATTGGTTTATGTACCTGCTTTGATAATACATTGTTTTAATTAGCAGTTCGGTAATATAGTTTGAAATCAAGTATCATGATGCCTCTACAATTGTTTCTGCTGATTGGTCCACTGTACTTCCATATGAATTTTAAGATTTTTTTCTAGTTTCATGAAAAATGTCATTGATATTTTAACAGGAATTGCATTCAAATCGGTAGGTCACTTTCAGTAATATAGTCATTTTTACAATAGCATTTCAACCAAACATGAGCATGGGAAATCTTTCAACCGTCTGATGTCTTCTTCTTCAGTGTTGCTAAGTTTTCATTGAAGGCATTCCATCTCCATGTTTAGGGTGTTTCCTAGTTTTATTTTAAGCTATTGTGAGTGAGATCTTCCCTCTCACACACCCCACCCCCAGTTTCCTTCTCAACATGTTTGTTATTAGGAGATAGCAAAGCTAGTTGTTGTAGCTGCTTCCTGACTGAGAAATATTTCTGTTGAAGATATTTACATCTATGCTCACGAAAGGAAATTTTCTATTATATTATTTTGTACTTACCTAGTTTGGGCATCAATGTAATTATGACTTCAGAATGTGTCTGTGTAAGAATGAAAATATTCTCAGTACTTGTACCAATTATGATTCCCTTTATTAATCATCACCTACTGCCAAAATATTTTTCTGACCCATGCTGACAGTCATCCAAGGCTATAAATAGAAATATTAAGAAATCAGTTTGACTATATGTTCATTTAACAAAACATCGGTAGTACATCCCCTTCCAGGATCTGTGACCTCCTAATCCATAGGGTTTTGACCACTACTAGGCATGTATTTCTTCCTATGGAATAGTTCTCAACTCCAACTAAAAAATAGTCAATTACCATGCCCCACCCACCCCACCCCTGCAAAAACAAAAACAAAAACAAAAACAAAAAAACTTCCTTGTAATGTTGCATCAGTGTGTACACATTGCTTGGCAGATTGGTATTATACCCCACACATAACATAGCTGGGTAAGACTATTGACAATGCATCTCTCCCAGCAATCTGTATAACACCTTCTAAAATTATGAATGAGAGCTAGCATAAAGGAAGCTTCTCTCCTAGTTTCAGCCCTATTTCTCTGTGTCCTATATGTAAAGTGTTTGGCATCTTCAGCAACAGAATCTAACTATCTAGTTCTAGTTGGGAACTAAAAGAAGTGGCAATAAAATATATGTGTTATGGAGCCTCTGGAGGGCTCCCTAGCCGTAAACTCACAGAGAGGTGTGATTGGCTTGAGTGAGAATGGGTCCTGTAGACTTATAGATTTTAATGTTTGGTCACCAGGGAGTGGCACTATTTGAAAGAATTAGGGGATATGTCCTTGTTTGAGGAAGCATGTTAATGGGTGTGAGCGTTGAGGTTAATGGGTGTGAGCTTTGAGGTTCTAAAAACTCCAAGCCAGGCCCAGTGGCTTTCTCTCCTTGCTGACTGTAGTTGCAGATGTAGAGCTCTCAGCTCCTTCTCCAGCACCATGTCTGCCTGCCTGCCACCATGCTTCCCGCCATGATGATAATGGACTGAACCTCTGAAACTGTAAGCCACCCCCAGTTAAATGTTTTCCTTTATAAGAATTGCTGTGGTCATAGTGTCTCATCATAGCAATAGAACAGTGACTAGGATACTAATATTCCACACTGTCACTAGATTTGGGGGGGGGGGAGGGCTTAAGAGCCTATGATTCTAAGAGTAGCATTATCTACCTATCCAGGATTCCTCCATTTAACTCATTTTGTTGTTGTTAGCTTTATTGTTGTTATTATGTTTTCAGCCCTAAAAGGAGTATCAGTCCCCGCAAGGAACTTTGCAGAGGAGGAGGCAAAAAGGAGGGAAGAGCTGAAGAATAAATATGAGTGCTTTGAAATGCTGTCTTCTATATATGATATGGTGGTCACAATCACGAACACACAGAAGCTCTGGCTAGCTGCACATAAGCTGCGCATACAAAAGAAGACATGAAAGTAAGAGGATGCTAGCTGGCAAGAAGAAGAAAAAGAAGAAAGTCAGCGGGAAGGAGAGTGTGATAAAAAAACGGGCAACGGCTACTATATACGAATCATAATATGTTATATAAATGTATAAGTTTGTGAAAAATAAAACAGCAATAATTTTTAAAAAGAATGAAACTAGATCTGTATCCCTCACCACTCGTAAACCAGTTCAAAATGGGTCAAACACTGTAATGTAATTCCTGATTCTCTGAAACTGCTGGAGGAAAATGGGGGAAAACCCTTCAAAATTACAGACACATCAAAGACTTCTGAAAAATGACTCCAAAAATCCAGAAAGCAAATCGTAAATGACAGGTAGGATTGCATGAAATTAAAAACTTTCTGAATAATAAAACCAAGTATCAGAATGAAGAGGCCATCTACAAAATTCAAGAAAACATATGCTAATTTTATACTCAGCAGAGGATTAATGTCTAGAATTTAAAGAGGACTTCAAAATTAAATACCAAGAATAAATAAACATATAAATTTCCTTAATGATAAATAGGTTCATGAATTGGTTCTCAAAGAAAAATACCAATGGCCAGTAAATGTCTGAAAAAGTGTTCAACAGCCTTAGCCATCAAGGAATCATGAATTAAACCTTCTTTGAACAATCATAGTTACTAACAAAAAGAAACCAAGTGACAACAAATGCTGGCAAGGACTTGGAGATTAGCCATTGCTGATGGGACTGTAAACTGTTGCAGTCTATGGGAATCAGTAAAGACATTCCTTAAGAAACTAAAAATAGAACTCCTATAATATGATCCAGCTGTACCACACCTGGGTATATACGTGACAGACCATGTCAGAATACCATAGAGATTCCAGACCAGGCATGCCCTATTAACAATACATAGATATGGCCATCATAGATGTCCATCCGCTGATAAATGGAGAAAGAAAATGTAAGCACATATACTCAATGGAATGGCTATAAAATAAAATTATATGCATAGGAATGTGGATAGAACTGGTGAAATTTATATAAAATAAGCCAGATTCAGGAAGACATATATCACATTTGCTCTCATATGGAGAATCTAGATTAAATGTACATAGAAACACATATATACAAAATAATATTTAATATATGTGCATATATAGAGTATGATACATGTACAAATGCCCATGTGTGTATGTGTATGACATGAAAGTAGAAGGGGATTATAGAAAGAGAAAGGTGTCTATCAGGAGGCAGAGGGGAGAGCAATACAGGGCTGTTTGTATGTACTTACCCTTAAAGCAGATAGAGGAGCTATTTGTAGGAAGGAGGGGGATTCACAACACAAAAGGAGAAGAGGATGAATGGGGAGAGCAATGGGATGGATGAGAGTAAATGTAAATATAAATGAAATATAAAGTGTAATGACAGTAAAGCATAATAAAATATTATAATTAAACCCATTTCCATATGCCAACGAAGGATTAATTTGAAAAAGTGAAAAAAAAAAAAAACAACAACAACAAAACTGAATAATGGCTGCTTGGTTTCTTTTGTTCTTGGGGTATTTGTGGATTGGACCTATGAGTTTGTGTGCTAAGCAAGCATCTTAGCTCTGAGCTGTGTCTCTGGTACTGAGCATTTTGGGTTGAACTCTGACCTTGCACCAGCTAATGAAGCTCTGTCCTAATGTTACTCCATGACAGTCCTTTCCATGGCATGTGGCAGTCTTAAAGTGTAACACTTGTTACCCTTTCCTTCTCCAATAACTCTCAACACATCCTCTATTGACATCCTAATGTCTCTCAAAATTTTCCAGGCACTCAACAGGCCAAACCTTTCCCTGTGTATGTTTCTGCTGCAGCAGAGTGACTCTGTCTTTCTCCGCTTCCCTCTGACTCTCATTCTGCTCTGAGCACTGAGATGGTAGTGGCTAAGCATTCTTTGCCTTGGATGCCCCATATGTAACAAGAACTCAGGAAATTCTGGCTTAACAAAGAATAAACAAGCATGTTCTCTATGACAGTGGCTGGAGCCTCTAAAAGCAATAACAGAGCAATACAGTCAACACAGTAGAACTCCTCTGGACTTGAAGAGCTGTTTGGAACTGAGCTTTCTCCTCCATCTGTTCTTTCGCTCCAAGCAGATGCATTGTCTGTTAGGCCAGGCTCTCACCTTTTCCTAACCCCCTGATGCTTTGGCATCACCATCACCAGGACACTTTGAGTACATTCATGTGTCAGATGCATCTAACACCATTTCTCATGAAGAAGCAATGAATCTACTGAACAGTAAGGAAACAACCGAATGCAATTACTGTTCCTTTTATACAAAGTGTCCTTTCTTTTTTCATGTGACTGATGTCTACTAGTCCTCACAGAATAGGCCACATCCATGTTCATTATCAAGAAACTTCTTATAAACCAGGCATAGTGGCATACGACTGTAATGCTTCCCAGTACTCAGGAGGCAAAAGCAGGCTGATCTCTGAGTTCTAGGCCAACCTGGTATACAAAGCGAGTCCAGGACAGCCAAGGCTACACAGAGAAACCTTGTCTTGAAATAAACAAACAAAGGCCAAACAAACAAATAAAACCTTCTTCTTATATGAATTGTGTGTCTTTAACCTGATCTTATTTCTTTTTTTTCATATTTTTATTATAATTTATTTAACTATATCTCTATTGTAATCCCCTTGCTCTTATCTTTCTGTTCCTACCCTCCCTCCCTAATCTGGCAAATCTGGATGGGGGAGGGGGGTTGCCACACAAACTGATGCACCAACCGAGGACATTGCAAGCAGAGACCCTAGACCCCTTGTTTGTTCTTCTTATTCTTCACGTGGAGGAGGGGAGGAGAGAGCAGGGGACTGCCTCTGATGAGAACTCTGGTACTTGCAATTTGATCTCTGCTCCCTGGTCTTATGTCTCAAGACAGAGTTCAGATGGCCTATCAGCCCAGAAAAACTATCAGAAAAGGAAACCATGGAGGGGGAAAAAAAGCAATACATATGAATTACTATAAGGACCTAGCTGCAATACTGCTTGCTGTGAGACACACTGGAAATGGTTTTAAAAAAAACAAGCAGAGGTCAACATGAACAGGAAGCCACAATCAGCGAAAGGGACAAAGGGTCAAATGGAGGAGGCAGGGCTCTAGTGCTAGGGCCCACACTCCAAGGTGAGCCACAGCTTAGACTGTACAGAAGCAGCAAGGAGCCATGACCATGGCCAGAGACATATGATGAAAATGTAGCTATCTCTAACTCAGTGATGTTCTCCTTAACCACGTCACTTGCAGGCTGACTTGGTATTTGATATTTTTAACTGGAAGAGGCCCAAATCACTGCATGGATTTCTGCCTGATCCCTTTCGTTCCTCCTGCTTTGTCATCTTTAAGGCTAGTCATGCCACTTAGACATTGCTCTGCTGCCAGCTTCCAGGTCCCAGTCCGGAATACAAGTTCTCTGTTCAAACAAGTCAGGTAGGACCCAGAGCATAGTTTAGAAGACAGATATGAGTAGAACAAGCAGCGCAGAGGAGAATGCCCTAAGGACACAAGAAATATACCTAAGAGGGCCACAAAGGCCAGAGAGACCACTGTGTCTACCTACATGTTTACATAGACTATAGATAGTTGATGCAAAACAAAACAAAACAAGAAACGAGGCTCTCGATCCTAAAGGAACAAGAGATAATTTATGCTGGCGCCTCCACAAAGCTATTAACATTTTTAACTGGCACATTTTATATCTCTACTGCTCTTTTGCTTTTGTGCACCTAAAGTTGGTGGATGGAAATCACTGTGTTTGATAGTTTCAGGTAGTTACAACTCCACGGGCTCCCAGTCGTAAGGGGCAAAGGTCTGAGTGTACCTACGTATACTATGATAAGGGAAGTGACTGTGACTCAGTGCTGTCATGCTACTGCCCACCACACCTCCTACAGGCATGTTCCTGCCTTTTTCATGCACCCTAGGCAAAAGGAGGATGGGAAAAGAAGGAGGAAAATAGAAGCCTAATCGGGGCCCATGATAAAAGAAGAAGGACAATCCCCACACCTAAGGCTCAGAGAGCAATGTGGAAAGGGGACAGAAAGATTGCAAAAGCCGGCAGACCAGGATGTCTGCTGTGGGATGTGATAGAAAAGTTGTACTCACCCAGTCTCAGCAATATGGCTGCCTCATTCTAAACCTGCATAATGACAATACCCATTGATGTGGACAGGCAGGTGAGCTCTCACAATGCCCTAACTTTAGGTGAAGAACTACAGCAATTTATGCAACAACAACAACAAAAAAAAAAAAAGAGTTTTAAGTAGTCAGCTTCTCAGAATAAAAAGTAAGGTGCATTGCTACTCGGGCTTACATCCTCTGAGTGCTGGCCTGCTAGATTACACAGATAGAAAAGATGCCATTCCAAACATGCAGAGGGAACAAATAGACTAAACATGGCTTCCACTAGAATGTGGTGAGGGCAGCATGGGGTGAAGCCTGGGGAAATGAGAGGCTACAAAACAGCCACCTGACCCAGCCTGGTGTCAGAAGAGGCTTTTCACTTCTGAGAGTGTTTGCACACCTATAAGAAGTGTTTTTGGAGTCCTATTCAAGAAGTAGCTATTTAGGGATTACAAAATACTGGTCAGGTAACATGTGTCCCCTTAAGCACCATAGAGTAACGGTTCAAGAAACTTAAGAGAAGCAAGGGGACAATAAAACCCAGGCTTCCATAAATTAGAAATAATGGGAAAAACAGAACTCTTCAGACCTCTGCTCTGGAGGCATCCCAAGAGATAGACATTTAATGCAAGAAAGGATTTTTTTTTCTAGCTTGGGTATGAGGCTTGATGATTATATACTAGATACGGAGTCAATATCACTTTTATAAGCTATGCACGGAGTTCTCTTAAAGGGGGCCATGGATGCCCCATTTCAGCTACAATCAGCCCTTTAATATAGGCATACAGAATGGCTAAGATGAACATCAATTACTCAGGAGCCTACAGTAGCATTATTTGACCATTTTTTCTATTTAGAACTCATTCAAGCGTATGTAGCATATTACTTTTAATTAATTGAGTGTTTATGCGCTAAGGGGTTATTTGCTTGTGACTATAGTGAAATTCCCAGGATTTATGGCAGGAACGTTTTAGAACAGCAACACATGTTTCCCTCTGATTTGTATAGCTTCATTCATTATGATTTTTCCTGATGTTTTGCCTACCATATTATTAACTTCCCCAAAGCAATGAAATACCAGCTTGTCTTCTCACAGCAGAGAAATGAGAGGAATAATTATGAACGTGGAAATCCCAGTGAAAACACGCTTCTTCTTCTACTGAAAGAGGCTAGTAGTTTAAGAAGGAGTTCCCTGGATTTATGGAGACCATTAAAAACACACATACACACACAGGAAAACAGATACATTTTTTTTATCCAGTATCTTAGATATCCCATAAGCAGCGAAAATAAATTACATACAAACATGTATTTATATCATTATATATTTTAATGTCACCCTGGGAAGGAATTTATATTTTACTGTAATCTATAGAATCCAAATAAATCATCAAGGTTGCAAGTGCGTGCCATGAATAAATATTTAATCACTGCAAAGTGTGCTTTTCAAAATATAAGAGTTTGTAAGCACACTGTTTGATTTGTAACTGACTCCCAGAGCCAATGCCAGGGTGTGGTCTTCACTGCTCTCTGCTACTGAGGCTGTTAGCATCTTGGAGGGAAGGACAGTGTGGGACACACTTCCCTGACTATCAGTGCAAAGATGTGGTGTGATTTGGGAAGTCTCTTGTAACCAGGCCTGTAGATAAGCAGTGCATCTACAAAGGCCTGGGGCTGACAGGACCACCAGAGTCATGTGTTTATTGTTCAACCAGGTGTTTAGGAACCATCCAAGCTCAACCCAAACCAGGTGGAGGCGCCAGCAGAGGGAGATGTGGGGAGGAAAGAAGAAAGAGAAGATCCAGGTTGGATGTGACCTTTGGCTGGAACAAAAAAAAAAAAAAAAAAAAGAAAGAAAAAAGAAAAAAAAAGAAAAGCCCTCCCTCCGGACTCAGGGCTGTTTGTATTATGACATCCTGCCTTCTGCATTGTTGCTTCTCACAACATCATGGCTGGGCGGCACTGGGACCGTACGGGTGGCCTCTCATAAAAGGGTGAAAAAGAGTCCCTTGATTTACATGCCTCCTTCAGAACCGTTCCTGCCTTTTGGCTTCTCATTGACATGTTTCCTTTCCTACCCTGATGTTTCGTTTTCGTTTACCCAACCTCTCTGCTGGCCACAGGTTCCAAACTTGTATTCACTAAGAGGAAAGTTAGATTGGAAAATAATTCTAAGTCTCAATTCCTTCTCCCAAAATCTGACTCAAAGCTACTCCCCAGTGTGAAGCTATTTCCAGCTCCAGAAACTCAGAAGTTGGGGAGCAAAGGAAGGATAACTAACTAGCCAGGGTGTGTTGCTTAAGTAGGGAGGTAGTCTAGAGATAAGTCTATTTTCTTAGTAACTGGCTTTTTCTTAACGCTCTTAAAGAGAAAATGTTTATTTAAGGGGGCGGAGGGGGGGGGAACCTTAATCATCTGCAGAAGGAAACTGGGGTAGGAAATGGAGAACATTGCTCCTCTGAACAGTAGGAACAGGAAGCCGACCTGAGGCTAAAAGGGGAGAGTCTTATGGAAATACTAAGAGAAAGTTCTGTTCAGTTGTAGCAGCTGGGAGGGGGAGGAGGCGACGACACACGGCATGACACGACACAGGAAAAGAAGTGCCGCACTAAACACCAGCCAAGTCGTTTTTCAGAATCTTAGTCACCCTTTTCCTCCTTTCTTAGGTAGAGCCCCAAAACATTAGTAGTACTGTCACTTCTAGACACTTAGAGCGTTTCTCACTAGAGCCATATGATCTAATCTGCAACGGAAAGGCCAGCCCACACAATACAGATGAGAAGGGGTCATTCATTACGTATTGGAGGAGGGATATCTCTTAAAAGAGACAGACAAACAGCTCAGCCCTCAGTCAGAGGGTGTTGTAGAGAGACCAGAAGGACAGTGGAGCTAGGGAAAGGCTTCTGCTCACTCAGAGACATAGCATAGTACTCCAAGGCCCTTCGAGATTGAAAGATGGAAGGCAGAAGGTGTTTGTCAAAGGACATGGGTTGAAAGCCAGCTGATGTCACCCAGGTAGACTCGGTAATGTTTTGTGTTCATGTATTTCTGGTTGAAGTGAATATTTAAAAGGTTCCATGAAGATTCTTGCAAAGTGGGTGTCTGAAAGAACAAGGGACATCACAATAGTGAACATGAGACCAGAGTTCCATCTACAGCCCTTCTCTGTTTGTGGTATGTTATCTGGAAGTGCTAGGTCCCTGGGATTATGGAGGTGGAAGCTGGGTGTGGGGGTGGAGGACTTGGCTCTTGTGAGTGCTGTGAAATAGACTTCCAGGATGTGCCTGGGCCTGAGGGACTCTTCACAGAAGCTCCACGGTCTGTGACCTAACAGGACTCCCCTATCTCATCACATGAAATGATGGTCAGCAAGAAGCTTTAGGGCATAGAAATATATTACAGAATAAGCCTCAGGGTCTCACCTGCCTCGGACCACCATCAGTGTAAGCCACCAAGAAGTTGAAAACCCCTAAGAGAAGCCGTCATTAGCTTAAACAGTCCTGTCCCATGTGGTTACGACTATCCAAGTCTTACAAACAGTCTAGCAGTTGAAATTCTTCTGCTCAACATATTAGAGTGGTAAGTTAAACTAGTCTATGAATCCAGCGTCATCATTTTCATTCCACTGTGTGTTGTTCCTGCTAATGATTTCAGTTGTTTGAGTATAAGGATGTTTTACACACAATAGGAAATTATTGTGTCAGTATTCCAGGTTTCTGAAGCAAATGCTGGAACCCAGAACCCACAGTATTCAGAAAAACGCTTTTCTTCTTCCAAGCCCTTCTTTATGTCTGCAATATCATGGCCATGTGTCACATACTGATGTTTTGATCAACGACAGATTACATAGAGGTTTACAGTTTCACCAAAATGCAGAGTAACTAGTAAATGTTGTCACCTGGTAAGGTAAGGCCTATGCTAACATCTTAGCATAACCCATTGTCACATGATGCTATAAGCCCACTGTGATATCCATCCCATAAACCGACAGTGCACATAGTGACGTAAAGCACACAATACTTAATGGTGACAGCCTTCTTGCTGGCTGTTGTATGATTAATACTACCTTTCATCATTGTAGTCTAGACTCTTGTTAAGTTTTAAAGGTTAACTTTTAGGCTAGCAAAATGGCTTAACTGGTAAAGACATATTTTTGTGCAGGCCTCATGACCTGAGTTCAATTCCACGAATATGCACGAAGGTAGAAGGTGAGAGTTGACTCCAGAAAGTTGTTCTATGACCTCTAAAAACATGCCGTGGCACACATGCTCTCACATCATGAACATTCAAACACACACACACACACACACACAAAGAGAGGGGGGTAAATTTTGAGGTAGCTGAAACCAATACTAGGCAGTTTCCTGATGCTCCAGAGATGGAAGTGTTACCATAAATGATGGTTTTATGCCTTCTGTGGTCCTGAAAATCCAGATAGTGTTGCTAGTGATTCTGACTTTGTATAGCTTGGGCTTGTATTCATGTTTCTGTCTTAGATTTTCACACAAATAAAAGTTAATTGGGAAAAGATCTCCACTAATCCTACATCAGACAAAGGGCGAATATTCAAAATATATAAAGAACTTAAAAAATTAAACACCAACAAATAAAATAACCAAACTAAAAAATGGAGCACAGACCTAAAAAGAATTCCCAATAAAGGAATCTTAAATGGCCAAGAAGCAGTTAAAGAAATAGTCAATGTCCTTAGTCATTAGGGAAATGCAAATCAAAACGATGCTGAGATTCCATTTTCTACCCTTCATTGAACTAAGATCAAAAACTCAAGTGACAGCACATTCTGGCGAGGACGTGGAGAAAGGGAAACACTCATCTACTGCTGGTGGGAGTGGAAAATTGAGTAACCACTTTGGAAATCAATCTGTTGCTTTCTCAGATAATTGGGAATAGCTCTACCCAGCTTCACCACTCCTGGGCGTATATCCAAAAGATGTTCTACCATACAACAAGGACATTGGCTCAACTATATTCATGCCAGCTTTACTCACAATGGACAGAAACTGGAAACAACCTAGATGTCCCTCAACCAAAACTGAACATAGAAATTGCGGTACATTTATACAATAGAATGCTACTCAGAATTTTTATATTTAAAAAAAAAAAAAAAAAAAAAAAGGAAAATCATGAAATTTGAAAGCAAATGGGTGGAATTAGAAAAGATCATCCTGACTGAGATAACCCAGACTCAGAAAGACACACATAGTATGTACTCACTTATAGGTGGATTTTAGCCATATAATACAAGATAAACATACTACAGTGCACAGACCCAGAGAATGCTTAAATATAACTCAAAAGGGGAAATAGAATAGACAGCAGAACTTGTTGAAGAGAGGGAATAAGGTAGGAAAAGGAATGCAGAGAGAAGTGAGCCTGCTGTACTCCATAATGTGTCTATTTACCAAATCTCTTCTCCACAGGTCTTCCCACACAACAGTTTGCTGTTTTTCTTATGATCTAAACTAGATATCATGGACGGCAGGATGAAGGCAAACTCTTTTCTGCTAAGCTGAGAAGGACTGACCGTGAGCAGGCCAGTAGCTGGTGCTTTGTGTAACCTATTCCTGTCCTCCACTTAGGACATGCTGTGGAGACTGACCACGGCCACTGCTACATTGTCTGAGAGCTTAGTTTAGCCCAAGCACAACAGATGGAACCTATAGGGATAATGGCCCCCAGGAGTAGCTCTAAGCCAATGGCAGAGAAAAGCTGGGACATACATAACCAGGCTTCCTCGTCTGATGGGAAGCATCTGTGATCCCTTTGACATTTTCCCCAAGGGTCCTCCGATGTGACTGAGCTCCCGTGTTCATGGCAGGTATCGGTACAGGATTTCCTGCTTTGTGCACCGTCTCTACATCTCCCCCATTCCTATACTAGCTCCCTTCATGTTACCTCTAAAATAAATTGCGTGACTTCAAACCCTTTTTCCAGGCTCCCTATTTAGGACCTAATCTGTTAAAGAGCATTTTCATATTTACATCCGATTTTCATATTTACATCCGATAACCAGACCAACTCAAAAGACAAATCAGAAATAGGGGGTTTGCATGCATAATATATTCATATAGAACAGAGAATTCTCAACAAGAAGCCTTCTGTCAGCTTTGTTTGTTTGTTTGTTTTGAGGAGTGAATCTATCTTATATATAAGAAGGCTAAAGAGAGATTGGCCAGGACCGGATGCTGGCGTGCCCATTAATTCACTTGCATTTCCCCTCTCCAATCTTCCATTTTTCTTTGCTGGAAGTATAAAAAGATGGTGTTATTTCATCTTTGTGGCAAAATCCCCATGAAGCCATGGGAAGGGGTAAACTACACGGAATCTCCTAAAAGGTGTGTTCCACAAGCAACAATTAAAATAAACAAGCAACTTTTACATAGCACTGGCCATGTAATGAAAGAATGTTTAATTAGGCACATGGCATGTTCCAATCTGTCTAGACAGGCTTCTCTTTTTCCCTGGGATGCCTTTAGCCACACTTTTTCTGTCACTGTGACAAGGTGGCCTTTGGCTACGGACAGCAGTTTTGTTGGGTGATTCTAATGCTGTAGAGTCGGCCATGGAACTTTCTTTAGTTTTAGTGCTATTTGGCTTTCCAAACAGAAACAAAATTTACCCAAAAAGTAGCTACTTGGTAAAATAGTCACCAAATATTGCTCCTGGGGTAGCCTTCATGACTGGCTATCCACTATTATTAGTGGAGATTTTAGTTGACGCTCCTATTTCTAACACCCTTCCTTGGAAAAAAAAGACTCGACATTGAAAGTCACTTATAAGCCATTTGATTGAACAACTCAGCCATCAAGCCAACACAGTATTCTCTTTGTTTGTTTGTTTTATTTAAACACATTTTTATTGAAAAATAAAATAATTCATATTACATCTCATTTGCTATCCCATCCCATGCATCCTCCCATTCCTCCCTCCCTCCTGCTTTCACCCCATTCCCCTTCCCTATGACTGTGACTGAGGGGCAAGACAGTATTCTCTATCCCCGCTCTGGATCTCTGAGCACTGGTCTCAGAGCACAGAAGGCTGCTCCTTGATATCAGAGTCCTTATGATATTAGAGTTCAGTGTGGTAACAACTTTGACAGGATCAAAAATTCTTCCTCCCCTGTTGTAATGGGTTTGGAAATCTATAATCTGTTTTTAAAAATCAGAATAAGCAATTGGATAACATTTTCAGAATACAGTCAGACCATTAAATATGCATACTGTGCAGGATATGACGTAAAGAACTAGATGATCATTAGTGCAATTTTTTTCAAAACGGTTCAAAAATAGAAAACAAACAAAAATCAGGAGGTGTAATTTTACATTTTTCTTTACCATCAAGCAGCCACAAGGAAAGTTTAATTTGTTACTGATTTAGGACCTAAATAATAATGGATTGCACACCAGGTCAAATCCTCTGTCAAGGTTAGGTTTATCTTCTCACTCCCAACATCCACCTGGGAGTAGGTGGGCAGCTTCCCTTGGTGATGTGTTTGGATTCTTGTTGTCTGTTTCATGTCCTGCTCACTCACTAGTTGCTCTACATCCACTGATGTCAAAGAGAAAGGGCATCCAAAGAGAAGAGGAAGCAACAACAAGGAAAATGCTACTTGGGTTGGTGACTTCATGCTCTCTGGCATGGACCAATGATAGTTATTCTTTCGTTCTTTCTTTCTTTTTGTTTGTTTTGGTTTTGGTTTTTCAAGACAGAGTTTCTCTGTATAGCCTTAGCGGTCTTGAACTCACTTTGTAGGCCAGGCTGACCTCAAACTCATAGTGATCTGCCTGCCTCTGCCTCCCTGAGTGCTGGGATTAAAGGTGTATGTATGACACTGCACCCAGCTTTTTCTATGGGTTTAGGAAAAAAACTTCCCTTTGAGGCCCACCAACTCTGGCTCTACTGAAAGGCTATTTTTCCCACCCTGGATTCCTCAAGAGTGAGTTCCATGTGCATTGAGTACCAGGGGACTTTCAGAAAATACTGTAGGACAGGACCTATAATGGCTGGAGGCTGACCATGTCATCATCTGACCTATGAACTCCTCTACGGTTCTTTCTCCTCTGTTGCTCATTTCCCAATCATGGTACTTAACTCTTTTTTATTTGTCATGAGTCACCATGGCTTTTCGAAGATAAAAGTCTGTCTCATTTTTTGGTATCTATTTAGGAGAAATAGAAGAATAGAGTAGAGCCTTGTGGATGGCCTCATGATAAGTTTGGCACGCATGCTTTAAATTACTAAAAAGACATGATGTTGAAAACCCTCACTCACAACAAGCGAAAGGATTGAGATTGAATTGTGGGAGAAACTCTCTCTAAAGAAAAATGCTCACAACTGTTTCCTAGTGTTTAAATAGTATTTCACAAAGAAAGCTCCAGAAGCACATCACATCACTAAGTTTTTTTTTCCACCAAATAAGAAATGGAGCCATCTCTTTATCAACAAGCTACTCCAAGCTCTTCAGTGGATGCCTGAAACAACACACAGTACTGAACTCTACACATATCGGGACTATTCCCTACATGCCCATCCAATTATAAAGTTTAATGTATAAACTTAACAGGAATAAATAGAGAACAGTGACAGTAAGATATAACAAGTATACGACAATACTGCAGCAGAAGTCCTATTTGTGGACTGGGGAGATGGCTCAGTTGGTAAAGGGTTTGCTGTAAGCATGAGGCTTGAGTGCAGGTTTCCCCACAATCACACAAAAAAAGCCAAGTATGCCTGCATGCTCCTCCAATCTGAGCACTGGTAAAGCTGAGGCAGGAGGATCCTGGGGAAAGCAAAAGTGTACATGCTAATGACATTGACATAGTCAAAACTTTCTGGAAGTAATCCTGAAGCTATAAGTGATAAATTAAGTGTGTGTGTGTGTGTGTGTGTGTGTGTGTGTATTAGACTTCAAACAAATCATTTTAAAATGACAAGTTGAGGGATGGAGAGATAGCTGTGTGGTTAAAAGCACACATTGCCTTTTAAAATTAATTAATTTTATATTTATTCACCTTACATCCTGGTCACTGCCCCACCCCTCCTCACCTCCCAGTCCTACCCTCCCTCCTTCTCCTCCCTCCCACTCCCCTATTCCTCAGAAAATGGGATCCCCACTTTCAAACCACCCCAGCTCATCAAATTGCATCAGCACTGAGAGCTACCTCTTCCCCTGTGGCCTGGCATGGCAGTCCCACCAGGGAGAAGTGATCAAAAAGCTGTCAACAAAGTCCATGTCAGAGACAGGCCCTGCTTCCCCAACTAGAGGACCCACATGAAGTCTGAGCTGCCCATCTGCTACATGTTTGTAAGAGGCCTAGTTCTAGCCCATTTATTGTCCTTGGTTGATGTTTCAATCTCAGCAAGTCCTTCTGGGCCCGGGTTAGTTGGCACTATTGGTCTTCTTGTGGAGCTCCTGCCTCTTTCAGACCCTTCCCAGCACCCATGCTGGACAGCTAACAATCACTTGGAGCTTCAGTTCCAGAGGACCTGATGCTCTCTTTTGGTCCCTGGGTGCATGTGCATATAACACACAGAGAGCCATACAAATTAAAGCCAATTTTTAAAAGATGGAGAATATTTTCCCAAAATAAAAATGAAAAATCAAACCATGAAAGGGTAGAAAACTGTTTTTAGGGTAAGTGTGACAGAAGGCTATCAAGATTGCAAAATTAACAGGTATAATTCAAAGGCAGAGGGTTTTTTTTTAAAGTACATGTAGAAATGATTGATAAAAGGAAAGGAGGGGAATTCACGGAGCTCTCACAAAGGAAGATCTGTGAGTGGCCAACAGGCACACTGCACTGTTCATGCTCATCTCTTGCTCAATACATAAGAGGAAGACAGAGCTAAAGCTGAGACGTTTCATTTCTCCTTTCTATCTCCAAGCCCTAATAGTCTCTTCTGGCTCCCATATTTCTGTAACAGAGTGTGGGATTTCTTCTGAACCCTTTCTATTTGAAGCTCAGACTCTTTTGACAACCCATGGAGTGCCTTCTGCAAAAATGAAGGCATCTCCAACTTGAAGGTGATTTCTTTAAGGACAATGTCTTGTTCTAAATCATTTTTTTCACATTTTCTTACCCAGTTAGCTAGAACATTCCTCCAGGAATCAGCTCAGCCAAAATTGTCATTGCTATGTCTGCCCTGGCCAACATACACACTTAATTTCAGAGAGAGGAAGCTGTCCAAGGCTTCATGAACTTAAAGGAGCTGGTACCAAGATGAGTCAGGCAGTGAGATTTACAACAGACTCAACCTCAGAGGGCCTTTCCTGAGCTCATGCCATTCAGCACTGAGTGAGGTCGTTTCTCATTAGTGTTGCCAGCTGAGAGGCTCATACAAAATTATTACACTCTGTTCATCCCACCCTGAGAATATATCCAGTTCTTGGACTTAAAATAGACTCCAGCTCCCTGGGTTAAATGCTGGTGTTTGATGTGTTCTCCAATCGCGTTCTTCCAGCACTGCCAAACTGAGTAAAATGTTTCCACGGCTGTCCCTGAGGCCATCATAGCCAATTAAGTGGTCAGAGTGACATATATACATGTAACTCTTTTTGATGTAGTTGAATTTAAAGATGAGAAAGCACTACAAATGCAAATAAAAGGAAGTCTGTTCATCGAAATGTTATGGCTGGAGAAAGAGTTCTAGCTCCTTTCAAGCATAGTCCCTGAGCCCAACTTCATTCACTTTCTCAAACTCATTCAATAACTATTTCCTACTGCCATTCTGTGCATGAGAGTATGTTCCATGCAGAACAACACAGAGGTGTCGAAAAACAAGTAAATCAACAATCATATAATATACATAATCAATAATAGTATTGCTACACTGAGCCTGTGAGAACTGGTGGCTAAGAGGAGTACATTGTGGCTGAGAATGTCAAGTTCTATCGGTTCAGACCTCCAAGAAATAAGGAAATGGCTCAAAAGTGAAATGCCCTTTGGCTGCACCCTCCTATAGGACTGCTTCAAAGTTGGCCAGTCAGCGGAGGAAGGGGTTTTCATATGAGGGAAGAACGTGTTGCACAAAGGCTTTGAGTCAGAAGACATTCAAATGGATTGGAGTAGCCATGAGAAAATATCAGGCTCAGGCTGAATCACACAGAGCAAACCCTCTGCCAGAGAGTTAACCAAATGCTCTAGAAAGAAAGCAATTTGGGAGGACACAGAAGAAAGCCTGTGGTGTCCTAAAAGGCACTCTTGTGGTGTTGAGACACCGCTATGTGCAAAACAGTAACCATCCTTCCCAGGAATCACAGCAAAGGGAGCATAGAACCCCACTCATAATGCATACCTGATTACTGCATTGCCTTCTGAATGTGAGATCATTCACTGAGACTTTTCTAGTGTCAAAATAACTGTTAATCAGTATGCTTGAAAATCTTTCTTTAAAACTGCTATGGCATTCTAACTTAAATACGTGAAGGGCTTAAGAACAGTGCTTGCTTGGTAGAAATAAGAATTCCTTAGGAGTGATAGGAATGATAGAAGACTGGATATAACGGATGGCCCAGCAGGAGCTGGGATGGTGGGGAAACGGTTGAAATTGCTTATCTTTTTCCTTCTTGTATTTTTTTAGTCTGCCCCCAGTATCACACGTACACGAGCATCTGATACAGCCATCACAGTCGCTGATGCTTAATAGATGAAAGTGAGTCTCTTGTACTTCGAGCATGTTCCCCAAATCAGTCAATATTCAGCAGAAAGAATGGACCAACAGATTGTCCAATGCAGATGAAGTCTTTTCTACCGCTCCCCTTACTTGGGAAAAGCTGAGCTAGACAAACACTGCGGAAGGGAGCTAGAACAACTGTAGAGAAGCCATTTATAATGAGGTAGGGATGAAGAAGGCAAGGGAAACAGTTGTGTGCCTGGCAGACACGGAACAATTTCAAAAACATGAAGTTACTGAGATGCCAACAAAAATCCTTTTCAAATTCTCCCTTTGCAAGAGCAATTCCACTTGTACTTTGATCTTTGACCTGGACCCAGACAATTAATTCCACATCATATTGCTGCATACTGCTCTCCAAGGAGAATTGAGTTTACACTCCCCCTCCCCCCAATCCAAATCATAACAGTACTTAATTAGGTGATAATTTATGTAGTACTTAGCATGAACTTTTGGCACATGCTGGAGAAGGCTGTACAAGTGTACATGTGTTATCACCTGACTGCATCAAGAAACCGGGCCTGGGCATTGGCTAAGTGTCTTGGGCTTTACAAGGTATCAAATGACTTATAACTCTGTAGTACCTGGCTTTCTAATAGACAGGATTGTCTCCAGTGTGTATTAATATACTGAATATTATGCCCTACACACTTAAATATTGATTCTGAGTACTTCAAAACGACAAGGAACCTCGAAAATCAGAGAAACAGATGTGCAATGAATAGGAGGCCTTCTTGGGGTCCATCACTCAGCTTCCAGGAAAAAGCTAACAGGGGAAGGGAGCATTCAAACCTTCTTGGCGGGAAATGAACAGAGTGTGTACAAGGGATTGGAACCCCCGCCACACTCTAACCTTGCAAAGACTAACCTAGGAAATGGTTCTTTTCCAGCTGTGGCGTGAGATCTGAAGAGGCCATGCTTAAATATCCTCAGAGTACCTGATGGGCTCATTGAAGGAACATGCAGAGACAAGGGCAGGAAACTCCACAGTGTGGTGCTGGGACTACAAGAGGCAAGCATGTTCGAGTTCCAGTCCCGGAGATAGACTGGGCATGCTGTCTTGTATGGCTGCCATTCTAACACTAAATCAATAGAGGAAGAGAACGTAGAACAAGAGCCTCCCTTTCCCTGGGCTTCACCAGTTCATTCCAGGCCCACAGCCCCAAACTGACAAAACAAAGTGGCTCTTGTCTTAGTACACAGAATGGAAGGAAAACGCAAAGAATGATTCCTACTGTGCATCAGTCTGATTTCCCACATTGTAGACAGCTATTCCTAGCAAGTGCAGAGCCCTCGGTCTGTTCACTTCCTGAAGGAGGCTCCCCTAGTGCACGCTCTTGTATTGATCTTCTAACTGGGCTCTGTTATGCCCTCATGTTCTCGGCACTTGATTTGTTTCGTGTGGCTTTGTCACAAGGCAGGTTCTTAATAACTATGTTTTGAGGGCTATTCCTGGATCCCTCCATGCTTGGCAGTGTAGGTGCCTTCTTAAAGGGGCTCTGATGGAGAGATGAACATGTTTTTCTTTTAGATCACAAGTTGGGGATGAGGAAAAGACTTGTGAGAGAGCAGGTGATGTTTATCCCCTTGGAAGTCGAACCACCATGTGTGTGTGTTGGGGCGGGGGGAGATTGCTTGTTAACCAGCTGAAAAACATCCTTGAACAAATTCTGAGAAGAGATATAAATATGAGCCAAAACAAAAGGTGGGGCCTTTGGAGACTTGGCATAGTTTTGGCTGTTCATAGCTCCACTTTAAGAAGTTCCTACAGAGAACCGCTCAAAAGAAGGCTTAGGGGCTCTGGACTCTGGGCTCTGGCTGAGGCTCCGGGTTCAGGTGGATCCAGGTTCCAGCAGAAGAAATCCTGCTGAGTACACCAGAAAATTGTTCCTCAGAGCTGATATCCTTATGGTCTTGTTACTGTATTCTTTAATCTCCTTTTCCTATTCTTTAGGTTAGTCAGGTTATAAGTGAGGTACCCTCAGTTAACAAGTTTGTAATAAAATATAATTGTTAAGAAAATTGAGCCTACAGGGCTCCATTGCTCAATAGATGCTGACTGAAGCAAAGCCTCCAGAGATGGACAAACAAAATGGTGTGTGGCAATATTTCTGAGGACATGTGAACAAATTATGTGTCTACTCGGCCCATATAGAAAACTGGCAACAGACAAAACTTTGGTTGGTAAAGTTCAGGTTGGTAAAGCAATGCGTTTTACTGGGGTTCCTTAAAGGAATATGAGTGAGGTGTTACTTGCAGAAAAAGAAATTAGCTCAAAGACTACCGTATCACCAAAGCCCACTGCAGCATGAGATACAGCCCACCAAAGCTGAAAACCTGGAGCTTACTTCCTATGCTGCAGGAGGCTCAGCAGGCTGGGGCATGCCTCTGCCTGGTAGCTCAGTTTGTCTGACCCTCTTCTAGGCAGCTCAACTTGTCCAAGAGTCTTCTCGGAACATTACAGACAAATTCCCTCGATTCTGAAAAAGATACAGTCAGGCTAGACTCTTCTCCCTTTGTGCCTCCTGCACCTACAGTTATGAGGTAGCTCAGTATTTTTTATCCCAATGCAAAGGGTAAAGCCTTCTGACGGGCTCCACTCTGGTTTCTTCATGGCAGAAACTCAACACTGTTGCCAGAAAGATGGACCTGAAACCAAGTCAGGTTATCTACACCTCCTCAAGACTCGCTGCCCACCTTCCATCACACTCAGAAAACCAAAGCCCTTTCAGTGGATGACTCCACTGTTCAGTCCCTCTCCCATCTCATCCCTGACGGTTATCATTCCTACTTTCCAACACTCAGTTCAGCCAAACTAAGTCTTGCTGCTTCTCACACATACCAATCAAGCTCTGGCCTTGGGGCCTTCAAATGTGTGCTTCTGTCTGGTTCTCCCACTGAATATCCCAGGGTTTACTCCCATAAGAGGTCAAGGTACTTCTGTAATATGTGCTGACTATGGGCCCTCTCCATTAACCATGTAAAGCCTTATCTTACTACCATGCTCACTCTACCTTGCTGTACTGTTCCTTTCTCTCCTCCAACAATCCATTTCATGTGCCTTTTGTGGTTCGTCAGTGTCTTATCTAGAGTGTGGAATGTTGAACTGAGTTCTTCAGTGCCTCTTCCAAACCTGTGACACCTAACACAATCTGAACATTCGACTCCCACTTACTGGGCGAATGAATGGTCCGCTAGTAAGAATTAGATGTAAATCCATGACGATTAGTGTGGTTTGCATTTATCAGGGGAAAACTGAGCTTGTTTTCTAACCAAAACTGAAGAAAAAATGGGGGGCTATCTTTACATTTGAAGCTTTCTATATCCCCCATACAAATTTGTTCCTTGCTTTTTAATTTTTCTTGTCTTCCTTTTCTTTTCTTTTAGTAAAATGACCACTGTTACTTGCATAACAAACAAACAGAACTCTGACTCAAATAAATGTCATCATTTATATGGCTGATATTTTTCCACTGCCCTGATAAGACAGATAAGGGAGACTAGGTCTTCCTAAAGGTGTTTGGCTGCCAGATAAGCGTTGCTAAGTAAGTGATAGGGAGTAACAATGATAGATGTTTGTTGTAGGCGCTATTTAATGAATTTTCTCCATTTAAATAAATTAAACTGTCAAGAGCGGGTTAGCTGGCCCTTTTAATGGCAGCTGACAGACCTTTCTCTTATGTTAGGCTTACCATGAGGGAACAACCTTTTCTTTGGCAATGAGAAATATTGCCCTCTGGCTCTTTTTAATCTTTTATGATAACTATGAGGAAACTCCACTCAAGCTGCAAGGACCAGTGTAACTCTAGCAGCCACTGAGCTTGTGTTTTGGGCAAACTTGCTTCAGTAGTATACCTTACAGACAACTGGCACCAGCTTTGGAAAACTATACTCCAGGCCATCAGAGCAGACCCCAGTGAACTCTGTCAACCCTGGAGCTACACTCTCAAGAGAGAAGGGGGTGCATTGTCACAGTCCTTCAGTAAAAAGTCTGTGGTTAGTGTAATCTAGGCTTGTGATGGGCTGAAAAGCAAAGCTTGTAAGTTAGTGCCTATCACTAGTAAAACTGGAGGCTGTGTGCATGCAAGGCTGTGACTGGTAGAATCGCACTGTGACCAGACACTCCTATACCCTGAGAAGTTAGAAAAGAGGGCTGCTTCACAGGCTTCTTGGGTTGCTCTTGGAAGCTGTACCTTCTTCTCTCCTTCAATGATATAACATTCAACTCAATAAAGACTTCTCCTGAGTGATCTTTTGCCTACCTGTGGTCTTTATCATGGGTCAAGCAGGATGGATGAGATGCCAAAGGACAGACAAAGTCTAGTGCTGGAAGTGGCTGTAGCCATAAAGTGTCTACGAGTTCCAGAGAGCTCAGTACTTTAACACAGCTCTGGGTGGTAACACCAACAGGCAGCTATGTAGTTTCAGGGTGTGCTGGACAGCAGAACACATGATAAGTTCAGACAGGGAACTAATAAGAAGGAAAAGCTAGTACCATAGAGGCAGAGGGTCCTAACAGCTGAAGGTGCATGCTGAGTCTATGAAGATGCAAGCCCTGGCCACTAGAAGAGCTCCAGAGGATCTGTCATGGTTAAAGGGCCGAAGTTCAAAAGCTGGGACCTCATTGATAACTGTTGCTCATTATGGCTAGACAAAAACAACATAAAAGAGTACTTATTCTGAATCGCAGGTAGAAGTCCATCATGGTGAGGACCATGAGGAAGCCACTCACATTATATCCTCCAGGAAGGAGTAGTGTTGGGGCTCAGCTCATCTCTTCTTTTTTATTCACTCCAGCAACCCAGCTTCTAAGATGGCTCCACCCACGTTTGGGCTGGGTCTCCCCGTCCTCGAAGGAAACCTCTTTGGAAGACCCTCACAGACAAGCCCAGAGTTTTATCTATTAGGTGATTCTAAGTGTGTAAGTGTGAGAATGAAGATAAACCATCATTTTCTAAGCCCAGTTCCATAAGCGTTTAACACCAGAGCTCCAAGGAAGCAGTGCCAGCCAGCTTGAAGACCTCTAGGATGCATTTTTAAAAAAATCAATCTAATAGTTACTTTCCTCATAATATCTATTCGTACATAACAAAGGAACCCTCTGCTGGCCATGACACTGATGTTTCTGATAATGCAATTTTCTCTCTTCAAAAAGGATAGAAGAGCCAGGCATGGTGATGCACACCTGTAATCCCAGCAGCAGGGAGGCAAAGGCATGTAGATTGCTGTGAGTTTGAGGCCAACCTCGTTTAAAAAGCAAGGCCAGGACAACCAAGGCTACACAGAGAAACTGTCTTGAAATCCAAAAAGAAAGAAGAAAAAAAGAAAGGAAGGAAGGAAGGGAAAAAGGAAAGAAAAAGATTCTCTGTCTCTCTCTGTGTGTCTGTGTCTGTCTGTCTGTCTGTCTCTCTCTCTCTCTCTCTCCCTCTCTCTCTCCCTCCCTCCCTCTCTCCTGCTCGCTTGTTCTTACTCTTGTTTTCTTTCTTACTGTCATCCTTCCTCTCAATCTCATACACAAACCTCACATATATTATACAGTATGAATGTTGCCCTTCTTCTAACTCTTCCACATAACTGCACTAGAGTCTGATTTGGTCATTTGTGCCCATCTCTAATGAGAGGGCATGAGGAAGGATCCACAGCCTATGCTTAGCTTTAGGACTCCCATCAGACCCCTTCAAAATGGTACATCGATCCCATCAAACAAGGAAGTGATACTGATATGATGTAAGTGATTTCGTAAAAGTAATTCTTTTGTGGAGTTCCTGTCACCCTACTCCAAGACTATCAAGGCTGGCGAATCTGAACCCAGGGAGACCTGCGCAAACTGATGCACCCACAAAGGACATTGCAAGCAGAGAACATAGACATCTGTTCAGATGAAGGCAATGGACACCTCATTTGCCACTTGAGGAAGTGGGGGGTGGAGAGGAGTGTGGAACTGACTCTGAACAAGGACTCTGGTGCCCACAATTTGATCACTTCCCTTTGGCAGCAAGGCACTGTGGGAACACAGAAGAAGAGGATGCAGGCTATCCAGAGGAGACCTGATAGGCTGTGGTCAGACAATAGGGAAGGAGGACCCCATTTGTCAAAGGTCTAGGAGAGGGGAATGTGGCAGAAAATGGAGGGAGGGTGGGAACAGGAAGATAAGAGCAAGGGGATTACAATTGGGATGTAATGGGAATAAATTATAATAAAAATTAATTCCTTTGCAAAGAAGTAAACATGTCTGGGTAACCATCCTACCTTGATGTGACTTGTTGAGTTTGTAAAACCAGAATGGGATCCTTCATGTAAGTTCTACATTTTCTCATCTACAAGATGAAGCAAATATTGACTATACAAGTCTCTGCACTACGTGCTACTGATAAGCAGGAGGCTTTCCTTCTGTACTTAACCAGGCATGAATAGAAGAGACTGGAATAATAGAGAGAGCGAGAACAATTCTGCCTGAGGGATTTAGAGAAGTTTGGGGGCCAAGAAGACAGAGAACTCCTAGGCCTGGTTGAGAGAAGAAAGTGGGAATGATAATAATAGAATAGCTTTGATAGAGCTCCCTTTATTTGCAAAATGAAGGTAGGGAGAAGAGGAAAAGGGAAGGAAATGGGAAAGGAAGGGAGAAGAGAAATGAATGAAGGGAGAGGAAGGGAGGGAGAGGAATGTCAAAGCATTTCCTCAGAGACCATGTTGATTTTTTTTTTTTTTGTAACCCATGCAAATAGCTCTCTCCTCATTACCTCAATCACCTTGGCATTAAAAATCACCTTCAACTCCTGCCCTAACCCATGAAGGCTTCAGACACAGACGTCCTTTGTGACCTATCACATTCCCTCAGATGCCACCCACACACTTAGGGCCTCACCTTTGCTCAGTAGCCTCATTAAGGCCACATTACCTTGGAGAAGGCTGAGGAAAAGGCCCCAGGCAAACTTGTCCTAGGCTTTCACAGAAATTTCATTTGTTTATCAATTAAGGCAGAGGCCTAAAACTTCACAAGGAACAAAGTTGACTTACTTTCTATGCTTTCTAAATTATTGTCAAATTTAGGTTGTCAAGATGTCTACCCAAAGAGTCTCAGGAAAATAAGGATATCCCCATAAGAGCTAGTAAGTAATTTGGGATAAGAGTTATAAGCAAGGGACATATAATTATGCATGCAGAGTTTAAGTCCTAGATCCATCCCTCTCTAGCTAGATGATGCAGTCATGTGACTCAACCTCCCTGGGCCCAGACGTCAGCAAAGGAATAACACCTGATAGGTGCTTAAAATAGTGGTAGACTTGCATTATGCCTGGGATAGGAGTTTAGAGAAGACACACTAAATAGCATCTCTTAAACACTTCTTGGTTTTATATATGTATGTGTGTGTGATATGAATGTGTGTACACACGTGCGGTTACACATGCATGTATGTGTGCCTAAGTGCAGAGGTCATAAGTTGATATTCTCAGTTGTTTATTGAGATGAGGTCTCTCACTTGAACACAAAGCTCACTAACTTAGTCTAGCTAGTGAGCTTGCCCCCAAGGATACCTGCCTCCCCTGTCTCTTCCTTCTAAATGTTAAAGTTATAAGCATAAGTGGGCCACCATGTTGCCCTGTGCTTTTAAATAATATCATTTTGGTTTTTCATAAATCATCTCATCTTCACAATAAAATTAAAAACAGGTAGGTGTCTTCTCCAATAATTCTCAGAACTTGTGGAATGAGAATGGCCCTGAGACACTAATACATTTGGCTGCTTGGTCACTGGGGAGTAGCACTATTTGAAAAAATTAGAGGTGTGGCTTTGTTGGAGGAAGTATGTCACCGGAGGTTGGTGTTGAGGTTTCAAAAACCCAGGCCAAGAACAGAGTCTCTCTCTGTCTGCTCGCCTATGATTCTGATAACTGAACTATCAGCTATTTCTCTTTTCCTGCTGCATTTTCAGGTCCAAATGTAGAATTCTCAGCTACCAGGTCAACCTGGATGCTGCCATGTCCCTGCCATGAGGAACTGTAACCAAGCCCCAATTAAATGTTTTCCTTTGCAAGAGTTGCCATGATCATGGTGTCTCTTCACAGCAATAGAACACTGACAAAGACAGAATTGGAAGTGGGGGCTCAAGAGACCTAGTGGCCTCTTCAAGTTTTCACTATGCTTGGCTTGTTAACTGAATGGTGCTGTGCTAGAAAATAGTCACTGAGTGCTTTAGCATTCTCCTTGAGTATCTCGCCCTTTGCCAAGGTGGAAATGGCCATGAGACTAGGTGTGATCAGGGAAGACTGAGTTGAAGGTATGTGGGTCACTTCTGGGTTGAAACCCTAAGTCTTGAGACTCTTTTATTCCTCTGGAATAGGACTGAGGACATTATGGATTCCAGATTGTTCTGCTAGACATGCAGAAGTCCTTCTGTCTTGATTCCTAAGTGATCTGGGAAAAGTCTTTTCCATTAAAATTAATGCTGTATTAGCAAAGGTGAGAAATAAACAGTTCTGATAAGTTAAAGAAATTCGGGACTGTTTGCGTGCACACGCGCGCACGCACACACACACACACACACACACACTCACACACACACATATATATACATATATATAGTGATAAATAATGGTCCCATTGGTTCTGGAGTTTTTGTCAACAATATGTTAATAAATGGGTAAAACAGAATTTATTCTGTTGTGAGAAGATGAAAGGAATCATTGACAAGATGCTTAAGCTGTCTTGAAGGATAGGTAGAATGTGATCAGCAAGCAAGGGACAGAATTCTATTTTCTGGAGGAGAAACTACATTGTACTTGCATAGACTCCAAACATAGTGCAGGTGTAAAGAGACGAATTAACCTATTACTGAACAGACTCAAAAATTATGCCCAGTGCTTCTATGCTTGGATCTAAATTACTAAAAGGCAGTCCAGGAAGGGAATGGTTAAAGTGAAAGAAGTTCCTACAAAGTCAAATCAATGTTAACTATAAGGGAACACCCAGCACCGATGAGTTATCTCATGCAAGGGATCAAAACAAATTTGGATATTTAGAGTTGTACAGCACACAGACCTGAAGAGGAGTGGGAACAAGCAAGAGGACCTACGTGAGGGCAGGGGACAAATAAGAGGGCCTCCACAAGGGCAGAAAATGCACAAAGAGAGCCAGCTCACAGCTGAGACAAAGCCCAGGTTATATTCTGCTCATGATCAACCCAACCAGCATGTAACCCGAAAAGAGAGCTGCTCTATAAACGCAAATTAGCATTATTGAATTGCTCCATTAACACGAGGACTGTTTTCATTTTTGCATGTGTGTGTGTGGTCGCCTGAACATTGAGAAACCATTCACAGCCAAGGAAACACCCCCAAGATCATTTCCCAGGGCATCTGTGCCCTGTGGGGCTACCATGATGTTTTAATTGAATTGGAGTGTTTCAATGGCAATGTGGATTAGTATATTTTCAGGAGCTAATATTTCTATAGTTCAGTACAAGGAGAGTAGCTTTTGGTATAAATGGCCTGAAGGCATCTCTGCAGCAAGCAATCTCATTTGGAGTAAGACCAGAACTACCAAATGTGCATGCTAATTTTTTTTCCTTTTTCTTTCTTATTCTTTTGTTCAATATCTTATTTTCTGCCTTTTTTACTTAATGTTTTTCATATAGTATATTTTGGTCATGCTTTTCTATCATCTCACTCTTCCCAGATTCTCTCAACCTCTTTCAACACCATCATGTGTGCTCTCCATCCCCCTCTCCTTTTTGATTCTTTTAGAGGACCCTAGAGAAAATATGCCTACAGAGTATCCTTCCTGGTGTGAAGGGCACTAGGGAGACTTGGCAGAAAAGGGTGATATGGGTCCTAATGTCTGACCCCTCTTGAAGTCCTGTGGAAATTCCCTTGCCTTTCTTTCTTTCTTGAAATTATTTTATTTTTTTTTACATATACATTTATATTATTATACATATATACAAGAGATTATCTATGGCAAAAAAAACCATTACACAATCAGGAATTATATAAGTGTTACATTCAGCCGAGCGTGGTGGCCCATGCCTTTAATCCCAGCACTTGGGAGGCAGAGGCAAGCGGATGCCTGTGGGTTTGAGACCTGCCTGCTTTACAAAGTGAATCTAGGACAGCCAAGGCTACACAGAGAAACCCTGTCCTGAAAAACCAAAAAAAAAAAAAAAAGCAAACAAAAAACAAATGTTACATTCTTAGTGTTTTGGCTATTTGTATTTGACAGCCTTGAAGAAGATATCTTTCCTATCTTGGTGTGTCTAAGTTTCTGAATGTAAGTCAATCTCCATCACATATTGTCACTATCAACTTAGAACACCTATCTAGACCTAAAAACATCTTAACCCCTAAACAATTAAGTTTCATTGTAAAATTAAGTAAGCTACCTGGTCTTCAACTCCCTCAGTGACTTGAGAAGGAATAAACTTGATTATCTGAGTATTCTGGGAGTACAGGTTAGTAGCTTGCCAAATGCAAAGATGACAGAGACAGTTTTCTACCCAAATAGTCACCTAAAACTCTCTATAATGTTGGAGCATCTTCTTCAGCCTTCTGGCCCAATATATCTGACAGAAATATTTGTGAGGCAGAAACTATCAAGGACTTGTTTACTCTGTTTTGGCAGAGTTTGGCCAGCAACTCTGCCTGCTACCCAGCTTGCTTTTTTTTTTTTTTTCAGAATTCTGTCTGGTAGAAATGAGGACCTTTTGACAGTGGCTAGTTTGCCACATTGGAAGCCATCTCCATAAGGAGGGTTCTTTGATGTTCATCATTCTCTTTAAGGTAGGCTGGGTATTGCCAGGAGTTAACCTGTCTCATTGTCAATGAATCTTTAAAGTAATAAAAACATTTTTAAATGCCATATTCTGTATGACTCTGATGTTTTTGAAGACCTTATCTTTCTAGAGAGTCATATCTTTCTGCTGCACCTAAGATGTATATTCTTGTGGTAAAAGTAGACTAGCAATTGACATGACCATGATTTAATTTACTAACATTTAATTTCTATAACTTACTTCTCCTAAAAAGCTTGTTATAGCACTTTCAAAGCATTCCCCTTGCAAGACAGCCTTGCCAGGCTACAGAGAATGAAATTACAGCTAACACGGATGAGACTTGACAGGCTGAGGCCAGATATTAAGGGAAGAGGGCTCCCCTGTCTGAGTACTAAGAGAGGGAGGGAGAAGGGATAAGAGTGGGAGGGGGATCGGGAGGGAATGAGGGAGGGAGATATAATCAGGATGTGAAGAATTTAAACTGCAAAACAAGCAGGTAACTTATATTGCTAATCCCACCATATGGGACTAGCTCTGAGACTGCCTGAAACATGAATGTCTAGGCATAGACAATGATTCTTGTTGACTACAGAACCCCTATGAATTACTATTAGATGCCATTCTTCATATGGCATGAATGAAGATTTATGGATGTCTTCTTTTCCTGCTCATACGAAGAGCAGAAACCCAGCCTTAATTGTTCTTAATTGTTCACACACTTTATACACTTATAATTTTAGGACCGTATAATGCTTGTGAGAAATTATACACTTTCAAAACAAAAGAACCACACACTGACATTGGATCAGCTCTCATAGGATGCATTCCCCTTGCCTTTCTAACAAGATAAAGAGATGGGATTTTGAGCAAGTGGTTACACTAAGGTATCTGCACTGTGAGCTCTTCAGAAAAGGACAAGTTAGCCTCCTTTCTGCTTTTCTCCTGGCCCTCCTTCCCTTCCAGCTTCAAAGCCCAGCTCTTCCTGTAATAAATACTGTTCAATTCGCTATCTTCATTCCTAATTTTTTGAGCTGTCCAGCACATTCCCTGTTCATCTAATGACTCTATGATTCTGCATTCTTTCAGTTCCCATCCCAAGTCATGAATATCTTAAGATCTACATCCTGGGGCAGAGAAAGCTTGGTGTCCCCTGTAAATCACTGTCATCAGTGCTGGGGAACCAGTAAGTGTGTATTCATTGAAACTGTACAGTAAGGTACTAGGATCCCCTTCCCCTATTGTAAAAATGAGTCTGAAGAAAAGCATCCATTGTACTAAATTATTTAAAGCATACTTTTTTTTTCTCAAAAAAATTGGTGGACCTCTATTGCTCTAGGCTAACAGCCAGGACTTTAAAATAGTTTTTGCTATACTAATATTTTCATAACCATATTTTCTATAATAAGACTTGACCTTAATTTGTTCTTTTGCCACAATTCAAATCAACAAGCGATAGGCATAGAAAGAACCAATGAAAAAGAACTAGAGAAACAGAGACCATCTATTGCACAATAATATTTGTAGGTAAAATTGATGAATACCAGAGAGAGAGAGAGAGAGAGAGAGAGAGAGAGAGAGAGAGATGCAGATATGGAAACCTTATATACAAATATTCTATTTGTTCACCTTCATGATTCACCATGAATGTTAACATATGAAAGACTTTGATAAATTCCAGAAGACACTTAAATACTTAGCATTTTTCAAGTGGCTAAAAAGAGCATAAGGAGATCCATTGGTGAATCATATTGGTAACAGAACATAAGACGTGATATCTGGCAATTTACACTGAGAGGGACAAGGGTGTTAAAAATAACATTGGATGGTACAACACTCGGTCTTTGGTGAGGTAGCGAAATGGCAACAGATTCTTACCCTTCCACATAGGCACAGGGTTTAGGAAAATTAATAGATCTCTCCAAGCTCTGCTTTCCCTTGATAAAAATTTCTCAGCTCTTACTATGTGAAATTCTCTTTCAGTCTTTTAGGATGCACCAGGGTGTGAAAGAGGAAGAAAGCCTCTGCTACTTAATAGAAACAAAGTACATGTGTCACAGCTGCCCTGAGACCTAAGTGGGGAGAGTTTTGAAGCAGCTCTAAAGTTGTTATTTCTTTTTATTTTAACCTTTGATGCATTACTTATTTGGTATGTGTGTGTGTGTGTGTGTGTGTGTGTGTGTGTGTGTGTGTGTGTGTGTGTGTGTGTGTGTGAAGTTCTGCCAAAGCTTGTGTTTGGAGGAGAGAGGACTGGAGTTTGGTTCTCTCCTTCTCCCATAAGATTCCTGGGTATCAAAGTCAGATCATCAGCCTTGGCAGCAAGTATCTTTGTCATATGGATCATCTCTGCTGCCCAGGCTGTTAGTTTTGAACAATTAAAAAAAAAAAAGAATGCCTACATTTTTAAAGGTTGCAATGAGTCTTTGAAAAGTGAAGCAGAGGTGATACTTCTGCCTTGGCTCCTGAGTTCTTCAAGACCATGCATGGTAACTTTAAGACCTTTCTACCAAAACCTGAAAATCACCATGTCAATACTCAAGGAAAAGGAAGAAAACCCTAGGATATACTGCATGGGAAAAACTTGTGGCAGAAGTCTCTTGATTCACAGAATACTCTACAACAGAAGGGGTCTAAGTATAGATGAAAAGAAGTCAAGGCACAGAACTGGAGACAAAAACGTGAAGTCAAGGAACAACCAGAAGGTCATGACTCACTCCAGACTTGATACTTTCCTTGACCTGAATCCTAGTCTTCAATTTTCAACTAACTCTGAAAATAAAAAATATTTTTTTAAAAAAAATCACACCTGGAGATCACCAATACTCCAGTTGTGACACCCTAAAGCCAACATGTCTCACACCCCTTAAAACAAGTTCTTTGACCACATCAATGAAACTGGGTAGAATAGAGCCATCTGTGCCAGCTGATCCATCCACTGGGCAGTCTTGAACAGCAATAATAAACAGTTTATCTCTTTAAAAGCCAGAACGTGTGGCATGTGAGTCACCTTGGTGAAAAGCAGTTAGCCTGTGGCTTAGCAATTTCACTCCTGAGTATTTACCCAGGAGACTTTAAAAATGTATCTCTCCACAAAAAAAAAAAAAAATAGAAGATAAATGTTCACAGTAACAAAAGATTTGGAGATACTCCAACTCCACACCAACTGAAAACTGAATGAAGAAAATGTGATACATCTACACCATGGAAGAGTACTCAGCAATAGCAAAATCTGTGTTACTGACACAAGGTACAGCATGGGCGTGATTTGGAGACAACATGCTGAGACAAAGGAACCCGATGCAAAAGCCCATATACAGTATGAACCTGTTCATATGGGATTCCCAGAACCCTTAGACA
Source organism: Acomys russatus (assembly GCF_903995435.1). Taxonomy (NCBI): domain Eukaryota; kingdom Metazoa; phylum Chordata; class Mammalia; order Rodentia; family Muridae; genus Acomys; species Acomys russatus. Next base: position 32,426,100 of record NC_067158.1, read on the forward strand.
TCCACAGGCGAATACCTGGAAGTAGAAAATAGACAAGTGTTTGCCAGGAGTTGGGGAATGGAGAAGATCATGAGTAACTGCTAAGAGGTACAGGGTTTCCCTGGGGGTGAGGGGTGGTGACCACATTTGGAAATGAGATGGAAACGATGCTTGGATAACTATGAATATACTGAAAACCACAGAGCTGTACATTAACCGGGAAATTGTTAGAGTATGTGGTTATATCTGAACGAAGCAACTATTTTTTTTCCATTTTTTATTAATTTATTCTTGTTACATCTCAATGGTTATCCCATCCCTTGTATCTTCCCATTCTTCCCTCCTTCCCATTTTTTCATTATTCCCCTCCCCTATGACTGTGACTGAGGGGGATTACCTCCTCCTGTATATGCTCATAGGGTATCAAGTCTCTTCTTGGTAACCTGCTGTCCTTCCTCTGAGTGCCACCAGGTCTCCCCATCCAGGGGACATGGTCAAATATGAGGCACCAGAGTACGTGAGAAAGTCATACCCCACTCTCCACTCAACTGTGGAGAATGTTCTGACCGTTGGCTAGATCTGGGTAGGCGTTTGAAGTTTACCGCCTGTATTGTTCTTAGCAGCCTTATTCATAATAGCCAGAACATGGAAACATCCTAAGTATCCATCAGTAGAAGAGTGGATAAAGAAACTGTGGTACATATACACTATGGAATACTACTCAGCTACTAAAAACAAGGAATTCCCGAAATTTGTGGATAAATGGATTGAGCTAGAAATGATCATAATGAGTGAGTTAACCCAGAAGCAGAAAGAAGTGACTATTTTTTAAAGTCTGTAGAAGGCGTACAGTGCTCCACAAAGTCCATCATTCTCTCATAAGTTTTGTCAACTCTACATTCAGGAAAATGCTCAATTTCCATGTGTCTTAAACACAGAACATTTAAGTTAATCATTAGTAGGTTTCACCACCAGAAATTATGTGTTTAGAGCAAAGAGATAAAGATGTGGAAAGTGTACTTAAAGTTAAATACTAGCATAGCATTTTTAAGAAAAGAACAAAGTCAACTGTAACCTGGGCTAATTTGTCAAGAATGAGGATAATTCTTGAGGCTTTTCTAAAAAAGTAACCATGAACCTCTTAGTAATGCAGAGACAAAGCACTGAAGATTAATGTTAAAGCACTTGTGGGTAAAATTACTACAGACTTCATATTAATTCTATAGCATTAATTTTCAAGTGCCCTCAACCATGCTGCCTCTAGGAGACAGATTTGTTGGCAGCTGAGTCATCTGGACTCAATTACTGGTTTCATTTTTTTTCAAGCCACTGATATTTTCTTTTAAAAAGGAAGCTGCTTTTGTAATCAGTTGTCTTGATGCACATTTATTTTACCTAAGAAGTTGATATCCGATGCTTAACGCTATCTGCTCTTAGGTGAACAGAGGTCCATCCTCTCCGGCATATTTGTCTCTGTGTCTAAGTAAGCAGGAAAAAGTGAACCATAGTCCAACAAGCTTTACCAATCAGAATAGTGAGGGGAATTCTAGGTAACTCCGATGGAGCCAATGCACAAGGTCCCTTTCCTTCCAAGTTTACTAACAATCTAGAGATGCAAGGTAAGAATGAAAACACACAAACACAAAAGGAAAGATGGGCTACCTCCAGTTTGCTAAACAGCAGGAACAACAGTGAAGTAATGCATTTAGTACATCATATGATGCTTATTGTGTTTGTAATTATGGTAATTATTAAAATAAGATGAAGCAATCTAGTAACAGAGACTGATATTTGATGACAGCAAATGAGGTAGGGCTCATTCCAAGATATTTCCAAATACCCATTCTTTTAGCCTGCAAAGCATGTATTTCCCCCCAAATATGCAGATAAGGAAATCAAGACATAGTTGTGTGACTGGCCAAGGTCACAGAATTAGAAAGTATTTCCCTAATATTTGCAGGAATCACCAAATCTGGTTTCCTTATGCTGCGCTTGAGTTATTAGTTAGTGGCAATAGATTTGAGAAGAAGGAAAAGAGCCAACAATTTATACCTCAGATGTGTCTCTAATTAGTTTCAATTGATCAGAAATCACTGAGGTCCTAGAAACAGTCAAAACTCCCTCTTACCCCTGCTCCTTTATTTGTGTACCATCCACATATTTTTTTGTTTTGTGACCATGAACTTTACCCAGGGTCGGCTTCATGGCCATGGGTATGGAACTAGCCTACTGAAGTTTGGTGACATCACTGTGGGTACACAGCTGAATACCATGACTCCTCATTTCCAATATGTATATAGAGCCAATAGCCTACCTGGAGAGGTAAGACCTAACAAGTTCCTTTCCCATCCATGACTAACTGTTTGCATACCCAGTTTTGTCCAGATCCAGTATAGGCAACACCAGTTGCTCTAAGTTCAAGGTTGCAAAGGCCATGTCATGCCCAGAAGACAGCATTTTACAGCCCTTCTCCCTATCACCCAGCTCACACATTCTCTCTCTCATCCACAGCAATGATTTACTCTGAGCCTTAAAAGGGTGATATAAATATCTTGTTGAGAGCTAAACAGTTAACCTTTACTTCTCCTGAATGCTTTGGGTAATTCTGAGTCTCTGCATTCACTGCAACTCATTGCAAAGAGAAGCATCTCTGATCACAGTTAACAGTAGTTTTTGTCTATGGGTATATATTTAGAAAGTAGTTTGATGCCATGTCAATTTATCAAAACAAAAGTAGCAAGTTCCTCCATAGAGCCTATGATTCCCCAACATGGGGGTTTGACCAAGTCTGCAGCACCAAACACAAATTCTATCCCATAGAGTGGGCCTTGGATCCAATAAAGAAGTAGCTGGTTGCCTCTGAAATATCTAAACTACCATTTCACCCATCTGCATATCTTGGCTAACAGCTAGGCATCTTATCACTTAAGATCTAAAGCTAGGTTACATTGTTGATGACTTTTCTGCCCCAGTAGCCTGCATAGTACCTTTGGCGTTGAGTAGGGACCTTTACCCTAGCTCCCAAGTAATTAACACAGAGACCTATTAGACTTATTCAACAAGTTTTAAGCACTATAACTGAGCAGATATTCACCTATTCTAACCCAGCTAGTCTGGCTACTTCCCAGCCATGTGCCCCTTTACCTGTCATCTAGTTTTGCCCTGGCAGCTTCTGCTCCATCTTTGTCCTCATGGCAGACTCCTTATGGTGACCTTTCCGATGGCAACCTTCTCTCCCTCTCATCAACTGTTTTCTGTCTACCTTCTCCTCTGGTCCTTACCTAAGACTCCCTCCACAACCCCCAACTGGCAATGGAAGTCCTGCTTCTTGTTCTCTCTCACACAGCTATAGGCTGATCAACTTTCTTATTAAACAATCAGAAATAATTGGTGAGTACTCTTTACATAGGAGATTGTGGATATAGGAGACTCTTCATAGAAATGTCAACACCCATGTCTGACTGCAACCAGATATTAGGGCATAGAAATCAGCACATGAATGCACCGTGCACAAGACCATCCACCCAACACTCTGGCACTATGCTCAGCAGGGGTAAGTTTACAACTTAGTTTCTTCTGGATTTTTCTCTGCCCTCCATCCAAAGAATTGTTAGCTTCAGCATTGAGATCAAATCTGCTTCTGGTGGGCAGCCAAGGGCATTGGCAATAGCCTGTATTGTTTTGGAAGCTTCCACTCACTGGACAACAATGCATACAGAGTTATCCCCCACCAGTCACTGGAATTCCTTAAAATTTGATGATTTCTAAAAGCAGTTTTATGACAATACAGGTAGCTTCATTCAAGTTCTTCGTTTTTGTACAAATGTCTGTGTTGGTTAGCGTATAGGTAATAGGTTTCTATGCTATTTTATAGTCTATAGTTTTGATTGGCTTCCCCCCCCCCATATATCTCACACCTCCTTACATCATATATTTTAACATACTTACTCCTCATAACAACCCAACGAACGTTGTTCTTTGATCTTGCACATTCTACAGAAGAATACAAACTGCAGTGAGATATATAACATGCCCAAGGTCACACAGCCATTAACGGTACACTTGACTGTTTCTGTTCAGTTCTATGTACTGTTCAGTTTGAAGTTTACTGGTACATGATCTGTCACTTCACATACGATGAGACGAGAGACACCAAAAACCTTGTATTAAAATGGTCACCAATGGCTTTAGAAAGGAGCTAAGGTTTTGAAAGGAAGTATTTTAGAATCCCTTAAACAGGCAACTATGGAGATGGTTTCAGAAACTAGTCAGACTATGGAATTCACAAGTTGTGAGTTTTCAGCCAACAGGGTGTCTTTCCTTGTTTCACCCTTAATTAGAAAGACATTTAGGTGGAAGTGTGATCTGTTGACTGCCATGGCATTTTTATCAACGGCTTAACATTTCAAATGAAACATTTTATTGCATTTGTTGTTAGTAAAACACTTAATATATAGGCGTCAGGCTTACAATCCACAACGTGTTCTAACTATATTAAGCAAATATTTAAGAAACATTTGGGCTGTTTTTCCATTTTTAAGTATTTAATCTGTAATAAACATATAGATGTTAAAAATACATTTCATGTATAGTATGTGTTAAGTGCTCAGAATATATTTTTGAATTGCCTTATTTGAGCTTGTCAGATTTTCCATTACAGCCCCCTAATTTAAGGGGTTTTAAACCAGCCATAAAAATCTCTTCATGTTGATATTTCAAGTAAAATATCTCTCCTTATAGAAGTCTATTTTTTTTAAGTTAGTGGTGGTTTGTGTTTTAGAATTAATGCATTTAAAGAAAAATTAACTCTTGGAAGCAGGGCATGAAACAAACATTTTTCTCACAGAACTTAAGTGCATTTCTCTATGCTGTCTTGATAATTCATCCTTTAAAGGCATATTATTAAGAAGCATAGACTTTACCTTACACTAAAGTTTAAGAGGGAAAAAAATGAAGCAAATGTGGGCATTTCCAGATGGTGTTGCAGTGTTGAAAAGATCTTGGTTTAGCATACGGTACCAAAGTCCGCAGATTTGTTTAGGGTATTGGAAATTAAGAAGCCTTTAACCATCATTGACCCTATCTTACAAAAAAGTGCATTTTACTTTGGACCTGGATTGTTTCTCAAAGGCCTCTGTACTTAAAGCCTAACCTCCAGCCCACAGAGTCAGTGAGAGGTCATAAGCTCTTTAGTAGATGAGACCAATTGAGTGAGAGAAATGTTGGCATTGGAGGTGCACTCTTACAGGAGATAGTGAATCCTCAGCCCTTTCTTGTCTCCTTTACTGCCTCCTAACCACCATGATGTGAGCATCTTGCTCAACTCTGCACTTCCAATCATAATGTATTGCCTTTCCATAGTCTCAAAGCGCCACGTGACTATTGGTTGAAACCATGAGGCAAAATAAACCTTTTTTTTTTCTCTATAAATTGTTTATACCGGGTATTTGTATTTGGTCACAGAGATTGAAAGCCAGTGAAAGTGAAGAATAAGTTTTGGGGAGAGAGCAAGTTCTTTAATTCCACTAATAACACTGGGATTTGAATCGATGTCTATTTTATTTCATTTGGCTAAAGTCCACACCTCTAGATGGATTCTAAATATCACTTGGTGTTTTCATCATGTCATTTGTAAACATAGTCTCTCTCTCTCTCTCTCTCTCTCTCTCTCTCTCTCTCTCTCTCTCTCTCTCTCTCTCTCTCACACACACACACACACACACACACACACACACACACACAGACTAAATAAAGATCAACTTACTGGTACAGCTCACTAAAGTTTTGTTTGTTACTCTCCATTTTCAGAAGCTGGATCATACAAAGAATAAAGTTCTACAAACCTCACCCCTCTCTTTAAGTTATTTTCCAGTGACCTACGGTTAAATGTCACTTTCATTACATACTGAAGAATCATTACAAACTATATCTTCAAATGACCTTAAAAATGTGTGCCCGCCTGGCTCATTCAGGTTATAGGTTATCTAGAAGCAAGGACACAGCCTGTCTATTTCCTCTCCTTTCTCCTTTACTTGCCTGTCCAGTGCCAGGTGTAGCGAATGGCATCTTATAAAGATGTTCGTTAACTATCTGCCATTGATTAGAGCTTCAATCAAAAGATATCCACAGAAAGAAATCTTCCTCCCTTCCTTTCTTCCTTCCTGCTTTTCTCCCTACCATACTACAACATCCAACATGAGAATAGTTCCGCCAACATGTTTTGGAAGTGCCTTTGTACTTTCCCAAAGTCTCTTGTATTTATGACAGGTGGCACAGTTGAAAGTAATTGTGGTATTTATGAGGTAGAGCCATGTAAGGGTAAGGATATGATTGGGGGCTTGTGTTTCATGGGGAGATTGTGACACATTCCCTGTCTTTGCTTCTAGCCAGCATAAAGCAGGCTGCATTGTTGCATCAAATCCTCCCTCCCATGATGCTCTGTTTCCCCACATACCTAGCAGAGCCAGGGAACTGTGAACTAAAAATCTCTAAATCCACAAGCTAACGCAGATCTTTCCTCCTTTAGGCTGATTTTCCTCAGCTGTTTTGACAAAGCAATTGAGAATTGCCAAGCACAGTTCTCATCCCAACAAATGAATGTCACAGGCACCTCTTGGGGAGCCTCCTGGCCTGCCCGGCTTTTTCTCTGTGGAGAGCCAAAGGCTCTGCTGTTGCTGGGGATTCCCAGTCTCTTGGCCAAGTCAAAGGTAGCTCTTTCCACTGCCATGGTCAGCATAGGGCATCGGCCTCATCCTGGGCACAGGCCCTTCTGGCTCTCACACTGAACTACCTCTCCAATATCTAGCAGCAATTAAAAGGACATTTTGGTCCATATTATATCATAGCTCTTATTTTTTATTGCTCCAACTCTCAGAACCCAATGGAGCATGAGAGATGCTGTTTATTTTTGGTACCCATCCCCTAAACTTTAACAGAGAAAAATACCTAAAGTCTTTTGCAGTCAGTTGGTTTTTTTTTTTTTCAAGCCCATCTTCCTCCCAAATACACCAAAAATATCCTCAGGCCTTCGGAGTAATTATATTTACGATCATTCATTTTTTCATTAGTCTAGAGCAAATACTGTGGGAACTTGAGAAGGATGATGTTCCAAAGTCAACTTTGACTTTCGAGTCGCAAGAAAGAACCACAGATTGAAATGGCACTGGAATCAATTGGACCCTGGGTTCTCTTGCTAATGAGTGCTCCTCCGCACAAGAACCACATGTTATGGTGTCTTAATACAAACCTTAAAAAGTTAGAAGGGTGGGATCCAAAGTCACACCTAGAAGACTTAGCCACAAAGTCAGGGGAAACTTCAGGACTCAAGGAGAGAGACCAAAATTCAACAGAGCCTTTGACAACCAGATGGAATTTTGAATGTCAATTTCTAATTCAGACATAATGTCAAATAGTGAAAATATACTGACTTCATTTATTGGTTCAACAAATATTTATTGAGTTCCTGTTATATTCCAGTACTGCTGGAGACATTCTTGGTGTCACTGCGAGCTAAAGACTAACCTTTTTGCTTTAATGCTATTATCAATCAACTAGCATAAAAAAGGAAATATGTAAATCATATTGAATATTAGATATTTATATGTGACAAGAAAGATATAACTACGGGAGGGTAGGGTCTATAGATTATAATATAGTGAGGAGTTCAACTTTGAGGAATGGCTATAGAAGACTGAATTTACCATGAGTTCTGGCCTCATGCTTGAAGAAAATAGAGATAAGCAAAAAAAAAAACAATTTCCACTAAAAGAATGAGAAATCACAAGTGTCATTGTAAGCATATATTTGGAAAGTGGTGAACAGAAGAGGAATGTCTTATCCAGGTTGGCCTTCCATAACAAAATGCCATATTTTAGGCCTGGATAGATACTCTACAGTAAAGAGCACTTGTTTACTCTTCCAAAGTACCCAGCTTTGCTTCCCAGCACCCATTTAGTGACTCAGTCATCTGTAACTTCTATTCCAGAGGATTCAACGCCCTCCTCTGGCCTCTGCAGGCACTAGGCACACATATGATGCATAAATATACATGTGGGCAAAGCACTCAAAATATACAAGTAAATATTATTCATAAAAATTATTGTCATATCCCAAGTGGCTAAATAAAACAACATTAATTTTTCTAAACAGTTTTGGAGAATGGAAAGTCCAGATTCAAGACAGTGGCAGATTCAGTTTCTCATAAGAACTGACCTCCTGGCTTCTTTGTGGGCAACAGTCCTCCAGGCATGGCTTAGTCAAATGCTGTCTTGAAATCTGAGAAGGTGTGATTACCCGGAAGTCTTCACAAAACAGAGCTTGCAGACATTCTCTCATGGAAGGAGGGCAGCCTTACAAGGTATGTGAGGCAGTTTATGACCAACGCATGAGATCTTAAACAAGAGCTTACAGAAGTAGCTCATGAGATGACACAAGGGAAGGCTTATGAAACAATGGGTAAGTTTCCCCCTCAGGCTACAACCACATATGAGTGTTACTTACACTGTTGCAGGTGATTCATGCTCCTATAAGTAATCTCAGGTGAAATCAGTGGTTCCTCAAGCTAAGCTTGGATAGAACCCTTCATTTGTCTCTAATTGCCCCCCATCCTGCGTGAAGAGATTTTATTTTCCATGTCTTCTCAGAAAAGGTAATGCATGTTTTTGCATGGCCCTCCCTTGATGGAGAAGAACAACGATCTCTGGTGCTGCTCCTAGGCAGGAGCTGACTCCATGCCTTATTTAATGTTGATTTCCTTTTAATGCCTATCACCAACTATCATAACCACCAGAATTTCTTCCATGTGTGAATTGAGTAGGGATAGACAATTTATTTCATGATGAAGAACTACTACACTCTGAACTGGAAAGGCTAATCAATGCACCCACCCGTATGCCCTGGTCACAATAAATATAATAATTAAAATTATATGTAAGACTTTCAAAAAATTTTTAGAAAACATAATTGAGAAAGTCCAAAAGAGATAAAATTCTATTCACCCAATTTAACTATTGAACATCCTGACCTGAAATTTTTAGGGAATTATACATGAGTCAAGCTGTCAATCATTAAATACACACCCATTTACTTATTTATCTGTGTTTTACAGTCCTGGAAGGTGCAATGAAGGCTACTGGGGGAGAAAAGACTCCATTTGTCTTAGCTGGTCCTGGACCCCGAGGGCTTCAGAAAAGTTGTGCTTACTGGTGCAATTATGGCATGATGATTCTCAGAGTAACCAACCATTTTCTAATTGATTTTAGGTTTGGTGGACACAGGAGGCATTTCATGCATGATACTGTAAATCTGGTCACAAATCTGTGACTGGGAAGAACTTAGCCTCCAGATAGGATAATGCTTTCTGTTGTATTATTATTAAAGGATCATGGTTTTTGGTTGGTTGGGTTTGTTGTTGTTGTTGTTGTTTTGGTTTTTTTGCTTTTTTTATTTTTTGGCTTTTATTGTTTTGGTGTTTTGGTTTGGTTTGGTTTTTCAAGACAGGGTTTCTCTATGTTATATTGGCTGTCCTGGACTTGTTTGTAGACCAGGCTGGCCTCAAACTCACAGTGATCTACCTGCCTCTGCCTCCCAAGTGATGGGATTAAAGGCATGTACCACCACTCCCAGCTCAAAGATCATGTTGTTAAGCTACTTTCTAAATATCTATGTTTATATTTGTAGAGTTGTTCTTTTTTTGACATTTGTCAAAGAAGCTTCTTTTTTTGCAGTGGAAATGGTTACTACAGATACTCATAACTTTTCCAAGTGCTTACACTGCATGACTGTGTGTGTTTAGAAGTGATAGATATCTGTGTCACCCTTCCCTTATCAAAGGAGCAAGGAACATCACAGAACAGGGGAAAAGAATATGTGAAAAAATGACAGTATAATAGAATTGAAGGATTAAGCAGAAATGGGGGCAGTAGGGAAGGACAAAGGGATTGTGAGTGATTTAGCCAAAACTAAGGATGTGCAAAATACTGTACTGAATTTCACTAGTAATCTAACTTTAAAATACAACTTTAAAAAAATCTGAATAGAATTATTCTATGTGGGTAGACACTATTGCTACATGGGTAGACATGGTATATTGTTAATGGTGCATACCAGGCATGGGATGCTTCCTTAAGAGTTATTGGTTGGTCAAAGAGGCCCCAGAGCAGAGTTCTCCAAAATAATGCAAAACAATAACCAATGTCACCTCCATTGGTTATCCACAAGAATTGCATAGTAAGACTCTATTGCTGAAGACATCACAAACTTGGGCTGTGGAACCTAGAGAACTCCATTACAAACCCACAAGGGAATCTCCCCACTACTAGCTAGCTTTCAGCGTTCTGGAAGGCACTATGCAAGCGACTGGTAAAGAAAAGACATCATGGTGTTATCCAGCTCTGGACCCTGCATAATGCAATATTAACCTTCCAGGTAAGATGTGCGTACTGATGCAATCGTAGCATAATTTTTATGATATAACTAAGTGCTTTACAATTGTATTTGAGACCTTCTCTACAGGGGACAATTTCATGTCTAGTGCTATAATTCTCATCAAAAGCCCATTGATGAGGAGGTCTTGGATCCTACAGTAAAATTTATTATTGCTATTTTGCTAAGTGATCATGTTGTCCAGTTGCTCTATAAATATTTATGTTTATACTCATACACATGGGCTGGGCTCAACCTCGGTTAGGGAAGTTTATTTTCAGTGTACAGCAGGTTCCGGGAGAGATGCATAATTGAGAAAAGGGCTAAGAAAGATAGAATGAGTGTTCAACTCTTAATGGGATATGTACAAATAGCACCACATACATACCACCACCACTAAGAATCATGGAATATCATAGAAGAACTGAGAAGACGGTAAGAGAAGAGAGTGGGAGGAATGCTATAAAAATGTTGTCCTATGGACATGGCATATGTATTGCAATTATGAACTCACAGCAACTGCACAAGACAAAGCCAGACAAAATTCCCAGCATGGATGGATTCCCAACGATCCAGCCCTAGAGGAAGAATTATTGTTACTTAACAGGTTCTAAGTGAGAAAAAGTCACTTTTCTTTGGAAATATGGTTACAAGGATCCATGCCTCAATATTGATCCCATACCCACTGACATATGAACAGCATTGATTGGACTACTCAGGAGTTAGCAATGATTAATAAATATAATAATAATAATAATAATAATAATAATAATAATAATAATAATAATAATACATAAAGTTGGGATGGAGACAGGATAGAGGAAGGGGAGTTGAAGAAAGGTAGTAAAGTGTAGATAATAAAAATATATATGTCTACAAATTTTAAGGAGTATTGTTCACTTCCTTTTGAAGTTTTGACACATTTCTCTGTTTACCTTTAAATTTTAATAAAAGAAGTATTGGCTCTCTCAGGACCTTTCTCTATAACTCAACATACAGCAAGATCATCTCATGTTATTCTTTTCAGAGAATATTGACATAGACCATAATCATAAACATTATCAAAACTGAGATTCAGAACAGCTATCATCACAAAACAAAAACCCTTTTTTATCTTGCTCTGCCATCATCTACCCTCAGTCCCAGGCCATAGAAACCAGTGATGAAAACTAACGATTCACCCTCCCTATGATTTCTTCCATGCTTTTGAGTCTGTCGCCTGTGTCTCCACTTCAGTTTTCATTCCCACTCTTTGCTAAGTAGCCCTTTACCATTTGTAAGTTACCTATAAAAATGCATTAATGTTACAACAAAAAATAAATGAAAGTTCTCCTGATTATTGGGTTTGATATCTGAGTCTTTTTGTTTGTTTGTTTTTGTTTTTGTTTTTGTTTGTTTGTTTTTCAAGACAGAGTTTCTCTGTGTAGCCTTGGCTGTCCAGGACTAGCTTTGTGGACAAGGCTGGCCTCGAACTCACACTGATCCACCTGTCTCTGCCACCAGAGTGCTGGGATTAAAGGCGTGTGCCACCACACCCGTCCTGATGTCTGAGTCTTAATTCTCATCTTATTTGACCTACAAGCAGCAGTGGATATGCCCATCTTCCAGAGTGACCCTCGCTCTTTTTCTAAAATATTGCATATATTCCAAGGAGTGGAATAGCTGGGTCTTGAGGAAACCCTATTCCAAGTTTTCTGAAAAAGCACCAGATAGATTTCCAAACTGGTTTTACGAGTTTGCATTCCCACCAGCAATGAAGGAGTGTTCCTCTTTCTCCACATCTCGCCAGCATGTGGTGTCACTTGAATTTTTGATCTTAGCCCTTCTAATAGGTGTAAGACGGAATCTCAGAGTCGTTTTGATTTGCATTTCTCTGATGACTAAAGATGTTGAGCATTTCTTTAAGTGTTTTTCAGCCGTTCAATATTCCTTTGTTGAAAATTCTCTGTTTAGAACATCATGATGGGTGGATCTGGGCCCAGGGGTATCTGCTCAAACTACTGCACTAACCAAGGACAATACAATAGTAAACATCAAACCCCTACTCTGATCTACCCAATGGACAGGACATTCTCTACAGTTATGTGGAGAGTGGGGCTGACTCTGACATGAACTCTGGTGCCCCATATTTGACCACCTCCCCTTGGTGGGGAGGCCTCATGGCACTCAAAGAAAGAATAAGCAGGCCACCAAGATGAGACTTGATAGCCTATGACCATATAATGGGGGAGGAGTTCCCCCTCGGTCTTAGACCTAGGGGAGGGGAATAGGGTGAAAGTGGGAGGGAGGGAGGAATGGGAAGATACAAGTGATAGGATAACAATTGAGTTATCTGGATAAAATTAATCTGAATAAATTAATAAAATTAAAATAAAATATTGCATACACTTAGCCTCCTGCATCTCACAAATGGCTGAACATTAACCCCTTTCCTGGATCCTTCTAGTCTCCCAAGTTTCTTCACGTTGAAGGGCACTAATGTTCACTAAAGTCTGCTTTTCTCTTTTCCCATTCTGTCCACACTCATAACTATGTCTGTATCTGATACCATTAAAATTCATATTTCTAATTTAGACTATTTCTCTGAAATCTAGACCATCACTCCTCTGCTTCTTTATTCTTCTTTCCCTTACCTTAATATTTCAGTGATGGTCCTTTCTATCTAATTTTTTCAATCTTCTTCATTTAACTTAGTGCCAACTTCATAGTATTTTTTTCATCCTCTGAGCTTATTCTAGACACCCCTTCTTCATACATTGTCACCAGTTCTTTAAGTTCTGCTCCTGTATTTTTTAAATGACATAAATGCTACTTTAAACTTCAAAGGTCTGAATGTGGCTGCTTCTGTAAATTCATGCCGATTGCCGGAGGTGGGTCTGCCAGGGATTGTTAGGACATTATTGTGGGGTCCTTATGAGTAAGACTAGTGTCCACACAAAAAAGAGCCACGATGCCTCCCTGGTTGGCTCTGCCATGTGTGAAAATAATGACAGGGTTCTATTTGTAAACTACAAGGTGAGTCTTGAGCAGACACATAATTGTTAGCACCCTAATCTTGGACTTCTCAGCCTCTCACACTTAAGAAATAAATTACTTTTGCTTGGAACCACCAAGTCTATGGTATTTTGCTATATACGCCTAAATGGCCTCAGTATAGTGCTTTGTCTTGATGATCTGTTTGTATAATATACCTAGAGAGAAAGTCTCAATGTCTAGATAAGGTGGGCCTGTGGCCAGATTTATTGTCTAGATAAGGTTGGCATGTAGTACTGTGTTAATTATGCTAATTAATATGAGAGACAGCCAACCTAAAAGCAGCCAGTAGTATTCCCTGCATTGAGATCCTGAATTGCAAAAGAGTAAAGAAAATGAGCTGAGTCCATCCTTGCAGGCTTTCCTTCTACCTGTGCCCTTGATTACGGATGTGACTGGATGCATCAAGCTTCTGGTGCCTTGGCCTCCTTGATGATGGACTGTAACCTAGAACTGCTAGCTAAAACAAGCCAGTCCTATCCTGAGTTGCTTTTGTTGGGGCATTTTATCATGGAAACAATCACAAAGCTAGAACTCAAAGGGGGTAATTTCTTCAACAATTGTTTTCCTAAAAAATCAACTTTTTCAAATTTTTATTAATTTCTCAGAGTTTTGAGCTTGGTAGAACATTTTTGGTCATATTTACTCCCCTGAGTCTTTCCAGAACCATCCCTACTTTCCATCCCTCAGTTAACCTTCTTTTTTCTTTCTTTATTTCTTTCTTCCCCCCTTTCTTTTTAACCTCAAAGACAATTTTGCCGCCCAAATATTCCTGAATGTGTGTTCTTACACTGAGGCATGCTCAACTTATCAGAGGCTGCATTCTTAGAGAATACTGACCCTCCACAGCGAGGGGTAGAACTGTATGCCTAGCTACGTTCTCCATGCTGGGAATTGGTCTGGTTTGAGCTTTCACAGGTTTTGTGTATGCTGTCACAAGCAATGTTAGTTTATATGTTCCGCTGCCCTGCTGTGTTTAGATGTTTCCTTGTAGTCATCTGCCTTCTCTGGCTCTTACACTCCTCTTCAAGCTTGCACATTGATCTCTGAGCTTTGGGTGTGTGTGTGGGGGGGGGAGGGCGTATAATCTCACTTCAAGGCTGACTATTCTTCAGTTTTTATTCTTTTTCCTTTGATAAGTTTAGAGTCTCTGTGCTAGTCATCATAAACTCTAAAATAGGGCTTCTCAGAGGAGTGATAGGGGATCCATTGATCTATGAGTGTAGTGAAAAGCCATTAGCAGCCAATTTAATACTATGTACATTTAACATCAATAATAAAGGTAGATTCTCCCCTAGGGCCTATGACCTGTCTGGCCATGAGTTCTTGCCTCAACAGTGGCGCTAGCTTGTGTCTCATATAATCAGAATATGATTGGTTACAGACGTGATGATTGTACCACTGTTGCATCAGTGGCCGTGCCAATCATTGAGTCAGTGTAGATTACAGAGTTCACAGTGGGTTGTGACTGGTAACTCCTTTTCTCCTCCAGCAACTTGCATGTTCCAGCACTATGAAAGCTATCCAGCAAGGAGAAGATGTCTCGGTCCATTCCAGCTTGATATCATCACACTCCATTACTCAAGTATGTGGTGTCTTCAGCAATAGGGTCTTAACCAAGAGCAGTGGCAGTAACCTGTAGTGTCTGAGACTCTATGGGAACTCACTGCTCAATAGCTCCAAAAATGTGAACCCTTTGCTGCAGCTGGACTTCTTGTGTGCTGGTCTCTGGTGTGCAATAGGGACATTGTTTTTAGTGGGGAGGTTATAGCCCTTTCTAGCAGAACTCAAGGTACGTAAACAACATTGACATATTTAAAAAGATGTCTCAAAAGAAGAGGTTTACATAAACACATTAAATTCTTATATAGTCAACAAGATGACTTAGAGCAAATTATGATTTCTCTGAATTAAATGAGAAGCAAAGACAAATGTGGAGAAGAGTTGGAAGTCAATCTTTACATAGTTATATTTTCGTACATGGTTTTCTTCACTAATTTTTTTGTTTTGTTTTGTTTATTTTTTTAAATTGATTTATTCAGATTGTTTCTCAATTGTTATCGCCTCATTTGTATCCTCCTATTCCTCCCTTCCTCCTTCTTTCACCCTATTCTCCTCCCCTATGTCTGTGACAGCCGCTGAGTGACCTTGCAACAAGACTCCTCTTGAAAATAAATGTACAGAGAATAGGAAGATCTGTGCCAAGTAAAGATTAAGTCTGAACACTTGTCAATAGAGTATGAACACAGCAAACTGAGGGATCTTGAAAAAGCAAACCTCTCTCCTAGTCCCAAAAAATTTTCCTCCCTCTGAACAGAACATGCAATTCTAATCTTTTCAAATGATGGTCTCTAACGAGAGGCTGTTGGATCAAAAATAACTAAGATGCATATCTTTGCCAAAAAATAAAATGTGGCAATCATCATGACATACAGCTTGTTCCATTTGGTTTTTTCCAATTAAAACATTATTATGGTAGAAGTATGACTCAGAAAATAGGATTCCTTTTCAGAAGCTTTAATGCAGGAAGCGGTGAAATGGATGCTTACAGAGTTGATCTGATCTAGAATCACAGCCCTTCTGGATTACTCCAAATTCTGATGATGTTATTCCTCCTCTGGATTGTTGCAACAGCACCTAAGTCCACCTGAGCAGCCTCTTCTCAATTTCAAAGCTACACAAGGCCCCTTCTACTCAGAATCCATCAGGGCCCCCGACACCTCACACATACCAAAGTCCTAACAGTGAGCTGCAGTGGCCTCAGCACCTTGCCTGTGTTGCTCCTGCTGCATCTTCTAGCTCTGTGCCTTCACTCATGCCTCCTAGCAACCCTTGACCTGTAGCATCCCCAGTACTCTAGCTAAACTCCCACTTCTGGCCATTTTTACCTGTAGCTCATTCTTATTCAATCTGCTCACTGCGCAGGTGAGCACACGACTTGTCATTCCCTCATCTTCTTGCAGTATGAATTAAAAGAGTAACTCCTGCTGCATCTCCGATCTTTACTATGAAAATTCATAGCAACCAGCAGCCCTAGGATTTTGTTTCCCTTCTCTGCTTTACTTTCTCATCCATGTTTCTCATCTTCTAACAGAATCAATCCATTTGCCTTAGTCTCCTCATCTTCTGCTAATTTTGTAAGTGACTTAAGCCGTCTCTGCTTCTCGTGCCCTGCTGTTACATCTGTGGGGAACAGGGACCTACTGCACCCACTGCTCCAGGACCCACACCTACAGCTGAAGTGTGTTAGTGAGAAGATCATTAGTTAGATCTTCTTTTATCTTTCAGAGTCTTCAATATTGTCTTGAACTCACAACTCACCCTACCCCAGCAACCCCGGTGCTGTGGGTTCTAGGCATAATCAACTACACACAGTTTTATCCAAGACTTTGACCTTAAAATTTAGAGAGACCTGTTTTCCCCTGAAAATATGAGAGTGTGTGTGTGTTAGCACAATGCTTTTCTTATCCAATCCACATTTCCCAGGGCTCAGCATACATTACTCCCTCCACTTTAGATTTTATTATTTCTGTTTCAGTTTCTCTTGTGGTTTCCTGTGGCTCCCTAAGTAGAGACAGAAATGCTCTTTTATCTACTACATTTAACAGGCAGCCATCCCTCCATTTTAAAATATGCATAGGAATTTTATTTGTGAGTCTTGGAAGGAAGAACAATGACTTTCTGAACATACTGATGATTGTCATGATAACACAGTAGGTTTTCAGACATCACTGGGTATCATATGTCCCTGAAGGGCCAGTTAAAACACATTTCTGGGACTCACCCCAGAGTTTCTAACTCAGCAGTTGTAGCTGAGGTTCCAAGAACTTTAATCCTTCACACATTCCCAGGTGAGGCTGGTCTAGGGAACCACACTTTGAGTGCCACTATAACAGTCAACTATTTTTCATTTTTCTAATGTTTAGAATCCCCTACAGATTTAAACTGAGTTAAAACCCCTGTAAGTCATTGTTCAAATTCATAATGTTCTGTGAGAATAAGGTCAGGCAGAGGACAAATAAAATGAACATGGCATTTCAGATACAGATAATGTCATGGACAGATGCTTTTCCCAACCCATTCCTTAGGCTATCAATTTAGTTTCAAGGAAACCGGTTGTAAGACCCAGAAAAAGTCTCTTCTTGGTAGCCTGCTATCCTTCCTTTGAGTGCCAACAGGTCTGACTTGATACCCTATGAGCATATAAAGGGGGAGGAAGTCCCCCTCAGTCACAGTCATAGGGGAGGGGAGTAAGGGGAAAATGGGAGGGAGGGAGGGAGGAATGGGAGGATGCAAGGGATGAGATAACCATTGAGATGTAATAAGAATAAATTAATAAAATAAATTAATTAACTAAAAAAAAGACCCAGAAAAAGATACATGTATAGCTCTGAATGTCTACTGAATTATGCTATTACAATTCAACATATGAATCTGTATTTTTTTCCTTCGTGGCTTCAGGGGTGTGTGTGTGTGTGTGTGTGTGTGTGTGTGTGTGTGTGTGTGTGTGTGTGTGTGTGTGTGTGTTCACATGCCTGTGTGCAATGTATGTGCATATGCATATTTATTTGCATGTGGAAATGTGGGTCGTCATGTAGAGGTCCGAGAACACCCTCGCATGTCGGTTGTTTCCTTCTACCTTGTTCAAGATAAGGTCTCTGTTGGCTTTTTCTGCTGTGGGCAGCTGGCCCTCCGACTTCCAGAGATTCATTTGTCTGCCCCTTCTGTCTTCCCTGCAGAAGCAATGGGAACATAGATGCTTATAAAGCATCTAGGAGTTCTAAAGATGTAAACTCGAGTCCTTAATTTTGTATCCTCTGAGCCATCACCCAGTGCCTTCGTGTGCATTTTAAGACTCCTTTCTTTTTCTCAAAATACAAGGCATTTATAACTGTATATGTGCTCTAAAGAACAACCAACTAATAAACATACAGTACAACTGAGCTGGGACATTAGAATGAGTGCTCAGTATGTTTTTAGTAAATTTTCTCCTTTCACAATTTTGTAAATATAAATTATGCATTCTGGCCTCTCATCTTGCCCCCTCCATCTTCTATAAATCTTTTATCCTTATTAACCTGTTTTGGTTTCATTTAGTTTCTCACAGAGTTTAAACATGGCCAATTCTGTGCTCCTGAGTTTGGGACTACATATCAGGGTATGGTGGACTCACCAGTGGGTATCAAACTGGATACTCATTCCAGAACTTCCAAAAAATAAAAAATAAATATTTAAGCAAGCTGTTTATTTCTTCAGCTGCTCAATGATATGCCCAGATGTTAATCACCACGTATAAAGATGCAATGATTTTAACATTTTCTGTAGTTTTTAGAGCCCAAGACAGTATCTTCATACGCACTATATCTTCACATTTACCCCGTATCAGTGTGGTTTTTTTTGTCCTGTTAGGAATAAATTTCAATATTTCCTCTATACTAAAGCTAAAAGCAAACATAGCTCAGATACTTAGCCTATTTCTTTATACATATGGTTTGGGGAATTTAAAGTAAGGAAAACAAATCTCTGTCCATAAAAAGTAGGCTGTCAAGACTGTTATCTCTCCATGTACTTAAAATAAAAATCTAGTGTGAAACTCAAAATGAAGCAATGAATTCTTTGTTCTACTTAGTAGCCACAATCTCTCACAGCAATGAATGGCATTGATTCATTGAGCAGGGGGAACTGCTACACAACATATTTTATGGGAAATGAAAAATACCTTGTTTTAATATTTTTGAAAATATTATCCATACTGCAAACAGGAAAGCATATCTGAATGGGGAGTGCAGTGAAATCCCAGAAGGGCAGTGGCAGAGTGTTGACTATAGGCTGACAGCAGTGAGGAGGCCACAGAACATAAAGAAAATATAAAATTGGGAGGGGATCCAGGTAATGGATGGAGACTATGAAAAATGGAATCAATCTCTCTCTCTCTCTCTCTCTCTCTCTCTCTCTCTCTCTCTCTCTCTCTCTCTCTCTCTCTCTGTGTGTGTGTGTGTGTGTGTGTGTGTGTGTGTGTGTGTGTGTGTATCTGTCTGTCTGCATGTGTGCAGTAGGAAGGTAGACATCGGAGGTGGGAGGTATCTCATCATGATAATAACCAGTCTGTACATATAAAGGTACGTCTGCATTGTCTTGGGTGACATTTTAGCTTTTAACATGTGTTCCCAGTGTTTGAGGAACATAGCAAATGTTCTTGAAGAGATTTCAGGGATGTTTCTTGGACGCCCACATGTAACACCACTGATGGAATATCACACTATGTATTTTTTTTTAATTCTTATCTATTCTTGGATCCCTATATTTTTATTTGTCAAACAGCAAATCCTACACAAGTGTTTAGTGAAGAAAACACATCATTTAAAAAAATGTTGAGGGAAAAGCCCTTCACATGCTAAAGGAATAAAAATAGACTTGAAGAATTTAAAGAAATTCAAATAATCATCTGAAAAAAAATCCAGCTGTCTCCATTTAGAGACCAGAATACTGACAAACAGAAAAATTAGAAGACATTGCCAAGAATCTCCCAGTAAATTAGTAACAGAGTTGGAACTATAATCCATATTGTTATTTACCTTGTTCTTATAAATCTTACAAAGTTCTCATAACTATAATCCTTGTTCTTATTTTCATGTTTTCCCCTTTATCATCTTAAAATGTGCCTTTATTATTATTCAAAGATAGTAAGGCCATTGATAAAGAAATGTCTGTCACTAGAGTTTCCTATGTGTACATTTCCCAAGAGGAAGGGGCATGCTGTGGTATAACGGGCCATATAGGGTAGTACAACTGACAGGCTATTGGAAACAGGGAGTGGTAGAAACATTAGCAAACATTAGGAAAACTAAAAAGAGTGTCCTAGGCAGGCTTAAGGGTAGCTCACTCAAGCATTCTCAGTGTGGTCTAGGGAGTTAGGGACACACTTTGTTGTCTGGTATCTGGCTCCAGGATGCTTGAGACAAGTGGACAGTGACCTAGAAAGAGAAACCCATAGAATAGAAGTTGGTGACACGGGCACTAGAAAGGTGGGTTTGCATAGGAGGATGTGCTCTTGAGCAAATTCACTACCCCTAGATGTCAGCAAGGCTTTCAAGGTCAAAGCATCGAGATGTGAAAAGTGAAAGAAATTCTTTGCGTGTTTGCCACATTGTGCTTTATAAATCCTCTATACATTGGAACTTTAGTTCATATCTGTCATCTCTTCAGTACCATACAATCAAATTATCAGAAAGAGTGCCTCCGTTTGAAGCTCTTAGGCATCCTAGGCCTTCAGAGCTATGAAAAATGTCTTTTGGATCATAATCTAGATGATCTTTTTGATTATTTATCTAAAACTAAACCAGGAAATGACTCATTTGGTTTCTGCCAATCCTGGAGTGTTGCCACTCTGCACTCAGGAAGAACTGGCTTCCCTTGGCAGGCCCTGCTTGCCAGATGATGAATGAAGGTCTCTATGTTTGGTGCTAGCTAACTTTTATAGGCTCTAAAATAGCAATTTATATATGCTTCAGGGGATGGCTATATTTTTTTCTTTTTAGATAGCTCTTAGTCACAGCAGGATGCTCAATATATGTGTGTATATTTATATATCACATCAAGACTTTTCTCTCTGTATCATATGTATCTTCATGGCTTCTGCAAGCCTGATGCATACTCAGAACACAGAAAATAGATATAAGCTGAACTCTAAGTATTCCCAGTTATTCTTAAACCTCTGGAGCTATGACCCTCAATGAGATACTATAAAAAAGAAATAGCCTGACAAAACATTTTCTTGGTTCCATGAGTTGGTATTGACATTCCAAAGCAGACAGGGAAAGCCAGTCCTCATCTTCTGTAAACTTCACGCATGGGTTGGATGGCCTTGCAATTAGCCATTTGACTAAGTTTTTAAAGAGTCAAAACTAATTCAAAGAACAGTGGCCATGGGCCAAACCAAGCACTTAGTGTAAGTGATGAGCTCTCTAAACACTTACAACCCACCAAGCCACATCCATATTACATTTATGCTAAACGCTTTTACTTTTTTCTCTTTTAAATATCTGGGCTGTAGTCTGTCATTTTCTATCAAACTTTCAAATAATATCTAGATTATCTTCATGGTTTCCATCATATCATATTTTCTTCTTCTTCTTCTTCTTCTTCTTCTTCTTCTTCTTCTTCTTCTTCTTCTTCTTCTTCTTCTTCTTCTTCTTCTCTTCTTCTTCTTCCTTCTTCTTCCTCTTCTTCTTCTTCTACTACTACTACTACTTCCTCTTCTTTTTCTTCTTCCTCCTCCATATGCTGGTGTAGATGTATACTGTTACAAGGAAGTAGAACAAAAGCCAGAAGGTACATGGTTAAGGACAAGCTCGGCTAGACATTTGCCCAGGGTCCTCATGCATGTCCCTGCAAGTCTATATGACATAGAAACATGGCATCTACCTGACATTTAGAAAGATTAGATAATAATATGAACAACACCTAGAACAATTTTAATTTAAAAATTATGAACTGAAGTTATGTCCATAGAATTGTTTCAACTTGCAGAATATGTGTTAAAAGTATAAAACCTTGTATCTTCTTAAGCTTCAGTCATGACATAACCATTTCTTGGAGTTAACTACAATGACCAATTTAACAGAAGACTCATGATACTAACTCTGAGCCAAAGTAATAGCCTATATAAAAGGCATCATTTCCACCTTTAAGTCTACCTATAAAATATTCTCCTGAAGATTCTCCAGTCAACAAACCAAGGAATCATGGGGCTAAAGATAGCAGAATCACAAGATAGTAGAACCCTGGGTCTCCAAGTCACTGTCTAGAGACAGAACCTCCAGTGAGAAACTTCACTCGACTGTGAATTAACTCTTATCAGTCAAGATAATGAATCAGGGGCTCCTCTAATGCAGTTCACAGCAATGTCATAATGACTAGCAATAACTTTTTAAATATACAACTCTAAACATAGGAGGAGATGCTAGTATATTTGGGTGGTGAGATGGTATATGTAAGTTTAAATTCTCAGCTTTTTTTATATTATTAAATTTTCAAACCTGTAACAAACACATGTTTACATTAGAACTTCAAAACTTATTTAAGGTAGAAAAATAAAGAAAAATCAAAATGTCATAAGGATAAAAGAAAATAGGCTTCTCTCCTGGTCTGGTCATTGTCTGAACCAGTATAAGTTCATTCCACATTCTACCAGTGTATTAGTTACTTTTTGTTGCTGTGATAAAACTTCACAAACAAAATCTACTAGTGAAGGGAAGAAAAATTCATTTAACTAATGTTTCTGGGTCGGGGAGTAAATACTGGTGAAGATGGTATGGCAGCAAGCAGCCAGATCAGGAAGCTGATTGATCAGAGAGAACTGAAAGGGGATGAAGCTACAAGTTCTCAGCTCCTTTACCAGAGAATCCCTTCCTACTGATGTGTCTTAGATCACTGAACCACAGAAAAACTGGACAATGATTGCTTTACCACACACGTACTACCTGAGTTAACAACTCAAGTGAGCAAGCAAGAAGTAGACTCAAAGCTGAGATGTCTTCCTATGGCATGTTTAATGTGAGAGGTGTGTGCTTTTCCTCAGAACCAAGTCAGGTTGGAACTAGATCACCACAGGCAGGGGCACAATGGAAGGCAAGTGGATAAGCTTGTAAGCAAAGGGGGCTGGGTGCAAGTGACTTGTCTCCTAAGAGCCTAGTGGCATCAGCAATGAAACAAACCTCCTTGCTAGCCAGGTCAGGGATGCAGCATACGTGTGGACACCGAAGCAGCTACCCCATTGTTTCTCTAATTTGACTGCCCAGTGCCTAACTCTCCTAAGAACCATAATCAACATTGACTTGATTTGGGACTCCCCCAGTAAGACTAGAGGGTAAGTCGGGCTAGAAACCCAGTCGGAGCTGCATTTTACTTCATGGCCCCTAATGAACGTTCTGGCCCCTCTGTCATCCCTGCAATTTGCTTCTCATCAGTCAGAAGGACTCAATCCATTTCACAGCATAGTAGTACCCACTGGCTGGGGAAATGTACCAATGCATAGGGCTGCCAGGACAACCTGCAACAAACAAAGATCTACTGTGTGCCGGAGCCCTGAATCAATTTCCTACTGTCCCTAAAGAGTAAAACCTAGCAAATATCAGGTGAAAGCAGCCCTCTTACTCATAATCATGTAAACCTCCATATTTGCAAAGTGTTCTTGATGGCTCACACATCCTTACTAAATTTCATCTTTAAGTCAAGTGCTGTTCTATGCATTATATAGAGGCATTTAATCAATAAAGCTCCATTTTTACAATTTGTTGCTACTTTAACTCTGCCTACAAAACAATATGTTGACATCCTAATCCACAATAACTAGCCTTAGAGTATTGTTTTATTTGAAAATAAATAACTACAGATGTAACTAGTTAAAATGAGATAGATCTAACTGAAAAGCACTACATAACTTGTCTTCTTGTAAAATGATGGCCACATGAAGATACACATGTAAAAGAGAGAAGCAGAAGTCTAGAGATGCTACAATGCCAAAATGCCTGGGACCACCGGAAGCCAAAAGAGGCAAATGCCTCCTGCCACGGCTCAGTGGGATCACGACCCTGCCTAGTCTTCGTTTCAGACTCTGGCCTCCAGAGAATTAATGTGTGTTATTTTAAAACTCTAGTTTGTGCTACTTTGCCACAACAGCCACAGGAACTAAATACACTATATGACTTTTATTGTTTGTATACTTTATAAACTTTGGAAATGGAAGAATTTTTATATGCTTATTTTCTGGACTGGAAAAATATAACTAACCTTAGAGACATGATGTTACTTGCTAGGAAAGTGGCTGCCCTTGTGTTTAGACTGCTATAACAATGTAAAAACTTGAGTGAATCACGAAGTGGAAGTAGCAGTTCTGTGTTATTCACAGTTACACTGTGACGTTCAAGGTAAAGCAGATTTGGTGCCTGGTGGAAGGGATGTTCTTCCTAATGTGTCTTCCTGGGGCCAAAGAGATACACAAGCCTCCTTGGTCGGACTTCTTTTTGAAGGGCACTAATCTCATTGTTATGGCCTCCACCCTTATGGAATTGGATAACCTACTCATCTCCTAAAAACCCCACCCCTTAAAATTACTATCCTAGATAATTAGATGTGAGCAAACAACTGAAGGTGGAGGGCATTAAAGCAATAGTAGTATCTCTGCAAGGACCCAAAGAACTTCTACCGTGGCAAGGTGAAACTTAAGAGGGAAAACTTTAACCATAAGTCATGTTTTATTTAGGATCACCACACTTATTTAACTATCCCTTAATAGATACAAGAGATTGGTTTCAGAACCCCCAAGAATATCTCATATATAAAATTGTATATATGCTATGTATGCCCTTCAGTATACTTTAACTTATCCCTAGATTAATTATAACCTATAGTACAAGGTAAATTCTATTTAAGTGGTTGCTTGGCTATATTATTTAAGGGGGCAGTTTTATATTAATAAAATCAAACTTGTTTCACATCTGGTTAGTGCTGATACAATTTCTTTTTCAAATGTGTTCAATCCCTTGTTAACTGAATGGACAGAAGAGAACCCTATGGATATGCAAATATGGGAAAGGAAGAATGTAAGTTACAGTTTGTCTGATACATGCATGTGTGTGTGTGTGTGTGTGTGTATACATGACTGTGTGTGTGTGTATACATGACTGTATGTGTGTGTGCATGCATGTATGAGAAAAAAGATAGAGAGATAGCAGGCATGATTTCCATGTTTCCTGCTTTTAAATAGTCTTATCCCCTTCATGCATCTTTTGGTCCCAAGTAAGAACAATAATACCAAGATGTCATTTATGCCTCAGCAAAACAAGGATAGTTGGTGGCAAAGATGCTCATAGGAAAACTCATTGGCTTTCCCATAAAACAAAACAAAACAAAGTCTAGTGGACCGCAAAGAGAGCTGAGTGGGAAGCTGAAACAGTGCCATCTTTCTCTCTGCCCTATCCATAAATTCTGATGGGACAATGGAGCACAACACATTAGGGACAAACAGGCAACAAGGTTCACTCTTCAGATTCCCTGGGACAGTTTCTAAGTCTTCTCTTGACTCCTTGGGATACATTCTAAGTTTTATGCTTAGGTCTGCCTCACTATCTGCAAAAAAGGAGGTACCTAGTGGTGCTGGTGGAAGAAAGGCTTGTGTGCCATCACTTGCCTGTTTCTTGGGGCCCTGGGAAGGTAGTGATTAAGTTCTGGGTGCCTAGCCTATAGCCTGTTGAGGCAGATCACAACAACAGCCTCCTCTAACTAGGCAGGAAGCACTAGGGTTGGCTCCTGGGCAATGTAATCAAAGTCTCTCATTTATCCCAGCCCCTAGGACTGAACTTAGTCTACAGTGGTAGCAATTCCTTGGAGGGCCGCTGTGCAATGTAGATTGAGACAGTTGCCATGTGAGGGCACAGTTACTTCTCAAGCTAGTGTTTCTCTTTTGTCCTGGGCCTTGACAAGTGAGTCACTACTTTTAAGTAGAGGTTCAGACAGAAGTACATCTTACTGCTATCTAAGTATAACGCAAGGGTTGGTGGATAAGTAGCCTCACAAAGAGAAATGCCCACTACAAGCCTCTTTCTTACCGCTGGGGCACAAAATCAAGAAAAAACTGATGTAGGAGAATTGAGGTAAACAAAGTCTCATGTGTGAAAGGACAAATGAAAATGCTGCTGTAGGAGAGCAGAGGAAACTAGGGTGGCATTTTAGCACCCTGTGTATGAACAGGCTTTTAGCCCCTTTCACACGCCCAATTCTACCAGTTTTTAAAGAATCCAATCACTCCCTCACTGTTTATTGGAGGGGCCATTTTAATGCAGTGAGTGGCAGCATATGTAGTTTTCTGTTCACTTGTGTATCATGTGTTCAATAAACTCCCAGGTAATGTTGCTGACACATTGACAGATTCTGGATTTCCATGAGAGCACTGATCCTTCTCATCCATCATACTTTGTGCTGTACTTTATCCCCAGAAGGCACAGTGTGGGAATGTTCCCCCATACCCTGAGCACAGAGCTGAATGCTTACCCAGTTCTTCAGTTGACCTTCTACAGACAAGGCCTCCTGAGCCCCTGGCCCTGATTTGCTAAGCCAGCTCTTCTATGAGGTCACCAAGCTGCCTTCTGTCTTCACTTTTTGAATTATTATTCCCTTGGCAGCCATTTGCAGGAGTGGTGGACATTCATGGACACAAGGGGATTTTCACCTCAAATAAAGCATATCTTCTTGCAATTAGGAATGGAAAAAGAAAAGAAGGCAAGTGTACATGTGTAGGAGCCTGACAGCCCACGCTCAAGTCTCAAAGGGACACTAGCTCGGGGGATGAGTCATGCTTGCAGAGCTCAAGAGCTAAACAGAGTCCAGCTCTTCACAGTGGGAAGCCCCTCCATCTTCATTAGTCTTTGACTCCAGCGGGGTGAGTGCTTGCTCAGAAAGGACCACCAGAGTGGGAGTGTACTGGGCAGATGCAACCCAATCGCACAAATCCCAGGGATTGAAACGTGATCCTGCCTTGGCACCTGGTTGGGCTCCCCTTGGGTCTCCCTCTTCAGATTGAGCCAAAGAATTAAGCCTTTCCTATTGCAGACTTGGCCATGTGGAGGCTCTGACATGAGGCTATATTTTACCGCTTCCCAATGGCACCAGTGGTGTTGGGCATCACCTCCTGAAGGGCTCTCTGATGGTAAGCTAAGTCTACAGACAAATGGCTAGGACAGTGGTCAGGCCTACAATGGTTCTTTTATTATTTTCTACTCTGTTTGTTTATTTATACATTTCTTTATTTTGTATGTGTGTCTGTGCCTGCATGACAGAGCACATATGTGGAGGTGAGAGAACAGCTTAATAGACCTGGTTCTTTCATTCTATCACATGGATCCCAGGGCTCCAAGGCAGGTCATCAGGATTCACAGTCCATCTCTTTCGTCCACAAAGCCATCTCACTGGCCCAACCTTTTATATCTACTCTGTTGGAAGCAGTGGCCACACATCCTCTGAAATTAGCATCTTTTGAGGCCAAGAAAATCCAGGAAGAAGTGCCTTGTTTTAGCTTAAAATTTAAAACAGAGAGGTTATACGGACTGCTTAAGTCACACAGCCAGAAACTATAAGAATGTAGCTTCAAACTGCAGTCCATCTAACTCTAACCGCAGGATGTTTCCCGACAGAATATTACAATCTTGCTTCCTTAAAGATGTTTCTAGAAACAATAGTTTTACACTAAAAGGTTAAAAGTTTATAGAAACTTGGCTATAAACAGTTCATCTCTTCCATATATTTCTGTGAATGTATGTGTTTGCATGTGTGTTCACATCTGACAAGGCACACATGCAGAGATCATAGGACAGCCTCAAATGTCGGTCCTCACCTTCCTTCTAGTTTTAGACACAGTTCCTTCTTGGTTTGTCCATCCTGTGCATGATGTATAAGCCCATAGGCTTCTGGGAATTCTGTCTCCGCTTCCTGTCTTTCCTTATACACCGAGGGATTACAAACTTACTACCTCCACTGTTTTACATGGAGTCTATCTGGGCTTTCAGCTCAGATCCTCAGGCTGGTAGCAAATGTTTTACTGAGCTATGTCCACAGCTGGCTGGCTGGTTGGTTGGTTGGTTGGTTGGTTGGTTGAATTTTCTCCCTTGGGCAGTGCTAATAAATGAACTCCGAAGCTCATATGTGCTAGACAAGCATTCTACCACTAAAATACATCCCCAGCTTGAAGTTGCTACATAAGCACTTAGAGAGAAAATAAATCAGCAAGCTAAAACATCAGTTTTAGCTGTTGGCCTGGAAAGACACATCCACTGATACAATAATGTCATGAAGATTACTGGAATAACCAACCAGGTTACAGGAATAACCAACCGCTACCACTTTCTCAATAGGCTGAGAGCCTGCTTCACAAATGTAATTCATGTCTAGTAACAGTAACTGGGCAAAACCAGCAGCTGTCTTTTCATGGACAAAAAGGGAGAACTGAATGCTGTTATTCTCCTAAATGGCCATAGTAATAAACCACTCCTTAAGATTTTATCTTTGTGCCCATAGATTAGTGTGGCTCTCAATCCTCATCAGAGATATTCTTTTTGCAGTAGATGATGATTAATACAGACACTAACAACTGCTCAGCATGCATAGAATAAGAGATTGTGATGTGCTCCTCACTAAATGAGACATCTATAGCATACTCCATTCCACAAGGATCAGAGATCATCCAGGAAGAAGTAGAAAGACTACAAGAGACAGGCAGTCGACGGACTACAGGGAAACAGTATTTGCTAGGGACATTTGGGTCTTTGCACAAATGGAGCCTGCAGAAGCTGTGACTGCATGCATGAGTCCAGTAAGAGATCAAGCAAGCCAACCAAAATACCAGTGTGCAAATCAAAAGGGCTCATAAAGCACACTCCTACAGGAGAAGCTATTGGTAACTGACACTCCTGAGACAAGGAAGAGTGCATTCTCTTCATGTACGCAGCACCTACGGGGCTATCTAAGGTCCAGCAGATGGCCTTACACACATGCATGTACAGGTAGCACTAAGTGGGCTCAGTAGGTTTTGAAGGAGCGAGTCTTCTTATATGTTTGTTTGATAAATAATGCATGAATGTAACATATTTCTACAATATGTGTTTTAATCAAGTGTGTATATAATCAAGTTTTTGGGGAAAATGCAATGACAAAATTGAGAAAGTGTATTGGCATAAACAATGCAGACGTTTAAAATGATAAATATCTTTTCTTATGATACCATTATCTATAGAAAGCATATTTTCCATTAATGTAATTTTTTGTTCATTTTCTATCTCAATCACAGCCCTACTCCCTCCTCTACTTCCAGTCCCACGCACTTCCCCCATATCCCCACCTCCTGGCACCAACTCACCCTGGCACATCAAGTCACATCAGGACTTAATGCCTCCTCTTTCACTGAAGCAAGACAAGGCAGCCCTGCTAGAGAAAGTGGATCAAGTGGGAGGCAACAGAGTCCAAGTCAGACACAGCCCCCACTCCAATTGTTAGGGGACTCAGTTGAGGACCAAACAGCCCATTGGCTTCCTATGTGTAGGGGGCCTGTTCTCTGGTTTGTGGCTCAGACTCTATGAGCCCCTATAGGCCTAAGTTAGTTGGCTATGTAGATCTTCTTGTGCTGTCCTTAGCCCCTCCAGCTCCCTCCACAAGACTCCCTGAGTTCTGCCTAATGGTTGGCTGTGGGTCCTTGCATCTGTTTCCATTATCTGCTTGATGAAGCCTCTCAGATAACAATTGTGCTAAGTTCCTACCTGTAAGGATAACAGAGTATAGTGTCAGGAGTTGAGTCTCTCCCATAGGGTGGGTCTCAAGTTGGGCCAGTCATTGGTTGGCCATTCCCTCAATCCTGTTCCATCATTTATCACTGCACATCTTGTAGGCGGGACAAATTTTGGGTCAAGGGATTTGTGGGTGGGTTAGTGTGCCCCTCTCTCCACTGGAAATCTTGCCTGGCACCAGGATGGGGCCACATAAGTCTCAGTAGGATACTGCTAGGAGTCTCAGCTAGGGTCAAGCCATATCTTCCCAGGAGCCTCCCCAATCTCCAGTTTCCAGCTTGTCCCATAGATGCCCCAACACCAATTTGCCTTCTCTCTCCCAGTGCTCTCACCCTCATTCTCATTCTCCCCACACATGACTCACCACCTTCTTCCCTTCTTCACCCCCTCCCTCACCCAGTTGCCTCTTTACCTCCACTTCTGATGTCTATTTTATTTCTCATTCTTAATGAAATTCAAGCATCCTCTATAAAGTCCTCCTTGATACTTGGCTTCTTTGGATCTGTGGGTTGCAGCTTGGTTATCCTGTACTATATGGCAAAGATCCACTTATAAGTGAATACATACTATGTGTGTCTTTCTGGATATGGATTACCTCACTCAGGATGATATTTTCTAGTTCCATCCATTTGCAAATTTCATGATGTCCTTCTTTTAATAGCTGAGTAATATTCCATTGTATAAATGTACCATCTTTCCTTTATCCATTCTTTGGTTGAGGAACATCTGGGTTGTTTCCAGTTTTTGGTTATTATGAATAAAGTTGCTACAAACATAGTTGAGCAAATGCCCTTGTGGTTTGATGAAGCATCTATTGGGTATATGCCCAGGAGTGGTATATCTGGGTTTTGAGATAGATATTTTCCCAGTTTTATGAGAAAGTGCCAGATTGATTTACAAAATGGTTGTGTAAGTTTTCACTCACATCACCAATGGAAAAGTGTTCTTTTGCTGCACATCCTTGCCAGCATGTGTTGCCATTTGAGTTTTGATCTTAGCCATTCTTATGCATGAAAGATGGAATCTCAGTCCTTTTGATTCTCATTTCCCTGATAAATAAGGATATTGAGCCATTCCTGGGCATCCTTCTTTAAGTGCTTCTTGGGCATTCAAGATTCCTCTGTTGAGAATTCTCAGTTTACCTCAATACCCCATTTAAAAATTGGATTATTTGGTTAGTTGGTGTTTAGTTTCATGAGTTCTTTATATATATTGGATGGTACTCCTCTATCAGACATAGGATTGGGGAAGAGCTTTTCCCTTTTTGTCCTATTGACAGTGTCCTTTGCCTTACAGAAGCTTTTCAGTTCCATGAGATCCCATTTATTAACTGTTGCTGTTAGTGTCTGAGCTGTTGGTGCTGTGTACATAAAGTTGTCTCTTGTATCAATATGTTCAAGGCTACTCCCCAATTTCTCTTCTATTTGATTTAGTGTATCTGGTTTTTTGTTGAGATTTTTGATCCACTTGTACTTACATGCTGTGCAAAGGAATAAATATGGATCAACACTACTTGTTGAATATGTTTTCTTTTTTTCATTGTATCGTTTGGTCTTCGTCAAAAATCAAGTGTCCATAGGTATGTGGGCTTATTTCTGGGTCTTTTGTTCAATTCCATAGGTAAGCTTGTCTATTTTTATGTCAATACCACATAGTTTTTATAGTTTTTATAACTATTACTCTGTAGTGCAACTTCAAATGAGAGATGGTAATACCTCCAGAAGCTGTTTTATTGTGCAGGATCGTTTTCACTGTCCTGGGTATTTTGTTTTTCCATACAAAGTAGAATATTTCTCTTTCAGGATCTGCAAAGAATTATATTGTTATTTTGATGGGAGTTGCATTAAATTTGTAGATTGCTTTTGGTAAGATGGTCATATTTACTATGTTAATCCTACTGATCCATGAGCATGGGAAATCTTTTCATCTTCTTCAGTTTCTTTCTTCAAAGACTTGAAATTCTTGTCATACAGAGGTCATTCACTTGCTTTATTGGAGTTACATCAAGATATTTTATATAGTTTGTGGCTATTTTAAAGAGTGTGGTTTCCTTAATTTCTTTCTCTGCCTGCTTATTGTTTGTATACAGAAGGGCTACTGTTTTTTTTTTTTTAAGTTAATTTTTTTTAGCTGAAATTTTTTTAATTTAATTTAATTTAATTTTTTTATTAATTTATTCTTATTACATCTCAGTGGTTATCCCATCCCTTGTATCCTCCCATTCTCCCCTCCCTCCCATTTTCCCCTTACTCCCCTCCCCTATGACAGTGCCTGAGGGGGACTTCCTATTGGGACTCTAGATGAGAGAAGCATGGGAGAATGGCAAAGTAGAAGGATCCAGAAGGTCCTAGAAACCTACAAGAAGAAGATTATGATAGGCAGATTTGGGCCCAGGGGTCACGATCAAACTATGGCACCAGCCAAGGACAATACAGGCTATAAACTTCAAACCCTTACCCAGGTCTAGCCAATGGACAGGACATTCTCCACAGTTGAGTAGAGAGTGGGGTCTGACCTTCACACAAACTCTGGTGCCTCATATTTGACCATGTCCCCTGGAGGGGTAGACCTGGTGGCACTCAGAGGAAGGATAGCAGGCTACCAAGAAGAGACTTGATACCTTAAGTTAATTTTTTATCCAGCCACTTTGCTGAAGGTGTTTATCAGCTGTAGGAGTTCTCCAGTAGAATTTAGGAGGCCACTTATGTGTACTATCATATCATCTGTGAATAGTAGTACTTCTATTTATTCCTTTCCAAATTGTATCCCGTTGATCTCCTTTAGTAGTCAATGCTCTAGCTAGAACTTCAAGTACTATGTTGAAGAGATATGGAGAGAGTGGGCAGCCTTGTCTTGTTCCTGATTTTAATGAAATTGCTTTGAGTTTCTCTCCATTTGACTTGATGTTGACTATCAGTTTGCTTTATATTGCCTCCATTATATTTAGAGATGGGCCTTGTATTTCTGATCTCTCCAAGACTTTTATCAAGATGAGGTGTTCAATATTATCGAAAGCTTTTCTGCACTTAACGAGATGAAGATGTGATTTTTTTTCCTTCAGTTTCTTCACACGAGATTGGTAAAGTACCTCTGATGAAATCATGACCAAGTAGGCTATAATTACTACCTCAAATAGTAAGAGACCCTTGCATGAAGCATCATGGGAGGACATGAAAAAGGGGTCTGCAGAGAGAGCAGACCAAACTTTTCAAAGCACAAACAACATCAAATCAGTTGACGATCCCTTAAAAAAGACACATCTCAAGCAAAACATAAAAGCAATAAAAAGAAAAAAGAGTACTTGAATGAAGACGTGAATGGATTCATGAAATACCTGAAACAGAACTCAAAAATGCTCCACAACAAGGAGATAATAGCAACAGACAGCCAGGAAATGAAGGAAGAAATTGCAGTGGCCTTAAAGAAAGACAGGCAACAGGAAGGAAGACAATGAAAAAGACAAGTGGCAAAGAAAAACCTGGCCATGAGGTTGCCGATTGCCCAGCTGTTCCAGAAAGTCAGGACATGGGCACTGCCATCTATTACTGCTGCAGGTACAGAGAGCATGAAACCACCAAGTGCAGAGTCAGTGTAGACCCTCCTCTCAGTGAATTTCCTTTTGCAAAATGTTTTGCAAAATGGGACACCTGTCCAGGTCCTGCCCTGATAATACAAAGGAGTCTGTGCTGATGGTGATGGCTACAATCTTTGTGGCTCTGTGGAACATTTTAAGAAAGATTGCCTTGAAATCAGAATTCAGATAGAATTATCATAGTTGGTCACTACGTAAAGGGAATGAGTGCAGACTATGAAGAAGTTCACAATGTGCCCAAACCACAGAAACCTAAAACAAAAGTACCCAAAGTTGTTAATTTTTATAAGAGTTGGTACTCTTGTTAGTTATCACCTCACTGTTACTTTCCAAAGTAGGTCTTTAGAGGTTTAAACTGGGTGCCTATGGAGCCAAGCTTGTATCACAAAGTCTGATCTTAGTGGGGGCAAGATAGACATTCTGTCTATCAAGGAGTACAGGATGATCATTTGTTCTCTCTCTCTCTCTCTCTCTCTCTCTCTCTCTCTCTCTCTCTCTCTCTCTCTCTCTCTCTCTCTCTCTCTCCCTCCCTCCCTCCCTTCCCCCGTGCCCCGTGTGTGCATGTGTGTGTGTGTGTGTGTGTGTGTGTGTGTATCCATATTTGAGACAGATTCTATGTAGCCCAGGTTGGTTTCACACTAGTAATCCTGCCTCAGTGTCCTGAGTACTGAGATTACAGGAAGTCTGCCTAAGAACATATTTTAACAGACAGAACTTAGACATAACTAAGGAGCTGTATTCCTGATTGTGGCAATCATTTTTATAAATGTAAATTATGAGTCAAAATTGACCACCTCTAAGAAAAGCACATAGCTTTGAGTTTGTGAATAAATGTTTTGTTATGCATTCCTAATTCAGATTATCAACTTACTGTAATAGAAACTTATTTATATGTTCTCACAAAAATGTTATGTGACTGACATGTATGGTCTCTTGCTATTTATGAGACATCTGCCCAGGCCTTTCCAGCTTTTAGAGTCTCTGTTGAGAAGTCAGGTGTAATTCTGATAGATCTGCCTTTACATGTGAATTGGCCTTTTTACCTTGTTGCTTTCAATGTTCTTTCTTTGTTGTATACATTTAGTGTTGTGATTATTATGCAGCAGGAGGATTTTCTTCTTTGTTGCAATCTATTTGGTGTTTGTAGGCTTCTTGTATGTTTATAGGTAGCTCTTTCTTCAGGTTGGGGGAGGTTTCTTCTATGGTTTAGTTGAAAATATTTTCTGGGCATAGGAACTTAGAGTTGTCTCCTCCTCCTCCTTCTATTCCTATTTTTATTAGGTGTCATCTTTCCATATTTTCTCATATTTCTTGGATTTTTGTGTCGTAATGTTCTAGATTTGACATTTTTTACTGATGTATAAATTTCTTCAGTTGTATCTTCTATGCCTTAGATCTTCTCCTCCATCTCTTGCATTCTGTTGGTGATATTTGTCTGTAGTACCTGGTCTCTTCTCTAAGTTTTCCATCTTGAGGATTCCCTCAATTTGCATTTTCCTTATTTTTCTATATCAATTTTCAGGTCTTGTTTTCCAAGAACAGAAGAAACAAGCTGGAGTAGCCATTCTAGTATCTAATAAAATAGACTCTCAACCAAAATTAATCAAAAGAGATGGGGAAGGACACTTAATACTCATCAAATGAAAAATACACCAAGATTCTGAAGACCTATGCCCCAAATACAGAGGCAGTCACATTTGTAAAAGAAACATTATTAAAGCTTAAATCAAACATTGAACCCTACACATTAATAGTGGGAGACTTCAACACCCCACTTTCACCAAGGGACAGGTCATTTACAGAGAAACTAAACAGAATTAACAAAACTAACTGACATTATTAATCAAATGGACCTAATAGATAGCTACAAAACATTTCACCTAACCACAAAAGAATATACTTTCTTCTAAGCACCTCTTCAAATCTTCTCCAAAACTGACTTTATACTCATCCACAAAAGAAGCCTCAATGATACAAGAAAATTGAAATAACCCCTTAAATATCAGATCACTATGGATTAAAGATGGACTTTAACAACAACAGAAAAAACAAAATTCCTACAAACTCATGGGAACTTAACAGCTCTCTCCTCAATAACTACTGAGTCAGGGAAGAAATATTGAAAGAAATTAGGAATTTGCTAAAATTCAAGAAAATGATGACATAACATATCCAAACTTATGGGACAAAATGAAAGCAGTGCTAAGGAGAAAGTTCAAAGCATTAAGTGCCTTCACAACGGAATTGGAGAGTTTTCATACTAACAACTTAAAAGAATACCTAAGTCTCTAAAACAAAAAGAAGAATACATACCTAAGAGAAGTAGATGGCAGAAAATAATCAAACTCAGGGGAAAAAATCAATTAATTAGAAACAAAGAGAGGGCTGGAGAGATGGCTCAGTGGTTAAGAGCTCTACCTGTTCTTCCTGAGGTCCTGCATTCAATTCCCAGCAACCACATGGTGGCTCACAACCATCTATAATGTGATATGATGCCCTCTTCTGCAGATAAAGCACTCATATACGATAAATAAATAAATCTATTAAAAAAAAAAAAAAGAAACAAGGACAACAACACAAAGAATCAATGAAACCAAGAGCTAGTTCTTTGACAAAATCAAGCAGATAGCTAAACCTTAGCCAAAATAACTAAAAGGCAGAGAGACAATATACAAACTAAAAATGTCAGAAATAAAAAGGGATACATGACAACAGACACTGAGGAAATCAAAAGAATGATTAGGTCTTACTCAAAAGCTGGTATTCCACAAAATTGGAAAATCTAAATAAAATGGACAATTTTCTTGATAAATAGATCCCACTTATGAAAGTTAAATCAAAATCAGGTAAACAAGTTTAAAACTCCTATAACACCGAAGGAAATAGAAGTGGTCATTAAAAATCTACCAACCAAAGAAAGCCCTGGGCCAGGTGGTTTTTGCCCAGAATTCTACCAGACTTTCAAATAAGAACTAATACCAAACTCCTTTAACTATTCTACAAAATAAATACAGAAGGAACATTACCAAACTCATTCTATGAAGCCACAGTCACTATGATACCTAAACCACACAGAGACTCAGCAAAGAAAGAGAATTTCAGACCAATCTCCCTTATGAACATTGATAAAAAAATACTCAATAAAATACTAACAAACCAAATCCAAAAACATATCAAAAAATGTCATATATCATGACCAAGTAGGCTTCATCTCAAGGATTCAGGGGTAGTTCAATATATGAGAATCAATTAGCATAATTGACAATATAAACAAACTGAAAGAAAAAAGCACATGATCATCTCATTAGAGGCTGAAAAATCCTTTGAAAAATCCAACAGCCCTTCATGACAAAAGTCTTGGAGGTATCAGTGATACAAGGCACATTCCTAAACATAATAAAGGAAATATACAGTAAATCTATAGACAACATCAAATTGAATAGAGAAAAAATTAGAACAATTCCACTAAAATCAGAAACAAGACAAAGCTGCCCAGTCTCTCCATACTTCTTCATTATAGTACTTGACGTCCTAGCTAGATAGGTTTGTAGAATAAAAGATAGATTATTGAATCCTACATTGGTATTGTAGATTGATGAAAATTTAAGACTTTTGATTGATGAAAATTTAAGACTTCAACTTTTGCTTCACATTGATAAGAACTTAAATTGTATATTGCCATTTATTTTTGCCTTATGTATTGTATGTTATATGTTGACAAAATATTATATATTGTATGTTAGAAACTTAAGTTCATTTTGTTCAATGTTTATTTAATGTATTATTCATGTACCACTAATGTCTTATAAAAACTTTTAATAATCTGTTCAGGAAGATCGGGGATAAAAGTTGGTATTTAGTTACGTAGAAATCCTACTAGATACTAACTTACTTTGTCATAGAGCAGGTTTGTTTAACTTCTTGTATATGTCTTCAAGGGAATAGATTGAGAACTGTAAGAATAGATAGAATTGGTCTTCAAACTCTTCAGAGATCCACAAAATATGACATTTAATGATGAGGGCTTTCCTGACAGAGAGAGACATCCACTCCTGGCCGCATCTCCATTTGCATCATTGAAGATGGGGGCTTCAAAAGATGTGGGTGACAGAATGGTCACTGGACAGAGAAACTGCTCTTATCTCTACTGCTGATAACAGGCTGACTGGCTGCAATGATCAACCATGATGCTGGAAAGTTGACTGTCCAGCTTGGAAGAGACTAGATGGACCAGACTGTCGGATTTCCTGCTTCAAAAAGCAGTTTGTTGGATGTTTTGAGCCGATAAGGCTGAAGACTGATTGCCCGAATGAAGGAGAGAATCTGGTGACTATCCAGGTGGTCTGCTCTCTCTGTCCTATGCAACTTGGAAGTTGCCTGCCAGCACTTCCTTTATTAGATAGATTTTCCTTCTTGGGTCTCTGATGGGATTAAAGACTAGATAGCCACAGTGTTACTAGAAGCTTTAGTTTAAAAATTAAAAATACATTTATAGATTGATAATTGCAATTTCTCATGAAAAAAAAAAGGCTCTCTTTGGTAGGATAGTGGAATACTTTCTCTCAGGTTAACAAGTATAAAAGGACTTGGTTATGTACTTGATACCTGATGATTATGTATATATGTATATATGTGTATATAGTTCTTAATTTTTTAAAAGAGAAGGGGGATGTGTGGGAAAGATTAAGCTTTGTCACAGGTGGAAGCAGTCTTAGCGGACTTTACCTTTGGGGCACCCCATGAATACCTTGTGACAGACTGAGTGGAGCCATCCTGGGCCTGGAATTCAGGAAGCAGACCTGGGAACTCCAACTGGACTATTGTTTTTCTAATGGACCCTCAATCGGAGAAGGAGACCGCCCTTCCCATCTGACTCAGGCAGGTGGGGAAGAGAGAACAACAGGTTCAGCCTGGGCTTGAGCGCGTGTGGAGCAGCGGACAGGCTGGACCAGCATGCGGGCCA
This sequence comes from Acomys russatus, assembly GCF_903995435.1. NCBI lineage: Eukaryota > Metazoa > Chordata > Mammalia > Rodentia > Muridae > Acomys > Acomys russatus. Next base: position 32,464,420 of record NC_067158.1, read on the forward strand.
GAGAGACACCTAAGGACCCGTCCCGTGGAACTGATACCGGAAGGTTCACTCTCTTGTCCCTTTAACCTTTTTTCCTTCTTGTGTAAGCTAGTTGGGTTGTATAATAAAGTTTAATTATTAAGAAACAGAGCCAACATCAGCAATACAACAACTAAAGGAGATAAAAGAGATATAAATTGAAAAGGAAGAAATAAAAGTGATATGATAAGTGACCACAAAAATTCTACCAGAGAACTCCTACCACTGATAAACACCTTCAGCAAAGTGGCTGGATAAAAAAATTAACTCAAAAAAAAATCAGTAGCCCTTCTTTATACAAACAATAAACAAGCTGAGAAAGAAACTAGGGAAACAAACTTTTCACAACAACCAGGAACAATATAAAATATCTTCGTGTAACTCTACCCAAGCAAGTGAAGGGCCTGTATGACAAGATCTTCAACTCTCTGAAGAGAGAGAAAATATCAGATGATGGAAAGATCTCCCAGATCATTGATCAGTAGGACTGAATCTTAGAATTAATGTAGTAAAAATCTTAGAATTACCAAAAGCACTCTACAGATTCAATGTAATTCCCATCAAAATACCAAAACAATTCTTTACAGACTTTGAAAAGACAATTCTCAACTTCATGGAAAAATTTTCATGGAAAAACATAAAACTCAGAAAAGTAAAACAATCCTATAAAAAAAAAAGAACTTCTGGAGGTATCTCCATTGCTGACTTCAAGCTGTACAACAGAGGTATAGTAATAAAATAGTATGATATTGGCATAGACACAAACTGGTTGATCAATGGAATCAATCAAAGACCCAGAACTGTACCCACACCCCTATGCACACTTGATTTTGAAAAGGAAGCCAAAACCATACAATGGAAAAAATAGCATCCTGAACAAATGGTGCTGGCCTAACTGGATATCAGCATGTAGAAGAATGCAAATAGATGCATATTTATCACAGAACTCAAGTTCAAGTGGATCAAGGAGCTCATCATAAGACCAGATACATTAAAGCTAATAGAAGAGAAAGTGAGGAATAGCCTTGAACTTATTGGCGCAAGATATAATCTTCTGAACAGAATATCAACAGCTCAGGCACTAAGAGCAACAATTAATGAATGGGAACTCATGAAACTGAAAATCTTCTGCAAAATTAAAGGACACTGTCAATAGAACAAAACCACATACTACAGAATGGGAAAATATCTGCATACATCCAACAAAGGACTAATATCCAAAATATATCAAGAACTCAAGAAATTAGATACCAGCAAGACAAACCAAATAACCCAATTTAAAAGTGGGTTACATGACTAAACAGAAAATTCTCAACAGATGAATCTTGAATGGCTGAAAAGCACTTAAAGACATTTTTTTTACATCCTTAGTCATCAGGAAAATGTACATCAAAATGACTCTGAGATTCCATCTTACAACTATCAGAATAGCTAAGATCAAAAACTCAAGTGACAGCACATGATCTCGGGGATGTGTATAAAGGGAACACCCCTCCACTGCTGGTGGGAGTACAAATTTGCAAAATCCCTTTCAAAATCAATCTGATGCTTTCTTAGGAAATTGAGAACAGCTCTACCTCAAGACCCAGCTATACCACTCCTGGGCATATTCCCAAAAGGTGCTCCACCATACACCAGGGACATTTTGCTCAACTGTGTTCACAGCATCTTTATTCATAATAGCCAGAAACTGGAAACAAACCAGATGTCCCTCAACTGAAGAATAAAGATAAAGAAGCTGTGGTACATTTATACAATGGAGTACTACTCAGCCACTAAAAACAAAGAAACCATGTAACTTACAGGCAATTGGATGGAAGTAGAAAAGATCATCCTGAGTGAGGTAACCCTGACCAAGAAAGACATGCATTGTATCTCCTAAATTATAAGAGTATAGTAGCCATAAATTACAATATAAGCCTTGCTACAAGCCACAGAACCAAAGAAGCTAAATAATAAGAAGGGCCCAAGGGAGGATGCTTGACTCTCAATCAGAAGGGGAAATAGATTGTGCATTGGAGGTGAATGGAGGGAGGAAACCAGGTAGGTGAGGGAATGGGGAAGGGAGAGGGTTAGGAGTAGGGAGATCAGGGGAGAGAGGGCCAGGTAAGAGAATGAAAACCAGAAATTGGAGCATCTCTGGGATGTGCCAGAGACATAGGATAGGACAGGCCCCAGGAAGTTTATGGGGCCACACTAACTGAGACTCCTAGCAGTGGGAGTTAAAGAGCATGAAGCTGCCACCTCCTCTAGCCAGGCAGGACTTCTAGTAGAGGGATAAGGACACCCACCCATCCACAAAACCTTCTACCAAAAATGTGTGCTGCCTACAAGATGTGAAGTGACAAAGATGGAGCAAATACTGAAGGAATGGCCAACCAAGATTGGCCCTAATTAAGGACCCATCCCATGGGAGAGAACCAATCTTTGACACTATTAATGTTATTCTGCTATGTTTGTAGACAGGAGTCTAGCATAAGTCCTCTGAGAGGCTTTGCCCATCAGCTGATGGAAACAGATGAAGAAACCCACAACCAAACGTTAAAAAGAGCTTGGGGAGTCCTATGGAAGAGTTGGCAGAACAAGTGTGGGAGGTGGAGGAGTCAAAGATTTCACAAGACCAAGAGTATCAACTAACCTGGGCCCATGGCGGCTCATAGAGACTGAACCACCAACTAAAGAACATACATAGGCTGGCCCTAGGTGCCCGGTGCATGTATAGCAGATATGAAACTTGGTCTTCACGTGGCTCCCCTATCAAATGGACTAAGGGCTGTCTCTGACTCTTGCCTGCCTTTGGATACCGTTCCCCTAACTGGGCTGCCTTGTCTGACCTAAGTGGGAGAAGATGTGCCTAGTCCTGAAGCATCATAACGTGTCCCAGTGGGTTGGTACTCTTGGGAGACCTCCCCATTCTCTGAGAAAAGGGAGAGAGGAGAATGGAGGGTAGAGGGTTACTGAGGGGGGACTGGGAGGAGAGGAGGTCCTGTGATCAGGATGTAAAGTGAATAAATAAATTATTTTTTAAGAATGCAACTTGATTCAACATAATTAAGTAACTAGTATTGGTTCAAACTTAGGGAGTGTGGCCCTGAGTGTTTTATTTCAGGCATATGTTAGCATGGCACAGTTTGTTTAAACTTGCTAATGATAATTAACTCAGCCCCATGTGCACAATAAAGCAGAAAATAGGTTAGGTAATGGTTGGATGTGACTACATCAAAACTCTTTGTAAAGTACGTGTGACACATTCCACAAAGATGGATTCTATACACCTTCCACAAAGATGGGTTCTATACACTGACTGAGAAAAACGAGCTTATGGTAAGGTTCTGGGGGTCGTTCTGGTGTGGTCTCTCCTCATACAGACAGTGCAAAGGTCTATTAACCACATCGAATCCCAGCCTCCTGGGTGCATAGCAGGTTATGCATCCCTTCTTTTAATGGAGCAACTCTATGTAAACATTCTAGGTTCCCTACTACTTCTCTGTGAGCACAAGAACCCTGTGTCTCCTACAACTGTCTACATTGGTTGAAAGGGAAAATAGCTACAATCAAGAGAGGGAAGAGGGAAGACTAAATGGAGTAGCAGGGCATTCACACGAGAGGCTGATTTCGCACTTTATAGGACACCAGCGTTTCCAATGAGGAGGCTAAAGAGAGAACTAGAGGAAGAAACAAATTGCAAACTGTTCTGTCCAGGTCTGGAGAAGGCCATGATCATGAGTCCCAGCCTTTGAGCCTTACTTACCCAGGGACTGAAGGAAACAGAAAATATCCATATATTTGTCACTTATCCAACAAAACACTTTCACATTTTCACAAAGGGACATTTGGGCAGGAACCCATGTATGTGAGGACTTGGGTGCATTCAAGAAAAGAAAAGTACAGTCAGTCTGCAGAAGAATGCTCTCCTGGCTCCCCAAGCATCCCACATCTTCAGGGAGAATGGAACAATTACTTAGCATAGTGAAGTTTCCTGATATTTGGTACCTTCCTACAACAGAGGGAAGTCAGAACAGACAGAAATACTAACACATCCGGCAGACTCATTTACTTCTACGTCTCTGAACTGTTTCTCGGCCAGCGCTGAAAGTGCCCCTGAGACATCTCAACCAACACAATGAAAGGTGAAACTACACACATCAGATTTGTTAAACCGGGCTCGCACATTCAGAAGGAAATATCACTCCCCAATAGCACTGCCATTAGCAAACAATATAATATTTATTAAGCACTCGACTGCCTGAAGTACCCTCCTGTAACCAGTAAAGATTAGAAGGCAAGGGCCATAGGAAACATGAATTTTCCTTTTGCAAATGCAGACAGGGAGTTCTTTGTAGTTTCACCTAGGCTGACGTAGTGCTTACACTCAGTAAGGGATCATTTTTCTTGTCGCCTCAACACCATGTCATTTAAGCCCACAAAACCCTTGAGAGGTGGCATTCAGGAACTCCTTGACTGTGCATCTTCCTCCTCTGTATACATCTCCCTTTCAGGAAATGCAAGCAATTTAGAGCAATATTGAGGTTCTTCAAGGATGTGTATGCTTTAAACATTCAGTACCTATTAAAGAGTATGTGGCCCTGCCTGTCACTAGAAGATGTCTAATGCTTTTTGAAGTTAAGAAAAATGGAGCAACAAATAGAATTATGATGTATATTGGTATGGCAAGGGAGATGAATTCAGAGTAAAGACCAAAAAAATTAGAAATCATGAGAGTGGATTCTTGCCAAGCCAACTTAGGATCATCAAAGGAATTCTTTTACTGTACAGTGGTCAATTTACCAGACACTACACTTACAGAAAACTGATTCCTCCTCCTGTAAGTTCAGTCTCTTCTTCAGATGCAATGTTCACATACATTTAAGCCGGAAAACAAGGATTTGTTTTTGATGTTCTCCTTTCTTATACCCTGTGCTCTCCTGCTCCCTTCTTCATTGCTTCTGGCTCCACCTCCCAAGCTTCCTCCACATTAGTCACCCTTATCAGTAATTATGCCAATTGGCATCAGCCCACCTTTAGCTGCAGGACTGTAACACAATCTTTGGTATTTTTCCCTGATCATACAGTTGCCCATAACTATTACCCTTTAAGTGATGCTTTGTCATATATTTCTAAGTTTTTCAGCAGTTCCTTTCCTGCTAAAGGACAAAATCCTTTCCACCATGCCCTTTATGCAGTTCCACCCCATAAAGTGGCCTTCATGCCCCACCATCCATTCAACTTCAGTGAGTAAGTATTCAAGTGAATTCTGGATACTTTGCAGCTGGCCTTACCCACCCTTTATACTTCAGAGCATTTTAAGTATCATATTGAAATGATCTTTTTGTTCAACTTTACCATGAACTCTTTGAGGCCAGCAACTATGATGTGTTTATTCCAATAACTACATATATCCCAGTGCATCAGCATATTGTGGAAGTTAATAAATACTGAAGAAAAATCAACATTATCTAGCTATACAAGACAACTTCTACAATGTCCTGCTAGTGACCTTTGATTTATCTTATCAACCATGAGGCAATCTGAGCTATGCCCTAAGATGGCATATTGGTTGTAATATGAAAGAAAAAAGAGTGCCCCCTCTATTCTGTTATCCCTTTCCTAGTTATGACCTCAAAGGACAACTGTGTACATATTTGTCTTTTTTGTGTGTTTAACTTGCCATTCTTCAAGTGACCAATATCTTCTATACTCATGCACACACTATCCACTGCCTAGTGCCATGGCTGCTACAATCGCCAGAGAAAGCCTTTGTGGTGAAAAAAGGTAGCAAATGGAGCTTCTGTCTCAATCCAGGGTAGTATTGACTTTTTGCAACATATTGTAAAGTTCATCAACACAAATACTGAAGGTTGATGGAGGCCCATGAGGGAAATAGAAAATGGGCGTTCAGTAAAGCAAGCAGAACAAATAATACTGGTAGAGTCTAGTCAAGTATAGTGAGAACTCCAAAATTCTTTTAACTTTCTGTACCACAATAAATATCAAGAAAATCAGACGTATTCATGGAAAACTTAGCTTCTCTCAAGTGGTAAAAGAATGATGAAAAGGGAGATCAGGGAAAGGCTTGCTCTTTTTTCTTCTACTAATTCACAGTGCTAACTTCTGCTGTAGTTCACAGCCCTAACTACCATCCACTAAGGCTGGCAATCAGCAGTCTCACTTCGCCCTTCTTGAGGTGTCTAAATGTCTCAAGAAGCAAGCCTGTCTATGTCCAATCAAGACAGTGGCCTAGGGTTTATTGTATGTACAAATCAGGGTAGGGAGCTTGTCCCTGTTGAATCTTGTTATTCTTGAAGCAGGAAGTTGAACTTTTCCACCTGCAAATGAAACTGGAAACTTCATCTCCCCTCCCCCAAAAGGGACTAAAGAAAAGGGAAGGGGAGGGGGCATCTTTGACTGGGAGGCCCCTTTAACACGTATACAAAATGCCATTCTTCTTTCTCCACTGCTTGGCAAGTCTATGAACTTCCTCTGAAAAGACTGCAGACTTTCAGGAGAAAGCCTGGGGACTGTTCTTTAAGAGCAAAATCACATCAGTTGTGAAAAGTGGTGGTTCTGTTTTGTTTTCCAATCTTCTTGATATTTTAGTTTTTAAGAGTTTTCTTCCAAAAATACTTCCTAAATCAATGTAACTATTCCCCAGCAGCCCCGCCATGAAGACCTCTCAGGACTTTGCAAAGAGAAGGCAGTTGTTTGCATGGCCCAAGGTGTACACTGATCCTTTCATGCAAATATATCTTTCTACTCCTGTGGCCAAGTGCCTCCCTGTTATCGCCATATGTTTGTTCAAGTGGTGAGGAAATATTAAATATCACACGTTCTCAGCAGAGACCGGACAGTAATTATCAACAGATGGCAGCAGTGGGGGGCTGAGAGAGCAGAAGAGTTCTCCCACAGGGGGGTCAGTGCTAAGCCTCAGGGATGTTGACCATGGATCATCTCTCTCCCTGCCCCACCTCTCTCTCTCTCTCTCTCTCTCTCTCTCTCTCTGTTTCTCTGTCTCTCTGTTTCTCTGTCTCTCTCTCTCTGTCTCTCTGTTTCTCTGTCTCTCTCTCTCTGTCTCTCTCTCTGTCTCTCTCTCTCTGTCTCTCTCTCTCTCTGTCTCTCTCTCTGTCTCTCTCTCTCTGTCTCTCTCTCTCTCTCTCTCTCTGTCTCTCTCTCTCTCTTCATTTTTCACTTTATCTGAACCTTCTATAGCATCAACCCTAAAGAACTGATTTCAAGCTCCCACAAAAGTGATGGGAGACTTACCTGTGGAATAGGATCAGTCAGTGGTCCTTGAGAAAAAAGAAGCATCACTAAGTTTTGAATGATTAGGGAGTGAACAAGACATAGCTTCTCTGTGAATGTCATAAATTCAACAAATACACACAGAAGGCTTGCTCTGTTCTATACACTGCACAAAGATCATAGGAACATAAGGATTGAAAAAAGATGATGGGGAATAGCATCTAAATAGTTTATTATCTGCAGCCATGGAAATACATGCATTGGATATAGGGTCAGGAAAATTCTATTGTGATTCATTCTATCCAAAACAGAAGATAAGGACTTAAGTACCCAAAAGGTATTAGAAAGGGGAAGGAACTCATGGAACCCACACACACTCCTAAGTGAGGAGCTGTAGAGAATTGGCAACTTCTGAGGAAAGGAGAGTTGGTTTTGTTTAAGGGTGTAGTCCTGATAGGCCCACTTCCTTCCTATGGATGGCCCCATACCCAGGAATGCAGACAAGGGAAATTGGACTTAATGGGTTACTTTTAAAAATTAGAACGGAATGAAGGTAACCTGCATCTGGGATGGGCAAATGGAAGGAAAAGAGAGAGAGAAAGAGAGAGAGAGTATGATCAAAATACATTGTAAAACTTTCTCAAGAAATTAGTAAAATATTGATTTATCTTTAGAGAGGTGACAACTACTCCAGGGTACTACTTATTATATAACATTATATTACTGTGTTATATATTATATTATAAATTTATATATATTATATAAGAATTATAAGAATGCTTATGTAAGTATATTAACAATATACTTATTATTTAATAATATTATATAATAACTCCTTATTCATAAATAAGAACACAACTGTTCTCAAAACAAAGCAGGTTGTAAGAAATCTGAGCTGGAGGAGGCACATGGGATCCTGTCCTAATGAAGCATACAGTGGGCCTAGAACACGAAGATGAGAAAGGAACCCTCCCAGGAAGCTAGAGCCTGAACAAGGGCACGGAGACCAGGGAGAGCTGGGCACTGCTACCTTCCTTTTGCTTATATCTTTATTAAGCCTGCATTTGTGCCAGACAGTCACACTGGAAATGCAAGATTGGAAAGTCTAAAAGTGTCATGCTTGTTATATCAACCACTGTAGATGATGATGAGGAGGACAGTATTTAATGTCCAAGAGTGTCCTTAGAGGTCTGTAGAAGCTAAATCCTTACTCAGATGTTAGCTGTTTCACTCATGAAAACACCAGTATTAACTTAATCCTTTTGAGAAATTCTGGTTCATAGACTTATGAATGAGATGGAGTGTTATAGATGGAATCTATGGAAATCCCACTGTCCCTTAAAATCACTGCTAGGAAAGAGTGCGAACAGAGACCTCCAAGGCAGTCCAGAGAGAACTGTTTAAATAAGCAGAAAATAATGATAGCTTTGTTTCCACCACCCACATTTGCTTCCTTTGATAGTCTGAAGAAGTAAATTAGACAAACAAAATTAAAGTTCCTTTTGCGTGCCTTCTTGATCCCCTTTGTTGTAATCTGTAAACTGTGCTTCTACTTCAATGCTTAATATCTGATTTCTATAACTGTCTTAGAAACCTAAATTTGTTTTCTTCTTCCAAACAAGTTGAAGAATGTACTATGTTTCAACTACTCATATACAGTTCAATCTCTTTTCTTCCTCTTGTCATATAGACTTAATTTAGTGATTTTCTTTTCTATACTTTTCACTTTTGTTCAATACATCCAGAAAATCTATTAATTTCTGTTCTGTGCTCTTTCTTACATCATCCTTCCTTTGTGGATTTACTTCTCTTTTTAGTAGAAAAGTTATCAGTTCTTTCAGTAAGATTTGTAAATAGCACATTATGTTAAAAGTCTATTTTAAATAAAAAATACTTATAAGTGGTGAATTTCTTTTCCCTTTCCTCTTCAGAGTTTTAAAAATCCCCCCCTCCCTAGTGAAAGGTAATTGGCAGGTGGGTATGAATTTACAACTGCATTTTCTCATTGAAGATAGCATTCCAGTGGCTTCTACCATCTAGTCTCATCAAGATAAATCACATTCAGTTTGTTGAGTTATTCTATCACTAATTAGTTGTTGCTCTCTCTGCTTTAAGACTGATTTTTTTTAAACTCCATATTCCTCAATTTTATTGTGATTGCTTTGCTTTAGGTGTGTCTATCTGATCCAGCTCTCCCATCTTCCTCCAGATGTTGACAAAAACGATCGTTTTTATACTTCCTTCCATACTTAAGATAGATTTACTTTGTTGAGTGCTTAATTTTTATGCTTATGACTTAACTTTCAACTTAATTCATAATCCTTTAAAATATGTGCATGCTATTGCTTGTTTGATAGCTTATGACGCCTTGCCTTTGCATCCCTTGTCCCGTACTATTGTGGAGGTTTTCCTTAAGTTTCTGCGGTTGTTTTTATTTCATGCATCATACACATCCAGCCTTGGTTCTGATTTTCTCCCTTAAAGCAGCTCTTGCATATGGTTCTGTGGGGCTGTGCTTGAATCAGGGGCAACATTGTAGTTTGACTGGGGGTGGATGGGAATGGAGTCCCTGTTTTCCTTTTCCCCTGAGGTTTTGCCTTTTCTGCCTCCCTTTGCCCCCTGGAGCTCAGCTATCCTTAGGAAACTCTCAGACACAGTTATGGGGTTGGAGATTTTCTTGTCTCAGGACCGGAAGGTGTGCATATTTTACAACCAAACAGAAACTGTTTGACGCCCAGTAGGAGACAGACATCCCAGGCCCACTGAGAAGTTAAAGCAGGGTCAGCCCCAGCTACCACCAAGGAATGAACACTGTAACAACTCCTCTGCTCCCTCAGAAAGCCAGAGATCACCCCCTGCTCCTAAGCTCTTTCCTTCATGTGTCTTTTCCTTCTCCTGACCACAGAAATGTTGGTCCTGATTTTTAACTAGTGTGTGTTGCCCTTTCATTCATTATGTTTCACCTGTTATTTCCAAGGTTAAGAAACTGCAGAGCCATGTGGCTAAGAAGCTGGCAGCTTCCTGGCCCTCCACAATCAGATGCTCACTCCTAATGTGGCCTGTGCTCATTCTTTCTTGAAATGTCCCTCCTGGCGTGTACCCTTCTAGTCCCTCAAGATGGAGCTGATGCCTCTTCTTTCTTGAGAACATTTCTGTAACAGCTTCCACCATGATTCCATCTCATTCCTTTCTCCTTGTTTCCCTCAACTGCAGCACGAGCTTCCCAAGGCGTGAGTTTGCTTCATCTCGTTTCCTCTTAGCCTTCATCCTCAAGATGCTTGGGCAGCGTTTGTGAATGAGCAATTAATGAATGCTTTATTTGCTCAGCTTTTAGAAAGCTCAGCTCTTCAGAGCCTTATTTTCACTGTCCGGTATCTACTAGCGATGTTTTTAAAAAGCAAAGGAAAAACAACTTTTCTTTTAAAGTCATCCCAAATTCCTAAACTTTTACTCTAACGTCCAGAAATATGCAGAGATTTTGTAGTGTCTCCAGGTCTATGAAAGCCAAAGCAGTTTGCTCTCCTCACCGTTTCGAAAGATAAATAGGATTTGTAGAGAAATTATGCAAACGTTCCCTGGAAAATCGAAAGACTTTTTAAAAACCCACAGGCAAACCTCAGGAAAGCCAAAATCAACTAGTTTCATTTTACATGCAGAACTTTCTACACCTCGCTATAAAATAATGTGGATGATTAAATCTTACCAAAATGTAAAAATAAAAGAAAAATCAAAGAAACACACCTCACCATGGAATATTAGATACATACATATACATGTGTGCATTCATGAAAAAGAATAGTAACTTTGTGTAAATTAAAGAATAATGCAAGAGTCAGAGATATGAGCCAATAACTTGTGTGTGTGTGTGTGTGTGTATGTGTGTGTGTGTGTGTGTGTGTGTGTGAGAGAGAGAGAGAGAGAGAGAGAGAGAGAGAGAGAGAGAGAGAGAGAGAGAGAGAGAGAGAGAGAGAGACTAATGCTTGTTTTCCAAAGGCAAAGATTACTTAGAGCTTATCTAAAACAATCTTGGTCCTCAGACAACTTTAATTTGAATTTGCCTTGGAATGCCCTGCCCATCATCATGGGCAAGATCAGGACTGGATTAAATTCTTCCTCCCCTGGGAAGCTGTGGGCTCCTCCTTATGTACCCCTGCGACCTTGACATGCCTCCTTCAGAGAGAATTATCCAAAGTATTTCTTCACAGGTCTTTCCTTCAACAAACTGAGCCATCTGAAGAGCATGTGTATTCAAGAGGCAACCAAGGGTGTTCATCTTTGGATCCCTGTCTAGTCCTCTGCTTTGATAAATGATAAAATAAAAAAATAACTTTTGAGTGAATGAATAAGTAAATTCATGAGCGGAAACCATCTTTTGGTGTATTTTCTGTTGCTGCATAGGGGTACAAACAGCTCCTTACTCTATCCAGATGGTCCTCTGAAAAGACAACTGGACTGCTGTGCATGCGTCACCAGCTTTCTGCATGAATAGCTTGGTCCTCCCAAAACTGCAATAGGGAAGCTCCACCCTAAAAAAAAATCACCCCTTTACACCAGCAAATAAACACTCCAATGACATGTTTTTCTATTAAAAACTCATGGGCCTTAAATTTCTTTTTAATCACAGGCTTTAGTATTATTACACGTGTTCCATTAACAGGCATATCCAATGAATTCCCTTTCATAAACACTAGTAAGTTCAACACAAGCCAGCCAGGTGATTAATTTATAATTCTTGACACGTTAGGTGGGGGTGGGCTAGAGGGAGAAGCAACACGTGGGTCCTAGGATGGGGCCTTTCATGCCAATGCTATGGACACACACAGAGATGGACACACACACACACACACACACACACACACACACACACACACACACACACACACACTCACTCATACCACCCATGAACACCCACTGCGCTGAGCTGGCATTGGATCCCAGTCTGACAAACCAATGCCTGAAGGCAAATAACAAGGACTAAACTGTTGCAGGTTCCTTTTCCCATAAAAATAATAATAATGAGTAAAAGTAGCTGGAGCTCGGCCAGAGAGTAATACAACACGATTTCTAAAATCTGCATCCTCTTTCTTCCCACACACATTCTCCCAACTGCCCCATCGGTTCTCTCTTGCCTTTCTAGGCAGGTTACTTATCTACCTCAAACAGATGTCATCCGATGACTACTTCAATCAGCAGTACGACTTCTCCTAGATTCCAGAGACACCATGACCCTGCACAAGAGACAACTGCTGGCTAGAGTGAGTGGCCCTTAACCCACTGTCATTTAGGAGGGTCAGTTCAGGTCTTTGTGCTACTTGTGTGAGCATTGAGTAGGTTGGCTGGACTGATCCCTGCTTCTTCTGCTTTTTTAGGTAATGGCTCTGGAACCAGACCATGTGAAAGTCTAAGCACTTCACTGACCTGCAGTGACACTGGCAGGTTAGTCTACATTACTATGCCTTGGTTTATCTCTTCATAAGTATTGAAGGGCCGGGATGATGGTGATGACGATGATGATGGCAATGATGACGGTGATGATGATGATGATGATGATGATGATGATGATGATGACGACGATGATGACGGTGATAGCAAGGACCACGTTAATGATGGTGCTGGGAGTGGTGAGTAGTGACAATTTTAGGATAGCAATAAGCACTTCCCAGAATCCTAGTGGAGGCTAAGTAATGGTTTGCAAGGGTCTTAGAAGGGAGTCCAGCTGGGTAAGCCCTGTTTAAATGTCAGTTATTGCCACAGAACAGCAAAGAAAGGCTCCTGGGGGACATATTGCTTACTACTGCCTGATTCCTATATTTCAAATGAAAAAAATCAATTTTAAAAATGAAGAAAAAGTTCTGCCTTTTCCTTCTGGACACCAAAATGGACATCATTTGCTACTGCTCACTAAACCATGTGACTCCAAATCCACAAGGTCTTGGAAGCGTGGTGGGTGCTCTGGAAGCTGCGGCCATGGGCAGGTGACTCATGATGTCTTTGCCACACAGATCTCAGCCAAATCTGAGCCACTTCCTGTTCACACACACACACACACACACACACACACACACACACACACACACACACACACACACACACACAAAGCCCAGTTCCTAAATGAATATGGAAACTTCAGAGTTTGGAATTCTCAGAGATATGTCCGCCAGGTCACTTTTGTGCCAAATAGCAGCATCCTGGGATAAGGGAGATTGATCCAAAACCTTTGTAGGAAAATGAAACTTGTTCCACCCTCCTGAGCTGTAGATGCAGTGAGCTTTTCAGGCTCCACGTGTGGACAGAGAAGTAGATACAGTTCAGACTGTAAGAACTGTGATAACCTGGTTTTGATGCAGATATCCTCCAGGAAAAAAGCACTAGAAGCTACTCCTTGGCACCAGAAACTCCTTTCCTTTCACAAGCATTTGAATCCACGGCAGAGAATAGTAACTGTGGTACAAAGTGAGCTGTGAGAACAGTGGCTACTCTGACGATCTTCCATCCATGCTTGAAGTGAGACCTGGTGACAATGCAATGTCTTCATCATTCCCCACCCTCACCAAGTACAGCACTCAACCCCAGACATCTAGATCTTAGCCCCAGATTATCAAGCAAAGAGCTGTGTGGCCCCAGAGGCCCCTCTTGGCCTGTCTGTGTCTGTACTGTCAATGTGTTCAGCATCCCCTCCATTTTAGCACAGGCAAGGACTGGAAGTTCTGTTTCTCAGTCACATGACTTTGACCTAGTCACTTCTCCACACCAATTGTTAGTTCTGTCACCTATAAGGTGGTAGTAATGATTACTGCCTATGTAACAGTCTTAATGTTAAACTCAGGTGAAATGGTGTCAGACATACTCCATGAGCAACACGCCAATACCTTGGATTATAACCATGATACCAAATATTTAATAAGCCTCGCTGTGAACCTGATACTGTTCCAAACTCACCTATACTTAGTATTTAGTATTAAGTAAAGTATAATTACAAGTCACACATTATAGTTAAGAAAAAGAACTGATTTGGCAAGTGACTCCCACCCACCGCCACCCCACAACTGCCACCACTACCAAAGAGTAGAACCTAAGGCCTAGACTTGCTTACAAACACTTTAATTCAAAAAGTTATCACAAAGAATGGAACTGAGATTAGAGGGCCAGAGGAGAGCAATAGAAAGACAAGAGCCCAGGTAAGTGTGGTAAGACCCTTAGTAGCCAGGAAGAGCTTACTTCAGAGCTAGCTGACTCCCAAAGACAGAAGGTCATCTTACTCAACACCATAGGGCAAGGACTTCTTCATGAGGTGCCTACCACCCTTGGACATCAGGCTTACAGGATCAGTCATCAGACTGAGCATTGGCAGCATATTTGGCAGACAGGAGGCAAGAAGGTACAACTTAATGAAGAAGCAGTTGAAAGGGGGAGTCCACAGGATGCCAAGTTAGTGTGAGACATATTAATTAATGACATGTATTAAAGCTTCTGCTCCCCCAGAGACCTGTAAGAGAATGAGGTCTAAGTTGAGCTTTGGGACATAATTACTATCAGTGTCTCCAGTGTGTCACTGGGCAAGGAGGTGCATACCTGTAATTGCAGCACTTAGACCTGAGGTAGGAGGATGGAACGTTTGAGCCCAGCCTAGATGACAAAGTAAGACAATGTCTCAAAAGGGAAAATCAATATTATAATATGAATTCATCAATTATAAAGCCTATATACCCTTCCTAAAACAAAATGTTCACAATAGCAACCAGGGTATTTTGGAGAAAGAAAAGGATAAAAATTTGATGGAACATACTTAGACCTGCATTTCCATTTCCATTTCCATCACCCTGACACCACCCCAACCTCAATCAATCCATGAGGATGGATACGTTTGTATCTTTTGTTCACTGGTAAATTCTGAGGAACTCCCCGCACCTGTGAATACTTTTTGAATGAATAATGGAATGGTGACTGCAGTAGCCTCGGACTTCAGCAGACTAACCACAGAAAAGAGAACTCATGAGATGAAAACTAACGCTCACAGACAGAGAAATCGAAGAGGTTTCAGTGGAAGTCCAGTTTTTTCCCCATAAAGCTAACTAGGCTCCCCCACTGTACTCATACTCCCAAGAGAGCACTAGCAAGATACTTAGAAATTATTAGTTGACTTAAGCCAACTGAGCAGCCAAATAGAAAGATAGATAGACAGATAGATAGATAGATAGAAAGATAGATAGACAGACAGACAGACGGACAGATAGATGATACATAGATAGATGATAGAGAAATGCAAAAGTCACAAATTACCAAGTTAGCAACCTTGGTAAATCTTAGCTGCTTCTCCAAGAGAACGACAGTTTCTGTGAAAGTATGAGTCCAAAAACAGTGATTTCTTCTTCTTTGGGGATCTCTGCAACAAGTTCTATAAGCAAAGCCCAATAGATGATCAGATGACAATGCTGACAAGGGAGCATTGATAGGAGTAGTTGTCACTTTGTTGAGGTTTTCCTGCTCAGAGGCATGGAGAGACAGTCTAGTCACCACAGCTATCACTGTTGTCCCCACTGTAGCAGAGACAATAAAGAAAGCCACAGTCACTACTGCAGTTTTCTCTGACACCCAAGGGCACATTTCATACCACCACTCTCCCTTGATTCCCAATAAGAAGTGATGCCTAGATCTTGGGAGTTAGGCAGAGAGCATGTTCCCACCTCCACGGATGGCTTCTTGGTGATAACCACCACAGCCTCCGTTCCCTCCATCATGAGGCTAGAAATGGAGAAATAATTTTTTTTAATTACTGCATCAAATCAATGACACCTGCTCAGTCACAGAAACAGCATGAATTACCCTGTATACTCTCAACTATTTAAGGAAGGGGAAACTGAACCATTGTTTTAGAAATGTCACTGGGCATGGTAAGGCCTACCTTTAGTCCCAGGACTCTGGAGGCAGAGGCAGGTGGATCTCTGTGAGTTCAGGGCCAGCCTGGTCCTCAAAGTGAGTTCCAGGACAGCCAGGGTGGTTATACAGAGAAACCCTGTCTCAAAAAGAAACAAAAAAGAAACTTGTTAAGTACTTAATAAATTCTATAGGGCTTTCCATGACCTGGCTAGTTCTCCAATAATTGAAGCAGAGACCTATTGATTTATTTAAACAAGCCTTAAGCAAACTTTACACCACAAAGACCAGTGTATGTGAGAATGCACTCATCTGAACGGCAAACAGCTCTTGGGAGCCCAGAATTTAACATTCGTAAACATAGCACCAGACCAAACCCCAGCAGAAACTGGAATTCCCTCATTCTGGAATTGGTATTTGAACTCAGGTAACTGCTCTGGTTCTATGAGTTTTATGTTGTCCAGGAGAGAGCCAAGTGCTCTCATTCAGATACACCCACTGATAGAAGAAAGTTAGGAAGAAGCAAAGAGAGTCTGTGAAAGAAGAAAGAACAGATATTCACACAAAGAGGTGGCCAGTTATTCTGTGTCTAGCACAAGTCACACAGTTTATTTTGATACAGATGGTGCATGGAATTTTCTGTTCATTAAATTCTTCAATATAACTTTACAGTAAAAATGCTTGTCTCATATTTCATATGGTCCCAGGCGTGCAACAAAAGGGAATTAAGCCACCCAGCAACACTACATGAAACTAATTAATTGGCAAAATTCACAATTCTTACAAGTATTATACTGCTATATGTTGGGGGTGGGGGATAGGTGAGTGAAGTGAACATCAAAGAGAAGTGTGGGAAGAAGGAAGCAAACATTGATTCGAAATCTCTGCTGAGAAAACCTCAGGGAAGGAGTGCCCGTAGTGGTTACTTCATCCACAATCCTGGCAATACAGGAAGGCAGCATCTTTGTCACTATGACATAGACATAGTGAACTGTGGGCCAGGAAGGCAAGTAAACTTGAAGACTTGACAACTCACTAGGAGCAAAGAAGAAACCATAGAGTATTTTCAAGTCACTGTAGACATCCAACTTTTCATGTGAATCTGGCCCCTGGTCTATGCATGTGGAGGCCAGAAGCTGATGGCAAATGTCTTCTTCTATTACTCACCACCTTATTTTTTGAAGCATGGTCTATCACTTGACCCGGAGCTCACCATTTGAACTAGACTGATTAGTGAGTCATTTGGACATACCTGTCTCTACTCCCCAGCACTGAGGTTATAGACACATGTCACCATGCCTGGCTCTCTCATTTTGGATTCTTGGGATCCAAATTCAAGTCTTTGTGCTTACGTGGCAAGCACTTTATTGTCTAGACATCTCCCTGGCCTCAAAAAAGATGGTTTTGAGCTGAAAGAAGTCACAGTAAGAAGGACTGATTCTAGGTCAGTAAGATGGATTGGCAGGCAAAGGTCACTACCCCACCTGATGACAAGTGTTGGGTCCTCAGAGCCCACGTGGTAGAAGAGAATCTAGCCTCACAAGTTGTCATTTCACGGTACAACACGTAAGAATATGCACACACACTGAATAAACAGATCTTTAAAGGTCTTAATATTTAATTCTAAAGTCAGCTGCTGTAAACAAATTTCAGTTTCTCATTGTGTTGGCCAGCTTCCTATCATTATAAAAAAAAACAAAAACAAAAACAGCCAAGACATAAAAAAAAGAGATAAAAATCTTATAAACATAAGGGTTGCTTCTGTTGCACTGGGTCTGTGGTGAGGGCATTTACCACAGTAGAAATGAGTGATAGGCAAAACCACTCACTCCAAAACTAGAAAACAAAACAACCTGTAACAGGCAGGCAGACCTGTTCAGGCCTAAGGACCCCCTCCCCCACTAAGCCCCACCTCCTAAAGGTTCCCATCACTCAATAGTACTATACTAGGGACTTGACCTTCACCATATGATCTTTGAAGAACATTCAAGATCTGTTATGTAGAACTAATTGGACCACTTGTTGGAAATATGAACTAAACACTTCCACAGAACAAGACCAAAGGGCAATAATAGAATACTTGTTGTGTGTTAGGCATGTTATATGTGTGTTGATTTTTGTCACACTTAACAGAACCATGGTACATGTTACTGTTTATTAGTCCCACACTTCCAGGTATGGAAATGAATGTGTGAAGATGGCTCCCTTGCCTTAGCAGCCTAAAACAGCATGTGTTAGATAGCTGTGTGTCCCAAATTATGGGTTCAGCTTAGCTGGATCCTTTGGCTCAAAGGCTCTCAGAAGTGACAATGCAGGTGTTAGGCAGAGGTATGGTCATCCAAGGCTGGACCAGGGGAGCATCTCTTTCAAAAATCACAAATGTGGCCTCCAGTAGCATCATTTCCTTGTCACATTGGCCTGTCTATAAACATATCCATAACCCACACAGATGTGCTGATGATCCCACATATATGAGAATGTTCATAGCAAGTATGTGTGGCTCCAGCACTTCACGAGGTGACATGAGTTCATAACATGAAGGTTAACAGTGAGATAGAAAATACCAGTGGTGCTGGAGCTGGCACCTTTAGGCAGAGCTGCCTAGGTTAATTGAAAGTGAGAAGTATTTGTCATCGCAAGAACATGCGACTGATGAAAGAATTTTATTCTGGAAGTGTAGAAGAATTTATCAAAACCCCCAAAAATGCCAGATTGAAGATAGCCAAATGAGACGGGGTAATGCTCTCATTGGGTGTAAATCATGCAGAGGTCAAGGTAAAGCCTTTGCTCTTCTAGTAGTCTAGGGCCCAAGAGCACTCAAGGATATGACTGTGTATGTATATATAAGCTCCTACCTAGTATAAACATTGCAAGAAAGCCTGAGTGACATCAGTGCTGCCTCAAGACTGGTCCTTGAACTATTTATTGCTGCAGGTACAAGGCTATGAGAGGCAAGCTGACATCTGACTCAATTCTTAGACAATGCTCCAGGGCACCTATAACATTCCAGAAACATGTATCTTGACTGAGGTAAAGCTATGTGTTTGCCACAGAGAACAATGCCAGTCACTCAACCGATGGAGCAAAATACAATTTATTCTGAGTCTCTGGTATTCAGACGAAACAACTGAATGTTGCAAAAAGTTTGGTGAGGGTATTGCCATTCTAAAGGCCATGTAGAATATTTCCACTATGTCACACTTTACTGTACGCGTGGCATTTGGAAGGGAATTGTGAAGACACATAAACAAACCTGAAGACTTTAACTAAGATTTTCCTTTGCTAAAAAGAAATATTTAATGTAAAGAAAAATACAGTATACAGTCAAAACTTGATCTCTTCCTATGTATTTCCATGCCTATCAACAAGCAATATGTACGATGCCCTGAGTCATTCTACAAGGTATTCTAGGTCAACAAAAGAAAGATTGATGACTCTGTCACTGCAGCAGCTCTGATATCTATCATTTAAGTTTTTGCTCAATGTTTTAGACATTCTCCAGGCCCCAGTGTGCCTCAGCTTTAAATGTTAAGTGACCATTCAACTACTCTGTTATTTTTCAATTGTAATATAGTATTCAATACATTCATGAGAAAATTAACACTTCATAAAATACGCTTAGTGACAGGAGATTATGCCCATCTGTTAATTGATGTAAAGCTGCTGACAATATCTAAGGTAGGCTTGGCTAACCTGTGATTAAATCTCCAACTTCCAATAGATTTATCAGGAAAACCCACCATAAGCTGAAGATTAGTATACGAAAATTGAAAATATCTACCAAATTATTCAATGTTGCACATATATGGTGCACTACCTTGAGCACTTCCCAACCAATTACCTCACTTCTTCCTATGCACCCAAGTGAGGATGGCTTAATTAATTCCTAATCACCATGATAAAGAAACAATCTCAAAAAAAAAAAAGGGATGGCTAAAACTTTTAACCTCAAGTTAACCCATGAACCAGGATGGTTATGATGTCTTCCAAAAAGTCTAGGATCTTTGTGCCAAAGGTCCACCAGATCAAAGAGAGACAAAAATGAGTCTTGGCAGAGGAAAAATTAATATGGACTCATAATTATAGGTGGGCCTATGGCTCGAATAAGTACATCCCAAGGTACGTATGCTACGGCCATGGCTGTGAGCCTGGAGAACTATTGGGTGCTGTGATTTTTCAAGAAAAGGAGTTCAGTACAAAGAAGAAATAGAAATGGTGACTGGTCATTGAAGGAAATATTTGTACCTTAGTTCCTCCAAAGGCAGTAGAGCTGAGGAACCATGGTCTGAAAGTCAAATAAACTTTTTTCTTTTAATTTAATTATCTCATGTATTTGTTACGATCCAAAAAAGTTAACCAACATAAAATAGGCAGAGAGAGTATACCTAAAACAAGCTAATGAGATCTGTAGAGTTGGATTCAAGAGTCTATAAGTTATAGAAAGGCTAGAATGCTGATGAAGCTCAGCTGTGATTTTGTTGGTTATCAACCCAATCAAAACACTGACAGAAATGGGAGAAGTTGCCATTGTAACCATGAGGCTTTGGATGGAAATCACCATGAGGAATCTGAAATAAAGGGAATCCTTATCATAATAGGGCAAATAATTTGAATGTGTTGTGTCTGTGCCCTGAGACCTTGCAGGGGGCTGGGTACAAAGGTGTGCACTGGTAGATTTGGCAGAGGAAATTCCAACCACAACATTCAGGCAGAAACACTAGTGGCTCCTTCCAAACAAACTTATTGTAGCAATCAAGAGCAGTGAGTGGCAGGGTAGAAAATGTGGGCCAGTGGAACCAGAAATGAAGAAAGTTCAAGAGTGGTTCCAAGAAGAGGACAGTTGTTAAAGAGATTAGTACCACTGAAGTAAAGCCAAGTAGTTTACACAGTACCAAAAGCACAGGTGACTCAAGAACAGCTCATGAATCAGCTTGACTAGAATGTAATATAGTTGAAGTGGAGCTTGCTTCAGAGACATTGCCTGGGGCTGGGGGGTGGACTGGGGGGTGGGTGGGAGGAGAGAAGGCCTTGATGCATAGACCAACTTAGGAAGTTGTTTGCCCAAGATTCTGTTCTGTGTTTAGCTGTCGAGGTACTCAGGGACCATTTCAGGCCAAATACCACTCATGCTCAGAATCATGATTGTCATGCTACCTTTGCAGGCCTGCAGGAATCAGGAGTCATAGAGTAATGAAGGCATTCTCGGGAAAGCCTGAGAGGGCGGGCACTTTCAGAGTGAGTCATTATGATGGGTGTCTGACAGGCTGATGGTAGAGCTGTGATGGTGAAGCCCACCCTGCAATGAAGAGTCCCAGGACACCAGAGATACCAGAACTGGGGGACACATGCTGGGGAAAGCAACCAGTAGTATGGAATCAGAAGAGCTCAAAAAATTGGTTTTGACATTTTAACCAGCAAGACCAAAGGAGCTGCTCACACAGTTTTGGCCCTAAATCTGATCACACTGTGACCCCAGTGTTGTTCATGGAACTTTAGTATTGATAGTTTCCCTGTTGAGTTTCTATCTTACTTTGGTCCAATCCTGTTTTTCCACCTCTCTATTCCTTCTTTTTGGAATGGGTCTGGTTACTCTGAGTCATTACATATTAGAAGTCTGTGACAGCTAACTTTTAATTTATTTACTTAGGGACTCATGGCTTAATTTGGCTTGAATCTCAAAGGAAACTGAAATCAGATTCAGGGCTTGTCTGAGCTGCAGAGCCATTTCATTTCAACTCCAATCCAGGCTACCTATCAAAACCGTGTCTCAAAAATTGTAATGGAAGAAAGGGCTAGAGGGTTTGCTCAGGGATACAGTGCTCGCCCAGCAATGGACAGGGCCATAAACTCAAAACTCCAGAACCACATCCAGAAAAGAAAAGGACAGAAAGAGAATGAAAATGAAGGAATAAAGGAAAGCCAACACTTTATACTGACACCATAGGAAAATACATTGCGGGCATCTCAGGAATATGCCAACTTTTACCTTTCTTGGGTCCCAGTATCTACAACTTATAAACTCATTTGAAATGTTTCTCTGGAGAAGATAGAGCTTTTCGGTGCCTTCCTCACATGGGACTATCTAGGGATGTCTTTTCTGAGGCTACTATAGTGATAGTGATGCAACAGAATTATCCTGCATGGGTAAACAATGTCTCTCCCAGAAGACAGGTTATTAAATGAGAATCACTGTGCAGTGTGTGGAGTGCCTTCCTAGGAGCTATTATTGGCCAGGGCGGGCTCCAGAGATCTCCAAAACAACATAGGTTATAACCGTTTCCTCTGGTTACCCACCATAACTACACACCAAGACCCCACTGCTGAAGACACCACACACTTTGGCTATGGGACATAGAGAAATCAACCTACAATTGAGTGGGCTCTCTGCTGGCTAGTTTTCATAGTTCCAGAAGGTTCTATGCAGGCTCACAGAGAATAAAACACAGCAGCCTTACCCAGTGTTGGAGCCTGGCAAGACACACCCAGTGATGCAATAAGAATACTAATGTTGTGGAATAAGATTTGTGATTGGAGGTGAGGCCTGCTCCACAGGAGAGAATCTTATATCCAATACTATAATCCTGGTCAGAAATGGCTGTAGAGGTCATGAGCCCATAGGTAAACCCTGCTATTATTTCGCTAGATGTCATGAGGTCAACTTGCCTTCCAAATCGTTACATTTCTACCCATAAATTTCTGCTGCTTTCAAGTTTGGTCAGAGAAGCTTCTTTTGCACTGGAAAGCAATCAACAGCAAGGTGCATAGTTAGTTACAGTCCTGAGAATGAGCCTGAGTGCTCAGCCCTACACAGAACACTATGTCAAGCCATCACCAATAAGGCTCAGAAAATGCTGACAAAGAGGAGCCAGGAGGAGTGTAAGTACCCAAGCCATGAAATGCTGTCTTTTGGACATGACTAGTGAAATCATGAACTCACAATGGCTGTGCTTACCTGCACCAGATCTCTACAAGATCAAACCAGCAAAAGTCTCATCACAGATGAGAGAGATGATCTGCAAGCCCCACTACCTACTCAGAAGCTACTGGCAGTTGATAATTGCTAAGGAATGAAGACTCATTCTTCTTTGAAGATGTGACCACTGGTAGGTCTCCCATGTTCCAGTGGATGGCAACATCCCATGCACATATGAGCCTCACCACCTAGACTTAGTGGGTTTCAAACAAAATAGGCATGAAATTGGGAAGACAGTGTGCTAGGAAGATAGGGGTAGAAGTTAAAAGTATAATATTATAAAAGTATAAAATTACAAAAGTAGAATAGTATAATTATAAATAGTATAATTATAAAAGTATAAAAGTATAATGGATGTGATAATATTTCATTGTATGGTATGCATCTATGAAATTCTCAAAAACACAAGGGAAAAATTTAAAGTGCAAGCCTATGTTCATTGACCAGTGACACAAACATACACATGAAAGCTTTATAAACAAGAATCATAGCTGAGATACATCTGGAGGGAAGGATGGAAGAGAAAAAAAAATGGAAGGAAAGAAAAGCTTCCCACTCAGGTCAGCACATCTCTGAGTCCTAGCCCACTTCCCATTCAGATTTGTCCAGTCCAAAGCCCTTAATCCTGGTCCCAAAGATCATATTCTTGTTTTTCTGATAGGTCTTCCAAGCTGACCCAACATCTGTGGTAGTCCTCCTTAAGTTCATCCAATGATTTTCTGGAGTTCTAAGAGAAAGGCATGTCTTCAGGTTCAAGTGGCGTCAGGGGGCTGGAAGCTGCTAGAAGAAAGAGCTCTTTGTCATGGTTGTCACCCATGGACACAATCTCATTTTCAGTTAATCAATTCATATGCAGTTTTAAAAAAAAAACCCTAATGTGGCTTCTCATTAGCCCAGGGCTATAAAGAAGCTGGGTCTCAGGCTGCCCTAAACCCCAGAACGCCTGGCACCTCCACCCGACGATTATCAAATTGGCTGGCATTAATCATTTTAACGGCCAAACTGTGCTTTTTTTTTTTTTAACTCTCCCTTAATTTTAAATGTGAACTTTTAAAAAAAAGACAGAGGAAGGGATCCTCAAAGTGATTACTAGTATAAAGAAAACAAGGTACTTTAGTAAAACCCCAAGTTTTTGAGTGAGAAAATTAAGAGAAAGGAAAAAAATCAATAAGCTCAAATCACTTTTGTCAGCCATTTAAGCTGTGACCAGTAAAGCCCACTGTCAATAGGAGTCCTTGCATGGAGGCCTGCCTCAGGGAATGGGGGGAGAACCATCAATGGCCCCTTTATTTGTGAAAGATGGATTATTTTAAATAAATTACAGGGCACTTTCACTGAATAAACAGCCCTCTGCGGCTGTGGGGTGCTGCACATGCTTAATTGAGCCACAGAAAATCTTAAATGGCTCTGGAGCTAGGGACTGACTGGCCTTGGGTTCTGCCGGTGGGACCTGGGCCTGAGCGGCTTTCAGACTGAAGGGCAAAGCCTTGGAGAGGCAAACAGCAAGCTTAATCCAGAGTGGATACTTAGAAGATTTCGGAAAACCGCAGGCATGGAGGATGCCCAGCGCTGCACAAGGCTGCCTCACAAGCGAGCCATCTGCACGTCACTGTTATTTGTGTTTGATATGTTAAATTCTCCCAGCAAGTCTGGCATGGGATCCCTTTCGCACATTGCAGAGATTCTTTGGCCCACATAATAAAATTTCAGCCTTTTTGGCTCAACCTCAGCATCAATACCCCCTGGATCTTTGAGACCCCAAAATACCTACATACATCTCCTGGGAGACTTCCCAACTATCCTTCTTTATCCATAATTTCTAGTGTAAGAGAGGAATAGGGTGAAAGTGGAAGGGAGGGAGGAACAGGAGGATACAATTGAGCGGAAAACAATTGAGCTGTAATATGATTAAATTTAAAAAAAAAAAAAAAGAATTCTATCTATACAGATTTTAAACCCTTCCTTCAGAAGTCACAACACAGGCCGACTTTGTTTTAGAAACAGGTAAATGTGACTTGTTATCTGCAGAACTGGTTGGAAAGCAGGCAGGCTGGGAGCAGGAAGGGGCTTTGAAACCGTTTCTGGGAGTCTAGGGTTGGGCAGGGCACCTAGATGTGAAACATGAAGGGCTATAAACAGAAGCAAATCAAATCAGGAGAACACGTACCGCTATGTTTTGGGGAGACGGCGGGGTATTGATTTTGATAGTTGGTATTAAAGGAGGTAAAATGCCCCCCCCCGTGCCCTCCCTCCGACTTCCCCTACTTGCTATTATTCTCCAAACAACACCGCAACAAACAAGTAGTTACTGCACGCCAGGATGACCATTCTTATTAAGAAATAAGAAAAACAGACAAAAGTTTTTAAAAGATGAATACGGTCAGGCCTCACCAAATATGAAAAATCTGGGGTTTCTCCTGAGATTTTTCAACACACAGTACCTTAATAAGAGACTTATCACCCTCCCCTCAAAATGTAGCTGTGAAATTCTTTCCCCAAGGTGACACAATTAATTGCACTTGCAGTTAACACAATTAAGCCATGGCTGAAAGACTGGCTGACACCTCATAAATCTCAGCCATTCCGAAGGATAATCAGGTTGATCAGTCATTGGCTTGACCCACCTGAGAAAGTCTATAAAAGCCCAGGATCGGTCGTGGGAATGATGAGTTTCCCACTTAGATGCTACAACTGTTCTGAATTCTCTTTGATTTTAGATGTAATTCACTCCTCTTGAGTTTTGCACGCACTTTGCGAGGTCATATCACTTCCAACCTGTGGTTATGAAGTACATTCGAGGGTGTTTGGAAACAGTATGCATGTCAGCATCAGGCGCATGATTTGATTTCCATTGATCACTTGAATTGGGTGGGAAATAAGACTTACACCTAAGGGGAAAAAAGGACTCCCATCATCCCGTTGCCAATTAGGAACTGCAGAATCTATCATATAAGCAATAAGTTACTTAGCACCCATGAGAATTAGGTTCTTTATATTTTAAAAAATGGAGAGGTTGTTATAACAACATAAATACAATGATAATAAACCATTGTTTTGAGCATTGCAGAGAAATACAGCAAGGTCTCCTGTAGACTCATGTTTTGAGTGCTCATTCGCTAGCTGGTGGTAGGCATATTTTGGGAAGCTGTAGAGTTTTTAAGAGACAGAATTTGACTGATGGAAGTGGATAACTATAGGAGATGCTTTGAGCCCAAATCTGTTGTAGCTTTCCATGCATCCAATCCACCAATAAGTGAACAATGAATTCTGCCTTACTTTCCCTGCTGTGATGGACAGGACCCCATGAAAACCTGAGCTCAAACAAATCGCTCCTTGAACTTGCTCTTCAAAGACATGAAAATTAGATAATATACACTGATACTGGGTATAGAAGTTTCCATAGACAAATAAAAAGGAAACAGCATTTGGGCAGAAAGAACAGCATGAACAAGAACATGGAGGCATGAATTCAAATGCCACATGTGCGAAACAGATAATTCTATTGTTCTTGCATTTCAAGTTGCAAAATGGAAAAATAAAGCTGAGGAGATGATAGAAACCAAATCAACATTATTCAGCCTGATAACAAAGTATTACAGTGTCATTCTATGGGTCATGAGGGATCCAATAGCTTGCAGTGCACAGAGCATATTATATATACAGCTATGTAATATATATATATACATATATACACATATATATGCCAATGCCCACAGATGCAGATAGAGATAAAGAAAAAGAGAGATGAGAGCCGGGCGTGGTGGCGCACGCCTTTAATCCCAGCACTCGGGAGGCAGAGGCAGGCGGATCGCTGTGAGTTCCAGGCCAGCCTGGTCTACAAAGTGAGTCCAGGATGGCCAAGGCTACACAGAGAAACCCTGTCTCGAAAAACCAAAAATAAAGAGAGAGAGAGAGAGAGAGAGAGAGAGAGAGAGAGAGAGATGAAGGGAAGGAGGAGAGGAGAGGGGTGAAGAGATTGAATTCAAGAATGATGAATTGGAAGGGGCACTCACATAGAAATGCTCAATGCATATTTACAGAAATAATTTTAATTTACAAGGCATTAGCCATGTAGAGAGATGAATTTTGAAGTTACTGTATAATTGTAATTAGTAATGATTCAAATGGCTATGACATTCCAGAGAAGGTAAAAGAAATAAGAAGACACTAAGATGAAGTGTCCACACCTCACGCTGAAAAAGACAAGTCAGACCAGGAAAGATGAAGGGTAGGACCATCTCTCTTTAGTAGGAGTAGTAAAGAGGCCCAGGAGGGGAAGCGAGCAGGATTCAGTAAGGCAGAGGACAACCACAGCTAACAGAAACTACTCAGACAATCCAGAGGGACAGAACTGCCAAGAAGGGGTTACATGTCCTGCAGAAAATGCACACTCTCGTCAAGAACCCCAGAATTTACCTGGAAAAGAATGGTTATTCTTCCCAGTAAAATAATCTAAGATGAGACATGCTTTCCTGTGTGGCACAAGGTTCATTTCACAAATGCCAGAGACAGTCTGCAATGGGCAAGTGTTCACATCAGGAAAAATCTTTGCCTAAGGTTGACTTGCCATGGCCTTGAAGGGGAGGGCAGAGCCAGCGGCAGAGGGCTGATGACAACAGGCCATTCTGCTAGGAGGAAATGCCAGAGCTTGACCAGGAGGTAAGAATGTGCATGCTATTTGGATGGGCAGCTGGAGACCTGAACTGTCAGCTAGAGAACCTGGAGTTAGGAGTAAGAGGAAACAAGGTAGGATAGGCTGGAATGAGCTAAAATATGAAGGGCCTTGAAAGTCAGGTAGGAAAATGTGTTTTCTGACTCGGCCTTAATTTGGAGAGACACTTTGGAACTTTTTGTTCCATGTACTCTGAGCTGGTTCATGGACAGCCTTTCATTCCTTCATATATCCATCCATTTACCCAGCAGGGAGCATGATTAGAGATATGAAGAACTGAAAAGCTTACAGGATCTGAACAATTACGTCATTCTTTGTTCTTGCCAAATTAGAATGCCAGTCCTGATGGGCTCTTGATTCCTATATTTTATCTTTTCCTTTCTTTTCTCCTCCTCCTCCTCTTCTTCTTTTTCTTCTTTTTCCTCTTCTTCTTCTTCTTTTTCCTCTTCTTCTTCTTCTTCTTCTTCTTCTTCTTCTTCTTCTTCTTCTCTTCTTTCTTCTTGGTCTTTTTCAAGACAAGGGTTTCTCTGTGTAGCCTTGGCTGTCCTGGACTCACTTTGTAGACCAGGCTAGCCCCACACTCACAGAGATCTGCCTGCCTCTGCCTCCCCAAGTGCTGGGATTACAGGTGTGTACCACTATGCCAGACTCCTTCATCCCTTGGGAACACCATTTCTTCCATGATCTACCAAAGCTTAGAGAGCAGGAGAGGGAGTGGGGGTCCTTTCTGTCCCTCATCTGACCACTACCGTCCCCTCCTCCCTAGAAGCCCATGCTACTTAGACACATATGCCAATAGGACACATTTCCTGTGCTAGTTAGTTTCAACTGTCAACTTGATATAACCTTGAATAAGCTGGGAAGATGGGAAGAGATTCTTCTTTATTTTATGTGCACTGGTGTTCTGTCTGAGTATGTCAGATCCCCTGAAACCAGAGTTACAGACAGTTATGAGCTGCCATGTGGGTGCTGGGACTTGAACTCAGGTGCTCTGGAAGAGCATCCAGTGCCCTTAACCACTGAGAAATCCCCTCCAGCCATGGAAAAAATCTTAATGAGGAATTATTGCTATCAGGATACCATGTGGGGGTTGTCTGTGGGGGAATTCTTCATTACAAATTGATGTAGAAAGATCCAACCCATGATGGGTGGTACCATGTCATAGGCTGGCCCTGGACTCTGTAAGAGCAGAGAAAGCTAGATGAGCAATGAGCAAACAAACAAGCAGAGTCCACATCTCTTCTCACTTTGCTCTTGGCTGTGGGTAAGGTAAGAGTATTTGCTTGAGTTCCTGCCATATCTTCTTCTCAGTGATGGACCATAACCTGGAATTGTAAGCTGAATAAAACCTTATCTCTCCTATATTTTTTTCGTAAAGGCAATTGTCATAGAAACAGAAATGAAATTATGATATCATCTTAATCTCTTCTTGAAGCAGTCACCAGTAGAACCCTGGGACATATCGCAATGTCTTTGTAAGACTGCCTTCCAGCACTCTCTCCTGCACACATACATATGAAGATGCATGTCCTCTTAATCAGTCCTCTAATTCTCTGGCCTCTTCTCCTTGGCCTTTGGCCATTCTCCTGGGTCATGTTTGACACACTTCCTCATGTCAATTTCCTCAGCCCTTTGCCTTCCCCTGTCCCTCAGCTCCCTCCATTCAGGAACTTTCCTTTAGGTGTTCTCCTCACTATGCCTGGCTTCTGCCCTGGCATAGGTTTCCCAGCCTCCACCATCTGTGCTCAGCCTCTTGTCCCTGTGCCCTCTATTGTACTCACCTAGAGAAACCTAGCCTCCACTAAGCTGAAAACAACTCCTCCATTGAAGCAGTTGGTTACAGCTAGAGAAAAAACACCACAGAGATGTATGTCACTTGAAACACAAGACACCCTTTCAGGAGGATACCTCCAACACAAGCATTTCTCCCTGCTGTCTGATCCTCTCGTCTCCCACACAACCTACCAAACCTCGTCTCTCTCAAAATCCCAAGCCTCTCCCTTGTGATTTTCACATGGTGCCCTTGCATGTGTTTCACTGAGAGCGTAGAACAGAAGAAGAAAGAGTGAATGTCCCCTGATACCCGGGAATAACTGAGCTCTTAGCTCACTCTGTGATTTCGGATTTGGAAAAAGATCACTAACTAATCAAAATGATAAATAATCCCCCAAAACACATCAATCCTCCCTGGTGGCAATCACTACATCCATTTGACTGTCACTACACACACTAAAACATTTCCACCTCTACCGCAGTCTACAAGATTGGCATGGAAGTGCCACAAGATGGCATAAACTAATCATGAAAACATTTCTCCTGGGTGGTAGAGAGGATATGAGTTCAGACAGAGGAAGAATAGAGCACAAACACATAGACCTGCTCTGGTTATATGGAGACTAGTTGTGGTTAGGTTAACTGGAATGTTTCTGGGAAGATGCAAGGGTAGGGTAAAGTGGGTCTGTGTTGATAAAGGTTACAATTCCAGGAAAATGTAGAATACGTGAACATTAGAGTCAACATATTTTTGTTTTTGTTTCATTTTGTTTCTGTTCTAATGATGGAATTCAGGGACTTTGTTAAACCTGAGATTCTCCAGAGAAACACCATTTCCACCATTTTGGGCCAAATCTGAAGCAAGCTTCATTAAATATTAAATACTGACTAAGAGGTGGACTTTGGTCAGGACCACTCCCTGGAACTTCCAGCTGAGCGGCCCCAGGCACGTGTTGCAGGGATTTATAAAGACAAACCTATAGGCTACCATATTTCCCCATGAGGATTCTGTTGTATTCCCAGAAATACAACTCCCAGCACCCCAGCATCCCAGCATCACAGCATCACAGCATCACAGCATCACAGCATCCCAGGAGGTTACCTGATCCTTGGGCAGGTAGGCCTTACAGGTTAATTTTGTGTACTAGATGCTGAGCTTGCACATGCCAGACAAGCACTCCATTCCTATGCTGTATCACTAGCCCTTTGATGTCCTTGTAGCCTAGGCTGGTCTTGAACTTGTACTTATCCTGCCTTAGTTTCTCTGGGACTGAAATTCTAGGCATATACTACCACGCCAAGTGAGCTGGCTCTATTTTAAGCCACCTGGCTATTTGAAGAAAGTATTCCCCCTTAGTGGACAGGACTAAGGTAGTCTTCTTCAGTTTGTCATTTTATCAGTGTCCAGAGAAGTGCCAGAAATAAAGCAATAGAATTAGTAACATGGCTTGCGGTCTCTGCTGGATAGTTTTATGTAAACTTGACATAAGCTGGAGTCATCTGAGAGGAAGGAGCCTTGGTTGAGAAAATGCCTCCATAAGATCTGGCTATAGGCAAGCCCCAAGGCATTTTCTTAGTTAGTGATTGCTGGGGGAGGACCCAGACCATTGTGGATGGGGCCAGTTCTGAGCTGGCAGTCCTCGGTTCTATAAGAAAGCAGTTGGAGCACAGTCATGAGAGCAAGCCAGTAAGCAGCACTCTTCCATTGCCTCTGCATCAGCTCCTGCCTCCAGAGTGCTGCCTTGTTTGAGTTCCTTTCCTAACTTCCTTCCATGTTGAACAGAGATATGGAAGTGTAAGGCACTTCCTCCCTAACTTGCTTTTTGATCATAGTGTTTCACCACAGCAATAAAAATGCTAACTGGGACAGTGTTGAGTTCTGGTTGTGGAACAGACTCCTCTTGCAACTTTGTAATAGATGCATGACTTGGGGCAAGCCATTTATTTCATCTTCCATTTCCCCCTTCTGTGTTACCAGACCAGACAGCACCTTTCTTACTTGATTGAAGAGGAAACTGGAGAATGCCTGTGTCCCATTATTTCAATGCCCAAGACCCACTGCTGATTACTAGCTATTGATGTCACTGCTTTAGGACTTTCTAATAATACTTTTCTTCATCAGACTTACTGACCTAAGCCCTGCCTCTGGAAGTTTTAAGGGCAAATGTCTTATCAATACATTAAGCCTGTCACATAGAAGGTTCTTTCCCACCAGCTTCTCCTATCACCTTTTTTCATCTTAGTCAAAGGGTGTCTGCTTAGATTGCTTTTGTTCTGCAACCCCACCCCCCAAAAAATTCCTCCATCTTTCCTGTTAGAGGGTCCCCGCTGACCCGTTCTGCCTTTCTTTCTTTCCTTTGCTGCCTTGTCTGGGCCTCTTTTGGGAGGGATCTTGTCTTCTTCTCTGCTCTGAGCTCTAAGATTACTGTTTTCATTTCCCTGACTGCTGAGTGACCGAAATATGGCCCTCAGGTGGGAAGGCCCCAGAGAGAGAATGACCAGCAGGAATTCCATTAAAACATAGAACATCCTGCAGGCAAGTCTTCCTGGCTCTTTCCCTGCCTCTCTCACCCCCACCCCCACCCCCAAGATATGATCACAACAGCCCAGGACTATAAAGTTTCCTTTCATAGCACATGTTATGAGGTTCTGGGAAGGTTGTAAGAAAGAAGTAAAGGAAGGTAGGAAGGCAGTGCAGTAGAGTGGAAAGATCCCCAGTCAGCCAGAAAGCAGCACTCAAGGATTATTATGAACTGAGGCAACTGAGGTCCTACTGTTTGGGCTTCCATTTCCTCCTTTGTAAACCCATAACCTACGTTGCCTGCCTCTTTTCCAACCTCTAGATGCTGAAAAATACTATTTGACACCACATAGGATGGATGGATATGGATGCCTGCTCACTCCATGGCCTGCTGTGTAGGAGTCATTTATTCTTATCTAGGCTGGATTTGCTCACTTTGTATATTTATTTCTTGCTGTTCTCAGGGTGGAACTAGACAATCTACCATTAAACTACACTTCAGCCTTAAGACACAGAAATTGAAGCAGGGACAACTGTGTCTCCTGAGTTTGCTTTGGATGTCATTGAAACATTCAGCATGATTGTTTGATTTACTCAATGCATAGTCTCTCAAAATTGTTATTAAACCTCTATGACCATACAGTAGTGCTTAAACATCTGTTCAATTAAAAAATATGCAGGGCAGATTGAGGAGTAGATTTGCTTTCATCGTCCATTACTCACCGACATACTAGTGAGAAAAATATTAGGTACAAGGGCAGAGAAGTGCATCAAAAAATAAACCAGTTGAGGACCCTGCATTGATGGAATCTGTATTCTAATTAGAAGATTCAGGAAGTATGTAAATTAAAAAGGCAGGGTGTTTGTTTGTTTGTTTGTTTGTTTGTTTTTGATGGAGATGAGCACCAGAAAAATAAAGATAAGGAAAAATAGAATCACTGTTTTGCATACACTTGATTGGGAGAGGATCCCTTAGTAAGGTGACATCTGAACAGAGACCCACAAGATATGAAAGAGGCACCAACATGGTAGGTAAGGAAACAGCTGGCCAGATATGAATGAAATAAAGTGCAAAGTCCCCAAGACAGGGGTCCAGCTGGTAAACTTAGGCATCAGCATAGCGGTCTGTGTAATTGTAGCAAATCAAGTCAGTTAGACAGTAGATAATGATGATGCCAGAGCTCACTGGGCATGCAGGTTGTGGTAAGTATTTGACCTGAACTTTAATGAAGACTGGAATCCAGACAGAGAGTTTAGAACACAGAAACACGTAGTTTATAATATGTTTTTAAAGGCAAATTGGCCAAAGTGAGGAAGAGGATAGTGCGGAGGTCAACCAGAACACCATTGGAAAAATCCAGGAAAGAATGATGCTTTGCTTTCCCATCGCAGAAAGGACCAGGTAGTAAGATGTGATCCAGTTCAGGACACATGCTCAGGTTTAACCCATTTAGTACGACCTACTCAGTATGGCCGCTTCTTGAAGCACTGATGATTCTTCTCTCCAACTAGAACTTAACTTCTTTGTGAGCAATGACTCTAGCCCACATTTCCATGTGGCTACCAAACCCTTGGCAAATGTTACTTAAAAATACCACCTGATAAAACACTGCTTTGCGTCAATGCTTTGTGTCCTCCAGGTTATCCAACATCCATTAAAGATAAAGTTCCAGCCCCATCTCCCAGGTCACAAGGTCAATTTGTATGGAATATCTTCCAGTTCCTTGAGCCAAATAGTTTTTGATTAGCTTATGGGGGGTGGGGTTTGAGCTCAATAAAATGGGGTTAAGGAAAGATTTGTTTTCATTTACTATGGCAAGAAAGGGACAAATGTGTTTAAAATGATGAAAAATACCAGTTATGGCAAGGGGATGTTGAGGAATCATCACAGAGGGAGCAAGTGAAAGAGAAAGGAGGTGTTAGAGGCCCAGGGGGTGGGTAAGGAAGCCAGCCATAAAGGGAAGAGGAATTCCAGAAAGCATGTGAGGGCCTGGGCTGCATGACAAAGCATGCAGCTCTGTGATGACTGCTTTTATAAGCATGAGAATAAGGGTGGAGAGAGATTTAAGAAGATAAGAAAAATGTATTTGCTAGGTAACAGACAAAAAGCCTGAGTAGCAGCTAAAGAGATGACTCAGTAGTTAAGAGAGCTTGCTACTCTTCCCGAGGACCTGAGTTTGGTTCCTAACACTCATACAGAAAGCTTGATGGTGCCTCAGATCCAGGGGACCTGAGAGGTCCTGTTCTGGCCTCTGTGGAGATATCCATTCACATTTGGTGTACACAGAGATATACACATAGACAGAGAGAGAGAGACAGACAGACAAACCAACAGACACAGAGAGAGACAGACAGAGAGAGACAGAGAGACAGAGATGCAGAGAGTAACAGACAGAGACAAAGACAGAGACAGAGACAGAGAGGAAGAGAAGTAAGAAGAGGAGAAGAGAGGGACGGAGGGAGGGAGGGAGCGAGGGAGGAAGGGAGGAAGGGATGAAAGGAGAAGTGGAACACATAAAAATAAATCTTTTTTTTTAATAAACTAGGGACTGAAGAGATGGCTCAACAGTTAAAAGCACTGGCTGTTCTTTCAGATAATCTGAGTTTGGTTTCCAGCACCCACACAGCAGCTCACAATCATTTGTCCTATTGTAACTACAATTCTAGAGAATCAGATATCTTCTTCTGGCCTACACACAACACACAACACACAAACACACATACTATACAAACAACCATACACACACAAACCACACATTACACACACACACACACACACACACACACTTCATGATAAAAGCCATTGTTATTACACCCTAAGTGAAGATTAGTGATTTATAAAGAAGTTCCCAGAAATGATAGTTCTTTTCAGAAGACTTGAAGGCCCCAGTTACTGTGTGTCATTTTGAGATATAAAATCTCATAAACAGCTCAGGGGTCAGCAGAGACTTTATGGAAGAGGTTTGGACTTGGTTGTTGTAGGAAGTAGCAGTAATGGGTGGTCAGGGAGCCTGTATGAAAGCATCCAAGCTGTGTCTCTGTAAGAAACAATTCTGGGTTGGTTTCTTTCTTTGACATACAAAACATCAGGATAGAGGTGGAGACAGAGGTTTAATAAGAGACAAAACTGTGAAGTGTCTGTGGAAGGAGCCTTAGGAGATGAAATGGCAGCCAGCTTCTCCACTGCACTGAGCAGTCTGTTTAGAATCTGGTTCAAGTGGCTGAGATGTAAAAGAGACACGGGCACAGACTTGAGCAAGGAGACCAGCGACCCTGGGCTTGGTTAGAAGAAAGGCACAGAAGCCCGAGTAGGACAGAAGGTAACAGGAACAGGGAGAAGAGAGCAGACAGGAGAGCTCTTTACTAAAGGAGACACAATAGGACCGGAAAGCCAAAAAAAGCCTGGCCGTCCCCACAGAGCGTGCTCCCCACATTATTGGTCAAGCACTATTGAGTACTGCTCAGACACTAAGAGTTCAGGTCAACACAAAGACATCTGATTCCAACTAAAACCAAGCAGCTATTTATGTCTTAAAAGAAGAAATTCAGACACCAAGAAGGGAAATTAACCTTTCCCTCACAGAAGCCATAAACAGCATCCAAATGTGGAAGAGAATGAAACCACCGGCCATGTGTTTAAAAGAAACATGATATCATTGGCTGGCTGAGACAAGACCCAACCGGGAAGCAGGCTCCAGTATTAAAATTCTAACACATGGGTCTCTTGGAAAATTAAAAATAAACTCAGTGGGATAGAAAGACTCTATCTAAATAGATGGGACAGGGAGAGAAATGATCTACTGAGCCACAGCCGAGAAGGCAGCTGAGATCGGGGTGACCTGAATGGAAAAAGCCACCAGAGGAAAGGTTATTGGCCCCCACAGAGAGATAATTCAAAAGAGATCCACAATTGCTCCTGAGGCTAGAAGTGGGAAAACAAGAATACGGCCAGACAGGGAGTATCATTTTCTCTAAGTGAGTCTGTAAGAATCCAGGCTTTCCCTAGAAGCCCCTAAAATGCTGCTGCCTTCAGCCCCCTGCCTCACTTCTCAGTCCTGCAAAGGAAATGCTGAGCTACCTGAGAGGAGGGACACAGATGCCCTGAGAACTTCAGGAGCCTCGTTTACATGTAAAGGACAGCTGTGTCCCCTTCATAGAACTGGAAATGAAGTCAGACAAGAAGTGTGGGGGACCGCAGAGTCTTCTGTACGTGACTTTAGTTTGTTACTGATTTAGACCACATAAAACGAGAGTGATTGAATCTCACTTGATACTTGCTAGACTGTCCTTACATCTAATGATACAGCTGCCAAATCATCTTGGGAACCAAGCCTTCTCTAGAGAAAGAACCCTGGGTAAGGGCCCTTTAAGGGGCCCCTAAGTCACACAAATTTGGTACCCAAGAGAAAGCATGAATCATCTCTCCTTAAGCCAGTAGCCACTGTTGCTGCTACAAACTAGCCCTTTTCCACACAGAGCAAAGTTTCCTGAGAGAGAAAAGTATCTTCATTGTTTTCATAACTCAGCTAACATCTGGAAGGATGCCAGGTACAAAGTAGATACCAGTTAAATGCTGTTCAGTGAGTGAGGGGAGAAGATTCTTTTTAAATATATTTTATTAATTTATTCATATTATATCTCAATTGTTAGCCCATCCCTTGTGTCCTCCCATTCCTCTCTCCCTCCCATTTTCCCCTTACTCCCATCCCTTATGACTGTGACTGAGGGGGACCTCCTTCCCTGTATATGTTCATAGGGTAGCAAGTCTCTTCTTGGTAGCCTACTATCCTTCCTCTGAGTGCCACCAGGCCTCCCCATCCAGGGGATGTGGTGAAATGTGGGGCACCAGAGTTCATGTGAAAGTCAGACCCCGCTCTCCACTCAACTGTGGAGAATGTCCTGTCCATAGGCTATATCTGGGTAGGGGTTCGAAGTTTATTGCATGTATTGTCCTTGAAGATGCTCCAGCATACAACAATAACATTTGCTCAGCCATGTTCATAGCAGCCTTATTCATAATAGCCAGAACATGGAAACAGCCTAAGTGTCCCTCAGTAGAAGAATGGATAAAGAAACTGGTACATTTACACTATGGCATACTACTCAGCTATTAAAAACAAGGAATTCCCGAAATTTGTGGACAAATGGATTGAACTAGAAATGATCATAATGACTGAGTTAATCCAGAAACAGAAAGAGTCAAATGGTATATACTCACTTATATCTGGACACTGGCTCAAGGGGCATGTCCCATGAAAGTCTTCACTTACCAGGAAAGTGGGACAGAGGGGAGGATATCTTGTTGGGACTCTAGGTGAGAGAAGCACGGGAAAATGGGGAAATAGAAGGATCCAGAGGGTCCTAGAAACCTACAAGAAGGACATTATGATGGGCGGGTCTGGGTCCGGGGGTCCTGCTCAAACTATGGCACCAAGCAAGGGATAAGATTCTTTTGAGCTCCACTAGTAAATTCAACTAAGAAAGGCATCCTGAGTACGTACATCCTCAACCACTAGCACTACGCCCAACATGAGGCAGATACACTCTCCTTATTTCTGAAGTAAATGACTAAGCAGAGTTTGTCATGAGAAAGGGCTAAAAGCGAAAAGTTTTCTTATCTCCTTAGCATGGATAGATATGCGTATGTGTGTTGAATATATTATACACTTACATATTACTTAGATATGATGTCTAAATATCCATATATGTGTTGTACCTGGGCATATATACATATATCGTACCTGGGCATATAGCAGAGCATATCATATATGCGTCAATATACATATACAGTGACATATAGAAAATATATGTCCCCTGGACCCAAAGTCAATAGCTTCCTCATTCATTATCTTTATAAGCACTTTAATTGAAATAGTAAATCCCCAAATAACTGAATAATACATGAAAAATAGCTTATTTCTTTGTCACAGTCTCTGCTGTGACATGCAGCTATTTTAAATGTACAATTTATAGTCATTTGCAAAGCATATACGATAATTGCTCCCATTTTACAAAGAAACTGACACTCGGAGGAGTAATGTGTCTAGAGTCACATGATCAAAGCCCTCAGCTTTATCTGTGGCCTCTTTTTGCATGTAATTTAAACTAGAACCTTCCAGACTGTCAAAGAGAGAAACCTCAGGAGATAACTTTTTTGGGGGGCCCAGGTTTCTCTCTTGGATGTCCTCAGTCTCTGCCAAATTGACGTGTCATGGCCCTAACAGTTCAAGATGTAAGAGGACCAGAAGCTTGAAGCAGACTGTTGAAGGGTTGGCTCGGAGCCACTCAAGGGGAAGCTACAGGTGGGATCCTGTTTCAACCATCAGTCATTCAACCCAGCCACAGATCACGAACTCTCACCAGCCAGTTTCCTTAATGACTTGCTAAATTTCCTCCCAATCCTCCCCAAAAGTCACACTCCCTAGAAGGCTCTGCCTCTCCAGGTCCATCCCACACCATCATTACTAAGATTCCTGGCCTGACACCAAGTCCTGGTTCTCAGGGCTGCATTTGAGCAGGTCTGCATGTCTCAAAAAGACTGGAGCCACATAAGGTAGTGTGAAGCCTTAGCCTGATATGCAGTAGTAGCTAGGACCCCTGCCAGGAGCCTTAGAGGTACTGGAGTTCCTCCCTAAAAGGGGACAACTTTGGTTCAAATGAAACGTTAATCAGACACTAGTGAGGAGCACCTGCAGGAAGAGTGCCACTGAGGTCCATCTGAGCCCTCCTCCCCTCAAATCCCACACTGTTCTCTATACTCCCACCCTCTGGTCTGGTCCCGCCCAGCCTAATTACTTTAGGAGTAGGAACAAAATTATAAAAACACATAGGAAAAATGGACAAGTACTATCTAAGTTTCTGTGTTCCCTCAAAAATAATGCTACCATTTAAGGCGCAAAGTAAAGATCTCAAGAAGCAGGCCATCTGGGAAGAGGTCTGAACCCTCAAGAATGAGAGCACTGCCCTTAGAAGTAACACACACACACACACACACACACACACACACACACACACACACACACACACACACCGTGGAAGGATGAAGTGAAAAGTCACCATCTCAAAACCAGAAACTGGACTCTTGCCAAACAAATCTGTTACCACCCTAATTGTGGCCTTTCTAGCCTCCTGCTTATTAGAAATAACTTTTGTTATTTCTAAGTAATACCTTTTGGTCTTTGAAGGATTTATACAATTATCCAATGTATATTGAATATATCTTTCCATCACTGCCTCCTTCCAAATCCCCTCAGTGCTCCACACCCCACATCCCTCCTAACTTCACCTCCTCTTTACTTTGTTATTAATAATTCCCTGGGGATTATTATATTGGGAGTCACAATATGCACATCTGTATGTGCACTGTGAGCAATCTACCAGTAGCTATGTTCTCAAAGGGGAGCGACTGTTCCCCTATCCCCACTCTCAGCAGCCGCCTACTTCCAATAGCTCCTTCAACAGGGGTGGGTATTAGAGGTACCTCCCCCACCAATGCTCGAATTTAGACTGACTTTATCTTGTGCGTGTCTTGTGCAGGTAACCACACTGATGTGAACTGATGCATACAACACTCATGTCATGTCCAGAACATTACATACACACACACACACACACACACACACACACACACACACACCACTAC
The DNA here is from genome assembly GCF_903995435.1 of Acomys russatus. Classification (NCBI taxonomy): domain Eukaryota; kingdom Metazoa; phylum Chordata; class Mammalia; order Rodentia; family Muridae; genus Acomys; species Acomys russatus. The sequence goes on from NC_067158.1 coordinate 32,504,132, forward strand.
CTGTTCTTAAATTCTTTACATCACTTATTTCAAAAACATCCATTATATAGATGACAGCCCCCTCTATTGAGCATTCAGAGTTTTTCATATTCACACTTTGATGAGTTATGAGAGCCTTCCTTAACCACCACCCACTGCAAAATGGAGATTCCCTGACCAAAACAGAGGGCAGCACAAATAGGTAGGCATAAAGACAAATACAGAGAATGCAGTTTGCTAGTGTGACCCTTCTGCAAAGCAACACTTTTCTGTTGTTTTTAAGCCACCCATCCATAATGCACTGCTACAGAAGAACAAATAGGCTGAGATACCAGAACTTATACCCAGACCAAGGAGCAACCAGAAATCCAAACTCTGCACTTAATCAGCGTTCAGCTTTCCACAGATATTACCTTGGCTTTTAAAAAATTCAACACTGAATACACTTAATGCTAGTTGCTTGTGTTTGCCCAGCTTTCAGTGGTCACGGTAAAGATTATCTAAGTGTGAATTATCTTCTCCCAAAAAGTCCTTGGTGTGCAGTCATAAGAAATACCATCATTTGATATAAACACCAGTGAGCAGCTAGAGAAAGATGAGGACTTTCAGTTACACAATCTTCAAAAAGTTATATTCAGCCCCTTCTCACTCAAAATAAAGATTAAAATATCTGTGTGAGAATGATCCTTGCCTGGGAAGCTTTCTGCCCAACATCTTGCATCTATTGCTTTCCTGTTTCCATCCACACTGGCTCAAAGTAGTCTCCTCTACACAGCTATTGGAGAGACATGTCCGCCTGCAACGGGTCTCCATTCTGCCCTTTGCTCCAACACCTCCTTCAGTGTTGCACCGGGGTTCTATGCCTCTGTGAGGCACATTAGTGAGCAAATGTTGTACTTAATGCCCTTATGTTTCACAAACATGCTGTTCCTTTAAAACAGCACATTCTCAGATCATTCTCACTGAATGGAAGAATCTAATCGATATCACATAGGTGTCCAACCTCTGCCATCTCCTGGTTGTGTCAGCCTTAGTTAACTAGGCCATTTAACCTTCCTTAACCTTTTCATCCACAATAATGGCCTTCACAGTCATTATGGAGACCACCGATGGTGTGTGTACCTCCTGGGAGGCCACCGATGGTGTGTGTACCTCCTGGGAGGCCACCGATGGTGTGTGTACCTCCTGAGAGGCCACCGATGGTGTGTGTACCTCCTGGGAGGCCACCGATGGTGTGTGTACCTCCTGGGAGGCCACCGATGGTGTGTGTACCTCCTGGGAGGCCACCGATGGTGTGTGTACCTCCTGGGAGGCCACTGATGGTGTGTGTACCTCCTGGGAGGCATTGGCAAAGAGAGACTAGTATTCTTCTCTAAGAAGTTATAAGCTTTTTGTACACAATTGTGTCATCAGCAACTGGCACAGTGTTCAGTAAATGTTTGAAGTAGTAATCATTGCTTAAGCGAGAGATTAAGAGAAAAAAAAAGAGATGAGTAAGTGAACAAATACTAGTCAATATATACACAATCATCAAAGATTTTAATATTCATCATATATGACTTTCTAGCCAATCAGAATGGATCTTTCAGATCTTTCAGAAGAGTGGTCATGGTGTATGGTAGAGCCATGTTCATTGGCTCACCAGTTAGAAAGGCTTGGTTAGGTAGACACATTATCATCTTTTACCATCTATGCATTCCTCTTACTTCACCCAGCATGTGGCATTCAGTAAGAGCTCGTTCTTTCAGTGTTTTCACAAACATTTCTTCTAGGTCAAGTTTGCTGAACTTGGTAAGCTCTCAATTCTGGGTGGATAGAGGAAGCCCTGATCTTGTGGGGTTTCCATTTTAGCCAAAGACATAGTCAGGAGGTAACAGTATGATAGCAGTTATCACCCATACAATAAAGGAGAAGGAGGCTATCAAGGGAGAGTAACCATACTGTAGGCATGGTGGGCCACAGTGGCCTTGGATGAACAAGTGTTGGGAAGTGTAGGGTGAGGGATTGAGGAAGAGAGGCACAAAGGGAGTTGGTAACATCCTGGGGAAGTTGCCTCCTACTGCTTCATGGAAACTTCATTGACCTTAAGGCTCTTTGTCACCATTGGTTATTCGTGGATTCAGAAAGTATAAAGAAGCTAAGGCTCAAATCCAAGTCATCATACGCCATTTGTGAGTGCACTCCTTCCTGAGAAGCTCCCATGCCTCAGTTGCAACAGGAGCAGGGTTGAAGTCACCACTGATGGGGTGAAATACCAGGGCACATGGCACCAAGCAGTCAGCGGAGGGCAGTCAAAACTATGTCTTTAGGAATACTGATTCTCTCTACTGAGGCAAAGAAGCAGAGTTTCTAGGCATTTGAGAGGAGGGGTGGGGGGTGTGACTAGAATCTCTTTGAAGTCAGAGGCAATGCTGTGCCACTGGTCTCTCCAAACTTTTCACAGAAAATCATGATGTTTCTCAAAGTACTTTAAAGACATAACAAGAAACAATGTACATGAAATGACCCAAGGTCTTCCCTGGATTCCAGTGAGGCCACTGTGGAAATTTCAAAGTGTCCTCTAATGCACAAAGCAGGAACTCTTCATTATTACAATAATTAATTTATAGCTCTTTGGTGGGTCAAGCTATGGGCTCAGAATTGTTCTAGAAGCAGGATTCAAGAAATAAGGCAAGCCATTTTCCCTCAGTAGAGATTCGGGGTCCAGCTAGGTAGGGGTGGGATTAGCATCTCCTTCAATCTCCCCCAGACAAGACCAGCAGCAGCCTGGATTCCTTTAGCATAGGAAAAATAAGAGTTGAAGAGAAGGCCTCCAGATATTACCCAGACCAGACCAGCTACTTACGGTCACAGCTTACAGGAAAATCTGTACTTTCAAGTGACTACTCACCATTGATCCCAGCCATATTACTAAAACCCACAAAATAATTTCCACTTTGCTGTTTGGCGCATCAGAAACATTGCCCTGCCGGACTTCAGGACACTGAGCATCACAGAAATTCTTTCCTCTCAACATACTATAAACTAATTATAGATAGATCAAGAAGCAGCCATCCTGAACCAAATAAACACCTTCATAGGAGCCAGGCCTCCTGAAACTATCACACACTAAAACCTATTCATTGGCCTCTCAATAAGCAGTTCCCAAACACCTACTAATAATAGCCACCCCTAATGAGGGTTTACCAATGCCAGGTCCTTATGGAAACCCCTAGTACCCCTGTGGGAGCAGAAACTATGATTATCTCCATTTGACAGATGTAAAACCCAAGCCATAGAGTCAGTCACCTCCATCAGCCTAGCTAGGAAGCGGAACCCTTAGCCCCACATGATTTGGTGTTACAGTCCGCAGTCTAGCTGCTACACCATGCTTTTTCTGGGAAGTGTTTGCTGGCTGTTGAGAACAATGCAGATTTGAATATGTGAATGGTAACATTTCTAAATAGGTTTATCTGTTTGTGCCTGGTTTCCAGCTGGTGGTGCTGTTTAGGAGGTTGTGAGCCTGTGAAACATGTGGCCCAGCTGGCACAAAGGCGTCTTTCTGCTCAGGCGCAGAGGGGATAGCTGTTTTTGTCTCCAGTCTGAGCTCTCCATCTGCCAATCTAACAGTACATGAACAAAACAAGCCCCACATGCCCTCTATAACGAGAAGACCTCCTCTATTGTGATGGTCTGAAGAAGGGAACCAGAATGAATCTTTCTTTAAGTTGATCCTATTAGGTATGGAGAAGAAAGTTGTACAGTGGCAATCACGAAATATGGTGGAGCCAGCCACACCAAGGAGGGCAGCAGAGAAGCCAAGTGAGCAAATATTGAGAAAGCACATGTACAAAGCAAAGATCAGTCCTTTCCTGCTGACACAAACACCAGCCCCACTCCTCCAGCTGGTGAGAAAAGCAGGAATGTGGAAATAGAAAGAGCTAGTATAAATACAAGCAGTCCACACATAAGGCTTGGAAACTGAGCTTGTGGTCAACTCTGTCCTTAAAACCACTCGTGTTCCTCCTCACCTGACAGCTGTGGGTTTACAAGGTAGCCATGGGCATCTTAAAGAGCCCCTTGAACACACTTTAAACAGTAGTTTTATCTACTTGGAAGGACCGGCAAGGCTTCAGAGAGAACACAAAATGGAAACGGCATTAGAAACAAGCATAGGGTCCAGAAGAGATTGAAGAAGCTTCTCCAAACCGAATATTTACAGCTTGTTCACAGTGTTTACATGTTCAGAATCTAAATATGGTTGAAGATGCTTACCAGCCAGTTTCAGAGTGAAGCTAGGAACATTAGGAGGGAACTTATGGAGGGTCCTTCATAGTATCCAATTTGGAATCTATACTCAAGGCCAGTGAGTAGTCACCTATCAGGTTCAAAGCCTCAGGATATAAGATTTCCATACCCATGATTTCTGTTTCATTTTATACCTATATAATTCTGCACACCAAATATGCGTGTGTACACATACACATACACACATGCAGGAGCACATACAAGAACACACATGCACTTGTACACACACATACACACATACACACATACACACACACACACACACACACACACATGCACACACATATGAATACTGACAGGGTAGTTCAAGGAAACTTGTGTGGAAAGTAACTTAAGATCCTCAGGCTCAGGGCTGTGTCACAGCTACTTTTATAATTACAGTGTTCTGCCATTCTGCTTCCATGAGGTGCATAGTTAGCAAAAAGTTGCTAAGTGGGTGTAGTGGTAATTAGATGAATGGATGGATGGGTAAGTTAAGTGAGTGACTGAATTAAAGATCAAACTAAGTCATGTATGCATGCTAAGAACAGCATTGTATTTTTAATGACAATATATGCATATAGGCCATAATTAAGTGTGTAGCTCTTTCTGCTGTCCCAATGACTATGTTCTCCCACGTTCTCCCACAGAACAGTGTTCTACAGTCTATACAAACTTAAATATAAGCATTTTAAAGAATTATTCACTTTTTAAAAAAAAATTTTTCACAACTGGCAAAAAAAAGTCAATGAAATGACTACTAATGATATTCTGCTATTCTCGTATACTGGAGCCTAGCATAATCGTCATTAGAGAGGCTTTATTCAGCAACTGATAGGAGCAGATGCAGAGACTCGAGCAAATATTAGGTGGCCCATGGGGAATCCTAAGGAAAAGGAGGAGGCAAGGTTATAGGATCCAGAGAGGTCAAGGGCACCATAAGGACACAGCCCACAGAATCAACTAATCATAGAAGCTCGCAGAGATTGGTGGGGGTGGGGGGGGTGGGGGTGGTATTCAGGGAGCCAGTATGGGTCTGAGCTAGGTCTTCTGAATATATGTTGATTGTGTAGCTGGGTGTTCTTGTGGGACTCCTAATTGAGTGAGCATGCGAAACAGGGTATCTCTGACACTTTTGCCTCCTTTTGGGAACTTTTCCTCTTACTTGGTTGCCTTGCCCAGTCTTCATATGAGGGTTTGTGGCTAGTCTTATTGTAACTTGTTATGCCATGTTTGGTTGATAGTCCTGGGAGGCGTGATCTTTTCTGAGGGGAAAAGAGGAGAAATGGAGGTGGAGGAGAGGGAAGGTATGAGAGGGGAGGTGAGAGGAAAGGGGAGAGGAGAAACCACAGTTGGGATGTAATATATGAGAGAATCAGTCAATCAATCAATAATAAATAAGCAAACAGTTAAATAAATCAGTAAATAAATAAAAGGTTGATTTAAATTCCCATGAATGTACTGATTCTAGCTCATTTTCTAAATAGGTATTGAGCCATCTGTTTACAGCCTTCATTCCACCCCAAAGTGTCCCCAACAACATTGGCCCTCCACTTCCAAAACTTCATGTTTCAATATTTATCCTCACTCAGACATATTTATTTTTTTAAAAACTGAATTCCTAGAAAACCCTTTAAAAGACTCACACCTTATCCACCCAGCATGCTCTCATATAAACATGTCTCTCTACCAGCCTGCAGCCTCTCCCCACAGCCACACGGGTTCTCCTCCCCTGCTTGCCTGCACCATCCTTCTTTCCTCCAGTGCTTTCTGCTATAGCCTCTCCATCCTTCAAAAATGCCCCCTCAAACCTGCCTTGTCCCAGCAATCAGTCCCTCCTGAAAACTACCAATACTAAAGACCCTCTTTTCTTTATTTTTAAAGAGTTTTGGTCTATTTTCCACTTTGCATGTAGAAGTCGTGTTTTAGTGACATTTTTTATTTATCCTTTGAGATTCCATATGTGTATGCAGTGTGTCTTGATCATAGCCATCTTGCTCCTCCAGCTCCCCCAGGATCTGCTCAGCGTGTTTCTTCCCAAATTCATGTCTGCCTCTTTGTTAATCCCATGGAGTTCGGTCAGCGCTGCCTATATGTACATGGGTGGGGCCATCCACTGAAGCTTTGGGAATCTAAAAGGGGCCACACACCCCAAAGATATGTGACTCTCCCTCCCCAGCAGCCAACTTCTGCTAGCAGCTCCTCGGCTAAAACTAGGACCTTGGGCTTCCGTCTCTCACCTGTGATGGAATTTTAACCGAAAACATTTTTTTTAACACACTCAATCTGAACTAGTTTTTATAGTCCTGGCATTCTGGTCGAGGCTTTAGACCTAGTAAGTTTTGCTAACCATAATGTTTTCATCATTGCTCAAACATACCTTTATGCTTAAACTCTGTGATGCTCTGGAATCACGGAGGATTCTCTGGATCTGGAAAGTTCCGCAGAGCCCACAAGTGAGAGCTAAAGACTTAGGCTTTGCCTTCTCAAAGTGGAGAGCTTTAAGATTGTGCTTAGCAGAAGGAAGTTGGGCATCATGGGGAGAGTAAGCTCTTGAAAGGGGTACAGGGACCCCCATCCTCTATGCCTCCTGCATTGCATATCCAATTTCTCTCTCTCTTTCTCTTCCACTTCCCCCTTTCTCCATGCGGGCTCCCCACCCTGATAAGCTGAGCTGACACAGACTCAATGTGACAAGGCCAAATGACCAGGACTGGAAATGCTAAAACTCAAACCAAAACCACAAAGGTTTTTTTGTTCTTTATTGGGTTGATAATCCCAGATATTTTGCTACAGCAACTGAGAGCAAACTAATATATCCTGGATTTTGCACACACTAGTTATTACACTAAAAAGTGTGCAAAAATGCCCTTTGGGTATACAAAGACCATAAGGGTCAGGAAGGGTAAGGTACAGGCCAGGGAAATGGCCTCACACTGCCCCTAGAATTCTAACTCTGCTAATTCTTACTCAACCCACTCCTCTCCTTAGTGTTACTATCAAATGATAAAAGTATTCTGTCTTTGGATATTGTATTTAAACCTTGTACTCCATATTTATTTTAAAACTTCCTAAAATCATTTTATAGTAGCTATATATTTCACACAGATGTTTGTATAAGGTTTTAACCGATTCTTTTTCATTAGATATAAGCTTTGTTCCATAATTATAATACATAGACCTATGGAAAACTATAGATACCTACACCTTTATTTAGAATAATTCTTTTTGACAGGCTCTCAGTAATATGGTTATTATGTTAAAGCATATGAGTGCTTTTCTAGTTATGATACACATTGTCAATATGCGGTGGTGCATGCCAATGATATTGCCAGCAATACAAAGATGCTGCCAAGTCACAATTTATCAGTGAAGGATGTGCTGTTTGTTTTCTTATAACAGTGAAATCAGATGTTGCTTGTTCCTCTATCTAGTACAAGATTTCTCATGTTGTCTTTTGTACATATACTTCTTAGTATTCTGATTTAAGTTTGATTTGTTTGTAGAGTTCTTCAGAAGACATTGATCAGCCTTGTATTGGACTAACTGCCTATGCTGCTGGTGAGGACACTCAAAAAGAGCATTACTTGAAGACACTCAGAAACTGGTAGTTGGCCATGGGGAACTGACATCAAAACTGCAAAACAAGTTCTGGGAGACATTTTCTTCATGGGAATGGTGGGATGTTTGTCCATTGAACACTATATTCTTTCATTGGCTTAAAACTGTGTAATAGAAAGCAAGGATGGAAGGAAGGAAGGAAGAAGGAATGAATGAATCACCTGGGATACAGCCTGCCACACCCTCCAGTCTCCCAGCTGCTCATGGTCATTAGAGGAGCTGTAATACACAGTGGTAGAAGCCTAGCTGCAGGGGGGCTTCGGTAATACAGCTATTGTACAACACTGTTTGGTATGAACAGAGGTTTTTTTCATGTCTCCCCAGAACAAAGAATCCAGAAGACACATTGCCGATCTTAGGAGGGAGAGCAGGGATCATCTCCAAAGGCTACCTGTCAGAGAGCTCCAAGGCTTTCTCAGTCTCACACAGCACTACCTGAGTTGCAGAGTGAAGGCCCACAGGCCAGGTGTTTCAAGGCTTGTATCTTGCTCCTCCCCACATATCATGCACAAATTTGTCCCTTCATTACAAATTTGACCAAATTGAAAAGAAAAAACATAGGGGTTGCTCATACAGAGGGTTTTTGTTTTGTTTTGTTTTGGTTTTTGTTTTTGTTTTTGTTTTTGTTTTTTGTTTTTTTTTTTTTTTTTGAAGCAGACTAAATTAAGAAGGAGGTCCACAAATCAAACCAGAAAGAAATACAAATCCTCACCATCATGATCAATTGTAAACTAGAAACCCTAGTAGCAGAGGGATTCAGGTTGCTCCAATCTTTGTAGCTTCTGGACAGGCCAGTCAAGACCAGGCCAATGCTGGGGCGCCACAAGCAAACCACAGAAATTCCCGCCAGCCGGATCAACCACATCCGACTCTGCCATGGTTCCAAACACGTGCAGCCAGCCCAAACGACAGAGTGCCAAGGAAGGGACAAAGAATGAATAAGAAAAGTGGTGAGCCAGAGGTAGCCAGTTAGGAAATTTGCCATGAGTGTGATGGACACAAGAAAACATAATAGATATGCTGAGAGGCACAGCTGAGAGGCTGGAAGGAAAAAAAAAATCAAGTTGGTAAAAAATAAACATGGTCTAAAAACACAACAAAACATTTTTTAGAGTTTGTTTTACCTAGAATTAATGACAGGAAAACCCCATAAATGTGGCACAGAATGTTTAATGCCCCATTGAAGGCCAACATTCTGCCATTCATCTGTCCTTGCAGGTGTATTATTTCTAGCCCCCAGGATGAAAAGAAAAGCTGCTGCCCATGGCTTTTATAGTACTTAAAAATACATATTTCCATGGCTTTATAGCCAGACGTACCACTGTTGTCCAGAACCTACAATAACTAACCATATTACTGCCACTGAGTCAAGGACTTTGGATTAATCCTTGGCTGACAGGAGCATTTGCTTCCATCCTATGAGTGATCCTTGCTTTAACGACCCTTACAGTTAGTGATTTCTCCTAAATATTTATTTCTCCCTCAGGGAAAGATTTCTCTAAGAACTTGCTCTCTGCCCAGCATATTCACAACTCTAGATCTGTTTTTCTTCTATTTGTCCACTTAGAGTTTTTGCTGGAATCAATTTTACTAATTTCCTTCTGAAAATTAGCAAGTCAGAGTAAATCTTTCCCGTCTCCCCTGCATTTCCCTCTGCTTTCTTGGTTATTCCCCCCCCCCCCGCCACGCCCCTTAGTGTTGTGTCATTGAGCCTCGACTTGCACAGCTTTCTCTCCAGTATGACTCTTTGGTTAAACAAGTGGAAAGATGTAAGAAAGGAACAAAATGAAGGAAAAAGAGAAGAAGGAGGTAGGAAGGAAGGGAAGAATGGAGGAAAAGACTAAAACAAAATTGAGGAAGTTTTTTAATTCAAACATTGCAGTCATTAGCTATGCCCTACCATTTTTCTAAATGACGCCTTCTTGGACATTTGTAATGCATTTTTCATGATAAAAGACATTATCACCAGAGCATTTTATCTTTCCTTCCTACCATCAAACCGACAGCTAGGCAAAAGCTTCCAGTGTTGTCAGCCTTCTTGGAAGATCCATGTCCAGATTGCTCAATTAATTTAACCACAGTCCAACTGCAGCTTCAAAGTTGGCACGACTATCTGACCTGAGTATTCATTCAGGAGCATAGGTAAGTGACTCAGACTTCAGCATCTACAGTGTCTTCCCTGAAAAACAAACGCACCAGACAAGATCATCTCAAAGAGCCTTTAGAGTGTAATACCCCATGTGTATATGGCTTCTCAAGTGGATGATTCTCATTTGATTTTATGAGTACCCAACATCCACCCATTATCTGGGGACTGTACCTTACAATTTAAAAGGTAATAAAAATCAATTAAAAAATTTAAAACTACAAGCTTTACAATGTGTCTCCAGAACTCCAAGCCTGGAGATTGACTTTGAGGCATTCTGCCGCCTTGTTTCCTCACGGGCCGGTCTGATGGCAGGCAGCTTGTTAACTGACTTTTATCGTTTGTTTTCACAACAACCTCGAGACTCCTTAGAGCAAATTGTAGTGGGCAAAGGATATTCTCTAACTGGCAGCCAGGAAGCCCAGATCATAGCCCAAAAGGAAAGGCCAGCTCCTTAATTCCAGGCTGGTGATGGGGCAGAAGTCACTTGGAGGGTAAGTGACTTATGCAATTGAAAGGAGCCAGCCAGCTTCCCAGATAGAAAGAAGCCTGGACTTGCCACTTCACAGCACGCTGTTCTCCCAGCCACTGTCCTTCTGGGAATGCTTTCAAGCTGGCATGATCCACAGATAAAGGAAACTGTGGTTTTCACATCACGGCGGAAGCTATTTTTCCACCTTTAATAATAAAAGCAGAGTGACCCATTTTGGAGCTTCCAGAAGCTTCCATTCCAGGCCGCATTGTTTATTTCTTGGACTTTCAACAGGTTTTACTCAGAGATGTCAGTTTTTAACACGTTTGCATAGTTCTGCATTTCATTTCAGGGCTCTCTGTCAGAACCATTCATTTCCCCCCGCTGGCTAAGCTGTTGAAAAAGAAAACTGTGTCTCGAGGCCAGTCCAACCCTACAGTTTAAAAGCTGGCAGGGTCTGTCTTCCTTTTCCCCCTTGGGAGGATTAATTTGCTTCTTTTTTATTCTCAATGTTTTATGATTCCAAATAAAGGATATAATAGTGCCATTGAGAGTTGGGTAACCGTGGAAGATAAATAGTCTATGTGGGAACTGCTAAAATGAGAATCAAGGTTTTTGAAGGAGGCGGGAGTAGAGACAGTTTTTATCATGTGAGTGAGGCCTATTAATGATAAAGGAAATTTCCTCCTTCTAATGAGTCTCACCTTTATAGACCAGTGGGAGGACGGACGGCTCCATTTGTGTCATAAATGTAAAGAAGCTGAAATTGCACTCCCAGGAATGTAATATGTTTAATTTCGAAGTTAGGGGAGCAGCCATGAAAAAAATAAAAACCACGTTATTTCTGGACAAGCAAGATGGAGTGTGGGCTTTTCATCTTGGTTTCATTGCCTGAGCACTGACACCTTTAAACAATATACTAAAGCCATTGCAAGAAACTACTTGACCAAGGGAAAGTCATTTGAATAAATTCTTTTGGTCACATTAACCTTGATTAGCGTCTGTCTTGGTAGGAGCCGCCTGTGGGATGATCCTTTCAAATCAGGGCTCCAAGAGCCCAACTCAACATCAACAGGCTTTTATTAAGGGCCTGCTGGAACTTTACAAATAAACTGGACAAATGTTACTAACCTCCAGGAGCTCTTAATTAAGACCAGTGAAGTAGACATTTACGGACAAGGCACTGTGTGCAAAGCACTATGGGAAGCATGGTCAACTCAGTCATGATTCCTACTAACTTGGACCTCCCCATTGGTGAAATAGAACAGAGCACGTGCCCTAACTGGTCTGTGTTAGTACTATGAGGCCAGGACCCCAGGACTGGTTCTTTCTTCCAGCAAATGTCACATAGCTCCAGCTATATTTGAACTCATGAAATTTCAATCAAATAATGTATTCATATGTGATCGTTTCATCCCCATTTAAACATTCAAAGCTATCCGTTGCATATTGGACATTAAACGTTGGCAGTGTACCTTCACTATGACCTTCAGAGTCTTAAATGTGGCCCCTCCTAGTTCTTTGAAGTTAGCTCCTATATGTACCCCAGATACCTTCCTTCCACGATCTCTAGACTTCTGCTGTCTCTCTGCTTCTCTTGCCACAGTACCTGCCACCTCTCCAAATGAACCACCTACCTCTAAGCCAGGAGTCCCACTAGTAATCATTTTGATCACTGTTAGCTCCTCAGAGGGGCCTTCCTTCACCACCCAGTTTAAATCTCTACATCACCTCACCTCACATTCTTTCTTTCTTTTTTATCATTAATTTATTCAGATTACATCTTAATTGTTATCCCCTTGCTTGTCTCTTCCCATTCCTCCCTCTCTTTTTCACCTAGGTCTGTGACAAAAGGGGACCTCTTCCCTGACCCCATGGTCACAGCCTATTGGGTCTCATCTTGGTAGCCTGCCTATTCTTTCTCTGAGTGCCACCAGGCCTCCCCACCACAGGGAAGTTCACCTCACTTTCTTTATAGCATAAATCACTCTCAGAAGGTAGCAACCCTTGTTAATTTACTTTCATGTTTTCTGTCCCCTGCTCTCTCTAACCCTAAATTATAAAGTCCACAGCAGGGACTTTTCAAAGTTGCTTATTGTAGCATCCATAGCACCAGGGTAGGCATGAGTGCTTTGTTATTATTAATAAAAAAAAAAAGTGAATGAAATTAGGGCAACATTAGGTGGTGATCAAAGGCACAAAGACGAGGCTAGTGTAGATAAAGCATTTGGGGTACTTGGAGCACACTAACAGACATAACAGATATGAGCATTAGGGTAGGCTGCAGTCTTTAAAACTAAACTTGTTTTTTTCTAAATGTTGGAGTCTTGGTTCCTAAGAAAAAAAGTTTAACAGGGTAAACTGCCTCACTCTCAGGTCTCTCCAAGTTTTCACTACTTGTTTTTCTTCTTTAATTTTTGTTGTATTTTTAAGATAACTATCTAATATAATTTTGCTAGATTATACTATTTTTTGCAGTACTGGTGATTGAACTTAGGTCCTCCTGCATGCTGAGCAAGCGTTCTAACACTGTGCCATGTTGCTATGTTTCCCACACAAAGATTATGCTATGGATAAAACACGTGCATCTCTTGGGTTTTTCTTGGGCACAGTCAGAAGCAGGTCTCTCTAGTTCCAAACCCCTTGGGCCATCTTTTACAACATACTCACAGGAAAAAGAGACCTTCCTTTCTAACGGGAAGCCCTGTAACTGTCATGCCACCCTAACCATGGGCCATCAGATGTAACTCTACAGTGTGTGGCTTCTGTCCTCTGCACTGTATTGGACAAGCCCACCACTAAGTGTATCCTAAAGTGTCAGCCACCACATTTGAAGGCAGCCAGCCAGCTCTGGTGAGCCCTCCAAAGGTGGGGATGTTATCAGAAGACCATCGAAGAGCACTTAATGGACCTCCACTCCTAAATAAACACTGTAGGGGGACATGGGGCAAAGCCTACGACCTGGCTGTTTGTGTGTTCCTGTCAGACCAGTCCATTTCACGGGCCTGCAATTTTACATTGACTTCCTGCAGCGTGAGATTGCACAGATCTGCCTTTGTGGGCACTAGTGGCTAAAACGAGAATGGTTTAATGAATCTCAAGTCAGATTCTGTATATAAAGTCCACATCACTGGGAGATGGCCAGGCCTCTGCTCAGCACAAGATGATTTATCTTCCCTGGGTTAGACCCTGAACTTCTGCTCCCTCACCCCCTTTCACACCAATAACAATGTTATCTCATTCCCTAAAGGACCCTCGGGTCTGATTTGAGGCCCTTTAAAGGCCAGAGCTGAAAGTCTGAATGGCACTTTAATTGCCCTGGTTGGGACAAGGGGCCAGATTCACTCTTTTAAGGAAATGTGAACAATTTCATAAAGACAGATTACATCGAGAGGAATGTGCTGTTATTGCCCTGGACACTGAAATCCAAATATCTGGCTGACTCCCCAAAAACACTGTCTTGTGTCACCCCAGTCCCTCAGCCTCACTAGTTTACAGGGACCCAACTTCTTTTCCATCCATTCTGTGATGCCTACCACTTCCTCTTTACCTTATATGGCTTGAGTCTTTATAGTTATAAAACTTTCATGACCCATTGATGTGGAAAAGCCTATCTGTGTCTTAGAACTCAGAAGGGGTAACCCAGTGTCTGATGATGCCCTGCCAGTCCAGTAAGCACAAGCTTTAAGAAGTGCTTTATTCACTACAGCTCATTTTTCTTCCTTGTTTACCACCAAATCCTTTCCCTACTTCCCATGAAGTGATGAAACAGCTTGTTTTCAATGTATATATTTAAGATGGATAGCGTGTTGCTTTGACTTAGAAAGTCAAATGACGTCACACAGCCATCACAGCTTAATAAGTCTCACTGCAGTAAACATGCTCAACACTCTATATATCTGGACCCATTTTATAGCCCCTCAAGCAGAAAGGGGGCCTCCTCCCACATACCCAGATACCATATTAAACTACTTCTTATGATACGGCACTTCACTGGGACCCTCCCTAGGGAGAAAAATGGGTTGTCACCACTTCTGGGAGGAACTCCAACCGCTTAGCTGTGTAGCTTCCTGCCTTAAAGGAGAGTGCCTTCATTTGCTTTGGTGAGCTTGTCCTGTGGTTTTTGTTTTTGTTTTTGTCTCTCTTCACCACAGAAAGAGTAAAAACTCTAATTTGTAAGAGGTAGAACTGCCCAGGTATAAAGATATTCCTCCATGATCCAACCATCTTTCTCTTCATCTCCATTGCTAAAACAGGACTCTTTCTCACACCATAAATCAGAGTGTATAGCATAGAATAAGATGCATCTTGCCTGGGTACAGGAGGTGGCCTCTTTAGGCCCCCATTGATAGAAGTCTTAGCTAGGGTCACCCCCATAGATTCCCAGAAGTCCCCCTGCCCAGACTCAAAGGAGCCACCCAGCACTGATGTCCATTCCTTCTCACAGCCTTCCCTCTCCTCCTTCCTGATCTCCAGTCCTGTTCCCCTCCTTGTCCCTCTCCCATCCAATTCCCTCCCTCCATCTATTGTCTATCTTATTTCCCCTTCTGAGTGAGAGTCAAGCATCTTCCCTTTGGTCCTTCTTGGCTTCTTTAGGTCTCTGGATTGTAGCATGGTTATCCTGTACTGTATGGCTAATACCCACTTATAAGTGAGTACATCCCATGTGTGCCTTTCTGGGGCTGAGTTACCTCACTCAGGATGATATTTTCTAGTTCTATCCATTTGCCTGCAGATTTCACAATGTCCTTGTTTTTAATAGTTGACTCATATTCCATTGTGTAAATGTAGCTAGGTAGGACTTCTAGTGGAGGGAGGGGGACACCAGCCTACCCACAAAGCCTTGTTCTGCCTACAAGATGTGCAAAGATAAAGATGGAGCAGAAATTGAGATAATAGCCAAGCAGTGATGGTCCCAACCTGAGATACACTCCATGGGAGAGAGCCAACCCCTGACAGTATTAATGATACTTTGCTATATATTTGCAGACAGGAGCCTAGCATGACTGTCTTCTGAATTACTTCATCCTGCAGCTGATTGAAACAGATGCAGAGACCCACAGCTGAACAATAGGCAGAGCTTGGGAGACTTGTGGAAGAGTCAAGTACAGGATTGATGGAGCTGGGGAGGGGGCAGGGGTGGGGATATCAAGGACACCACAAGAAGACCTGCAGAGTAAACTAACTGGGGCCCATGAGGCTCACAAAGACTGAACCAACAACCAAAGAGCTTGCATGGGCTGGAACTAGGCACCCTACATATATGCAGCAGAGGTGCAGCTTGTTCTTCATGTGGTCTCCATAACTATTAGAGTGGGGGCTGCCTCTGTCCTATTGTATTACCTGACCTTGCATCCCTTTCAAATAGCTGGACTGCCGCCTGTCTGGCTTTAGTGGGGGAGGATATATGTAGTCCTGCTTTGACTTGATGTACCAGGGTGGGTTGGAACCCATGGATTCCCTTTCTCTGAGGATAAGAGAAAAGGGAAATAGGGGAGGGAGTGCAAGAATGGGACTGGGAAGAGAGGAGGGAGGGGCTAGACCAGGCTGTAAAGTGTATAAAAATTTAAAAAACAAAAATAAAAGGCATCTTTCGGGACGGGGAAGGAAATGGTGGGAGTTCAGATTCATTAAAGGGCATTTTTGCCACTTAAAACATATGCCATGTTCCTCAAAAAAAAAAATAGGAAAACAATTAAAGAAGTCAAATCTTATGTTTATGTGAAACCTCAGTTTTTAAATATTAATTTAGCAGCTGTGTGGGTCACTGCACAAATGCTGCCCCAGATTAGGACAAGATTAAGGTGAAGATTTAAGGTTGTTCCTTAAGAAACATTTCGTGACGTGACAGAGTCCTTGTGTTAGGTCCCATGGTCTGGAAAGTTGAGAAAACTGACCTAAATAATGTGCAACAAGCTTCCCCTTTTGATCACCAGTCTATGCTAATGTGCTTGGTAAATTTCTGAGGGGGGAATCTAGAAGGTAAGCGTCCTTAAATGTTCGTGGCCAGGAAGAACCTTCCTTAGAGGACCTTCACAAGGAGCCTCGGAGCTCTGGAGCAAGCTTGGAAAATGCTGGGCCCGTCAAAGGGATCTCAGAAGCTGCCCAAAGCCACTCAGATGGCTGGCTTTGGTCCAGAGGTACAAAAGAAGCTCACCAGGAGACTACACTGAGGCATGGAGACAAAGTCCCTTCTCATGCTGAGGTGTTTAGCTGATGGGTCTTGCTGGGCCTCCTTTGGAGGCCTCACAATATGGCCACGTTGCTCTCTCCTTCTTCCAACAATAAGCAGTGGGTGTCAGGGAAACAAAGCTGTGAAGATGGCATTTCTTCTCTTGCAAAGTATTACATTCGGCAGAAAAACAGAGGCATAGGCAGAAAGCACAGATAGACTCAGCCTCTGCTTTCATGAGGTTTATTACTTATTTTTAATTTTTGAGATTATAATATGATCAAAATCTTTCCCCCTTCTCTTTCCTCCCTCCAAAGTACCCCTCCTCCCATAGATCTCTCCTTGTTTTCTTTCAAATTATGGCCTCTTTTTTTTTTTCATTAATTGTTGTTACATACATGTACACACATACATACAGATTCCTAAATATATAAATACAATCTGCTCATGCTGTATAATATAAGTTATGTGTATGTTTTTAGGTCTGGACATTTGGTATTAGATAACCAACTGGTGTGCTTTTTAGTTTGAGGCAAGGTCTCTCCTAAAACCTATGTCTTTATCAACTGGCTATACTTACTGTTCAGCAAGCTCCAAGGGTTTCATCTCCTCCCCCACCCCCACCCCAGTGCTAGAGCTACAGACATAAATCATCACACCCTGACTTTTATGCGGGTGCTGGGCCATTTCCATAGTACAGAAGGCAGAGATCCGGCAATAGGTGCATATACTTTTCATTTCCACCATCAGCTGGGACTAGATCTGCACAGAGGGGCTAGTTGGCTTACTATCGTCATCTCTGGTAGAAGACAGGGTGTAGTGAAATGTTCTAAAATGCACAGACAAGGCCCCAGTGCCAAACCCTTGCCATCACCATTGCAAACCACGCGGAAGTTAAGAAACCGTCCCCAGGAAAGCACAAAGGTGCAGAGACAGCTGTAAGTGTCTGATGTTGCTTTCTAAAGCTGGGAAAGCCACCTGCTTCCTCCACATTGCCAGGGCATGAACTCTTGTAATAGCCAGAATGAGTCACAGATTGGTGGTTGAAACACACAGGATTATTTCCCTTCATTCTGGGGCCTCGGGTCTGGGATTGCTTTGTGTCCTCTGATTCCGGGTGCTTTGAATGAGAAAGGTCCCCATAACTGCATGGATTTGAACACTTGCTCTCCAGTTAGTGGTACTGTTTGGGGGATGTTATGGAACCTTTAAGAACTTTGCTGGAGGAAGTGTAGGACGATAGGGGGTTGCCCCATGTTTCTCTCTCTCTCTTTCTCTCTCTCTCTCTCTCTCTCTCTCTCTCTCTCTCTCTCTCTCTCTCTGTGTGTGTGTGTGTGTGTGTGTGTGTGTGTGTGTGTGTTTCTTGTGTGCCACTGAGCTGAGCTATGGTTACCACTGTGCTTTGCCCCATTATAGTTATCTAGTCCTCTGGGGTCATAAGCCAAAATGAACTTTCTTCATTAAGCCGCTCTTGGTCCTGGTTTTTAATGACAGCAATAAAGAAGTAACTAATGTACCAGCTATCCCTTGGCACATAAAAGCACAACTCGTGTCCATCTCCACCTCCACTGGTATTTTGCTTACCTGTTCCACCATATCTATTGGCTCCTCCTCCTCAGTCTTTTAACAATACGTTTTAATTGAGAGCTCACTTGGTGACTTCAGCATGAACTCCGTTCAAAATGCCTGAGTTACACCTGCAAGTATTTTTCCAATTAAGGTCATATTTACAAACACTGACAGATAGTATCTGAATGCCCTGTTTCTAGGGTCACCACACAAAGTATGGCGGCAGAGGTAGTTCACAGCAACACAGAGAATCGTGATACTTCTGATTCTCACGTCATTGAGGCAACAGGATGAAATATTGGGGAAATTTCATCTGGGGACTGAGAAATAACTGTGCACAGACTATGTCTATAAACTATAAGCAATGCAAAAAGAGGAAACTAAGAATGGGCGAGTCAACAGACCTCTTGCTTCATTTGCATGGAGCCGCCCTGCGAGTTCAGTCTCTGGTGTCTGCTCAGGGGAAAGATCCCATCTGGGCTGCTGGTGGAAAGCCTCATTTTCCTGGGACTGAAGTAATAGTTGAAAAACTCTCTAAGGAGCTCTGGAGGCCACAAAGTACCTCAGTTGGAGCCCAGTCCTCAAAATAAGGAACACTGGGCTTCTGTTTTAAAATTGGCCCCGTCACCTTAAATTATCCCTACTTCTTGTCTTCACACAACCTTGAAAGCTTGCTCCTCAGACGTGGTTGCATCAAAGCCTCTCTGGTGTGAGATGGGGCATATTTTAAAATGACAGATCTGAGAAACAAGCCTTCAGTCCTCTAAATGAATATATTATTTTAAAGATGGAAACAAGTCTCAGGATATCCTGCAATCCAATGTTCCTCAATAAATCTCCTGTGATAAACTCTCCCCATGCCTGAAGATTTGATCTTGAGGGAAGTTTGTGCATCATACAATCATAGTGGAGAGAGAATTAAAATACAAACCAGAGAGAGTCTGGGACCACTGG
The DNA here is from genome assembly GCF_903995435.1 of Acomys russatus. Classification (NCBI taxonomy): domain Eukaryota; kingdom Metazoa; phylum Chordata; class Mammalia; order Rodentia; family Muridae; genus Acomys; species Acomys russatus. The sequence goes on from NC_067158.1 coordinate 32,523,311, forward strand.
TGCCTTTGAAAGTGGCTATAAGGTCCCCGCAAAGCAAGCATGGTCACTGAGGTGGGGATGAATGGCCAATTGAACAAGCAGCTTCTGCAGACCTGGAGTTGCTAAAGATGGCCTTCTGTATATCACACAGATACCCTGCTGCCCTGGTGGTGTTTGGAAGGTTGGAGGGCAGGTGGGAAGGCTTTCTGCCCTGAATGGCTTTCAATGTAATAATACTTAATACTACATTTTGAAACTATTTCCTCTTTTTCTGAATATTTTCTTGGGACTGTAACCCATTTGTACATAAAATTGGTTGAAAGTGACATTTTGAAAAGTCCAGCAAATACTGCAGCGGACTCTGTTTTCAAGGAATATAAAATCGAGCTCTGTCTGACACCTTGAATGTGCTTATGAAAACAGAACGTCACATCTCAGAGGGTTATTCTTGATAGGTTTTTATAAAAATAAAATAAAGTAAACAGACCTCTCCAGGCAAACAGCCTTTTTGTACTCTAGTTTCCATGGAGACACTGGCAATTGTACTTTTCATGGCCTAGTCTTTCTCATGGAGTTAAAAGTCTGGTTGACGCAGCTCAATTGAGGAATCTGGGCAGTTGGAAAAACCTCTTCATCTTCATGAAGAAAGCACGTGACAGGCTCAGAAGGAGCACCCCTCCTACATGCACAGGTGGGAAAGAGGAGGCAGATAGGTGTTCAGGTTGCATAAAGAAGGCCTTGATTTATCAGGAGCCATGCTATAATGTTTATTCTCTTTATATAATGCTCTTATTTTGAAAATTCCTTGATTAAAGGGAGGAAAGCAGATGGAGAAAACAAGGTGATTATATTATAATCTCAAAATAAATTTGTCAAAAGCGATCAAGTATGCGTTTGGAATCTTGCTCATAAAAGAATTCCAACAACAAGTTTGGTCTTCAGAAGGACGGAGCCTAGTTTCTCCACCTTTCAGCATAGCTTTTTTCTGAAAAACAATATGACAAGAGTCCAACCATAGCCCTATGGAGGAGACTCTCCGTAAACACAAGCACTGCAGGTTGTCATTGGCTACGTCGTGTGTTGCTTGACGCGGTGTGAGGGACAGATTCCTCCCGTCTACATACTTCCTCCTCCAAATACAGTCTGATCATGGAGTTGAAATGGGGAGATAAATCCTAATTGATGGCCATACTACAAAATATATGATTAGTAATCTTCTAAAGCTGTGAGGATTATAAAAACAAGGAATATCTAAGACATCCCTATATCAACGGAGACATGTAAATGAATAAACACATTTCCTAGACTTTATCTTGTAATAGAAAAAGCTATGAAAAAAAAAATAGTTCAGTTGATGATAAAAACTGTAGTTTACTGATCAGTCTTATACCAGAATGAACCATTCAGTCTGGGCCAATGAACTGTGCTCCCCTGTATATAAAAAAATGAAGAAAAAAAAAAAAAAAACCCGGTTAAGTTGTATATTAGTCAAGTCTCCACTAATTATACCCACATCTCAAAAACGTAAAAGAGAAAAACATGAATGCTATCTTAGATCTGCTGCAGATGAGCTGAGGAAGATGCAAAGCTCCTCAGCCTCAGTTTCTAAGCCACAAAACAGTGACAAGCACACATCTCTCAAAGGACTATTGTCAGCGTGAGATGTGAGGCAGGTAACCTACTTATAACAGGGTTTAGGTATCAGCCATGGTACACTTAAGGTTATGATTTTTTTTATGGTTCTTCTGGAGGATGGCCTCTTTACAATATCATAACTCCTTTGATATTTCTACATAGTTATCCTTCTTTTATAACTCACAATCCTTAATGGCTCACATTCTATACTGATGTGTGGTCATAAAGCTTCCTCAAATAATTTGTGATAAATAAATGTCTTTAAAGTGCTAAATAAAATATCAATAGTATATCAGCTGAGCTCTCTCTCTCTCTCTCTCTCTCTCTCTCTCTCTCTCTCTCTCTCTCTCTCTCACACACACACACACACACACACACACACACACACACACACACATTGCTGCAATCAGATCTGTGGAAGAAATGACCTGTTAAAATTTGAAAACATAAATGTTTTAATACAAGAATATCCATTGGCTTTCTCTTGTCAACCAAAGAGGCAGAGATCAACTTTTCTGATTATAGCTGTCCCCAGCCTCTCCTGAGAACAGATAGTTCAGCTTGACTTGATCAATGGCTTTGAAGGGTGGGATGAGAAAATGAACAAAAGAGGAACTGAACCAAGGAATAAAAAGTTATTATAGGTTGTGACATTCTTCAGAGTAAAAATGACAGCAGAGAGATATGGCAAGAGCCAAAGAATTGCAGTATCCCCAGGAAGGGAGATCCTGCAGAGGGAGCATGGGCCTGTTGAGACTTTGACTCCAGACCTCTGAACTGCAGAACTGTAGTCTGGACCTCCACACATGCAGCAACCTGTTCCAGAAGCCAGGGGAAAGTAACACAAGCTCAGGATATTGTGCAATAGAGACTAAGAAAAAAAGAGAATACAGTTGGTACCTTCCACTGGAAAGACTATAGAAGTGCAGTGTGGCTGGAGACATAAGCTCCATCAGGAAAGGACAAAAAGAAGAGTCCAGATGGGGAGCAAGAGCTCATGGCAGAAGAGGCCTCCAGGGCCACATGGAGGAGTTAAAACATCTCCAGAGAACTACTATAACTACTGAAGAGATCAGTAGATCAGTCACACAGAAACATTATAAACAATATCGTAGAAAATAATGAATGAAAACCAAGAGTGTCTACCTGACTCAGGTTGCCCCTAAGTGAGAGGCTTATAGACTACTGAGGAAGACCGGTGTTAGTGGAGTCATTATGCTCATGGACACACTACACAGGTCAAAACATATGCCCTGTGAGAAGGAAATTGGTGCTGTGGGCATTCTACATGCTCTACAGCAGACATATGGGAAAGACATCCCTGAGGAGCTATAGTTGAACTGAGAGGGGAAAGTCATACTGGTGACTACCAGAAATTCTGCAGTTTATTGGGATGTGAGGGTCCTATGGCACTTTTATTTTTCAGACATAACAGAGGAGGTGGTGGAAGGCCACTGTATACCTAAAGACAGACACACACACACACACACACATACACACAGACATTTACACACACATATATATACACACACACATTTACACACACATTTATACACACACACATACACACACACACACACACACACACACACACACACACACACACAAACCAAAGTCAGGGTTTCTACTTCTTAAACCAGCCCCTGCCTACTTCTACTAAGTAAGCTCCACCAGACTGTCCTTACTAATGAGTGAGTGAGTACCTTACTTTTTTTCTTCAAATTGGGAAATTCCAGGTTTATGTTAGTTTTCCGAAGATTAACTTGTAGGTAGCAGCCAGGCCATCATAGTGGCATTGAATTTCTGGTCACCATTCAATGATTTGACCCTGAAGACGAGTGAAACTGTGAAGTTCTCCAACACTGAAATAACTGGACCCCACTTTCCTCAGGACCTGAGGTACCAGGTATTTTTCCATGTAAAATTGGCATAGAAATGCAAAAGAAAAGTTCATACAGGGACACAGTGTCTGCTTGGCCTGACCATGTAGGGCTGTTTGCCTTAACCATACATTTTTTATTGTCCAGTTAAGTTTTGAGTAATTCTGTTGATGTGACTTTCAGCCCTTCCCATGGGCTGTGACTCATTCCACCATCAAATTAACAGCTTTTTTGGAAAATGTGTTTTCATGACTTGGCCAAAAATTTCCATGGCTTAATTTCATCCCTTGTTTCCCACAGAAACTCTTTGAACAAGTCCCATGATTGTGCAAATGAGAAGAGGCTTTATTTCCAGCCGTGGCAAATGCCTGACCATGCTATTCCTTTCAGCTCTCCTCAGCACCACTCTTACAGGCCTTTTACCCAACCCTCCTGTCCACCGTCAATTCTCCTTGCATGGACAAGCTTCACAGAGTCTTGAAAGCTCTGATGCATTAAACTATTGACAGTCACTTGGAAAATATTAAAAATGCTCAGGTGGGTGGGTTATGATGCCTGGAAATTTAACTAAGCTGATACCTCTCTTGCTTCCTTCATCTAAAATGTAATGATTTTAAACTAAGGGACTTCCTGCTATCTTCTACACACAAAGCTAAAGAGCCCAGTGCACACAAATCAATATGAAGCAGTGTGAGAGTTTATCTACAAAGGTCATGCAAGGGGCATATATAAAGCAGTGTTAACTGAGTACAGTAAGATGCAGAATCTTGACCACTACATAAAAAATATGTGCAATATATTCCTCAACTGCCTTCTCAACACTATATAACCAATATGCATTATCATAACTGGACAAACTTATCAGCCCAAGCCACAGGTAAGATTTACCCAGTTTGTCTCTCATTTTTATGGGGCTTGGTTTTCTCACAGACATCACTAGAAGCAAGAGTCAAACCAACCTACATGAATACAGTTAAGCCTCTGCTTGCAGTCCATCATCTCACATTCTTTTTGGCCAAATTATGCCACATGGGCAAGCTCAATATTAAAGCAGCTAATAGATTTACCCCACCCACAAGAGAAGAGTAGCAAATAAATAAATAAATAAATAATTTTGAAACATCATTCAAACAAATACATATGTATTTGACTGCTGACTTGAAGATCAAATAAGACCAATTTCTAGGATGTGCATTTCCTAGGGAAAAATATCTTTTTCGTTTGTTTGTTTTGCTCTGTTTTGTTTTTTGAGACAGGGTATCTCTGTGTGTACCCTTGGCTGTCCTGGACTCACTGTGTAGACCACGCTGGCCTCAAACCCACAGAGATCCACTTGCCTCTGCCTTCTGAGTGCTGGGATTAAAGTTGTGTACCACCACCACCCAGCTGGAAAAAAATATCTTTAGGAGAGAGCAGGGGATACAACTCAATAGTAGAGTACTTGCCTATAATGCACAAATCACTGGGTTCAATCTTCAATTGCAAATAATAATAAGTAAGTAATAGTGGTAACTTATCTACCTTAGCCTCCTCAGACTGTGAATAATGAAACTCTCTGGATTAAGTCATTGATATACAACAGGATATTGTGGCTCACAGAAGTCTAGTAACAAGGGGGAGCAGATTTGGAGCATGACAAATGCTTTCCCTGTACTTCCAACATGGTACCTTTTTCCTGCCATTTTATGGGGCAGTATGGTAAAACAGCTCCTGTGAACTCTTTAGTGAAGACATTCATTCGTAGAGAAGAAGCTTTGTGACTTAATTCTTTCCAAGCACCCAATCTCTTTTTGTTGTTGTTTTGTTTTGTTTTGTTTTGTTTTTTGTTTTTTGTGTTTTTGTTGTTGTTGTTGTTGTTGTTGTTTTTTTTTTGTTTGTTTGTTTCTTTTTTTTTTTTTTTTTTTTTTGAGACAGTGTTTCTCTGTGTATCCCTGGCTGTCCTGGACTCGCTTTGTAGACCAGGCTGGCCTCGAACTCACAGTGATTCGCCTGCCTCTGCAATCTCTTAATATATTAAATAATTATGTTCTAATACATGAATTTGAGAGGACATAATCATTAATCCCATAGCATTGCCTACATAACAGTTTACAAGACCACAAATAATTGAGCCGCTATGGATAATCGCACAATAAAATTTTGAATGATGTTACTATATACCAGGCAATATTCTCAATTCCTTTTAATTCATTATTTTTTAAACTGAGCTATCATTTAAACACTATGGCCTGATGTTTGCTTTATACAGAATACCCTGACAGATTTAATTCTAAAGAGAACATCTTTTTGATTTATATGATCCAAAAGATATTGGTCGAAAAATATCCCATCGTTAATGATCAATATGATGACTAGAAGATATTAGATATCTCCAAGACTTGGGTTTCCTTTTTTTTTTTTTTTTTTTTTTAAAACTGTTTCTTTTTTAACATATATATTTATATTATTACACATAAATAAAATAAACTACATATAGCAGGAAGAACCATGAAACAGTCAGGAATTATATAAATGTTACCTTCATAGTGTTTTGGCTTTTTGTATTTGGCAAAATTGAAGTAAACATACTTCCTATATTGTTGAAGACTTGGGTTCTCTAAAGGAGCCTAAATGAAGTGTGATTGCCCACAGAAGATTATTCAGAAAAATAAAAGTTAGATAAGATTACATGACAGATCAAAGTGGAATTGATATGAACCCAGATATACCAAAAGCCAAAGTCAACATCTTCTCACTAATATAATATGCCCTTAGGAAATGGTAAGACTGTGCATAGATGACACAGTTTGAGAAGTTTATCAAGTAAGTGAGAAAGGTAAGAAAACTGTAATGAAAGAAAGAAGAAAAGGGAGCACTTCCAAATCAGAAAACTGAGCATATGAGGAACAAATCCATGTGTTATACAGCACTTTCAAATATAAACCAAGGAAAATTGATTTATTTACTAAAACTTGAATGGCTTGTGTGCGGATGTTGTGGTTTGAATGTAAAATGTGCCCCATACATGTTGGAATACTAGGTCCCAGGCTACTGGTGCTGTTTGGAAAGGTTGTGAACCTAGGGGTAGAGCCTCAATGGAGGAAGTGGTCACTGGGAACAGGACTTTTGGCTTTATTGCATGGCTATGCTTCCTGTTCACTTTCTGCTTCTGAGTGTAAATGTAGTGTGACCACTTCATATGACTCCTACCATTCCTTCTGGGCCTGCCCCCATGCCTTTCCATGATGGACTGTGCCCTTCTAGAACTGTAAGCCAAACAAAGGCCCCTTTCCCTGACTTTTACATTTCTATTGCTATAACAAGACACCATGACCAAGGTAACTTACAGGAGAAAGAGTATATTTGGGGCTTACAACTTCCAAATGTGAGACTTCATGACTATCATGGCAGGGAACATGGCAGCAGACCAGCAAGTAGGGTGCTGGAGCAGCAGTGGAGAGCTCACATCTAGATCCACAAGTGTGAGGCAGACACAGAGAGACTGTGAATACCAGGAGTCTTTTGAAGCCTCAAAAGCTGCCCCTAGTGCCACACCTCCTCCAACAATTCCACACCTCCCAAGTCTTCCCAAACAGTTCCACCAAGTGGGAACCAAGTATTCAAACGATGAGCCTGTGGAGGCCGTTCTCATTCAAATCATCACAGTCCCTGAGGTCTTTTTTTATGAGACTATCACTACAGGAAAACTACCTAAGGCTGTAGATTCTTTTATTCGCTGTCTATGCCCTTCTCCATGTTAAGAGACATCTCCAGGTGGCAGGAAAGTAGCTGACAAGGAAGCTTACCACTTAGTACACATGAACCTGGAAGCTCTTTCTCCTGAGAACAGTGCTCAAGTTCCGTACAGTTTTGTCCCAGTGTACTTTTTCTCTACCTGCACCAGCTCCTAGGCTCTCAGCACACATCCAACTTGATCATGGACCTCCTCCAGGCTCTGTTTCCGTTCCCTTGCCCTTTCCTCTACTTGAAATTCATCACCTCCTCTCATCTCTACTTGGAAGACTTTTTTCTCACCTTTTAATACCCAATGGAATTCCCCTTGTTGTGGCCTAAATCTTAAATACCCCCCAAATACCATGAGCTGAAGGCTGGTTGTCAGCCTGTGATACTGCTGAAAAGAGATGGATCCTTTGTACAGTTGGAAGGAATCTGTCCTGGAGAAGAGCTGGATGTGCTTTATGTTAGAACCTAGAGGAAGACATGGACAATACTGACCTGTTTCTCACCTGCCTGATTTACCCTAATTCTTCCTTCAAGGTTCATCTCCTCCACAAATGCCTTTACCAGGCTTACAGCCCTTCCCAGATCCAGGCAAAATGTGTATGCACCCAGATGACCATGTCAAGGCCTGTCTGAGGCCATTCACAGGACCTTGTGCTTGAAGACAGTGACCAAAATTAAGTTACGGTGCCTAATATCTTAAATCTAATCAGCTGAAACTGTAACCAAGAGAGGAGTCAGCATCTCAACCCATGAAAAAGGAAAAAAAGCACACAATCTCTTATTCTTCTTTTACTCCTACCCCTCACACATACCTCTTCAGCATAATTGTCAACCCCCAATGTAGAGTGCAACTCTAATCCCTTAGTACCCCATTCCTACACCAAGTTCCTACTAAGGCTTTCAGCAGGCTAGCTGCCCTTCCTGCTTCCTCTCCTACCCCTACAAAAGCCAGAGTTATAATTTATGTTTACTGTCAGTTAGGGTTTTTCCTTTCTCTACTCGAAACCTCAAATGGTGTTTAACAGGTTTAGCTCAAATGCAAGACCATAGAATTTCTACAAGATTCTGGGATGCCCAGGCCTGCCTGTTCCTCTCGTTTCCCTCTACCCCACAGGGAACAGTGGGTTCTGCATCCCTGCCCTGCTACATTGCTTTCATATATCACATTTGTCTCTAACACAAGATTGATAAACCTTCTGTCTTCCGTTCCTAGTCAGCTTCTCCAAAGATGGTTCTCCAATGGCTCTAGCAAAAGTTGAAATACACACATGTATAAACACATGAGCACGAACGTACACATTCATGCAAAGAGACACATACATACATTCACACAGACTTAAACATATACATATTCATGCATACATACAAATTCACATCCATATATACACATAAAATATGAACATTCACATATGCACATACAAAAGTAAGCATTTATAGATACATGTCTAAATTCACATGTACACACATGTGTGTATATACAAATGCATATCCATGAGGATATATCTCCACATATGGCATTCATACATGCATATATTTAAGAATACATCAACAGTAATATGCAGACACGCGCACACACACACACACACACACACACACACACACCACAAACAAACAATCCTCACCATATACACATATCTAAACCATCAAACACATAAAGTTAAGAGTTAGTCAAACAATCCCAGGCTGGTTCCTGCTAAACATTTGATATTTTGTTTGTTCTCTAAAACTGTATTATCTACTGTAGTTTCTCAAGTTCCACATTTCTCTGGAAAGTTTGGTGTCAGTTTAAGAGGTAGAAGAATATTAAGAAGAAAGGTCATTTTTCATTGCTTTTAAGCAGTCTAGAGAGTTGTATCTTTAGCCAAATTCTAGGATTTTATTTAGCTCTCTGGTCTCTCCCAGAAATGAGAGCTCATGTTGACAGCCTGGATCCTACAACAGCTGAGAAACCAAGGCTTGATTTGAGGCACCTGAGAGCTAGCTCCGCGAGTCTTACAAACATTACAGGTCTTCTGGAGCCTATGAATTGCCTCCATTTAAACTCAAAAGCCCCAGGACATGGTTCCTGGGGACTGTAAACCCTGTGATACCAGCCATAACAACTCCCCTGGCAAGAAATAAGCTTCACATCCCGAGGCCCATAAAGGACCTTGCCTGACCCGTAATATCAATTGGAGCTCCATGTGCCTGTGAAAGAAGCCCAGGCGTGGAGCCCAGAGAGCCTCAGCCCTCCTGGCAAATGCCGTAGGTCTGCCAGCCCCTGCAGGCTTCCCTTCTCCCTCCCTAGGGTGGCAATGTAAAAACCTACCACAAGATCCTCGGGCTCACCACACCTGCATCAGGACCAACCAGATCACTTTACCATATTGGGGCATGTAAATTACATGACAAGTGTGGGAGCAATATATAGAAGATGCTTAGTAACTGCTCCTCATAGAACTGTGGGCAACTAATGCAATAATGGAGGGGCCAGAGGTTCTGGTTAGACCTGCTTCAGAGCTATTGCCCTGGGAAAATTACTAATGGTGTCTTTTTCTCTCTCACCACAAACACACCAGACAGAGAGCAAAGTATGTGTTCATCACAGCCAATGACCTCATTTGCAAGAGGAACATGTTTGCCCCTGGAATCTTCATAGAGAAGGGAGAATCTTTCTTGTAACTACTGATTCCCAACACTTTCACATTACACAGACCTTAAATTTTCTAGTACCCTCTTTTATTTAACTACTGTGTGTGTGTCTGTGTATGTCTGTGTGTGTGTGTGTGTGTGTGTGTGTGTGTGTGTGTGTGTGTGTGTATTCACGTATTAATTTTAAAAGAAGATACGGGGCGTAATTAAAGCTTTAGCTCAGTATATTCTAACCCCAAACCAACAGATACCTAAAGATACCTAAGGACCTACAAAGGTGCCCCCAACACACACACACACGTACACACACACACACACACAAACACACACCCTGAAGGCTTTATTCCCTGTGTCCTCATCCTATTGTCAATTTGAGCAATGACACACACACACACACACATATGTGTGTGTGTGTATATATATATATATATATATATATATATATATATATATATATATATATATATATATATATTCTGGAGCTCAAAAGTGGATCAGGGGTAACACCCTTGCCAGGTAGCCCAGGCCATCTCAGAGATCCCTGACACATTCGATTGCCAGATAAATGCCAAGAAATATGAACTCACCAGTATCCTTCCTCTCTATTAACTCTCCCTACATCCATCCCTCAAATCAATGGCAGATTGAAATGCCTACTATCTTAGATTGCCATCACCCTTGTTCTGAATGTCAGCTCTAGTCTCTCTTATGTGCTCAGAAAAGAGTTGGTGGTGAGATACTCTGCCAAGCCATGACTTCTACCTTCCTCTGTGCTATCTTGACTCCTGGATTATCCTCCTAACAGTATACCAAAAATATGGTGAGTTGTCACTTCCATGAGTAGACCAGCTAAGAGTCTGACTTCTATCTTGTTGACAGACTCTCTCTTTTTACTAGTTTGGATGAAACAAAACACCTATGGAAAGACTGTTATACCCATGAATGGACAAAAGGCAACAGGAAACAGATGTCTATTCTACACTAACTTGAAAGTTATTGAATTCCACGAACAGCCACATTAACTAGGACTTGAATCCTTCCTCGGGTGAGCTTTCAGATAAGACTCTGATGGTAGCCCCCATAATAAAACCCGAGGACACTGATAATCTATTCTTGGATCTGACCTGCAGAAACTATAAAGCAATACATTTCCATAACTTGTTACACAGAAATAGATAGCTCATACAGCCCTCAAATGCAGGCCTACTAGAATAGTATACACGTGATCACACAGGCCCCTAAGTCAAATCTTCTTTCAGTATCACATGAAGCAAGAGAAAGAAATTCACAAAGTGCCTGCTACACGAAAGGCTTTCCATATGCTTTTGTTTTTTCATCCACACAGTGACTTACCAAATTCAGAATTATTAATCCCCCTTTATAGGCAGTAAAACTGGGGCTCAAGTAACTGATTCAAAAATGACAAAGGTAAGCCCAAATTAAGCCAAACTGGATGTGAAAGCTTCAAAACTCTATCTGCTGAACTGTGGTTCCGCAAAACCCAAGGCTATGAGAACAGGTGGTCCTCAGACCTGAGAAAAATAGAGTCATCTGAAAAAAATAAGGTAAAGGAGAAAACTGGACTGCTTCTGTGCCATATTTGACCTCAGAGAGTTCTCTTGGTCTCCTTAGGAAATTGGAAGTGCACCAAAGATAAGGTTGTTTATCATAAATCCTGGGGTTCTGAACATTTCAGAGAAGTGTTTGAAACCCACAGATAAAATTCCATAGTCAGTATTCCGTGGGTTGTCACAAAGCCCCACAGCTCTGGATAACTACCTAACCCAGACCCTCTGCAAACATGTATCCAGCCACTCATCCTGCCCACCTCAGCTTAAGCAGGCTCTCATAGCAAAGTTCCAAGGCATTCTTCTCTTCCCACTCACTGCACACTCTGACAAACGTGTGCCCCTCCTGCAAGTTTCCTGTTAACCTTGCAAATTCCCTCCACCCCAGAAGCTGCCTCGACCTTCAAAAAACCAACGCGGCGAGAGGAAAAACTTACAGAAAGCTCGCAAGGATGTTGAGGTGTTACAGACGTATTCTCAGAGAGGAGCCCTTTGATAAATGGGCCACGAGTCTCTGAGAGAGAGAGAAAACAGCCAAGAAGTCAACCTCTTCCTTCCCTCAGATTTATGAATTTTCCAGCTAGAGTCAAAAGCATCGCTCGGTCATCATCAAAGTGCGGAAAGGTGAGAAGGAAAGCAAAAAGACCAGAGATTCCCTTGGCGTGGAAGTATGTCTGTTTTATGTAACATACATAGTCTCTCTTCTAAAGAGCTCATTACATAGGAAACCCATTTAATTGTCCCCACAAAATAGATACTTCCTTTGCATTTAAAAAAAAAAAAAAGATGAGTATGTTCTTGCCTGGATTGCATGAAACAAAGGTTAAAAGTTCTAGTACGGTTTTTGCTAGTGAAAAACAAATTTTGATTTCTCAGGCCAGAGTTCAGATTTTCTTTGGGGGGAAAAGAAAGCATAAAGATTGAGAGTATTTGCAGTATCTGAGCTGCCACAGACTATTGTGCTTAGGTACATAGTGTGTAAGGGCATTTCTAGTCATTTAAGACAAAATGGGCTGCAAAAACTGTCCTAGAATATAATAACTACACCAGAGCCATAATTGTTTGTAGAACTTAGCCATGTGTATTCCGAATGACTTTCTGAATAAATGTCACATGATTCACACATTCAGTGATATTCTCTGTTCAGTGGTTGTTGGTTGGTGTGGTGCTCATCACAGGGATGCTGGTAAGCAGTGTTTTGATTGTGGAAGGAAGAACAAAGGCTAAAAGAAATCATCATCTTAGCTGTAAGAAAAGAAACACACAAAAAGCAGGAGCATATCACCATGCTGGGTGTCTCGTGGTGTACTGCTGCAGCCAAATGTGACATGTACAGACATTTCATCTATGTTTGCTGGAGCAGCACAGGCTGTCCAGGGACAAAGAAGAACATGAAGAGCCACAGAACAAAGTACTGTCAAGAGGGGGTCTGGCAACATCACTTAGAACCTTCTTACTCGTCTGTAAATTGGGGTTCACACTGTTTTGCCAAAATCGCCTATTTGTTCCACTTATTTTTATCACTTTAATTTCCAAGGCATTGGGTACAAACATAAATGCACCATGGGCCCTTTCCTCTAGGAGTTCCCACTCAAGAATAGGAGAGAAAATGAGACATGCATGTGATGGTGGTAGGGGTGGGGGAGCATCTTTTTATCAAAAGGACTGCCACATTAAATAGTAGCCAACTAGAGAAAATGGCATCACCAAGCTGCCAAAACTATGGAGTCACATTAGTTACTTTCTTGCAAAGCACAATATAGCATAGTAAGTGCTGTTGCCCCTATTTCTAGAACCATATCCCTTCCTAGTCTTATTTTCTGCTGGTCTAGATTTTTTTATTAAGTTATTCTCCCTGGTGTTATTTCCTTTTTGCTGGTGGTGGCGGTGTATATGATGTATATATGCATGGTGGAAGCATGCTCACATCTAAGCTCACATATGTGAGCTTGTAGGTCCAGAGGCCAGAGGGGGATGTCAAATGTTCTATTCTGTCACTTTCCACATTAGTTCCCTCAGAAGACATCTCAGATGACCTGGAGTTTGCTTTTATTTTCTGTTTATGCTGGTAGCTGGCCAGCTGCAGTGATATCTCTGTCTCTACCCACAGAGTACAGGAGTTACAAGCATGCACAGCCACACCTGGCTCATTATGTGAGTGCTGGGGATATGAACTCCAGTCTTTTTGCTTGTTCAGCAAACACTCTTACTCACTGAATCATCTCACCTGCCCCTCTGCTGATCTTTTTCCTCTTCATAGATTCTTCTTAAAGAAATAATAGTGTACCCCCAAAAAATACAGGGCATTGTCATTGATCTTGTTATACACCATACTAGAAGATAAGAATATATAGCTAAGGACACCATCAATATTAAGAATGACTCCCACTCAAGGATAAGAGAGAAAATGAGACATGCATGTGGCATGGGGGGAGCATCTTTTTATCAAAAGGACTGCCACATTAAATAGTAGCCAACTAGAGAAAATGGCATCACCAAGCTGCCAAAACTATGGAGTCACATTAGTTACTTTCTTGCAAAGCACAATATAGCATAGTAAGTGCTGTCATCCCTATTTCTAGAACCCCCCTCCTTCCCTGATAATCAGCCTTCATAGTACTGGAATGTGTTATGCAGATTCCTGAAGAAGAAAAGGCATCAATGGCCTTACCCAGCACTGAACTCTGTGTGTTCTACTACCAACCCTCCATGCAGATATGCCTACTGGTACAATAATGGCAAGAATGTTTATGGGGTGACCAACTTTTCAAATGGACTTGAAGTGTGCTCCATACTGTAAGCATAGTCAAAACCCATGACTGGGAAACTCATAGGCCCCAAGTGTCGCTACCCTTCTGACCAGCGGAAAATAAGGACGCGTCCCAAACGTTCTCCAGGCAGTTTATTCAGGAACTTTTTCAGCAAGCTTCTTCTTTTCCTTCTCCCTTTCCTTCTTCCTCCCCAGCACCCCAGCGCCCCTTTATATCCTCTGCCTCACCCAATCAGCAGCCCTTACGTCAGTAACTCCAATTGGTTCCTGACCCACAACCCAAATAAGGACTTGTTTACCAGGAGCAGAATTGCAAGTCATTTTGCCTGGCAGGTTGCCAGGCGCCATCTTAGCAAGGGCAATAGCTTCAGCTTCCCACACCCAAGGAAGAACTTTTGATGAGTTTTTTACATCAAATCCTGATTTAATAATTTAAATAAGTGCAGTACTTAGGGGCTTAGACCCATCATGTTGCCAGAACAAAATAGCATAGATGATTGCATATGAACAAGAAAAATGTATTGCTCACAACCTGGAGATTACAATGCAAGATGCTGACAGAGGCATGGTCCTACCTCTGGACACAGCTTGTTCCTCGTAGATGACATTTTCCTTCTGTGACACATATGGCAGAAAGGTCAAGGGAACCCTCTGGAGTCTCTATTATAAGGACCTGAATCCCATTCACGAAGAGTCCATCTTATGGTATAATTATTTCTAAAAGGCTCTATCTTCTAATGCTTGAGAGAAAAGTGATTTCAGCAAATGAATTAGTAGAGGCACATGCATTTGTCTGGAGGCCCCACTGGCCATGTTTTATCATCTGTAAAACTAGGATTCTTAAGAACCAATTCCCAGAATTATAAAAAAAATTGACTAGACCTGCATGTAGAGCAGCCGGCACAGGTCTTACTGAAGCATAGTCCTTTCCCGGCGGTGGCTTTTTTCATCCCCAGATGAAGGGACTTAAGTAGTCCTGTCCTCCTGTAGGAGAAAGGAGAAAAGAAAAGGAAGGAACATCAGGAAAGAGCGAGCACATCTGTATAAGAACTCCTGCTCCTGTAGGTAGGTAAACTAGAATAATCCAGGTCTACTCTCCAGGCAATGCAGTGGTCAAGCCCCCCACCCTCACCCCAAGACATCCATCGATGCTTTAGACATGATGTGTATTATTAAACTTTTAGTATGTTTGGTTATATAGTCCTAAGGATAAATAAGATTGAACCAATGGTAAAAAGTATAACATTTTAAAGTCAATATCTGAATGTTTTTCTTGACAGAGCATTTGTGTACCTCCCTCTCTATACTTACATATAGACTTGAACCATTTGCTCAATTAAGTAAAAAGAAGACATAATCAAAATAAATCCAATGATAATTGGCAGTAAGAAAAATTTTATTCCCCCTGCCTCTTTCCTAGGCATAGAGCCATTAGAGTGTTATTTCATAAAATTTAATTTTTGAGTTTTGAATGATTTATAGTGGAGTAGGGTATATAAATCAGAATGGTAACCATTGCCATGAACAGAGATGTATGTTTTTCCAAAATGTCTAAGTAAAATACTTTGAAACACACTAAAAGACTTGCGCAGTTCTCCAAAGGCAGCCATAATTGAGGTTAAACATGTTTGTTTGGACAGAGAGAGAGATTTACTGACACCTCCCCTCCTCCCTCTCCTTGAAATAAAGTGATCAGATCACCATCATCTCTTCTTATGAAAGTAGTTAATCATGTCAGTATGCCATACTGGGTGTCTAGCCTTGTCTGCTTTGCTTGTAAAAACTTTTCTGATGCTTTTGTGTGTGTCTTTAATTAGATGTGGTTCTCGAGCATCAGGCTGCCCAGAGGGTCACTGCATGAAAGTCCTACATGTGTCACTGATGGAGAATCCCTTCTTTTCTTCTGTAGTACAGTTCCTCAGCGAGCAACAAGACTTCCAAAGGTTACTGCTGCCACTTCTCCAGGCTTTTTCCAATTCCTCTCTTACCCAGATCTGACTGACCTCTTGGCTCCATGTGGGAAGTATGGATGTGGTATGCCCCAATTTTAACTCATAATAAGGGCCTCCTTTCTTTAAAGCCTCTGCTGATTTCCCATTGCACAAACCCTTCCACTGTGGAGCACAGGGCTTGCGCCAGCCCACCCAGAGTCCTCATCTCCCTCAATATCTTCCCATCGACACTTTCTGCTCTGTAATCATATCACTTTGTACATGTTCATTGATTTAAAACATGAGCAAAAACTCCAAAAGGATCTATAGAGACAAGTAGATTTTATATTCTGCATCAAAATTATAGGTGGTATAAATACCATCATACTAAGAGCCTTTATATGTGGTGAGTGGGGTTAGAGATAAGTTTATTTTGTCCCTATATTGGTCTGCCTTTTATGAATTTGCCTTGCTTTAGAAATTACCTTACCTTACTTCAAAGGGTTTTATGATAATAGATGACAGACATTGGATACGTTCTTCAAACCTCCACAGGGAAGAAAAGGGATTTTCAAATGCAAACTCATGAATGATGTCAAGGTTTGCATCTTTGTCTTTGTGCAGGACAGAAATACGTATTCTACATTTTAGCATTCACACAGGGTGACCAGCCAATCAAAAGGTTTGTTGATTTTCTTCTCTAAACACTCTGTCCTCAAACACACATGCAAAGATCTCTTGGAACGTGGGCCATTGAAGGCAATCCACTGAAGAAAGTGCAGCCTTCAGGATGCTCAGAAAGCATGTGAGTCATCAAGAATCTGGTGACATTAAAAATAATATCACAAAGCTCATGGGAGTAACCAACCAATATCTGACTTGAGTTAAGGCCCACTCCATGAGATGGAGCCCATACCTAGCATTGCTTGTGCGGTGAAGAGCCTGAGACTATCTAGGCCATGGGGTCTAGGGAAAACCCAAATACTATTGTTCTGCTAAAAGAATGAAGTAATAGAATGACTCCTAATGGCATTCTGGTATACCCATAGATTATTGACTTGCTCAGCCCTCACCAGAGATGCTTCTTTGTGCAGTAGATGGGAGCTAACACAGAGACCCACAACAGAAAAATGTGCAGAGGGTAAAACTTTGGAGCACACAGTCCTGAGAGGGACATCTTCACCAAATCCCTCCCATCAAAGCTCAGCGATCTACACAGAAAAGGAGGTAGGAAGGTTGGAAAAGCCAGAGGAGGTATATGATTTTTAAGGAAATGGTGTCTTTCAAACATAACAGGACTAATAAACACGGACTCACAGAGGCTGTGAGAAAGTGCACATACTGTACAGGTTCAAAGACAAAAATCTCAGCAATGCGAAGGGAAAGTGGACACAAAGTCCCACCCTTAACCAGAAGTTATTTGTATCAATGCCAGCTGAGAAAGGGAAAAACTAGCTTTCTCCAATGAAAAGCTCACTGGCTATACCAACCCTACTCCAGGGCAGTCCCTACATCCATCAGTAGTTGATCACCACAAAGCCGACTCTACATTGGGTTGAGTTTGTTGTTGTTTGGTAGGAGTCTTTTGGGGAGAGATGCTTTTGTTTTTGTGTGCTTTTTCTTTTGTGTTGTCTTCTGGTTTTAGTTTGTTTTTATTTTTGTCTTTTTCTTTTCTTTCTGTTGGGAAAATAATATGAAGTTGAATGAATAGGGAGGTATGGAGGATCTAGGCAGTTTGGAAAAAAATTGATCTAGTATATTATATAAAAAAAAGTAATTAAAATTTAAAAAGAAATACTCAAAGTTTTAAATCTCTTCAGCCAGACCATAAATGCAGTAATGACAAGTGTCATGGTTTAGATCTCAAATGTGCCCCCAAAGTTCATGTGCTTCATGAAGTCGTCCCTAGTGTGGCAGTGCTCATGGGTGCCTGAGTATTGCAGGCGTTACCTCACCCATTGCCTAATCCCAGATAGAGTCACAGCTAAGTGAACTGTTAGGAGCTTCTGGACCCTGAAGAGGTGTGTCTTCATTGGAAGTAGGTCACTGGAGGGTTTCACTTGAAGGGATTATCTTGTCTTCCTCGCCACTCCCCTTTACTTCCCTCTATCTTCTCTCTGCATTTCCTTAACTCTCTTTCTTCCTCCATTTTCTGTTTCTTGTTCTATCTCTGTCTCTCTGTCTCTCTCTGCCTCTTTCTCTCTGCCTCTCTCTGTCTCTCTATCTCTGTCTGTCTGTCTGTCTCTGTCTGTCTGTCTGCCTGCCTGTCTCTCTCTCTCTCTCTCTCTCTCTCTCTCTCTCTCTCTCTCTCTCTCTCTCTCTCTCACACACACACACACACACACACACACACACACACACACACACACCTCCATCCTGGCTACCACAATGCTATACCACATACTTCTGGCATGTGGTGGATGTTCAGCCTCGTCAGAGACCAGAAACAGTAATGTTGGTGGCTGTGGACTGACTGGTCCCTCCACAATCTTAACCCAACATAAATCTTTCTTACTTTCAGTTGATTTGGGGGGATTGTTTACTACAAGGATGAAATGCTGGTTAACAAAGCAGAGACATAGGCATCCATCTTATTTGTCTGACAAATGTTCAGAAAGCAATAGCAATGGATTCAGCCCTAGGCTCCTGAAGTTGCAGTGTGATGGGAAGAAAATTAACAATTCATTAGCTGTAGGAGAGGGAGATACTTGATTCCAAGAACTTAAATAGAAGACTCTGAGGGTTAGGGTGGCCTCTTCAAGTAGGATGACAAGAAATACTTCCAGGAGTCAACATAAGTCAGTTAAAAATGAGCTAACCCGTGACATTGAGGGAAAAGCCTTCCAAGCAAGTGGATGTTTGAGGCCAAGTCTCCACAGTGGGAACAGCACTGCGGCATGAAAAAAGCAAAAGTGTCTTCCACATGACTGGTAACACAGAGGCGCTTCTAGAGCCATGGGAGGACAGATTAAGAAAGGTCTTATCTATCACAGTGGGGTGTCTGCTTCCTTTCTAAATATAATAAAGAGCCATTAAGGCGTTTGGACAAGGAGTGTGTTCTAACATAGCTTTAAAACAAAAACTCATTCTGGGAGCTAGAGGGATAGCTCCAAGCTCAAGAATGGTTGCTGTTCTTCTGGAGTACTGGGGTTTGGTTCCCAGCAGCCACATCAGAAACTTCAAAACTACCTGTAACACTAGCTTCAGGGCATCCAGCACTTTTGGCCTCCACGGAAACATACATGTACGTACACACACACTTCTTTTTAAGTAAACTCTGGCTGCTATAGGGGTTGGTGGTTAGTATACATAAAAGGAATATCAGGTATTCATGACTAAGATGATGAGGCCACAGAAAAGATGGTCTTTGTAAGAGGAGAGAAGAAAATGGCAGCCAGGATAGATCTGCTAGGATCAGCAATGGGCTGGACACAAAACAGTGAGAATCAAAGTTGACTGGCATAGAGCTTATTCACAGGTCGGTTCTCAAAGCCCTGCCGGGTCCTGATATGATCAGCACCTGGCGACTGAGTTGGTTGATCCAGAGGTGCAAGGATAAGTGGGTAGTAGGTTATCCTGACAAGCATGTTTGGTTGGAAAAAGCAGAAAACACACACACACACACACCCCATTCCCTGAATCTTTGCCAGACATTCTCGAGGGGACAGCAGTGGCGAGGACAAGATGTCAAGCAGGTAGCATATAGCAACACTGTGAGCCACAGAGGCTTGAGTTTAAGACCTTGTTCTGTCACTCAGTCTCTGGGTGGACTTGTATCATGTTGTGAGCCTGTGTGAGCCTTAGCTCTCTACCTATAAAATGCAGTCAATTGTACCAAGCCCATTCACCTGCTTCTGCTTGCTGTACTCTCCATGTGAAACTATGGGCAAACCAGTTAAGAACTCTGAGCCTCAATTTCTTCACCTGTATAATGAAACCACTAGAGACCAAACCAACCACTGTGCTTACATTGAGATGGCACAAGTCCGATTTCTGAGTCCTAAGTGTCCATCACCTGAGTCCCAGGCTCACACACGGGAAGGTCCATGGTCTGTTGATATCTATCAAAAACTGAAGAGATGACAAAGGTCTAATAGCCAAAATATATAAAGAATTTAAGAAATTAAACACCACTAAACCAAATAACCCAATTGAGAAATGGGGCTTGGAACTAAACAGAGAATTCTCAACAGAGGAATATCAAATGGCTGGGAAACACTTAAAGAAATGCTCAACCTCCTTAGTCATCAGGGAAATGCACATCAAAACAACTCTGAGATTCCATCCTACACCCATCAGAATGACTAAGATCAAAAATTCAAGTGACACCACATGCTGGCAAGGATGTGGAGAGAGAGGAACACTCCTTCATTGCTGGTGGGAATGCAAACTTGTACAACCACTTTGGAAATCTATCTGGGGCTTTCTCAAAAAACTGAGAATAATGCTTCCTAAAGACCCAACTATTCTACTCCTTGGAATATACCCAGAAGATGCTCCACCACACAACAAGAAAATTTACTAAACCATGTTCATAGCAGCCTTATTCATAATAGCCAGAACCTGGAAACAGCCTGAGTGTCCCTCAGTAGAAGACCAGATAAAGAAACTGTGGTACATTTACACTATGGAATACTACTTAGCTATTAAAAACAAGGAATTCCCAACATTTGTGGACAAATGGATTGAACTAGAAATGATCACAATGAGTGAGTTAACCCAGAAGCAGAAAGACTCAAATGGTACATACTCACTTATATCTGCATACTAGCCCAAGGGGCATGTCCCACGAAAGCCTTCACTTACTAGGAAACTGGGACAGAGGGGAGGACATCCTATTGGGACTCTAGATGAGAGAAGCATGGGAGAATACCAAAGCAGAAGGATCCATAGGGTCCTAAAAACCTACAAGTAGAACATTATGATAGGCAGATTTGGGCCCAGGGGTCCTGCTCAAACTGTGGCACCAGCTAAGGACAATACAGGCCGTAAACTTCAAACCCCTACCCAGATCTAGCCAATGGACAGGATATTCTCCACAGCTGAGTGGAGAGTGGGGATTGACTTTCACATGTACTCTGGTGCCTCATATTTGACCATGTCGCCTGAATGGGGAGACCTGGTGACACTTAGAGGAAGGATAGCAGACTACCAAGAAGAGACTTGATACCTTATGATCATATACAGGGAGAGGAAGTCCCCCTCAGTCACAGTCATAAGGGAGGGGAGTAAGGGGAAAATGGGAGGGAGGGAGGAATGGGAGGATACAAGGGATGGGATAACCATTGAGATGTAACAAGAATAAATTAATAAAAAAAATTTATTCACTCTAAAAAAAAATTATGATAGGCAGATTTGGGCCCAGGGGTCCCACTCAAACTATGGCACCAGCTGAGGACAATACAGGCTGTAAACTTCAAACCCCTACCCAGATCTAGCCAATGGACAGGACATTCTCCACAGTTGAGTGGAGAGTGGGGTCTGACTTTCACACATACTCTGGTACCTCATATTTGACCACGTCCCCTGAATGGGGAGACCTGGTGACACTCAGAGGAAGGATAGCAGGCTACCAAGAAGAGACTTGATACCCTATGAGCACACACAGGGAAAGGAATTCCCCCTCAGACACAGTCATAGGGGAGGGGAGTAAGGGGAAAATGGGAGGGAGGGAGGAATGGGAGGATACAAGGGAGGGGATAACGATTGAGATGTAATATGAATAAATTAATAAAATAAAATTTAAAAAAACTGAAGAGAAATGTTTTAGAGATACCAGCAAGGAGGGAATGAAGATGCACAGATGGTCTTTCTGCACAGCCAGCATGAGAAGCATTGCATTGTGGGCACTGTGGTCCTAATTGAGAATGACACCCGGATAAATGCACTTACAGATGCAAAACCCAGGACTTTCTGGTTTGTACCCCATCCTACTCTAAGCACTCCACACCTGAGGCTGCCTGGGCAGGCAGGCAGGCAGGCAGACAGGGAGGAAAGTACTTGAGAGCATTCAGGGCCAGAAGACCAGATATAAATCCACACAGGCTGCCTTTCTTAAGACCAGGGAATACCAGTCAATTTATATCTCATCATCTTAACCCTGCAGGTCTGGCTAATGGTTTGACCTGAGCCTCCTCTCCCTTTCCAAAGTCTTGTCCTGTACCCTCTTAACTTGATTTACTCTATTGCTCCAGCTGCTGACTTTGGCAGCTTTTCCAGCTCTCCACCAGCCAGTGAGCACGGCCATCATCCTGAAAGACTTCCACTAGGCCACGAGGCAAGGGTTCCTGCTAAAAGCTCCAAAGAGTGCCCGCTCCCATAAATGGCCCTGAAAAAAAAACATGATGTCCCCAGCCCCACTCATTCTCACTTTCAATTCCCAGGCACATTTTGGGGCACAGCATGAAAAGCAGAGCTAAAGGGGACTTGCATTTTTACACCTTATTTGACTTAGCTGTTTTATCTGGACCTGGACAGGGAAATGAGGTGGGGAGAGAGGGGCTTTATGAACTCAGAACCAAAATAGGCCATTTAAGCTGGGCTGAGTGAAGTCACTGAATGTGCCCTGGAAAATACTTTCAAGGCATTTTATAAATTTTGCACCCAAAACATACTGCCTAGGCCAAACTGCACTAGCAGCCTTCAGATACACTCAAATCCTCCATTTTCCTGAAATTTTCCTTACAGTGTGGGGACTTAAAAAAATAATGAGACTGTGTGCTAAGAATTTACACAAATGTGTGAAAGCTCACATTCCTGCAAATCACACACACACACACACACACACACACACACACACACACGCACACACGCACACACGCACACACGCACACACACACAAACATATACACGCCCACCCACATGCACACATGCGCATGCCATCATCTCTACAAAGAAGCATCTTTTCAGAACTGACCCTGTCTTTTCCTCATCTCCTCAGCCATTTCAGAATTGGTTGACCAGATCAATTGATAACCAGTTCCTCCTCTCTGGCTTCTGATTCTACTTGCCAACTTGCTGTGACTCCACTGTGAAGCTGGGGGATGCCAGGTTCGGCTCCAATGTCAGGTTCCCCGACAAAACTACCCCACATATAAGTACACCCTTGTGGTTCAGCTTTTCTCTCACAACCTGGCAATTCCTGTGGCGCATTGTCCTCAGAGCCCACCCATCCCTCTAGACATCCTTTCTCTGAGTCTTAGTGCTCTTCCTGGTAGGATTCCTTCCTCTCCCTTGCCAGCGCATTCTTGACTCCGCCTGCTGAAGTCTTTCATCAATAACAAGGAGAGCTTGTTGACACCTCCCATGTGGATGTCCCTATCTCAGACTCCTCTGGGCACTTCTTCTGTGTCCCTCCTGCCATATAGGGTTTTTTTTTTTTTCCATCTTGGCTAAGACTACTGGACCATCTCAGGTGAGTATCCTGGTTTTTGAACTTGCTAGCTACATAATCTTTAACAAGCAGTTGAAACGTCTTACACTTCAGAGTTTTGTCCTGGAAAGGTACAAGTACTATTTATCTTAGAGACATATGAAAATTAAATATAAAATTAATTTAGAGCTCTAATCACAGTGGTGAGAATGTTCTAGGTGTTGGAAATGTAAGGGTGGTGTGTGTTTTGCCTAGTCGTACAAATATATGCAAATGCAGTTTATTTTCAACTGTATCGCAAGCTTCTTAACATTTATGGAGATAGATATAGGTTCAGATAGTTGATACACATTTATCCTACTATACCTGACAGAAATTATCAACGTGCTCCTATGTCATTGTGTCTGATGCTCAGGATCGTATACCCTACATAGCTAGCCCATAGAACTCAAGAGTCAATCAAATGCCGATCTAGACATTGTGTATATGTGATTTCCCCCTACAGTGTGTTGCTTTTTATGGAAAGGACGTTATGAAAACTAATACTGACTTAGCTAATTGAAAAGGTCTCCAAAGCAGAAGTAAGATTTCCCAGAAACAACTCCAACAATATACTGTGGTATTCCCTCCTGCCCAGGAGGACCAGTATATCTTGCCCGATGGTCACCCCTGGGGTCTAGACTTGGCTAGATAAACTGGACAGCACTGTAAGCCAATTTCACTCATTGTAATGAATGTCTGTGTCTCCTTCTCAAGGCATAGTCCACATAGTACATATGCAGTATGGGCACACATATAATACACATATTCAGGCATCTATGCTAGTTAGGCTTCTAAATCTACTTGCACCTTAACTAATATTAATGCATTATTTTAGTATGACTATAAAAGTAGTATAAATGTGACAGTTAATTGTATGTGGCCATTAACGTTATGTAGCTAGATTTCCATTGTCATGTATGTGGCCACACGTTATTCAGGATAACTGGATGTCATGCTCAAGACAGGCAGATTCATGGTCGGAAGGAAATCAACATTTAAATCAGTAGACTCTAACTAAGGAAATGAACCCAACCAACCTACAAAATTATCTCTAATACAAACGAGCTTTATCTACATTAGAAGACCTAATCAAATCCAATCAGCTGAAGGCTGGACTAGCACAAAAAACACTGACCTCGAGATTTCTCACACCAGTGGGAATTTTGCTGCCTTTGGGGTCTGAACTGCAACATGAGCAACGTGTTAGTCTTCAGCCTTTAACTGCACAATTGGCCTTTTTCTCAGTCTCCAGCCACCTACCTACCTAGCACCTGCCAGGAATTCCCCAGTCTCCAGAGTTGTATGGGGAAACTCCTTAAAATAAACCTTTCCCCTTCACACCACCTTGGCTTTGCTTCCCTGGGGAACCCTAACCTCCACACAGTAGGAGAACAGATGCTGCTGTGCTGTTGGGTGTTGCTAATGGGCAGTCTGACAATCTTGTTCTTTGTTTTTTTGTCCCAGCATTGGCATTCCTGTCAGTGATAATGCAGGATCTCTTAGCAGCAGTCTTCGAATGATTAAATCAGAATGGGGATTAACATCCTCACCTGAGCTAACAGCAGTAGACTTTAAAGCCTGAATTCTAATTACAATCGGTAAAATGTAAATACTGTGCCCTTCCCACTTCTCAATTCTGCTGCTGAAAACTCCAACGTTCACACCTAGAACTCATTTAATAAATTTGAGAGGGAGGCAAATTTGAGCTCAGTGGAAGACATACAAAGTCCAGTTTCCTTGTATCGTGGAAAATTGAAGGAGACAGACACTTCAGGGACTTCCTTTTCTGACAGAACATGTTCACAAACACAAGCACAGAGCAAACCCGTTAAAGCAGTCTCTACTAAAGCAAAGACTGTGAAGCGGGTACATATTAAAGCGAGTCATCGCACATGTGCTGAAGGTCAAGTTTTAAATGGATATGTGCTCCATCAGGGAACATCTGAAATGTGTAGGTAACGAATGGGCTTCGTGGTCAGTGGACGGTGATGATCAGCATGAAATATGGCTGTGTCTACTCATTAGCAATAAACAGCCCCAGGGGGCCCCTCCTGTGATAACACAGGCAAAGACACTGCTCGCCTTCATTCTCTTAGTTTGCCTGTTTGAGTCAGAAACTTCCCCTTTATGTCAACAAAGTTTATGAGAATATTTAATTTATTATATACCATCTGAAGACTCAAGAGAAAAACACCAAGATGATTTTTTCCATGAAATCATAACATCCCAACTATCAAATTAAATTGAATATGCAAATAAATCATATTGTGATGAATTATGACCTGGGTCACTGACCTTCCTGCATGAAGGACAGTGGGGAGAAAGCAAGCCTTTGGCTTTGGTTACACATTAGGCCTGTGAGGTTTTTTTCTTCTCCAATAACAAAATGGGCTGGGCGATTGCAAGCTCAATTCCTATGAGTGAGTCTCACAAGAACCTGAGCTGCTCGGCTCCCATCTTTTTATCTAGAAGAAGTACACATTTTGACACTGAAGACGTACACATCTTCAACCATGACTGTCAGCCAAACATCATCTAAGCTTAGAATTGCAAGACACCAAAATAAATAAATAAATAAATAAATAAATAAATAAAATTATGCAAACCAGAAAACAGCAAATAGTTGTATTCTATTCCCTATGAAATATCTGACCTATGCGTCTAGGAAAGTGACTCGGTGTTTTCTGGAATTCTAGTTTAACTGGACATTCTGTATTTACCTGGGAACACCCTCCAAAATGCTTCAACTAAACCTCTGCTGGTCTTCCAGCTGCTCCATTCCTAATAATTCCCCTCTACATACCTGCACACATTTCATACATGTCCCAAGCTCTTCCTTCGCCTGCCTTTGCCCGCCTTTGCAGGTGCACTGCATCTAGCCCTAGCAACCATGATCACTCATTTCCATGAGACTGGAAATCTATGAGCTCACTAGTGTTTTTTAACAGGACATACTCGGAAAGTGGCATTGTTTGTGTCTTTGCATGCTTCCTTCCTCCTCCAAGTTCAGCTCTGCCCTCCTGTCCTCCTCATCTCAGGGATCAGCCTCAATTCAAAGATGCTTGCAGATGCTGAGGCCCTGTCAGACCTGGGTGAAAGTCTTTACTTCAGTGAGGAACTGTGGTGGTTCACAGTGACTGTCAGCCTGACAAGCTGTAGTATCGCCTAGATAGCAAGCCTCTGGCCATGCCCATGAAGTAGGATCTAGGTTGGGTTAACTGAGGTGGAGCTCAGCACTTCATTCTGGGAAGCAGCATTCCATGTGCTGGCATTGTAAGGTGGATAAAAAGGGAGCTGAGCACAGGCATTCCTTATGCTGCACTTGCTTCACACCGTGAAGGCCTGTGCTCTCAGACTGAGTAAAACTAAGCCCTTTCTCCTTCTGCTGCTTTTGTCAGGCACTTGGCCCAACAATGAGCAAAGGAACTAAAACAGGGACCATGGATTTTCAGTTCCTTGAAGCTGGAGATTTTAAAGGAGTGAGATGGTGTTTAAACTGTGAGATGGAGTGACCTTGATTCCTCAAAACTGAAAAGGACCTATCCAAAATGCCTCCCAAAAGATCTCCCTGCTTCAGAGATTGATCTCTATAATTCACTCATCTGTAAAATCACAGATTCAATCCAGAATCTTCTTGTGGTTTCCACTCATGGTAAATCAGAGTTTGACTGGCCCTCCGTCCACTTGTCTTGCCTCATAACAGCTTTGACTCTCCCCAGCACACAGCCAGCATTATGGTTCAGTTTCTCTGTAGAGCCATTTCTTACCAAGGGGAAGTCTCTTCTAGAACCTTCCCTGGGACAGTTGTCCCACTTTTTGTCAGAATGTGAGAGCCATGTTAACCATCCTCCTTGCCTCCTTAGACTTCACTGTTACAACAAATTCTTCTAGACTTTTTGTGGAATCCACTGGTTTATTCTGTGTTGCCCTGAGTCCCCATAATTACCCATCCTGAGAGGAACAGCTTTGGGAGATTTTCTTCTAAACACAAAGGGGAATGGGGCTTATAGTTGTCAGTCAATAAACATGGCTAAAGAGAGGAGCCCAGGGATCTGAAGAGTAATGATAATTTCCCAACATAGGTGAGGCTATAGGTCCCTGGGGAGGAAGGGGTGTCTAGATCTAAGCATAGATTGAACTGGACTGACTCCTATGCCTAGGTGGGACACCAAATCAGTAATGCCATTGGGGGCCAAGGGACATATGGCCCACTAGAGATAATCATAGCATACACCAAGTCCCCAGTAGTGTGTCCTCCAGACATTACACCTAAAGTTCTGAATCTCTAGAGAAGAAGAAACAGAGACTCAACAATAGCTGAGTAGACCTGATTTCCTGATCAGAACATAAGATGGAATCTTAAGGAAAATTATGATTAATTTATAGACATTAAGATGGCTAATCATTTTTTAAACAGTTCCCCTCCTGTTCCCCCTGATTCTTCCCCACCTCCCCTCCATTCCACACCCTTTCTGTATCTCTGTAGAAAAGAAACAGGCATTTAAGGAATAATAATAGAATATAATAACATAAATTTAAAATGCAAATCAGTATATAACAAACAACCACGGACATATCCACATATACAGGAAGCCCATAAAAGCTCAAAACCAGAAGCCATATACTTATTAAAAGAACCTATAAGGTTTTTTAAAAGTCCTGATTTATCACTGGACAATGGGACAAAGAATTTCCAAAGATGCTGCTGAATTCCTTTGTGTTGGCTTTCTACTGCTGGGCAAGGGCCTCCTCCTAAGAGACAGTTGTTTTTCCCAGTGAGATTCCCTTTGGACGATACTTATCATTTGCAAGTGGATATCAATTAGAGATAGCTTCTGGATTAGTAATGGGGCCTGCATCCATTTCTCCTTTCAGGTCTAGGACCCCAACTAGTGCAGACCCATGTAGCCTTTGAGCATGCTGTCTGTCTCTGTGACTTCAGATGTGTACCAGTCTTGCTGTGTCTAGACATTGACTCCATGGTGTCAAAAATCCCCTGTGACTCTTACATTCTTTCTGCCATGATCCCTGAGGGGCAGGATTTGTTGGAGATATTCCATTTAGAGATGAGTGTTGCTAGGTCCCTTACTTCCTGCATAGTAGCTGACATTGGAACTGGTTTTGTTCCTATTTGCTACAAGAGGACGTTTCTGTGATGATGGCTGAGCCAGGCACTGATCTGTGACTAATAGGATCCATAGGGTCCTAGAAACCTACAAGAAGAACATTATGATGGGCGGATCTGGCACCAGCCAAGGACAATACATGTAGTAAACTTCAAACCCCTGCCCAGATCTAGCCAATGGACAGGACATTCTCCACAGTTGAGTGGAGAGTGGGGACTGACTTTCACACGAACTTTAGTGCTCCATATTTGACCACATCCCCTGGATGGGGAGGCTTGATAGCACTCAGAGGAAGGATAGCAGGCTACCAAGAAGAGACTTGATACCCTATGAGCATATACAGGGGGAGGAGGTCCCCCTCAGTCACAGTCATAGGGGAGAGGAGTAGGGGGAAAGCAGGAGGGAGGGAGAAATGGGAGGATACAAGGGATGGTATAACAACTGAGATGTAATATGAATATATATAGTCATTTGAATGCTGTTTCTCTAGCTGCTAGTGGTTCTCAACCTTCCTAATGCTACAATACTTTAAAGCAATTCCTCATGTTATGGATGACCCCCAACCATAAACCTGTCTTCATTGCTACTTCATAACTTAAGTTTGCTCCTGTTATGAATCCTAATGTAACCATCTGATATGCAGGATATCTAATATGTGACCCCTGTGAAAGGGGCCTTCAACCCCCAAAAGGGTCATGACCCACAGATTGAGAATCACTGAATTCTTGCAGAACAGTAGTATTTGTTTCTTCTTGGTCCCTGGCCTATCTAGGTTCATGTTCTTGTCCATCCTAGCAGTGCTAGATATAAGGTCCATCTCCTGAAGGGGCCCTTAATTCACATTAGAGAGTAATTAGTTATTTCAACAAGTTGTGTGCCACCGCTGCAGCAGAATATATTGTAGGCAGTCACTCTTGTAACTGCAGCAGGCTAGTGCTTACTTTTCTTCTTTGGCAACACACAGAGTGCCTGTGATGCTTTGAATGAGAATGACCCCTATAGAATTATATATTTGAATGAGTAGTCACTAGAGTGGGGAACTGTCTGAAAGGATTAGAAGAATTGGGAGATGTGGCATTGTTAAAGGAAGTTTTTTTTACTGGGGATAGGCTTTGAGGTTTCAAAAGCTGAGACCAGGCCCCATCTCTTCTCTCTCTGTCTCTCTGTCTCTCTCTGTCTCTGTCTCTCTCTGTCTCTGTCTCTCTCTGTCTCTGTCTCTCTCTGTCTCTCTCTCTCTCTGTCTCTGTCTCTCTCTCTCTCTCTCTCTCTCTCTCTCTCTCTCTCTCTCTCTCTCTCTCTCTCTCTCTCTCTCTCCCTCTCCCACCTCTGTTGGTCAGGATGTAGCTCTCAGTTACTGCACAGTGCCATGCATGCTACAATGTTCTCTACCATGACAATAATGGACTAAGTCTCTGAAACTGTAAGCAAGCCCCCAGTTAAATGCTTTATTTCATAAAAGTAAAAGTTACCTTGGTCCTGGTGTCTCTTCATAGCAAGAGAACAGTGAAAAAACAGTACCTTCCAGTACCCTAAATACAAGTCCATAGGGGAGAAGGTTCTAGTTAGGTAGGTACAAACCTGATTTCTATGTGTTTAATGAGTTACATAGGTGTTGTCTTCATCAATAGGTCCTAACTGTCAGTTTTGCCAATGGCCTTGGCAAAAGGCTGGGTTGTTTGGGAGTTCCCATGAGACCCCTCTGGCTAAGAAGCTGATTACATATAACCCGTGTCCAGTACTGAAAGCTTCATTTGGTGATGTCCAGTTTGGTCTCTTTCTTCCTCATTATTTTGTGATTTCATTTAGATTGGCTTTCTATATGTATTATTATAGAAAATTTCTACTATATTAGACTTCCACACAACCTCTCAAATGGTGCTAAATTTTTATTGTCCCTCCCCATATCCTATCCATTACCCCCACCTCCTCATTTGATTCTCACATTCTAGTTCTCCCTCATTCATCCAGTCCTAAGAAAATATATCCCAAGAGAGATTCACTTTAAGAAACTATCTGCAGCTGGAAAAAAAATCACACCCTTGATGGAGCACAAGGCAAATAATAATCAGCTGCTGTGGACAATCTGAAGCAGTGTCATATCCTACACCTGAGGTTTAAAAAAAAACTTATTCTCATAACATTTTTACTACTGCTGCTGGTGGTGGTAGTGGTGGTTGTGGTGGTGGTGGTGGCTGTTGTAGCAGTTGGTTGCTGTTTGACAAGTAGTCATGAGCAAAGAGACAAGTAGAAGGAACTGAATGTCCTGACAGTGAAAATCAAACTTTCCCAAAGGAACTCAATGCCCCTAATCAATAGGGAGCAGTCTAATGATATCAACACCCCCTTTTTCCTCTAACCTTCTTTCTCTCCTATCTAGTATTTGGGGATTGGAAGAGTGGAATAAAGGTGGAGACAGGTGGTCGAAAAAGGAATCCACAAAGTAGCGAAAAGTTTGTCTATGTAATGAGATGACCATCTCTAAAACAAAAAGAAGAAATTGTACTCAAAAGGAGTAGATGGTAAGAAACTATCAAATTCCAGACAAAAATCAATAAGACAGAAACAAAAAAATACAAGAATCAATGATAAAGAGTTAATTCTTTTAGATACTCAATAAGATTGGCAAATTCTTAGCCAAGTTAACTACAAAGCAGAGAAAGAAGACCCAAATGAAGAAAATTAGAGCCGAGAAGGGGAGACATAACAACAGATACTGAGGAGATGTGGAGAATCATAAGGAGCTACTTAAAAACCTATGTTCTACCAAATTGGAAAATCTGAAAGAAATGGATCATTTTCTCAGTCCATACAATTTACCAATGTTAAATCAAGATCAGATAAGCAAACTGAGCAGACCTACCATCCCTAGTGAAAGAGAAACAGTGATTAGAAGTCTCCCAACAAAACAAAGCCCAGTGCTATATGGCTTTGTCTGAAATTCTACCAGACTTTCACAGAAGAGTTAGTGCCAGTACTTCTCAAATTATTTCACAAAATAGAAAGAGAAGGAACATTATCCTGTGTGCTTTTACAAGGCCACAGTCATACTGATGCCCAATCCATATAAAAACCCATCAAACAGAATTCAGACTAATTTCCCTTGTGATCTGAGATGCTAAAATTCTCTGTAAAATACTTGCCAAATAAATCCAACAACATATCAAAAATACCATCCACCATGACCAACTAGCATTCATCCCAGAGATTCAACTATGGTTCAACATATATAAATCAATAAATGTAATCCACCATATAAAAAGACTAAAAGGCAAATGTAAATATTTCTAATTAGTACTGTTAGCATTATCAAAATTATTTATCTGATAAGAATTATATGACCACTAAATAGAAAAAATAATCTACTCCTGGTTTCTTATTTTATTAAAGTGACCCTTGAACATCACCTTTCTGGACATGTTATATCTCAATTATAAGATTATTTAGATTGTTCTGTTATTTTTCAGTAACAAACATTTACCTCCAAGTCCTAAAATGACGCAGAGTGTTTTTTTAATCATATTAATTTCTCTAGTGAGTCAGTAATCATGCTCTACTTGTGTAACCAGGAGCCAGGCTAATGGGACAGACTCCTCCTTCATTTCTGTGCTCCTGAGACCTGGAAGGGCTTGCAGTGATTCACCTAAGTGCCCTGTCCTAGAGATAGCATAGAGCATTTATAGTTTGTGCCAGAATTGTCAAAAAAAAACACAAGCAATGAGGAAATAAGAGAGAATAATTATTAGAAGAGAAAAAGATTTTTAAAAATGTGAAGTCTATTGGATAAGTGTGATGATAAAGTGCAGTCACACAACATGATGACACCATACCTGAGAGCCTTTTTTTAAATATTGTGAGATCTTGAGAATGTGTGGAGTATGTGTGACTCATTCTTTGGTAAGTCTCCAGCTCGGTGGCTACAAGACACTTTTTAAATAAATGCTGTTGAATGGAATTCACTGGTCAGTTAATGCTCAGATGACAGACTGCCTTTGCCCTCAAAGAGCTGGTGGGGGGAGAATGTAAACACACATTATTTTAGCTTAGCCCTAGTCCTGTGTCTATATCTAGCCTATATCGTCAATATTTATGAATGTTTCTAAGTTCTAGGGAAACAGACAGTCCTTGGTAAACTTCAGATCGTAAAGGAAAATGAGGAGGTAGGCGATTGTGCAAATGCGCATGGCAGTTTCCTATCTCTTCTGTTGAGACCTGCTGCTATGAAGATACTGTGTAGTAGTGAATAAGCTTCTAGGGAAAAAAAAGTTGGCAATGAGTTCATTAAAGTAGTCAAGGAAGCCTGCCCAGTAAGTAACTCCCTGCTAAGAAGAGATTGTTGTGGGAAAAGCTGAGGAGTCAAGGATGGGAACCGGAAAGCACAGACAAAAAAACGGAAATGGAAGGTCTCTTCTTAAAAATACACTGTGTCAGTATTCTAGTATATAAAGGGGAAATCCAAAACCAGGAAGTCTAGAAGCAGCAATCGATAGAACTTTCTTTGGTCATGGCACGTTTAAGTGGCTATAAAATTCTAGGCAGAGAAGCTGGAGAGCGGGATCAATTAAGAACCTGTAGTTTTCTTGCAGAGGACCTAAGTTCCATTCCCAACACCCATAGCAAATGGCTCACAACTACCAATAGCTCCAGCTCCAGGGACTCTGACGTGTTTCTGACCTCCTGGAGCGTATTCTCATACACAGACACACACATGTACACACAAATAATAACAAAAATACGTCAGGCATAATCAGCAGTATGGATACCAAACTTCTAGTCTAAAGGAGAATTTCAGACTAGAAATACAAAGCAGAGAACCATTTACAAAGTCAGAATAAAATGTCTTTTTCAGGGAACCTTGAGTGGCCTCCCTGGAGCATATACTAGCCAAAAAGTCACTGTTGTTTGAACCAAGTAGTGAAAAAGACGTTGCAGTTAATTCTCTTGTACATGCCACTGCCAAGTTAGATGTTCCACTGTTCCAAATAAGTAAACACAGAACCTGTGAGGAGACATGTGAAAGGTGGTGTGTATGTTCTACCATGGAGCTTGTGTCCAGTCCCAAAGAGGAAAAATCCCACCAAAGGTCAAGTCTGCTAGGATAAGTTACATTCTGCTTTGATCACAATCAACATTCTGGTATAAGATGTTTATTTTTTTTTTTAAGATTTATTATTTATTATTATGTATACAGAGCTCTGCCTGCATGTACACCTGCAGGCCAGAGGAGGGTATCAGATCACATTATAGATGGCTGTGAGCCACCATGTGGTTGCCGGGAATTGAACTCATGACCTCGGGAAGAGCAGTCAGTGCTCTTAACCATTGAGCCATCTCTCCAGCCCCAAGAGGTTTAAAGAAACAGCAGTATGGTATACATCAAAGGTCAGTGGAGAGCTCAGCTCATCAGAGTCACCTTGGTGATCAGGCTAACCAAACAGCCACCATTTCAAAGGAGAAGAACTTGTGAGGGTCTTACACAGCAGCCGAGTATCCCATCCCCTGTTCCTCTGGCAACCCAAAAGGTCCTCCCCTAGTAACAGGGGTGCTGAGGAACACAGTCCTACCACATCCATGTCCCTGCATTTCTGCCTGTTGCCCTCATGGTTTCTACAACATTTAGTATTGGATGGGGTAACAGGGATAAGTAAATCGGTGTCACATAATTCATCATGCTTAGCAACAATCCTAGCAGTGAGCTTCTACCTTCCCACTTTGTACGTGCAGAAATGGGAAACACAGAAACAGTGAGAGCGCCATGGCAAAGGGCCCACAATGCGTAGACACTGGAGCCAAGATGTCAGACCAGGCATGACTCCAAAGTCATTCTTATCCTTTCCACAACGCCACACTGTCATTTATGACCACCTGCTTTCCCTTTAAAATGAGCAGGCGTTTTCATCCTTGCCCTCCTCCACATACACACACAAACCAGAGAGTGGACACTTTGTTCGGGTATTATGTTTGAATCAGAGAAGTGCAGCAGATGTTAAAATGGCTCAATTGTCTTTGGCATCTTTTCTTCTGTGAGAGAGAAGAAGAAAAATAAAACAAGACTAGAGAAAGGACCTCCGAGATCGCTGGGGAAGCTGGTGCTTATTTTTAAGGATTCTGTATAAATTTGGACATGTGTCAGCCTGCCCTGCCTTAAGAACCACAAATTGGTCTTCACTTGACCATCCTAGCTTTATTCGTAAAGATATGTATTAGAGAGACTAAAATATAATTGTGGGATGTTTCTTCAATTACTCTAAAGAGCAGTCGTTTGTATTTCCTGGTGAGGGCAGAGTACTTACTGGTTTGTGTTTCAAGTTTATCAGCTGCAGCTCCCTTCATGAAAAACCTTGTAGAAGATTATCTTTAGGATAGAAAAACAGAAGTATTACCCCTGCTGCTTCAGGAGCCTCGTTTAAACT
The DNA here is from genome assembly GCF_903995435.1 of Acomys russatus. Lineage (NCBI taxonomy): Eukaryota > Metazoa > Chordata > Mammalia > Rodentia > Muridae > Acomys > Acomys russatus. The sequence goes on from NC_067158.1 coordinate 32,558,378, forward strand.
TTCTATAAATCAATGCACTAGGTTAAATGTGCCATATTTATTTGTCAAATGTTTCACCTCATTGCAACTAATCTACATCCTTAATTTCAGCTTGAATCCTGAGAGATGGCTGTCTGACTCATTGGGCCTGGAACTGCCTTGGTATCATCCACTCCCTCAACAAAAGTTCCACTTCTCAAGGCTCAGAGATGGGCAATTCTGAAATGAAAGCCCTACATGACAGCAAATTCCCTTCCAGAAGAACAGGATATATAATGGCCGAGCTATGAGACCACAGAATCCTTTATTCCCTAGACCCACAAGCAGCATTTTTAACACTGATTCGTGCACAGATCAAGCAAAGGTGGAGAAGTGGATGGGCTGGGTCTGACAGACTTAATCCAGTGCATAGATTTATAGACAGAGTAAGTCATATTCCTCAAGTAAAGCAGGCAACACTTCTGTTTTCCAGCCCTTGTACAAGACTTTACATGAAAGAAGGCCCTTGTCTTAGTTTGGGTTTCTATTGATAGGAAGAGACACCATAATCAGAGCAACTCTTATTTTTTTTTTTTTAAATTGTTTTTAATTGGGGCTGGATTATGGTTTCTAAGGTTTAGCCCATTATCATCATGGCAGGAAACATGGCGGCATGCAGGCAGACATGGTGCTGGAGAAGGAGCTGAGAGTCCTACATTTTGATCTAAAGGCAGCAGGGAGAGACTGTCAGACTGGGCATAGCTTGAGCAAATGAGGGCTTAAAGCCATCCAACAAGACCGCACCTCCAAATAGTGCCACTCCCTATGGGCCAAGCATTTGAACACATGGGACTATGGTGGGGGAGGGGAGGAATACCTATTCAAACCACCACATCCCTCATTGAAATTTTCCATTATGAAGCGTCCCTATCGGGTGTTTGAGCAGAAAGAAATAACTTCAGTGAATGTCAACCCCAACAAACCTTTCCGGTTGGCAGTGCTCGGCTGAAGTCACACCTAAACAGTACAAGCTACTCATCTCATATTCAAAAGGAAAACATTTTGGACTTCTGGGGATTGGGGGACAGAAGCCCATAATGGAGAAGTGACAGACTTGAGATGTTCAGCTTACTTTAATAACGTCAGACCTGAGCTTCTTATATGATAAAGAGATACAGCCCGGGGAAGGGCAGCAAATAGATGCTTAGCTCCTAGTTATGAAAGGTGAATGGATGATCTTAGTTCTTCTCTCTCCACACAGGTTTCCTCATCTGGAAGAGGGGCTAGAAATATTGGCTCCATGGACCTGATTGAAGCATAAGGCGAGACTGTGCCATGAGGCACCCTCATATCTCTGACATCCCAGTGACAGGCGAGTGTCATAGCCGTGTGCCCATGACTCTCCCTGCTTTACTCATCATATGGTCTCATAAATGGGCTTCTGTCTAATCCCCTTTCTGTCTCATGCTGGCACTAGGCACATAGTAAGCAGCCAGATATTTGGTAAATGAAATAATCATTTATATAATGCATATAAATTGTCCAGAAATATCTAGTATTTAGAAATCAGTTTATATATCTTTCTACTTCATCTGATTTCTACCTTAAGACCCTAAGAATACTTAGCACTTTATAATTCTGCACTAGATGTGCACCTATAAAACTCCATCTGTAAAATAGACCTGGGGCTTGTTTAACAGTACAAATTGTAAAGAGGCCACAAGTTCATAAACATTAAAAACAGATAAATAATACTGCTTTCATTTATTTAATAAGCACATTATTAACATTTACATTTGTAAGTTGAATAACCGTTACATTAATAGTAAATTAATATTGCTTACACACACACACACACACACACACACACACACTCACTCACACACAAACATTGATTCACCTACAGCTCTCCTCACCTGCAAGGTCACCTCTGCTATTCTATCAACCTCCTGATACATCCATGTTAAGGTAGCCTTCCAGGTAGCATTTTCTAGGTCAAACAGACCTTCTCCAAATTTCCATAGAAGTCTCCTTCTATGCTGCATACTTGACTTATCACTGTATGTTCTTTGCATTCTGCACAAATCATCTAGCTAGGACTCACCTAGCAAACTACCTTCTACATTTGTCCAGATCAAGGAAGTCCCTGCCCTTTACTAGTTCAGAATAGTCAAAAGGTTACATTAGTAGGTCCTTTCTAGGAGCCTAGAAAGTAAGACTCAGAAATGACAAAAAAAAAAAAAAAAAAAAAAAAAAAAAAAAAAAAAAAAAAAGCAGTGACCAATGCCTAGCCACTGAGGCAGACTCTATGAGAATAGGAAGTTTTCCTGATGCTCATTGAATGATGAGCAGCCTAGAGTGGAGTTCAGAGAGGTGAGTAACGTGATAACATAGACTTACCATCACCTCCAAGCCTCGAGCATGCACATGCACACACACACACACACACACACACACACACACACATACACCCCATTCACAGTATTCTCAGAAGTGGCTCACCCTACAAAACAGTCCAAAGCCCCGATCCTTTATTTTATGCAGAGAAACTGAGATGGAAAATTTCTATCTTAATGACCAAAGGACAGTCCAATGACACTAGAGGTCAAGAAAATAACTCTGTCACTGTCTCTTAGTCACTAAGTGTGAGACGAAAGAGGTGGAGGAACTGTGGAACAGACCCTGCAGTACATGGTTAACTGCAAAAGCGTGAGGGTTAAAAGGTCATGCGTTTTGGAGGGTTTTATTTTGTTTTCATCAGAATAACATGGCAAAAATAGCAATTGGGATAACAGCTCCTTAGAGCCTCTCACCTTACACGCCAGTGTTCTAACAGATTTCCCCTTCATCCGGGCGCTGAGCACCATGGTCAGCCTCCCATCCAAAATCTTATAATGCCAGGAAAGTACTTGGCTGGTCAAGCAAGCCATGCAAGCTGTGAGTTGTGCTAAGTGGATGACCACAGTGTCAAAAGGGCCAAAGCAATAAGGGAACCACCTTGAACTGCCAGCCGAGCCTGCACTTGACACATTCCCCTCAAATCCTGCTGCTCTGCTCTCTGAGACATCTGGTCTCCCGGTCTGAACACGAAGCACTGGGTCTCTTGGGAGCCTGGCTCTGCCCTGCCTGAAACTCTATACTCCCAAACCTCCACCCTCACACTCATTCCTGGATTTGCCTGGTGCAACATCTTAGCTGTGAGAAATTGTGATTTGTACCAGATTTAAAATAAGTTATTTCCTATAGAAGAAATAACTCTGAAGGAAAACAAAAACCTCCTAAGTGAAGTCATTTCTAAGTATTCCTCAATTCCTTTGCTTACTCTCAAGAACCATGGGGATTAGCCAAGATGCACACCAATAGATCAATTAGAACTAATAATGCTCATGGCCCCAGGCACTGTCAAAAGTTTTATAAACATCCATTTATTTAAGCTCCATGTCAAGCCCATAAGATGTTTTTAGGACCTACCCCCGTACTTAATAGATAGGAACAAAAACTCAGAGCAGTGAATGACTTGTCCAGGGACAGCAAGGCTGCAGTGAGGAAGTGAGACACCTGTGTGGGAAATTTAAGGAAGCATGCTCTCCCAAGATTGTGCAAGTACAGACCTACCACCTGAGTGTGTGAATGCCACCTTAAATTTTCCGTAACTCTCTCTTACCCTGTAAGTCTGCTACCACAGCAGTAGTAAAACTGACCTTCACTCTGGTGCCAAAGCTCTTGTTCATGCTACCTGTCATCTCATAGGATCAAAATCTTCTACCCATAATGCCTTGCCCCAAACTCAGAACAAGTATCTTTGATACCAAAGATTGTGGGTGGATTGCTTTAGCCATCTAAGTCTAATAGGGCAACATGGAGATGTGGTAGTGCATATCTTCACACATGCACACAGATAAGCACACGTACATACATACATACATACATACATACATACATACATACATATGTACATACATACATACATACACACACATACCTCCTCTTGCTATAAGAAACCAGCTGTCGATCATATTAGAGATCACAGCACACTCCAATGTACTAAAAGGAAAAATGTTATTATATCTGCTCCAAATATGAAGCAATAAAGTGATAAAACTCTTCTTTATTGATTTTAAACCTGTTGTTGGCCCCTTTGTTTGTGAAATGAATATATATAGAAAACTTTACATAAATGTAGAAAACAGAACCAAAGTCATGACCGGATGTCATGACCAGTTCTCCAACCCCAGCTCCACTCTGCCCTGGACTGAGTCATGAAGGACCTAGACTCACCAAGCCAGAGCAAAGCAGGTGTCTTAGAGCACTAGGCACGACTACACTGAAGTTCAACATTATTTCTGTCTAGCCGAGAGAAGTGCCACTTAGCCTCCTTGTAAGGAGCGTGTCCCCAATGTGAGGGAGCAGGGGGTGGTGTATGGGAATTCCACAAAGCCTGAGTTTCTCAAAATTACTCCAATTATAAGTCATATTACCCAAAATGGCTCTTTTCCCTTGCCATCCACAATTTCCCATTGTAATTTTCATCTTCATCTGAAGACCATTTAAACCAAAAAGAAAATGAGATACTTATTCTGAAAATGGGTATCATCCAGGTGTTGGACAAGATGCCAGGCCTGTATGTCCTGTTGAGTTGAGCTGGTGTATCAGACATCTGCTAGAGCCACTGAAGACATTAAAGGGAAGAGAAGATGTCAAAATAGGAATAGGAGGAGAAGAAAACTGTGGTATATACACATCTGGAGAAAGTCAAAGATTATCCTGGAAAACCTAAGAAAATGATCCCCCAAATTCTAATTTTGTTTTGTCTCAGTCTAAGAAAATAAAATTATGGTATTTCAGGCTAAGATGTGGCCGAGTGGTGGAATGCTTGATGAGTACATGCGAGGCCATGGCTTCCATCCCAAGCATCAGAAAAACAATGACAACATACAATAACATGGAATACATGCACACACAAGCCAGAGGCAAGCCGATCACAGTGAATGGGACGAAATAGCAGACAGTGAACAGAAAGTGGGGCTAAGCTACGAACCCACAAGGCTCACCCTCTAGTGAACCACTTTTCCCAACAAAGCTCCACTTCCCTAACATTTCAAAACTGTCCTGGTGTCACCAGCCAGGGACCAAGTGTCAAAGCTATGGGAGACAATTCATATTCAAACCACACCAGATTCCATCCCAGGTATTGTATTTTTTTTTTTTTCTGCAGTGTAGCCACAGGGGAGGCGGGGGAGGGGGGGGGAAGGATTCCCACAGTGCATGAAGTAACATTTCATCATTTTAATCCTGTATGCACACATACACATATACATATATATGCACACATACAATACACACAATTTAATAAGATAAAATAAAAGAGTAGTATATAATTCAGTATAGTTCTTGACACACAGAGAGATTAAAGGTTCCTTTGGTCTTAGTGGAGAAGTAGAAGTGACAATGCTGACTAACCATGGTCCTGCCCATTAGAAGTGACACAAAAAGTTTACAATATAATGTACATTATAATATATACATATACCTATATATGTATAATTAAAATTAGTGTGAGAGCTCAGTGGCAAAGTGCTTGTCTTGCAAGCATGAGGACTTGAGTTTGGTCCCCAGAACACACACTGAGGGGAGCCAGCTAGCATGTTTGCATGCAGTCATAACTTCAGCTCATTCTAGGGAGGCAGAGATAGGCAGACCCCTGGGGGTCACTGGAGAGCCTGCCTAATCTATTAGGTGGGGTCCAGGCCAATGAGAGACTTTGTCTCAATAAAAGAAATCTTAGATGATGTCTGAAGAACAACTTCCAAGGTTGTCCTCTGGCCTCCACTCCCACATCCACAAACACATGGGACTCCATATTCACGAGCAAGCACAAAATAAAAGTTAGAATTATGACTCAGAGACTGTACTCCTAGGTTCTTAGCCAAGGGAAACAAAATCAGTAAACCTGAAGGGCACCTGCATTCGTGTTCACAGCACCGTTCACAAGTCAAGGCACAGACTCAACCTAAGTGTCTATCAACTGCTGCATGGATTAAGAAAGTGGGGCCCACAGGGGTCCCACTCAAACTAAGGCACCAGCCAAGGACAATACAGGCGGTAAACTTTAAACCCCGACCCAGATCTAGCCAATGGTCAGAACAGTCTCCACACTTGAGTGGAGAGTGGGATATGACTTTTTCACGTACTCTGGTGCCTCATATTTGACCATGTCCCCTGGAGGGGGAGACCTGGTGGCACTCAGAGGAAGGACAGCAGGTTACCAAGAAGAGACTTGATACCCTATGAGAATATACAGGGGGAGGTAATCCCCCTCAGTCACAGTCATAGGGGAGGGGAATAATAGGAAAATGGGAGGGAGGGAAGAATGGGAGGATACAAGGGATGGGATAACCATTGAGATGTAATAAGAATAAATAAATTTTAAAAAAGAAAAAGGAAAAAAAAAAAAAGAAAAAAAAAAAAAAAAGAAAATGGGGCCGAGAGGAACATCATTCTGCCCTTACAAAGACAGAAATCCTGTCATTTGCAACAGCATAAAGGACATGGAGAATAAAGTAATAAATGAAGTGGCACAGGATGACAAACACTGCATGAGCACTAACATGAAGACAGCAAACAAACTTCACTCATAGTAGTAGCAGGGCAGTAGCTCCCTAAGGTTGGGGAATAAAAAGATGTTAGCCAAGGAGGGCAGGGGTACAGTGGGTGTGAGTAAGCACTGTAATTTCTACGTCATCACGATGACTATCTTTAATAATGTACTTTTTACTCGAGAACTTCTTAAAGTAGATCAAATTTGTTGCACCAAAAAATATGCAAGGCAATAAATATGTCAATTAGTTTAATTAAATAACTGTATTATTTATATGGGTATCAAAATATCACATTATACCTCAGAAATGCATGTTTTATGTAATTTTATATAAAAGTTACATAATTTTACCTATACATAGATAAATGACATAGGGCCAAATCCTTCACAAATTAATTCCTTTTTCAAGAAATGAAATCAGATGGCAGTGGTCCTTATTTAACTTTTAGATTTATTTTATTTTATTTCATTTTATTTTATGTGTATGAGTGTTTTTCCTGAACATATACATGTGAGCCACAAGCTTGCATTGCCCAAAAAAGCCCAGAAGAGGGAGTTACATCCCCTGAAACTGGAGTTACAGAAGATTATAACTCATCATGAGCATGCTGGACATGAACCCAGGTCCTCTACAGGGGCAAGCAGTGCTCTTGACCACTGAACCATATCTCAAGCTCCCCATGGTTGTCCATCTTTGAGAGAATAACATCAGGAATCCAAGATAAGATATCTCAAATGTCACCCGGGGATGCTTGCTTGAAGACAGCGAGGCGGTCTGGAAAGTCCTAAGGCCCTTTAAGAACAGGAGCATCTCACCTAGTGGTGAGTTGTTTGACACATGGCTGCTGCAGCAGACCACACAGCCTTCTGGTGGGTGTGCCACATCTCAAGGAAACAGAACCCTCCTCCCTTCTATAGCAACTGTTGAGTATCCCTCTACAAGGAATGAGCTACCAAATACTTCTGCAATGGGTAACTGAGTCATTTGAAAGTACTTTGGTGCTTTTGCTCCACCACTTCTTTAACAAAAGCCAAGCCAACTAATTTAGCCCTAAGTGTCCAAGAAAACTACCACCAGGAAGTACGTTCCTGGAACACCCTTCAGAAGCATGTGTGCATGCCTTGTGTGCCTTCTGCCACTTCACACAGCCAACCATCTCTGTGCCTTATGAATGGTTTCTAGGATTCCTCCATAGTCACTGATATGTTTTAAGCAAGGTTCAGATAAATTGAAGTTTGGTGTACATTTTGTTGTTGTTGTTGTTGTTTGTTTGTTTGTTTGTTTGTTGATTTTTTCTTTTGTATGAGAGTATCGCTGGTGGTCTCTCTCATCATCTGTGTGATGATGAGACAACCTCTTTATATGTCTGCTTCAGTGCCACCAACTGTATAAAGAAGAAGGAGGAGGAGGAGGAAGAGGAGGAGGAAGAGAAGAGCATTTAATCGGCTCATTTTTTAAGGAGCTAAAAGCCAACACAATTATAGAGTACATAGCTGTCAAAGCTAATTTAATTCATTAAGTAGGGAGCTAACAGGTTGATTTTTTAATGCATTTGAGATTTTTATATGCATTAAAAATATCAAGACTAGATTATGTACAAAAGAGAGCAAGTCCCACAAGCAATAGATACATAACTTTAGATGAAAAGATAGCGTGTTGGGAACACTCCCTCATTGCTGGTGGGAGTGCAAACTTGTATCAATCTAGTACTTTCTCAGAATATTGGAAATCGTGCTACCACAAGACCCAGCTATACCACTCTTGGGCATATATCCAAAAGATGTTCCACCATACAAGGACATTTGCTCAACTATGTACATAGCAGCCTTATTCCTAATAGCCAGAATCTGGAAACAGCCTAAATATCCCTCAACTGAAAAACAGATAAAGAAATGTGGTACTATTAAAACCAAGGAAATCTTGAAATTTGCAGGCAAATGGGTGGAACTAGAGACAATCACCCTGAGTGAGGTAACCTAGATCCTGAAAGACATGCATGGTATTTATTCACTTAAAAGTGGATATTAGGCCAATATAGATGTCCTCTGGGAGATTCCACCCAGCGGGGCATCAGGACAGATCCTGGGATTCACTGCTGTACTCCCAGTAGAGCACTGAGAGTGGTACGAAAGAATGGGAGGATAAAATGACCCAAAGAGTTCAGGAGCCACACAAGGAGACCATCAAAGCCAGAAGATCTAGACCCAGGGGGGCTTGCACAAACTGGTTTATCAACCAAGGACAATGAATCCAGTAAACCTAGACCTCTGTTCAGATCTAGCCAATGGACAGCTCATTCTCCACAGTTGTAGGGAGAGTGGGGACTGCCTCTGACATGAACTCTATTGCCCCCAATTTGTTTTTTGTTTGGTTGGTTTTTTATATTTGTATTAATTTATTCATATTACATCTCAATTGTTAGCCCGTCCCTTGTGTCCTCCCATTCCTCCCTCCCTCCCGCTTTCTGCCTACTCCCCTCCCCTATGTCTGTGACTGAAGGGGACCTCCTCCCCCTTTCTATGTTCATAAGGTATCAAGTCTCTTCTTGGTAACCTGCTATCCTTCCTCTGAGTGCCACCAGGCCTCCCCATCAAGGGAATGCGGTCAAAAATGGGGCACCAGAGTTCGCATGAAAGTCAGACCCCACTCTCCACTCAATGGTAGAGAATGTCCTGTCCATCAGCTAGATCTGGGTAGCGGTTCAAAGTTTACTGCCTTGGCTGGTGCCATAGTTTGAGCAGGACCCCAGGACCCAGATCCGCTATTGCCCCCAATTTTATCACTTCCCCTTGCTAGGAAGGCCTGGCAGCACAGAGAGGAAGGGGAAACAGGCTATCCTGATAGGCTGTAGTCATATAGTGAGGGAGGAGGTCCCCTTCTGTCAGAGGTCTAGGGGAGGGGAATAGGATAGTTGAGATGTAATCTGAATAAATAAAATCTTCCCTTTGGTGGGGAGGCTTGTTGCACTCACAGAAAGAATAGGAAGGCTACCAAGATGAGACTTGAGAGGCTGTGACCATATGGTGGGGGAGGAGGTCCCCTTCTGTCACAGACATAGAGGAGGGGAATAGAATGAAAGAGGGAAGGAGGGAGGAATGGGAGGAGACAAGCAAGGGGATAAAATTGATATTTCATCTGAATAAATTAATAAAAAAAAGAAAAAATCTGTGACACAAAGATGACAAGTCTGCAGTTTGTCATCAGTGTGATGGAGATGACTGTGTACTTAGTTGTGTGTTCAAAATGAGATGGATGCAGTAACTGCAATGCCCGACACTTGACACGCGCTTACTGTGATGTACCTATCAGTTTTACTAAAGAGTTAACAGTGGAACTGAGAAATTACTTTGAATATGCTTTCTAAAATGTCTAACTCATAAGGATTTTTAATGATTAATAATCTGCAGGAGACTTGACCATGTCACATTTGTCACTTTTTGTCCCTAGTTTTTTCATCTGAGCCACGTGCCTCTTTACTTGAGTTCTCTCTTCCCTTCCTTCCTAGTCTTCCTGGAAGACACAATTGCTTTCTGATATGGGTGGTTTTGAAATTCATAACGTTCAAACTTCTGTACTCAGAATTACAGATTCCACTTTGAATTTCATGCCATCTGCTCTTCTAAGCGTTAGAACTTGACAGATATCAAAGAGATGAGATAAAGTGGCCTCCGGAGGGACACTAGTAGTAAACGTAATATTTAATGTCTAAGCACACTGCACAAAGAGCTCTTATCAAAACCCCAGTGATGTGAAGTGGGCACTATTACAATTTGCTTTTAAAAATAAGAAAACTGAGGCACAGATTATATGCAGATGTTTAATCTGTTCAATCATGTCATGTGATATTTTCAGACCTTCAGAACAATTCTTATATTCAGAAAGTGTAAAGGGGGCAAAATTTATCATCCTCCTATCAAAATCATGCTCCCTAGGACTCAATGGAGAACCAAGGCAAGTGGTACTATTTAAAGATGACTTCACGGGCCAACATGAAAAAGATGAATCAATCTCACAGCCTTCCAGCTCAGCCCTCTCCCAACACTTCCACAGGCTTTCTACTTAGTTAATTTCTTCGTGGGATTATTTATATCACTTATAAATCACATAAATAAAATATGTATATTGTATAATATATTAAAATTACAAATCTTTAAATATATTAAAATTATAAATCTATATAATATTTTAAAATAAATAAAATTAAATTTAAAAAAGAAAAGATAGTGGGTCTCTACTGGACAAATACGGAGGCAGCAATGAGCAGTCTCCAACTGCGCTAGGTCATGTCCAACAGCAACTGGAGGATATGCTTTGCTTTAAAGGCTCGTTGTGTCTGCCTGACATAAAGACTAACCTTACTCTGAGAAATCCTATGCTCAGTATGCAAGCCAAATAAGTATTTGGCTTTTAGCATTTTAGCATTTACAACAACAGGATCTGTGGCTTCTTAACAGAATGTATAGTCTTTCTTGTGCCTTGCACAAGTGTGGGAAAGCCTCTCTTTGCAACTTCCTGGGGACTAGATGGATGAATCCACACTGTGCTCAGCACAGGGCCTGGTTCAACGGAAGTGCTCCATGGTCATCCAGCCTTCTGCATCCCATTTTCCTCCCCTATTTGGTCTGGGCAGTAATAGTGTCTTCATGGTCAGATTGTTAGGAAGATTTTGAATGGTAACACAGGAGGCAGAGAGATGGTTCAGTTGGTAAAGTGCCTATCGTATAAGGACCTGAGTTCAGATCCCAAGGTCCCACATAAAAAAATAAAAATAAGCATGTCAGCTACCTCCTATAACCCCAGCGCAGGAAGAGTATGGAGAAGGGCATGTCCCTGAAGTTCTCGAGGCAGCAATATAACTAAATCAATGAGCTTCAGGTTCATAGAATGAGAGACTCTGAGTCGAAAATAAGTAACAATGAAAAGTGGTCAAGGAAAGATTGCCAAGATCAACCTTTAACCTCTACCTCCACATTCATGGGTACACTAGTGCACATGTAACTGTATACATACATACACATATACATACTTACATACATACATGTATGCATGCACACATACATATCACAACACACACAAGTTAGTAAGAGACAATAAAAGGCTAATATGCAATTCAGCATAGTGCTAGACACGTGGGAGGGATTAAAGGTGCCTTTGGTCTTGGCGGAGAAGTAGAAGTGACAGTGTTGACTAACAGTGATGCTGCCTTTGGAAGTGACCCAAGAAGTTCTAGCCCTACCAATGCCTCTCAAAGAAGGCACGTGCAGAGAGACCGTATGTATGTTACCCTAAAGCTCATAGGTTGAAGTCCTAACAACAATGTAACTATTGGGAGCTAAGCACTTCATTTAATAATAAAAAGTGGCGTCTGAGTGACTATGATACAAGTCTTATCAAAAGAATCACTGATTCATTTATTCCCCTCTCCCCACCCCTTTACCCTCCCCAACCTCACCACTTGACTCTCTTCAAGGGCTGAAGCAACAATGTAAGCACACAGGAGGAGCGCACAGTAATCTACAAGCCACAAAGAATGCCCTCACCAGGAATCAAATTGGCACCTTCAGACTGCGAAAAAAATAAGTTCCCTCATTGTCATGAGCCTGTTCTTTAGAGGGTTTTATAGCACCACAGGCTGACTAAATGTACAGCAACCCAAGGCACAGAGCCCACAAGGACAACTGGCATGAACCCCTCTCACCCATGCTTCCCTGTACAGCACAGAAAGGAGAGTGTTCTGGAAAACCGGGGAATAAAGCCTGTGTGTTTCCCCTCATGGAAGCCAGAATCCACCTTCCTGGGCTTCCGGTCATCCTTTCCATTTACACGGACCATTGGGGTTTAAGATAAACTTACAAAGAGGAGATTCTTATCAGTCAGGGTTTGAAACTGAGCTCAAGCACTTGCCCAGTTCCGATCTTTGCTTAGTCTGCAAATTCTTTCCTGCCTCCCTTAAGAGAATCTTCCTTTCTGTCTTTTGTGTCCCTGCCACACCGCAGTGGAACTTTAGTTGGTATGATTTTAATTATTTTTATCAAAGCTGCAAATGTTAGGACAGAAGTCCATGCTTATAAGAAATGTGCCATTTTTTTCATTGAATTCAGTATAATTCCTTTTTTAATTTTTTATTTAATTAATTTATTCCGATTACATCTCAATGTTATCCCATCCCTTGTATCCTCTCATTCTTCCCTCCCTCCTGCTTTCCCTCTATTCCCCTGCCCTAGGTCTATGACCAATGGGGACCTCCTCCTCCACTAAATGGTCATAGGCTATCAAGTCTCATCTTGGTAGCCCACTTATTCTTTCTTTCTCTGAGTGGCACATAATTCCTACTCTGAACCCATCCTCACATCAGGAGGCTCATGTAGAAATCCCAGGCTTTCTCCTCCAGGTGTTTAGGCACAGCTTGGGCTTGAACATAAAGCCAAAGTTTGGTATGGCTGAATGCTGCAAGGTAGCTAGCTTTCCACTGTCACCTGACACACCCCTTCTGTTGGTCTGCCCAGCACCTGGAATGAATAGGTGGTCCCTTCAGGTCACGTTTGACTCCATCATATGCCCCAAAAGGTGATGTCTGTGCACAACTCTAGCTTTAGAGTTCACTTCAGAACCACCCCAGATCCAGCTGCCTGGAAACTCCATACAGATGTTTGCCCTAGACTCAGGAAGCTTTGTCTGGCCATGTTCTCCCACCCCAGGCCTGCACATACATATGCTCAGCAGTTCCTACTTCTCCCGCTAGCACACTGCTGGCCAAGCCCAGGTTCCCTGGCCCAGAAAGGTGAAAGCTCCCCGAATGTTCACATGGATAATCACTTAAAACTGACTGCTCGCTGCACTAGCAGTGGCCCCTGAACATCTGGTTCAGACATCGACACACATACACACACACACCCGCCCCGTCCTCCCTCCAGCACAGTCTGAAACGTTCTACCAAATGTTTCAAGAGGAGAGAAAAAAACACAGCCTAAGTGGTGTTGCAGCTGGCCACTGATCCAGCTCTGTGGACAGGCACCCAAGGACAATCAGTCCGCACTCAGCGGTGATCGGATCTCGGTGTGGTCGATTCCATGACTAAGAGCTAAACTTCTCTCCTACTTTCTCCCTCCCAGTCACCCTAAGAGGAGGATAACACCCCCACCACCACCAACAACAACAACAACAAAAAAAAAAAAAATAGAAAGGAAGAAAACCACAGACTGTAGTCCTAGAAACAAACTCCAGTGAGGATGTCTGGAGCTCTGAAATGGGAGCCTAGTGCACCATTCCCAGGGCCTCCCACTGGCACCGAGCTCCGCCCATTCTCCTGTTCATTTCTCAAAAGGACATCACTGGGGTCCCCATTGTGTGCTAGGTTAGGCCAGGGGGTGTCAATGAGTGGGGTTGTTTGTTTGTTAGTTTGGCCTACATGAATGTCTGTGTGAGGGAGTCGGATCCACTGGAACTTGCATTGCAGACAGTTGTGAGCTGCCATGTGGGTGCTGGGAATTGAACCAGGACCCTCTGGGAGAGCAGGCAATGCTCTCAACCACTGAGTGATCTCTCCGGAGACAACTTCAGAGATCACCTATCATAGCCCTCTCTTATTCAAGACCAGGCACCTGTGAAGAAGCGCGCCTGAAACCCTCATTCATTTTAGTGATCTGCAACCAGGACTAGCTTCTGTCTTTGTTAATCAGTCATCTATCTGAGAAAACTAAGGCCAGAGACTTACATGCACAGGACAGAAGACAGGGAGGGAAGGAGGGAGGGAGGGAGGGCTCCCTCCCAAATTCACCTGAACTTTCTCCCCTTCATTCCTACCCCCTGCCTACATCTGCCTAAAACACTGCACATTCATTGTGTGGACCCTCTGCACAGGGGGGATTTTGGATGAAGGTGCTGGAGCAAATTTTCAGTGAAAGACATATTTTTTTTCCTATACACTCCCATAAAGGCCATCAAAAAATTAGATTAGTGGTTTTGACATTTTTCTGCCCACTTGCTGGCCTAAGCCTCTACATAGAGCTTCTATAGTCCTTTCTCACAGGCCATCTCAGTGTTTACAAGGTGGGAGAAGTTGTGGGACTTGCCTGTCACTGAGCCAAGGTCAGGGGCAGCAAAGCTCGGCTTTATTAGACTTTGGAAAGGTTCCCAATAGGAGGTTACTTCTCACACACGTATGTTGTACCTGGAAACACAGTTTGTAACAGCTTCTAACCCCGCTGAAAGAGGTTAGGTGTGTCCAGTAACCCACACCTAATACAGTACCATAAATCTGACTCGCATCACCTTTACTCTCTCCTCTGCAGCCAGGCAAGCTACAGCACTGGATGCGGCACCTGTTCTTTCTTCCAGAAGAGAACAGACTTGCTGCACCCTGCACTTCTTGCTGCTCAGATGCACCACACAGTACAAGTTGTTTCTGTGTTGTAGAAGGACTGCAGGCTACTGGAGCCATAGGCATGTTAAAACTTCATCTCTACGAGTGGCAGGAGGAGGCAGGAGGAGGCAGGAGGAGGTAGGAGTGGGGGCAGAAGGAGGCAGATACAGTGGAGAACCACCATCAGAAATCCTCTGAAGTCCCCATCCATATAGCTTAGCTCACTGAGCACCACTACCTCCAAACAACATAGACAGCTCTGTGCAACCAGTCCCATGTTTTCTACAAGATGAGACCCACAATGGCCTTTACCCCAGGCCCTTGTAATGGCAGAGTTCATTCTAAATGAAAGCAAGTTACACTGGCATCTGGGCTTGCATTCGGAGGAAAACAATCAGCTTATAGTTTTTCCTTCCAAAGAAACGTATTAGTAGCCATAGTACAGTAAGGAGAGACTAAGTGCTCTGGTCCACTCTGGATTCTTCATCTTGTGTATTAGCCTGATCCTCTTTGGGCCCCACATAGTCCTCCCTTGTGATCTGCCACTTCCTTTCTGCCTGCAAGGTCATATTTTCAGTTTTAACATGTGCTTTCCTCTAAGCTTCTTTGTTATAGCAATAACAGGCAGGTTTTATATTTGAAAAAATGTAAACCGATCAGATGGGGGGTGTCCAATATACAAATGGATTAGCCCCATTGGCTGGAAACAGGGTGACTTGAATTTCCTGTGTAACGTTAATAAACACCGTGTGGAGTGGTCAGAATTTTCCCTGTTCACCATTTTATGCCTCTGCTCCATGGAGCGTATTAGCCCTGAGAAATGAGTCTGCAGGGAGCTATTGAGATGTTGGGATTTCTTTTTCAATATAGCCGATCTTGTGCAATAACTTTCCGGAAAATAATTTGCCTAAATTAAATGAATGATTTACCATGGACAGAGTTCTAAATCCCAGTCTAATGAGCTTGGGTCCCTTTGAAGAACATTTAATCTGCCAAATGCTGGATATTAACTCCTTACCCCAAGGCACTGGGATAAAGAGTTTCCATTAATACAATCAACAGAAAACAGAGACAGCCCACCAAAGAGAAAGAGAATGCCTGCACCCTGTACATTTGACAAGGAGTCGACATCCAGAATATATAAGGAACTCCAGAATATTAGTAGCAAATGAGTAATTCAATTAAAGAACAGGCAATAGTTCTAAACACACAACATCCAAAAGGAAACTTCCAATTAACTAACAGTTATACGAAAAATTACTCAAGATCCATAGGGTCAAAAAATGCAGAACACAATATGATACCACCTCACCCTAATGCCCACCATCAGAAAGACTAGCAGTAACACTGTGAAGAAAAAGGATCCTTGTGCATTGCTGCTGATTGTTCTGGTTTCTTTTCTCCTTTACCATGACAAAAAATGCTCTTACTAAAACCATCCTGGCAGATAAAAGGGTCCATGTCATCTTATCCTTTCAGGTCACTGTTCACCTTTGAGAAAAGTCAGACAGCATCCTGGAGGCAGGAACCATGCAGAAATACTGCTTACTGGTTTGCTACTCCTGGGCTACTGTTATCTTTCTTACATAGCCTAGGCTGGCCTGCCCAGGATAGCACTGTCCATAGTGGTATGAGTCCTTCTACACCAATCAACAAGGTAGGAAAGAGCCTCACAGACGTGCCCACAAGCCAGTCTCATCACGGTGATTCATCAGTTGAGGGTCCCTCTTTCCAAAGGACTCTAAGTTTGTGTCAAAATGAATATTGAAGCTAACTATAACAGTGGGGGAGATATGAATTAGTACAGCAGTTATGGGAAATAGGCTGGATGTTTCTCATAAACTTAACATCAATCCTACTTCTGTGTATATATCCGAAAAAAATGAAGTTAGTAAGTCAAAAACACAAGTGTACTCCCATTCTGTGCTGTGTTAGTCACAATGACTGAGAAGCAGAAACAGCCCACATGCCTCTCCACTGATGAACAGATAAAGAGGGTGTGGTAGAGATGGGCAATGCAGTGCTTTTCAACCAAGGAAAAGGATGAAGTCTTGCCATTTGTGGTATGTGGACAGGACTGGATCATTAGGGTTATATGAAATAAGCCAGACACGGGATGGATGTTATATGATCGCCTTTATACTTGACGTCTAAGAGAACATCCCAGAAGCTCAACATTGAGAGTCTGGGGAGAATGGGTGGGGACAAAGGGCTAAGGTGAAGTTGACCAATAGCTGTACAGTTTACTTCCATGTAGGGGTAGGAAGTTCAAGCATGTCATTGCCTAGTAGGGTGGCAATAGATGACAACAAAATACTATATACTTCAGAAACCCAGAAGAAGGGATTTGAAATTTTTTTTTTCACCAGAAAGAAATAATTCCCTGAGGTATATGTGTTTATGCTGACTAAATATATTGTACTATGTATGCAATACCAAAATATTACACATGCAAATTTACGAATCACTTAAAATAAATTACAAAAAAAAAAAGATTAGTTATAAAAGAATTTACGTTTTTTACTTAATTCTCATGACAAACCAGTAGAGTAGAATACTACCGTTGCTAATAACAACTTGATGGCGATATCACACACTTTTCGGCAGCACAATTAGACTGATGCATATACGGTGTTCTGCTTGGATGTGAAGCATGTCACACACGCTGCGTCTGAACAGTTGGTACTCAGCTAGTAAAACTGTTTGGAGAGGCCAGGGAACCTTTGCAATATATTGTCTACCTGACAGACCTAGCCCACCATGACTGAGGGTGGGCCTGGGGGTTACAGTCGTTGTGTTTCTGGTCCCTAGTTCTCAATCAGTTACTGCCAGTATTTAACCTGGAGCAAGCTCCCACAACTACAGACTAAGCCAACCCAGTTGCGGTGCCTTCTCCACTGTGATAAACATTATCCGCTGAACTGAGAGATAAAATACATCTTTCCTTCCTCATGTTACTTTTGTCAGGTATGATACCACAGTGATGAGAAAAGTAACAAATGTACATATGTCTCTTTACCCAAAGCCGAGCACTTAAGCGTTTACCACATTACTTGCGCACCTACAGGATAGAACAGTGCATTGCCTCTATATTGTAATGTAGAGAACCTACCTTTTTTGGATAACAATTCAGATGTAATATGAATAAATTAATAAAATATATTAAAAAATAAAAATAATAAGAATTTTTAAAAAATAAAGATTTATGTATTTGTTTCATGTACATGGGTTCTCTGTCTTCATGCGTACCAGAAGACTAATTCTGATTCCGTTACAGATGGTTATGAGCTACCACGTGGTTACTGGAAATTGAACTCAGGACCTCTGGAATAGCAGCCAGTTTTCTAAATCACTGAGCCATCTCTCCAGCCTCTTAAACACAAGTTAGATTATCTAGAAGGTAACTTCTCTAAGACAATTCTCTTATGAACTACCTAGTAATCACATGGATGCTTATGTCTCTGAACCATTTGTCTTTAGCTTTTCAAAGTTTTAACACTCCAGCAAGTGCTTGGTAAGTCTTAGATGAAAGTAAAATGTTTTGAATGGCAAAGTTTCCTTGTGAGAAAAAAAAGGACATGACATGGCTAAATAAAGGAATATTCTATCCTGATGACAAGAATTCACATACGAACACTCAGCTGAGTGTCTTTGAGGTCTACAAATCTAAACATGAGAACCAGTTTGCTTTTTTCATATGTCAATGAGGTAGGACTATTCTTCATCCACACTCCTGATACTTTTCTGCCTGATTCCAGACTTTAGACTCAGTCCATCCTGATATTATTAAGCATGGTGCTAGACATCTGCAAGATGTAGCTAATGTTGAGTTTTGGGCAAGAATTTCATTTCCTTCTGTCTTCTCCCCAGTCATATTCTTTATTAAGTTTAATTGAGGCATTTAAGTGTCTATTTCAGTCAAATTGGTTATAACTCTCTTTAATTCTATATTTCAGAGCCCTCCTAATAATTTAATTACATAATCATTATGTTTTTCTGTATAAATCAACCATTTTACCAATATATGTTCTTATTTTCTTCTATACTAGTTTTAAAGCCCATTCACGGATAATGTTTTCCTTGGTACAGGCACGTAACACAACTTTTCAGTCCTTGAATTTTAGGCATATGCACATCTCTTCAAGATACCATCCAGTTCAATTGCTTCATTGATTAATTATGTCAACCTCATGACATTTCAGCCTTTTGTCTAAGACCAAGTGCATTATGTCAATCTGCCTTTTAACCACTATGTTTAATATACTTATATTTTTAAAAAATTTTTTATTTAGTATAACTGTTAATTAAAATTTATGTCTAACACTTTTATTGATTTTCATATTTCTTTTCTATTTCAGATAACTATCATTTTGAGTTTAATAGGTATCTTAGTGTGCTAGTAAATCTTATTTCTTTTGCTATTTTTTCTTTCAGTCATTTGTTAGTATTTCTCTGTTCAAATATGCATATAAATTTATAGTACTCAAGCTAAGATTAACATCATTATTTCATTAGTACACAAAACTGCTTCCTGTCTCCCGGTGTTATTATTGTCATAAATTGTCTGTATAGATTTAATTAAAATCAATAATGATTTATATCCATTAGTTTGTACTGTTATCTTTTTAATCAGACAAAATAATAATTACAAATTAAAACTACATTGAGATTGCCTCATATTTACCAGTTTAGTTACGTTTATTTCTTTGTATAAGCAATATTCTTTATTTCAATGTTAAGATTTTCTTTAATGTTTGTTTTACAATAAATCTATTGGTGGAGGATTCCCTTAGTTCTTTATCGTGTAATGTCCTAATTTGACCTCCATTTTTGAAGAATAGTTGTGCTGGATATAGAATTCATGTTGGTATCTATTTTCTTCAGCAATTTAAATGTCTTACAACTGTTTTCTACATTACATGGCTTCTATGAAAAATCTACTCACTTAATGAGGCTCACTTGTACACAGTCCTTCTCTTTTCCCATGATTTTTTGCAAATCCTTTGCCCTTGATTGTGATGTGTCTGGGTACAGCTTTCTTTAGTGCATTCTACTTGGAATGCATTGTGTTTCATGGGTGCTAACATTAATTCTACTATATTTGGAAATTTTTTCAACTATTACTTCTTCAAATATTCTTTTTTTCCCTCCTTCCTTTTCCTCCTTTGATCATTTTCCAGCCTTGGTCTCTTTCCTCCTTGTAGGGTCTTAATATGTGGATGTAGACATGCTTGATGCTGTTCCCCAGGTCTTACAGGCTTTGCTAAACTTCATTCTTCTCTTCCTCAAACTAGACAATTTCAACTGCCTACCCTCAAGTTTAAATAGTCCTGCTCAAAATCTCCAACTATGAAATGTTTACTTCCATTCTGATTTTCAACCCCGGGATTTCTAGTTCATTTTTTTTTTTTTATAATTATATCTTGCTTATGTCTTCATCTTGTCACGTCAGTCTTGTGCTTTCCTTCATTTCTTCATACCTGTTTTCTACTACGTTTTTAAAAGTAGTTAAATGGTGCTGCTACAATTAAATCCAATATTTATACTTCCTGACAGGTGGTTTCTAGTGGCTACATTTCCCCCTAAGACTTCTCCTTTCTTTTTTATTTGCATATCTCATGAGTTTTGTCAAAATTGATGATTTCAAGTGATTTATAAATTCTGAATGCTCCCTCTGTTACTATCCAGGTTCATCCTTTAAAAGTTATTTTTTTAAAACCCACTTTTTAAATTAATTATTCACCTAGTAACATGACAGAGAATTCATTAATGCCATGAACTAATACATCTCCATCTTTCGTTAGGTGCTTGGAGGCGGGGAATCCTCCCAATTCTACCCGTCCCCTTACCTTCTCTCTCCCCAACACCCATTCCTACTCCATTTCCCCTCAGAAAAGAGCAGGCCTCCCAGGGATGGCAACCAAACATGGCATAACAAGTTACAATAAGACTAGGCACAAACTCTCATGTGAAGGCTAGACAAGGCAACCCAGTATGAGGAAAAGGGTCCCAAAATATACCAAAAGACTTATTGACAGCCCCTGTTCCCACTGTTAGCAGTCTCATAAGAACAAGCTGCACAATTATATGGCGATACATGCATAGAACTTAGGTCAGACAGTGCAGGCTCCTTCATTCCCACTTTAGTCTCCATGAGCCCCTGTGAGTTCTGCTTAGTTGACTAAGCCATATTCTTATGATGTCCTCAACCCCTGTCGCTCCTACAATCCTTCCTCCCCATCTTCTGTGGAGTCCCTTGAGCTCTGCCTAATGCTTGGCTGTGGGTCTCTGTGTCTGCTCCCATCATTTACACTCAGCTAAATAATTAGCAGTTTCTTCTAATCTTTAATCCCTACCCCAGAAGCCACTTAATGTCAACTGGTGGGGAGAGCCTAGAATATTCTCAAGTCTTTGCTACGTGTCCACACAGTCTTAAGCATCCCTGTGACTCTTTAGAGTCTCAGAAAATTGTTGAAGCTCCTCTGGGCCCCCTTGAAACATGTTCTCCCATAGCTTTTCCTGTTAGGCAGTCATCAACTGTTATCTACTACACGAAGTAGCACTGCATTGAACTACTACCCCTGACTACTTATTTTCACTACCTATCCCAAGGGCAAAGAGCCATTTACAGCAATGCTGTCTGATCTAATAAATCAGACAGCCTGAGGGTAGAGACTCCTAGGGCAAATGCTAACTTTCTGAAGGCAGCTTTTTAAATGAGCTCTCGCCTTTTTCTGTTCTTTCTAGAGCCTACCAGGTTTCTGGTTCTCCTTATGATTATAGGGAGGCGGATCTTCAACATCACCATGGCAATGAAGAAATGAGAATTAGAAAAATCCAAAGTAGACTGTTATAACAACATTTTAAAAATAACATCCTTAGTAACATTAAAGAAAGATGCAGCCTGGATTTCTCCGAGGTTTTGGTTGATTTCTACAGTTTTGAAAAACGTTGATTGTGACACGTGATATTAGTATTCTTGATTCCATGGAAGAAATAAAAGCCCCGGATCCTTATTCTACCATTTTGACAGATGACCAGACCAAAGCTATTTTATCTCAGTGTTTCCTTGCTCTGTTTGACTTTTGTCTAACATTCTGGCTGCTACTTTTACTCCTTTACATTCTAATTTTCTCATAATCAATTTCCCATCAAGAAATATTTCCTCTGGCAGGTTTTAAGGATCCCTTCATACCACTGCCACCGATCTTACTGTGACATAGATTATAGTAAGTGTCTAAACTGGTTCCTTTGCAGCACAGTGTATTCTTTTTCAAAATATATTTTATTAATGTGTTCATATTACATCTCAATGGTTATCCCATCCCTTGTATCCTCCCCTTCCTCCCCCCTCTCATTTTCCCCTTACTCCCCTCCCCCATGACTGTAACTGACCTGTTCACCACTGCTCAGCCAGGTTGGTCATTTTGATACACAAGCCTGTCTTCCATTGTCCAAGTCCTTCCATAAACCCACAGCTTGTTCCACTTTTAGGCTAAAGGCCACTGTGGAAAGACAAAGACTTCTTCGTTTGAGTCTACACTTTGGTCTTTGCAACTTTTTATCCCAGCAACATATAAATCTGCAGTTCCATGGGCACTCTACACCCTCTCAGGGCTCTGACTCTTGTCCTTTATTCTCTTGGAGAAGACACTGACAAACTCAGGTTGCATTTTCTAAACACAGAGGCTATAATGATGCCCATGCTTTGCCATAAGCAAAGCATCCAGAATAAGAAAGGAACAATTTACCAGCCTGGGAAGAAAAATTTTTACCAATGAACAAACACTTGAGATAAGATCTAAAGTATGAGGAGGAGCCAATAAAGCCTAAGAGAACTGAGGTACTCCACATGAAGGTGGTGAGACTCAGGCAGAAAACAAAACAGACGGTAACTGCTCCCAACCATGCCTCATATTCTAATAAACACACACACACACACACACGCACACACACACACACACACACACACACACACACACACACACACACACACACACACACACACGCACGCACGCACACACACACACACACGGTTCCTCAAATGAGTAACTGCTAGACGGACCAGCTGACAGATGGGAAACCCTTGCACAGGGCTATGACAAGGGGAAGTCTATGGGAAAGGGGGTGCTGTTATTTAGCTGGCCCACCCCTACTGAGAGAGTCCAAAGTTTCCCTTGGATTCATTCCCACCTGAACTTCCACCCTTGTGAGCTAAAAGGGCCTTTCACGTTCATGTTTTATACAAAGAGAGAGAGATGAGGGTTAAGTAGCAGCTACTCAGAGTTGGGTGTAGAGAGACTAAACACATATGCATGCATGTGTGGTTGTAAAATGATTATATTTTTAAAAGAAACTTAAAACCTTCCATCCATGCTTCTCAGAGTTGTGATCCAGCTAAGGAGTGTTGGGTAAGCAAAGCACTTTATAACATGGCAAGAGGAATGAGAGCATGTTCCACAAAACAGCGTGTTGACTGAGGAGGTGAGAGACCCTGGCCACTGGCTGATGATCCATCCCAGAATCACAGGCTCTTTTGGGGTTTCAGGTTGAAGTGTAAACACAGCCTCATGAGTCTGGGGAAGGTCTTTCTGACATCAGTTTTCTCTGAGATCTTTCATTTAATAAATAACTGATAAGTGCCAACTATGTGTAGGTCCCTATCTGAATCTAATAATTCATGTGTGGAAGAAAATATATCTCTTGTAGAATTGTTTTCTGGTGGGACAAGGACAGGCAGGAAGCACGGACTATGTGTCAGATGTTAGGTAATATCTTCATAGAAAGCAGAAAGGGAATTGAGATCTGCTGAAAGGTTTGCTTCCAGCCAGAGTGAAGGTTTACCTCTTCCATTCTACATAACTGAAACTTTGGACAACATACAGGGTACGGTGGTTTTCAAGCCACATCTTGCTTGCTTCTTGAGTTTGTAGTATGAGATAAAGGGCAAAAAAAGAACATAGGCAGAATCCAATAGACTCTCTGACTTGAGAAGTGATGCTCTGCCATGCATGCCAAAGAGACATGGCAGATTGAATATTCAGAAAAGTATGCCAGAGAAGACAGAGTTGTTCACAGAAAACTCAGGGGAGCGGTCTTTAGTGTCCACCTTGAGTATTTAGCAGAGTACTGATCGCCACCTACTTATGAACAAACTATTTAGACCAGGGAGAAAATGACTCTGAGATGGTAGTGTGTCTTCTGTGCTCAAGGAGGCTTGAGCAGCCGAAGGAGTCCAGAGAGAAAGGTAAGGAAATCAGGGAAGCCGTGGAGGACAGCCTGAGTAGGGATTCAGTGATACTAGAAAGAGGTTGGCTTTTGCTCCAAGTAAGATAGGTCCATGACAGAATCTTGAGGATAGATATGGCAAGACTTGATATACTTAAATTTAAAAGAGAATTGCCCTGGGTACCTGTCATAATTTTGAAGACGGTCCTGAAAATGTCCGTTTCTTCAAAGTTTAGGCCTCAGATGGTGCTCCTAGGAGATGCTGTGGCCCTTTAGGAGGTAGGACCTACTTGGAGGTGAGGTCACTGGAAGGTGTCCTCAAAGGAGACTACGGAACCAATCCTTTGCTAATCTAGGGCTCCAAGGAAGACCATCCATTCTCTCTCCTCTATTTTCTTTTCATAGTGCCAGTGAGGAAATATCTGAGACCACAGTTGTTTAATGAAAGCAAAATACAAAAAAAAAAAAAAAAGTTGGTATTGTCCTATAAATAAAATCTAACTCTCAGGAAAAACATCTATGTTCTCTGTGACCCAGCCTTATCTTCTAGAACTCTTTAAATTATAATGTAATCTTTGTAATTATTTCTTATCAACCTGTTCCTTTTGGAAGCCTCATGGGTAGGATATTAACAAAGCTAGATAGGATTTAGATATTCTTGGTTCTTTAGACCAACTCTCAACTATTCAGGAGTCACATCTCATTGATAACAAGGTAGCACTGACATCTAATTTAACATACCAATGAACAAACAAATGCAACTCTGTATCTTCTTACATTTTAAACACTGTGTAATAAGCCATTGTTTGCTGTTGGCTTTTGCTATGGTTTGAACACCCACACGTTTGGACACTTGGTCTCCGGCTGCTAGCATTGTCTAAGAAGTTTTTGGAATGTTTAAGAGGTTGGACTTCTCTGGGGGAAGTGACAATGAGAGTAGGCCATGAAGCTGTACATTCCTGTCCCACTCCCTGCTCATACATTGCTTCCTGGATGTGGATACAATAGGAACAGCCACCCTCCTGCTCCGGCTACGGTGACATCTCTGCTTACTGCCATGCTGTCCCTAGTGTGAAAGATGGTATCTCTCTGGAACTCTAAGGGAAAATAAACCCTTTCTCCCTTAAGTTGCTTTTGTCAGGGTGTTTTATCATCGCAACAAAAAAAGGAAATAAGATGATTTTAAATCTTAGTAAAAATGAATAGAAATTTTATCAGGGCAAAGAATGCTAGTCTTAAAATTAATTAACAGAACCATCCCTAACGGTAGTGCAAGATATAAATTGCTATTAAAATCCTATTTGCCACTTTTGTAGGGCTTTTGGATAATTCAATTTGACTAAACAAATAACTAAGACTCATAAATGTTTAAAATTAAGGAGACAACTTTATTTCTAAAGTATATTGTTGTATACTAATAAAACATAATAAAGTTCGGGGCATGTTTGCCATGTGCCTTTAGTCCCACCCTTCAGGAGACAAACGCAGGTGGATAGTTGTAAGTTCAAGGCTTTTCTGCTCTACACAGTAAGTTCTAGAACAAGAAACTCTAACTAAGAAGATAGTTCAGTCAAATACTTGGCAGATTTTAACACAAGAATATATATCCTAAGTCTAACAGATAGATATGACTCTATCAATATATGAGGTAAAATAGTTGAATAAGATCTTCAAAAGCCTCAGAGACACACAGAATATAGCATCTAAAGTTGTTCTTACAATCCTAAATTTCTTCAACAGCAAGACAAGCTAACTCCTGACAATACCCAGCTGACCTCAGAGAAGATGATGAGCATCAAAGAGCCTCCTTATGGACATGGCTTCAAAGGTGGCAAAATAGCCACTGGGCAAAATGTCCTCATTCCTGCCACAAACAGAATCTGCCTAAAAATGGGCAACTTAAATGCAGGCAGAGTCGACGGCCGCACTCTGCCAAGTCAGGGTATGCAAGTCCTCAATAGTTCCTGCCCTGTGAACAAGTCTGGCAGAAATATTAGGCCAGAAAGCTGAAGATGAGGTTCCAACCTTATAAAGTGTTTTGGGTGACTGGTCAGGCAGTAAACTGTCTTAAGTCAATTTGTACATTTTGGAAGCTGCTAACCCACACTGCTGGTTCACTCAGGAATTTAAGTTTTATTTCTTCTCAAGTCTCTGGGGGGCATTGAAGACAAGATATTATAGTTTTATAACCAAGTTCAGCTGGTTAGGGGACAAGATCGTTTTAGATCAAGATAAAGAAGTTAAGCTATTAGAGTTGAGATAGGATAGATATTGAATCTCATTCAGAAATCTAGACCCAACAAGACAGGAAAAACACTTACTTCAAACAAGGCAAACGCAGATGGCCAAGTCACCATGAATGTAACACATATAGAACTCATTATTCTCATGATTGTCACATGGCTCTCCCTGCTGTATGTAGTTTGTTTTATACATGTGTAATAAAATAAAAAGTATTTTTAAAAAAAGAAGATAGTTCAATGGTTTCTTTTGTAGTCTGTTTTAAGTAATTATTCTTATACATAAAAAATTAATTAGAAAATGTGACAAAGATGTCTTTTATACTAACTTAACCCCTTTAAAGGTTTAATGAATATACCTCAGAATAAATGTACTCAGTTTAGATGATTAGCATTTGTATACTATTTATATCATTTAGCCTACTGAGAACTCAGCAAAACATTAACATATTGACTACAAGAGAATCTAAGGAATATCAGACAGTATAGCTGGTGCCAGGTCAGGTGAGAGCCATTGATACATAGAATCTATATAGGACAAAAATGGGACTAAGATGGTGCTCATGCCGGATAAAAGCAATAGACACTGCAAACAGGACAAAATTTGAGTAACATTTGAGACCTAAAATTTGATGAAATAGTATAAACAGTTAAGTGAGACATGAAGGCACTTCTTCAGGGTGATGCTGGCTTCACATGCCACTAGGAAAGACTAGAATACAGACACAAGAGTGGAAACTGGAAGGAGCAAAGAAGACTCTTCATTGAGAAGTGTTAAAGCCATGTGCTGAGATATCAAGGTGAAACGCCAACTCCCTTGATTTTGACTCTAAACCTGGCCTTAAGCTAGGGATGAGTCCAATCATTGTACTTACCCAATGAATTAATTGAGCTCTTGGCCCTAAAAGAATATTTTCTGTCATCTGCCTCCAGACTGTCAGGAATAGACAGGAATGCACGAAATGGGAAGAGAAAACTGGCAAAAAGCATCTCCAACATTCAACATCTATGAGGACAGAAGACCTGTGAAGGAACCTGAGACCAAGTAATTTAGAAAAAAAAAAGTAAAATGGGAAATCAGTTTATCAGGGTCTACTGGATGACTTGTGAGAGGGGACTGAAGGTTCATGGCACCCAAGGAAAGGGAATGATAAAAATAATGTGAGGTTTTAAAAGAGAACACTGGACTCCAAATCCCAAAAGAAAAGTGTGGCCTTTGCTTAAATTAACTCAGAATAAATGAGTCTAAGAAGAATTTGAGATACAGTTCAGTGGCAGAGCACTTGCTTGTCACATACAAAACCCCAGGTTCAATCCCCATCACCACAAAAAGAAGGAAAAGATGGAGGAAGGGAGGGGGGACGTGAAGGAAAGATTACAATGAAGGAAACAAGAAAACAAAATTTACATTTGTTAATGAAAGGGAGTTATAAATGTCAGCACGGATAGTCCAGAGAGGGCTTTTTAGTATGATAACTGTCCCCTCTGGGTGGCTTTAGGGGAATCCTTATCTAAGAATCAAGGGCATTCTTTTCCACTTATCATATCCCTAATTAGTAGATAGTTTTAAAATATAGAGCAAAAAAAAAAAAATGATTCAGAAGTCACAGAAGCATACCTAAGTCATGGTGGACTAAACAGGAACTGTTATGAAGATGCAGTGTGTCAGACTAAGCTTCGTATGCCAAGAAGAGGATGTGGGAGATGAGAGGTCATTCATCCCGGGAGCAGCTCAGCAGATGCCAAGGCTAAAAGGCAAATTCACTTCACCTAGGCCACTGTGAGAAAATACCATAGAAGGCAGTCTGCAGACTGCACAACCTAATGGCCCACACTTCTGGAAGAACTATCAAATTGAGGAGATTCAATATCTTGTGGAGGCCTATTTCTAGTCTTATCAAAGAGATTCAGTGTCTTGTGGAGGTCTATTTCCAGTCTTGGAATGGTCCTTTTGCTGTGAGTCTTCACACATTATAAGGAAAAAGCAGTTCCCTGGGAAAAGGACTAAACTGCTTATGCTCACCATCATGACCTCATCACTTCCCCAAGATTCCACCTCCTGTCACCATTCAGACTATAGAAAATGGGGAAATGTAATAGGTAAACAGAGAATATGTGACAGATCCATTGGCCGAAGCGATGTTAGACTGAATGATGCAGAAATGAGAAGTTAGAACTGCAATTCACCTTGTCAAAGGGAAGCCATGATACATATGTGCATATGTATGTATACATAAATATAAATGCTTGTATATAATATATTATATATTGGTTTTATTACATATTATATAATAATATATTGGGTTTTTTGAGACAGATTTTCTATGTGTTCGTGGTATATTTTTAAGCAGATGAGTAATGTGTAGATACTAGGAGTCCTGGAAGCAAGAGGAATCAAAACACACAGAATTTTTATAAGTTCAGTGAACAGCTAAGACCAAAGAGATATACAAGTTCTGAGACAGATACCATGAGAGCAATACATGCAATGTATTCTTAGGTGAAGGCTTGAAACCTCTTAATATGAAAAAAAGAGAAGAGGACTGTCTCTCAGAATGAAACTCTTCACCGCTTAGGCTTTGTAAATAAATCTCC
Organism: Acomys russatus; assembly: GCF_903995435.1. NCBI lineage: Eukaryota > Metazoa > Chordata > Mammalia > Rodentia > Muridae > Acomys > Acomys russatus. Next base: position 32,587,360 of record NC_067158.1, read on the forward strand.
TTAGTGTTCTTGGAAAACTAGCATTATTAATGTTACAAACATGTTTCACCTCTCTAAATATTCCCCTACATCTGTTGGTCTTGATTTTCGTAGTTACCATAAGAGGCAACAGGGGTTTTCTACTGTCACCATTTTAAAGATAGGGACACTGTAGCCTAGAGAGGTTATGTGGGCTATATCGGGTTATTACATGATAGCTACACTCGTGTTGTCATCCTCTGATAATGAACCATTAACTTGATTAAAATTACTCCACTGGTTGAATTGGCTTAGAAAGCCCATTTGAAAGGTCACTGTGGCTTGGTGTAAGTTTATTTAATAAATATTTTTCTTATTTGGAGGTTTTAATTTTAAGTATGTGGTCTACTCTTTTTTGTATGATTATTTGCTCAAAAAAATTTAGTCAGCAACACACCTCATAAAAATTTAATATGTTTCAGGGCTCCTTTTACTGTTTAAAAAGCACAAATCAGCCGTTCTTGAATTTTGAATGCACTGCACCTATAATTAGGCTCTCTCTGAGGACGGTCCTTCCAAACCCTAAAATGAAATGACTTTTTTTTTTTTTAATAAAAAGAACATTGAAATGGAGGATTGTCTTAGAATATTCCTTAACTTACACCAAGGCTCTAAACGCCAGCCCCTCAACCAAACTGTGGCTGCCCATCACTTGCATACTTGTCTCCTAGATGCCATCTTGAAGATACCCCATTCTCAAGGATGGCTTTCAAAGAGAAGAGCAGTGGACAGTGACTTGGGGTCATGATAGCCCTGAGCTCAAATCTTAGGTCATTGGTATCCTTAAACACACAACCCTGAGAGCAAGCTGTCACTTTAGAGTATCAGTTTCTCGCCTCTATCACAAAATGTCCAAGTTTCCTGTCATGACATTTCTGCATGGATTCAGTAAACATAAAACCATGAGCCTGGAACAGGTCCTCACTTGATATTTATGACCTATAAGATGAGATTTGCCAGGAAAGCCATCACTGGGCTCACAGCCCCACTTAGTTAGAGGATTAGCAATTTGACCTCCCAAGCCAAGCTCTTACCAGGCCCAGAGATTTATGCTAATGGGCTTTCTTACAGGTGAAAGACTTTGAGAGATGAGCTGATAAGGGTTATTCCAAGTTGGAGAGCAACAGCCAAGATCTTTTCAATTGTTTCAATCAAACATTATCCTGGAAACATTTATTCTGGAAACTGAGAATAGAGATATAGTGAGCAAGTGTCACTCTACTGGGACTTAACTTTCTACCAATAAATACAAACAACTTCAGGCCAGGAAACAAACAAGAAGGAGCCTTGCTGATACATATGCTGCAGGCTGCTGAAATGAGGATTGTGGTTGCATGTTGAGAGCCATTGTGGCTAAGGACACCACTGCCTTTGTGAGGGTGTGGTATTTAATCTGAAAATCAATTGTTGATAATGACTGACAAATGTGAAAATTGAAAGAGTGCTGCAGCAGAGGAAGAAGCTCATGCTGAGATGCTAAAAATGGAAAACCACTTGGGGTTCAGTGCACTACCAAGAGCACTGATGTGTTTGCACAGGAGGATAGCTGGGATCTCATGGTGATGAGAGAGGAAAAAAAAAATCTATTCACAATGTGCCAGGTAGGATTGTGCTCTAAGAGGAACCAAGCCCATGAGAGCACAGTTTCCTATACCGTAAACCACAGACAGCCTCATGTGTGGTCATATCACTGAAAGTTCCAGTCCTAGAAATTTTGGCAATAGTAACGTTTTTCTCAACATGCAACAACCAAAATTAATTCAAAATAAAATGCATAATGAATCCAAGGTGTTTCTGGTAACACTCTCCCATGGTTCTGAACACAAAGCATTTTCACTTTGCATGGGTGCATACCCTTGTGTCACACCAAAAACAGAGGTCTGAAATACCTCTGCTCAGATCTGAGAGTATTGTATGCTATGAATTATTTTGTGTTTACCTTACATATAAGGTTTTATGCTCTTATAGAAACATGATGGTTTAATCAGTGAAAACAAAGACTTTATATTTTTTCCCCCATTGGCTTGCATCTTTAAAAAAATAACAAAATATGTATAGTAAGGGATTGTTTTAAAATAAATTTGTTAATGACTTATGATCTGTAATGTTTCATCTGTGCATTTATCTTATGTACCTACATACCCAAGGTCATGTAAAACTTTCTTGGGTAAACGGAAGTCTGAAATTTAGCATAAGAACAGGGTCTTTGGCAGACAAGGACAGAGTAGGGCAGCTCTACAAAGCTGGAGAGACCAGATGGGAGAAAAGGTTTAGAAACATGTAGAAAGTGTTTAGGAAACTGCAAACAATGTTAGGAGTCTGTTCTCTTCTACTGTTGATTCCAGGAATCAAACTCGGGCTTGTGTAAAATGCACCCTTATGTAAATGTTGCTTTCATTTCCTCAGATGAGGGGATGAGATAGACCCAAGATTTATGAATACATGGCTCAGGCTGAGCCCAGAGCATTTTTATCTCTGTTCTGTCTATCCCTAGGCCTAAGCCTAGAGGCCTCTGGCCTCTGTACCATAATCTTCTGTAAGCCTGGCCCTTGAAGCATTCAGCTTCCAGCCTCCATCTGCTAACCTAGGTCTAGGATGTTTTCAGCCTCCGAGACTTACTGCTAAATCAACTCACCCTTTCTACCTTTTTCCAAACTCTGGATGGCTAAGTCAACTCAGCTGTTGTAACTTAAATGCCTCTCCAAGCTGACTGATTCAACCCAACTTTCCATAGCTTCTGACTGAATTGTCTTGCTTGCAATAACTGCCTCTGAACTCCATGAACTGAACTGCACTGACTATATGAACTGAATGGAACTCAACTGAATTCAAATGAACTGCACCGAATTCATCTGTACTCCCAAACTCTATTATACTATCTCCTTGTACTCTCCTCCTGTATTGTACTTAAGTAGCTTCTCTTTCCTGTCTGTTCTCGTAAGAGTTTGGCATATTCTATCTCTGATACTTAGTCAAATCTTTCTATGATTCATTACTTTGTCAGCTCTTCAATTAGACATGATTACTTGGAATTAAAGGTATGTGTTAAAAGTGTGGCTGTATTTAAGCCAGAGGGATTAACGGTGTATACTAAGGGTGTGAATATACTCCAGCTGAGGGATTAAATGTGTGTATTTCTGCCAGATCGCACAGACCTAGGTCCTTGGGAGTGATCCTTTGCCAAAGTAGCTGTGTTGCTGGGTTAAAATTCCTCTACATCTTTACACGCTGAGCAGCCTTGCTAGCCCTCTGAATGCTTCATTAAAACAGATACATCTTGGGGCAAAAGTTAAGCCTACTAAACATGCAAAGACATCCATGTTTTTTTTTTTTTACAGGCACAGTCTTGCTGAGCAGAGCCATAGCACATTGTGTATGTTTTATGTGATGGTTCTCCATATCCAGCGGATATCCTCTCCCCTCAGTTAAGCCTTCCAGGAAACACGCAAAGGTGTGCTTCCACTGTGATCTTAATTGCTGCCAAGTTAAAGATGAAGACTGACCATTACAACGTGATAAAGCATAGCTTCTCTCCTCATGAACAAACGTAATATATGCTGTACTTGTGAACTTTTTAAGGTCCAACAATGAAAATTTCTCATCTTACAAGATGGGAGTCAATTTCCCTACTCCATAGCATATTGTATAAAAATTAAGTACACATGCGGAAACATTTTGAATGCTTCTACTAGGCAAACATACATTTCATGAAAAGAAATTAATGTCAGAAGATAAGATTCACAAACACAGTCACTCTGTATTATTCAACCACTCAATATGCACCTGAACTGAATACAGGATGAACGAGTGAATGAATGAATGAATTATACACTGATAAAGGAGGTCATGAACATCTAAATAAAGACCTCAGAACACCATGACGATGATCTTTTTTATTCAACTTCAAAAGTCCACTTCACCCTACTGTATAGCAGGTACACAATGAATGCCTAGTAAGATGAAGTAAGAGTCAACAACAGTGAACTCACAAACACCATGCTCACCAACAGTCACACTCATCAATACCCTTGATCATTTTTAGGACCTGCAATTTCCCAGAAAAGTATCTTATCTCTCAGATCTGACTCACTTACTAATATATGTCAAATCTCATGTATAGTATTGTTCCTAATAGATGTTGTTACATGGCCAAACAAGCCAATTGATAAATATATGTGAAAAGGCACACAAAGCAAAATTCACAGGTTCTTAAGCAACAATTCAGACGTCAAATCTCCAGCTTGAAAAACAGTATGTCTAGCTATGTCACTCAGATTCCTCTGTACTTGCAATGGCATGCTGGACAGGCATAGGAGGGATGAAAATTACAAAGCTGTAGGCATTGTGTGGAGGCTGAAATCTACTCACTCATTTCTCTCTCTCTCTCTCTCTCTCTCTCTCTCTCTCTCTCTCTCTCTCTCTCTCTCTCTCTCTCTGCCCCACATATACATTCTCCAGCCCTTCCTCAGTTAGAATCTAGGAAATCAAACTCTAAAGAACAGACTCTTTAACTTAACACATAGCTTGATAAGTTAAAGGCCCCATGTACAGAATCTACATTCCCTAAGCTTTGATGCGTCTCTGAACATGCTTCTTCATCTTAACATGGGGAAATTTCTAGTTGTATATGTCAGAGGGCATTATGACTATATTGGAAAAGGGCTTAGCTCTTAATAGATGCAAATAGTATATTTATAGATAAATTTTATGATGACTATTTTAAGGCAATTAAGCAAGGTCTTGCTTTTCATCATTAACAAATACCTGAGGTAATCAAATTATAAGGTGAGAAAGGTTTGTTTTGTCTCAGTTTTAGAGACTCTAGACCATTACTGTTTGGTCTCAGAAGCTCATGAGTATGATGGGAACCGAGTAGGGCAAGGCCTCTGACTTTACAGACAGGAAGTAAAGAAAAAGAGGAAGAGACCACTTCCTCTTCAAGGGCATACCCCCCAATAACCTAAAGACCTCCCATCAAGCCCCGCCTCTTAAAATTCTACACTAGGAGCCAAACCTTACCACAAAGGCTTCCACGTCCAAATCACAGTTCCAGGGGCAAGAAAAACTACAAAGGAAATTGATCATGACTACTCATCTAAATGAGGGGTTTAATTACATAATTTACATGTTTGCAAATCATAATAATGGTGAAAAATCAGAGTCATAGAAAAGGAATACATATCTGGGAAGACTCTTGAAAAGATGAAATGAGACAGATCATGGGTGCTCATTCAAATTAAAATTATACTTAACACTTGTCTCCAATAGCTTTATATTACATTATTTAGGTAGATATTAATTCTACCAGCTTTCAAGCTGACACCTAGGCACACATTTGCCACCTTTGCCTTTGAAAATGTGCAGACACTCTTCCTTTGGGGAAACATCAGAAATCATTTAACTTAATCCCATTTCAAAACACTGTGTGGGCTCCTGGCTAAAATCTCTTGGAATCAAGGACCAATAGTGTTCACAGTCCACAGCCCTGTGTTCTATTGACCATTTCTTTCTAGAATGATGGATGAGGTTGGGATAAAAGCTCTACCTTTTAGAATAGAAACATGGGAGCATTCTCCTGCTACAAGGGTTAAAAGCCTGACCTCCAGAAACTTCTCTGGCTTCACAAGACATCTGTATTCCTCATTGCACAGTGGGGCCCTTTGCTGCCAAAGCAGGACCTCACACACAAAAGGACTAATGTGCTTAACACACAATAAGGCTAACATGCTCAGCACACAGTAGGTCTTCCATGGTGTTGTGACAAATGAGTAGTGAGATTTGGAGGACTGTTTATTAAAATGATGGTGGGCATTTACTGTGTACATTGTTTTTCTTAGCATATGTTTTTGTTTTGTTCCTGTTTTTTTTTTTTTAATTGGTTTTTCTTTTAAATAACCTAGATTGTGCTTTAAGGAGAAAATGGGAAATGACAAGAAAAGCTTGTTTAAATAAACAAGCCACTTTTAGAGCGTGTTCTGGAAGCAGGACTCCTTTAAGCCAAAACCGACATCGAGCCTGGCAGGCAGAACAGCTTTGAACGTCTTCATTTTACAGTCAAAGAAACTGAGTCATCAAGTGGCCAGAGAGTGAGAGTCAAGGCCAAGCCCTCAGCAGTGGGAAGGGGTCCAACACAGAAGTTTTTCTTCTCTGAACAAAATGAGTTTGCTCCAGAAAGAGAAAGGACAGATGGGGTAAAAAGCAGAGCGCATCTTCCCTCAGCCCTTCAGCTAAAGTGTGGCAACACTGCAGACAGCGTTCCAGCCACACAGAGGCAGACAGGGGCAACATGCTGAATGCCCAGAGGAGCTGATTTATTGGGACAAGAGTTCAAGTATCAACAGTCTTCTAAGGCTGAGAGCAAGCAGGGAGGCCTCCCTTGGATTTGCCAACCTCTGAAGCAGGCTGGCAATAAATAAGCCTCAGGCGGCCAGGCCTGAAGTGCTGAGATGTACTTCTTAGGGGCAAGTCAAGTGTTCTTTATTGCTGGCCTGTGGCATAGGAGATTACTATATTAGGCTCTGGGAAGCAGGGGGCATAGACCCGGAGTTTTGAACCTCATATCGGGTCAGCTTGCTACAGAGCAAAGGCATTCTGCCAGGTATATGTTCCTGTGGCTCCCAGGGTGAGCACATGAGCAAGGCTTTGGCTAGAAAGAATGACAATAGATGGCAGCGGGTCAAAGTCACAACCTTGTCTCTAGAGCCTGGAGACAAGCTCAGATAAATAAATACAGAACCTCTAGCCACCAGGATAAATCCTCATAGGGGTGTTAGATAATTCATTAATTCACCCATCCTCTCAGCAAATAACCACCGAGGATTACTCCATACCAGACACTGGGCTAACTGCCAGAGGTCAGGATGCCTCAGCTGGTCCTCACTCACTCATCTGTTAATTCCCTAGGCATTACTGAGTTGTATGTCCTAGCTAGAGTTACTATTGCTGTGCTGAAACACCATGACCAAAAACAAGGTGGGAAGGAAAGGGTTTATTTGACTTACTTCCCAACATCACTGTACATCTTCAAGGGTATCAGGACAGACACTCAAGCAGAGCAGGAACTTGGAGGCAGGAGCTGATGCAGAGGCTATGGTGGAGGGGTGCTGCTTACTGGCTTGCTTCCCATGGCTTTCTAAACCTGATTTCTTATAGAACCCAGAACCACCAGCTCAAGGGTGGCTCTACCCACAATGCATTGGGTCTTCCCACACCAATTGCTAATTAAGAAAATACCATACAGACTTACCTACAGCTGGATCTTATGAAAGTATTTTCTCAATTGAGGCTTCCTCCCCTCTGATGACTCTAGCTTGTTTCTAGTTGACATAAAACTAGCCAGAGCACTGTGGTTGTAAACACTGAATTTTGCAGATGCGGAACAAGGCAGAATTCATACTTTCATACTTGACTTCAGGGGACTGACCATTTAAGTGCTTGAGGGTGTTTTTGAAGCCCATGCATCTTTATTTAAAGCCTTAAACAAGTAGATTGGCTTCTCTGCACTTCAGCGCTCTCTCTCCTCCCTCTCTCTCTCTCTCTCTCTCTCTCTCTCTCTCTCTCTCTCTCTCTCTCTCTCTCTCTCCCCTCTCTCTCTCTCTCTCCCCCTCTCTCTCTCTTTCTCTCTCCCTGTCTGTCTCTTTCATCAGTTAGACATGTCAGAGCCAGAGTGAGGCAATATCTGCTCCTATACAGACCAGTTAAACAGATGATGGTGGGACACTGAGAATGCTAGTTCAAGATAACTTAATCTTAAGGGCAAAAAAACCAGACAAGAACTAAACAGAACCCCAGCAGAGAGGCTGGTCCTTTGTCCTGCAGAATTCTGTTTTAAGGAGTGAGAGAGAAGTGTTAGAGGTAACACAGGTATTACCATACCCCTGCCACAAGGGTTCTGTGAGACATTTGGAGCTTTTACCAGTAAATACACTGAGTAAGCTCCAATCCAAATCTCACACGATGGTGACTACTATTCTTGGGGTTGGGAGGAGAGCTTATAAATTCCCTCTGAGCTATTTACCTACAGACAAAGAAGTCACCAAAAAAAAGGTTATATCAAGTTACATGCTAATAAATGAAGGGCCGGGGAGTTTAATAAAGAGACCACTGTGAATACAGTGACTTATTGGGTGCAGAAGACCGTCGGGGTTGGGCAGAAATCATTTCCAATTATATCTGAATAGCATTTGTGAGCATACAAAGGCATTTTTGTGCTACATTGAACACCTCCATCAGAGCTGCCTTGGCTCAGGTGTGATTCTGTTAGGGCAGACGCTGTTTACCTGGTTAGTTCATGCTGAAGACAAGGAGCTGAAGCTGAACTCCACCAGTCCAGACGCTCTACCTGTTAAAAAGTCACAGATAGTAGCAGAATCTGTTGAGGGAAAAAGCTCTCTGTAGCACTCCCTATGTATGTTATAGAAAACAATACCTGTATTATGAAAGTACAGGAGTTGTGAAGGGTTGTGGGGTTTTTTCCTCCATGTCATTACTGTATTACAGACATAGCACAAGCCCATTAATAATGGCTGTCTTTGCATAAAGTGAGTCCACCTTACTGAGATTAAAGAGGAGAGGGAAGGAAGAGATCACCGGGGTGGGACCCAATAAGATCCACCAAGGAAGGGGAAGAAGCCACTTAATAAAGTCTTCATGGAACTTCTAATACGTCTCTCCCACTTCTCCAAATAGAGTTACTCAGGACAAAGTGGGGTTGGCATCACCCTGTTCATCACCACTGAGGTCCTGTTCACTGCTGAGTTCCTGTATGGTTTTGGCCACTTGGGTAAGGAATCCAGCAGTAGCATTTTCATTGCCCCACAATCATCTGTGTTTACTTTGGTCTATATAGAAGCAGAAGTTATCTCACTCTGGCTCTGATGAGTCTAACTGATGAGCATTTTTCAGTCTCTGTCCAAAATTGCTTCTGGTTGTTTTTGCTGTTTACTTTTTTGTGTCCTTGCTGCTTGCTGTTTGTCATATAAAAACTCCCCATAACGACAAACCTAGAGTGCACCTGATGTCCTGTAGATGTTCTGAAAAGACACTTCCAATGTTGACCTGAAACCTGAGGGTAATGACTCTCTCTTCATCCCTCTACTTTAGAGATGGGAGGAGGCCCAGGATGGTTCTTCCTTCTTTCTCTACTAATGTAAAAATCTACCTCATACCATATAACATTTATTTCCTGAAGAAAGGGGAGTGGAGGAAGAGAAAGAGACATTTTCTGTCTGTGGCTTCATTTTTTAAAAAATTTAATTAAATTGTTTTAAATAAAAAAATGTTTAATTATTTATTCAATTGTGTTTATTTTATATATATGTGTATGTGTGTGTATGTGTCAAGTGTGTATATGTGTACCACATGCATGCTGAGGTGGAAGAGGATATTGGGTCCCCAAAACTGAAGTAACAGAGGGTTGTGAGCCTTTATATAAATGCTGAGAACTGAATCTGGGTAGTAAGTAATCTTAGCCGCCCTAGTCTTGGTTTTCTTGTTGACAATCTCCTAACCATTCCTGTGGACCATTTTTAGCACACTCACATATCCCTCTACTCAGTATGACATCTGAGTCTATGTGATGGCCAGAAGACTCAAAACCTTGTGATTTTTTTTTAAGATAGGCAAGGTTGGAGGGGCGTGGGGGGAGCAGGGAGGACACAAGTCAGGCCATCTCATTCTTCCATTGCATCCTCTTGTCAATCACTTGGCTTGTCCCTCACCACAGTTCTTTGTTTGTATCTAACCCTGACGCCCCTTGTGATTTTACCCATGAATACTCTTTCTACTTTGGCTTTGGCTGCAACCAAATTATCTTCTGGGCCAGACTCCACAGGAGGTTAATTGATAGCCCAGAAGACCCCGACATTTCATGCATCACATCTGAAGCATCCCGGGAAGGATACCAGGACCTCACAGTGCACAGCAGAACTGCACTGAGCACCCTCTACTCTTCAAGCATTCCTCCCCCGGGTCTCTCTCAGCATGCCCTGCCTCCATGCAGCCTCACTGGCCATTCCCAACGCAGAAGTTCCCAGAACACTTGTTCACGTGCTACCCAGAGAGGAAAGCAACCAGATCCGTTCCTCCAAGCACCTCAGCTCAGTGTGATTCCCTTTTTTTGTTTATGCAAATATTTCTCTAAGTGTGGTCACTTCTACCAGGAGGGTCTCTTCCTCAGTTATCACCAGAATGAGACTAGGAATGGCAAACTGCTCTCCGTCCAACATCTCCATGTGGACCACATGGAGGAAGGAGAGTAAACCTTCCTTTTGGGCCTGTTAAGATGACAGTAAGCAAGTGGCTCCATGTTGTGGAAGGAGAGAACTTACTATTGAAAGTGGTCCTCTGACCTCCACATACACACTGTGGCATGCATGCATGCACACGCACACACACACACACACACACACACACACACACGTGGTGGCGGGGGTGGGGTGGGGTGCAGCCATCCTTCCTAAGCTCAATTCAAGTCATTTTTAAAACTAACCATATTGCTCAGCACATCAACGCTTCTGACAGACTTTACCTTGTCATCCACTGCAGGCGGCAAAGAGAAGAAGCAGAGTCCCAACCCACTGTAGCTCCAGGTCTTCCAAGTCCCAGCTCCCCCTACTCCCGCCAGCCAGCTCACTGACTCATAGCCTCCTGTCCCAGAGAGAGTTTCCTTCTTCAAACTGTTTATTTATTTGCAGGAATTCTCACAAGGCTAATGACAAAAAAAAAAAAAAAAAAAAAAATCCCTGACATTTGTCTAAAAGAGCTCAGACAGGGAGAAAATGAAAAGCCCCTGAAGGGACAGTTGTATGAACTTAAGAAAAGGGGGTTTGAAACCCCCAGCTGTAAACCAAAGTGAAGGTCAATGCTAGAATCTGACCAGAGACAAGTTCAACTACAGTTGATCTATGCAAGGCCCAGACACTTGCAGAAAAAAATGTAAATAAATAGAACATACAACCCCATTTGTTGGCCTGACAGATGAATTCTCTCTTTTAAATCCCCTTTGTCATTAACACACAAAAACATAAAAATAAAGGAGGAAAGGAAGGAAAAAAGAAAGAAAGAAAGAAAGAAAGAAAGAAAGAAAGAAAGAAAGAAAGAAAGAAAGAAAGAAAGAAAGAAAGAAAGAAAGAAAAGGGGAAAACACATATTCACACATACACAGTACAGAGTTTCAGATGGACCTCTTCGCAAACTGTTTATAACTTTACAAAGTACTTTATAAAACTTATCACAGGCCCATGCACTTGTAACTAGCTCTACTCATTATTATTGCAATATTAAGCACGATATGACATTTTAAGCAAACATTTCCAGCATGGCATTAGAGACTAGGTTGAAAAGGATGACCTTGGTATATTGAAATATGGTGGCAACAAAAAAAGTGCCTCCATCCAGAATAAGGCAAACTGTATTCATATTAAGGAGTTAGAGAGGTGCCTAACTAGATTCCAAACCCCAGCAAAGAGTGGAAGTCCTTCGTGATCATGACAGAAGACTTGGGTAGCCCAGGCCCAGGACACTGCTTCTGTAACGCAGGTTTCTGTGTTTGCAGGTGTCTTCTGGCTCATGTGCTTTATCCTGTGGGAACTGGGACTTAGAGGAAATGGCACAATAAAGTCAACAGTCTGGCAACTGTGATTGCTGTGAGCAATAAATTGTCCTTTGTCTTTGCCCCATGGGTCTGTGTCTCCTACCCACATCCATGAGGCTGTGGCAGTCAGGGTTGTTTACTTATGGTTAGGGAGAAATCCAAGTCTCTTAGCAGTTCTTAGCAGTGGGATGTAATTGTTACAGTGGGTATGAAGAAAGGGGCAAGGAGGTAAAAGATATTGAAGGCACTTTGGCAATAAATTAAGGAAAATATTAAGTTCTTTTCTCCACCTCCTCAAGAATATTTATATGAATTTACTCAATTCCAAGAATTTTTTTGGCAGATGGTTTTAAGAAAGTGTAGGGATAGAGAGGAAAATTGAAAGATGAGAAAAGCTATGGATTTACATTCTATCAGAAAGAATCCAGATAGTTCATCAGTGAAACAGAAGAGAGTGCAGTGGGGACCCTTGGGTTTAGGGATAGTATCAAGCAACACATGAAGACTTTGAGAAAAGTCTTTTTAAGGAAAAGAGATGAAAAACTAGTCCAGTATAAGAAGAATAAATAAGATAGAATATGGGTAGCACTGGGTAACAGAAATAGAAATAAAAAGAAACATAGAAAGAAAAAAGCAGACTTGAGGTTTACTGTGCATTCTAAATAGGATCTCTATCAGTTACTTAGAAAGTTTGTTAAAGGTTTAAGTGCCTTAATTTTCATTTATTTCACTAGGTTTTGCTATTGTTGTTTCCTAACTGCTATTTTTTTTCCCTAGGAATCCATTCCAAAGCTAACATCAAGAACAGAGCCAATGAGCTGAGGCCCATGTGGGTCACACGTGCGAAGCTGATGAGCGGATGGTTTATGACAGGTGCCGGGTTCACTTTAACAAAGGTGGAATCCGTTATAGCACAGAAGTCTCTGGCATAAGCATATGATTTTATAGGGTGCCATTTGCAACACTAGATAGAGTATCAGGTTGTGGGGGAGACTTGTACAATATAATCTTGGACATGTTGAGTTGGGAGTGACTAACTGGCAGGCAATAGGGGTAGCATGGGCTGGAATCAGTAAAAACTAATATGACACCTATGGTCATGGGACTAGAGGAGATTGCTGCCAAATGTGGCTCTCTGCTGCCTTCCACAAGAAGACTGAGACGGGACAGAAGGATAGAGAACTGGGAGGAAGGAGGTCAAGAAAGCCATAGAGAGCCAACACAGCATCAAGAAAGAAGAGCACCTGCTGCTGTTAAGACCCTGGAAGACAAAGACGAGGACTGTTCTGCTAGTCTCCAGTTGAAATGACACATAATTAACCTTTAAACAAACACTCGCCCTTCTCTGAAAGGTAAAAATAGCAAGAAGAAAAATAATGCAAAACACTTTCTAAAACATGGCCTCATTTCAAAAGAAGGTGTATGGCCCTGCACACACCCCAAACGTGAGAGAGAAACACCTAGCAATAAGTGGGGAGAGAGAAGACTGCAGGGCTTTGGGCCAGCAGCCAGCAAGGGCAGCCAGCAGCGCACATCTGAGATGGCAAGACGCCCATGGAGGTGGATGAAGGGGCAGAGCTGAGCTCAACCTGTGAAACCTGGAGCTGAGCAGGGCTCTGTCAGCCAAGAAAACAGACCAAACAGCTCTTGCTGATAACAGAGCATTCTTTGGGTCAGTGGGAAGCAGACGAGGGCAAGAGGGTGGTTGTGTCCCAGGCAGATCTCCAGCGTGTTATTTCTATGTAACTGTCCCCTCTCCATCCAGGCTTTATTCACTTTTCTCACCAATAGGGAAGCCAACTACCAAGCCTGCACCAAATCCTGGAATCTCTCAGGCAGAAGGCTGCTTGACTCTTGGGGCCACTGCACAGCCAAATCTTTCATGGATGCTTTCTTGTATTCTGTATTTCCCTTTTTACTTGGCTGAGTATAAAGGCAAATAGGTCCCACACACTCCACCTCTCACCCCCTGTGACTTCTAATAATATCTTTCTGAAAATGGTTAATAGAGAAGTTACTACTTCCAACCTCGGTGCCCATTGTCGACCTTGTGGCTTCACTTAAATTTTCCACCTGTATGCCTCAAAAAGTCATTGCTGACATGTGGCTCCAAGCATGGACCTGCCTCGGCCTCTCCTTGACCCACCATCCCTCAGTCTCCAGTAGCCACGTCTTCTCATTCTTGCAGCAGTCATGACCTTCCCAGCCCTACCCCACAGCCACCCACTCAACCGAGTGGTACCACATCTGCCTCGTGTCTCACCAAAATGTGATGTGTGCTGAGCCTCTTCTATCCCAGTAAATGAAAATCCTTGGCTCTAGTGGTTTGAAAACAATGCTAGAAGGCGTAACTTCAACCAGCAGGTGGAGGGTGTTCGGGGATGTGGGGAGGAGTCGGCGCCATGGGATTTCTTCGGGGTGGAAAGAAGAAAGGCATCTGGCAGCAGCTGGCGAAAAACTGCAAAATGTTGAACACATGCTCACTGCCATGGCTATGCAAGGTCAAAGTCCACAACTGGCAGTCCCTCCTTGTATAAGATGTTCATCTTGCCTCCACTGGGCCCAGCCACTGTTTAGAAGGCCATGGAAACACAGACAGTTCAGCAGCGGCTATGGTAACGGTCCAACATACACAACATGGAGATCTGGGATGGGCACTGCCAGCTCTAGGCCTCTCTCTGCTTTTGACTGCCTGAAAGCTTTCAGTGTCTTACCCTGATTACGTACCATATTTACAAACCCCTTGGATCAATTCTCTAAACCACCTAATACCTCGTTAGCCAGGTGGCATCTTCTGATTAAAAGGAAGCTTCCAGAGGACGTTACGGAAGGTTCACAGTTCAAAGGCCCATTGCTCTAGGACATCATAGAAGAGAAATAGGAAGTCATTCACACAGCTTAGAGACTCAAGCCATGCACACAGAGTGCTGGTGTCCCAGGGTTAGGTGGAGTGTTCTGGTTTTCAAAAATCCGAAAGTTACAAAGTCTTTTTCTAATTCATAAATATTACAGTTTTAACAGGACTTACATAAACAGCATAAGACTTAGCCAAACATTAACTGAGATGCAAAGTGCATACCATAAATTTACAGCAGCAGCCATATCTAGGGACTCCCAATCCAGCACATGTTCTTGTAATCTGTTTGTCCACATAGCTTTGCTTCCCACAGCAGAGACTTCATATGCTACAATAACAAATTAAACGAAATCTCAGACGTTTAACCATACAAACCGGAGAGGTTATCCATATGCACACACCCAGGGCAGGTCTGAGGTAAGAGCTCTGGGCAGTCTAGTCACTAAGCTGTCCAAGCTGGTGAGTATTTCAGCTACATATAATGCTGGCAAATGCTGAAAAAGGATATGAAAAAGCATGCACTGGGCTTTATGCTTTCTGTCTAGAAAGGACACAAGGAAGTTCAAATCTCACTGGACAACCGAGTCACATGGCTGACTTCAAAGCAGAGAGGTCAACTTCCGCACAGAGAAAAATATGGAGTGAACAGCCCTAGCGATGGCCACATTTCCCTCTGCAGTTCTGAAGACAGAAAAGGAAAAGACGATGAGGAGGCAGAACAAGAAGGAAGAAGGCAGCAACAAAAGAAGAGAAGCTGTGGAGGAAGAGGAGAATGGAAGGAGGAAAAGAAGGAGGAGAGGAAGAACAAGAGGAGCATCCAGAGGAAAGACAAAAACCATCGAGAAACAGGGAGGTAATTAAGTACTCCCAGGAAGATGTGTGATCTTAATTATCTCCCTCAGCCCATAAAGAATCTGTCTCTTCCCTCTGTAAAGTGAAGCCAATGGAAAACAAGGTGGCTGTAGGAATCCAATTCCTCTCCACCGTACGCTCCCCACACTGGCTGATGTGATGCAGGGAATGCAATAAACGGCTACTCTTAGAGGGATACAGACGCATTCTCCAGGGATGTTGAAGTCTGCAAGTGCACTTAGTTGGCATCTACATCCCTGCGACTCTTAGAGATGTGCAAATAGATCAGCAAATGATGTCATGGAAGAGCTGTCACAGCCTGAGGCAGAGAAGGAAGCTCCCACCTGCATCTTCTCCTTCTTTCCTCCTCCTCCTCCTTCCTCTTCCCTCCTCCCCCATTTTTTCCCTTCTCCCACCCTTTTCTAGGTCTATGTGACTTCAGCTGTGGTTACTTGAAGATCAAGCCAACACCATTCAACATTCTAGTATGGTGGTGCACCAATTGCACTCAGGGGGCTGCAAGATAAACAGCGGAGAGAGTGAAGGTAGGGAGACAGCCTGTTGAGAGACACCCAGTGGGAGTACGGGTGGGCATTGGAGATAGATATGGCCACAGCACATTGTGTACATATATGATATTTTGAAAGAATTAATAAAAGACATTCTAAATGTTTCGCTTTGAAAAGCTAAGAAAGCATCATGTCAGCATTTTTTTTTTTTGCAATTCATTTTATAACCATGTGATACAGGATTTATAATAATAAAATAATAAATGATGGAATATAGAAATTAAAATTTCCTCATGACTATATCAACACGAGTGTCTAAAACATATGAATGTAAACTTGTGAGTTTGTCCTGAGACAGGAGGCCTGACACCTGTGTTAGCAGAAGCCAGTAGAACTTCTGCAAACATGCTTCCAGAACATTTTCCTCATACGTTGCTCATGGAAAACAGACATCCAAAATGTTTCATGGGTTCCCAGATGAGCTCATATTCTCCATCCCATGAAAGGAGGTCCAGGAGATCAGGAACCACGCTGGTGCAGTTTCCATTCACTCTGTACCATATTGCTACTGTAGGTAAGTATCGAACCATTGGCTGTGTATAAGAATGAGCTAGAAACACATGTGAAGGCAAATATCACTGCTTTTTCCTATAGTCTGGAGAGCCTAATTTGTCAGTCCTGAAGAAGGAATCACTTCAACAGGGAAGTCAGATTCCCCAGGTGGGCAGATGCAAGCTCCAGCTACTCAGGGAAAAGAAATATCTCCAGACCATAGTGGGTAAGGCCACAGTCAATGTCTGGTGGATACAAAGCCCAGAGAGAATGGGTGGAGCATGGTCCCAGCCACCTACTTTTCCTCAGAAGCACATTTTACTTCCCATCTGAGGCCTCTGGTACCTCTAGGAATCCATCACTGGCTCCCTCTCCATGACCTAGCATTACTGCCCTGATGGTCCACCATTTGCCTCTGCCTCAAAGAACTAACAACTGATACCTTAGTAGTATCCACCACTTCATGTATAATGGAATGTGGGAAGATCCAGTCCTCTCCATTTCAGATCTCATAGGTACCCAGGTGAGGTAAACGTCAAGTGAAAAGACATGAAGTCTAGTATCCAGGAGGCATACATAGCCGCATGTAGAGATGTTTGTGGTGGGGATTTGGAGGGCATTACGCACAAGGAACACAACCTGAGTGGAAAAGAACAGCTGGGTGCTGAAACCAAATTCTTCCCTTTCACTCTCCCATCCTTATTAACGTACTAGGGTCACAACGTTTACATGTTTGGGCTGGACACATGGCTCAGTAGTTAAGGGAGCTTGCTGCTCTTTCAGAAGACCAGAGTTCTGTTCCCAGCACCTATAATTGGGCAGCTTATAACCACCTGTAGCTAACTCCAAGAGATCCAATTTAAGCTTCTTGTTTTAAGAAAGTTCAACTTTCCACTTTCTGGCCTCTGCAGGCATCCACACATGTGTGATTATCTACACACTCATGAATAAACATTAATCTTTAAAACAATCACCAAAGTTTATTTGTCCGCTTAGAATTTTTGGACAACTTTACTTACAAAGCAACCAAGGTTTGTTTTCCAACATGATCAGAATAGATCTAAGATAGTGCTTAAGTCTGCAGTAGCATAAATAGAAAAGACCAAAAAGGACATTGATGTAGAAGGCTCGAGACTCTTCAAACTGTCCAAGCAGAGTCCTCTGAATGCTCTAGGACCCAGTGATCTGCCTTCGTCTATCTCTATTGAATTCTCAACTAAAGGTTTCTGAAGGTGGATTCTAAATCCTAGTTCCCATTGAACGATAACCACCTTAATAACATTATATACAGTGGATGCATAATCATTTCTGATGCATTGAAATGCCTTCATATTTCCCAGATCACCGAAGGCTTGACCATGGACTGAGAGGGTGCAGAAGTGTCGCCAGGACCTTAGGCTACAAGGCAGATTGCTTGGGTTTTCATTACTGCTCAGATGTCTGCGAGTTATAGCACCTGGGTAAGAAGACATGGGGCCTCTGAGCCTCGGTTTCCTCTTAAGTTAAACGGGCATCAAAAATATAATTAAAAGGACTAAGAATATGGTTAAAATTAGAAAAACAGTCCTAAAACATAAGGTGGAAATTGACTGAGCTTTAAGGCTACCAGGCAACAAACGCTAGCTTCCATGTACACGCACACACACACACGCGCACACACACACACACACACACACACACACATGTACACGTACACAAAAAAATTCTAATTAAAAAGCCATTATCACAGCTACTTAATTGGCTGAATCAAATGTAAAAATACTGGCCACAGAAGAGATGGAAAGTGCAACTAATAAAGGAATGAGTTTCATGAGTGTGTGAAAATGTTGTCAGAGCTCAGACTCCTCACCCCACCCCGCCATGCATGCACGTGCGTGCACACACAAAAACACATAGGAAACACAGGTTCTGCCTATGCGCTCTCAAGGAAGAGTCACTGCTCACATTTGTCCCGGGCCTGCCTCTCTTGAAGACTCCCTCTGCTTCTGTCTGTCTCTGGACCACGGCTGTGTCTGAGCACCCATCTCTCCTGCCCTTTCTTCCTCCATCCTTTCCCTCCCTCAGAGGATTTGCCCTCTGCTCCGGTCTTGCTCCCTGCTTTGATTCTGTCTCTGCTGCTCCATGGCACTGTATGTCCTCCTTCTTTGTGTTCTTTCCTACCTCTTACTTTCTTTTTCCTTTCCTCTTCCTTCTATCTCTCAGAATTTAAGCTTCTTGTTTTAAGAAAGTTCAACTTTCCACTTTTTATTTTTTCCTTTCACAGATTGCATTTTTGTGTCTTTTTTTTTTTTTTTTTTAAACAAACCGCAAACCCAAAGTCTAATAGACTTTTCTAGGTTTTCTCTATCAGTGTTCACACTTTGGCGCATTTTGACCTGTGGTCTTTTGTTTCTTTGTTTTAGTATAATTACTAAATGAAACGTCATACCATAAAATGCATCCATCTTGAGTTACCTCCCATCTGTTTGTATCCTTTTCTTCCGATGGTCCTTGCCTGCTCTGTGAGTGGCATTAGCTGGTGTCTGGGCCCTCCCAGCTGTAGCTCTCTGCTGCCTCCCTTTCTGTCTGTTTGAGCTCTCCACTGAGCGCCCCCTTTCTTAAACACCTCCCTGAATTCCTCGTGTGCTCACCATGGCTACTTCTCACCAGGTCCCCAGGTCCCATTAAAAATCTCCTTGTTTGCTTTAAGCAGGAGCCAGCCAGACTCCTGTTCCCCAAAACAGCAGGGCAGGAAAGACAGAAGGTAGAGTGTGCAGGCCTGGCTCGGCCTGGAGGAGGAGCGCGCCTGACTTCTCCCATGAGGAAATCAGTTCAGCGAAGGTCCAAAGCAAAGCTGCCCTAGGGCCCCACAAAACATGTGGACGTTTATCTTTCATCAACCTCCATAATTTTTTGTTCTGTATTTTTCTCAATGTCAAAATCACATGTGTTCACAGCGGAAAAGAAAAATGTAGACAGAATAAGAAACACTAAAGATTTAGAAAGAAAAAAGCTACTTAGCATCTACCACAAAGAGAGCAACCGCTATCATTGTACCACACTCCGGCTAGGCTTTTATTCATGTGTTTTTTACTTTCACATTAATAAGATCATACTGAATACAAAACTCCACATTTTTTTTTGGTTATCTTAATTTTTTGTTATATCTATTTTCCTTTGTTCTTAAAAGTGCTTTTAAATTTGTCTTCTGGAAATTTCCCCTGGCCTGTGAGACTGATGGCCCACAGCACCCATGCTTTCCTTCTTAGGAACCTTGCTCTTCAGTCCTCCATGTTGCCCTTGGTACACCATGACACCCTAAAAGGGCATCTGTGCTAAACAATATGGGATGACAGAATGGGGACAGGAGGGCGGTAAAGCCAGAAAGTGTGATATTTACCTCATTTCATTTATCTATTGTCAAAAAGAAACTTCTATAAAACTTTGTGGCTCCAAACAATAATATATTTTCTTCCATGGGTTACAAGGTGATTGGGTGGTCTTTCTGTGCCTGTGGTGTTGACTGAACCCCAGCAGTAGCCATGGGCATCTGCAAGCCCCCATGGAAACTAGCCGAAATTCAGACTTAGTCTTTCTTTCTCTAGACATTTCCACACAGATGCTTAGCTACCTTATTGCCAACACTCATTGTGAGTGAGGATATGGACCCTATTAGGGCAATGCACACTATCAGGGAATTGCTTACAACCAGCACAGCATCTGGTCTACAATATGAACACTATCAGAGGCCAAGCCTAGGCCAACAAAAGAGTCTCACTGGCTATATTAGATTGAGACGCACACAAGACCAAACAATAGTAGCGATCCCTGGACCATGAAGGGCATCACTGGTCAAACTAGAGAGTCGGGGATTCTGCACCATGGTGGACAGGGCAATTAGCTATGAGATTGCATTGCAAAACAGAAAGGAATAAAGTGGGGGTTTGTTTTGTTTTGTTGTTAAAAATTAGTTGATGTAGATATGTATCTTGTTCTCTTTTGAGTTTTGGTATGTTTTCTTAGTGCTCAAGGAAATGTGATTAATCCTTAGCCTGGAATATGTGGGACGTATCCAAACTCTTGTCCAGCTACTCTGAAATAGCTCATAGCTATACTCTAAAGGCTGTAGCTAGGCCCTATAGGCCTTGGGCTCCAACTGACCAGAGTCTGGCAAGGGACTCTGCTTTAGAGAGATCACTCAGACTGTTGTTTAGGGTGAGAAACCTGAAAACAGGTACACCAGAAGAAAGGATGTGGATGTCAGAGCTGAGAGCCAAACCAAAGCAGCAGAGACAGATGAAGAGATGGACAGAGACCCTCTCAAAGACTCAGCTGGAGCATCATATCACTTAGAACGGTACATAATTTGTAAGAGCTGCATGTAGCCTAGATTACAGTGCAGGCTCAAATGCTCTCATTGATAAGGCTATGTAATCAAGCCATCTTTTTTTGTCTGGCTAAAGTTGGATTCCCAGAGTAGCCTATTCTCCATCACATTCTCAAAGTAACTTTTGTATTACCAAGTGGGTTAGCCGTCTTTCCATTGTTGCAACTAAGTACATGAGGTAATAAGCTTAAAAATAGGAAAGTCCATGATCCACTGGTTCTATGCTTTTAGGCCTGTGGCAGCCAGTGATGGGGGGAGGGCACATTGCAGAACAAGCTGCTCACTGCATGGTAGCCAAGTATGAAGAGAGCCTCCAAGAGGAGGCCTAACATCCAAATCCAAATGGCCCCTTCAAAGGCAGGCTCACAATGACCCAACTCTGTTCCAGTTGACCCTCCTTTCTAAATGTTATTATACCACCCAATAGTGCCAAAGTTTAAAGACCACGCCTTTGATGCATGTATAATTAGGAAACATCCAAGATAATTTTCAAATTATAGTACCAGAATAGGCTAAACAGGTCTCCATTCCTTAAACCCATTAAAATCTACTCAATACTCCATTCACCCAGGACTTGTATTCCAGAGAAACACGGCAGATGTGTATTGAGCTTAAGATGCACCTATACATCCTCCAAAGTGTGTCCCAATTCAGTAATTTGATGTATAACAACAACATTCAGTAAAAACAAAAGAAAAAACAAACAAACAAAAAAACACCTAAGCTTTCTACCTCAACGAATCCATTAAATGGGGTATGGATCCTCCCTAGAAGTGATTAGTTGAAGGAAGGTGGATAAGCTCTTGAGGGCTGAGAGGGAGAATCTCCTTCAGACTCCCAGCTTCTGTTCCCTCACTTAAAAACCACACGGACACTATCCATACTGGATCCTCACCAGGACTCCTCCTGGAAATCCTATTGTCGCCCCGTGTCATGGAGAGCCTGCAGCTATGAATCTGTAGGACTGGCCCCTTCGTGCACTCCAGCAGTTCATAGATGGGGTAGATGTTGAGGTGGGCCAACTCAAAGCCCTGGACCTGGGCCTGGGCATAGCAGAAGTCAGAGGCCTCCAACCCAATCAATGATTCCTTACAAGGAACATTTGCAGGTAAAGATGTGTGGACAAAGAATATACTGTGTGACACACACTGACATACTGCAGCTTCCGTGATGAGATTTTTTTTTTTTTAATTTTTATTTTGGGAGGATTGCAAGGGCAAAGGGAAGATACAAAAGGATGGAGAGATGAGTGGGATTGTGGGGCATGATGTGAAATTCACAAAGAATCAATAAAAAGTTATCTAAAAGCCACACATACAAAATGCATTACAAGTCATGTAATTTTCTGTCTTTTCCTTTTCCATACGTGCCAGCTTATATCTATTTCTGAAAAAAAAAATTTTAAGACCATTAATTCTAATTCTTCAAAGTCTAACCCTATAAAGCCAATGGTATTCTTATGCCCAGTCTCTAAAGGAGGAAACTGAAGTCCAAGGACACAGGATGGCACTGTAGAAGCATAACCGTAGCGAAGGCCAACCTCTAAGGTATGTGCCCTCCAACATAGCATCTACTGATCTTTGAGCTGCTTCCGTCACATCGTCATAAGATACATGCCCACAAGGAAGTTTTGCACAGTTCCTATAGGAGCCCATGACAGGAACAACGTTTTGACATTTGTTCAGATCCTGTTGGGAATCAAAAAGATGGGCAACATAACAATTGTGATTATGTGGACAATTGGACTTTTGGAATACTTCTTGGTGCAGAAGAATGCACAAATTCATAAATCCTTTCCAGAACAAGAGCCCCAAGAGGGAGCTTCCATCCAGTAGACAAGAGAGCTGGAAACAGTGCTCTTTCCTAAGGACTTACTATCTTCCCATCTTTTTTGCTGCCCATAATGACTTACAAAGAGACACTCAGAAGGGCAAGGAGAGTACTAGGTTATAGAAGAAAAAAAATTAAAGTCAAGGAACGTTCTGTATATGGCAACCTGAACTCCAAAGCTTTTACTCCCCACCCTCACAATCCAATCCCTTCATGTGGAAAGTGCAGGTGATATTTGTGAGTGCTTCCGATGGTTGCCATGGTCCCACTGTTTGTCAGAAGTAAACACATACAATGCTCCAGGAGAGGAGGGGACTTCAACCTAGTCAGTATTAACTACCATGTCTCTCTCACAAATATGCTTTAAAAGATTATGGAATTGGGAGGCCCTCCATTATTCCCTCTTTGCAGTTGGGCGTCGTTGTCAGGAGAGATCATGTCTGAGGACACGGATGCACTTTAACATGAGCACCGCAACTCTACTATTTGGCACTGGTGACGTCAGAGTGTGGGATTAAAGCAGACACCACAGCTGGGACCCCAAATGTCCCCTAGAGGCCCATATATGAAAGGCTTGGTTTCCATTTGACACTTTGGGGAGATGGTAAGGACTTCAAGAGGCGGGGTCTAATGGGAGGATTTTTGGTCATTGGGGATGCTGGGAGCTCACACCTTTCTCTTTCACATCCCAGTGAGGAGGGGAGCAGTGTTGCCCTATCATGCACTCCCCAAATCATGTGCTTCTCACCACAGGCCAGAGCAACAGAGCCAATACCTCAAGGCAGTGAACTCTAAAACAGCAACCAAAATAAACCTTTGCTCTTTATAAGTTGAATATTTCAGGCATTTGTTATAGAAGCAGGAAGCCAGTTAACACAGAGGTTCATGGAGAAAGGTCAGAATTTTTTAATAGCTCTCTCTCTCTCCTTCTCTCTCTGTTTCTCTGTCTGCCTGTCTCTCTCTCTCTCTCTAACTCTCTCTCTCTCTCTCTCTCTCTCTCTCTCTCTCTCTCTCTCTCTCTCTCTCTCTGTCTCTCTCTGTCTCTGTGTGTGTGTGTGTGTGTGTATGTGTGTGTGTCTGTGTCTGTGATTTTTTTTCAATCTCACAAAATAATGACAAAGTTACCATAGCTTTGAAAACTGAGAAATAAAATCAAGTCCCCTGTGACAACTCATCTAGGCTGTCAACTTGATTGGATCTGAAATGAGCTAAGAGACACGCCTGTGGGCAGGACTCTGACAGGATTGCCTGGAGGAGGAACACCCTCCCCACACCCCCAGCAGGTAGCACCTTGCTCCCTATAGGGCCACTCTATAAAGAGGGCTGCAGTTTTAAAGCAATGCTGCATTTCCTTGGCCACTTTCACTTCTTCCTAGTGAGGGCGTCCACTCTACTGCTGCCCCTGCCCGCTGCCCCGCTTTGCTGCCAAGCCAGAAAGACAGCAGAAGCATCCAGCCTCTGCAGCGAGCAGTTGCTGGGTCCTCAGCCTATGTAGTGTGCAGACAGCCATTAGAGGACCAGCCCCTTTGTCACATGTAGACATTATACCAATTCTATTCCTCTAGAGAACCAATACAGCTGTTTGACTATATCCCATTTTGGTGAAGTCAGGATTTGGTTCAATGGAAATGAGAGAATTGATAATGGTAAGAACAGTGATGGCTGCCTGCAAACAGGCTGTGCAAAGTACACCAGGCATGTGCTCATTTCTACTTGCCGGGGCATATTGCACATATTCCAAGCTATAAGATCATGTTGCGGGTTTGTTTGTTTTTTTAAGTAGCAACAATAAGACATTCCTGCCTTTCCGGCTCATTTCTCCAGTTTCCTTCTGACAGGTAGGCTGCAACTTCAAGCATTTCCAGCCTTATCCCTCTCCCTCCTCCCCTCCTACTTCAAACAGAGTGCGTGAAGGAGGAAGCACTCAGGCCATACCATGGTGGGGGTGGGGGAGGCGCAAAGGGCAGGGTTCACTCTGTTAAAAACCATAAATCATCTTGAGGTCACTACAGCTGAACACGTTTCCTTCTCCAGCGCTGGCCTGTGGGTGATCTGTCTCCTAACAGGTTTTGTGATGCAGAGTTGTAAAGCGTTCTTGATGAATTATTGTTGGCACTCAGTCCAAAGGCTTGAAGGCTTGAGTCCACGAGAAGAAAAAGCAGATCCTGTCTCCTGCGCCTGCTGTCCATGAGGCCAGAGTATGTGCCAGGGGATGATCCGAGGCCCTTCATCCCCACAGCCTGAACTCCAGGAAACAGCCTGAGGCATGCAGGTTTACCTCTGCACTGAAAAGCAAGGGTATTTAATAGGAGGGCCCCTGTACAGCCGAATATACCATATTCTAGGAAAGGGCTAGATTTATGTTCCCATTTGACAGATAAGGAAACTGAGCCCAGACCTACAATTTGGTACATCTCAAATGTTGTGGAAGAGTCAATGTTAGAGTGCCCATCTACAAACTACCTCTTTTTTCCCTTCTATCACAATGCTTGGCCTGAACCATAAGCTTTTATAGATGCAGGCCTGCCTAGATGACCACAATTTACATCATCCTTGTCTCCGGTCCTGCCTCCACCCTGTGGGCCTAGATACTATTCCCAGGCCCTTGTACCTGATTCCTTCCTATCCAAGGCCAGTGTAAGTTCCTTCTCAAAGAGGCTGCCCTGACTGTCTGGCTTAAAACAGGCCCTGGCTACTCTTCATTAAAGGCCCTACTTCACTTCATGAGCTCAGCACTGTTAGAGCTCTTTCAGTCTGTCCGTTCTCTGCGTGTCCGTGTAGCTCCAACATCTGACTGTAGGCTCCAGGAAGGCAGCGAAAAATCTGCCTGGTAATCCACTATGGCAGGTGCTTACTTAATCTTTGATTAATTAGATAGCCAACACCAATCACTAATAATATCACAACATTATGGAAAGCCTTTCTAGTTATATGTGTCTGGGAGGCAGCTTTCACAGCTCTCTCTCTCTCTCTCTCTCTCTCTCTCTCTCTCTCTCTCTCTCTCTCTCTTTCATATCTCATATAATATTGAACTATTTAGCAAAGACTATTTCAGTGTTGGCTCTTCGTCTACTTTCATGAAGAGAGTGTCCCCTGTCCAGATAACAGGTGAAGTATCTCAACCTCTCACAGTGCCCAGTAGGCGCTAAGTACTGTCCACACATCATCACATCATCATTTTTGGCCTCAGAAACCCTAGAAATCGGTTCTTTTACTTATTTCCATTCAGCAGCTTGGAAACTAAGTGAGATTATGGACAGATGGGAGGAGATTGTGTGTACAGCAGAGAATGCGTACTCAAGAAAATGTCCTTGTGCTTGACACCCTATGAGCATATACAAGGAGAGGAGGCCCCCTTCAGCCAGTCATAGGGGAGGGGAGTAAGGGGAAAATGGGAGGCAGGGAGGAATGGGAGGATACAGGGATGGGATAACTACTGAGATGTAAAATGAATGAATTAATAAAAAAAATTAAAATTTAAAAAAAAAAGAAAATGTCCTTGTGAATTTGCAAGGGCTATAGAAAGCTGCTTCTTTGGTGTCTGGTTATCCATCAACTGTGAGGAGCTGTGGCTGGACTTTCTTCTTTCATATCTCAAGCAAATAGACATGATACCTGCAGCATGCCCACGGCCCTAACCATCATTCAACCCACTGTGGGCTGAGTGCAAAGTTATTTATGTCTACTATTTTATTCCAGCCTCTACTCCAGCAGGCACTGCTTGAGAACTCAGAGGCCACTCCAGCCAGGGAAGCAGGGAAGCCAACTGCAGATCTTCACTTCAGACTCCATTCCTCCAAATCCATGCCCTCCCTCCCCTAGTCTCATCCCCTGCTCAGTAACAGAGCATCTGTTGCAACTCCCACATGCCCCAGCTCCAGTAGATCACATAGGGCTTCCTTCCTAAACTCTGCCCCCACCATTCATTACTTTATTCCAGCCCCCAACTTCAACAGGCATTTTCTAGGAATCTGCAGGCCAGGCCAGCCAGGGAAGCCGGTGGGAAGTGGGTTGACTGCAGATCTTCACCTCTCTCTCTCTCTCTTTCTCTCTCTCTCTCTCTCTCTCTCTCTCTCTCTCTCTCTCTCTCTTTCTTTCTCTTTCTTCCTCCAAATCCAATACCCCAGCTCACCCCCAGATCCATAGCAGAATACCTGATACAGTCTCTCCTTCCTCTCTTGACCCCATCTCCAACATATCACGTAGCACTTCTCACCCAACCTTCCTCACTTGCCTTCATTCCATTCTGCCAGCCTCCAACACAAGTAGTCAGGCCCTGGAATGCAGCCAAGCCTGCCAACGATGCAAATAAGCCACCAAAGCAGGTAGGCAAGCTTCAGACATTCACCTCTCCCTCACCTCCTCCATATCTTGTGCCCCAATCTCATCCACTGCAGATTACCTGATGCAATAGCATCTCCTTGCTCTCTGCTCCCATTCTCAGGGGGCTAAGTAGATCTTAGTAGAATAGCCAGCTTTTCTCCCTCCTGTGAAGGCCCTCATCCCAACCTCCCAGGACATTCCCACTTTTGAGTGGCAACTCCCAATATCTAGAAATACATTTTACCTGGAACCCTTAGTGGCCACACCTATCAGGAAACCAGAAGTATTTCTACACAGCAACACTCTCCTAAGAACCACGGAGGGCAACAAAAAACATAGAACAAAACACCCACCCAACAAAGACAAGACCAGATATCAGCACCAAGAATTATGATTTTCCCAAGCCCAGATGCTTAGAAGCCAGCATAAAAACAGAATCAATAAAATACAGGGGAGCATGTCTCCACTAAGCCCAGCAACCCAACCGCAGTGGGCCCTGGGTACGGTAAGACAGCTGGTACACAAGGTAGAGGCCTTAAAATTGCCTTTTTGAATACGATAGAGATTCTTGAAGATGAAATGAATAAATCCCCTAAAGAAATCTATGAAAGCACAAACAAACAGTAGGAGAAATTTAATAAAACAGTTCAAGACCTGAAAGTAGAAAGATAATCAGTAAAGAAAATCCAAACTGAAAGAAATCTGGAAATGAAAAATTTATGAACTTGAGCAGGAACCTCACAGACAAACTGCACCAAGAGAATACAACAGACAGAAAACAAAATGTGAAGTATTGAAGACTCAGTAGTAGAAAGGAATACCTTGGTCAAAGAAAAATGTTAAAGCTAAAAAAAAACTCCAGGCACATAACATCCGAGAAATCTTAGACAGCATGAAAAGACCAAATCTAAGAATAATAGCAATAGAGAAAGAAGAAACCCAGGCCAAAGACACAGAAAATACTTACAAGAATAGAAGGGGATGGCTATCAAAGCAGGAGAAAAATACAGAACACCAAGCAGGTTAAGCCAAAAAAGAAAGTCATAGCACATAATAATCCAACCATTAAATGTACAGAACAAAGCAAGAATATTAAAAGCTGTAAGGGGAAAAGACCAAGTAATATATAATAGCAGACCTATTAGAATAACACCTGAATTCCCAATGGAAACTCTAAAAGGCAGAAGGTACTGGACAGAAGTTCTACAGCCTCTAAGAGACCACAGATGATAACAGAGACTACTATATCCAACAAAACTTTCATTCACGAAAGAGGAAGAAAATAAGACATCCCATAATAAACCAAATTTAAGCAATATTGATGTACAAATCAAGGCCTACAGAAGGCACTAGAAAGAAAAGGCCAACCTAAAGAAGTTAAAAACAGCCAAGAAAACACAAGGAGTAAATAAATAACCCAAACCAGAAAATTAAAAGAGGAAAAACATACACATATGCACACATGCATGCATGCATATACACATACACAGATACCACACCATCACTTCCGCTACAACAACATAACAGGAATCAACAAACACTGTTGATATCTCTCAATAGTTTCAATTCCACAATTAAAACACACACACACACACACTAAGAGAATAAATGCAAAAACAGAATCCATCCTTAAGCTCCAACCAAGAAGCATACCTTAAAATCAAGGATAACCATTACCTAAAGGTCAAAGGATAGAAAATATATTCTAAGAAAATCCTAAGATGTAAGCCATGGTAGTCATTTTAATATCTGACAAAATAGACTTCAAAGCCAACCCAATCAGAGGAGACAGGGAAGACACCACTCATCAAAGGAGAAGTCTACCAAGAAGACGATCCTAGTAAGGATTACTATTGTAGTGGTGAAAAACCTTGACCAAAGCAACATGGGAAGGAGAGCTTATTTGGCTCACACCTGCACATCAATGTCTGTCATTGAAGGAAGTCAGGACAGAAATTCAAACAGGGCAGGAACCTGGAGGTAGGTGCTGGTGTAGAGGCCACGGATGGTGCATGCTTACTGACTTTCTTTTTCCCCATGGCTTGTTCAGCCTGCTTAGAATCTATGACCACCAGCCTAGGTATGACACCACACACAATAGGCTGAGGCCGGCTTTACAAGCTTGATAACATGCCAGTCTTACAGGTGAATTTTTCCAATTTAGATTCCCTCCTGTAAGATGACTCTAGCCTGTGTCATGTTGACATAAAATTAACTCTCTTTAAAACTGACCACATAATTAGACACTAAGCAAGTCTCAACAAGTACATGAATAACACCTTGCATCCTATCTGATCACCAACGTTAAAGCTGGGTATCAACAATAACATAATAACAGAAAGCTTACAACCTCATGGAACAGCTCACTACTGGATGAAAAGTGGGGCAAGGAGTAATTAAAGACTTTTTAAAAATTACACACACACACACACACACACACACACACACACACACACGAATGAATGAAAATGGATACACAATGTACTCAAACTTGTGGAACACAACGAAGGTGATTCTAAGAGGCAAGTTGATCACACTAACTGGGACAGAGGGGAGGACATCCTATTGGGACTCTAGATGAGAGAAGCATGGGAGAATGGCAAAGTAGAAGGATCCAGAGGGTCCTAGAAATCTACAAGTAGAACATTATGATCGGCAGATTTGGGCCCAGGGGTCCCGCTCAAACTAAGGCACCAGCCAAGGACAATACAGGCAGTAAACTTTAAACCCCTACCCAGATCTAGCCAATGGTCAGAACATTCTCCACAGTTGAGTGGAGAGTGGGGTATGACTTTCTCACGTACTCTGGTGCCCCACATTTGACCATGTCCCCTGGAGGGGGAGACCTGGTGGCACTCAGAGGAAGGACAGCAGGTTACCAAGAAGAGACTTGATACCCTATAAGCATGTACAGGGGGAGGTAATCCCCCTCAGGAACAGTCATAGGGGAGGGGAATAAGGGGGAAAGGGGAGGGACGGAGGAATGGGAGGACACAAGGGATGGGATAACCATTGAGATGTAACAAGAATAAATTAATAATAAAAAATTTAAAAATAATAATAAAATAAAATAAAAAGAGGGAGATCTCCTACTAGTAACTTAACATCATACCTGAAAGCACTGGAGCAAAAAGAAGACATCATACTCAAAAAACATTAGACTACAAGAAATAATCAATTCAATTTCTGGCCTGAAATCAATAAAATAGAAATAAGAAATACAAAGAATCAATGAAACAAGGACTTGGTCTTTTTTTAAAAATCATTAATATTAGCAAAACCTTATCTGAATTAACTAAGGTGAAGAGAAACAATCCAAACTAAGTGAATTAGAAATAAAAAGGAAGACACAATAAAAGATACCAAGAAATTTCATAAAATGATAAGGACATATTTTAAAAGCCTGTACTCCACCAAACTGAAAAACTAAAGGAAATGGATAGTTTTCTCGATGCATACTGCTTACCAACATTAAATCAAGGTCAGACAGCCAACTTAAATAGAACTATAAGCCCTAGTGAAATAGAAGTTGACATTACAAGTCTCCCAATGGAAAAAATAAACTGAGACCAGATGGTTTTAGCACAGAATTCTATAAGACTTTCAAAGAGGAGTTAGTGCCAATACTCAAATTATTCCACAATTTAGAAACAGAAGAAACATCACCCAATTCATTTCATGGGGCCAAAATTACCTCAATAAACAATATAAAGATCCAACAGAGAAAGATAATTACAGATGAAATTCCCTTATGAACATAGATGCAAACACAGTCAATAAAACACTTGCAAACTGAATCCAAGAACACATCAAAAAGATCATCCATCATGATCAAGCAGACTTCATCTCAGAGATTAAGAGATGCTTCAACACAAAAGTCAATAAATGTCCAGAGTTAATCCTAACCAAGCAGGTGAAAGACTTGTGTGATAAAAAAAAACAAAAAACGAACAAACAAACAAAAAAACCTTTAAGACATTAAAGAACAAAGTTGAAGAAGATACCACAAGATAAAAGATATCACACGCTTGTAGATCAGCAGGATTAACACAGTTAAATGGCCATCCTGCCAAAAGCAATCTACAGATTCAATGCAGTTCCCATCAAAATATCAACATAATTCTTTACAAATCTTGACAGAAGAATTTTCAGCTTCATATGGAAACACACACACACACGCACAAACAAATATACACATGCAAGCTAAAACAGCCTTGAATAATAAAATAACTGCTGGGTGTAAAACCATTCCCAATTTTAAATTCTACAACAGAGTTATAGAGATAAAAACATGTTTTTGACACAAAAACAGGCACATCGATCAATGGAATCAAAGTGAAGATCCAGACATATTCACATCTATGGACACCTGATATTTTTCTTATTAAAAAAAAGCCAGAAATACATGCTTTTTGAAAAAGACTACATCTTCAGCAATGGTGCAGGTCAAACTGGATGGCTACATGAAGATGTATCTAAGTAAATCCATACTTTTCACCTTGTCCAAAACTCAACTCCAAATGCATTAATGAACCCAACATAAAACTAGATATACTGAACCTGATAGAAGAGAAAAGAGGTGGATAATCTTGAACTCACTGGCACAGGAAAAGACTTTATGAACTGAACACAATTAGGACAGGCACTAAGATTAATAATAAATAAATGTGGTCCCATGAAGCAAAAAAGCTTTTGTAAGGCAAAGGGCATTGTCGTTTGTATGAAGTGGCAGCCTACAGAATGAGAACAGATGTTGACCAACTACATGTCAAAGGTGGGATAATAACCTAAATATATTTTTTTTAAAAACCTCAAAAACTAGATGCCAAGAAAACAAATAACCTAATTTTAAAAAATGGGATATAGGTCTAAAGAGAATTCTCAAAAGAGGAAACTCACATGGCTGCAAAACATTTATGGAAATGTTCAACATCCATAGCCATCAGGGAAATGCAGCCAAACTACTTTGTGATTCCGTCTTATACTTGTCAGAATGGTTAAGATCAGTAAAACAGTGACAGCGTGTGATGGCAAGGATGTGGAGTAAGGGGAACACTCATCCATTGCTTGTGGAAGTGCAAATTTGTACAGCCAGTATGGAAACCAGTGTGGCAGCTACTCAGGAAGATGGGAATAGATCTACCTCAAGAATCAGATGAAGGATTTCCATCCTACCACAGAGACACTTGTTCGACCATGTTCATTGTGACTCTGTTTATAATAGCCAGAAATTGGAAACAACTTGATGCCCCTTGAGAGAAGAGTGGATAAAGAAAATCTGGTACATTTACACAATGAAGTATTACTCAGCAGTTAAAGTAAGTGAAATCATGAAATTTGCAGGTACATGGGTAGAAAAAAATCATTCTGAGAGAAGTAACCTAGACTCAAAAACACAAATATAGTAGTATGCATTTACTTATATGTGGATATTAGTTGTTAAGTCAATAACAACCAAGCTACAATCCACAGAACCACAGAGGTTAGATATAGAGTAAGGGACTGGAGTAAGGGGCAGAGAGGTCTTGTTAGGAAAGGGAAATAGCATAGATAGTTATGGATGGATTCGGGGTGTGTAGAATGGGATGACCAAGTCAGAAGGGGGATGTAAAATGGAAACTAGGGAGGGAATATGGGAAGAGAAAGCTAAAATTAAGAGTCATTTGAGGGGTAGTATAGAAACCTGACACAGAGAAACTTCCTAAGATATATATACATAGATGAAGAAGATCTCAATGAAATTTCCCAATAAAGGGGGAAACAGCCCCCACTGGATGCCTTTCATCATCAAATGAAGCTTCCAGTGCTGGGAATGGGTTACATGTAACTGAGTTATTGACAAAATGAATCCCAAGGGAACCCAAAAAAACAAAACAAAACAAACCCTATGCTGTTGCCAAGTCTATAGAGTGCTCTCCACCAATTGATGGCAAGGCTTTATTGTTGAAGACAACACCCACACACGCACTTACATGTTAGCATCTTTAGTATAGGAAAGTACTCTGCAGGCTACCAAAGGAGAACTATAAACACCAAAACAGTCACAAACCCTTTGATCTACAATGCTGTCCTATGTACAAGGTGTGTCATTGCAATTGTGGCACAAAGTTTGTGGGAGTAACTGGCCAACACCTGATTTGACTTAAGGCGCACTCCACACCTCACAATGCTTAAGTGACCAAAAACCTGAGACCAGATATCCCAAGGACCTAGGGTAATACCAAATACTACTGTTCTACTCAAAGAAGATAGCAATAAAGGATTCCTGGTGACAGTCTGCTATACTCATGAACCAGTACTTTGCTCAGCCATCATAAGAGAAGCATCTTCCTGCAGTAGAAGGGAGCCAATACATAGACACACAGTCACAAAATGGAGAGTGAAAGACCTTACAACAGCACTCAGTAAATGGGATGTCTCCATCAAATACCTACCCTCTGGGCTCAAGGACCCCCACAGAAGAAAGAAGGGATGAAAAGAGTGTAAGAATCAGAGAAGATAGACAAAAAGGCACATATGAACTCACAGAGACTGAGGCAGCCTGCATAGGCTCTGCAGGGGTCTCCACCAGTCTGGGTCCTAGAGCTAAGAAGAGAGGTTCAAACACACGTGCCACTATTTCCAGCATGATTTCATTTCTATATATGAATGTGTCTTACATTTCCATTTCTAACCCCAAAACCATCTCTAATTGATGACCACTTGCAAATGAGCATTTAGTTTTCTCCTAGAGAGTCCCACTGGGGTATCAAAGTACTCTTAAGAGTAGGCTTCCTGCCCGGCAAAGACTTCGTAGGAGGGTCCTTGTCTCATTCTGTCATGTCAAGGATGTTCCTTTTCTTTTCTTTTTTTAGAATTCTATCCTATTATTTTTTATTTTCTTATATATATTTTTTCATCTCTCTTTTTACCTTACAATTTCTTTTATATATTATGGCTTCCAGTTAAGTGGTTTTACTGGATTCCTGAGTGTATAAATGACTGGATCTCTGTTTCTTGTGCCTTCTCTTGGCCTCTTTCCCTTTTGTTTGTTTGTTTGTTTTCAATTCTGATATGTTGGCTTTTGTTTTATCTTATTATATTTTATTATTATCCCTTAGAAGGCCGTTTGTTTTTTAAGGAGAGACGAAAAATGGATGGTAGGAAAAAGAGGAGAAGCTAGGAGTAGAGGGAAGGGAGATTGTAACAGAATATATTATGTGAGGAAAATAAATCTAATTTCAACAATAGGAAATGTTTAAAGAAGAAAACAATTACTTATCTACATGATTTTAGGGGGCCTGTCCTCTAAGCTAGGGACTTGGGGGAGAGATGGAAGGACACAGAAATGACTGTACTGGGTGTGGCAATCTGGGGTCAGCACTGAACACAGAACTTCCCCCAGAAAAGCAAAAGGGACAAGAAAAGAAGGAAACTGAATTAAGATGATGGCAAGCAGAGTGTGGCTGATCTCAGAAGCTGCCTGAGACTCACACCCACCCACAGCACTATGAGCACCTTTTTAGTCTCTGTACGACACTATTCCCTTGTCAACTTTCCTTTCGCCTTTTGGAAACACATTCATCTTATTTTTACTTAAGCATATGTGTCTCTGTTTACACACGTGAGTGTGGGTGTCTATGGAAGCCAGAAGAGGACAACAGATCCCCAGAAGCTGGAGTTACAGGTAGCTGTGAGCTGCCTGATGTGGGTGTTGGCAACTAAACTCCCTTCTACAACAGTAGCGAGCGTTGCTAACTGCTGAGCTATCTCTCCAGCCTCGCTACCTGGCTTCGAAGATCAAACGGGTCCCAGTACACAGGCGTGACTTGTGTGCTCTACAAAGATGCACAGATGAGAGAAGTTGGGATCATCTCTCAATCAGAAAGGCCAAGTGGCCCCCATCCCATGTGTTTTTTAAAGCCATTCTCATTCTGCCTGGAAAGTCTTTTTAGAGGAGCCACAAGTCCTTTATTTTTTTATGTAAGATCTCATTATGTAGCTCTGGACGTCACTCTGAAACCAGGCTGGTCTCAAACTCATAGATGCCTGCCTGCCTCTACCTCCCAAATACTGGCACTAAATACATGCATCACCAAGCCTAGTATGCTTTCTTTTCTATAAATAAATATACCTTACATTTATAATCAGGAAAAATAAATTAGAAATATGTTTTATTTACCACCCACTTATAATCTATAATCTTTCTTTCATATACACACCACTTTCTCATATACACAACTATTTTATCTCCATGGTAACTCGGTATTTATGGTACATTTGAAGGATTATTGGATACTTGAATCAGGACCTGAGAGGTCATAGAGCCAAGTCCAGTGTGTCCAATGTACACGAGGAAGCTAGGTATCCATCTGTCTCTAAGAAGCTTCTGAGCACAAGACAGAGTGGACATTTTCTCCTGCCTTCTGTAGAACATGTTAGCTTTGAGGTTTGCCTTTGTAAGAATCCATTTCTAACAGAAATTTCCCAGCAACACACATTAGTATGAAAATCAGTGGCTGGGTGCCAAGCTTTCCCACCAGCTTCTGCCAGTTTTTCAGAAGGACCAGCTGAAGCTGGGGATAACTAAAGAGCCCACCTATCGTCCTGCAGAGTCAAAAAAAAAAAAAAAAAGAAAGAAAGAAAGAAAGAAAGAAAGAAAGAAAGAAAGAAAAAAGCAGGGTCTGGAAGTGGAATTCTGATACTAATCTGTTTTCCCCACTGCAAAAATCCCAGGCTGAGCGACCCAGACAGACGAGGCTCGGATCCAAGGTCAGATCATGGTTGGTGCTGTTTGTTTGCACAGCGTGTAACATTGTTTAAGTACTGAAACTCGGAGACATCCCTGGCGAGACTGAGTTGGCGCCCAAAGATCATGTTGTGGTCTGCTGTGGAGAGAGCCGCGGGCAGCACAGGGTGGCTCTTTGCAGCGGTGGCGCGCTCTGCTGTTCCGCGTCACATCCCTTCGAGGTACTGTAAACAGAAGTCCACTGTATGTTTTTAAAACGTGAAAAGAAGCAGGATCCTGCCCTCGTGTTTTGACATAGCCTGCAGGGAGGGAGAATGGGACGAGCGGATCTCCAGCTTGTGCAAATGTAATTGCTTTTCCCACCTGATGGTTAATATCAGGCAGTCTGGCTGTCGGACAGCAGAGGCTCAGCAGGCCAAACCCACACCCACAGCAGAGCCACACCAGGATTCAGACTCCTGTCCAGAGCAGCTTGTCACTCCTGTGTTCTGAGACTTCGGTCCTCATTTGAGAGGTTGGCCTGCTTCTTAGCTTTCAATCATCAAGCCAACTCCTGTTGGTTCTATTTAGCAAGGTAGATGTCCTGGTGATTTTTAGGATGAAGAATTTGCTGCTGAAAGCCCGCTGAACTGAGGGTTTTCAGATACAGTAAGCCCCATATGTAGATTCAATCAAAATTGGCATCAAACAATAACTGCAGCATTGCCAGACATCTGCACTGTTTTTTACTATTAAACATTTTTATTTTTACATATACACTTACATTATTACACATATATACAAAAACTACCTATAGGAAGAAGAACCATGACACAATCAGGAATTACATAAATGTTACACTCTTACTGTTGTGGCTACTGGTATTTGACAGCCTTGAAGAGCACTGTTTTTCTTGCCGTCTTTCTCTAAATATAGGTTAATAGGAGGGTAAAGAGGAGGCTTAGCGGGTAAGAGTTATCGCTGCTCTCACCAAGAACAGGAGTCCAATTCCCAGCATCCATGTCACTGGGCACAAAACTGCCTATAACTCCAACTCCAGGGATTCCAATGGGCTCTCCCGGCCTCTGCCAACACATCTACTCACACACACATGTACACGTGACACACTTAAACATGAAGTCAACTATATACATTATAACAGAATTACATAGTGCTTGCATTGTATTGGATATAATATTAGTAATCAAGGACTAACGTAATTGTACAGCAGGGTGTGTGTGTGTATGTTCGTGTGTGTGTGTGTGTGTGTGTGTGTGTGTGTGTGTGTGTGTGTGTGTGTGTGTGTGTGTAGGCTGTATGCAAATACTATACCATTTTATGCAAGGACATTAATCACCTGGGGCTTTGGGTGACCTGAAGTCCTTGAAAGAGATCCCTCCTGAATACCAAGAGATGAGTTCACTACTTTTGCTCTGAAATAACTTTAATGAAAACTCTGATTTCTCTTCAAGATACTCAGAGATCTTGCCTGACTAACTAAAAGAGGTAAAAAGGCATCCTCAGTCCTTGGAGGTTAGCTAAGCCCCAGGCTCCACTCATTCCCTCACACTCCGGGGTTAGTTGCTTTCTCTTCTGTCCTTCGTCAGAGGTCCTAATTGATGCTATGTACAGTTTATCTGTTTCTTGGGACAACACCTTGCGGCACTTCTACCTCCGATCTGTGTTCCTTAGAAGTTGCCTAGAGCTTGTGGCTTGGTCTTACTTCCAGTTGAGATAGCAGTGCCGGGTACACTACCTGGGCCACCAGAATCACACTATAAATGCTTCTTGAATTGAGCTCTATTCTGAATGACTAACCTGACTTTCAAATTCAGTGTTCCAGTGTTAGCTTTCAATTGCACACGATCTCCAGAAAAATACCTGATCTAGAGTAGAAATAATTTGCCCAAACAGGGAGTGGACATTTGAGAAATAAACTACACCCAACTTCTTCTCTGGAGCTTAGGGCTAATGTAAAGAATGCAAGTAGATCAGTTTGAAGTTGCTAGAAGGTTGTGATGGAAGTAGGCATCTAGTGCAAGCACAAGGACCTCAGACAGGGAGATTTCATCAGCGAAGGTTCGTACTGAGATAAGAGCCTTGATAAATTGTCACTAAAAATGACTCAAGTTCAGTAGAAGTGACCGCCACAGAGAGAAGACACTAAGCAAGCAAGAAACACCAAATCCATTCCTCTCCACTTCCTGTTCCTAAGACCGTGGCAAGCAGTGGGGCGCATAAAGACAGTCCTGGGCTTGAATGTGGCCGCTGTTACTTGCCTACAGTGTAATGACAAAAAGGTTGTGTTAGCCGCTTCAAGAATGTGTCACAGAGTGCAGGAAAACATGGTGGAGCTGGTGGAGGTCCTCAAGTGCGGGCTGCAGCAGATCACCGGCCACGGAGGCCTGCGTGGCCTTCTGCAGGTCTTTTTCAGGGCAAGTGATATAAAGGTAGGTACACTGGTGGGAGAAGACAAATACAGAAACAAATACTATGAGGACAACAAACAATTTTTTGACCGTCACCGGTGGGTTGTGTACACCACTGAAATGAATGGCAAAAACACGTTCTGGAATATGGATGGAAGCATGATGCCTCCTGAATGGCACCGCTGGCTTCACTGCATGACTGATGACCCTTCAACAACAAACCTGCCGACTCCTCGGAAATGCATCTGGGCAAGCCATAAATTCAAAGTGACTGACACTCCAGAGCAATACGTCCCTTATTCCACCACCAGAAAGAAGATTCAGGAATGGGTCCCGCCTTCCACACCTTACAAGTGACAGCAGTGGAGACCAAGTCCAGCACATGCAGGGTGGTGCAGGGCTTTCCTTGGAATCTGTACAGCTGCCCGTGAACTTGATTAAAGTACCTTGACCAGAAAAAAAAAAAAAAAAACAACAACAACAACAAAAAGAATGTGTTACAGGAAAGGCCATGCATTTGGTTG
This sequence comes from Acomys russatus, assembly GCF_903995435.1. Lineage (NCBI taxonomy): Eukaryota > Metazoa > Chordata > Mammalia > Rodentia > Muridae > Acomys > Acomys russatus. Next base: position 32,625,920 of record NC_067158.1, read on the forward strand.
GTGGTGTGTTGAGATATAAGTGGCTTTGGGGTGACAATGTCAGAAAGCAAGAGGCAAGTGGACAACTAGGTCTAGCATGCAGGTCTAGATGTTTGCACTAGTGGTGGTGTAATGGTAACTTTCCCTGGTGCATTTCTTGAAGCTGTTTCTTTTAAGCTGACATCCAGGGACAGGATGTGGAGAGAACAGGGCTAAGGAACTGCAGGAAACACTCAGAGGAGTGGTCCAGAAGCTAATTCTTCTGACGAAAGGCATGTCTCTTCTGTGTTATTGGTGGACCTCCTTTAGCCAGCATTATACCCTCCGTCAAACTGCCTAGGAAATTCTCCTTTATCCCTCTCCTTCCTCTCAGTCCTGTGAAGGCTCAGAGGGCCCAGCTAAGGCCAGGGCTCAGAAAAGTCTTGCATCACCAGCCGCTGTCCCAGCCCTAAGCAAAGGAATGAATGAACTGTCAAACAACAATCAAAACCCCTCTTCTGTTCAGAAGACTTGCCTCGGGGAACTCAGAAAGGGTTTGGGGAAATACAGAGCATGGCTTCCGCTCAGCATGGGAGTCACCCAGTGATGGAAGGAACCACTCGGAGATGTAGTAGTTCTCATCCCAGAATGCCCGGGAGCAGAGATGCACGACACTCTCCTGCTCTTCGAGGTAGAAGCCTGACTACAGTGTCTATGATAAGCAGCCGTGGATTCTGCATTCAACTTGCGGGCCGTGCTCACTGACTTCAGAGAGGAAGTACTCAGCCCATCATTAGAGACAAAAGAGAAACATCTGCAGGTCTAGTGAGTTCCGGGGAGCCCCACATATTCAGCCTTTGCCTCAGTATTCAGTATCCTCAGAGTTGAGGCATCTGCCTCCTTCTAAAGAGAAGTTCAACTGATGACATGAATTTGATTTGCATGTGTTCCAGTCACAGCCTCATCCCAAGCTAACAGTTGGTCCCTTGAGAAGAGGGACCGGGACTCTTTATTCATCAGGCAGCAGTGGTTGGTCACACAGGCACTGTGATCATGCCCTCTTCTTTCCTTAGCCTCCAGCCCAATACAGAGAAAGGCTGTAAGGATTAAGGAGTTAATAGGAACCCTGCTCTAGCATGTAGGAGGATCTGAAAATGAGTGTGCTATTACTGTTATATACATGAATACCACTCGATTAGACTCTGTTGAACTTTTTTTAGTGTGTAGATTTATAACTAAATATTAATGCCATCCATCATCACTCACCAGGTAATGCTTATTAATCTCTACTATGTGCTGTGTGATGTGTGGGATACTGAAGAAGACTAAATGAGGAAAAAGAGAGAATTCTCATTTCCAAGGACTTTTCCATTTAGTGGTAAATATAATGCTATATTTTTAATTAATGGGTGAACACCTTTGTATTAAAAGCAGTATGTACTAAATACATATTGATTAAATCCTGCATTGTGAGGGACTTGATCATCATTGTTTTACGGGGAATCAAGTAGGCTTCCTCAGTAAGGAAGGTTGGACTTTCTTTAAAAGTGTTGTTTTTTTATGAATATTCTACAAGACTCCTTAATTTGTTGATAAGGAAAAAGAAGGAGGAGGAAGAGGAGGAAGAGGAGAAGAAGAAGAAGGTATGAGGAGACACAGGTGATGGAATCAGAAGAATGTCAGTGAATTTAAATCCTTCATCAGTGTTAGATTATTTAAAGCAAACCTCAAAAGGGTCGAGCAGGTACAGCAGTTCTTGCAGGAGCTCTCTGGACATGAGTCTTCAGGCTCACAGCGGTCACAAAGGAAAGACACACAGCTGACCTACCACTGGTGGGATCTAACCCTCAGTGTCCTACCAAAAGAAAACACCAGCACCGTTGCCTGCTTCCTAATAAGCATTTTACAGCACACTTTATACATATGAGAGGGTGGGGGTTGTCTCCCTAATGCAAAGCAGCTGCGCCTGACAGGGGGAACGAAGACACGCTGGGCGTGGCTCTAAAAGTTTGTGTTTTCCCGGAAGGTTTTGAGTCAGGGCCAAACCAGGCCCAGAATTTCCCATTTAAGCCTGTCTCAACACATGACTTTCATTAACAAAATTGTATTGCCCTTTTCTGCAGAAAGTGGTACCATTACTGTAATAAAAACATGTCCATTATGGGTCAATTGCCACCTACATGGTGGTGAGGAGAACTCGGGAGGGAGAGGCCGGGAATGTTGAGAACAAAGAAGGGGCTGGCCTCTGGGCCCCCTGCCAGGCCTTGGGCTTAGACAAGAAGGGGATGGATCGAATTGGAACTGCAGCAAGATCAGCTTGGGCTAGTCTCCTACAGTCAGAACTTGGACTCTGGGGAGTTTGGATCCAGTCATGGAACCGGCCCATCCCCCTCCAGGTATCTTGTCTAGAGGCCAGTACAAGTACCATCCACTGCCCTCCTTCCAAGCACTCTAGGGCCACCAAACGGATTCTTGCTGACTTTCCTGACTTTACTGTAGCGTCCTTTACTAACAAATGCCCATCCAGCGTCCAGCTTAATGCTCAACTTTTTCTGTTTAATTTTGGTTTCTAGGTTAGCCCTGGTCATGAAACATAGGGACCACTAGTTAATACTCCTGGTACGTTCAGTTGACATCTACCTGGCCAGTATCCATCCATGTGCCCATAGCCAGAGGCCAGGTCACCCATTTTGGTCAGTCACTCCCTGGATACTCCAAACATAGCCACTTACAGAAATTTTCACCCAAATTCTGAAGTAAATTGTTTACTGCCTAAGATGAGATGTGAATTTATGAGTACTTCCCTCATAAATTCTTGCCTTAAAGGGCCAAATGGACCAAGAGTATCCATATGCTAAGGTGGCTGATTCTAATCTAGGAAGGACCTAGCAGGTGTTAGAAGTCAAAGCTTTAAACAGATGTCATGCACTGTCATCAGTGCTGTGTTTTGAATTTGAGATGTCACCCACAAAGTCATATTTTAAAGGCTTGGCCCCATCTTGGGGTGCTGTTTTGAGAGCTCCCTGCTCCTCTGTACTTTGCCCCCACCCTTTTGCTGTTTCCTGTCAGCCAAGAAGTGAAGAAGAACTTCTGTCTTGAAATCCTGCTGCCATGAGGATCTACACAAGCACGTCAGCCTAGGCAACCATCCCCTGACCATCCCGAAACCAGAAAACAAAAGAAACCCTTCCTTTTCCAATTTGTTTATACCGTATGTTTCATTGTAGCATCATAAAAATGACTACTACACTGAAATCTAATGAACAGGCTCAATCTTAACCTGGATAAGGAAAAATAGCATGCTGGTCAAGATGACCATTGGGAAACTTCCCTCCATAACAGCAAAACTGCGTATTTATTTTTTAATAAAGGAAGATATCAGAATAGAGAAAAGACTTAAAATATAATGGTCACCAAAGCCACATCATAGCTATTTAGGGCCATCAATTTTATTCTGAGTCTTATAGAAGCCACAGAGGAGAAGAAATCAGAGACTGTCCTGCCATTCTTTGTGAAAAGGAAAACACACATTCTCCTTCAGAAAGCTGAATTCCTGCCTTGGAGTCCTTCCAAAACCTCATTCATGTCTTCAGCTATGTTCATTGCACTGAACCTGCTAATCGGCCTATGTGGCTATCATTACAGCCACTTTATAAAAGTCAAAGATATTACTAAAAATACAGCAGAAATAGGAGAGAAGATGACACAGCCTCAACTACACCTTTCTTGTGTTTGTATGAAGCCATCCTCAGTAAGGCATTGTGGGAAGCCTGCTATTCCAGGAACATGGATGTTGACCCCTGCTGTTAAGTTTTCAGTGTCTTCTTGCTGCTCTTCCAAGAAAGTCTGGCCACCTACCCATGCAGAGGCACACATTGCCTGGTTCCTGCCCACCTCCTGAAGTGGCCTTCCCACCATTCTCAGAAACCACTTGAGTACACCAGCCCTCAGAAAAGGTGCAAATCTCTCTCCCAGCTCTAAGTCTTTGACTTGCTCACTCTGCCGAGAGGACCACATTCCAAAATTTTCATGTCTGCTCTCTCCGTATCTGGCACATCTCAACCTAAAGTCCCTTACTCCCTTGAGTCTTCCCTGATCAGTCTAAAATATGCTTCTCCATGATTTTTCTTTTCTTTTCTTTTTTTGGTTTTTGTTTGTTTGTTTGTTTGTTTTTTGGTTTGGTTTGGTTTTGGTTTTTTGAGACAGGGTTTCCTCTGTGTATCTGGCTGTTCTGGACTCACTTTACAGACCAGGCTGGCCTCGAACTTACAGAGATCTGCCTGCCTCTGCTTCCTGAGTGCTGGGATTAAAGGCATGTGCCATCACCGCTCAGCTCCCCATGGTTTTTCAACTCAGCTCTCACCCCCACCCCATCAAGGAACCCATTGCAAGCTACGTATTCTGTATCTGTGCAGTATCTCCCCACTGCAAGGCGGAAGAGTCGTGAGCCTGTCTGCTTCATCACCATCATAACCTTAGGATCTGTTATAGATAAGACCTGATACACAGGTACGCAACCCATACTTGCTCACAAATGGAGAACTGCTTCCTGGTGAGGCCTGGAACGTAGGTTTTCCTACACTGTAACCTCACTTTAAACATCCAATGCTCCAGAAATGAAATCGTCCAAGGAAATCAAAGAACCCCAAAGAGCATTCACTCCAAGGACAGCCAGTCAACTCCAGCACAAAGATGGCTTACAGATCCCTCTGTCGATGAGGTTAGATTTCTTGCAGGAGCTTCTTCTGGGTCGAGCCAAATGTGTTCCTCTATGCAGTCTTTGGCAGGGATGGGGCAGCACACAGCACAGGGCAATGGGACTCTTCTCTTCTATTCATCCTAATGCAATAGAATAAAAACATCCCCCCAGCCCAAAGGCACTGAAGACTACTACCTGGTATAAAAAAAAATAAAGAGACAGTGTCTGGACATGAATGAGAAAAAAAAAAAAAAAAGCCCTTCCCAGCTCTTTTCTGAACTCAGCGCCCACTGGCATGACTGCACAGCGCAGGGCAGCAGACTCTCCTAAGAGAAGCTTCCACCCTGAGCCCACAGAGAGGAGTACGAAGCAGGGAGGAGGCCACCCACCGGTGCCCGCAGCCCTGACTGAACTGAGAGCTTATTCTCACAGGCAGTCCTCGCTGTTCCCTTCGGCTTCCTCTCTCTTTCCCACACTCCTCTACAGCTCCAAACAGGCCAACTGGTGCCCAAACCCAAATTCCTGCTCTCCATCCTACCTTCCCGCAGCCACCTGGGGAAGGAACATAACAAGCAGAGAGTTCTCTGACTGGACACCAAGGCGGTGTGGTCAGAGACTGTGTGCTTGCTGGACCTCTATCAAGCTGAGGGACCTCATGCAGAACCGTTCCTTGCCTCTGTCTGTAGGGCAAGTGTGCCGCTCCCCATTCATGTTTCACCCACGCAACTTTACCACACCTGTAAATCGCCTGCTGTGATTTCAAAGGTGAAGTACAACACTTAGCCTCCTACTATGTCATAGAGCTCTTAGATTCATTTTACAGAGCGTGTCTTTAAATATAATTCTGAAACGCAGAGGAACCAGTCAGTTTGTGACTGGTACAACCATTCAAATGTCCCGAGATTTGTTGCTGGAATGGCAGCCCAACGAGAGAAAGTCCTATGTATACCATGATTTGATTTATCAAATACGTAAGTCCCTGTTATGTGACTAGCGCTACAAGTTGCAGTCGTTTGGAATATTAGAAGATCTGTCTGCATTAGGTGTCGCAGGAACTGGGTGAGAGGCAGCTGCACATTCTAATAGTCCCATTGTAGTGTAGGAGGAGGAACAGGCACAAAGCTTGGTGGGTGAGGGGGAATGTTAGTCTCCTGTGAGTCCTTATCCATGCTACAGAGCCCAGCACACAGCAGGGACTTTCCTGTCATATCTGCTTCAGCTCAACGATGAAGCATTAACTAACTGCTCCAGAGGAATAGTGGGTGCAAAATTCACCGTACAAAGGGAGAAGCATAGTTCTGCTAAAGACATGTTCGGTTCATAACAAGGGTACTGAGTGAAGTCCAAGGAGGAAAACATTAGGTACCTCCACCATCTGTTATCACATTTTTCAAAACTTACTGAACGGGATTCCTATAAAAATTTAAGGTCTGCAAAATATGTCTCCAAAAACAATCATATGTCAGATCATATTACTCCCTGCTCACAAGCTTTTGGTGGCTTTTCAAACACCTTTCTTTGGCTTCCATGACCTTTCCTCTCCCCTGCCTTTTGCAGGAGCTGCCCATCACTTGGTTTCTTTCACTTCATTGTGACTGCTCCTCTTGCTCGTTTCTCCCTAGTTACCTTGGATCCTTAAAGGTGACAGAGGTTCTAATCGTTCTATCCCAGCAGAGCTGTGACACTCACTGGCCCTCTGCCCCAGGGTTCTTCCCAAGACACCCAAGCTGGCATGCCCTCTGTCTTTTAAATCCCAGTTCCGATACCATCTCAACGAGTCTACCTGAGGAGCATGTTTAAAATGGAACCCACTCACCCAAGCTACCTCACCCTGTTCTATGTTTTTCTCTGTAGCATCACTTTCAACATACTCACTGATGCTCACAAGCGTTTGCTCTGCTTTTCTTTTTCTTTCATGTCTTCTGGAACCATCCTTACACACATTAGAATCAAAGCACAAAGGAAGTGGGAACAAAGTTGTTTCATTCGCTGGACTTCCCTGAGTGTCTCAAAGAGCTCTCGTGCTGCCACACAGAATTCTCCAAAAGTACTTGCTGAATGAGTACATGAACCATTGGCAAGCTGGTAAAGACCGGACCTGATGCGAAGGCTGTGGAGCCTTTCTGTGACTGTGGAAGAGAGGAGAATGCTAGTCCTTCACCTTTCACCTTATGTCCTTATTCCTATTGCTTTCCACCATGAGGCCATGTTTCCATTATGCCATTCAGAATTTATTCTGAAATCTACACTATTTTAATTAAAAAAAAAAAAACTTGATTTGCTAACTTTATAAGTAGTATACATAGCACCTTGATCACCCGGTACATTAAAATAATAATAGTATATCCAAAACAGCATAGGGGTGATTCGCACACACCTCGGAGCAAATGGGGTTTGATCAATTTCGACCCTAGGTGGTCTCTTCTCTCCAAACCTTTATTTGGTAGCTCGGTTTGCATTTGCCGTTGTTGTCTAATTTATAGTTTGCTGTCTTTTTAAAGAGTAGTCAAGAATATGAGAGGTCAGGGTCAGAAAGATGGCTCAAAAAGTAAAGACTCTTGCCCTGCAAGCCTGAGTTCCATATTTGCATCTCTGGAACCACATGAAGGGGGAAGGAAAGAGATAAATCCACAAAGCTGTCCTCTCACCTTCATATAAATGCCATGGCTTGCATTCACATACAGTAATAAATAGTTAATAGAAATAGTAGTAAGTGATGATGTTTTGCAAACAGTATTAGAGGTGATTACATGCATAATTCTTTTCTACACTTCTTCCATCACGCTGCATCATAGAACCTCTCATCTCAGGGGCTTCTTCACTGAACCATGAAATGCTTTGTGCCTTCCCAGGTAATTTGTGGAATAAAAGGTGTGAGTATATCCTAGCTGCAGGCAAGTGCTGCTTCCAAGACTGGAACACAAGCTGTAAAAGGTGGGCCAGAGGGGAGCTAATGAGCTCAGCAGGAAAGCACAATTAGCAGTCCTGCCCAGCCAGGCTGTGTTTACATTCTGACTGCCAACTCTAATGCCTGAGCTGCTGTCTGTGTTTATTGTCGGCATTAATGCCTGTCAGGTCTTCATTTCTCAACTGGGACCCAAGCTCAGTCGACATTTTCACAGTAAGGTGGCAGAGGTGAACAGTGACAGATGTACATCAGAGGCTCAACCCTTGACTGTGTTCATACCTGCAAACTGCATCACGGTTGTGACTCTGCATCTCCAGTGGTGGCTGCAGGATCCAAAGTGGACCCCTGCCTCCTCGCCACTCTTACCTGAACCAGGACTACACGACAGTGGTGTGTCTTTGCCCGTGGTTACAGCTGAAAAGATGAAAACTGCCATCTTGAATGCACTCTTTATTGTACCCATGTCAATCAGACCATCTGAGCCAGCAACCCATCAAAGGGTAAATGGGAAAGCTTGGAGGGAGGAAAGGGAAGAGGAAGATAGTGTACTTACAATCTCAGAAAAATATATATCTGTTTTAAAAAGGATATTTTAAAACAGTGGAGTACTTATTCTCCTGTCTTGGCTGCACAGTCCCCTTGGGGTCCTGCAGCTCTTGGGTTCCAGCTCTTGGGTGATACTAAAATTGTTTTAACTTTTTAAAATTAGGGTACAAACAATCAGGTTTCTCCATGGCACTTTCACACTTAATTTTGCCTGATTCCCCTCCCTCTTCTTCCTGGCTCTTCCCTGTTTGAACCCCCACCACCCCTTTCCTTTTCTCCTTTTATGGCACATGTTTTATCATCCTCCTCATTCGCCTTCCTTAAAACCTGTTTCCTCTCTTGTAACCATTTTTTTGTATGCTCTATACCCATCCCTAACTAACTATACACAAAAATTAGAAGCTAGGATGAAAGAGAACACACAGTGTCTTATCTTTCTCCTGATGACCTACTGTTGCTTAAACTGGCTCATAAGTTTGCAACACGCGGAGCTGGTGCTGACAGTTAAGCGCTACAGTTACAGCCAAGGAAGGTATGCTGCCTTAAAAAAAAAAACATTTAAAAATGGGGTGTGGTGTCACGTGACTGCAGACCCAGACACTCTAGATGCTGAGGCAGAAGGATTAGTTGGACCCAAGGGTGCTAAGACAGCCTAGGTAACAGTGAGAACAGTGTCTTTGAGAGAGAGAGTTAGAAGAGGACCTTAATTAACTCAGGTACTCACTATTTTTCTATGGATCATTTAATAGTCCGAAGGCTAAGGATTCTGACTGCCTTAGCCTCACAACTGGCTCCAGGCCCCTGCTGCCTATCTTCTCATGCAGCCCGTCCTGTTTCCTCCCTAAGATCACAGTTTATCAATTTATCTCCTAGATGTAAAAAAAAAAAAAAGGACAAATACAGTTATCTTTAAAATAAGATCAATGGCTAGGGACACACATTAGCCACAGGGCACATGCAGGGCCCTGGGTTCGGTCTTCAGCATACACACACATGCATTCACACACGTGTGAATTTAATTAGAAATACAAAGGGCCGTTTTCTCATTTGACTTCATCACCCCATGACCATTAGCCTCATTCCTCCCTCAGATCCCTGAAGAGTTCCTCACAAAACCGGCCCCGGTGCACAATGGGCATCTCTGAGTCCCTGTAAAGCTCAGATCCTGGCGCGAAGCCACTGTGGCTACACTAACCAGCACAGCCGCTTCTAGCCACATGCGGCGGCTTACCCTGGAATGAAGTAAAACCGAGCAAAGTGAGAAGTCCACCCCCTTAGTCACGTGGACTGTACTTCCTGTGTCCAGTAGGAGAGTCGCGCGATGCAGATGGGTACACATTGCTCAGCCCAAGCGCAGTAGAAGGATTTCTGGAAGCCTCTTGGTGGTAGTGTGCTTTGTCCTGCCCCTTGCGTTCTCACTTTCACACTCCTTCTTGTCCTTCAGGTTCCAATAGGAAGTGACACATGCTTTTCCACATGAACGTCTCACTGCCACTTGGTGGGAATCTAGAATGCTTCGTTTCTTCTTTCCTCAGTCTTAAGCACCAGGGCTCAGGATCCTGCCTGGCAGTCTCTGATGCAATGAGTAAGGCAAAATGCTTGATGGATCAATTCTTAGTGATTTACTGATGGCAAATGCAGCTGATAATGTGTTGGGTGTTTTTAAATTGCTAAAAATAAAAAAAAAAAAAAATTAAGGCTTTTTAGATGTTTCTCACCACAAAGCAGTTTGTGGACCATTAGATAATGATGATATGTTCATTGGTTTCACTTAATCATTCCATGGTGTTTGCATGCATCAAAACATCACAGGGTGTCCCTTAAATATATACAATTACTTGTCAGGAAGATAATACAGTTTTAAGTCCCTGGCCTCATAGAGCTGTCTGTATCTCCCATTCTCCCCTCTCCTGTTTTCCCCCTCTTCCTGCTTTCCCCTCCTCCCCTCTTCCTTCCCTCTCTCTCCCTTTTTCCTTCCTCTCTCCCTTCTTCCTTGCCGTGAATATTTGTGAAGCACCTACTACACGCCAGATCTTGTTCCAGGTGCTAGAAATATGCTTATGAACAAAATAGTCCATCACAAACTCACATTCTAATGAGAGAACCAAAGAGCCGGTGAATTATATAATAGTCCAGTGAGTAACAATATAATCATAGAAGATGATCAAAGCCCACGAATGAAGCAGAATGAAAGACAGGTTTGCTGCCAGGGTAGAACAACACTGTTAGCAGAGACCCTGGGGTGGATACAGATCTGAAATATAACAACAGTGGTTCTTAGTGTGGTCATGGGACCCAATGAGGTTGCAAAAACCCTCTCAGGGCATCTCCAAAAGGTCGAAGTCTTTTTTTTTTTTTTTTAATGTGTATACAGTTCTTTACCTGCAGGCCAGAAGAGGGCATCAGATCACATTACAGATGGCTGTGAGACACCATGTGGCTGCTTGGAATTGAACTCAGGACCTTTGGAAGAGCAGTCAGTGCTCTTAACCGCTGAGCCATCTCTCCAGCCCCTGAAGTCTTTCTTGATAATGCTGAACTCTCAGTTGCCTTTTTAACCCTCATTCTCTCACAGGAATACAGTGGAGCTGTCCCATAGGTCATGTGACATGGTATCAAAATCAGGATATCTAAAAGGATGTACTTGGACATTAATTTTTTTAATTCCTCAGTTTCCATTTCCTTTTTTAATTTTTGAAAAAAAAAGTCTTTATTTTTATCATATGAATACTTTGCCTCTGTCTGTGTCTGTTCACCATATGTGTGCTTTTAACCACTAAGCCATCTCTCCAGCCACCAGTTTCCATTTTCAGTGAGGTAGGTCTTATTATATATTATCCACAGAAGCAGCCCTCACTGTGTGGAGCATAAGCTTAGAATGTAGGTCAAGGTAGAGCACTAGCCTAGCATGCTGGAGACCCTGAGTGTGATGCCCAATATGAAAAACTCAAACAGAAACCTCCGACTGAGTCTGCCAAATACCCTGTGGCGCTAGCATACTGAGGAAGCTGAGGCAAAAAGACCATGAGCTCGGGCTAGCCTTAGCAACATAGTAAGATTCTCAAAATCAAAGGCTGGAGAAGCTACTAGAAAGTATTAGAAAATCTCAGGAAGAACTAAATTTTAAATTTAAAACCATGTCTTTGGCTCCTTATTGAGAATTATCTCTGGAAGTGGAAGAATGAAACAACTAACTCTGGTGGAGTAAGATGAGGTGAACTGTGGAGATGCCAACAGTTTGTCTTATTGGGAAAACAGAAAATGACACGTGTGTGTGTGTGTGTGTGTGTGTGTGTGTGTGTGTGTGTGTGTGTGTATTCAGGCAAATTGGAATAGAGGGTGGCCAGGTACATATATTACACTGAGTCATCAGGAACATTCCTCCTTCCTGGAATGACAGGAACTTGTCCTTCCATATATTTTAAAGAGCAGGAGAAGGCGTCATGTGCTGGGAGATCTCAGGCCACTGAACTCCCTGGGCTTCTTATTCTTAGTTATATCTTATGTTTTCTTTGTGTGTGTGTATGTGTGTGTGTGTGTGTGGGTGTGTGTCCTGAGGAGCTGAGGAGCTGGCTTATTGAATAAAGCCTTTATTACACACCTGTGAGTGCCTAAACTTAGACTTCGCAACACCCACTTAAGCACTTGGTAAATACATACATGCCAAGTGGATGAGAGACCCCGTCTGTAATTCCAGCACTCAGAAGGAAGAGAGCAGTGATCCTGGAGCCAGGACCAGCTGTAGGGCAAGCTCAAGGTTCAACAGAGTATCCTTGCCTCAGTGAATAAGGTGGAGAGGAATTCAGAAAGATGCCTGTTGTAAGCCTTAGGCTTGCACACTCATGCACACACACATGTACATACATATATACACATATACATGTTAATGCACATATAAACATGTATTCATACCAACAAAGACACATGAAAATAAAGAAATTTAAATCCTAGTTCTGTACCACCACCAGTGACTAATCTTAAATTCAAATCAATCAAAATAAAATAAATTAAGTTCTAGATCTTCCATCACTGGCCACATTTCAAGTGCTCAGCACAAAGTGGCTTGTGCCTGCCACATCATACTGCACAGAAGTCCTATGGACGTTCTTGCTCTGTGTTACTATGATGGCTGTATGTACCATCAACAAATGTCCCCAAAAGGTTTCAGAATCCCAGTTATGACTTGTGATTACCATTGCATTTTATCTGGACAAGGCCTAAACTGTCCCCAAGCTCTATGAAAGGCTCAGCCTGGTGTGGCTGGTGTTCCCTGCATCTGAACTATGTCCTCTCAGCTGTAAGACAGTCTGCAACGTGTGTTCTGCATGGTATTCAGTGATATTTGGCCACTTCTTCGAGAGGCTGTGTGCTCTAGGTCATAAGCAGTCTCTATGGCCTCCCCCCAGCCTGGAGAAGCTAGGTCACATCCTCCTTGTAGACCAGTCAAGTGTTAGATACTGTACCACACCCACCAATCCTTTCCACACCCAGCTACTTGAAATAAACTGTGCACCTTCATTTCTTTCCCATTGAGGAACAGTTAGTTCTGCAAGTAGGAGGGGTGGAGGTAGTACTTAAACAAGAAGATGCTATTTATAGAATGACATTAAGTATATATAATGACCCTCTGTGTCTATGGATTTCACATTCATGGATTGAAAATATTTTTTAAAATGTGTTATATTGAACAAACATTAACAATTTTCCTGTCAGCATTCCCCTGACAATACAGTACAACAACCACTTACATAGCGTTTTAAATGCTCTGGGCATTACAAGTAACCTAAAGATGATTTAAAGTCTGCAGAAGGTTGTGTGGGTTCTATGCAAACACTACACCATTTTATGTAAGTAACCTGAGCATCCATGGACTTTGGTGTCTGCAGGAAGTCCTGGACCTAATCTCCATGGATACCAAGGGACAGCTATATCCACTAAGGGGAGAAAACAAACTAGTAATTGTAGTCCTGCACATGCAGTGGGGCTCAGTTGTTCAATGAGTATCTGTTGGGTAGTTTCTAGGTGCCAAGCTGAGTTGTATCCTGAGGACAGCAATAAACACAGTAGGCAACTATGGGGAAGGGACACAGTAGGCAACCTCAGTGGGAGGAAGGACAGCAAAAGCAAGACAGTCCACAGTACGTATGCCATGCTGAGTGCCAAGAGAGGCGTGATGCAGGAGGGGAGAGGACCAGCTGCAAAGACATGTGTGGGAGACGCTGGAAACAGAGTGAGGAGCACTAGGATAACATTGGAAGGCTAGCCTGAAGGAGCTGAGGAAGCAACCAAAGCCATAGAGATGCAGATTCCTCATTTGCTCTACATTCTTCCCCCCTATCATCTGAGCAGCAACACCCACCAAGGATTTGTAGAGCAGTACATTCAGTAAGTCACTCTGAAAAAACAATTACCTGAATTGTCTTCTTCAGTGTTAAATGTGTGTGTTCAAACTATAAAAGTATGCCATAACACTAAGTATTGTCTTTCAGGTAAGATAGCTAATGTCCAGAAATGTACATAGGTTCTCTGTCTCCAAATATTTGCCTTGTCTGTCTACAGCAAGCCCGCAGCAAAGCCTGCTTCAGGAGTTAGGTCTTCTGAAAAGAATGGCTTTCCACATCTCCCTCACTTTACAGGGGGTTTGCCTATGCACAGCTTTAATGGCGGCAGGCAGGCATTATCTGAAAAGTATACCCTGGGTATTTCAAACACGAAGAAGGATGACATAGATGCTGTTGAAATCTCTGGAGTGACAGGAGGGAGCTGAGAGTGCTCTCCCTCCCCCACCCCAACCCCTCCCCACCCCTTTAGGTTCACCAGCAGCAGTGAGTCAGGCCACTGGAGGATAGCACCTGCTGGCTACTTCACAGCCTCACACTCAGAAAATGCTCCCCCCAACAACCACCACTACTCAGTGCTGCCAGCAGAGAAATGGTGGCACTAACTGTCTCTGAGAACCTTCTAAATCGCAACTTATTTGCTGGTTACTAAAGAAACATGATTAGGAAATGTGACTCAAAGAATTCTGGGAAATATGATTTCTGGGCTTCAGCCCCTGGGATTTAGGAAAGATCAGGGGTCTTCACCCAAGTGGGTGCAAAGTACTGACACATATAGTCAACTCTCTGGCACAATCAGGTTGCTCTGATTTTCCTAAATGCTACTTACTAGTGGAATCCTTTCCCTCCACTCCAGCTCAGGGTAGGTCTCCCTAGATGGAAAGGTCAGTGCTCCACATCAGGCAACATAGCTACTCTTCCTAGGTAGCCACAGGTCCTTAGAGTCATACAGCTGTGCCAAAAGAAGACATGTCAAATTCTACCATTTGGACTTGCCTTAAGTCCCTGGAGTGTGGCCACCTGGTAGGCTATTCACCCACTGCCGTTTGTCCTCAAGACAAGGCAGCTGACCTGCCTCAGAGGTAAACTTCTCCTCACTTTCTGTCATTCTTGCAGCTCCATGCTATCCCATTTGGCCTCCCTAACAGAATTCCTAGATGTTAAGATCCTTCCCAACAGACTCTAAGAGGTCACCAGAGTCCTGGTGGAACATGAAGGCACTTTCCATTAGTTTCAATGAAAGCTAATTGAATTAGCTTCTTTCTCCTCTCTGTGAAAGCTCCATTTGCATAGAACATTCTCCAGTCTCCTTCTCCCAGGGAGATAATGGTCCACGAGTCTCAGGAAGGGTTACTCCTCCCTTTAGAATGTGGCAAGATGTTACATCATTTAATTCCAAAGGGCAGAGAAAACAAGTGAAGCATCCCTGTAATTCTGGAAAGTTTCCAGCCCGGGTTGCCTACCTGCTACAATAGCACCCCCAGGCACTAGGAGTAAAGCAAAAGGTGTTAGCACCTCTCTGCATATTGCCCTGTCCTGACATCTAGGTGATGAGACCATGAGTCACTCAGAGGTGTGCATTCGCAGAACAGGAGCTATAATAGAACCCTTTCACAGAATAAGGGCTGGTTTTGTTTGCCCCAAGTAGTTTGACAGCATCCCTACCATAGACTCTGGAATCACAAAAATATTTATATTGCAGAATGAATACTCAATGCATGGTAATTGGACAAAACAATAACAACAACAAAATGTCCTCCTGTGAGAAAACAAAGCACTCTCCCTTCTTGAGTAGGAGACCAAAATGTAGCCCATACTACTCAGACTATCTTGCCTAATATTCTGCTCATAGAGCCTTTGAAGATGTGGTGAACCACCACTGCATCCTGACTGTTCCAGTTTTGTCTGCCCTGCAAGCCTTCTGTCTTTGGGTACCTCATGCTCCTCTACTTCACATTTTTCTGCAATATTGTTACTCTTACCATTTAGGGATCAGGGCAGAGGTGGCTCTGATTTGTCAAGCTACATCCTCTAATCTCAGTGAATGGTGAACACTATGTGGTCCATGGAGGGGATGGGAAGTTATCTTCTTACCACTAAGAGGTACTAAGCTGCAAGGTCCCAGTTTAGCCTCAAAAGAACCACAAACCAGAATTGAGTCAGAGACGAGCTGAGTTGAGAAATAGAGAGACCAACCATCCACTATAGAAGTATGCATGGTCCTGATAAGAACTTCTAGAGGATCAATCAATAAATTACTATTATTCTCAAGGTTTGTCTCATCCAATCAGGAATTGGGGACTAACCTTTCTTAATCAAGACCCGCTTCTTAAGGAAAATCCATAGATTTGTCATGCATGAAATAATTCCTGTAACTTTAAGAACTGACACTTATAATATTGAAAGCTGAAACCTTACTGGGGTAACAATGCTCTGTCCACCACGTTTCTTAAGCTGTGTCAGGTCTGAACTGATTTTACCATGAAAACCTTCTTTTTCCAATGTGGCAGAGTCCAGCTATGTGGTGAAATGCTAGACCCTGGAAAAGTAAACACCATGAGCCATTACTAGGCAGTAACAACCATCAATGGAAAGTGTAGGGAGAGCTGTGATTCAGAATTAGCTGTAGAGAATTATTTGGCCACAGAATGACGAAGAAGTGGCACTTGGCTCCTATGATCTGAGCTTGAACAAGGCATTTTCCCCATCTGAGAAGTCCCCTCTATTTATATAATGAAAAGGCTGGATGGCTTTCTAAGGGTTCTTTCACTAATGGATCTGTTAAATTAGCTGTAAGTGCTTCTCCCATTTTTTATTATAATACAAGTTGAAGCCAAGTCAAAGAAGGAAATATTTCTTCCATGAGCACAGCACTTTTCCCATCCCCCACCTGCAAGTGTTAATGCTGTAAAAATGAGCTCTGGTTTCTTCTCCACCCAAGGAGTTTGTTAGAATACCATGTGGAGAGTCTAGAATAACGCATGTATCTAGTGACCCTTTAGTAGCTGTTCTTTTAGCTTTTCCAAAAAAGATGCCAAACTCTGTTAAATTCCTTAGGTTCAGTTGCAAAGGTTGGGAAATGGGAAATGATGGATGGATAAATAGAAAGATAAAAGGCCAAAACGCTCTGGGCATAGTGGCACACACCTACGACCTCAGCACTTGGGAGATGGAAGCATGAGAACCTGTAGTTCAAGGCCATCCTCAGCTTTATGGGGAATTTGATATCAGCCTGGGCTACATCACGATGAGACCATGTGTTAAGAAAATATCAAAATGTACTTTTATCATCATCATTTTCATAAAAGGCAAAGCATGGAAATATGCCTGAGTCAGGTCCAACTCAAGAGAAAAATGTGTTGATGGGTGACTGAATCTGAAGCTCAGTGCTATTCCTGCAGAGCAAGATCCTGTGCTCTGACGATGTTTTCACAACTGCCAATGATGGAAAGACAGTGGGGCCCTAAAGGGTGCATTTACTCAGGGAAACAACAATAGCTCGATTGGGGAAACTCAGCCTAAAGATGTGTTTAGGCCAAGATAAGCATGGCCAGAGGAAAAGCCGAGGACTGCTCATCACAGGGGAAGGGTGAATCTGGGGACTGTTGATGTGTTCTGTCTAAGCGTGTTCCTGAGCTCCATGCAGTGCTCCTATCTGATATGTGATGAAGCTGCTGCTATCACAAGTGAACACAAGTTAGAACAGGATAGGAGATGCAAGGTTTCCACATGATAGCAGGAGGATATGTCCCTAGAAAAGACAAAAATGACAGACAAAACTTCTAGAGATTCTCAGAAGCATTTGGAAAACTCTAAAAGGAATAAAGGAGACCTGTGTTCCTCTGGAAAAGCAGATCTGTTGTGGTTTCCATCTGCATGATCTATGTGCAAAAGGACAACCTGTGTTCCTTCAAGGTGAAGAAATGCCAGTAAGGTAGGCTCCACCCAACAGCGGTTGGAAGATAACTAGAACATGGGACTTTCTGCCCTACCCTTTCCAGCCCTCTGCCCAAACAGAGGCTACCTGCCAGATTTCCACGTCTCCTCCCTTGGAATTCAAACTGTCTATATAAGTGCCTCTGTTTGCAGACACATCTTTAAGCTGAACACCCATAAGTCGTCAAAAGAAATCAGAATAAGTCCAAACACAAACGTATAAGTCTTGGGCTTGAGATGAAGGGAGGTAGGAAGGCCTCTTTGTCAGTGATAGTCTGCTTTAAAATCTTGCCTCCCTACAACCTGACTTGTGATCGAGTATTTGTTTTTTCTTTTTCTTTTTTCCTGCCTTCTTACTTTTTAAAAAAGATTTATTTATTTGTGAGTACTTTATCTGCATGTACACTGAATGCCAGAAGAGGCGTCAGGTCTCAGTATAGATGGTTGTGAGCCACCAGGTGGGTGCTGGGAATTGAACTCAGTACCTCAGAAAGAACAGCCAGTACTCTTAACCGCTGAGCCATCTCTCCAGTTTCTTCAATTCAAAGGAAACAACCTCATTTTAAAAATGGGCCAAAGAAGTTGGAGAATTGATCAGTGTTTAAGAGTACTTGTTTCTCTAACAGAGGACCCAGGTTTGACGCCCGGTACCCACATGGTGGCTAACAACAGTCTGTGAACATCACTCTCAGAGCCTCTGATACCCTCTCCTGGCCTCTGCAGGTATTGAACACACATGGTTCACCAATGCATGGGCAGACAAAATGCCCATACACATAAAAATGATTTCAAAAGACTTATTTAATCTTTATAAGTGGGCAAAAAATATAATTATATTTCACCGAAGATGTACACATTACCAATAGTGGCAAAAAGGAAAGCAGTTCAATTATATCAAACATTAGGAAAGTGCAAATAAAATCTCAATGATCAGCAACCCCACTCCTGGATACACATTCAAAGAAGATGAGTTAATGTGCTGAGCTCTGCATAGTCAACTCACCATAGGTCAAGAAAGTAGCACCTAAGTGTCTAATCAACTAACAAATAAATGAAATAATACTGTTCATCCACAAAAATTAATTGAATCCTGTCATTTGCAATGATGTGGATTAACTGAAAGGACATGTAATATATATTTAACATACAGATCTTATAGGTGTATAAATAGAATTGTGGTTTATCAGAGGTAGATGGTAAAGCACAGGTAAGGAAGGACACATGTTACCCAAAGAAATGTATAATTACAGTTAAGTGGGAGGGATAAGTTAGAGAGGTGTATTGTACAGCATGATTCTGGTTACTGGCAAGGCATTGTACTCTTCAACATAAATGAAATCAAATTTAAGTGTACCAGCCACAGAAACTATAATGATATGAGCAAGCGCATTGGATAACTAGGTAAATTTAACTACTCCACGTGGCCTAGAAACTGCGTCCCCTGGATGAGGAGGCCTGGTGGCACTCAGAGGAAGGATAGCAGGCTACCAAGAAGAGACTTGATACCCTATGAGCATATACAGGGGGAGGAAGTCCCCCTCAGTCACAGTCATAGGGGAGGGGAGTAAGGGGAAAATGGGAGGGAGGAGTGGGAGGATACAAGGGATGGGATAACAATTGAGATGTAATATAAATAAATCAATAAAATATATTTTAAAAAAGAAACTGCAAATCCTACTGCTATATTAGATTCACAAAATTTAATCTAAATTTAAAAAAAATAAAAAGAAAAAGAAAAATGGGATACTAATTGATAACTGATGTGTTGATAAACTAAACATGGTAAATGTATACAATGGAATAGCATAAGGCCAGGAAAATAATAGAAATTGGACTTGCTTAGTGATGGGTTTGTTTGGTTGGTTGGTGGTGGTGGTGGTGGGTTTTGGCTTTGGCTTCTGAAGACAGGATTTCTCTGTGTAGGCTCACTAGACTCACTTTGTAGACCAGGCTGGCCTTGAACTCAGAGACCCGCCTGCTTCTGCCTCCCGAGTGCTGGGATTATAGGTGTGCACCACCATGCCTGGCATGATGTTTATCTATACATAAAAGTTTGTAAAATAAAAATAGTCAATACTGAGGAATAAAGGGAGGAAGTAAATATACAAACTACAAAACTGACATAATGCTAACCCCAAATATCCAAAGTGACACGTGCATGCTACTCCACTCTGTGAGAAAAGGCCGTGGCCTAATTCTCCCTGCTGAACCATTGGCTACTGAAAGATTCTAGGTGAGGGAAAGCCAGTATCTTCATCCACATAGGAGATGGCCAGGCTCCAAAGGATTGCTCCATCCCATAGTAACGCAAACAGTCATGGTTAAACCCATTGAGTTACAAAACAAAGCAAAAGGCCATGACCATGTAATGGGACCCATAGAAAGTTTGGGTATAGCAGGCGTGACAGGGAGATTAAACGGGGTGGATGAAAGTAATCAAAATGTATTGCATGCAGGCTTGAAATTATTGAATTAATCCACTAAAAGGAGCCTGTAACATTCTGCAGCAAACAAAGCTCTTATGGGTAAACAATTCTGAAGATCCTCACTTTATAAACGAAACATCAAATGAATGGTGGATATTGTCAACATCTTCATGAAATATGAAAAAAATTCACAAACGTTGATGTTGTTCCAATTCTACTTCTTATCTGTTGTCTGAGACACAAGACCATTTTCATCTTGGGTTCTACTTTCTTTATGGTGACCAACTTGGAAATAATGTATTCCAAACTTTATATGTGATATATTCTGCCACGTGGAAAAAAATTCATCTCCTATGGCAAGACCCATGGCAACTATTTTGGTTACCTGCACCATGAGGCCTTTCCTCCTCAGTGGGTACCTCCGCTCTCTAAGTCAGTGGACCTGTCTGATGCCTGTGGCCAGTCAAACTCTTACCCACCACACTCTCCTACCACAACACCTAACCATAGAAGAACAGACAGAAGAGATAGAAGGGACACATTTTTTGACATGATTAACTGTGGGTTTGGAGGACAGCTATGCATTCTCCCATCAGTGGGAATGATGGATGGCATCTCACTGCCCTATGCCAGACAGCAAGGTGAGGACAGACTATGTGCCAAACACAGGCGTGCAAACTTGAGATAAACCCAGGGAGTGGGAGGAGCGAGTTGAGGTGGCACAGAAGAATGAGTGAGCAATGACTGTAACAAAGTGTTCTACTTTCCTTTCTATTGCTGTGATAAAAAAAAAAAAAAAACACTTGATCAAAAGCAACTTAGAGAAGAAGAGGATTTATTCAGCTCACACTTCTCAGAGTCCATCACTGAGCGAAAGTCAGGCAGAAAGTCACACAGCTACTTATATCACGCCCATAGTCAAGAAAGGGGAACAGGGAGATACTCCATACCTCTGGTCAGAGAACTTACTCCACAGCGAAGGAACACAGCAGAGACCATAGAAGAAGGCTGCATGCTGGCTCACACATGCTGGTACTTAGCTAGATTGCTTATATAGTTCAGGACAACCTGGCCAAGGAACGTTCCTCCAGGAATGGACTGGGTCCTATGTCGATGAAGAATCAAGACAATTCCCCACAGACAAAACTATAGGTCAATTTGACCTAAGGAATTCAATTGAGACTGTCCTCTCAGGCAATTTCTAGGTAGTGCCAAGTTGACAGTCAAAGTTAACAAGGACACATAATAAGTGTACCCATTACCAATATAAAATAGCATGTCTCAAAATTCCATTAATGTGTTTAACAAGCTATGAAGTATAGATCCACCTGGGCATTTATTTCCCAGTGTGTAGATAACCCCACTGCTGTTTCTCTCTTCTGCTATCTTATGTACATTTCCTGTATGTTCCAAATGCTAAAACTTGATTGTTCAGCCTTCCATGTAACCAAGGCTGGCCTGTCCTGGCTTAGTTCCAGTCATGAACCCCACAATGATTCCCATCCATGGAAGTCATGAATATGTCTTCTTCCTTGGCAAAAGAGATTTGCAGAAGGGAATGCCTAGTGGTTTAGAGATGGGGAGATACCACTGCATTACCTCAGTATGATTACCTCTGTGTGGTGGCCTTGGTATGATCACAGGGACCAATAAAAGGAAGAGATGACAGTGAGGCAGAGACGCAGTGATGGCACAGAGACTTGACCAATCCCTGTGGCCTGTGAAGCTGCAAGAGATTCCAAGACAAAAATGCAAGCAGCCTTCTGCTTCAACACATCTCCAAGGAGCACAGCCCTGCAACCCTTGAACCTTGGTTTAGGGAGAATGACTTTGGACTGCAGCTCTCCAGAACTGTTGGTTGATAAAAGTATATTCTTTGCAGCCACTGTTGTTTCTTGGAGGAGCACTATTACAGCACCCAGAAGAAGACAATCCAGCAGCCTTCACCAAATGAACAGGCCAGTCTTCTCTTTATCCCCTTCCTGCTTGGGATGCTGACATGAAGGCAGAGAACAGCCATATTGCTGTCTTGAGGAAATACAGAGGATGGGGGAGGCTTCATGCACAGGAAGTCAGTCTGAAGCCTTGATGGCTTTACAGAGCACTGGCCTAAACTGACCATTGCTAGCTTTTTGTCACATGAGATAAATGGTATGCATTTTATTTTTAGTTTTTAAAAAATTCACTGTATATAATCACAATGATTATATAAGAACAGGCTATACATAAGAGCACTTACACAAGTGTGCATTGCACCCTCATCTTCACTCCACCTTTGCATTTACTTCACTATATAAGAACTTTGTAGAAAGGTGAGTTGGACCTCCCATATCCACTGCTTGTGGAAAATTGCAAGTTTAGAAACTTTATGGGTCATTTATTAAATACAGAAGTATTTACACTTAAGTCGCATAATCATACAATTAAGCAAACCATATTTAAAACAATGGTAGCAACCACCCATCACTTCCTAAATGTTTACAAGAGAAACCACTCTCCATGGTTGGGGTCTATAGTACGTGCTCTCTTTTGTCTGAGCACAGGAGACCCTGCATATTGCCAGCGTCATCATAACTCTCTGTCGTATGCACCACACTGGTCTCTACATCTTTCCCAATGCTACACACAAGGACGTCATCAGTCTTGAGAGAAAACTAAAATTACACTGTGATTATAGCAAGCACTATTAATGAAAGCTTTACTTTTCCCAAAAGCATCCATTATGACAGCCAAACAGGTTTAAGAAAGTTTTAGTTGACACAAAATCAATGCATAAGAATGATATTTTGATACATTGTGCTGAGACACTCCTCACATCTGCCCTTTGTCTGTGATGAAAAGGTTAAAACCCTTTCCTTGGAGTTTTCTGAACTGTATATGGTTATCTATGGCCACCCCGCTGTGCTATATAGAACGCTGGTCCATTAACTGTAATTTAGCAACTCCCCGCCTCTCCACTCTACTCTCCTCCATCTCTGGTAACCACTAGTCTATTCTCAACTTCTACAAAAACAACTTTTTAAAATTCCCCATGTGAGTGAAGTGTCATGAAGTTCTGTCTAGAAAAGCACAGAACAAGCTAGGTTATTTCACAACATAATGGCCTCTGTCACACCTATGCTGTGTCACATGGTACACCCTCATCTTTTGTGATGGGTACTACTCCGCTGTATAGATGCACCACAGTTTTTTTATCCATTCATCTGCTGATGGCCATTATGAACAGAACTGCAGTGAACATGGAAAGGTAGACATGTTTTAAAGGTAGCAGTTTCATTCCCCTTCTAATGTACACCCAGTAGCTGATTATTGAATTAGACAGTAGTTCTATTTTTCAGACAAGTCCATTTGCAGTTGGTTTGACAGTTCCTTACCTGTATATAGAGCACTTATAGTAAGATGCAGAGCATGGCTGCTTACAACTCAGATTATATTTACAGAGAACCAAATACTCTTTGTGGTTCCCTTGAATAGACATCTAGGTACTGAGAGTTACACAAGACATGCTCTTTCTTACTGTTTCTCTCAAAATTCTCACTCTCTTTTTTAAGGGTAAATAGCACGACCCTACTTCTCAGGTAAAAAAGAAAATACGACATTTGCTATGACTTGTGTCCAGCAGGGAACTAAGATAGGACATGAACACCCACTCCTCTCACCTGAAAATTCGTGTTTACACCCCTGTAGCCCAAGTGTTTTGAACATGGCAGGCATTAATTAAGTATTTGTCAAATTATTTATGCCACGGTGACTCTTCCAGAGACTCAGGGACCCTGCTATTCTGTGTATATGCAAGGCAACGCCCTCTCCAAATTCTACAAAACACACTGGCATCACGCTGCTTTCCCTAAATATCAAAGCCAGCCCTACAACCCTTATGGTGAGAAGATTAGATTTCATAAACGTATTAAATTCATGGGTTTTCGAACAGCATCACTGGGGGAGGCACCGTGGTTACAACTCTCTCATCTTGAAATAGACAGAGAGCAATTTCCTCCTTTGCTGGCTGTCAGCCTGACTTCTAAATCATTCCCCCCAGAGTTGGCAGAATTTCAATGACTCTAAAATTAATCTGTTGGGCAGAGAGAATGTCCAGTGCCTTGAAATTCTGGGAGCTTTGCTGTGGTCTTAAGAGTATGTGCCAGGGATGAGAGGTCAGAGGTGAAATTCCAATATTTTGTCCAATTGGAGAACCCCGCAAACATATTTCTCCACTGGCTTTCTAATAGGAAACCCTACAAAATATCCTGAGTTGGAGTAGACAACTATGCAAGAATGGTAAGCCATATGGGTGGTGTTTTTATTAATTTATTCAACATTTATTTGAATTCCTAAAGCAAACAGACATGTGAACAGATAAACAAAGGGTCTTGGCTAGGTTAAAATATATGTCCCAGCTGCTAGGATCTCCAATAACACGGGCAACGCTTTTTATAATGGGTGAGAGTTGACGTTAGGTTTAAAGGCAAATGCACACAGGTAAAAAAGTACGGTGAGGGGCTACAGACAGAGAAAGAAGGATGAGAGGCTACATTTTAAGTGCTCCAGTTATGAAACTTAAGTTATAAGTCCAAAGAGGCAGAAAGATATCAAAGTAAGCAAGGGCAAGGCACAGAGTTGGGGGGGGGGCACCATACATGATGCCACATACAATGGGAGCTATCACAAGTTTTATCCAGGAGGTAATATGGGCATGTTTGTGGTTACAAGCCATCCTAAGGCCTGGAGACCCATAGAGAGCTTTCTGGAAAAGCATATGCAGGAGATAAAGAGCGGGGAGGAAGGGCATTTTCTGGGTATATTCCAAGGAGTGGAATAGCTGGGTCTTGAGGAAGCCCTATTCCCATTTTTCTGAGAAAGCACCGGATAGCTTTCCAAAGTGGTTGTACTAGTTTGCATTCCCACCAGCAATGAAGGAGTGTTCCTCTCTCTCCACATCCTTACCAACATGTGGTGTCACTTGAGTTTTTGATCTTAGCCATTCTGATGGGTGTAAGTCAACCATGTTCATAGCTGCGTTATTCATAAAAGCCCAAACATGGAAAAAGCCTAAGTGTCCCTCAGTAGAAGAATGGACTAAGAAACTGTGGTACATTTACACTATGGAATACTACTCAGCTATTAAAAACAAAAAATTCCCGAAATTTGCGGACAAATGGATTGAACTAGAAATGATCATAATGAGTGAGTTCACCCAGAAGCAAAAAGAGACAAACGGTATATACTCACTTATATCGAGACACTAGTCCAAGGGATACGGCCCATGAAAAACTTTACTTACCAGGAAAGTGGGTCAGAGGAGAGGACATCCTATTGAGACTTTAGGTGAGAGTAGCATGGAAGAATGGAGAAATAGATGGATCCACAGGGTCCTGGAAATCCACAAGAAGAACTTTAGGACAGGCAGATCTGGGTCCTGGGGTCCTCCTCAAACTAAGGCACCAGCCAAGGAGAATATAGGCAGTAAACTTCGAACCCCTACCCAGACCTAGCTGATGAACAGGATATTCTCCAACGTTGAGTGGAGAGTGAGATCTGACTCTCACATGAACTCTGGTGCCCCTTTTCTGACCACGTCCCCTGGATGGGGAGGCCTGGCAGCACTCAGAGGAAGGATAGCAAGTTACCAAGAAGATACTCTAAGAGCATATATAGGGGGAGGAGGTTTTCCTCAATCACAGACATAGGGGAGGGGAGAAGGGGGGAAGTGGGAGGGAGGGAGGAATCGGAGGATACAAGGGGAGGGCTAACAATTGAGATGTAATATGAATAAATTAATTTAAAAAATGGGAAAAAAAAGAGCAGGGAGGAATTAATACCCAGAGCCAGAAACACTGTGGACAAGGCTAGGAGGTTATGTGTTGGTCTTACAAACCCAAGAATCTGAGTTTGTTCTCCAAAATTTATGTCTTTGATACCTACTGTGATCTCTATTATCACAGTGCAGGAAGTTGTGGGGGAGCAGAAACAGGTAGCTCCCTGGGGCTCATCTGCAAGACACTCCACCACACTTATATAAAGAGTTTTTATGTATATTTGTAGAATGGAAGCATGGGAGCATGACTAAATCTCATCCGAGGGTAGGTGACAAAAATACAGGTTTGTTTGGGTTGGCAGTGTTCTGAGGATGGTGGGATAACGCTGCATATCAACATGAATAGGCTAAGACATGGCCAGAATGCTGGCAAAACCTCACTTCTGAATATTTCTGTAAAAATGTTTCCAGAAGAGATTTAAAGTTTGAACCACCACACAGCTCACCAGTGGGGGTGGGCATCAGCTGTGGGTTGAAGAAGGGCAGATACCTGGTTTTGTTGTTGTTGTCATTTGTTTGTTTGTTTGTTTGTTTGTTTTAAAGCTGGGACATCCAATGTTTTCTATCCACAGACATTAGAGTCCCTGGGGCTTTATGACTTACATTATCAATTGCTCAGGCCTCAGCCCCACACTTAATTTTACAACTCACTTGCCTGACTTTTCAGCTTTAAAGCAAAATTGATGTGGGACTCCTCCATCTCCAATACTACATGAGTGCAGTTCCCCTAAGTGCCTGTCTCTTTATCCCTCCATCCAGGCTTTGCTATCTAAAAATCCTGGCTAACATACATGTGAGGGTAGCTAAACCTAGAATAAAAAAAAAAAGAAACAGAGACTATCTCAAGGGTGAGAAGAAAGACAAAAGCATCCTTTGACAGCCAACATGAGAGGAACGGGTGAGAGAGACAGGTACAAGGAAATAGAGGCTGAAGAAACCAATATTGTGGATGAAAGGACAGAGACCATGAACACTGGTCCACCACAAAATGGAGATAACAAGTCATAACACACATACACCAAGGTTCCTCAAAAGCTGCTTCGGGGAGTCAGAGGAGATAGAAATCAGAATTCCCTGAGATCTAACATAGAAGTAAAGCATGAGAGTCAGGATAGAGAAAAGCTAGGAACATCCAAAGTGAAGGGCTTCAGAGAACAGAATGCATAAAAGTTGCTGTATTCAAGACTGAAAAGAAAGAGGGGGAGGTGGGATTGTCCCCTCTGTATAAGATCCCATAGGAGGTGGTGCATAGGCAGAAGACAGAAACCACAGTAGAGTGAAAGGTGAGCGATGAACAGCTGTCTGAGACCATTAGCACAGCAGGCATGTAGACCGAGTTGTCAAGGCTGACAGTGGACCCTGAACCATTTAACACAGAGCTAGGAAAACCACCTACGTGGGAAAATATCAATATGTAATTATGACATGTTTACCAAAGGAAACAGTCACACTCACAAAAAAGAAGACTTGATAAAGTCATCAAATGAAAAGGATGAAAGGTGACAAACAGGAGAGCTACAATTATGTCTCAAGGAAACTTCAAGTAAGTTTTAGAACAAGTTTTCGAGGTCTCTGTAGAGAGATTTTGTTGTTGCTTCCAGCATAGTTTAATTTACTACCTTTTAACTGGATTTGTTTTTAAAAGATTCTAAAAACTAAAGGTAAAAAAAGGATGGACTTGACAGTCACCATGTTTTCCATAGACAATGATTTTTTTTCATATATGTTAACTTTGCCAAGAATCTGAGATTCTGATAGCCTTTTCCCTCCCCAGAAAACTTTCTCCCATCCATCAAATTAACATATGGTGGGACCTTCCCTCCCATGTTATAATTTGATCAGATGTTGACATGAGGATCTATGGAAATAAGACAACTCTATGGCAATGTATTAGCACCAAGGACTAAGGGCAAGTAGGACAATGAGGTGGCAGTTGGGATACTGGTGAGGACAGAACAGTATGAATGAATTAAATGGTATTTTACAAATCTCCCAACAGTGTCCTGGTATGTCTTCACACCCACCCACTCCCTCTCATTCTCTGAGCGTGTTAAAGCTGGAGGCTCTCTGCACTTCTGTGAAATCTCTGACCCTCCCCCCCCAAGACAGCACATAGTTGAGGTCAGGTGGTGTCATATGAGTTGGAAGGGGTAGGGGTGGGTTGAACTCAATGGAGAGGTCATCTGGACAAGCAGTGTGGATTATGGGCAGATTCCAGGACAGGTGGTGGGTGCCATTCATTTTTCTTGGGTTGTATATGCTATAAGGAGCTTATCAAGGAGTGTTTACAAATCCAGGGACCTCGCTGTTTTAACAGATTAACCATAACATATTGGTTCAGTAACCTGACAGCCCATTTACATGAATGGTTAGTTTACACTTGACTCTTTTCCTGGACAGTAGGCAGATAAAGAAGCCATCAGGTTGAGGAGGAGGAGGCTGGCCATACCCAAACTTCCATTAAGCAGTTAAGAATGGGCTTTGGGTGCTCAGTCTACCCTGAAATCCACACAGAACTCACAACTCACTCTGCCCTAAGTAGAAATAAAAAATCTCCTACCCAATCCTGCCTAGGCACATTTCCAAACACTGAGGAATGTCAACATTGTGAGAATATATCACAGCCACCCCATGACAGGCCAATTACATTTTCAAATCTGAATTTGAAGTATCTGTCCCCCAGTAAAATTAACTAAGTGTGTTGCGCCTTCATCTGTGTCAGCTGCTCTTACCTCCATATTCTCATCAATGTTGGACCTGAAGTGTTCTAGACAGGCTCATGTGGTAAGTGCTAGGCTTCTACTTGCTGGCAAAGGATAGGACTACAGTAGAGAGAGTGGGTCAGTAGGAGCATGTCCTGGCCCCGTCCTGGATCTTCTTTTCTATATTTTCACCTACCATGAGGCAAACAGTATGGTCAGTAAGTAGCTAGCCTGTAGTTACCCTGAGAGCTATATACAACTCATCAAGACATATAGCGAGCACTCGTCGCTTACCAGGAACTTTGTAGAATGCTACAGAATGTCTTCCCATCCTATTCTTAAAATTATTAGACATAGTGATGCCCACATCTTACATATTAGGAAACTGAAGCCTGGAGAAGCTGAGAAATCTGACCAAGAGTGCCATAGTCCCTAAGTTGTGGAGCCAGATGTTACTCTCACTTTGTTGAGCTTTCAAGCTATTTCCAAAAGACCATGTTGTTTCATTTCTTTGTGACTTATGAAGCTCTGCATATTCACACGTTCACCCAAGTGCTTAACGAAGCGAATAAAAGGCATTTGTCATGGTAATCCCTAATGGAGATAACAGAAATATTAGCAAAGGCCCAAGTGAAAACAGTTCAAGTGAGGCCTAATTTTTTACAAGGCCAAAGAATGATTTACTTTATCACAGTAAAGAATTTTATTTGACAAACACATACTTTATCATCTCTGGTCTGCTGAAAATGTAAGTTTACATTTTTCCCAGCCATAAAATTAAAATAATTTTGGCTCCAAAAACTTACAAGAAATCCCATTCTAGCTTCATTTCCCTGGAAATATAAATGCTAAATATGGAACCTAAATAAGCATGAATACTGTCAGGGAGGGCAGCTCCTGTGTCAGGGAAGGCAAGTTCAAATCCCAGTCTTGCCTCTTGCTGGTGAGATGATCTTGGACAAGATTATTTCTCTCCTCTACTTCACAGCTTCCTGGTCTATTAAGGATAAGAATATAAAATCTCACAGTGGTCTAAGGCCAGGACCACAACAGAGGTGAACTGTGGGGCAGAAAGGGTAAAGAAGTTGGCCATTATCAAACTGTTTATACCTAGCTCGGCACCTGGTGTGTTAATAGTTACTTGGTACATTTTCAGTTCCTTGGTTCTGCCTTCCCACCTCTTCAGCTGTCTGAGGGGTGTTCTGTATGGAGGCAAAATCAAAGTGGGTTCTACCAATTGTTTGTGAAAGAAGTAAGGAAAGAGCTCACTTTGCTCAACTTTCTATACTATCATTATCTGCCTCCAGGCCAGCCCACAGAACCAAATGCATCATTGGCCAATTTGGAAGACACATTTAGGAAAGTCAGGGTATAGGAAAGAGAGCAGGAGGCAGGGCCAGTGTGAGAGGAAATGGCTAACTCAAGAGCCATGGCCTCTGGGAAACTGAGCAAGCCTGAGGAAGCAAAACTTCCTTGCCCAAGTCAGACTAGATTTGGAGAATGTTACAACAAATGAGGGGACATCAAGGGAACCTGGACTGCTGGTGAAGGATGAAAATGACAGAACCTCACAGGGAATTAAGTTTCTCTAACAAAGGGGAACCTTAGTTTTATAGCAGTGTCTGGTCTCCAAATCTGCACTTCCAGTCTCTCCAAGACAAGCAGACCTGCAGCTTACCTACTCGTCTGGAATTCAGATTTTTTTGGATCCTGACTTCCACCGCCTCTCTCCGCCTTAAGAAACTTAAGAAATGCCATCAGGATGGTTTCTCATTTTATAGACTTGCAAACTGAAGCTCACCATTGAAAACACTAGTGTGCATATAAGGGAAAGGAAGACATAGAGACTGTGCCCCATGATCCCCAGGCAGAACCCAGGGCCCTGTGTCTAGGCTGAGCCCAATGCTTAGTGGTATTTCCAGCTTCCCTGGTAATTAGGCTCAAGCAGGTTTGGGACCCTCTTATAACACCCAAAAAATTCACTGAAGGTAAAGAGGAAGCTGGCAGAAGAGTAGAGTTTGGTTTGTAACTAGGTCAAAATGTGTCCCTCTACTTAGCTTCTACACGGAGTTGGCTCAGTTCACTCCTAAGCTGTGTACAGTCGACGACAGTTTACAATGCAGATTGCTTTCATTCATTCAACAAATTTTCAGTAAGTATATTTTGGCATGAGGTCCAGGTTCTTGGCCTTAAGAGGAATAATAGGCTAAGAAGCCTCCTGGAAGCAGTGTGCCTTGATGGTACTTCAAGGGGAGAAGGCTTGGTGCACATGTGCCAGGGAAAGAAGATAGTAACCTCTATGTAGGAGGAAAGATGAATCCAAATGGCAAAAGCTTCTTACATGCAACAGTAGCTACTTCTGTTTTAAAAGATACATGTGTGCATAACTTTATGCAATACAAATTAAACAATCTCCAGTGAAAGATTTCCAAGGGTATTTACTTGGTATGTAAGAAAAAGTTCGACACTGAAATAATTTTATACAACAACCTGATGAAAAGAATGTAGGGTCAAAATAGAGGCAGTAGATAAATGTCCTTGCAGCGCTAATTGAGGGGGATTAGGAGGTGTGGCTTTGTTGAAGAAAATTTGTCACTAAGGTTGGACTTTGGGATTTTCAAAAGTTCAAGGCAGGCCCAGTGTCTTTCTCTTCCTGCTGCCTTTTGCTGTAGAATCTTAACTACTGTTCTGTGTGCCACCATGCTCCCCACATGAGAGTGGACTAAGCCTCTGAAACTGTAAGTAAGCCCAAATGAAAGGCTTTCTTTATAAAAGTTGTCATGATCATGGTGTCTCTTCACAGCAAAAGAACATTGACTAAGACTGGATTCTTCCCTGAGGCTGAACTCAAATAGGAAGCCAAGGCTACAATTACCTTAAGGCCTGACAGGTGCGGAGAATGCCTCTACGCTGCTTGCAATAAAGGATTGTCAGGGAGAATGTCGTTTTTTATGTCTGCCTGATGCTAGATTTCTTTACACAACATGGTGCCTGTCTTCTCCCCGAAGAAGCAATCCAAAAGGCCGAGGTGAAAGTGGCCTGTCCTTGGAGATCACACACCACCATTTCTTCATTCATGATTATGGGGTTACATGTCACGAAAAGATGACACCAAGATGAGAATGCCAGGAAGTGAGAATCCTAGAGGTCACCTGGAAGGCAGACTATGCCAGACATTAAGTTGGGAATATGCTTACACATAATACAGAATATCCACACTGTCCTAAATGAACCACCAGGGTAACGAACCCAGCTAAAGGGTCCCTACCACTGCTCTGGTCCAGTTCTTGTTTCTTCTGATGAGGAAGGGGTTAGGTGGTCTGACTGGTTAGAAAGACAGCAGTCCTTCAGACAGGTGGTTTCCTAACTGCCTTCTGCAGCCTCCCCTCTCTCCCTCTCCTCTCCTCTCCCTTCCCCTTCCCCTTCTTCTTCTTCTTCTTTTCTCTCTCTCTCTCTCTCTCTCTCTCTCTCTCTCTCTCTCTCTCTCTCTCTCTCTCTCACTCTCCCTCTCTTCTCCCTCCCTCCCTCCCTCCCTCCCTCTCTCTCTCTCCCTCTCCTCCTCTCTGAAATCCCATTGATGGTAGAGTGCGGGGCCCACCTGTTACAACAAAGTGCTCACCAGATTGAAGAGCAGGTGCTTCAGCAGGAAGGGCGGGAGAGCTGTTAAAGAATTCTGAATGTCACACTGAGAAAACCACTTGCCTTTGACTGAAAAGGCTATATGGTTGAGCATATGTCCCTGTTGTGTGGAAGGACATTTTCTGGGTATATTCCAAGGAGTGGAATAGCTGGGTCTTGAGGAAGCCCTATTCCCATTTTTCTGAGAAAGCGCCAGATAGCTTTCCAAAGTGGTTATACTAGTTTGCATTCCCACCAGCAATGAAGGAGTGTTCCTCTCTCTCCACATCCTCACCAACATGTGGTGTCACTTGAGTTTTTGATCTTAGCCATTCTGATGGGTGTAAGTCAACCATGTTCATAGCTGCATTATTCATAATAGCCCGAACATGGAAAAAGCCTAAGTGTCCCTCAGTAGAAGAATGGACTAAGAAACTGTGGTACATTTACACTATGGAATACTACTCAGCTATTAAAAACAAAAAATTCCCGAAATTTGCGGACAAATGGATTGAACTAGAAATGATCATAATGAGTGAGTTCACCCAGAAGCAAAAAGAGACAAACGGTATATACTCACTTATATCGAGACACTAGTCCAAGGGATACGGCCCATGAAAAACTTTACTTACCAGGAAAGTGGGTCAGAGGAGAGGACATCCTATTGAGACTTTAGGTGAGAGTAGCATGGAAGAATGGAGAAATAGATGGATCCACAGGGTCCTGGAAACCTACAAGAAGAACTTTAGGACAGGCAGATCTGGGTCCTGGGGTCCTCCTCAAACTAAGGCACCAGCCAAGGAGAATATAGGCAGTAAACTTCGAACCCCTACCCAGACCTAGCTGATGAACAGGATATTCTCCAACGTTGAGTGGAGAGTGAGATCTGACTCTCACACGAACTCTGGTGCCCCTTTTCTGACCACGTCCCCTGGATGGGGAGGCCTGGCGGCACTCAGAGGAAAGATAGCAAGTTACCAAGAAGATATATAGGGGGAGGTCTCCCTCAATCACAGACATAGGGGAGGGGAGAAGGGGGGAAGTGGGAGGGAGGGAAGAATAGGAAGATACAAGGGAAGGGCTAACAATTTATATGTAATATGAATAAATTAATTTTTAAAAAAGAAAAAAAGAAAAGAAAAGGCCATATGGGACTTTAGAGAAGTTCTGAAAGAGTGACTTGAACTCATGGGTAAACTCATTCCCAGGGGTGTGTGTTGACCAGTGCTGGAGTCCTCAGCGTCAGGGGCTGAGGGCTGCACTGGTGGGAAAGGGGAGGATTGAGAGACATGAAGCTAGCAAGTCCTACCACATAAAACCTGTGGATGCCACTAAGGATTAAAGGAGGCAGTCAAGAGGCAGGGCCAAGGGTGGCTAAACGTGCCGTTGTATGGGCAGTATGGTGGTATGATCCCCCCACACTGTGCACCGATGGCTCTACTTCCATGTGCACTGTTGAGTGTAATGAAAACAACCTGGAATGAGAGTGGACTGCTCTCATTCCTAACTTGATGCCCAGAAATCTGGACCATTGCAGGGCTAGAAAGAACTGGAGCATCCGAGCTAAGTACACAGACAAGTTAATTTCCAATGGGAAGTGTGTGGCGAAGGGCTGTCACTCGAAAGCAGTGATCACTTTTCTCCCTTCCTTCTGCCCCAACTCAGGTGAACTAACTTGCTATACATGGTTCATGTATCGCATTTCCCATGGATGGAGTCTCAGAAAACCCAGGATGACACGAGGCCACATGCCATCAGCTTTATAACCAAAGGCTGAGGTTCACAGGCATAGGGCTGCATATGGTCTGCGGAAGTCTGGTCCAGGCTACCCACCAGGTCACCATTCACAGTACCAGTGTATTAGATATTTCATTGGCCCTCCAGGACAGAGAAATAAATGTCTTGTTCTTACGAAACATAAAAAGGTTCTCCAAAGAGGGAAGTGGAAGTAAAGGGGCCTGGAAAAGAATGAGTATGTTCTGCCTTGCATGTGTGCCAGG
This sequence comes from Acomys russatus, assembly GCF_903995435.1. Classification (NCBI taxonomy): domain Eukaryota; kingdom Metazoa; phylum Chordata; class Mammalia; order Rodentia; family Muridae; genus Acomys; species Acomys russatus. Next base: position 32,659,867 of record NC_067158.1, read on the forward strand.
AAAGGTCTTATTCACACATAAGTTTTAGTTGGCAAAAAGAACTTTTAAAACTGCGTTAGAAGGCTTTTATTAATTCCTAGTCACTACCACTGCTCACTGCCTTCTACTCTGAGTAGTTCTCATTTGTTTGTTGGCTGTGCAGACCTTTGAAGCAGAAGCTCACAACCCTGCAAGGCAGGGTAACAAGGCATAAAGTGAAACACCCATCTTTGGGGAGCAAGCATTTGATGGTTCCTTCCTAGGGCAGACTGAGTCTTCTCCACTCTGTTCCACTCGTCCTACTTCTGGCAGCCTATTACTCTTCTCCTAGAGGCCATTCTCATCTAGCTGAGTACCACTATCTTGGCCCTCTCACCCTGCCCTTCTCCCTTCCACTAGAACTAAATATAAGCTTCTTTTACCTATTTAATATGGTGTCAGATCCCCTCACCTTACTTGGAATGTGCTATTCTTCTCTTAAAATCCGCATCCATGATGGGCAATGCAGGCACAAGTACTGTCTCTCACAAACCACATTACAATTTTAAAAGGACAGCAGCATAAGCACCATTTAAAAGCCTAATATAAATGAAGAACCTCAAGCCCTGCTGCCCTGCTCACTTGACTACCCAGGTGCTCACATAGTGAATGCAGCCTAAGATTACACTAATTCTTGATAGCAGCTGTGTTATGCTATTGGTACTTGTTCTATCTAAAATCTGTTTTTAACCACACTTGTCCTTGAGGGATGTTTTATCATGACAAAGGATTTTACACTTTGATGTGCCTAGGTCTAAAGGGCAAAATAAAGATCTAGCTTGGTATCTGTCTGGGAACCTAAGACCTCTAGTACAGACCATTTGCTTATATAAGAAGAATATGGTTTTAAAAGAATTAAAAATTAGAGCAAATGACAAAGGAAAATTGACATACTATTAAACAGCTCAAGGCACAGCTTGATACAGAAATGCATTATGGCTGACCCTCCCCCATCCTGCTTCTATCATGAGCCCCACTCCTTTCTTTGTGCAGGTTTTCCTTTTGTGACTTCAGGATGGCTGCAATGTCCCTCAGAGCTACATCCTTTTTCATCCTTCTCCAATAGGTAAATAGTCTTGGATATTTTTTGTTGATGTTCTTCATTTGGTTGACTGGGTCATTTTGGGTTTTTGTTCTTACTGCTGTTGGTTTTTCTTCTACTTCAGACAGCTGAGCACACATCCTCTTGTTTCATCATTAGCCCTGATGGACTTAACCGCTTCTAAACAGAGTTTATATCCTAATGGACTTAAGCTAACGCAGATTCTAGAACTGAGTGGCTAGAAAGGAGGGACTCTATCAAGAATGAAAAAAACTGTGTCTGCTCATAGACATCTACCATAACAGACCTGCATTTCTCCTGCATCTTGAAACTGTTTAGGACATCCAGCATTCCAGCCCATACTAGCATAGGTTATGGGAAAGCCCTTTTCTATTTTAAACATCACAAACATTTAAACATTCTATTTTATTTTATCACGCTCTATCACTGTTTCAGTTATTGACTTTAAATCCTCGGCTTACCTCCTCCCAGAATAATACAGCTGTCCCAGGAGTTCTTCGAGCCACTCCAAAAAAACCACTCCAGAGTGGTTTGCCACATGTAAGAGAGGGTGCACTTGAGATGCGGCATCCAATGACCAGTTCAGGCTAAAGACTTTTGTGTTTTTCAAAAGCTCAGTAAGCAGCAGAAGTGACCACAGTATGTTTGAAACATTACAGCATGTGCCTTCAAGAGACAAAGTGTCTAAAAGTAGATGGAAAAAACTTACAATTTCTTAAAATTAAAAACTGTAGGCAAGAGAGATAACAGTCAAAGTAAAATTATTCTACATTTTTGTTTCAAAAATAAACCTTGAGGTATAGGAAAACTTGGTAATGCAGAACTCAGAAGCCTGCTTCCCCTGTGCTGTTGTGCATGCAGCTTGTGTTTGCTTTACCTGAACTGAGATTCTCAATACCTGGTCACACCTAACTGACACACAGAAAACCAATGGAGATGAAAAAAAAAAAAGGGGGGGGGGGGGGGAGGGAAGCAGTGTCAAGAAAGTGGATGGAGCCTCACAAGCCAATCAGCACTTCTTAAAAGAACCACTCACACCCTGACCTGTTCAGTTCCCAGGAAGGAGGTCAGCTGAGTGACACAAATGTAAAGCAAGCATCATTATCAGGCAATTCTGTTCTCAATCAGAAGTATTTTGTATGGTTCTTAACTCTGCCACTTACCAAAGATATTTTCTCTCAGCTCCATTCTCCCTTCATGACAAGGGATGATTCTTCTCTCGTCAGCTGTCATAAAAATGACAAGGCGTAGAATCCTCCATGACTGAACAAACCTACAAAGGCCATTGTCTTCCCTCCCCTGCTCAGTTGCAGCCAGTTCAAACTTTAAAAACACACCAGCACAGACTCTTCACTGTCACCACAGACCTTTCTGATTGTTGCCCCCTGGATACTCACAGTGCTCAGCTTGCACCATCACACGCACATCAGAGAGGTATAAACTTCTGAATTCCTCATGTTTCCATCCGCGTGTAAAAACCATCACGAAAGGGCCAAGGAGGAATGGCCTCCCCTTAACTGAAGTAAAGCCTCAGCTAATTTAGTTCAGCCATGGGCTTCAGTCAACAACAGCATTTAAAGCCAACAAATCTCTCTCCTAGAAGCCCAGAAAAAGCCTTGAGGCTTTACTTAGCTTCCTGGGGTCTGTGAATTGTAGTATGGTTACCTGCAATATGGCTAATATTGCTTCTAAGTAAGTACATACCATGTGTGTCTTTCTGGGTCTGGGTTACCTCACTCAGGATGATCTTTTCTAGTTCCATCCATTTGCCTGCAAATGTCATGATTTCCTTGTTTTTAATAGCTGAGAAGGTTCAGACCTCACTTATTCAGTTTCATCTTCTCCTAAATGCCCTTGCCTGCAAACATTAGGCACATGCTGACAGGAGCAGCAGGCTGGACAAGGATAAAGGGCTTATCACCTGGAAGGGCTTAATGGTGCTAAATTATTAGACAATTTAAAATAGTAATAAAATTAAAGGCTATACCCTACAACCTACTGAGTACAGTCACAATTTTTAATCTTAACCTTTAGCTCCTTGAAGCAAAAACAGATGTTCCACCAGATCTAGCTCTCACATTCCAACATCTCAACAAATATGTTTCTTTCCTCAGTTGAGTTTCCTTAGATGTACATGATAATAACTTTTATAACATCTCTAAGAGCTCTAAACACAGGTTTCCAATTTTCTGCACACACTTGCAGCAAGTCTCCAGAGACGCGAAATTTGCTTACACTAAAGAACATGAGAAAGAAGATACCCAGCTTATAAAAATAATACTAGACTCACAGAGTTACAGAAGTTATACCTTGTGTATCACGACAGGAAAGGGAAGGGACCATCCTAGAGGTACTGATATGAGAATAACTTCATGTGTGTGTGCAGGGGGATGGGGACTCATTCCTACTTTAGTAGCAAATATGTGCTGAGCACCAGGCCTTTGCACAAAACACAGCATACACAGCACAACGATGACTTAAGATAGAGCAGAAGGCAGACACTGTGGGAAAAGAAGGGAGAAGAAAGGAAGGGGGTACGGAAACAGGGAGGTCAAAAGGGGAGGGGAAGATTCCTAGCAATGGGATTTGTGCAGCTGGAACAGAGAGTAGAGTACCAGCCAAGAGATAGGAACAAATCCAGTTTTATGTACACAGAGGCAGAAGTGGTATGAGCTAGGTAGAAAATGAGCTGGGACTAATGGAGGCCCAGAAATGGCAGGCTGTAGAAACAGGTCTATAAACAATCCAACAAAATTACCAGGAGCTCTTAAGTAGCTGACTACACACTAGACGTCATAAGATTGCTAGCCATTTGATCAAATCTACTTTGGTTTTCTGTAACACAAAAGAAGATGAATGAATGAAAATTCCAGAAAATGTAATTTAAATAAATTTATTTATGTGAGAAAAACATCTGAACATCAGGTACAGTGTGATCGATCCACAATGATCCAAGGATGTCATGACTCATCTGGAAGCACTCTCATGCAGTCTGTACAAGAAATTCCACGTGAAGGATCAGCTGAACCATTTATCAAAATTCGTAAAGCCATCTAAAGCCAAATAGGATAAAATATGCAATGACCATGATACAGTAGTAAAAATACAATATCAAATACTCACTACTTGTGAGTTATAAACTACAATATAAACAAGTTAGGCTCCTTTTAAAAATGAAAAAAATATTTCTATTACAGCCTCATTTGAAGCACTTGCAATTAGATGCAGCTTTGTACATTTTACTCTTAATAGCCAGCGAGGAAACACCTTCTTGAGTAACTGTTTCTCTATCAGTGCTCTGAAGTACATATTCACATATACAACTTCAGATAGAAAATGATGATCAAAGCTTGGAGCATCTTCCTATGTGGTTAGATGTTGGTATATCTGAGAAAAAAGAAGTGAGGACATAAAGAAGCAACATGGTTCTTCTAGAGCAAGGAGGCCGTCTCAGTCCAGAGAATGGACTCTCCATTCAGATTTCAAAATGCATGGTCCAGAAGCTGAGTTCCTTCCAGTCAGGGAGCTGCCAAGGATGAAGGAGCTGAGCAGGAGGAAAATGTGAACTGACTACAGAGATGGTCACTGACAAAACACGTTCCTAGACAGCCTGGGCCCAATCCAGGGCCAGGGCTATCAATATGGTGTGTGCTCACTGAACTGCACACATGGAGCTCCGAGGTGGGTTAACAGTTCTTGATATGGGCTCTTGGTTGTAGTTTACAATATCTGCCTTCACCACTCTCTGCCATAAAAGAAAAGAGTTATTATAAGGATATCAGAAAAAGTACCTAAGCATCTATTGTTTTCTGAGCCCTGGTGAACATCTAATAACAAAGATGATAGATAAAACAGGTATTTAAAATAATCAGTCAGAATAATAAACAGTGAGATTTGGAGTTCTCCTGTTTGTCTTTTTTTTTTTTTTTTTCCTTTAAGGTAGCAATTTGGTCATGAATTTTAATAGTAACTGAGGCTATCACAAGTTTTATTAAAAACACAATTCAATAATAAGACCTAAATCCTGGTTATAATTTTAGTAAAAGTTAAAATCATTCATATATAGTCGATAGCTAAGATATCACTATTTCTTTTTTTTACGATTTATTTATTTATTATATATACAGTGTTCTGTCTGCACATAACACCTGCACACCAGAAGAGGGCACCAGATCTCATTATAGATTGTTGTGAGCCACCATGTAGTTGCTGGGAATTGAACTTAGGACCTTTGGCAGAGTAGCCAGTGCTCTTAACCTGAGAACCATCTCTCCAGCCTGACAAAGATTTTCATTATTTTTTTTTAGTCCTTTCATGATCATTACATTTGGCCATAACTTTGTGAATTAGAAGAGGTATCTGTAAAGGACTCACACATAAAGAGGAAGAGTTCTGAGAAATCCCACTGTAAAAAATGCTTCCAGTTTTCAAGACATTCCTCTCAAAACACTTACTTCCAGATAGTTCACTAGGGGTTATGCATAGTGATTCTAATAAAACATGACATAATGAGGAATTTTTTTTTTAAATCACCTCATATCCATGCCTATGAATCAATTTAAACCAAAAGATACTTTCACACATCCTTCTCTCTCATGCTCAGTCTGAAACAACAAATTTAGCAAAATGTCTAATATTCTACCACTAAGCAAAACTTGAAATTAAAACAAACCCTCTATTGGATTCAGCTTTGATAAAGTCTATGTGCGCACGCGCACGCGCACGCGCACGCACACACACACACACACACACACACACACACACACACACACAGAGAGAGACAGACAGAGAGAGAGAAAGAAAGAGAGAGAGAACAATTCAAGCCTTTAAGGAGTTTATAATAACCTTTCAATTACCATCTATTTCAGGAGGAAAATGGTAAGAAATTACTAATGAAATAACTGCTTCAATCCTCTGCACTGTGTGTGTAATAAACACCCATAGAGATAAACACATTTGAAAGTAACTGAAATGATATTTTAATTTGTTTTCAATTTCTTGTTTAATTTGTAAGTTTCCCGGCAAAGAACCAATTTTTCAAAGTTCTAAACCATGATGTCATTTTTTAAAAATATTTATTTACTTATTAAGTATACAGTATCTTGCCTGCATGTATACCTGCCCATCAGAAGAGGGCACCAGATCTCATTTTAGATGGTTATGAGCCACCATGTGGTTGCTTGGAATCCAACCTTTGGAAGAAGAGGCAGCACTGTTCACCTCTGAGCCATCTCTCCAGACCACCACGCTATCATTTTAACTTAAAATGTTCCTTCATAAAGAAAAACAAGATAATATAACTAGCCCCCATTGCCCCCCCTCCCAATGGCAGTAATTCACCCACAAGTACCTGCACTACTGTACAGAACAGACTCTACTCTGAGAAGAGCTGGGGTGTTGATTTTCTTCTTCCGGATACTTGACTATTTCTGCCCTGACAATATGCTGTCAATTCCGTACAACATAAACAAGATGTAGGAGAAAGAAAAAGAGAAAGAGAAAGACAAAATGAAAAGTATGTTTAATGACTAACAATAGAAGGGAACACCAAAGCAGAAAAAATTAACATGAATTTAAACATATCACAAAAGAATCAGCAGGATGTTCACACATAAAAGGAAAGCAAAGAGAGGCCCAATAAACATCACTTTATCATTCTGTTCAGCCAATGAAATAAATGCCTTTAACTTCTCAGCATCACAGAGGGCTATGAAGATTTACTGGACTTGTCTATGCTAAAGTGCAATAAAAGTGTTTGTTTCCCTTGACAAACAGTACTGGTGATCTACTATGTCAGTCACTCTGTGTTAGGCAGGCATGACTAAATCACCTGAAAGATTTAGTCACATGTTGCTCTAGACCTAATGGGCAAAGAACACGCAACCAGTTGTCACACAAGTTAAGAGCTTTGCTAGTGAGTGTGATGCTATGGGGACACAAGGGTGGAGGAAAACTCTGCTGTTTCAGAATTCAGAGGTAGCCATGTACCCTTTACTGCTCTCATATTTATAATTTTTAGTTTCCCAGGGTTTCCTCTGCTGTGTACTTCCCACTTCTCCTAACCCCAACCTCCACATTTCCAACATTCACATAGAAATCACTTCAAATGCAGTTGTCGTGTAAAATAAAAAATCATGAACTACATTATTAAAGCATAACAGCTGTTTGCTCTCAAGGGTTTTGCTAAAAAAACAAAACCACAGTACTACATGTTAGTGATCATTTCCTTGGCGCCATAATAGGGCGCCATGAAGTAACAAGTTCCTTGCATCTGTAGATCTGAAGCAGGAGCATGACTGCGCAGACCTGATTTCAGAAATCTCTTCCTAAAAGCTTATATTTGTTTATTAAAATGAATTCACCTTAACACGAGTAGTTGTCTATGAAGACATTTCTTAATAAAGATTTGATAAACACAGAGAGTAAATGACAGGACTCTGTACTATACGAATGTGTGTGGTTATTTGGGTTCTGTATAAGTTCTCTAGTGGGAAGTGTTAACTTCTAGAAAAAATTCTTCACTTACTAGGCACCTGGCCTGATGCTAGCAACAGAAGCATTGCCAACTGACAGACAAGATGCAAGCAAGTCACATCAATAAAAGGTATGCCAATATGTAACTCCCTCAACATAATTGTTTCATACTAAACTATAGGTTACAACGAAGAAAAGGGATTTTCACCACCAGTAAATAAGTCACTCATCAAACAAAACACTGTTTAAGATCTATTTATAAACATGGCCAAGTTATGGACCCGTGTGTAAGACATTGGGGTCAGAGTACTAACTAACATAAATGACCAGTTTTTATCATTCATTTTATCAAATTAATGAGTAATCCACAAGACCAAATTTTCCTTGGGGTTCTGATTGTTGTACATGACATTTCCAAACCTGATGCTGCAGCAAAGGCTTTGAAGATTCAAAGCTTTGTGAATTGTGAATAGAGAAATGCAACTTCCATATCATAAACTTCATGGTAGGTGGAGTCACAATAGTTGGCTTATTTATAAGACTTTTAACATACATCCAGTTTCTCTGTTTTGTGTCAATAGAGGAAAATAATGAAGTGGCCCAAAGAGGAAAGGAGCCACATGGGTGAACAACACCAGCTTCACTCTCATCTCCCCAAACAGCACTTGCTGAGACTCCTAGCAGCAGGGGATATGGAGACTGGAATAGCCACTTCCTGTAGCCAGTCAGGGCTTCCAGTGGAGGGAGGGCAACAACAATCCACCAATAAATCCTTCCACCCCAAGTTTGTTTTGCCTACAAGTGTGGGGATAGAGATGGAGCAGAGGTTGAGGGAAAGGCCAACCAATGACTGGCCCAACTTGAAACCCACCTCATGGGAGAGAGCCAACTCCTAACACTATTAATGATACTCTGTTATGCCTGCAGACAGAATGCTAGCATAATTGTCTTCGGAGAGGAGTCATCCAGCAGCTGATGGAAACAGATGAAGAGACCCACAGCCGAACAATAGGCCAAGCTTGGGGAGTTTTGTGGAAGAGTGGGAAGAAGGATGGAGGGTACCAGAGAGGTCAAGGCCACCACAAGAAGACCTACACAGTAAACTAACCTGGGCCCATGGAGGCACACAGAGACTGAACTACTAACCAAAAAGCATGCACGGGCTGGATCTAAGTCCCCTACACATACATAAAAGATTTGCAGCTTGGTCATCATGTGGGTCCCATAACAATTGGAGTAGAGGCTATCTGTAATTCTGTTGCCTGTTTTTGGATCCCTTTCCCCTGTCTGGCCTCAGTGGGAGAAGATGTGCTTAGTTCTGCTGCGATTTGAGATGGTAGGGTGGGTTGGTACCCCGTGGAGGCCTCCCCTTCTCTGAGAAGGAGAGAGTGAATGGGGTGAAGGGGCATGAGGGTGGGACTAGGAGAGGAGGGAGGGGCCTGAGATCAGGCTATAATTGATTAAATAAATAAATGGAAGGGAAAAATAAGAAAACAAAAGACAACAAATACTGGTAACCATGGGGGAGTGAACCCATGCACTGCTCATTGGAATAAAAGTTATTCCACACAGTGTCAACATCAGTATGGATAGTCTTTAAAGAACTAAAATAGACTATCACATGATCTAGCTATTTTTCAGTTCCTAAGGCAACATATCATAAAGATCTCTGCACATCTATGTTTCTTGCAGCACTATTCATAACATTCAACCTATGGAATTAGATATACAGAGAGAGTATAGAGAGAGTACAAATGACCAGTAAACACATAAAAACATTTTCAACATCCTTAGCCATCAGGAAACAGCAAATCAAAACTACACTGAAATTCCCTCTCACCCCAGTAAAAATGGCTATTGGTAAAAAAAAAAATAATGCTGTCAAGGATGGAATCGATAGCTGTATAAATTGCTGGTAGGAATGTAAGCTAGGGAAGTCATTATCAAAATCAATCCAAGAACTGAAACTTAACCTACTATACAATTCAGCTTATCACTCTTTCAAATGAATGCAAAGGAATCTAAGTCGGCATACTACACAGATATGTGCACACCCATGTTTACAGAAGAACCACTCACTACAGGCATGACTTGGGATCAGCCTAGGGATCAAGCAACAGGCGAACATATAAAGAGATGGGATGCACACACACTGTGTAGATCAGTTCAGACAAAGAGAAGGAGAGTATTCCATTTTCAGGAAAGCAAATAGCAATGGAGATGGGTGTGTTAAAAGGAATAAGCCAGAATCACAACGATAAATACTACATTTCCTCTCATATGCCTTTAAACATAAGTTACCTTGCATGAAATATAAATACATACATATGCATGTGTGTACGTGCGTGCATGTATGTGTGTATATACACATATATGATACAAAAGTAAAAGTGGGTTATTGGGTAAGAAAGGGGATCCAATTCTAACTGCTTTCACATAGGCACGACAATAAGAGTATATCGCAGAACTAATTTATAAAATTATCAAGTAAATATTGAATGATGTGAAAAGATAACAATTGTTTTCAGCTGCATAGAATGATGTAAGGAGGTATTTAGGAATGTTAGTTTGTTGCTTCAAAGCAGACTATTCTTGCTCCGAGTTTTCATTCTATTAAATGTCTGACATACAGAGCAGATATAATGGCATTTTTAAGCTCTTGACTGCTGATACTTTATCATATACTTATAAAACTGCATAGGAATAGTGAAAGAGAACAGATATCTTCAATAACTGATGCTATTAAATTAACAAAATAATATCAAGAAATAATATTATTGAATGATTTCAAAGATGAACAAATAACCCTAGAGAAGTTAAAGTACAAGCAGGGCCTATAATCCCTGCACTTGGGAGAAGAAGGCAGGAGGAAGCCAACAGAGGCTACAGAGTGAGGTCCTCGCTCGAACAAGTTTCTCTGAACCTTAAAATCCATTAAATAAGAACGGATAAAAACTTTATTCATCTTTTCCCACCAAAAGGGACAAAATTATAAAATTATCATTAATTTGTAAAAATTAATTTTCAAAAAAAATGCAATTAGACCCATATTTGTCACCAGGCACAAAACTCAAGTCCAAGTGGATCAAAGACCTCAACATAAAACCAGAGACACTAAATTGGTTAGAAGAAAAAGTAGGGAAGAGCCGGAAACACACTGGCACAAGAGACAACTTCCTGAACAGAACACCAACAGCCCAGGCCTTAAGGTCAACAATTAACAAATGGGACCTCATGAGGCTGAGAAGCTGCTGTAAAGTAGAAAACACTGTCAAGAGAACAGAGCGACAGCCTACAGACTGGGAAAAGATCTTCACCAACCCTACATCTGACAAAGGTCTAATATCCAAAATATATAAAGAGCTCAAGAAATTAAACACCACCAAACCAAATAACCCAATTGAGAAACGGGGCTTGGAACTAAACAGAGAATTCTCAACAGAGGAATATCAAATGGCTGAGAAACACTTAAAGAAATGCTCAACCTCCTTAGTCATCAGGGAAATGCAAATCAAAACAACTCTGAGATTCTATCTTACACCCATAAGAATGGCTAAGATCAAAAATTCAAGTGACACCACATGCTGGCAAGGATGTGGAGAGAGAGGAACACTCCTTCATTGCTGGTGGGAATGCAAACTAGTACAGCCACTTTGGAAATCTATCTGGCGCTTTCTCAGAAAAATGGGAATCAGGCTTCCTCAAGACCCAGAAGATGCTCCACCACACAACAAGAAAATTTGTGCAACCATGTTCATAGCAGCCTTATTCATAATAGACAGAACATGGAAACAGCCTAAGTGTCCCTCAGTGGTACATTTACACTATGGAATACTACTCAGCTATTAAACACAAGGAATTCCCGAAATTTGTGGACAAATGGATTGAGCTGGAAATGATCATACTGAGTGAGTTAACCCAGAAGCAGAAAGAGTCAAATGGTATGTACTCACTTATATCTGGACACTAGCTCAAGGGGCATGTCCCATGAAAGTCTTCACTTACCAGGAAAGTGGGACAGAGGGGAGGACATCCTGTTGGGACTCTAGGTGAGAGAAGCATGGGAGAATGGGGAAATAGAAGGATCCAGAGAGTCCTGGAAACCTACAAGTAGAACATTATGACGGGCGGATCTGGGCCCAGGGGTCCTGCTCAAACTGGCACCATCCAAGGACAATACGTGCAATAAACTTTGAACCCCTACCCAGATCTAGCCAACAGACAGGACATTCTCCACAGTTGAGTGAAGAGTGGGGTCTGACTTTCACACGAACTCTGGTGCCCCATATTTGACCATGTCCCCTAGATCGGGAGGCCTGGTTGGCACTCAGAGGAAGGATAGCAGGCTACCAAGAAGAGACTTGATACCCTATGAGCATATACAGGGGGAGGAGGACCCCCTCAGTCACAGTCATAAGGGAGGGGAGGAGGGAAAAGCAGGAGGGAGGAAGGAATGGGAGGATACAAGGGATGGGATAACAATTGAGATGTAATATGAATAAATTAATAAAATATATTTTTTTAAAATTAATTTCCAATTTCTGCAATAAACACTCACTTATACATGTAATCTATTTCCAAGCTTTGAGATAATATGTAAACAGAAAATGGGAAAGAATTCATGCATAAAAATTGTTACAAGAAATCTGTTACTTTTTAAAATATAAACTTTAAGATAATCACCTGTGACTGTTCTATCTCTGCTTTGTTTAATTTGATTCCCAGGATTTCTGCCGCAACTTTCTGAAAACACAGGAAGACCTACATAACAAAAATAAGCTTAAATGATTTAAAACAGGCATGCTTAAGTTACCTTCAAATACACTAAATTTCTAAAGAAGCATAAACAGCAAGTATTCTAAAAATGACCCCATTTGTCAAATATGGAAACACATAAAATGAAATTGTCTTTAAAGAATTAAACCACAATTTAAAAATCCAAGCAGTTTGCTAAATTAAACATGCATTTATTACTGAAAACATATTTTTAAAGATTTTTTTAAAGACTTATTTTTATTGTATGTGTTTGACAGTGTTCATATGTAGAGCATATGTGTACCTGGTACCTAAGGAGATCAAAAGCAAGTGTTAGATCCCGTAGAAATGGAGTTTACAGATCGTTTACAGCATCCACTATGTGGGAATCAAACTTGGGTCCTCTGCAAGAGCAACAAGTGTCCTTAACAACTGAGCCATCTCTCCAGACCCATTTTTAAGGATTTAACATAACAATTACCATGACAAATGTAAAAAACACACTAGCACATCTGATAGCACACTAAACTCTCATAATTCCTGAAGAAAATTAAAATAAGTTAACATAGTATTTACTGTTCTGGTATTTGACTGACAGCTCTATGCTGGTCTCTTGAGCTGACTTTAGTTTGTTTAACAGGTCTTGCCTTCCAAACCATTAACACTCCTTTGTCTCTCTTATCATTGTCAAAACTCTCCATTATTCCCTAAGTAAAGCAACTTGGTAATATTTATTGTATTTTATCAGTTTGGGGTAAAGGAATGATGGAGTCCATTACAGCTATACATTATGAACATTGCTATAAACATCACTTAATATGTGGTTGGCTTTTGCCAGGTCCTCTACAATCTCTGGAGCTTCAGGTCTGACCATTTCTGCTATGTAACTTTCCTCTGCTCCATAGCTATCCTAGCAGGTTTCTAGCCCAGTTCATCTCAGATCACTTACGGAACATAAGTTGCAAGTATAGTAACGTAATCCTTTCCAGGAGACTGCAGTGATGGCTCAGAAAATAAGCACACTTACTGGTCAAGAGGACCCAGGCACACTCCCCAGCACCCACATGGTGGCTCACAACCACCTGTAACTCCAGTTCCAGAGGATCCCATGCCTTCTAGCTTTCATAGGGTCCTGCATACATGTGAGACACAGAAAAAAATTTCACACAGGCAAGTACATACATGAAAATAAAAACAAATAAATCTTTAAGTAATTGTTATTTTTTTTTAAAAGTAATAGTCGTAAAGAAGGTGCTATATTTGACCCCAGCACCAAAAGAAGAGAAAAACTAAGTCAAACGAGACACTAGCCGGTAGCCAGGAATGGTGACTTATGTCTTTAATCCTAGCATTTGGGAGGCAAAGGCAGGTGGATCTCTGACTTCAAGGCTATCCTGATCTACAGAGCAAATTCCAGGTCAACCAGAGCCACATAAAAAAACCGTGTCTCAAAAAAAAAAAAAAAAAAAAAAGCTAGTCTTGAAAAACATAAGCAAAGAAACAAAAAACTGAACATAAACAAATATTTGCAAGACCTGTAACAATCGTTTATCATCTGTAATATAAATGTGGATATAGTGTTGTCTAAAAACAATAAAAATGTAAGTGGCTAAGTAGAAATTGAGTATTTAATAAAACTATAAATTTCAACCTAAACTCTCATGAAAGAAATTCAAAATTAGTGAGGTTTTTATTGTTATTTGTTGTCTGGCCTACCACTGGGGCAAAAGTTTAAAAACAATTAAATCTTTAGTATTTCAAGGTCCAGTAGTAGAGCAGTCTTACAATATTAGGTAAATTTAGTCTTTCTGTTAAGCATCTGGCAACATGTTTCAATCCCCTGTCAAAGAATCTATCTAAAAGAAATAATCAAAGCATCAAAAGTTGTTAACAAAATTCCATAATAAAACTCACATTTGAAACTTAAGAAAAAAAAATCCTACACGCCCAGCAACAATAGTACATGATTAAATATATATTTGAAATGTTCAATAAATGAATAAATTTATTTTTTATAACATTGAATGATATGGAATATAGTTTACAGATAAAAAGGCTAAATAAAGGAAGCACTATATAAAACTATTTCTAGGCCATGATCTTAATTTTTATCAACATTTGCTTTGGTTAAAATGGTAGGCCTGCAATGTCATTACTTGGGACCACAAACTATATCTCTACCACTTAATGTCTATGTGGAGTGAGCCCTGTGACATGAACTCTAGAAGACACATCTACACAATAGAGATAATCAGACTAATAAAACACCCATTACAAAATAAGCACGGAGTGTGCACAGTGAGTTCAGCCTTCAGAGAACGCATGAAAGAGCCCTCTGAGGATCTGAATGGTCTCTGAAGGTCAGCATTATGGGTGACTTGACTATTTTATAATTCTTGTTAAGTCAACTATAAAATTAATCTAACCAAAATAAGCATTCTCATCTATTCTATTTATGTCTTCCTTCCAAATGCATCAATGTGTTCCTTGTTAAGAAGCAGAAATGAACGTCCCAAGAACATTAGAGAGACAGAGCATCACTTACAACACACTCTACTGGTTTACTTACAGAGTCTCCAGTCTTGGCTGAAACGAAGTGGCTACTAAAACCATTTTCCTGGCAAAATCGTAAGTGTTTATCAGGTTTTACTGTTCGCATATGCTCCAAGTCAACTAGAAAATATTAAAGAGAGAACAAAACTCAATATTAGAAATTTTTAAAAGTATTTTAACATGTTTAAAACTTACGTTCCAATATCATTTCCAACTGTGTAATATTGGGCAATTTTTAAACTTCTTTGTGCCTCAGTTTCCACATTTATAAGCTGTAAGTAATAAATATACCTATTTAATACAGCATCAATTCAGAATTAGCAAGAATTAAAATAGTAAACAAAGACTGGCAACCAAGTGCTCAAAAATATGACCTGTTACCACACTGTAGCACCACTCAGCATGACAAAGTTCAAAGCACATCTGCTCAATGTACTTCATTTAAGCAGTTATTAATTAAAGAAAGGATTTACAAACACACGCATATTTGGCTAGAAATAGCTTAATTACTTATAAGATAATTTAATAATTAAAACATTTTTTAAATCCTTTATATAACAGTTATATTAATTTATTCACACTACGGTTTATGTTCACATAGACGCAGCTGCTTTCCAAATTGTTAAGTATCAACTTTGAGAACAGTCAACAGATATAATGTAGAGTATAGATTTCATATCTAATACTACTATTACCTAGCACAGTTTTTTCATATGTAATCCTTTATTGAACAGTTTCTTGTGTACAATACTATAAGCCTCTGAGGGTCTTTATTTAATGACATCAAACTGGACAACAACTATAGTCACAAGACTTAAAAGAGAACTAGGCTCTTTGAGCCAAGACAGAAAACTTTTTTAGAAATGCAAACTGATTTCCTGAGGAAGAGACTTACCCAACTTGTAAAAGTCTAGAATGCTTACATAATACCACCAATTATCAGCTGAAAATGCTCTGTCATTTCACAAAATGCTTTATTTAAAATCTTATTGAGTTATTGGGATGAAGGCTAAAGTTTCTCTAGGAGAGTTCTGAACTAACATAGGAATCCTGCACCCCATTTATTTGGAAATAGGGAATTGGATTTTGTTTTGCTTTTATCTCTTCTTGTAAATAAATAAATAAATAAATAAATAAATAAATAAATAAATAAATAGAGGGCATTACTGCTTCACTCCTAGGCATGGGAGAGAAGATGGTTTATTGTAGATATGAGGGAGAGCAAAGCCAGAGGCAGAGACACCTGGGAGAGTTCAGGTTAAACACGACCTGAAGCCGACCATGTGAGGAGAGTAGAGATGAGAGAAAAGGAGATTTGGAAGACCAGAAGACCAAAAGGGAAAAATAGTTTAAAAAAAAAAAGAAAGAAAGAAAAAGAAAGAAAGAAAGAAAGAAAAGAAAAAGAAAGAAACAAAAGAAAAGAAAAAATACACAGAAAGTCTGGTGATGGGGGGATAAACAGACAGACAGAACTAGGTAACCAAAATGGCTGGATTATATAAGGATCTTAGTTAGGTATTTGTCCTGGGTTTGAGACCTAATACTGGCCACAGTTGCTGTTGCTTAAACAGCACTGAGCCCTAATTTACAAAAAGGCTAAAAAATGTCCAGATGCCACAATCATCAATTGTGAAAAACCAAAATACTAAACTATAGCACTGACAAAAATCTGGTTTATAATAATATTGAAACTAAATTTTTTTGGTCTTTTCTCCTTCCAATCAAACCCCTCAACTACCACATAAATTTATCTATAACTTCGGAAACAAGAGCTTTTTCCCTAATAAAGATAACTATGAGGAAATGAGTACTAATTTATTCGATGGGAAAGCCTCTTCACCGAGCTTTTACTGGGCACCTACTACACAGCAGGCACTGTAGTAGGTGGTTAGTAACCAACACACCATTTAGTCTCTCAAAAAGCTACCACCAATACTATGAACATAAGAAGTCATTAAGAAATAAATTAAGACCACATACCCTGTGTCCCATTTTCTGCCTACTGTCCAGGAGACCTGCCAGACCCAATGTAAATGGGGAAGCCCTTCCCTCGCCAAGCTCCAGCCTACCAACTCCCCTGAAAGTACCTCTAACAGCACTAAAAATAAATAAATAAACTGCACCCCATAGCTTGTGTCCCCTTTCTTGCCCCACAACTCTGCCTGCTTTCCTGGAAGCCAGTAGGTACAAAGAACACCAGGTAAGACCCTCCTTCCCCAAGTCCCTACTCACCAACTTACCTGAAAGCATCTCCAACAGCAACAAACTGTACCCCACATACCCTGTACTCCATGTCCCGCCTTACAACTCTGCCTGCTGTCCTGGAGGCCTGCCAGACTCAGGGACAAAATGTAAGGTCCTCCCCTGCCCTTGAATTCTCCTAAAAGTATCTCCAGCAGTAGTAAACTGCACCTCATATACTGAGCCAGATTTCCCAATCCACAACTCTGTGTGCTTTCACTGAGGCCTGCTTGAGCCAGGGACACCAGGTAAGCACTTCTCCCAATGCCCTACCGGCCAACTTGCCTGAAATCAAACCAAACAGCAGTAAAGTGCACCCCATACTCTGTGCTCAATTTTCCACTGAACAACTCTGTCTGCTTTCTGGAGGTCTGCCAGCAACAGGGACATCAGATAAGCCCATCCACTCTCCAAGCCTTTATCTGCCAACCCCATGCCAAAAAGCATCCTGAACAGTGGTAAATTGCAATCCATACCCTGGGCTCCATTTCCCACCAAACAACTCTGCCTGCACTGTTGGAGGCCTGCAGCCACCAAGGACAAACCCAAAGTGCTTGTCCACTACATTCCCCTAAAACACCTCCATCAGCCTTAAACTGCACCCATACCCTGGACCCTATTTTCCAGCCCACAACCCAGCCTGCTTTCCTGGAGGCCTGCCAGCACCAGGCACCCCAGGTCAGGATGGTACAAGGGTTCCTAGAAGCAAAGGTAGCACTCAAAATCCCAGGGGCCACAGAAACCACAAAAAACCCTCCTTGACCTGAAGACAATAATATAGGTTAACTCCCAGCAACAACCAGCCTACCTCAAAAATGATGAGCATCAATGAACCTCCCTATGGGGATGGCTTCAAATGTGGCAAACCAGCCACTTGGTAAAATGTCCTCATTTCTGCCAGAGACAGAATTCTGCCTAAAAATGGGCAAGCCTGAATGCAGGCAGGGCCAATAGTCAAACTCTGCCAAGATAGGATAAGCAAGTCCTCAATAGACCTGCCTCACAAATATGTCTGTCTGATATATTGAGCCAGAAGGCTGAAGATGATGCTCCACCATTATAGAGAGTTTTTCATGACTGTTCAGGAAGCAAACAGTCTCTGCCATTTTCTCATTTTGGAAGCTGCTAACCTGCACTTCCTGATTACTCAGATAAATATTTTTATTCCCTCTCAAATCTCTGATGGAGTTGAAGACCAGATAGTTTAGTTTTACAATTAAGCTTAGTTGTTTTGGAGTTAAGATGTTTTTAGGTCTAGATAGATGTTTTAAGTTGATAAAGATGAGATATGATAGAAAATGATTTTCATTCAGAATTTTAGATGCACCAAATAGGAAAGATATCTACTTCAAGGTTGCCAAAAAACAAATAGCCAAAACACTATGAATATAACAGTTATATAATTTCTGATTGTTTCATGGTTCTTGCTGTGGTACTTTATTTTATATGTGTGTAACAATATAAATATATATGTAAAAAGATAAAAACTGAAAAAAGAAAAATTTTTAATAAAATTAAAAATTGGGTTACAGAGATAAACAGAGAATTCTCAACAGAGGAACATCAAATGAACATGATACACCTAAAGAGATGCTCAACGTCCTTTGTCATCAGGGAAATGAAAATCAAAAGGACTCTGAGATTCCATCTTACACATACCAGAATACCTAAGTTCGAAAATTCAAGTAACAGTACATCTGGGGAGGATGTAGAGAAAGGGGAATGCTCCTTCATTGCTGGTGGGAGTGCAAATAAAACTACTTTAGAAATCAATCTGGCACTTTCTCAGAAAATTGGGATAGTGCTATCTCAAGACCCAACTATACCATTCCTGGGCATAGACTCGAAAGATACCCAACCATATAACAAGGACATTTGCTCAACTATGTTCATAGAAGCTTTATTCTTAATAGCCAGAATGTAGAAACAACTCAGATGTCCCTCAACCGAAGAATGGATAAAGAAATTGTGGTACATTTGCACAATAGAATATTCCTCTGCTATTAAAAACAAAGGAAATCTTGAAATTTGCGGTCAAATGGATGGAATTAGAAATTATCATCCTGAGTAAATTAATCCAGGCCCAGTAATTCATGCATGGTACATATTCACTTATAAGTTGACATTAGCCCAACATGGATGTCCTCTGAGACAGATGTTGGGATTCCTCCTGGACTCTGGGTGGAGCACTGAGAAGTGGCATGGATGAATAGGAGGATGGATGGACCCAGAGGGTTCCTGAGCCCACAGGAGACCATCAAGGCCAGCAGATCTGGACCCAGTATGGCCTGCACAAACTGTTGCACCAACCAAGGACAATGCATTCAGTAACCTAGAATCCCTGTTCAGATATAGTCAATAGACAGCTCATTCTACAAAGTTGTGGAGTTAGCAGGTACTGCCTCTGACATGAACTCTAGTGCCCCCAATTTGATCAGTGTCCCTTGGTAAGGGGGCCTGGTGGGCACACAAAGAAAGGGGAAGCAGGTATCATATAAGAGCTGATATGCTGTGGTTATATGGTGGGGGAGGAGGTCCCCTTCTGTCAGAGGCCTATGGGAGGGAAATAGGGAAAAAGAGGGTTGGAGAGTGGGAACAGGAAGATCAAAGTGAGGATATTAAAATTCAGGATGTAATATTAATAAATTATAGTAAATTCCAAAAAAACAGACAGGTTGGTCAATGGAAATGAAGACCCAGAAGTAAACCCCCACACCTATGGATACTTGGTTTCCGAAAAAGAGTCCAAAACTATACAATGGAAAAGAGAAAGCATCCCCAACAAACGGTGTTGCTCTAGCTGGGTATCTTCATGTAGAAGAATGCAAATAGATCTATATCACTCTGTACAAAACTCAAATCCAAGTGGATCAAAGATTTCAACATAAAACTAGATACACTAAATCTGATAGAAGAAAAAGTGGGGAATAATCTTGAACATATTGGCACAGGAGACAAGTTCCTGACAGAACACCAATAGCTCAGGCACTAAGAGCAACAATTAATAAATGGGACCTCATAAAACTGAAAAGTTTCTGTAAAGCAAATGATACCATCAATAGCATAAAACAGCAGCCTATAGGCGGGGAAAAGACCTTCACCAACCCTACATCTGACAGAGGGCTAATATTCAAAATATAAAAAGAACTCAAGAAATTAAACACCAACAAACCAAATAACCCAATTTAAAATTGGGGTACAGAGCCAAAAAGGATGTTAAAATGAATTATTTGTTTACTTTGATTAGGATGAAAATGTAATTTTGAAAGACAGCACTGCTATCCTATGAATGCCAGAAAACATCACACTTTTAACGATACTGTCATCGCAACATAAATTATTAAAGAAGCTGCCCATTGCCCCTCCTTTTTTCCCCAAGTCAAATTATGAACTTAACCCAAGAACTACCCACAGCAGTTTTACCCATTACAATCTTTTGTAAGGTCAATTAGCAGTGTAATGCTATGAAGAGTCTGCTTCGCCATAGCAAGAATTAGCTCAAGAATCAGACAAGCCTTCAAATGAATGCCGAAAGCACCATCCCATTTGCTAAACAAGAAGCCTTCCAAAGATGATACAGAAAGCCCAGAGAAAACCTCACATAAATGCCAAGACACTCTTACAATAATATAAATATTACATTTTCTGTCGCCATGTTGTATACACAAATGATTGTGTATCTTTAAATACGAGTTGGAAATAGTACTGTATACATCTTCCTCCTTCAAGGAATAAGAATCTTATACACAGGTGCACGCCTTTAATCCCAGCACTCAGGAGGCATAGGCAGGTGGATCTCTGTGAGTTTGAGGCCAGCCTGGGCTACCAATTGAGTCTATGACAGCTAGTGCTACATAGAGAAACTCTGTCTCAAAAAACAAAACAACAACAACAAAAAGAATTCATATTAACTGAAGGCTATGAAAAGTCACATAGAACAAACAGAAATATGAAAGGTATTTCAATTCCTTATCTCAAATGGGTGACACGTGGCTGGAGAGGCGGCTCAGTGTACAGGAGTGTCCTGCTCTTACAGAGAAGGCAGAGTCAGTTCCCAGCATCTTCTAGTTCTGGAGGATCTGATACCTTCCTCTGTTGTCCATGGACATCAGGCAAGCACATGGTGCACACGCATGCATAAGGAAAGACACTCATACAAATAAATCAATAAATAAATCTTAAAAACAAAGCAATAACTTAAATTTAGGAAATCAACAGGAGCATCTACTTTGCCACACACTATGCTAATGAGCACAAGCATGAAATCAGTGAGCACATTACCCTTCATGACTGTGAGAGAAAAAAGAATGAGAAACAAGATGACATGAAAATAAATGGAAGAATTTTCTGCGTGTGGTGGTGCACACCTGAGATCCCAGTACTCAGAAGGATAAAGCAGGAAGATGAGCTTAAGGCCAGCCTGAGCTATACAGTGTTAAGTAGGTACCCTGGGCTTCATATAGAGATCTTCCCCTCAAGACCTACCTAAATAAATATATCATAGCAATTATCATAACTCAAAATAGAAAGGCAAAAACGTGACCAGATAAAGAGCATGATAATGAAGAGAAGAGTGAGGTAAGCAACTACAATACTATACAGGAGAACCATGAAGCTGTGGCAGACCTTCCTCCTTGATCTGGCAGCTAATGTGTTAAAATATATAAAACAAGGCAAGTTAGGACGTTGGAAGAAAACTGTATTTCATTCATCTTATTCAAGATTTCCACAGCAACTACCTACATACTTACTGATCATTGTGGTCAATGGCAAAAGTATTCAATATAATAGATTTTTAACTTAATTATATAAAATTTAATTAGAGCTACTAATAAGATTAAATGACACACAAGTTTAAAGTCTGAAACAGTTTATAACAAACCTGCTTTATTTTTATGCTGCCCTTAAACTCTGATTTCCCACATACTTCTTGTCCAACATCTCATAACACAGTCGTAATTAATATGACTTTTTCCTTCAAATCAGTTACTTCATGCTTTGAAGAAACGGGAAAGTACTCTACAATGCTAATTAGTTACACTATTAATGTCCAGTGTTTGTTAAAGAAGACAGCATTCAAAATATCAACTGTTTTGCACCTCATTCCAGACATAAAAGCAACAACAGAATATTTGCTGTGAAATTATAAAGGCTGCCACAATTGATCTTAAAGAAGTAACAGCAAAATATAAATACAGCACTTGTGCAGATTTTCACAGTAATTTTTAAGTTATCAAGGAAACATCTAGAGTGTTGATCTGGTTATACTCAATTCAAACAAACTACTTGTCACATTAACTACCTCCAGGAAGTTACTCCAAACACAAAATAAACTGTTTATGCCCCTACTCAGATAGATAACATGACAGACTGTTATTAGTTGAAGACAGATGAGATACATTAATTTGATTGTGAGCATGTGTTTAATTTTACCCTGCCATGTACACTCTCTAATGCTGTCTTTCTATGATGCCATAGTAAATCATGCAGTATTTGAAGAATTGCTAATGCAAGAAAATAAAAAAATAACCAGAAGTTGACTTTTAACTTCGCTGCTTCTTAAATTAATCTTTTTACCAAACTGCCTGGAATATTACTGAGTTTTATACAGGGATAAAAAAGAACACTGCAACACTGAAGAAGCTACTTTTGTTTCTAATATCAGTTTAAGATATGAAGGCAATTTAACATTTTTTCTATACACTACCTTTTTTTCTTTTTTTTCTTTTTCTTTTTCTTTTTCATGAGATGTCTCTTCTTTCCAATTTCTACTGGCCTGCTTATCCACTAGTTTAAGCACATCTTTTAACGATGATACTTTCCATATTTGTTGGAAGAATTCTGCTCAGGTTAGGATCCTCCTTTCAGATCTTTCATGATACTTTTGAGTAACAAAATTAAGATTGTATAAAGTTCAAAATCATTGATATAATAATGCTGTAAGTATTTCTGCCACGCTTACTGTTATTATATGCAGCTGAAAACAAAACAAACAAGTAAACAAAATTTCCAAATATAGTAGTTACTCACAAAGTATTGACTGGCTGGAAAAAAATAGTTGTTAGATTCTTAAAATAACAGGAAAAGATTCCCTGGGTACTTGCAGTCTACTCCAACCAAGGCAGCTAAGATAAGTCAACTGCACATCTTCACCTAAGCCTCCTTTCCTCCAAATCCAATTCCCTAGTCTTCCTTTCAGCACTATGGGAAACCACTCTCTGCAGCCTCCCTTTTCTCAACCCCACCCTATCTCCAGTGGATCAAACAGATCTTCCCCTACAAATCTCCTTTCCCCACACTCACTACTTTAATCCCAGCCCTCGACTTCAATAGACATTCCCTGAGAACCTGAAGGCCAGTTCAGCCAGAGAAAGAGGTAGTCTAACTGCAGGTCTTCACCTTTCCTTCCATTCCTCCAAATCCAATCTGCAACTCTCATCCCCATCTCTTAGCTGTAGCCTCGCTTTCAACTCTGATGCCTCATCCCCCAGCTCAGTAGCAGGACGCTTGCTATGGTTTCTACTTCTTCTCTGATCCCTATCACCAAATGATACATACAACTTTTATAACCTTCTTTACCCCCCCCCACTCATTATGTGATCCCAGCCTCCAAATCCAGCAGACATTCCCCAGGAACATGCCAGCCAGGCTTGCCAAAGAAGCAAGTACGCAGGTGAAGCAGGTAAGCAACCTTTTTAGCTTCACTTACCTCCTCTCCTCCATATCCAATCCCTTAGTCATATCCCCAGGTCTGTAGCAGACTACCTGTCCTTGGCCTCTCCTCATTCTCTGCCCCCAACCCCAGGTTACCTAAGTGGATCCTAGTAGAATGACCTGCTTTTCTCCCTCCTGTGGAGCCCCCTTGGTGTCCACTAGCCCATCCTTATATCCTAAGTGTCAGCTCCCAATACCTAGACACATTTTACCTAGAATCCCCAGTGGTCACACCAACAAGGGTTCCAGAAGAATTGCTACCAGGCAACACACACTCCTAAGAATCAGAGAAACCAAGAAACAAATCACCCACCCAACAGAGAGAAGACCAGATAACACCTAAAATTCTAATATTCCCAAACCCAGGTGCCTACATGGTAGCTTAAAAACACAATCAATATTAGCCAGGAAAATATATGTCCAATAGAACTCAGCAATCCTATGACAGTAGGCTCTGGGGATTGCAACACAGCCACAGTGCAAGACAATGACCTCAAAATAGCCTTCATGAAGAGGTGCTTAAAGAGGAAATGAATAAATTCCTTAACGAACTCTATGAAAATACTAACAGTGGAAGGAAATGAATAAAATAGTTGATGATCTAAAAGTGGAAAGATTATCACTAAATAAGAAAGAAAGAAAGAAACAAACAAACCTGGAGGGGAAAAATTTAAGAACTCCAGGAAGAATGTCACAGGCAAGACTCACCAATAAAATACAAGAAAAGGAAGAGAGAATCTTAGGCATTGAAGACATAATAGAATAAACATATACCTCAGCCAAAGAAAACGTTACATCTTGGCACAAAACATCTACATAATATACAGGACTACTAAAAGACCAAATCTAAGAATAATAGTAATAGTGAAAGAAAAGAAAGCCAGGTCAAGGAGACAGAAAGTACTTTCAACACACAATCACAGAAGAAAATTTCCCTAGATAGGAGGAGATGCCTATTTTAGGTACAAGAAGCATACAAAACACCAAATAGACTGGGCCAGAAAAGAATGCCTTCTCAAAACATAATAAAACACTAAATATACAGGGGGGGAAAAGGAATATTAAATGCTGCAAGGGAAAAAAACAAGTAACATCTAAAGACAGACCTACTAGAATTATACATGACTTCGCAATGGAGATTCTAAAAGCCAGAGGAGCCTGGACAGTTGTTATATACAAGAGAACATGGATGACAGACCAGACTTTTATATCTAGCAAGACTTTCCATCACAATAAATGGAGAAAATAAGACATTGCTTGATAAAACCAAATTGAAGCAATATCTGTCTACAAATTCAGCTCGACACAAGTTACTAAAAGGAAAATCTCAACCTAAAGAGGTTTACCATACCAAGAAAACACAAGGAATAAGTAATCCCAGACCAGCAAATAAAAAGAGGGAAAACACACACACACACACACACACACACACACACACACACACACACACACACACACACACACACCACACACCACCACCACCACCACAACAACAACAACAGCAAAATTAAAATATCAACAAACACTGCTAATCAATATTCAACATCAGTGGTCTCAATTCCCCAATAAGAAGACAGACTGGTAACAGAGTGGACTGCTGCTACATTCAGGAAATAAACCTCAACATCAAGGACTGACATCAGCCAAAGGTAAAAGAAGGATGAAGATGCTCCAAGCAAACTGGTGTAGCCAAAACAGACATCAAACCAAAGCTTGTCAAAATAGACAGGGAAGGGTACTACATACTAAAAGGAAAACTCCATGGGGACATTGAATTCTTAACATCTATAACCCATCACAAAGGCACCCAAGTTTGTAAAAGAAATATTACTATAGTTTATCATATATTGATTCTCATACATAAATAATAGGAGACTTCTTAGCACTAGACAGTTTATCCAGACAAAAACTACAAAGAGAAATGATGGAGCTAAATGATATTACAAACCAAATATACCTAACATATTTACAGAACATTTCCCTCAAATACAAAATATATCCTCCTCTCTGCAGTTCATGGAACATTGCTTCAAATTAACCACATCCTTAGACACAAAGCACGTCTCAACAGATATAAGAAAGTTGAAATAACTCCTTCTATGCTACAGAACCACCAGTGACTAAAGCTAGATATCAACAGCAACAGAAATCTTACAAACTCATGGAAACTGAGCAACTCACTACTGAATGAAAAATGGGTTAAGACAGAATTAACTCTAGAACTGAATGAAAATGAATATATAACATACCCAAACTTATGGGACACAATGGAGATAGCTCTAACAGGCAAGTTCATAGCTCTGGTTTAAGTTTTGGATTAGAGCTACCAAAAACTAGTTTAGGACAATGTTGTACTATGTTTGACTCTCTACAAGCAGTTGGTATTATTTTTCCTAACACATCTTGTAGAACTGACCAGAAAAGCCATCTGGACCTGTAGTTTTCTTTGTGGAAAGATTTTGAGTGGTAAAAAAAATTCATTAATATGGCAGATATTACCATTCATATCTGCTTCAGCAGATTCCAATAGTCTATGTCTAAGTAGAACCTATCAATTTAACATAAACTGTTGAATGATGAAAGCAAGCCTTTCATATCAGTTCCTTACACACCTCTTAATATGTGAAGAATTTGTAATGACTTACATTTTTCATTCTTGACACCTGTAACTCCAATCTTCTTTTTAATAGCTAGTTTGGATAGGGTTTGTCATCTTATTGATTATCTTAATGGACTATGAGATCTGAGATAAAACTTAGTTCACCATGGTTGTTGCATTAAGAGCTTTACCACCCTAAGCTTTCTCATCAGCCAGTCCTTCCTTTCCCTTTTTCCTTTTCTGTTCCCTTCCATTCCATTCCCTTCCCTTCCTTTTCCTCCCCTTCTCCTCTTTTCTTCCATTTAATCCTGCATCATAGCTACTCTGGCAGGGGATCACTCCAAAGACCTAGGTCTGTGATCTAGTTCAAATACAGACACGCCCTTAGTACAGACCCTTAATCCCTTTGCTGGAATTTAGTACACACTTTTAATCCCAAACAATGCCTTAAATACACACCTTTAATCCCTTTGGCTAGAACACACCCTTAACCCATCTGGCTGGGATTTAGTACACACCTTTAATCCCAAATAATGTTGTCTCATGGCAGGGCAAAGTGACAAATTAAAGGTTTGACCTACTGAGTTAGAGATAGGATACACTCAACTCTTACAAGAACAGACAGGAAAAAGAATCCACTTTAAAAGCAGCACAGAGAGAGAACAGAAAGCTTGTGGAGACAGTACAGTAGAATTCAGGAGTGCAGTTCAGTTTAGTACAATTCAGTTAAGTGAAGTTAAGCTTGTGCAGTTCAATTCATGGAGTTCAGAGGCAGTTTTTTCAAGCAAAACAATTCAGTGAGAAGGCCAGAGAAACCAGTTTGAATCAGTTAGCTTCCAAAGAGATATTTTGAGCCAGAACAGCTTAGTTGAATCAGCCAGCTAGCGTTCAGAAAGAACTAACAAGTGAGCTTATTCATCAGTAAGTCTCTGAGGATGAAAACACTCTAGATGTAGGTTAGCATATGGAGGCTGGAAGCTAAAGCCTTCAATGCTCCGTCTTACAGACTAGATTGTACAGAGGCTAGAAGCTTCCAGGCATAGGTCAAGGGATAGTTAGACAGAAATGCTCTGGGCTCAGCCCAAGCCATGTATTTGTAAAGCTTGGGTATGGCTCTCATCTCATCCCCTCTTCTGAGGAAATAAAAACATTTATTCTTTCTTTTCTCTCTTATTTATAACTTCTGCTCTTAATCTTCACTTTTTCCTTCCTTATGCTTGCTTTGTCTTTGCCTTTCTTTTCCTTTTCTTAAGGAGAAAACACATCATTGATTTGCAAAGGCTTTATCTCCTTAAAATAGAAGCACTTAATAATGCTACTAATATTTCTCTAAATACTGCTTTAGTGGCACACACCAAAACTTGGTACAATGTTTTCATTTTTGGTCAATTCAAAGTATATTTTGTGATTTCTCTATTCCTTGGTAGCCTGTTTTGAAGTGAACTGTTCAATTTCTGAGTGTTTTGGCACAGTTTAGATATTTTTCTAGCACTGATTTCTACTTTAATTCCATTATTGTCATAGAACAAATACAGCATTTTCCATATTTGAAACTTTTACTATAGTTACTTATTCAATTTTTGCAAATAAGAATCATTTTAGTGGGCTGGAGAGATGGCTCAATGGTTAAGAGCACCGCCTGCTCTTCCAGAGGTCCTGAGTTCAATTCCCAGCAACCACGCAGTGGCTCACAACCGTCTGTAATGTGATCTGATGCCCTCTTCTGGCCTGCAGGTATGCATGCAGGCAGAACACTGTATACAAAATAATAAAAATTTTTAAAGAATCATTTTAGTAAATTTATATAAAATATGGATGTTCACTAAAATGATTTGTGGAGTGCCAAGAAGGGGATTCTCTTTCTAATTCTTTATAGGTGAGAATGTCTCCTATCATGATAAATACCTCATGTGAATTTAAAAAGAACATCTATTCAGTTGTTACACATGAGGTTCTCTTTGTTTCATTCATTGTTTTACTTTTTTTCCTTTTTCCTTTTTTCTTTTTGAAGGGTCTTGTTCTGTAGCCCAGGGTGAACTCAAACTCTTGCCAAAACTTTTGCCTCCGCCTCCCAAGTATAGAGATTATAGGAGTCAGTCAATTTAGAATGTTCTATTAAAAACTAGGTCCAGATGGCTGGTATTATTTAGGCCATCTCCAACTGTCTGAGTTCTGTTTGTTCATGTAAAGATAGAGGAGACTAAGTAAATTGGTGAATTTGTTTTCTTCTTCCTGTATCATCCGTTTTTATTTGTAATTTTCAGTTCTGTTTATGGGTTTATACATATTTAAGATTGTTGTACCTTTTTTTAAAAACAATGTAGCCTTTGGCAAAGAACAGCTTCTCTGTTGCTTGAAAGATGCACTAACATGTGGATATTATGAGAACCCAGTAGAAGTCAGCTTACTACTATGTCCCATTAGCTTCCTCATAGCAGTAGGTTCTCCCATAAGGCCTATGGTTCTTGGCCTCAGTAACTATGCCTTCTTGTGAAGCAGACCTTAAGTCCAGTGAGAAAGTGGCTGGTGATTCCCATTGCATGTATGTCACTACTACATCACTGAGAATGTCTTTCTAGGCAAGTCATTAACATATCTCACAGGGTTCACAGCTGAGTGAGACTGAGGATTACTTTTCTCCTCCATTAGTGTGCCTTCTAACACTATGAAAGCGAAGTAATGGGGATAAAGGTTCCATGTCAATACCAGCTTGATTTTTTCTATGTTCTATGACTCAGGCATGTGATGCCTTTAGCAATAGGTCTATTGACAACACACACACACAACATATATAAAATGAAATAAATCCTTAAAAAGAAAGCTATAATTCAGAATCTCTCCAGAACATATAGGCTAGAAACAGCTTTTCCCTCCCCACAGTTTCTACATTTATTTTTTATTTATCACATGAACAGATTCTATTTCAATGCCAAACTAACACAGAGAGGCACAACTGGTCACCATACAAAGAATAAGAAATCATGCAGTTCTCAGCCTTGAGTGCTAGGATTAAAGGCATTTGCCAGCACTGCCCAATTTATTTTTATGTGTATAAAGTTAATCCTCTTACCTCTATGTATATCTGTGTACCACATGCATTCCTGCTAAGGTTACAAGGTAGTATCAGATGCCCTGGAACTGCAGTTACCTGAGTTATGGATGGCTGTAAGCCGATCATGGCTGCTAGGAATTGAACCTGCCTCTCTGCGAGAGTAGCCCATGTTCATCACTGCTCAGCCACCTTTCTAGCCAACATTCCTTACTTTTTTAATCTATCTATATCTGCATTAATGTTTAAGTGGGTTCTTTAAGGACAGTAGAGAGTTGAGCTTGCTTTCTATCTGGTATGGATATCTCTAAAATTTTATATTTAGATCAGGTCTCTGAAAACATTTTTTTACGAAAGGCCAGTTTACGAATACCTTAGGCTTCGTGAACCACGTATTCTTTGAAGTAATTACTCAGCACTTTTAGTGAAAAAGCAATTCTATGAGCAGATTAAATATGGTTCTGTTTCAATATCATTCTTTGCAGATATTAACATTTGATTTTTGTATTGGTCAGGTATCATAATTGGTATTCTTCATCTACGATTTTTCTAATTACTTCAATATGCAAAAACATTCTTAGTGGCTCATTTAAAAATAAATAAAAGAGGCCATAGGTCATAATTTACTGATTTTTGCTTTACACTACTACCCAAATTCCTCTGCTCCAACCATTTAGTGGCTTTCTATAGTTCTTATAATAAAATACAAACTCATCCTGCCTATAGTCCATAATCTAGCTATGACAGAATTTTATAAATCCCACTTACACTCCACTGTGTTTCCTAAATCAGCGGCTTTCACATCCTACCCTCCATCTCTATGTATAGCAAGTACATCACCCTAAGAAAATTCTGTTTTACTGTCTCTTCTACCATTGTGCTATACATATGAGGCACTCATGAATGAGTAAATAAATGAATGAAGGAGTAATTTAAACAAAAACAAGAAGAAACAATGTGAGAAGATGTCCATTACACAAAAACTAAATCTAGTATGCAATTATGTTTCTAAATTTTAAAAAAAGCACTTTAATTAAGTAAATTTTAAATTCTAATAAAGCTGAGATCATTTGCACAATTTCCTTAGGTTGTAATGGTAAAATGTGGTATAACACATTTTTGAAGGCACTGCTATCCCAATGCATCAAAAATAAATAAGACAAATGTTAAAAAAAAAAAAAATGAGTCTTCTAAGGAAAATAATGCATCTATTTAAGAAAAAGGCAAAAAATCATTTTGGAAAAGAAAAATTAATTTCTGAATGAACTAAGACTAAGTACAAAACTTAATTTTCACCAATTTATATAAAAATATAGAATACTGATGAGTGATTTTTAGTGCTTAAAAAAGTATGAAGAAACAGGCAACTCAAATTCAAGCCATAAAAATATTCTCCTTTGCAAACCTTTAGTTCATAGTCCCAGTATATTAGCATATCAAATTATAACTCTGTGGATATAAATGGCACTGTGGGGAAGAAGTTAGTATAAGGACAGAAGCAAAATTATACTATCCATCTTTGATGTGTTCAGTTTTAAATCAAAAAGGTTTTTTTAAGAAAATAAAATGGGAAGAGGCTGGACAGATGGTTCAGCACATAAGAGCATGTGCTGTTCTTGCAGAGGACCCAGGTTCAATGCCCATTACCATACAGTGTGGCTCACAGCTATCCAGACCTCCAGAAAATGCAGTATCCTCTTCTGACCTCCGCAGACACCAGGCATACACATGATACACAGACATACATGCAAGCAAAACACTGATGCACATAAAATAGCCCCAAAATTTTAAGAAAATAAAATATACAATTTTACTTAATATTTTGACAATTTCAGCTTCTTTTTGCTCAGTCATCTGCCATACAATTACATTTTTCTTAAAATTAACCTCTTTATTTCTTTCCTTAATCCCAAATTACAGATAATTCTAAAAATGCATTTGAGTCACTACCAAGTACTTTGTAAACTACACATTCATGTATTCACTTTTTAAAGTTAGTGTTTTGTGTAGGACATTTTAAACTGGAGATGACAATTTGAACTCTTATTGAAAAGAAAAGATGTTTTGCTAAAATACTTTCAATGTCCTCACTTGAAAGACACACAGGGTCAAAATCTCAGTCCAGGAATATCTGACTTAACATCAGTAGCCTCTCTCTTACTGAGATGTCTTCTAGGAAATTACATACTCTGAAAAACAGATTCAAATATAGCACACAATGTTCCTCGCTCAGCATGAAACCCCAGTGGTCAAGCTTATAAATGCAATATGCTCTCTGAAGCTGAAATAATAAACATGTGGGTTTACACCAAAAAGAAGTTAAAGACAGTTGTCAGCTTGTTTGGGATAGACAGGAAGTTAAAGAAACTTCTGAAAACCACAGTTCTCTCGGTCAGTAGCTTTTTAAATGTGTATTCATGTTCTGGCATTGTCATATAATATATGTCTTTTACTGAGTAGTATAAGAAAGATATTCAGAGAAGCTGACAAGCTTCTATTAAGTCAGAAATACAATCAGTATTTATGGACAGCATACAAATTTAATAGGAAATGCTGTATCCACGGGGGAGCAATTAAAGGGGAGGTAGTCGATTTTGATTCACATTTTTTTTTCTAAGTAGTACCTATCCAAAGAATAGAGGAAGAATACACTATGGGAATTTATAGCAAATAAGTATAGTAGATTTCAGGTACCAACAGTAATGAGAATTTTTCACTAAATAGCCAACTTTCTCACTTCCTCAGTTTGCTGAAATCTAACACTCACTGAAGCTCTTAGTGAGTAAACTTTTTTCTTTATTTATGTCTACATTTTCTAGACTTTATAAGCATGTAGTACCTATTCTCTACTTTACAATCCACATATAATCCTCATAGCGCACCTTTAAGCTCCTGAGACTTAGATTCATAGTGCCGACCCAGGGATCCCATAGTTGGTCCTAACTGCCTTTCATCCATTCCATTTGGTCTACCTCCAGATCTTTGTGTCTCACATCCAATCTACAGAACTGTTCTCTACCAGGGCTCTCACAATGGCCACGCTTGGCTAGAACCCAGACTGAGCAACAGCAACCAAAGAACAGGACAACCACCCAACAAAGGCGAAAAGCACAAGGATTTCAAAATAGCAATCATGAATACGCCAAAAGATTTTTGTCATAGTTTATTTCCATTGCTGCGATAAGACAACATGACCAAGGCAACTAAAAAAAGAAAGGAGGTAATTTGGCGTTCATAGGTTCAGATGGTTAGAGTCCATGACACTACTAGTAGAGTAACATGGCACCAGCCAGGCAAGCATGGCACTGGAGCAATAGCTGAGAGCTTTTATTAGGATGGCCTATTAGGAACCACTTAAAGCATTTAATTGCTTTCTTAGTCCAAAGTCTTGATGTCTTCCAGAAACACAGGGAGGTCAGGTCTGTTATAGGAATACTCCCACTTCTTGGTATCAATTTCTATTTTACTTTTCTATTGTTTGTGATAAGACAATGTTATAAAGGCAACTTATCAGAAAAAGTTTTTAATTTAGGGCTTAAAGTTTCAGAGGGTTATTGCCCATGACCATACTAGTGAGTAGCATGGCAGCAAGCAGGTAAAAGCATGGTGCTGGAGCAGTAGCTAAAAGCTCACATCTTGAGACACAACCATGAGGCAAAGAGAGCTAACTGAGAATGCTGTCCTTTTTTTTGAAATCTCAAAGCCCATTCCTAGTAACACATCTACTCTGACAAGGCCACACCTTCTAATCCTTCCCAAACAGTTTTACCAACTAGTGACCAAGTATTAAAATATATAAGCATATAGGAGCCATTTTCATTCAAGCCTCCATAGACTTTAAGAGGGATATGAATAAAAACCTTAATAAAGACTATAAACACACACACACACACACACACACACACACACACACACACACACAAGCTGAATGAAATAATGAAAACAGTTCAACATAGAAACAAAGAACAAAGAAACAGAATCAGCAAGGAAAAGCCAAATTCAAATCAAACTTGAAATGAGAAACTCAGAAAGTCAAATAAAAAGCTTGGAGGTAAGACTCACTAACAGATAAAAGGCCCACAGATAAGTATACTCCTCCCCTCTCATCGAGGAAAATTTCTTTGCAACAAAGAACATTACAGAAAACTATGAATCAATCAAAATGCAGTTACGGAACTCTGTCCCATTAAATACATCCCATGTCTAAGGTTAAGGAAACATTACCAAAAAAAGGGGAAGAAAGGTTGTAAGTGCCAGAAAATCAGGGTGTTTGCTGTGAGACTGTCTCACACGAATGTCAGAAGTTACATCCACATACAGCATGACTGCCTAAGTATGAGGTAACCAAGGACATCAATGGATATACCAAAGTGGAACCTCAACCCTACAAAACCTCAACCCTAAACAAAGAACTAAAGGCAACTAAGGAATGCCAAGAGTGGGAGAAGTATCGTTCCTAGGGAAGAGCACACCAATTGGTTAACCAACACCAAATAAAAACATTCATACAAGTAGCATTTATGTTTAGGAATACTTATACATATTTGGGGGTGGGGGGGTGTGTGCGCGCAAGCACATGCATGTGGTTAAAAAAAGAGGCCATGAATTAGAAAGACAGCAAAGAGGGGTATATAGGAGGTTCAGATGACAAAGTGGAAGGGGGAAATGATATAATTATATTATAAACATAAAAATAAAATAAAAATATGGGGAGAAAATACTCTGAAATTTTACCTTACCCCTCTCAGAATGGCAAAGATAAATGAAACAAATGTCAGCACATACTATGTTCACAGCAGCTATATATGTAATAGCCAGAACCTGGAAACAACCTATATGTCCCTCAACCCAATAATGGATAAAGAAACTATAGTACATTTACACAATGGAATACTACTCAGCTATTAAAAACAAGGAAATCAGGCAATTTGCAGGCACATAGATGGAACCAGAAAATATTATCCTGCAGTAACCCAGACCCAGAAAGATACACATGGTTTACACTCACTTATAAGTGGCTATTAGCCATATAATTCAGGGAGAGAGCCAACCCCTGACACTATTAAGGATACTCTGCTATGCTTGCAAACAGGCAACTAGCATAACCAGCAGCAGATTGAAACAGATACTGAGACTCACAGCCAAATATTATATGGAACTAGGAGAGTCTTGTGGAAGAGTTGGGGGAATGATAGAGGGACCCAGAGAGGACAAGAACTTCACAAGAAGACCAACAGACTCAACTAACCAAGAACCATGGAGGCTCACAGGGACTGAAGAAACAACCAAAGAACATGCAATGAATGGACTGCTATTAGGCGCCCCATACATATATAACTAATGGGCAGCTTGTTCTTCATGTGGGTCGCCTAGTAAGTGGAGCAGGGGCTTTCTGTAACATGGACTCTGTTGTCTCCTTTTGGATCACTTTCCTCTAGCTGGTCTGCCATCTCTGGCCTCTGAGGATTTCACTTAGTTCTGACTTAATGTGTTAGGCGAGATAGAGGGGAGCCTCCCCTTTTCTGAGAAGGGGAGGGAGGAAAAAGTGGAAGACAGTGGGAGGGTGGGACCATAAGGAGAGAAAGGAGGGGCTGCAATAGGGATGTAAAGTGAATAAATATTTTTTTTAATCTGATTCACAGAGATGGCAAATGACTAAACAACTCTGCCTCTTTCCAACATATCAAAATAAAAAACTAAATCTTATCATATCTGATATAAATACCTAATCTGACTGAAAAATTAGTGACACTGACTCCATTTACAGTGATGATTCTTGTGTTACTGAAACAGGTGATCCAACTTAAAAAGGGAAGTTTTAGATATCAATTTATGATTGATCATATTGTATGTACTTACATAAAGTAATAGAAAGCATACATGTATACATATATATGCATTATATATGGTATATTTTGTAAAACTAAAGCTGTAGGGTAAGGAGGAAGTGCCTTAGTGGTAGAGCCCTTACCTACATACACAAGGCCCAGGTTCTATGCTGAGCACTGCTCCAAAAAAATAAAGTGAAGCAAGAATAGATAAGGATACAGAGGATAGTCCTTAGAAATTTGAAAACTGACTTTCCAAATAAAATGGATATTGACTTGGTATCAAGTCTGAAGAAATGGTATTAATCCTGAAGAAAAACGTAAAATTTAAGGAGCGACTCACTCTGAAAAACAAACTAAGAATGGTTGAAAACACATTAAGCAGCTCAAATATTTACAAATAGAAGGTGAGAAGGAAGGGGAAAAGATTTTTTTCTGAGCTAATAATAACAAAAGTTTTAAAAACTGAGAACCATATATGTACCATGATATATTCATTGCTTTAATTTAAACATACTAAATTTCAATATTACAAAATACCTTTTAAAATCATCTAAATTCCATGAGAGTAAAATTGTGTAAGGAGTGGTAAAAGCAAGCATCTAATTTTTTCATTTTCTTATTTTAAAGATTTGTTTATGTGCATGTGTGTACACCTGCATGTGTTTATATATGCCACACAGGCAGGTCTCTGTGAGTGTGAAACCAGGCTGTGTACAAGATCTAGAAGAGGGCTGCATACTCTGAACTGGAGTTATTGGGAAGCTTGGGAACTTCATGTAGGGGTGGGAGTCAAACCCAGGTTTTCTGCAACGCAGTAAATACAATCAATCACTCAGCCAGCTCTTCAGCTTCAGATTTTTCATTTTCAATATTAAATAGCAAAGCATAACAGAACAATGGCTACAATTATTAAGAGAGAAAGAATTTCAAGTAAAAAAACAGGAAAAATAACTTTTTTAAGGTTGGAAAAGAGTGGACTGCAGTGGTGCACGCCTGTAATCCCAGCCCTTGAGAGGCAGAGGCAGGCGGATCATTGTGAGTTCGAGGCCAGCGTGGTCTACAAAGTGAGTCCAGGACAGGCAAGGCTACACAGAGAAACCCTGTCTCTAAAAAAACAAAATAAAATATAAAATAAAAGTTAGAAAAGTTAACAAAACTTTAAACAACTAAGATTTAAAGTATGCTGCCTAACACAGCATCTGGTCTATTACAGAATTCAATGTATATAAGAAAAGTCAGCAGGACATGGTGGCACACAACTTTAATCCCAAAACTAGGGGCAGAATCAGGTGGTTCTCTGTGAGTAAGGCCAGCCTGGTCTGCATAGTGAATTCTAGGACAGCAAGGACTACATAGAGACCCTGTCCCTGTCTCGAAGGAAGGAAGGAAAGGAGGGAGGGAAGGAAAGAGAGAGAAAGAAGAAAAAGGAAAACAAGAGAAGTGGCGAAAGAGAGAGAGAAAAAGAAAGAAAGAAAAGCTAATGATATGTGAATGTGAAATACAGTATATAAAACCATGTCAAGAAAAACCAAAGTATAAAAATAATTCTCTTTGGGGGGTAGAAGGCTGCAGATTTGATCTATGCTGCTAATGAAATTCTGAAATAAAACTGGAGTTTAATAATGAAATGATAATTCTAAATATTATTAAATCTTAAGAGTACTTTTTGTTGAAATGCATTGTAAGCATAAAATTAGGTTGCCTGAAATTAGACAATAAAAAATATACTTTAAAAGGAAAATTTTCAAATCTCTAAAAGGAATCATTTAAAAAGAGTTGGTTGATAAACAGAAAACAAAAGACAGAAAATAAACTACAACATAATAAAACCAAGACCACTAACTAATAAAATGAAAAACCCATTTGAAAGGTTACAACAAGGGAGTGGAGAGATGGCTCAGCAGTGAAGAGCACTGGCTGGCTATTCCAAAGGAATATCCACACAGATATATATGTAGGCTAAACACCAATCAATGCACATTGAATGGATGAATAAGTAGGCGCAACCACAAGGATTTTAAATGTAAGTCATACAAATTATGAGCCAATATGACACTCAAATGCCATTAGGATTTTATTAAATTAAATAAGCCAGACTCAGAAAGATAAACATGATATGTTTCTCTCACTTATGGATCACAGATTGTACATGTGTGACCATACATGCAGTATGTATGTACATGAGATGAAAGCAGAACAACTAAGCAAAAGCCAGAAGGAGAGAGAAGGAAAAGAGAAGGAGGTTATGTGAGGCAATGCGGTTAAAATGCATGATACACTTGAAAGAAACTGTATCTCCATGAAACCCTTCACTATATACAATGGATATCCAACAAATAAAAGTGTGTGTGTGTGTGTGTGTGTGTGTGTGTGTGTGTGTGTGTGTGTGTGTGTGTAAATCCCACCTGGAAAATCATTTTAGATGTTGTTAGATACAAGAAAATTAGAACCAAATCACTACTATAAAGCCATGTATCTCTAAGGCATGTTCTGTGCATTAAAAATGGGCCTAAAATCCTTCTCTTGTGCTTCGGGTGTGATAGTATCTCCAGGGCTTGTTGTGGTGGAGGAAGAGGTTACAGGTAGTACAGAGGACACTGGATAGGCTGAGGTCAAACGTTAGGGGTGGAGGACTCCCCTCGCTAAGACTAGGGAAGGGAGGGAAAGGGGATGAGGGAGGGGATAGAATAGGAAGCGGAAGAAGGAGGGGGTGGGACCAGGAGGTGATGAGGGAGGGGGCTTCAATCGGGATGTAAAGAATTCAAACTACAGAACAAGCAGGTAACTAATATTGCTAATCCCACTACATGGGAATAGCTCTGAGACTGGCTGAGATAGGAAGGTTTATGCACAGGCAAGGCTTCATGTTGGGCACAGATTCCCTGTGACTTATACATAGAGGCCGTTCTTAGTGTGCCATGCAGGAAGATTTGCAGATGTCTTACTGCTGCTCATACAATAAACAGAGAACCAGCCTTAATTCCTCTGTGCATCCTGCACACCTCATACAATCCCAGTGTTAGAACTGTAATATGCTTCTGAGAAATTATGTTTTCAGAACAAAAGAACTAGACAGGATTCATTACTCTCAGCAAGCTGGATATTGATATCCTGTACCCCTCCATGTCCCAGGCCCAGGCACCTCAGTTACTGTTAGCCATCAGCACAGGACAGCTTCCAGGATTATGATACCAATTGGTCCAGTCATTCGGACTGTCCCACACAAGACTTATATTAAGGCTGGAATTTCACAACTTTTGAAAATTGAACCACAAATGCTTTCCCTAGCTTACTTAACCATTTTCCCCAGTATTTGTGTGGGGGGGGGGGGGCTTCAAAGTAATTATTTACCCTAAATCAGCCTGAAGAACCCTTAAAGAGAATGGCGTCCCATTTTCTCTAAGGGGGGTTGGATAAGTTTATGTTTACACTCTTGGTCTACAGATGCTTATTTTCATTGGGAGTTGGTTGTAAGTATTATTGGTCTTTTACAGAAAGGAAAGTAGGTTTGACTCAGGGACATATCTCTTTTCCTTTATCTTTCTTTTGTAGATAAGAAGATAGGAGCCGAAAAGAAAGAAAGGGAGATGTAGAAATATAGAGGAAGGATAGAACAAAAGGTAGATTAGTGAATCTACCCCTCAAAGCCCTAATTGTTACTCACAAATAAGGTTACTTTTTAATTCAATAGTATTAAATTTTATATATTATGCAAATCATGCTCATGTCAAAAGCTGGTCTAATTTTATCACAATAATATATATTCTAGGTCTAATAGATTTAGATATGATTCTATAGATATAGGAGGTAAAATAGTTAAATGAGGGTCTTCACAAACCTCAGAGACCTACAGAACATGGCATTTAAAGATGTTTTTATTATTCTAAAGATTCTTTGACAACAAGACAAGTTAACTCCTGACAATACCCAGCCTACCTCAAAGAAGACGACGAGCATCAAAGAATCTCCTTATAAAGAGGGCTTCAAATGTGGCAAACCAGCCACTGGGCAAAATGACGTCATTTCTGCCACAGACAGAATTCTGCCTAAAAATGGGCAGGTTTAGATGCAGGCAGAGTCAATGGCCAAACTCTGCCAAGACAGGGGTAAGCAAGTCCTCAACAGTTCCTGCCTCACAAATATGTCTGTCAGATATATTATGCCAGAAGGCTGAAGATGATGTTCCAAGGTTACAGAGAGTGTTGGGTGACTGTTCAGACAGTAAACTGTCTCTGTCACTTTTTCATTTTGGAAGCTGCTAACCTGCACTCCAGATTCATTCAAGTATTTAAGTTTTATACCTTCTCATGTCTCTGATGGGTTTGAACCAAATAGTTTAGTCTTTCAATTAAGCTAAGTAGGTTAGGGGTTAAGATATTTTTAGATCAAGATAGATGTTTTAAGTTAATAGAGATGAGATACAGTGGATATTAATCTCCATTCAGAAATTTAGACCCAACAAGATAGCAAAGATGTTTATTTCAAGTTTGCCAAATACAAGTGGCCAAATCACTATGAATGTAACATTTATATAATTCCTGATTGTCTCGTAGTTCTTCCTGCTGTGTGTAGTTTCTTTTACCCATGTGTAATAATATAAATGTAATCAAAACAACTCTGAGATTCCATCTTACACCTATCAGAATGGCTAAGATCAAAAATTCAAGCGACACCACATGCTGGCAAGGATGTGGAGAGAGAGGAACACTCCTTCATTGCTGGTGGGAATGCAAACTAGTACAGCCACTTTGGAAATCTATCTGGCGCTTTCTCAGAAAACTGGGAATCAGGCTTTCTCAAGATCCAGCTATTCCACTCCTTGGAATATACCCAGAAGATGCTCCACTACACAACAAGATCATTTGCTCAGCCATGTTCATAGCAGCCTTATTCATAATAGCCAGAACATGGAAACAGCCTAAGTGTCCCTCAGTAGAAGAATGGATAAAGAAACTATGGTACATATACACTATGGAATACTACTCAGCTATTAAACACAAAGAATTCCCGAAATTTGTGGACAAATGGATTGAACTAGAAATGATCATAATGAGTGAGTTAACCCAGAAGCAGAAAAAGTCAAATGGTATATACTCATTT
This sequence comes from Acomys russatus, assembly GCF_903995435.1. Classification (NCBI taxonomy): domain Eukaryota; kingdom Metazoa; phylum Chordata; class Mammalia; order Rodentia; family Muridae; genus Acomys; species Acomys russatus. The sequence continues at coordinate 32,700,264 of NC_067158.1, forward strand.
ATATTGAGACACTAGACCAAGGGGCATGTCTCATGAGAGTCTTCACTTACCAGGAAAGTGGGACAGAGGGGAGGTCATCCTACTGGGACTCTAGATGAGAGAAGCATGGGAGAATGGGGAACTAGAAAGATCCAGAGGGTCCTAGAAACCTATAAGAGCATTATGATGGGCACATCTGGGCCCAGGAGTCTTGCTCAAACTATGGCACCAGCCAAGGACAATACATGCAGTAAACTTCGAACCCCTACCCACATCTAGCCAATGGACAGGACATTCTTCACAGTTCAGTGGAGAGTGGGGTTTGACTTTCACACGAACTCTGGTGCCCCATATTTGACCACGTCCCCTGGATGGGAAGGCCTGGTTGGCACTCAAAGGAAGGATAGCAGGCAACCAAGAAGAGACTTGATACCCTATGAGCATACACAGGGGGAAGAGGTCCCCCTCATACACAGTCATAGGGAGGGGAGTAAGGGGAAAATGGGAAGGAGGGAAGACTGAGAGGATACAAGAGATGAGATAACAATTGAGATGTGATATGAATAAATTAATAAAATATATTTTTTTAATTTTTCAAAAAAATGGAGCTAAATACTAGGTGTGTGGAGTACACACCAGTAATTCCAGCACTGAGAGGATGGGAACAGCAAGAAATGCCTTTGACATCAATCTAAGTTTGCAAATGGAAGACAGTCTCAAAAGGAGTTGGGGATTCCACTATTCTCAATAATGAAAGCTTGCCCATAAGGAAATACAATGCAAAAAATCCACATGAGGTAACAAAGCATTCTTATTCTCAGCTGAAGACTATTGGGTTCCTAGGACTATTATATCAAAGTAACACAAACTGGTGTCTCAAACAACAGAAACATATGCTATTATACTCCCCAAAAGTCAAGGTGTTGACAGAGTCAAGTTTCCTTCCAGAGTCTCAAGGAAGACTCCTTCCTTGGTTTTTTCCTAACCACTAACTAGAAGAAAGGATGAATAAAGACAAAACAGTAATATTTATATACGAAATGCCATGAGGCCCTAATGGGCCTTTATTATCCACTAAAATCATTAAAAAGGAGTGATAAACTAAGAATGATGATACACGGTTGTACTGCCAGCACTTGAGAGATGATGGAGAGCACCAGTCTAGAGCAGTAGTTCTCAACCTGTGGGTCATGTCCCCTTTTGGATTGCATATCAGAAATCCTGCATATCAAATCTTTACATTACGATTTACAACAGTAGCAAAATTAGTTGTCAAGTAGTAACAAAACAGTTTTATGGTTGGGGGTCACCACAACATTCACAACTGTATTAAAAGGTCACAGCATTAGGAAAGTTGAGAGACCCACTGGTCTAGAGAGATGGCTCAGCAGTTAAGAGCTCTTGTTGCTCTTACGAGGACTGGAGTTTGGTTCCCAGCACCCACATGTGGCACACAGCCAAGCTGACTCCAGTCCCCAGGGATCTGACAACATCATCAGACTTTCTCAGTATGTACAGGTATGGTGTGTATACATACATGCTGACAAAACATCCATACACATAAAATAAATATATCTAAATTCTCTTTAGTGGAGATCAATGAGCATGAGCCTAGCGCATGGCCGATGCTTACAAAAGGAAGGGACAGCAAGTGACCTCCCTAACCCTGAAAACAAGCTGAGTAGGTGTGCCCAGTTACTACTATCTGTATTTTTACTCACGTAGAATTTAAGTAATAAAGGAAAATCAAAACTAAGACAATAGCTTTCATCAGAAAAAAAAAAAAACAGTAAACGCCTACCATGGACTCTAGTACATCAAATATTGAAAAATTCAAGATTTCTGTCTAGTTTTCTATAACTAGGCCTTATTTTAAAATATAAAAATGTATCTGAAGTTCAGCACTTCCACCTCTTCCCTAAGTTTGAAGCAGACTATCATTTTCTACTATCCTCTAAATGATGAGACCATATTTTCATAGTAGCAATTTGTGACATTCCTATAAATCAGTGTGCTGCAGTGATACCTAAAGAAAAGTTTATTCCCCTATAATGATGCTTCCAGGCTTCCCTCAAGTCAGGTGGTCACTTGCAGCTAATGATCTGTGACATACCACACAAGAAGTCCTAAAAAGACTTATTATACATTGCATGTGAAACAATATTTACTTTATGGATGGCTAAATGAATGAAGACATTCAATGTAACTGTAAAAGCAAAATCAAAAGAAAACTTACAAGTAACATGTTTCCTTTAAGTAAAAGGACTGTGACGATTTTCCATTAATACTTAACCTTTCACTGGAGAGTGTACTACATAGGATGCCCAGATCCACAGAGCCCAAGAGCTGTTCTAAATTAATGCTAGCTGCCCCCAATTAAAGGAGCAGTCACTTTAAAGAAACGTAAAATCATCAGCCTCTCTTGTTGGAGTCAGAGCCACATATCAAGGCATAACAGTGCAAACAAGATATGACTTATACACAACTGTGGAGACCATTTCTAATCAAGCACACACACACACACACACGCAAACACACACATATGTGTGCACACACACACACTTAGCATAAACATGCCTAAGAGAGTATTATTCTGCACACAAAACTTGCTAATCTCAAATACATGATCTGTCATAACTGCGAGCCTTTGTAAGCACTTACATCTTTCCCATTCATAATTTTATTCCACTTACCAGACTCAGTTTTTGTCCACCATATGTCCACTGTGGATTAACTATTCCCTTAGGTAAAATTAAGGACTTTCCACTTGTTGTAAGAAGAACTAAGTATGAAGGACACAGCCAGAAATAACATTTATAACTCAACCAAACACAGAAGCGCATTCAAGCTCTAGTAGGGATTTGTGCAGCATCTTCTTTTTTCATTAGACACATGTCTGAATAGCAAAATAAACTTGAGATAAAAAACTCACAGCAATAGTACAACAGCTTTCCCCATTCAGTGTGGCTGTCAAAATTGTATCACCTCCACAATTAAGCTTTTTTTTTAATTAAAAAAAATTTCTTCTATTAGTGAAAAGGCTTTGATTTCCAAAACACCAGTTATAGCCAACACTGTAATCATTAGATTTTTCAAGGTATTTAACAAAAATTTCAGCTTTTGTTTTTTAAATCATAATATTATAAAATGTACACTGCCTTGACATACAATTCAGTGCTAGAATGTTTATCTAGCATGCGCCAGGCTTTGAGTTCAAGCCTTAGCATTGCTCTGAAAAAAATATATAATTTAGCAGAATTGCCTACTTTTGCCTATAAATAGAAGACAGGGTTTTGAATATAAAATAGGAAAGACAATGGTAGCTAAACACAGGTAGCTATATTATATAACAGGCATAGGTCTAGGGACTTTGTGTATTTATTTATTGCAACAATCTCCCTGTGAGCTAAATGTTATTATTCTCACTATACAGATATAAAAACTGGGGTACAAAATGATAATTTATCATAGTCACATAGTTAGTACATGATTTATACATAATGTATATTTATAATCTGTATTTACTACATAAAATAATAATAAATTTATATTGAATACATAATTTATATTGAATACATAATCCATGTTAACATCTAAGTGTCTTGATTAAAAGTCTAAGACATATACTGCCTGTGAATATTAAACATGTTACACTGACAATGTATGTTTATTAAACATATTATATCCTTAGGAAAATATACATCTGTCTTCTTAAAGTTAATTTTCTTTTGGTTTGTTGAAAAGGTTGAGGTTTTTCAGAGGGCAGTGGGGTGAAATAGAGTCTCAGTGTGTAGCACTGAGTAGCCAGCCTTAAGCACACTAATATACTCAAACTCACAGAGAAGTGCCTGCCTCTGCCTCTTACGTATCAGGATTAAAGGCGTGTGTCATCATACCTGATCTAAAGTTGAATCTATAACAAAATTTATTATATCCCTTAAGAATAAGAATTTGACTGGATTTTAAAAACTGCATGTATAACATAAAGTAATTTGTAAATAATTTTACCTGGTACGAATAAACTATTAGTTACTTTTCTGCTGGTTTGACAACACAAAGCATGGCCACTTACAGAGAGAAGTGTTCTGCTGGACTTGCGGTTCCAGAGAGGGACGAGTACACCATGGTGGGAGGCATGGCAGTAGGCAGGCATAGCTCCTGGAGCAAGCGCTATGAAGCACTCAGCTTCATATCCTCAACTGTAAGCATGAAGCAGAGAAGCGAACTACAAGTAGGACAACACTACAGACTCTCAAAGTCCACCACTAGTGACAAACTTCCTCCTACATTTCTCCAGTGTTACCAACTGAGGACCCAGCATCAGATGCCTAAGCCTATGGGGAACAACTCATTCAAACCACCACACTAGACTCAAGCCCATCAAATGTAACTGGTTTTCCTCTAGATTCATTAAGGTACGATTGACAAAATTTGTACGTATTTATAATATATAACATCATGGTTAACATATGTATACTTGAAAATTCAGAAATCATGCTAATTAACACATCTTGATCCTTTTCTACTTACTGCTCTCTTAAAATATCTTGACATTTGGTATCCAAAACACTACATTCTAATTCCCTCCTTCATTGGCCATAGTCCAAATTTTTTTTGCTGATATCTCTTCATTTTCCCAAATTCTTAAAACACGGTGTCACCCAAAACTTTATCTTTGGACCCTTTCTTTTTTCAAACTGGTAAATTTTATCTAGTCTCCTAGCTGTATCCTTCACATCCTGCTGACTATGGTTTTTACTTCTACAATACAACTTTTCCTGTCTTTCAGACTTGCCTGTTAAATATCACTACATTGGCCCTTAAAATAAGAACTTCAGAGTGAGCTTGCCCAGATCCAAACCTTTGACCTTTACCCAAATCGTACTCTTCCCATTATCTTCCTCCTCTCGGTCAAGGTACCTTTCCAGAGGTGTAAGTTTACATTTTTTTCCTATTAGCTCACTTTCTCCTTTCCTCCTCAACCAATCTGAGAAGGTCTAAATGTCTTGCCTTTTAATCTATATAGAAGGAAATGGCACAATGGTGAAGAGCACTTTTTTGCTCTTGCGGAGGACCAGGTTTCAGTTCCCAGCACTGAGCACACAATAGCTCATAACCATCTACAATTCCAATTTTATGGGATCTGAGTCCTTCTTCTAACCTTCACTGACACCAAGCACACACCTGGTGAACATATATACATTCAGGCAAAACACTCAAAATCTAAAAACAGATTTAAGAGATCAAAACACCCAAAAGTCAAGCGCATCTCACTATTCTGCTGTTATTAGAAGTACCACGTGTCTCACTTGAGTTATAGAAGAAGCCTCGTCTTCCTGTTTCCACTCTTAACCAATATTAAATAGTCTCAAATTTTCAGCAACTGTTTCCAAATACAAGCTAACTCATTTTGCTCAAAGCCTTCATTGGCTATCCATCTCACTCAAGGCAGAAGCTATTCCCTTCCCGGATCCATCTTTCTTAGTATTTCCTGTTCGTTTCCTACCCTACTCCTAAGCCACTACGCCCTATTTATAGCTACATACTTATACACAAGTTACTGCGTACAGCTATATGAACATATCTACCAATGTGGTAATTCACACCCACCACTTTGTGGTTCCCAGAAGGAACTATTACACCCCAAAGTCTCTGTTCAGGTTGTCCTTCTGTACCTGAACTCATCTCCAGGCATCAAATGTCTCTTGCTATGCTCAAATGTCATTTTGCAGGCTGCCTCTACTATATTTGAGATCTTAATAAGGTTGTCCAAATTTTCTTTTTCTTCTTTACTATTTTATCTACCACCATAATATTAATCATCATTTGGCTTGTATTTTAATATCTTCCTTAACAAGCCTGCGTTCCCTTATAGGAACACAGCTAGATGAAGAAAGGAGTTTGTCAGGGGTTCACTTCTGTATCCCCAATATCTAAATCAATAATTAATATACTCAGGGATGGAAAGATGGCTCAGCAGTTAAGAGGGCTCTACCAGAGGGCCTACGTTCAAATCCCAGCACCCACAGGGTGACTCACAACTGTCTATAACTCCAATTCCAGACATACATGAAGGTAAAACAACAATGCATATAAAATAGAAATAAATTAAAATTGACAAATATACTTGAATGTTTACTAAATGGAGAATTTAATTAAAAAAGAAACACCTTCTGAGTTGCTGTATTTACACTGTAAGACTAGACATTAAAATTTTTACAAAATGAAACAAAATAATTTCAATTCTAACTTCAGAAACAATTTTAAGTAAAATGTATAAAATACAAATATAAGGACTGGAGAGATGGCTTAGCAGTTAAGAGCACTGTCTGCTCTTCCAGAGGTCCTGAGTCCAATTACCAGCAACCACATGGTGACTCACAACCATCTATAATGTAATGCCCTCTTCTGGTATACAGAAGCACTCATATATATAAATAAATAAACAAGTCCATATATATATATATATACACACATATACATATATATATATGCACACACACATATCAAATTTACACAGCGTAACTTTTACAATTTCCCCAAAGACAGTGAATTTGGCCACATTTACAAGGAATGCAGGGCCAACTGTAAAAATTCAGCAAGTACTTGCCAAACTCACTATTTTTACGATTGGTATTATTATTGTTGTTATTTATTATCATTAAGTACCTTTTTATATAAACAAACATTTGGACTTTTTTAAATTTAACAAGTGAATGACAGAGCTAGCCAAAATTCTCTGTAGAACTGAACATGCAGCATGGTGTTACAGTACTTGCCTAACACAACTGAGGCCCTGAGTTCAATTTCTAGTATCACAATAGAAGAAAACAGAGAGAACCAGCTCCATGTTTGCCAGAAAACCAGGTACACTGCCCATAAGGCTTCTTTCCTCTCTCTGCTCCTCCACAACTGATGTCCCAGTGTCATCCCTAGCTCTGCGACTGAGCACCAGCTGCAGCCTTCCTGTGGACCCCACAGTCCATCTCCTCCTGACCTCTTTTCCCCTACTCAGTCCCTTTATCCCAGACCCCAATTCCAACAGGCACGCCCTGCTAACCCATAGGACTCTCTCGCGAGAAAAACAGGTGGGCAGTTCCACTAAAATCAGGAACAAAGCAAGGTTGTCCACTTTCTTCATATCTATTCAATACAGGACTTGAAGTCTTAGCGAGAGCAGTAAGACAACTGAAGGAGATCAAGGGGATATAAATTGGAAAACAAGTTCAAGTATCACTATTCGCAGATGATATGATAATATAAATAAATAACCCTAAAAATCCCACCAGAGAACTCCTGATAAACACTTCCAGCAAAGTACCTGGATACAAAATTAACTCAAAAAAATCAGTAGCCCTCCTATAAGTGGTAAATGGACTGAGAGAGAATTCATGGAAAAAACACCTTTCACAGTAGCCTCAAATAACACAAAATTTCCAAGGGTTACTCTAACCAAGCAAGTAAAGACTTGTATCAGAAAATACTTCAAGTCTTTGAAGAAAGAAATTGAAGAAGGTACCAGAAGATGAAAAGATCTCCCAAGCTCATTGATTAGTGGGATTAACATAGTAAAAATGGCCATCCTACTAAAAACAATCTACAGATTCAATGCAATTCCCATCAAACTTCTAGTACAATTCTTTACAGACCTTCACAGGGCATTTCTGAACTTTGTATGGAAAAACAAAAGGCCCCATTAGCTAAAACAATTCTGAACAATAAAGGAACTGCTGAGGGTCTCATCATGGTATTGGCATAAAAACAGATATGCTGATCAATGGAATCAAACTGAAAATCAGACATAAATACACACACATATGAATACATAATTTTTTATAAAGAAGCCAGAAATATACAATGGAAAAAAGGGCATCCTCATGGTCAAGCTGGTGACTGTACAGAGAAGAATGCAAATAGACCCATACTTATCACCCTGCACACAACTCAACTCAACATAAAACTAAACACACACACACAACTGACAGAAGACAAAGTGGGGAATAGCTTGAATGTATTGATACAGGAGATGACTTTCTGAACACAACATCAATAGTGCTTCTGTAAGACAAAAGACACTGTTATTCAAACAAAATAACAATCTAGAGAATGAGAAAAGATTTTAGTCATCTCCATATCTGATAGAGGACTAATATCCAAAATATGTAAAGAACTCAAGAAACTAGATATCAGTGTGTGTGTGTGTGTGTGTGTGTGTGTGTGTGTGTGTGTGTTCCAATTTAGAAATTAAGTACGGATCTAAACAAAAAATTCTTAATAGAGGAAATTCAGATGGCTGAGAAACTCTTTTGTTGTTGTTATTGTTGTTGTTTTGGTTTCTTTTTTTTTTTTTTTTTTTTTTTTCTGAGACAGGGTTTCTCTGTGTACCCTTGGCTGTCCTGGACTCACCGTGTAGACCAGGCTGGCCTCGAACTCACAGAGATCCACCTGCCTCTGCTTCCCAAGTGCTGGGATTACAGGTGTGCACCACCACGCCCAGTCAGCTGAGAAACTCTTAAAGAAATGTTCAGCATCCTTACCCATTAGAGAAACGTAAAGCAAAACTGCTTTCAGTGTCCATATTACACCTGTTAAAATGGCTAAGTATAAACAGAAGTAACAGCTCATTCTGGTAAGCATGTAGAGCAAGGGGAACACTCTTGCAAACTTGTACATCTAATATTGAAATCAATATAATGATTCCCCAGAAAGTTGGGAATGGACCTAGCTCAATATCCAGCTATAACACTCTTGGGCATGTACCCAAAGGATGCTCTATGCTACCACAAGAACACATACTCAACATGTAAGTTGTTGCTTTATTCATACTAGCCAGCAATTGGAAACCTAGATGCCCCTCAGAAGAAGACTGGATAAAGAAAATAAAGTAAATTTAAATAATGGAATATTACTCGGCTCCTTTTTTAATGGCATCATGAAATTTGCAGGCAAATGGATGGAACTAGAAAAAAAAAAAAAAAAACCCACCCTGAGGTAAACCAGACCCAGAAAGAAAGATAAAGTTGATACGTATTTGCTTTTAAGTGCATATAAGTAAATGATAATTAAGTTAAAGATAATCAAGCTACAATCTGTAGACCCAGAGAGGTTAAGTAAAGAGATGGCATCTATGGAACTGCATGAATCTCCTTGGGAGGGGGAAACAGAACAGATTTCATTGCTGACTTGGGGTGAGTGGGGACAGGATAGGGGGCAGAGACAGGTGGCAGAGAGACGGGTGAAAAAAAAAAAGAAAATGGAAGGAAAAAAATCATCTCTGCAAAAAGGTGCTTACTTGCCTACAACACCTAGTTAGAATGAAAGTTTCCTAAACCTTCAGGACAATAAGCATGTTAAATTACACAATCCTACAGCTACACATGATTTGAGGCATCGTATCAATGATGCTTTGATCTCTTCCCTCTTTTAATTCTTTTAGGGTTACTGATATCGATGAAGGTCTTGCCTGCATGTACACCAAGTACATTCCTGGTGTCCATGGTGTTCAGAGGATGCTGTCAGAGTGCCGGAACTGCATTTACAGATGATTATGAGTTGCTAGGTGTTTTAAGAATTTGGGGAAATGAAGAGATATCAGCAAAGAATCGAAAAATGGTCAGTGAAGGAAGGACAATCAGAATAAGGTATTGTATAAGTCAAATACAAGATTTCTCAAGATTACACAGCAAGGTAAAAATCACAGCACTAAGTTAAAAAGAAAATTTTTGGTCCTCAGTTTCTTTAAATTAGACTTGTTCTACATTTACTACAAATATAAACTATAATAAACTATTAAGGGAGCCTAATTTTTATAAGTAAAATCTTCAAATCACCTTTCACAAAGAAAAGTGCCTTACAGCCGCTTTTAATATTTGTTTATTCTTCTCTTATACACTACATCCCAACCACGGTTTCTCCTCCCTCCACTTCTTCCAGTCCCCCCTCTCCCCACCTCCCCTCTGCCCTCAGATCCATTCCTGCTCTGTTTTTCTTCAGAAAAGAGCAGGCACCTCGGAGATATCTACTGAACACAGTATACTAATCTAATATTTAATAATTTCTTCTAAAATTGAAAGTCAGTGGTAGACCACAAAACAAACAAAACAAACAAACAAAAGGAATAGGAGATGACTGTAGTTAAGAGCACTCGCTCCTCTTCCAGAGACCCTAGTTCAGTTCCCAATACTCACATTGGGCAGCTCACAACTGCCTGTAATTCCAGCCCTAGGGAATCCAAAGGGCTCTTGGGGATTCTATGAATATGCATAAAGGTAAACTACATTTTCAAATGATTACAGAACTCCCAAAAACAAAGCAAACAAAACTAAAGACACATTACTTCTTCAGCTAGGTAATTTGCTACACTGTCAAATTTTTTTGAGGCACATTATCTAAAATTCACTACAAAATAATAAAATGTGATCACTGAAGCAGGCATCAGGTAAAAACCATGTTCTGATTATGGCTATAAAACAGTTGTCATTTGATATTTTCACCCCCAAAAGCTCTCACTCCCGCACCAATTTTAAGGTATTACATACTAGATTTGGAAACAGAACTCATTCAAGTAAACCTGAAATGAGGGCAACAGTCCCTGAGGTGTGCATGTATGTAATGTTGGGCTGCTTCTCATCTCTACTCAAGATCTTTCTCCAACAGCTTCTATTAAGCAAATAACTGCAACTCTGCCTTAAAATGTATATGTTGATAGAAGAAAAAGCAATTGGAACAAATGCATCAGGCCCACCTAAAACGACAACTAGGTCTGGTGCTCTGGAATTGTAATGTCAAAAGGAGGAGGAGGCAGAAGAGAAGGAAGAAGAGCAAGAAGACGGAGAGTATTAAATGAGGAAAGGAGCAGAGGCTTCAGTTTAGAATTATAAACAGAATAAACTTCTCAAATCTTCAAAACAGTTGTTCATGTTTTATAAATTACAGTTCTCTTAAATAAATGTCTTTGCTATAATACTGTAGCTGAAATATTTTATAGGAGTTGATATGAACTCTTCAGGGTGAAACTCAAATGTTAACTATTTCGTAGTCTCACCTATTTACTGTCCAAATAAAAGAATTTTTAGTGTCTCAAAGGATTTCTATAAGTAAACATGTTTCTGTAAATTCTACTCAGTCATTTCTTACACTCTTAAAAAAAAGGGGGAGGGGGCTTTTAAAAGCCTTGTGATAATTTTATTGAGAACATCAACACAATTCTCAGCTTCAAATGTTCTTATTTTTCTAATCCATGTCCACTGAGTACAGAGAACACAACTTATAGGGTATGTTAAAATGTAACCTTTCAACTTCCCAATGTAAAACAGCACTTCCTGGGCAGATAGTACTCCAGGAACAATCAATCACTGTTAGGGAGAATATACACTCAACATTGTTAAATAGCCCTGATGCACTCTTCTCTATGCCCTCATCTGTCATGAAGATTGTTTAAAAATCTGAGTTATTAGTCTTTATTTGGGAAAGGATCTGGTTAATATCTTTAAGAGCAGAAATCATTCATCCATCCACTCTATGCTGGCGCATGGTAATTCCTGCCCCCAATCCGTGTTCCTGATAACCACCCTACCACCACTAACCAAGAAGTCATAAATCAGAGACAGGGCAGCTCCCATGCAACCCCTGTTAACTCTATTTACAATCTGTCCACCTCAAAATGTGAGCTGGCTGGGGAAGACGCTAGCTGATGGATCAGATAGTAAGAAACATAACAGTTAACGAGAGAAAATGACAAAGATGCTATGTAATTATAACATGTGGACTAAGTTTTAAATCAATTTTTAAAAAGTTAACATTCCCACATTTTCATTTTATTTGTTATAGTCTTACCTAAATCACTAAAGAGAAATTAAAAATATATTTCAATACAAATAAAAATTAAAATCATAAAAATAAAGCCAAAATACAAGTTTCTAACATGAAAATTTCACGTTAGAAAACAGCAAACTTTCTGAAGTTTCTATATTTATGTAATCTAACAAATGGCATGAAATCTATATTTTGTTTCAAACATGGCCCCACAATACAACTTTGATCTGATTTCTACCAAACCTCCACTGTCAATATTCTGTAAGGTGGAAGCCAGTCGACCAACTAGCCTTTAGGCCATCTATATTGAAATAACTCATTTTCATGTTTTCGTGTTGTATACATTTATGAAGTTCACAAACAATTTTTTTAAGAAAGAATGAAAATAATTTTCCCTAACTAGCACATCCTGGGCCACAACACTTGTAGCTTTAATCGTCTTCATGAATAGGCTTTTTACCTATTATGCAAGTGATGATATTCTTAATTTTCACGAAGTTTAGTTTTAGTGTAGAAAATACACAACAAACAATGCCACATGATAATAAATATACAAAAATAACTGAACATAAGGACAACACAAAGGCCTCGGTAGTTCTTTGAGATTAGGTTGTCAAAGGTAGTGACTTTAAGATGACTTTTAGAATGAAATTAGAGTGACAAAATAGAGCTAACAGAGAGCAAAGACCAGAGAGAAAGCATGTCATGCAGAAGAGACTCTTAAGGTGCAAATGAACTTGGAATGGCTTATGAGAACAGAAGCAGGGAAAGGAGGTCAATGAGCCTTGAGCATAGGAAATATATTGATGATGAAATCTGCAAGGGAGGTAAGAGTCAAATCACCTAGACCTCGTAATCTTGGAGGAGACCTGATCTCACTCTTCAAATGGTGAGAAAGGACTAACGATTTTAAGTAGGAACAACTTATGATCTTTCCTATGGCAACTAACTGAGCACAGCAAGGAGGAGGAACACCAGTCAGGAGGCTATCTGTACGGCCAGACCCATCAAGGTGCTATAAGTGAACATAATAAATCAAATACTCCTAAGCTCTGCAACATGGCCTCTTCAAGTAAGAGTTCCCCAAAGCTGGAAAAGCAAGACTTTCAAATCAGAAAAACAGGGATTAAACCAGGTGGATTTAGCTCCCTGTCTTTTATGCATATAATTGTTGCCAGATGTAAGATGGCCAAAGATCTTAACAGAATCACCAACCACTTCTTTAGCAGTACCTCTGGCTCAATCTTTGAGAAAATTAACAATGGTGAGCTAATATGACATAGCTATCATTTTAAAGTTTGTTTACTAAATAGCACTCCTCCCAGCACATAGTTAAAATTAAAAAAAAAAAAATCATTAAAAGGAAGGGAAAAAGAATAAAACAGTGGCAAAAGATTTCCTAAAAAACATTTTCCTCCTGTCAGTTTCATAGTATGTATTTTGAATCTAATGGACTTAATTTGTCATCATTCAGAAAGAACCTATGCTTACTACATCCTTTGAAAAAACTATTATGATTAACATTAAAATAAAAATTTAGTGTTTCCTATATATGAAACATTCACTGTTTTTCATACAGTATTTCATTTAGTTGTTAAACTTATCAGAAACTACTACTCTCATTTCTAGATGTAAAGAATTAAGACTTAAATATGTGAAGGCACACAGGTTAGTAAATGTAGAAGTTGTATTTGTAAGTAAAGTCACACTATTCTTAGATACTATCTAAGATTGTACAAAAAAAAAGTCACGAGCTAAAGTCTGACAGATTTTTAGAATACACTATAGGCTAAAACATAGTGTTTTAATTATTATATCTACTTAGTATTATATATTGAAGTAAATAAAGTCCTGTATACCAATCATTCTGACCATTTTCTTAAACCAAGTCTCTCTCTGTATATAGCTATTTCCTTAACTTACTTTACTTGAGTAAGTCTAAGAATATAACATAAAGAATAGCAAGTAGGTGGAATATACCCAGAAAATGCTCTACCACATAACAGGGACATATGCTCAACCATGTTCATAGCTGCTCTATACATAATAGCCAGAGCATGAAAACAGCCTAAGTGTCCCTCAGTAGAAGAATGGACTAAGAAACTGTGGTATATTTACACGATGGAATACTACTCAGCTATTAAAAATGAGGAATTCCCGAAATTTGTGGACAAATGGATTGATCTAGAAATTATCATAATGAGTGAGTTCACCCAGAAGCAAAAAGAGATAAATGGTATATATTCACTTATATCAAAACACCAGTCCAAGGGATACGTACCATGAAAATCTTTACTTACCAAGAAAGTGGGTCAGAGGAGAGGATATCCAATTGAGACTTTAGGCAAGAGTAGCATGGAAGAAAGAGAAAATAGTAGGACCCACATGGTCCTGGAAACCTACAAGAAGAACTTTATGACAGGCAGATCTGGATCCTGGGGTCCTCCTCAAACAATGGCACCAGCCAAGGAGAACATAGGCAGTAAGCTTCGAACCCCTACCAGGACCTAGCCGACAAACATGATATTCTCCACCGTTGAATGGAGAGTGAGATCTGACTCTCAAACGAACTTTTCTGACCATGTCCCCCGGATGGGGAGACCTGGTGGCACTCAGAGGAAGGATAGCTAGTTACCAAGAAGAGACTTGATATTCTGAGAGCATATATAGGGGGAGGAGGTCTCCCTCAGTCACAGACATAGGGGAGGGGAGAATGGGAGAAATGGGAGGGAGGGAAGAATGGGAGGAAACAGGGGAAGGGCTAACAATCGAGATGTAATATGAATAAATTAATAAAAAAAAAGAATAGCAAGTAGGTAATTAGTAACACAAAAGAGTTAATAAACACATAATCAAACATCAGAAAATTATCCTCTGTCATCAGTCCAAATCTCTAAGAGCTTCTTATTTTCAATAAAAAGTAAATCAGTCTACTAATGAAAAGCTCACAACTAACTTTAGCTAAGACTAAACTATTAACATTTCCACAGACTGTATTTCTTTACAATACATTTTCTCTTTAAGTTGTGAGAAATAGAACACAACAATGAGTTTATCTCAAGATCCAGCTATATTATTCTTGGGCATTCACCTAAAGATGCTTTATTCTACTATAGAGACACTTTCTCAACCATATTCATTGCTGATCTACTCGTAATAGTCAGAAATTAGAAATAACCTATATAACCATCAATGGATGAATGCATAAAAAACTGTGGTATATGAGAAGCACTTAAAGAAATGCTTAATGGGAGCTGGAGAGATGGCTCAGTGGTTAAAAGCACTGGCTGCTCTTCCAGAGGTCCTGAGTTCAATTCCCAGCAACCACATGGTGGCTCACAACCATCTATAATGACATCTGGTGTCCTCTTCTGGTATGCAGGTGTACATGCAGGCAGAACATTGTATACATAATAAATCTTTAAAAAGAACGAAAGAAAGAAAGAAAGAAAGAAAGAAAGAAAGAAAGAAAGAAAGAAAGAAAGAAATGCTTAATGTCCTTAGTCATACAAATCAAAACTACTCTGAAATTCCATCTTACACCTATCAGAATAGCTAAGATCAAAAACTCAAGTGATAGCACATGTTGGTGAGGATATGGAGAAAAGGGAACACTCCTCCAATGTTGGTGGGAGTGCAAATTTGTACAATCACTTTGAAAATCAATCTGGAGCTTTCTCAGAAAATTAGGAATAATGCTACTTCAGGACCCAGATATACCACTCCAGGGCATATACCTAAAAGATGCCCTACCATACAACAAGAACATTTGCTCAACTATGTTCATAGCAGCCTTATTCGTAATAGCCAGAATCCCAGATATCTAGGAAACAACCTAGATCTCTCTCAACCAAAGAATGGATAAAGAAACTGTACTACTCAGCTATTAAAAACAAGGAAATTATGAAATTTTCAGGCAAATACATGGAACTAGAAATGATCATCTGGAGTGAGGTAACCCAGAGCCATAAAGATACACATGGTGTGTTCTCATTTAGGGTGGATTTTAGCCATATAGTACAGGATAAATATACGACAATGCACAGACCCAAAGAAGGTAAGTAACAAGGAGGACCCAAGGGAGGATGTTTAAAACTCACTCAGAAGGGGAAATAGAATAGACAGAGGTAGTGGTTGAAGAGAGGAAACAAAGTAGGAGAAGGAGTGTAGAGAGGAATGAGGGAGGAGATCAGACCCGGGAAGAGTGGGAGCGGAAAGGCATAATGCCTGCAGAGAAAACAGAAATTGGCCAGGGGCATCTCAGTGACAAACTAGAGACCTAAGTCAGGACATGCTACTAGGAGCATATGAAGGGACCCTAGTTGAGACTCCTAGTAGCAGAGGCCATGGAGACTGAAAAGGACACCCTCTCACTAGATGAGACTCCTAGTAGAGGGAGAACACCAACCCACCCACAAAAACGTTGTCCCCAAATTTACCCTGCCTGCAAGATGTACAGGGATAAAGATACCGCAGATAGAGCAGAGATTGAGGGAATGTCCAACCAATGTGTGGCCCAACCCAAGACTCACCCCATGGAAGAGAGCCAACCCCTGACACTATTAACAATACTCTACTACGCTTGCAGACAGGAGCTTAGCAGAGTTGTCATCTGAGAGGTTACACCCAAAAGTGATTAACAGAAGCTGAGACTCACAGCTAAACAATGTGCAGAGAGTAAAAGACTGCGGAACACCAGCCCTAAACAGGATGTGTCCAGAAATACCTGTCCTCCAGGCTTAGTGAAGCCAGCAGAAGAGAGGCAGAAAGAATGTAAGGGCCAGAGAGGAAAGAAGACACCAAGAAAACAAGACCTTCTATACAGTACAACCAATATGTGAACATGACTGTGACAGCATGGACAGGACCTGCAAGGATTTACACCAGCAGTAGATAGCCAAGACAAAATGAAGTCAATAACCTTATAGTCCTTTGTGTGTGTGTTATAGCTTCTGATTTTGTGCTTTTATGGAATTCCTGTGTGTGCTAAGTGTGTGTCTTTTTTAGTTCACCATTCTTCCTTAGATGCCTGTTTGGTTTCTAAGAAGAGACAGAAGGGGTATGGATCTGGATGGGGAAGAACTAGGAGGGGTTAGAGGATAAACAGTAATCAGAATATACTGTATGAAGAAAAACCTATTTTCAATAATAGAAAAAAGTAAATAAAAATAAAGAAAGTAAAAACACATTTCATCCTAATGTTGTCATGTTTAAACAACAGTGAAACCATCCAGTTTCCACACTGAATCCATTATGTTTCTCTTGATTTGGCAATATGTGGCCTTTTGTGAATTTTGCTACTTTTTAATAAAATTGTATTCCCCAAAAGAAAATAAACACACACTATTATATTAATTAATGTAACACCTATTTAGAAAGACGAATTGTAAAATATTCAAGAGACTCAGAGTTAAAGACCTAATAGGCTTAAATGTGGAATAATCCCTCACTATATAATCACATAAAATTGGGCCAATGAAAGATTATGCAGTAGATAATAGCCAGGAAACATTCATCCGTAACTTATTTGTTTCACATATGAAACAGACTTTCTGACTATAAGTCATTTTATAATGACTTATTACAGATACATTTATAATATATTATAAATACATTAAAGAAGGCTTATTACTAAGTCAAAGATAAAAAGCGTGAGTTTTTATAATAGTAAACCCAAATATAACAATCTATTAATTTTAAATAAGGTTTTTTTTTTTAACATATGGGCATACCACCAGCAGCCTAGACCAGTGCTTCATCTAGTCTAGTATTCTGTTGTTGACATTAACCAATGGTGGATGTGTCACAGGATAATCTAAGCACATAGCACACTGTATATAATTACACACTACTATGCCATTATCTCAGATAATGGTTATATCCTGAAAGAAACAAAAACAAATCCCAATTCCCCTCTCTCCTCTACAGCTTCCCATACGGTGATGGGAAACCTCCAACAAAAGTCTATGTAGAGTATAAGTGAAGCTCTGGTAACATGACAACTGACCAAGAAATTATCATCTAAAATGAAAAGCTGCACATAGAAATAGAACCCAAAGAGACCAAAACCTATTATTTGGAAGGGAGATTTCAATGAACTACAAATTATGATTCACTCCAAAAGAATTACTTATGAAACAGTTGTGTAATTTTTAGTTAAAACTAAGGACAAAACACTACAATTTCTACCAAAGGCTATGCCATTTTGTGACATGCAATACTTTTTTCTAGACAGCTGACAGTATAATTTTTACTCTGCACAGAAATGGCTTCACACCTGTTTTGTAATGATATTAAATTAGGGATTAGGATTATTAAATGCTCATCTCAGTATGTAAAACTACATAATGCAGAAATCTAGTTCTCCCTTTAGGAAATACTATTTCCTAAATCATTACAGAGAAAAATGCAAACTTAGAGAAGACAATTCTCTTGGTAATATAGATAGGCATTGATTTAGCAACGCTTGTACTCAGGAAACAGTTCCCAACTAAATCCTCCAGAGTATAATTTAAGCTCATTTTTTTCTTTCTCTGACCTCAAGTAGGTAAGAGAACAATGCCTCATGTATCTAAAATCTCTTATTAATGTCTTCTTTTCAAAATGAAACAAATAGTAGTTGAGTTCCAGGTTCAGTCTTATGATTTCTACATGCTATATGTCATAATTAAAGAAACAGATCTCAAAAAGTTACTTATTCATACTTTTTACCAAGAACTGTACCTCTCCATAACACAATACACTTGACCCCCATGCCCCCCAAATTAACTGCATTTCAGAAATAAGCTTTAAAAATTGAGGAAAAGTTTATAAAAGATGTAAATGATTCAGAGTAGATGTCACTTATAGGGGAAAATTTTGTTAGATGGTTATTCACATTCAAAAGAATATTCTATTTAAACTAAAAGCCTTTTCCAGTATCAAATATATTTTAGAAACAAAATGATCAACAAGATAGGCAAATGCCTTTGTAAGGTCTTAGCTTTGACAACCATAATGAAGTATCAAAGACCAATAAACAGACCACATTATTTCTTATAGTTTCAGGGACTGGTAAGTCCAACATCAAGGTGCCAGCAGGCCAGCAGATATTGGTGAGAGTCCTCTTCCTGGTTTGATGACAACTTTCTTGCTGTCCCTTCAAATTACAGAGGAAAAGAATCCTCTCATGTTTGTTTCTTGCTTCTCTTTTTTTTTTTTTTTTTTTTTTTTTTTTTTTTTTTTTGGTTTTTCAAGAAAGGGTTTCTCTGTCACACAGAGCCCTGGCTGTCCTATACTCTCTCTATAGACCAGGCTGGCCTTGAACTCACAGAGATCCACTTACCTCTGCCTCCTGAGTGCTGGGGTTAAAGGCATGTGCCACCACGCCCAGCCTATGTTTCTTCGTATAAGGGCCTCTAATCGCATTCATGAGGCCCATATCAAGACCCAATGACTTGTTGAAAACTATACTCCCACTTACCACCATTTGGAAACTCAAGTCTCAATATGTCAGTGGTGGGAAGACACAAACATTCAGTGCACAGAAACAAATAAACTTTACTGCACATAAGTACGTAGTATCAACTTACTTTTATTGCCCACTAAAGCAACCAAGGGCTGAGTTTCCGACTCTTCACTCACTGTCTTGACCACAGAATACCAATCTTCTAAATTCTCAAAGCTCTGGTAATTTGTAATATCATATACCAAGAGGATTCCCTGTCACAAAGGAATGCAGAATATTTATAACACAATTTTAAATATTAATCAAATTCATCAGTGCTTCAGATATATCAGGTATACTGTAAAATGCAGTTATGTTTCTATATATAAATTGATTTCAACTTAAATGAGTTATAAGTAGAAACAATATTAAATAATCTCATTTACAATAAATCCTAAAACAAATGTGCAATGCAAGCTAAGGCATAATTTTATCAAAACTCTATTTTTCCAACAAGATACCTAAAAATTCTTAGCAGATTGAAGATAAAAAATTTCTATCACATCCTGTCTCAAAATATAAAAATAAAAATAAAAATAAAAATAAAAAGAATACTGAAAGAAAAAGTCAATCACAGTAAAGCTGCAAGAACTTCACAAAATCAAACATTTAAACTTTTCAATAAGTAACCATCTGCTGCATCTCCAATTTTAAATGTCTTCAAAAATGAAGATTTTATGACATCCCTTGATAGGCAATTTTGGTGTTTAACACAATGTTCTTCAAATGAATTGTGGATTTCCTCTTTTAGTCCTCTGTGCATTTAGAGAATGAGAGAGCATTCTTCTTATAATAACACCTCATACACTTAAAGACAGTTAAGTCACTCCTTACCAGTCTGCTTCCAGAGTAAATAAACTCAGTTCCTTAAAACTGCCTCAAAGGGCCTATTTTCTGTCCTTTTAATCATGGCTATTGAGTCTTCCCAGGACACACTACATAAGAGTTTTTTGACATCCTCTATAAAATGAGCAATGTAAAACTGGACATGAAACTGTAATAAGAGCCCAAGAAAAGCTAAATATAAGAAAAGGGTTGCTTCCTGTCCCTTACATATCATATTCCTTTTTAATTTATCCTATTATGTTGTGAAGGAAGAATGAGAACGTGTGTGTGTGTGTGTGTGTGTGTGTGTGTGTGTGTGTGTACACAAAAAAAATTAACAAAACTACATTCTTGATTCTCATCCAGTTTGTGGCAAACACTTAATACAAAGCTCTGCTTACAGGATAAGTCACTCATGGTATTCATGTCTACTTCTTATGTCATAAGAATGTAACTAATCTTGCATCTGCTATGTATCAAACACAGACCTAGATCTTTACACCAATATTCACCATGCCTAAAGATACTAGCAGTATCTCCAGTTTACTCAAAGAAGGTTATAATAACCAAGATGATCCAGATAGATAATTGATGGAACCAGACTTCAGCCAAGAACTAAATGACTAAATGCATTTGTCTGCAGACTTTATTATGCTGACTGCTAGGGATGTGAATGCTAAACTTCAAGAACGCTAAAGTTGAAGAAAATCTTCCAGGAAAGCCAGGCATATAAACAGGTCATACACAACAGAGTAGTCACAGTTGATAATGAGCTTGGAGTTCCACTGCAGCCTCTATCAATGTGACATTACTGAATACATACCCTACTAGGACACTACTACATAGCATTTCTACCCAACACATAAACTATAAACGTGAACAACCTTGGGAACCCAGAAATTAGGGCAATTAGTAAATAATTCATTTTGACCACACAGCATCTTTAACACTTTGGAGTTTCTATGGAAAATTTAACCATGAGTATATTTAACAACTGGCTCACAAAAACGGTCAAAAATTAAGTTGAGTTTCTAAACTAGAACAAACTAGCTGTTATTATGACCTTCCAATACTGAGCTTTTATTAAACCACACTGACTCTTAAATCAACTATTTCTTGTCTTCAAAAGTAGTTTTCTAGGGACTAGAGAGATGGTTCAAGGATTAAAAGCACTGACTACTCTTCCAGAGGACCTGGATTCAGTTCCCAGCACTCAAATGGCAGCTGGCATCAGTCTATAACTCCAGTTTCAGAGGTCCAACATTATCTTCTGGCCTCTGGGGGTACCACAAACATGTGACACACAGATAAAATATGCAAGCAAAATACCCATACTCATGACTGACTTAAAATCAGATTTCTGATTGTCTCAAGATCTTTTTCAGTTTCATTATTCTGAAATTTTAATGTCAGGTGTGGTGGCTCACAGCTATAATCCCCGAAATAAGGAAGCTAAGGCAGAAGGGCTATTCTGAGTTTGAGTCTAGCCTCTACTATACAGTAAACGCTATAACAGTCTAGGCTACAAAGCAAGACCCAGTGCAGAGCAAGACCCAGTCTCAATAACTTTTTTAAAAGAATACATAAGTTTTGCCAGGCATGGTGGCATACACTTATAATACCTGAGAGGCAGAGGGAAAAGGATCAAGAATTCAAAGCTAGCTTAAGTTACATAGTAAGTACAAGAGCAGCCTGGGCTAGATAAAAATTTATCTCAATAAAACAAAAATATGAATATTTCGTAAATTTTACACAACACCACTAGTCTGGATTATTTGGGTAACAACATCTATTTCTTTCTTCCAAGATTATTTTGATCACTGACCAAAACAGAGTTCTCTGAAATAACAAGTACAATGTCAATGTCTTGAAGAATATTGCTTCAAAGCTGACCTCTACAGACAGCTACCCCTCACTTTCCTGACTCTACCTCTGTCTGTAGTGGGTGACGGTATTTATCATTTGCTCAGTTACCCTTGGACTCCAGGCCTGCAAACACCAGCTACCTATCCTTGTGAACTCCCTTCAAAAATGTTTAACAAGCCTATATTACTAAGAGAATAAGAAAACATACCAAGCAGATCATGTGAAATTAGCAGTTTGCATAATCATACATAATTTTTTTATTCAATGTTAATCACATTCTCATGGTAACTTTGAGGTGTTCTGTATTGGTTAAATAAAGCTCAGACACGTGATAACTAATCCCTGAGATTTTGAAACCTTTTGATTAATACATGAAAATCTTATATTTTTGGTTGTAAGCCTAGCATTTAACAGCTGAGCCTCTCTCCAGCCTCATACATGAAAACCTTTATTCAAGGTAGAACAACTGCTGAGTAAGACAAAACATGCAAGTAGACCATGCATGCCACTGTGCACAGATGGCTAGCACAGTGGCACATGTCTTTACGCCTAGGATTCGGGATAAATAGGCATGCGGAATATCATCAAAGGCTCTAGTCCATGTGTACTCAATAAGCTTCTATTTAATGCAGTTATACTTTCACTTAAGAATTATGAGTGGTGCTTCAGTATCACAGCTGCCAAGCTGACTCACTGCAGAAGAGACAGTAACCGCCTGCCAGGCCTCCCTGAAATGCTTACATCTACCTCTTTATAGGAAAGTCGTCCAATCCCTACTCTAGACCAATGTGTCCCCAGACTTCTCAATCAAAAGATTCTTTTGAAGCTGTTTAGACTCATTAATAAGGATAAACTTCATTCACTAACCTAGCTATCCTCCAATCCAAATAACACAATTTAACATAAAAATACTATTTTGTCCTTTGTTCTTACCATCATAATTATTACTGGTTTTGACCATCAGTGTTATACTGAAATTTCTGAGAAAATTATATGAAAAAAAAAAAACAAAAACAAAAATAAAAAAGAAACTTTAGAAGTTTTGGGTTCTGACAAGTTTGGTCATCATCTCTGTCCTTACAACATAAAGATCAGATTTTTTAGGGGTTCATCAGAGATCTGAGATTGTAGGACAATCACCACCCTGAACCTTGGGGGAAAAAAAGTTAAATTAAGAGAATTACAGACAAGACCTATTTCCCTGGATCCCAAGATGCTAGAGAACCATCTACACAGTAATGCTGGCAACCTGCAAGAAACTGTGGACTGACTGGAGCATGAGGGAGTATCACCAACCCAGTCTTCAGATCACACCACACATGGATAGGATTTACCTCCGGGAACGTGGTGGGGGGGGGGGGGTCTATTCCTGGTTTTGACATGGAAGAAGTAACCATGTCAATACTCTCCAAAGCATTATATCCCTTGGGTGAAGGAAAATTTCCAACCTCCAACTCTTCCAGCCATCCTCACATTGAGCTGGAGCCCACTCAAAGGCTGACTTGTCTTTATTAGAATATAGAGCTGTATTTGTCCTCCATTCTTTAGCAGAGTGTCAGCAGCACTCCAGGATCAGAACAAGGGCAAGCACACACTTCTGCTGAGGAGAGCTCTTTGAGATATCTAAAAGGGGTGGGACAAAGTAGACAAGACACTAAAGGAACTGGTTTCTCTGGCACCTACAGGTGTAAGTGAAAGGTGGCAACACATCCAGAGCCAAAGCAACATAAAACTTCATACCAAGGCCCGTTTACCTGAATTCTTGTTATTCTCCAACTTTGTCCGTCATTCAATAGAAAATTATAAGGCATTTGCTGCAGGAACTCTTTCCCAGGGTGAGGAAATGTAAACAAACATCTACCCATCTTTGGTGCCTTCCACCAAAATCAAACTTAAGGAACTAATAAGTTTAGAGGATTTACTTACAGAGCATGGATGAGATATTATTTGTAGGAACATCGGTAGCCCTGAAACAGCTATAAGTCTCCCTGCAGCCTGAATGATGGCTTCCCCATAGCTGCACAGACAGAGTCCCCTTCAGTTACCGCCTACACACTACACATTCCAGTTATTTCCAAGACCAAGAGGCCATGTGCAGCCAGGCAGTGGTGGCGCATGCCTTTCATCCCAGCACTTGGGAGGCAGAGGGAGGCGGATCGCTGTGAGTTTGAAGCCAGCCTGGTCTACAAAGTTATCCAGGACAGCCAAGGCTACACGGAGAAACCTTGTCTGGAAAAAAAAAAAAAAAAGCCATGTGCAATTAGGACAGAATTGCATGCACTTGGCAGACAGGGGTGGGAGGGAGCTACTGGAATCTCAGTTCTAGAGCAAATAATCTTTTTCCCACCCCACTCTTTTATACGAGAACATCAACACATCAGCAGTCAAAAGCTCCTCTTAAGAGGCTCTCCCAAGGAATCATCACCACTCTGGTGAGGATGCTTTGTGTCTGCCGTTGAAGATACAATGTCTCAGCTCCCTGTCCTTGCAACTATGCCTGGCACCCACCGTCCTGCCACCCCACTGTGATGAACTCTTAACCCTCTGGAAGCATAAACCAAAAGAAACTCTTATATAAGCTGCATTGGTCATGATGGTTTATCACAGCAACAGAAAAGTAATTAACAACAGTGGTTTGGGTTGAATACATTTATTAGGAAAAAAGAAAGATCAATAATCTAAGTTTCTATGATAGGAAACTAAAATAAAGAAAATTGCATACTAAAGCAAGCAAAGGGGAGTAGAAATTAAAAATAGCACACAAATCAATAAAGTTGAAAAATGAAAAACAATATAGAAACTATTCTTTAAAAACACAATTACAAGGGAAAGACACAATGAAGAGAAGCAGAACGAGTAAAAACTCATCAGTGCTGACATCACTGATATCAAAAGGATTTATTATCAACTTCATGGCACAAATTTGGTAATATAGGTGAAACTGACCAAATGTCTGACATTCATTACCAAACCTTTCAACTCTCAGGGCCTCTACTACCACCCTCAGCACCTAGAAGCCTCTTGGGTAGTCGGCTCCACAAGCTGTCTCTCAGTCTTCAAGGGAAGCTGAGTCTCTTGCTACATCAATTAACCCAGGGCTCTTCTGATTCCCTCCAAAAACTATAACAAACAAATACAACTTTCTCAGACATGAAAAACATTTTAACTTCAACTCCAGTCCCAGACCAATCCTGGCAACTGTAGAATCTAATATCTTTGCAGTGCAGTGCCATCTAAAGCCATCAGCATTTCTCCTGTTCCAAACACCTTTTACCACCTATTTTCCATCATCTTTCTCCTTTCTTTATGTCCATGCCACCCTTCTGTTTCCCTCCCTAATTTAGCCTCCAGTTGCTCCTTTTCTTCCCAAACTTTTCAAATGACCTTTGGGATGCATATTTCAACTTTAAGAAATAGTCGTTTCAATTTTCCAGTGTCTCTGCTGTACCAGACCTTCCCTTGCAGTTTCAAGAAAATTGACCACTTCTCTTTGTAAAGGTCAAGACTCTTCTACATAAATACAAGGTTGCTTTATGGAGTAGTTGCTTTGCATCTGTTTCATGTATTTAATAAGCATTAGTCTTTACAACAACTACACAGCATTCTCACAGTAAATAGTTTGGAAGTAGCATACATTGGTGGCAATATTTCATGGCCTTAACAATTTTTCCTCATTTTTATTATAATTTTATTACAATTGGCAAATGATACCATAATTTTAATTAAATATTTCATCATCTTAATATTTTCCTAGTGACTACCTTTATTACAATTTTAAGAGTATAATAACCTTAGTCTTAATAACTATAAAATATTGAATATATCATAATCTCAAAAATAGTGACTCTCAAAATAGTGATTTTCTTTTTCTAACCTGCAAAAGAAATAATTTATTTCATTTTGTAGCTATACAGAGTAATTAAATCATAGATACTATGCAATGGCTATAACATAGTACACTTACAATCTAGAAAAATATTAGTACAAACAGAGTCAGCAGGTTGTATTTATGTATTTATGCATTTATAAGTACATAAGAATAATAATTAAAGAAAAAGAGAGCATGAATTTGAGAGAGAGCCAAAAGGAGGAATAGAAATTGGAGGGAGGAGGGCTGGAGAGATGGCTCAGTCATTAACGACTAGACTCACAATCAAAAATATAAGAAATTGGAGGGAGGAGAGAGAAAGCAGAAATAATATATTTAAATTTTAAAACTGCAAATAAAAAAATTATGAAGAATGCTAGTGCAAGAAGGCTATAAATATAGGTATATTTGGCAAATATCCAATAAAATAATCATAGAAAAAGATAGTAGAATGTTTCAAGAGTCAAGCTTTTAGATATACTCTTCCCTAGCTGTCATGCTGGCACCAAATCATCTTGTTGGTTGTTAACAGGCAGATTCGTCTGTGTGGGGCATTGATGCACAATACCAGTTGTGTTCTCCCTCACAAATGACTACACTTCATTGAGTTTATGCTCAGTGGAGCACTGTTTGCAAACCACTTAGAGTCCAGGATGGAAAGAGCTACAAAATGAAACGTCCAGTCCTTCTCTGAGGTTTGTTATTAGCCTCTGTTAGCCACAGGTTACAGGGCACTAAACACTATGTACTGTGTATTTGCTCCTAACCGCTAGGAAAAATAGCCTATAACATCTTACTGAAGACTTCTAGAAATTTTTAAGTTGATTTAAAATTCAGGCATTTTAACTGAGACTTATTTTAATTTTTAAAACTACTTCTTGTCAAAATATCTCAGTTCTTTTTGGAAGTCAATTCACTTGTTTTCAATCACTATTCAATGAACTTTTTGCTAAACTTTAATGTTACTAGGAGAAAAAGTGAAGAAAGTAAAATCATCAATTTTATCTAAAGCCTAGTAAACTTCCATCTTTCAAATAAATTTCTTCCTGCATACTGATGCTTTAAAAACATTCATATGTACACGAGAAAGAATGCTCTATTACTTAATGACCCAGACTTATATAAGATATAAGACTTCTACAGTACAGAAATGAGAACTACAGAAGATAATTCTATAAACAATGCAGAAGTCAGAAACATAAACCAGAGTGCTATTAGCATACTAAGCTGGCATCCTAAGACAGACTGACAAAACAGCATGAATGAAGAGTTTATGTCCTATTAAAATCTAACTCCCCAAATGTTGGTATCCTTGGCTGAGGTATGTTATTTACATATATTTCAACAAAATAATCTACTGATAAATGTACTTTTGTATATTCTACATATCTTTAGAGTTAAGGATTTCTGGAAAGCATAAAAAGTTATTACATCATCATTGACTTATGAAAATTTATTTCATCTCAGAATTCCAAATACTTTAGGATGAATTTTTCAGAAACACTGTATTACTGTATTAAGCTGTTATCTAGCATAGCAAAGTAGACGCTTGGTAACAAAATGGTGAATAAAAAGTAAACATGTAACATGAAGGTAGAGCCATACATAGCACATTCTAAGAAGGCACATAACACTTATTTTCTTTTAGGAAATGAAGTTCATTTAACCAAACCCAAGTGTTCTCTAAAAGTAAATATTAGAATTATGGATACCAGATGTAGTGATACATTCCTTTAAAGCCAGCACTTGGGAAGCAGGCAGATCTCTGAGTTTGAAGCCAGCTTGGTCTAAACAGTCAGTTCTAGGACAACCAGAACTACACAAAAAAAACGTTATCTCAGAAAAAGCAAACCCAAAAAAACAAAAAGTTAACCAAAAGCAAACAAACAAATACCTGACAAAAGTTCTATACAACTTCACATTTTACGCAAGTATGTAACAACATAAAATATACACTGACTTAAGGATGTGGATGCAAAATATTATAAATATAGTAAATTAGATACCTGAGAATGGTTAGCATATTTTATGACTTTCAAACAATACTTATTTTTATATTAAAGTAATACATCTTAAAATAATTTAAATGGTATATTTTACATGATTGAAAGTAAAGCAAAAATAACAAAATCCAATTCATGTGCAGTATATTGTGCAATTTTAAAGTAAAGGAAATAAGAATTAATCAACTTTTATATTATCTGTTCCATGATGTATAAAGTAATTCTATTTGTCTACCATAAACAAAGCTATTCTGGGCTGACAAGAAAGCACAACAGATAAGCCTACACAAAGGTGGAAGGCAAGAACAGATGCCACAAAGTTGTTCTCTGACCTCCACAGGTGCACTGTAGCATGTATGTGTGAGTACACATAAACACAATTAAAGTTAAAAAAGAAATTAAAGCTACTCTTTGTGACACATTGAGTCAATCATTGCTAGAATAGAGACCATCTAATTTTTTTCAAAAACAAAAACAAAAACAAAAACGAAAAACAAAAAAGGTACGTGATCTACAGATATATTTAATGGGATAAGAAGAAAAAGATGTCTTGCTTTCAAATCCAATTTAACCACTCTCATAAGTAAAACAAGGAGTGTGGCTCCCTGCGTCTCTCTGCCCAGCCACTTCTCTTCTGGTTAATATCTATTTTAAACATAATCAGTTTAACAAGAGAGGAAAAGGGCTAGGGATGTTGCCCAGTATGTGTAAGGCTGTAGGACTGATGTTCCAGCATCACAGAGGAAAAAACTTTAAACAACTGCAAAAAAAGGACCAAAATAAATAAATAAATAAATATGAGCTACAGCTTTAAAAAGTGAATGTGCCTAAACTATCAGGTCATATAATCACAAGTATAAATGTGAAACAAAAGCAAAAGACTTTGTAGAAGAAACAAGATAATGCACAAAAGACAAAGAAGAAAGGCTTACGAATCAAACAAAAGTGAAAACACCTGCCTCTAAAACTGTCACACATGATTCAAAACCCTGTCTTTCTCATTAATACTTTACAAATTTTCTAGAGTAAATAGATTCAATTTTCCACAGTAACTGATAAGAGCCAAACTGTATAAAGTACTGTCTTTACCCTACTGTTTCATTTTTTACAAGAAACATAGTTTCACTTAACCAAATTATGCTTTCTATACTTAAGACATCAAACTCTAATAAAGCACTTTGAACATTTAGAGATTCCTCTCATGCCTCATGATGATGAAGAAACTGCAGACTAAAACCAGAAGCACAAGCGAAAACAAATAGTCCATACACAGTCCTATGTAAGAGCTCAGTAAGTGTCATGCACTTCTTCAGCTGCCCACAAACACACTGCTTCAGCAGACAATGACATAAACAGAATTACTGCATTCCTACAGTCTCTGTCAAAACAGAAAAGGCAATCTGCCAAAGCATTAAAAAAGTGATTATTCTTCACTGGGTATCTTTAAAGTGGAGTAATTTCTAAAGAGTCTTGCTAACACGTATATTTTCTATTTGTATAATTTTATTTAAAACATAAATTATAGCCAGGCATAGTGGTTCACGCCTGTAATAACAGCTCTTACAAGACTGAAGCAGAAGGAGACTACTTTGAGTTTAAAGTCAGCATGGGCTACAAATGAGATGCAAACTAACCTGGGTCATAGAATTAAATCTAGTCTTTAAAAAATAAAAAAGACACACATATAAATTATATCTGTTACAAGTTCAAATTACAAAAAAAAATTAGGCAAATATTCAAGTGTCATTTCTACATAGATTTTCCTCTGAAAAACCTGGGCCATAGAATTAAATCCACTCTTTAAAAAAAAAAACACATACACACACACAAATATAAATTAAATTTTATCTGTTACAAGTTCAAATTATAAAAAAAAAATTTAGGCAAATACTCAAGTGTCATTTCTACATAGAATTTCCTCTGAAAACAGTTGTTATTACACTATTGTATTATTCCATACATATTATCACTTGTCTGGTACAGTGTAAGGTTATATATATTAGTATGATTTATAATTATTTAATAAGCCAATACATAGGTCAAATAGACAGATATGTAAATTATCTTTTGTTCCTTCCAACAATATTTCTCAATATATTTCCTTCAATATTTTTCATTCAGTTTACTGACAGTAACCATACAATCACATCATTGTATTTATTTAACTAATGACAGTAAAATTTAGCAAAATAAGTATGTGAAAGGTTTAAAGAGTTTTCCAATTCTCACCAAACCACTGCAAATGTAGTCTGGAAAGAATAAAACCAAATGACTAGCACATATAAAATTAATCTCTACATATCAGTTAAAAATCAAATTAGCAGGCTACATGTGGTAGCCTTTATCTTTAATGACAGTACTTGAGAGGCAGATGCATGCAGACCACTGACTTGTAGGCCAGCCTAGTCCACCCAGAGCTATGCAGTGACACTCTGTCTCAAAACAAACCAAAAATAAAAAATAAAAATAAAATTAGCCATCTAAAGAGATGGCACTGACTGCTTTTCTAGAGGACACAAGTTTGATTCCAGACGCCACGTAGCAGCTCACAACCATCTAGAATTCCAGTCCCAAAGAATCCGACGCCCTCTTCTGCCCTCCTTAGGCAGCACATGCATGTGATGCCCAAACATAATGTGCAAGCAAAATAAGTAAAATTAGTTCACCAATTTTGAAAAATCCATAGACATGAAATGAAAGTAAAAAAAAAAAAAATCTGTGTTTATACATGTATGATTGTATACTGAATGTTTCTGTAAGTAAAGTATTTAAAATATTAGGTTAATCATAGAATTTACGTCATACCTGTGCTCCATAGATGTATTTATCCAACATCTTGCCACCTATTGTCTGCCCTCCTATATCCCAAACTTGAAGAGTAACATTCAAATTTCCTAGAATATAAAAATAATATAAAATAGGGATACAAAAGACTAACAGTCCAACAACTAAGCACAGTATGACAGAGCAGTAAGTAACAATGATAAACTCAAAGCCAATTTGCATTTTGTTCTGCATGGTTACATAGTCAGGTATTTAAGACTGAAAACAATGTACACTTTACCCCATATTCTACATAAACATCGTTATAATTTCACTAATGTAAAATAAAATCTAGTGCCTGGCATGGTGATGCCAGTCTTTCATGCCAGCATTCCAAGAGACTCTCCCTGAGTTGCAGGTCAGTCTGATCTACACAGAGGTCCAGGACAGCCAGGGCTTCATAGTGAGACCCCGCTCACAAGATGAAAATAAGATCAATAAGATGCTGTATGAATTAATTTACAAAACTTAAGCCTTAAAAAACGACCTTTTTTTTATCAGAGAATGAATCAATATAAAACACATGTATAAAGAGAAAGAAAAATCCTTTTAAAATAAAGATGGAAGTTTTATTCACAAACCTACCCAATCACTTATGAACTGTGCTGTCAGTTCTGAACTCTGTGTGCTCGAAACAGACTATAAAAATGGACTCAAAATTTCAATTCAAATGAATCTTTAATTTGAATGTCAGCTATTATATGTAAAAGTAAACACATTCAATAATTGTATACTATATTTAATCTCTAATATACATGTGTTAGAACTCTATTTAAAGACCAAACAGTGTTTACAAACAAAGTTTATTTCTAAACTTTATCATTCATATCTGTACAAAGTGTGGCAATTGAAACAAACTATTGTGGGTCCTTGAAAGCCTTCCTAACAGTGTAATGTCCTTCCCTATGCAAGCATTATGAAAGCATCCAAGAGGAGTAAAAGGCAATCTCTGAAATTCACTTATGCATTTTATAAAATATTGGCATGAACAAAAATTTATTAAATAAACTTCTCTTAACAATACAACTAGTTATTAGAATATAAAAGTCAAATACTCTATACAATGTATATTAGTTGGACATTCCAAACTTTTTTCTCATAAAGTTATACTGTTTTCTCCAAAGTCTGAACTGGTACACTTGGAATGATCCACAAATTTTTAAAATTTTAAATGAAAATTTAGAAGCTGAAAAAAAATTATCTCTCTTCAAAAATAAAACATTTTAAAAAGACAAATTTTTAAACCAATGTAAAACACTAAAATCAGAGAATGCCTGTTGCACCATTTACTATACTGCTGAAAAGAAACACAACAGTGAATTAATTAATCACCAAGGTTTTACACTTCAGCTTAGTGGACTTGTATTACAAGATTTCCATTATTTAGATGTGGATGTGTTCCATCTGCTACAGTGCAGGGATGTCCAGGAGGAACATCCATTAGCACTAATGAGGGCTACTGAAGTTCATCGCCGTGATCGCTGCCACACACACAGCTCCTACGTGTTGAGTAATGACCAAAATGTTCTTAAAGCTCTATGAATTTGAAACCCAAATACCAAAGACTAAGATTTGGCCAACAGACTGTATAAAACCAATTTCTTAAAATTCTAAATTACATGAAAACCAGAGCTAAACTCTTCTTTTCTGATGCCATCTCAAATCAGGTGGGAACAAGCGAACCGTCACTAGAGATGTACCATGAGGTTCTGAAGCCTGCGTTTCACTTGCAAAGCTGCAGTCCTCGATTTACAGCAAAAGACAGCTCTCCCCAGTAGTAATGCTCACAGAGTAAGATACCAGTCCACACATTAACAATTACTAAGTATTTAATCCTATTTCTTCAAGGCCTAATAATCCCTACTGCTTAACCTAACAGCCAGATATGATGCTTTCCCCCCTCTTCTGCTTACTTTTCATTCTGATATCCAGGGCCTCTCTGAATTACACATTATGAATATTTCTGCTGTAACTTCAAGCACACTCTCTCTGTATGCTTCCAAATTCTTGTGACAGTCTCTTATGCAGCTAGCTCAGATACTCAACTGTCTGCCTTCTAGACGATTTACATTCATGCATTGAAGGTACTTTTAAAATCTTTATCTTTCTGTGTTTTCAGGTCTATTTAGTTGTTCTACGTTGATAATGACAATATGTGATGGAGATTGATTTACATTCAGAAATTTAGATGCACCAAGATAAGAAAGATGTCTTCTTCAAAGCTGTCAAATACAAATAGCCAAAACACTACGAATATAACATTTATATAATTCCTGATTGTGTCACGGTTCTTCCTGCCATAGGTAATTTACTGTATATATGTGTAATAATATAAATGCATATGTACAAAAATAAAATAATTAAAATAAAAAAACAAAAAAATATTTATCTTTCTGAATAAATATTTTTTGTTATTTGCTTGCATTTTATTTTCTTAAGATATTGATTCCAGTGACTAATAAGTAAAATTCCCCTAAGATTATTAGGGGGACCTAATAACATAACCTTGCTTGCAAAGAAGAACTAGCAAAAAACAATTACTATGGATTATGCCTTCAATGAGAAATACTGAAGTCACAGTTATTTCATATACTTAGAAAAATACTTTAACATTTACATTTTAATTTTAGACTTATTAGTACACAGTACTAAAAATAAAATGGATACTTTCTATCTGAGGACCAAAATTAACCTAAAGCTGTGATTCACACTTATTTTCATTTATGTTTTTGTAAGCACATCATGTGAAAGCCATTATATTTTCAATATGATACAGCTATAAAGCTATAGAAGGATGTTCATTAATCAATATAGTGTTTTCTAAAACAAAAATCTATCTAAACCAAATTTCCAACAAATAAAGAACATTAAAGAAATTGTCAGCATTCTAATCTCAAATACTGTACTGCTATACAATCCTTGTCCTCTGTAAGAAATGACATATAACTAGGAAAAAAGATTAAATGAAGCAGCATTTATATTAAAAGATAAAGTACAGGTAAGTTACATCTGTTATGAGTCAAAGCCACAACAGGGACTCAACAGTGACCTTATATAAGTACACTTGGTGCCTTGGTTAACCTTACTTAAAGTGCTGCATAGTCTTGATGGAACTCAAAACACAGGACTGCCCACTGCTTGTGCCAAAGACTCAGAAATCCTTTTCACAGTAGAGCGCTGTTTACTGGACTGTACCACGAGCTTCCTGAAGATGTTTTGACTAAGGCTCTTAAGAAGCTCTATCAGCAGAATCTCTGACTAACAGATACACTATTTTAAGCAGCAAAAGCTGCACAGTGGTTGCATCCAGACTATACAGCATACCAGATCATGAAATACTAAAATGGATGAGTATTAGCAAAGTAATGACCCTGAAGAGGTGCATGAAGAAAATGTGAATAAACTAACAGGGAATTTACAGCCCTAACAATGTGACTAAACTCATAACAAATATTAAATCCACGTGCTATGCTACATTACTATAAATTTTAAAAAGCTTCTTGTATTTTTTCAGTTAGCAAATGATAAAAATACTAATCATCATTCTTAGACAGTACAATGAGAGGACATTGGCATCAGAGTGTGCAAAGTATCTTATTATAGACAACCATAATTTTATAATTTTATATTAAATCAAAATATGCTGAAATGATTTTTCAAAGTGAAGTATCTGTGGTAATTTTGAATCCATTATGTAGCTAAAACTGTCTTCTAAAAATATTGATAACTTTTATAGAATTCTGCTCATCAAACTTCATCAGAAAAATTAAAACATATTCATTAAAAGCATACGTTTCCTAATGTCATTTTTAACCTAAAGACTTTCTAAATCTAAACATATTACAAATTTGTATTTCAAAATATCCACAATTTTTTACAAGGTAGTCACAATTTTTGAACTCATAACATTGTGCAACAGTTCCGAAATCATCACAAATATATATAAAATGCCCAAAACTACCCTTTGTTTATAATATTAATATTTGGGTCGTGTTTTGTTCCTTTACTTCAGCCTTTCTACTAAAAAATTAGAAAATTTAAACAAAAGTAATGAGGTAAATTGTTGCTTTGACTAATTAATCATTCCAGGAAAATAGCTGATAACAAAATACTGTATTGAGGCTCCCTGCATCCAACAACTATCATAACTAAGACAGGCTGGCATGACATTTTCAGTCTTGAATACTGGAAGAGAAAATATAAATGAAATAAAGAGCAAACTATATACTATGCTTCTCATTAACCCTCTGAACAATACTTGAGTACGGAAAAATTAGAGCTCAGATGTGTCTTTTCTCATGCTACATCACCTAATCCACTCTGGACTGAGGCACAAACATAAGCCATCAAAATATGTAACAGAGGATAGTAGTAACGAGACATAAAGAACCATCTCCAGTTACCAAAAGCTTTCCTTAACTGCTCGCAAATTTTCAGAGAGTTACCAATTGATGAGCATTTGAGAAGGGAACTAATTCTATTAATACTGAACTTATCCACATTTCAGTATACGAATCTGATATTATAATTCATAAGAAAGACGGCAATGGTTTTAAAAATCAAGATAACTACTTTTAATAAATTATTTGAAACATGTCATTTAATCATTGAATTTAATGGGATACATTTTAAAGCTCCAATTGTTCAGAAACTATCCTAACACATAAACCACTCTTTTTGTGTTATTATTTCCCTGTACTTCCCACAAAATGTGCTGCAACTGGCATCTAAATAGTTTCTTTGCATGGTGAACTGAAACATCGTGAATGCTCAAACTGTATTTTTATGAGTGCCTAGGGACCCTAAATTTTAGTGGTCTATTAAATGCCAGCAATTTCATGCTGCCTTGCATAAAACAGCATTCACATATTAGAGCACAGAAGTTCCATAGCTACATTATACTTCTGTTCCAGCTTCAAAACAAAAAACTGAACAGAAGCTAATCAAAATAGTATTTTAAATCCTTCTCCAATCTTTTCACATTTAATTAATACAATAGCAGTTAACAAATGTATAGCATTTGATTTTTTAAAAGTCTTCTGGAATTTTATAAGCAACTATTGTTTATCCTCAAAAAAAAAAAAAATGCAGTTGCTAGTAACAGCTATGGAATAGGGGAATGTATAAACTTGTTCTTACCCCAGTGGACAATACACTGTCACACTAGATGCTAATGATAGCTAATTTCTTGTACATATTCCTGAGAGACTCGTGTAACTTCACACAGGCAAAGTTTCAGAGTCTCTTACCTAGTAAGGTTGTGCTATGAGTGAGACTTAGGCAATCTCGTAGGTTTTATAGACTCTCACCTGGTAAAGTAATCCTTCTCAAAAAGAAATCCAGTCCTATAGTCTGCTTGTACTGTTTCCCAAAAGTCTCTTGAGCAAAACACGTAGCTAAGGAGGTCTAAAAAAACGGATGCACAAAAGAGCAAAATTAATTTCTTTATTGAAAAGATAAGACCACTGCTAAACTTACTAAGTAATCTTAACATTTATACTCTAATTAATCCAACAAACAACCGCTAGCAGCTCTAATTAGTTACAAGTGTAGAGACCCACCCTCACCATGAAAACTGGACTTCCCTACAACCAGCAGTGGAGACAGCAGACTAATCCAATCAGCCAGAGTTCATTAAGTACCCTGGTTTTCAAGCTCCTTCTCCTTGATGGAAATTAGACAATATGATTAAGATCTGAATTTTGCATATTTCTTCAATAAAATTTCCAGAGAACTCTTTAAGTTTCCTTCTAAGGTTATATGCTCTGAAGGTAGCTGTACATTAATAAGAAGCAGCACTGATTAGGGAAGAGAAAGCTGCTTGTAGATGTTTGGTTTTCCTACAAGAAACATTGTGTTCATTTTTTTTTTCTACACTTAGGACAGGAAAAATAACTATACAGAATCGTCACAATAGTATCTACCATTTAAATAAAAAGGCTAATATTATGAGACTAGTAGGAAATGTGCAAAATAAAGATTCTTTATCTGAAGATAGTGCTAACAAGTCACAAGATAGTATAAACAACAGATATTCATGCACTTTTTAAGTAAAAGCTCTAAGTGTCACTCAAGGATTCCAGGGCTTTCTTTTGGAGAGTCATTTCTTATCAAAGCAAGAGATCCTTCTAGTAACAACCGAAACGACTTCAAGCTCAGAATGAAGTGGATTTGAAATGCACTGCTCTTATTTGAAAGCCTACCCAAAGGTAGAGGAAAGGAGTTTCACTAACAGGCTTCAGGACAGGATGTTAGAGTTTT
This sequence comes from Acomys russatus, assembly GCF_903995435.1. Taxonomy (NCBI): domain Eukaryota; kingdom Metazoa; phylum Chordata; class Mammalia; order Rodentia; family Muridae; genus Acomys; species Acomys russatus. Next base: position 32,737,189 of record NC_067158.1, read on the forward strand.
AAAAAAAGAAAAAAAAAACTTGTTATATTTTAAAAGTCAAAGTTTGAAGTCAACTCTTAAAGAAAACTAGGATAGTTTCCAAGATAGTGCATTTTAGTTAATTATGTACTAAGAATGGAAGTTCTAAGGAACACTTGGCCATATTTCAAGTCCTTTTAGGAAGGTGAGTTACATTTCTTTTACACACTGGCCTATTTTCCCACAAAGGACAATTTGCACACTCTAACTCCTCCAAATTCTTTAGTATTCCAGAAATGTAATTATAATAAATTTCTAACATTTTTGCATCAAGTATTCATTGAGCATTCCCACATGAAAGTGTTCAGCAAGACATTTAGAAATAAACTCACATTTATTATATCATTGAAGCATGTAACAGTATCAAAATGAGAAATCAGAATAAAAGAGGTAAGTATTTGTTTTTCAAAGACCTTTTGGTTTTCAGTCAGCTTTGATTATTCCATTGAGCCTGGGAAGCACAGAGCACCAAAGGATCTGAGAAGAGGCTTATCGATCTAGAGAAAAATGCCATTACCTGCATTACTGCAAGTATTTCAAATGTTTCACATATGAATGGTTAGAATCTTTCAAAGCCAAAGAAACAAGGCATATGTAAGAGCATAAACTTGAGGTATTTTTTCACTTTCATTTAAGATACTCAAATTTTACTATTTTATATTCAGTAATATTCAGAAATGGACACAAGTGCAAAACAAAGCCAGGGAAGAAAAACAACAAAGCAAATTTTATTTGAAAAATGCAATAATGAAAACTAATACTTCATTTACTAACATATATATTTGGAAAATTTCTGAGTAAAGTTATTTTCTTAAAAACAGGATTTCCAGATTTGTAAAGCCTTGCTCTCAAAAATCCAAGGCAAATACATGCCTCAAAATCACAAGACTTTCAAATTTAAAGTAATAAACTGCTGAATGTCTAGGTCATAAACCACACACAGGCTACTAATCTAGGTTCTTAAATCATCTGACATTTTGGTATAAAAATTAGAGAATCACCTGGATCTGTGGGAGGCACTTCGTTTCTCTCTGGCTCTTTACCCTTAGTGTCATTTTTCATATTCAGTAATTTCTTACAAGTTATTATATAAATATCCTTCTTAAAGTTAGCAACCAGTTACCATATCTGAAATATTCCTATTTGGTTGCTGATGTACATATATTCAGGGTGTTTGTGTTGATTTAGGAAATATTCTTTATCCAAACTATATATTGAAATGATACCAAAAAAGTATCATTGTCTTTATTATGACACCAAAGAGTATTTTGCTTCAAAAAAAGATCTTAAAATGTGTAATTTAATTGAAAATATGAAACAGAACAAGAAAGGCTTAAAAACACATGGTACCAAAGGGATAAACTAAATATCTTTTCCAGACTATTACTGGTCTTCCCAGTGCTGTTCTTTATTGCTTTTGCCTTTGGGTATAAAAATGCTGAGAGTTCAAATATTACAAATATTACAAATGGTAAAGAGTTAATGAGGATACAAATAAGAATGAAAATGAGGCTGAGTTTCATTAAAGAAAGGACAGCAAAAGAAGCAGGATGAAAAGGGTGGTGTTAGTAATCTGAGAGCTGAATGGACTGTTAAAAAGCTTGCTATAGTAATAATGCAACACAGCTAAGGTTCCGGGACTCGTTTCACAAAATATATAGCTGGAACAGTTATGGTATTTTAAAATACATTACTTATGAGGATAAAGCACCATAATAAGAAAATCACTCATTCTTCAGGACAGAATGATAACATCAACTCAAACATACAGAAGAAAAAAAATTATACGCTGTTCAACACTGGACAGAACCTTAAACAGAGGTGAAAACTAATTACCCTAAACTAGTAACAAAGGCAAAATAATGTATGACTGTCTAAATTTTAAAATATAGATATAAAACTATAAATAAATTTCAGTGTGTATTAAATATTGGCAGACAAATGAGCAAAAATTTAAAGAAATATGATAAAAATATCAATTATTTTAGATATTGGATGGGATATGTTTAAAATTTAAATATAAATATAATAGTAGACTTAATAGGTAATTAGGGGTCTTCTGGATAATAATATTATGAAGGGTCATGGTTTTAAGTGGAAAGCTCAGCTATTCACTGAATGCAACTGAATTTACGAAATAAAAACATGAAGTGGCCTTCAAAAGAAAAGCTAAGTAATGAAACCTAAAAAATAATCTAATTTGTTGTTGAATGAAACTTTAGAAATAATGTTCATGTACAGCAATTTGCTTATTTCAAACGTCTAAGTGAACAATATTTCATACACTTCCTAGAGCCAACTTCTGCTCTTTGCTCAAGAATATAATCATAGTGAATTGTTTTCTTCAGGATAGCACTCTACAGCAAAGTATCCTGGGAAAACGAAGGAATTAACAGACGCCTCCAGATTTTGCAGAAGAATGAAACCTTCCGTAGCTGCCCTACCTAGCAACCCAAATTTCAGAACCAAAGCACGAAGTGTGTGCAGAACTTCCTTCCGGGAAGGATGCAAAAGCCATCACCACGGAAACCAGGTCCACCTGCATCAGTCACAGAAGCGGGAGAAGGGTTCCCTAAGACACTGCACTGGAATGGGCCCAGGAAGAGAAACTTTAGCTACCTTCCCCCAAGAGCGTGATTGCTTTTGACTGAAGCGACAGGTGTCAGGGCGCCCAGACGTGGGGGCATCACTTTATTTGGAAGGTAAACCCCAGTCCCTCGAGGACACCTAGGGGACCAGGCATTGAAGCAATCAATGTTTATCCCATTACAGCTCACAACTTCGGGTCCAGAACTCCTGCCTAAGAGGAAGGGGACTAACTGCCTGAGGGTATTCTCCCGCGCGAGCCCATTCGGTCATTCAGGCAACCAACGGTCACAGAAGGCTAGGTTTTAAGGAAGAAGTCCTAGTGTCCCCTGGACATCTTGCCCGCCACGGGAGCTCAATAAATACCTTCTGAATGAACACCTGCACCGACAGGTGCTAAGGATGGAACTAGAGTGAGATAGGACACTAAAAAGGCAGCGCTGAGATGTAGGGAGGACGCCCGGCCAGTGCGTCGTCCCCGTGCGTGTATGTTTTTTGCAGTGACCCGCCCCAGAAGTTTGGTCCTGCCCGGCGGGTGGCAGGCACGCGCACAGGGCGCAGGCGCGAGGGGGAAGGCCGCCGCCAGAGGCGAGCCAGGCCAAGTCCACGGGACGGAAGCGGAGGACGCCGAGCTGGACAGCGCTCAGCATCCCGTGGGCCCATCAAGCCTGGCGGCACCATGGCTTCTGCAGCCCAGACCTCTGGGCCCGACCGAGGACTAACCTTCCCGGAGGTGCCGTCCCCCAGCACGACGATTTTCAGTTGCCGGTCCTGGCTCTCCTCCTCAGAGTCTGACATGGTGTCCCGGGATGCTGGCCCACCCTCAAGGTGGAGGACGGGAAGGAGGAGACCTCCGGGGGCGGGGGTGAGAAGACCAGCAGGCACTACGAGTGGGCCCCCCGCCCCGGCGTCTCCTAAGGCCTGAAGGAACCCAGGGAGAATCACGCATCGGTCGCCATCTTGCCCTCCTCCCCTCCCGCCGCGGGGCCCCGCCCCCTGAAGGCTCCGCCCCCGTGCGTCACTCCTACGACGCCCCGCCCCGCTCCAACCATCACGCTGCAATGGGGGAGAAGGAAAATGCGGTCCGGGCGTTGCGGTGTGCTCGCGGAGGGCATTGTTAGGAGACAGAAGCAAGCGTGTTTTTATATGGAAGTGAAACCACATTGGATGAAAGTATCTCTCGGGAGTCTGTCCTCCTTTCTTGTTTCCATGCAGTCTGAAAACAGAACTCCCATCAGTGCTTTAGTCCAAGGGGGCGGGGACATGGCGAGGTTTGGTTGCCATGGAAGCCTGGAGTCTAGGAGAAGCACAGGGGCGGGGTCTGTATCTGAGCAGCCAAGGACGCTTCGGACTGCGCGCGCATAGGATCGATTCTGAGGCGCCTGCCGAGCTAGTGGAGCAAAAGGAGGTTGTCGTCTTGGAGTGACCTGGGGCCCTTGTGCTGGGTCCTCTTTTACCCTGTAACTCTTCGCGTTCCTCTCAACAGGCAGACTCCAAAGTTCATTAGGAAGGCAGAATTGCGTGAACTGGGTGCCATCCTACTGGCCACACAGCCTTCACCTGTGGGCCGGAGAACCCTGGGGCCCCATGAAGTTAAAACAACCTTCCTCAGGAGGATCAGCGCATCTTTTGCCCTTTTCACACTCAGGATCTCACAAGTGTAGGTTGCTGGAGGAAAACTGTTGTGTATGAAGTTGCTTAGGATGGTGCCGCTATATAAAATGAAACTATAGTTTTGTATTTTAAAGATCTGCGACAAGTGGAGAAGGTTTAAATCAGACTTTAAAAACTTAAAGCTTTTTTTTTTTTTTAATCAAAAACGGGAAAGATGATCTTGTATGGATAACTAATAAAACTAATCCACAAACTATAAAAATATTGTTGTGGATTCTCAGGTACAGTGTTCATGACAGGATCACGTACTAGACCCCTTCCTTCAAGGAATAAACAAAAGGTTTTGAGAAGAATCTCAGGCATTTTATGAAATGAGGTATCTTTGCAACTGCATTGCCGACTTTAACATCTTTTCAGTCTTATACACACTGTATTTTAATACCGCCCCATTCAAGGAGTGTGTTCATGCATGAGACACCTATACTATAAATTGGTAAGATCTAGTCCTTAGAATAATCTCTCCAAGGTTCTCACTGCAAATTCGAATTGTATTGTAATACTTCTGCTCTGCCATGAATTTCTTCTCAAATCAAACCAAAACTCCCCACTCTGTGGATGTTTAAGGTAACTCAATAATGCTTAATTTGTCAAGTAGTATTGAGTGTTGCTTTCTTCACAACTCTTCTAAGCACTGAGGACATGAAGTGAACAAACGTGTGGGACTTAGTCTAAAAGAAGAGTGTAGTGGGCTACAAAATGGTCAGATAAAGATGTGAGAGCCTGCTCGGCAAATAGTAACCTATTTAGAAGAAGTAACTTTCAGGTGTGGTTGAGGATCTTGTGGCCAGAAGGCTATCATGCAAGACCCCGTTCATTCGCATATATCCTTATAAGAACAAACTGGAATCTGAGTAGGCTCAGATGGAAAAGGCAATATAACCATGAAAACAGAGATGGCAGTGATGCAGCCACAAACCAAGGAATGCTGGTGGCCAGGAGAAACTGGCAAAAAGACAGAACAAATTCTCTTGTGGAGCTTTCAGAGGGAACACATTACCACACCTTAAGTTCAGTCCAACGGCACTGATTTAGAACCTCTGTCCCGACAACCTCAAAGAAATTTGTTAGTTTCAACTACCAGGTTTATGGTAATGGGCTACGTAGCAGTCACAAGAAGCTGGTACAAAAAGGGACACTAATAATAGATCAACAAAGTTTCAGATAGATTAAAATTCAACAACTCATGGATAGGTACAGCAAGAATATTCAAATATTATTACTCATCACTAATGAAAGTAATTTCCAAAATCATTCTGCTCTAGTCATTTTTTGGTTTTGCTTTTTAATTTTTAGACAAGGTCTCACTGAGCAACCCTTGCTTGAAACTGTTATAGACCAGGCTGACCTTGAACTTGAAGAGATCCACCTGTCTTTGCCTCCCACATGCTAGGATTAAGGGAGAGCCACTACGCTGGGCCCCTTTTTTTATAGTCTTAACAATCTAAGAGTTACTATTGCAATTTGAAGCAAAAAAAAAAAAAAAAAAGGTACAATCCTTGTTCCTACCCAGTAGTGGAACAACTGCTAGGGTAATAACCAACTTTCTTCCCCCTGGAATTATTGTAATGCTCACTCTATATGATGGAAGCCATATCTGATACTGTTATTGGAGCCAAGAACCTCAGACAAGGTAGGTCAAGAGCCTTAGGAGAAAACCTACTACAATTATCCTGTTAGCCAGACATGGAATAAAATGACTCCTAACAACACACTGCCGTGCCCATACGTCAGAGCTTCACTCAACTCTCACCAGAGAAGCGGCTTCTTTCCACAGATGGTGATTAATACAGAGACCGCAACTGGGTAATGTGCAGAAAGTGAAACATCTTGAGGCCCTCAACCCTAAATAGAATGTTTTTATCAAACTCCCCACCTAAAGGCTCAAGGATCTATGCCAATGACGCAGAATGATTATAAGAGTCAGTTGTAGGGGGAAGGACTCCAATGAAATAGTGCCTTCCAGAAACAACAGGCTAGATAACACATATGAACTCCAAAGAGACTGTGGCATCATGCACAAGGCCTACACAGATTCAAACTAGACAAAATACCAGCACTGGAAAGAGGAAGTGGTGACAAAGTCCCATCCCAAACCAGGAAGGTATCTGCAATTGATGCATGCTGGAAGAGTAAAACTTTTCTCTGTCACTGAGCATATCAAACACACTTCGTGACATACCCCATGGTCAGGAGGATCTGGCAACACAAAACAGACTCCATGGTCTGCGTGTGTGTCTGTGTACAATTTGTTATTTTTTTGTTATATTGGTTTTGATTCCTTTGTTTTAATTTTTGTATATTGCTTTATGGTTGGTTTTGAGAGGGAGAGAGAGAGAGAGAGAGAGAGAGAGAGAGAGAGAGAGACTATATTTAGGACAGAAAGAAGGATTAGTGACTAAGCTTGATAGCCTGAGGTCCTTTAAAACCTAAGTAAAAGTTGAAGGAAAGAAGTGAGTCCGCAAAGTGGTCCGCTGACCTCCACCCATGTGCCTCATGTGCACCCACACCCATTTATTAGATTGGTTTGTGTACATACTAGATATTACATACCATTCACACAATGTTTAAATCTTTTTTAAAAGTCTGTTCATCAGAGATATTTTCAAGCAATAGAGCACTTGCCTGCCGTGTGCAAAGCCCTGGTTTTGACCCATAGCACCACAAAATAAATGGGTAAAAGTAAAAACAAGAAGGACATATTTCACACTAGGTGTCTTAATTCGGGTTTTTATTGCTGTGCAGAGACACCATGACCACAGAAAATCTTTAAAAAGGAAAGCATGTGATTGGGGCTGGCTTACAGATGAGAGGTTTAGTCCATCATCATCATGGCGTGCAGGGAGAAGTAGCTTAGAGCTCTACAACAAGAACTTCAGGCAGCAGAAAGAGAGAGAGTGACACTGGGCCTGGCTTGAGCATTTGAAACCTCAAAGCTCGTGCCCAGTGACACACTTCCTCCATAAAGGCCACACCTCCAATCACCCCACTCCCTATGAGCCTCTGGAGGCTATTTTCATTCAAACCACCACACTGAGTTACAGATATTTTCATCCACCACTCCCTTCCACCCGCCTTGCTAGAACCTTTTTTCCTAATAGGTCATCCTCCTACTTTCAAGTCTTCTTCAGTTTAATGACACTTTCTTGCCTGAGTGGGTGGATATTTACTGTAGCAAGAGCAAAAGTCACTGGCTATACCACTGAAGAAAATGACACTGCCTCCCTCAATAACCTTTAACTGTCAATAACCCCTCAAAGATGGAGCTTCGTGGGCCTGTTCCCCATCCATGGTGAAACAGTGATGGGTCCAATCTCATACAGATCTTTTGCAGATAACCATGGATGCTGTGAGGTCATGAGTACAGTGGCTATGTCATGTCTAGAAGTCATCTTTTTGTCTCCCTCCCCATCCTCCAGCTCTTAAGTTCTTCACACTCCCTCTTCTGTGATGTTCCCTCAGCCTAGAAGGGAGTGATATAGCCATCCCATTGAGGGACGTGCACACCACCATCACTTAGTCTAATCCCTTTAGCCAGTTATTTAATATCATATTGAATAAAAGAATTCAGACACAAATGAGAACAAATTCTATGGTTATTTTCATATAAAGGTTAAAAATGCAGTGCCATTAGATGTCAAAACAAATACTGCCTCTGTGAAAGGAAGTTTATGGCAGGAGGACTATCCTTTCTTGGTTTGATCCATGGGTCATTTGGACATGTGTACTTTTGGGTACCTCAAGATTTATACCTAAGATTTGTGTAAATATGTATGCATTATTTTTAAAAATATATATATATATATATGTGGTTAAATGCTCAGTAAAACTAAATCTAAAGAAATATAAACTAAGCTATAATTATTAATAAATTATAAAGAATTATTTCCCATGGAATATACTTTAGTATTAGATATTTTACAACATAAATGTCACTTGAAATTGGTAAAGAAAGGATGAGAAAATAAATCAACAATAAAAGAAGACAAATAACTAACAACCTTTTCCAGGGGACAGGTAAGAAATATTTGCTGTGGTCTCTATATTCTACTAGTACATAGAAAAACTGTTGGGAATTATAAAGGAGACCTCATGAATCTGAACAGCTTCTGTATGGCAAAGGACCCCATCATCAGAGAAACAGACTATAGAATTGAGAAAGTTCTTTGCCAGTCACTCAACCAATAGTTAATGTCTAATATACATAACAAACTAAAAAAAGAAATCAAGAAAGCAAATAACCCGATTAAAAATGGCATACATATCTAAACAGTCAATTGGCTGAGAAGAGCTTAGATATCAAGGAAATGCAAATCAAAACTATTTTGGGATTTCATCTTATACCAGTCAAATGACAAAAATGAATAAAATAAATGATAACTCATGCTGGTGAGACCTAGGTGAAGATGAACACATACCCAAGGACCCTACATCCTACTACAGAGACATTTGCTCCTCCATGCTCATTGCTGCTCTAATCATCATAATCAGAAATTGGATAGAGCCTACATGCCTATCAGTAGATAAGGAAAATGTGCCACATTTACATAATGGAATATCATTCAGCTGTTAATAAAAAATGAAATTTATGGATAAATGAAACTAGAAAAAAATCATTGAGTGTGGTAACACAGACTCCAAAGATAAATAGGGTATGTAGTTTCTTATATGTGGATGTTAAATTTTTGTTGTTGTTGTTGTTTTTCGAGACAGGGTTTCTCTGTGTAGCTTTGGCTGGGCTGGACTCATTTTGTAGACCAGGCTGGCCTCGAACTCACAGTGATCTGCCTGACTCTACCTCCCAAGTGCTGGGATTAAAGGCGTGCACCACCACCGCCCGGCATGGATGTTAATTTTTAAGCCTTCTGTAGACACACTACAACCTGTATAATCACAGAGATTAGGTATAAAGGACTGATGGGGAGGGGAGGCTCTCCCAAGGAAAGGGAAATAGTGTAGTTGTGCAGAGACAAGGAGCAGATTGGAGCAGGAGGATTAAACAGGAAGGGAGAAGAAAGAGGGGTGTCTTACTAGGTATATGAGTCTTACTTAAGAGTAGCTCCCCCTGAAAAAAAGAGTAGGCCCCAAGCCCAGCAGTAGATGACAAACACAAAACAAACTCATATTTTTTAGGGTGCTTTTTTCATATTGTTTTGTCTTGGCATTTTCTTTTAATCTTACTAGTCTTTTGCTTGAATATTATGGTTTCTGATTTTGTGGTTTTATGGGTGTGTGTGTGTGTGTGTGTGTGTGTGTGTGTGTGTGTGTGTGTGTGTCTTGTGCTTTTTACCGTTTTTTAAAAACTGTTCTCTAATGAGATGGAGAAGGAAACACGGAGTCATATGGCAGGGAGTCTAGGAGGAGATGGGTGAGTGGACACCTTGATCACAATATATAACATATGAACATTCATTTATAAACAAAGAAAGAAAAACTGTCAATGAAGGCAGGACTAGGGAAAAGGGAGCAGTAGGAAGGAGGAAGGGAAGGAGAGAAGGAGATTGAGAGTAAACATCATGTACTATACACTATATGAAAATTGTCAAGGAACAAAATAAAAAGAAAAACCTATTGGCTTCACACATAGCTAAAAGCTTTGATCAGAAGAGAAAAACTCATGCTTGTGACAGACTTTGGGTGGCTTGGGAGCTCCAATTTCCCAGCTGTCCACAGTTCTGCCTCATTGCTTGGAGGATGTGCTTCACTGATCCCCAAAGCGGAGCTCCAGACAGAACCAAAAATGTGTAGAGCAGGAGGCTTCTCCAATCAACTCTACAGCTGTGAAAACCAGACCTGTCACAAAGCAACAGCCAGGCTGGCATGTTTAAATCAGGTAATACGGGTGCAAGAGCTTTGAAAAATAGGAGCTGGGGTGTAAATACAGTAAAAGTGCTTGATTGTAGGGCTGTTAGGGTGTGTATTTCCCTGGCTGTCAAGAACCAGTGTAAAGGATTGAGTGACTTCGTGGGCATTTCCAGGTTCTACAGGATGGTAGTGTATGCACAAGACCAGACATCCTCCCCTTTGATCCTGCTGAAGCCGTGTTTTATATAGACCTCCCCTATAGATGAATGTGTCTCCCCTGGTGGCCTCTAACTATGTCATCTGGACTTCTAGTCTATTCACATTGTTAAGACATTCAGACAAGTATGATGCCATTATAGTAACCTTGGGCTACTAGCTCCCAAAAGAAAGATCTTTTGAATACTTAATACCATGGATTGCTTTCCAAATACTATTCAAAAGAAAACAAAAGCTATAACTCCAACACTTTCTGAAAAGTGACAGTGTGCTGGAGAAAAATATACTCTGAGATGCTACAATCTCTTTGGACCTTTTTTAAGGCCAATGGTACTTAGAGGACAGAACATGATGTTACTTGCAAAAGAGTTTGCTTTCCAGGTAAAATGTATTCATATCATGTAGCGCTAAAGTAGCCAAAATCATTACTTCCAAGACATTACTTTAAAACTGAATTAATTCCAGGAGAGAAACATGTATGGCAAATGACCAAGAAACTGATACGTAGTGCTTCAACCCTCACTTCTTTCTTCTCTTGGTTTTTTTTGAAATAGTCTCTGTATGTAGCCTTTGCTGTCCTGGAACTCACTATGTAGACTAGGCTGGCCTCAAACTCATAGAGACAAGCCTTCCTCTGCTTCTAGAATTAAAGGCGCGCACCACCATGAGCAGTTTAAACCCTCTCTTCTAAAGAGTTCATATGCCAAGGGTTTTCAATTTGGATTAAATCTGTAAGGAGTTCCATCATATAATACACAAACGCTGGTGTCCCAGAAAGATGGAGGACCATTCCCACTAAGAGGCAAAGTGGCAGCTTAAACCTGAGTGAGGCAGATTTTCATCCGTCGTCATGCTTATTTATGAACTTGAACCATCAGCGTCGTCTCCGTGAGTTTCCATGTCATCTGCAGGACAGAAACTATACAATGACAGAGCTTACTTTACTGAGCTGGTATGAAGCTTACTGTGGTGGTTACAATGGGAATAGCATCAAGTAAGCACATCAGAGCCCACATACACAAAGTAGCTGGGCTACAAAACAGCCATAGCACACTTACCATGAATTTAAAGTCACCCTGAGCTACATAGCGAGTGCCAGGCCAATCTCGGATAGAGTGAAACCTTGTCTCAAAAAAACAAAAAAAAAAATTTTTTTTTTCAAATAGAAGGGTATACTTTGTAACTAAATATGACTAAAAGATTTGGTATAGAGCTGAGGAGATGGCTCAGAGTTTAAGAGCACCGTCTAACTCTTCCAGAGGTCCTGAGTTCAATTCCCAGCAACCACATGGTGGTTCACAACCATCTATAATGAGATCTGGTGCCCTCTTCTGGCCTGCAGGTGTACATGTAGGAAGAACACTGTATACATAATAAATAAATCTTTAAAAAAAAAAAAATAGATTTGGCATGACCATGAGAGAATCATTGTCCTCAAGAAATCTAATTGAACACAATAAAGACACTGGATTTAGCCTATATACTCACACTGTGATGGATTAACTACATGCTGCATGATAGTTCATTTTCAAAAACTGGGGTTCCCTGTAGAAGAAATTCGACCTCATGATGGCCAAGGTCTAAAAGTCTCACATGAGTTGCCAGTCAGCCCCACAAACTGCAGGTGTGACAGCATCCACAATCATGTGACCCACTTATTCCTACAGAGAGAGACAGAGCGACAGAGAGGGGGAGAAAGGAGGGAGGGAGGGAGAGAGAGAGAGAGAGAGAGAGAGAGAGAGAGAGAGAGTTCTGTTTTGCTAGAGAACTCTGATGCCTGCTGTGAAGGACACAAAGACAACTATGACTTCCTTTGATTAGCATTCTGATAAAATAATTTTCAAATCCACTTTCTGAAGCAGCCAGTATGTAGCAGCAGACACATCAGTGAGCACTGATATGCATTGCTAAATTTCATCATCACAGTGTTTGAACAAAACTCAGAATCCGATCTTCAGGTATCACAAGGCACAGCTTATGAGTAGCTTTGCAGAACACAAGATCTTAAAATTTGGAAACGGGGGAACTGAAAGAACAGTGGTATGACAGAAACTATTTCCAAAATTCTGTGTCAACTACCCAGTAAACACTAAATCTAGTGATAAGCCTAATTAGTGCCCCCCCAAAAAAGGTCCATTTCTATATAATAAAGCACCAATGTATCCTAATTATCAGCTCTCTGCTCACCATGTTCATAAAAATTCCTATATGAATACTATGAAATCAATAACATGACATTCATTTCAGCTCTTCTTATTACTAACTTGGTGGTGCTAGGCAGGCCTGTTGGCCTCAGTCTTGTTATATGCAAAATGGAAATACATGTGACCTCAGTAAAATACAGTGAGATACAAACTGGACTTAATTTTAAACAACTCTGAAAACTATTTAAGAATATTCAACCACTTCATTTGAGTGACTATTTGTGGCATTTTTCTTTATTCCTAAGTTTACTTATAATAGGGGACTTGAAAAGAAAATAATAGAGGCTTAAAAAGCCAACAAATTCCTGATTCTTATACATTCAGCAAATCATAAACTCTATAAAGTCCTACCACAAAGCTAAACTCTGGAGTTTTTTAAATGGAACTTTTAAAAATACTAATTACAATAATTGCCATTAAAGCCTCAGTGAATGTATTAAGTAGCCCATTTGTAGCAGCTCAAAGACTGGGAAATAGGAATAATAAAGTCACTCAGACCCTACCGCAAACATGACAGGATATTAAAAGCGTGCAAGAGAGACTGCAAAACAGGATAAAATAGGAAGGGACCACAGATAACTATAGGTCAAAAGAAAAGAAAGAATGCAGAAAGGCAATACTAACAAAAGTCTTTTTCAAAACTAATAAAAGAGAATAAAATGTGTATATAGAAAACATAGTATACTGGGCTGGACAGATAGCTCAGGAATAAAGTGCCTGCTTGTTTGCCTTAGTATGTTTGAGGCTCTGAATTCATTCCCCAGCACTGCAAGCAAACACACACACACACACACACACACACACACACACACACACACACACACACACTACAATGGCCAGATTCATTGTGAGAATACTTCAGTTTATAAGACCAAAAAACAACAAAAAAAAAATTTTATATTATTCTGTATATGCTAATCATAGACTTTATTGTCCAGCTACCAGGAAAATACAAAATAAGTTGTATTACCATGATACCTTCAAGTGCTAGGTTGAAAGCATTTGCTGTTTTTCTGGTGTTTTGTTTATTTTTATTTCTCTCTTTATCAGATATATTATTTGCTGAAAGTCATACCCCAGAGTACTTTTTGCCAACTATTTATGTTCCTTCTTTCCGTAGGTAAAGCAAATCCCATACTTTCTTCATGAGGTTAAGGTCAAGACACTCGGGGTGGGGGGAGCCACTCCTCCCTAATTAGTTCCCCAGACTCCTCTCTTATCCCTTCCCTTTAAATAGTCACATCATTCTTAAAAAAAAAAAAAAAAAAAGTTTGGAGTCATAATCCCCCCTGATAAATGAATCCCCTATCAAGCAGCTGGTTTCCAGAAGTGGGGCCCCTTGCTGGGCTGCAATTATGTTGAAGCTGAACTCCAGTAGTTGGGGTCACAGCTGAAGTACTTCAGGGAAAAACACCTATCTCCAAGCTCCATCATGTGATTCACCAAGCTAAGAGCCTCCTGCTTCTCCCCTCCAAAACCCTGTCATAAGATGTGGCTCCTTGTAAGTGAGAAAAACACTTAATGAAGTGAATGCAGGGGAGGGTCCCCTACTGGCGACCCATTGCAAGAAAAGACTCCCAAATTCAGAGAGTCCTGGCAACTTAAAAGTTCCTCCTAGAAATCCTAACAGTGACTTCCTATTTCTTAGACAACACACTTACTTCTGAGCTAACAAACAGTCATCTAGGCAACATTATTTCTTTGAGACTTCTTGGGTAAAATCACTCTAAAGAGGAAAAAAAAAAAACTGTGTAAGTGTAAAATTACCTATCAGGCTGAGAAATAGAAGAAACAAGAGATTGGAAAAGGCTTTGGCTTTTTTATTGACTTTTTTGTGATTTCTCTTTTTAATATTTTTATTAATGCTGAGAATACCTTACCATGTATTTTGATTATAGTCACCAGCTCTTTCTTCCCACAGTTTCTCTCAGATCCTCCCATACCTCCAAATTTCCTCTCTCCTTCCTACAATTTTGTGTCCTCAAAGGGGCTTATATACTAGAAATTATGACAACGTAAAATCACTAGTCTATTCAGACAGAGCTCCACTGCCTTTCCAAAATCATGTAGACTTGTCTTCTCTCCCTGATTACTCTAGAATAATTAAAACACTGTGTTCCCATTACACAGGAGGGTACAGTCTTAATACTGTCAGTTATATTGGATTTGTGTTTATGCCAAGAGACATGTGATTTCCTTGCTGCAATTGACCCACACTCCCAGTGCCTCTCTTATTTCGATTGCTGTAACTCCGCCTTTATCTTAATCTGAGGGGGGAAAAATGAGATCAAGTCTTCCTGGAAAAAATTAACAAGCATTTCAAAAAACAGTGGTATTCTATGTGAGAATTGCCAAACAATTCTATTCAAATTTAAAAGACAAAAGACAGACAAAATCCCCCTGTAAACATATAAAACCAAAGAAGAATAAATATCTTCTTCAGAATAAATATTAACTCACCAGAGGCACACCTTTAACCCCAGCAGCACTCAGGGAGGCAGAGGAAGGCAGATCTCTGAGTTTGAGGCCAGCATGGTCTACAGAGTGAGTTCCAGGACAGTCAGGGCTACACAGAGAAAGAACAACAAGAGAAAGGCCATCAACTCTACCTGAGTCCTATGAGGAAGATGTCACAGAACCTCAAAAACAAATTCAGTTGTGGGCATAGAAAGTTGCCAAGACAGCTGCTACCCGTTAGCAGCTCTCCCTTCTCCAAATGCATTCCTCCTCTGTGTGTGATTACATTCAGAGACCATCTAAATAAGCTAAGAGGATCTCCTCTAAATTCTATCCACAAAGATGCATTTTGGAATACGTCACAGGGAAGTACGTGGCCATGTCCCTCTGGACGTCTCACCCTGGACCACTCACCTGTAAACAGACTCCTCGTTGGAATGCTTCCCTGCGCCTTTGATTCAAGGCAGTCTTTCTATGACCAGATAATATTATATATATAAGAAGTATGGAAAGAGAGCTCACAAGACAAACCGTAGTGAATCAGAAGAATGGAGCAGTGAATGACATAATCTCTGTGGCTGATGATGACTTGAGGTGGCACAAAAGCAGAGGAATTTAATATTTTCTAGTCACAGAGACCGTCAATGCCCACAGTGCAGAGCCGTGCTCAAAGTGAATATCTTCTTTTCATCCCAATATCAGAGGGAAACTTTGTAATGGAAATTTTTCTAGACCTCATTTTAAGTTAAGTGTTGGGTTTTAATAAAGTTTTTGCTCATTGATGCTTTTTTTTTTTTACGTTAATGTTTATGTAATAAACAACACTGGTCATTTCTGAAGTAAAAATCAGCACGGTCATTTAAAAAGATGACAGGAACCCTAGGCTGGAGGGCACATACTGCTTTTGCAAAGGACCGAAGTTTGGTTCCCATCACCTGTGTCAAACAAATCAAACACCTGTAACTCCTGCTCCAGGGAGATCTGGTGCCTCTGGCCTCTGCAAGCACTGCACTGGTGTGTACATACCACACACACGTAACTAAAAATTAAGTTACAGAAGCCAAAGTACATTCCCTAAAAGCCTATACTCGTACATGATTTCTTTTGAAACTCTTAAAGTGAGGAATAGAAGGAAACCTCTCCAATCTGACTTGCAAACTAGCTCTCGAGAGACTTCTGAAGCATTCCCTTTTTGATGGATCATGAGAAGAGCCAGAAAGAACAAGACAAAACTGTCTCTGCAGGTGGTATGATCACCCATGTAGAAAAGATTAGGAAATCTAACAAACTCATAAACCTACATATATCTTTTAAATTTTTTTCTATATATTTACTTGTGTGTTCATATGCATGTGTGTGCATGTGTGTTCCACACCATGCTCATAAAGGACAAAGAACAACTTGAAGAAGTAGAGCCCTAAAAGCATTTGTTTCTTTGTTTTTTTACTGACTGCCTATGTATGATTTGCCTTCATGTATGTCTATATACCACGTGAATGCAGTGCCCATAGAGACCAGAAGAGGGCATCAGATACCATAGAACAGGAGTTACAGGTGGTTGTGAGCCATCTGACTAGCAGAATGGTGCTGGAAACCAAAACCAGGCTCCTCTGCAATAATAATAAATGCTCTTAACTGTTGGGCCATCTCTTCAGCTCCCTAAGAAGACTTTGTAAAATTGGGAAGTGCAAAATTCATCTAGAGCAACCAATCGTCTTTATTGACACTGATAAAAACAACTAGGAAGTAGAACTAGAAAGGATAGAGACCTCAGGGGAAAGGAAGAGAGGGGAAAAAAACAAGACAAAATGACGTGGGACAAGAGCATCTCAAATGAAGACAAGAAAGGAATTTAGCATCACAAGGGACTTTTGGAAGGATCTAGGTAAGGAAGCCAGTGTACACTTTCTTTCTTAGTTCTAATTTTTCTCTGTATACATTACTCATCCAATTCCTCTCTTTAGCCTGGAAGTCTCTGCATCCTTCTCCTGTTCTGATGCTCAGTCTTGCTTTCCACTCGGAAGTTAATTCTCTATTGCTGAGTGAATCACTATGCCGACTGACTGACTGAAAACATGAGACTCTGTCTGTTTGGGCCACAGATCTATCCCACATGGAGTTAAGTCCGTAGTAGGGGACCAAGTCACTAGACAGGATCCTGGAACATGAATGACAATGGCCTGTGGAAGGGTAACAAGAAGATTGTCTAAGTCACATACTCTCTTGAAAACAACATGACAAATCTCCTTTAATTTTTTTTCCCTCCAAAAATTATATTCTGGGACCACAGTGATGGCTCAGCAAGTAAAAGCTCTTGCCGTATATGTCTTACGACAATAGATCAATTCCTGGAACCCACAGCAGAAGGAGAAATGGCTGCTGAAAGCTGTCCTCTGTGCATGTAGAGTCCAGAAGTCAATATTTGGTGTCTTCCTCAATCACTGACCACCTTACTTCCCACCCACTCTTTTTTTGTTGTTTGTTTGTTTTTTGTTTTTTGTTTTTTGTTTTATAAAATAATGTATTCACAAGGAAGCAGCTACATATGGATGTGAATAACAAGTGTCTGGTCCATCTCACCAAGTAGTGTGGCCATTCTTGCCTGAGGCTTGGAGAAAGGTGATTTGATCAAATTTTCATCGGCTCTTAACAAAGGTCACATTCCAGAGACATCACTGATGGGGTCAGTTAAAAGCAATAAATAAAAGTAACCGAGCTGAGGTTAAATCTAAGAAGAGATGAGCTGTAGAGCAAGGCCTTGGTTCAGGTTCCAAGCTGATGTTTGAGATGGACACTCACTGCACACAAAGCTCCCTGATTTGGCTAGATTGGCTTGGCCAGAAAGATTGGAGGATTCCCCAAGTGACCACAGCATAAAGCAGGAAGTCCACTAAAGATAGGAGACAAAAGCAAGTGTCACAGTTCTGTCAAAACCGTGTGTGCTGAGAAAGATGGTCTCCCTGTGGCCATTAAAACTGTTTACTGTGCGGGCATGGTGGTGCACGCCTTTAATCCCAGCACTTGGGAGGCAGAGGCAGGTGGATTGCTGTGAGTTCAAGGCTACCTTGGTCAACAAAGTGGGTCCAGAATAGCCAAGCTACACAGAGAGCCTGTCTTGAAAAAACAAAACAAACAAAAAAGACTGTTTACTGCAACAAGATGAGAAAGAAATTAGGGAAACTACACCCTTCATAGTAACCACAAATAATATAAAGTATCTTGGTGTAACTCTAACCAAGCAAGTCAAAAACCTGTATGACCAGAACTTCAAATCTCTAAAGAAAGAAATTGAAGAAGATATCAGCAGATGGAAATATGTCTCACATTCATGGATCAGAAGGATAAAACATAGTAAAAATGGCAATCTTATCAAAAGCAATCTACAGATTCAATGCAATTCCCATCAAAATGCCAACACAACTCTTTAAAAATCTTGAAAGAACAATTCTAAACTTCATATGAAAAAACAGAAAAACTCAGAATAGCTAAAAAAAAAAAAAATAAAAAAAACAATCCTGTACAATAAAAGAACTTCTGAAGATATCTCCATCCCTGATTTCAAGCCATACAAGAGAGCAATAGTATTTTTTTTTTTAAAAAAAAAACTGCATGGTACTGGCATAGAAATAGACTGGTTGATCAATGGAATCAAATCAAACACCCAGAAATAAACCTACACAACTGTAACACTTGACTTTTGACAAAGGAGACAAAACCATACAACGGAAAAAAAGAAATCATCTTCAACAAATGGTGCTGGTCTAACTGAATGTCTACATGTAGAAAAATCCAAATAGATTAATATTTATCACCCTGCACAAAACTCAAGTCCAAGTGAATCAAAGACCTCAAAATAGAGTCAGTTACACCAAATCTATTAGAAGAGAAAGTGGGGATTAGCCTTGAACTCATTGGCATAGGAGATAACTTTTTGAACAGAATACCAACTGCTCAGGCTCTGAGATTAACAATTAATAAATGGGACTTCTTGAAACTGACAAGCTTCTGAAAGGCGAAAGATGCTACCAATAGAACAAAATGTTAGCCTACAAATTATGAAAAGATCTTTACCAACCCCACATCTAACAAAGGGCTAATAGCCAGAATATATAAAGAACTCAGGAAATTAAACACCAACAAGCCAAGTAATCCAATTTAAAAATGGGGTACAGAGCTAAACAGAAAATTCTCTTTTTTAATATTTTATTAATTTATTCATATTACATCTCAATTGTTAGCCCATCCCTTGTATCCTCCCATTCCTCCCTCTCTCCCACTTTCCCCCACTCCCTTCCCCTATGTCTATGACTGAGGGGGACCTCCTCCCCCTGTATATGCTCATAGGGTATCAGGTCTCTTCTTGGTAACCTGCTATCCTTCCTCTGAGTGCCACCAGGCCTCCCCATCAAGGGGATGAGGTAAAAAAATGAGGCACTAGAGTTCGCATGAAAGTCAGACCCCACTCTCCACTCAACTGTGGAGAATGTCCTGTCCATCACCTAGATCTGAGTAGAAGATCGAAATTTATTGCCTATATTGTCTTTGGCTGGTGCCATCGTTTGAGCAGGACCCCTGGACCTAGCTCTGTACGTCATAATGTTCTTGTAGGTTTCTAGGACCCTCTGGATCCTTCTTTTTGCCCATTCTCCCACACTTCTCTCACCTAAAGTCCCAATAGGATGTCCTCCCCTCTTACCCACTTTCCTGGTAAGTGAACACTTTCATGGGACATGCCCCTTGGGCTAGTGTCTCGATATAAGTGAGTATATACCATTTGACTCTTTTTGTTTCTGGGTGAACTCACTTATTATGATCATTTCTAGTTCAATCCATTTGTTCACTAATTTTGGGAATTCCTTGTTTTTAATAGCTGAGTAGTATTCCATAGTGTAAATGAACCAGTTTCTTTATCCATTCTTCTGCTGAGGGACACTTAGGCTGTTTCCAGGTTCTGGCTATTATGAATAAGGCAGCTATGAACATGGTTGAGCATATGTCCCTGTGGTGTGGTGGAACATTTTCTGGGTATATTCCAAGGAGTGGAATAGCTGAGTCTTGAGGAAGCCCTATTCCCATTTTTCTGAGAAAGCGCCATATAGATCTCCAAAGTGGTTGTACTAGTTTACATTCCCACCAGCAATGAAGGAATGTTCCTTTTTCTCCACATCCTTGCCAGCATGTAGTGTCACTTGAGTTTTTGATTTTAGCCATTCTGATGGGTGTAAGATGGAATCTCAGTGTCATTTTGATTTGCATTTCTCTGATGACTAACGATGCTAAGCATTTCGTTAAGTGTTTCTCAGCCATTAGATATTCCTCTCAAACAGAGGAATTCTCAACAGAAGAATCTCAATTGGCCAAGAAGCACTCAAATAAATGTTCAGCTTCCTTAGTCATTAAGGAAATACAAATCAAAACAACTCTAAGACTGCATCTTACACTGTCAGGATATCTAAGATCAAAAACTCAAGTGACAGCACATGCTAGTAAGAATGTGTAAAAAGGGCAGCACTTCTCCAATGCTAGTGGGAGTGCAAACTTTTACAACCACTTTGGAAATCAATCTGGTGTTTTCTCAGAAAATTGGAAATAACTCTAACCCCACTATACCAGTCCTGGATATATACCCAAAAGATGTTTCTACCATACAACAAGGAGACTTGTTCAGCTATGTTTGTAGCAGCTTTGTTCATAATAGCCAGATTCTGGAAACAATCTAGATGCCCCTCAACTGAAGAATGGATAACGAAACTGTGGTGCATTTACAGAATGGAATACTACTCAGCTATTAAAAACAAAGAAATCTTGAAATTTGCAGGTAAATGAATGGAACTAGAAAAGATCATCCTGAGTGAGGCAACCCACATCCAGAAATACACACATGGTATGTATTCATTTATAGGTGCATTTTATAGGTGCATTTTAACCACACAGAATAAACAAACTACAATTGACAGATGCAAGGAAGATAAGTAGCAAGAAGGGTCCAAGGGAGGATCCCTAAGTTTCACTCGGAAGGAGAAATAGAACAGACAGCAGAAGTGGTTGAAGAGAGTGAACAAGGAAGGAGATGGAGCAAGGAGAGAAATGAGATCAGACCTGGGGAGAGCTGAGTGGGGTCAGCGCAGGGGGGGCGGGGGAGGGAGGGAAGCGGGGGGGAGGACAGAGGGAGGGCCTGCAAAGAGAAGAGAAAACATGGGCGGGGCATATCTGCGATAAACTGGAGAACTATGACAGCAGTAGGTGAAGTGGAAGTTTCTGGTTTCTTTGAAAACTCAGTTGTGTTGTATGAACATGTTTTTTTGTTTGTTTGTTTTGGTCCCAAGTGTGGAGTGCGGGGGATATTTTTCCACCACTGAAAACAAACTGGTTGAGAGGGAGGGGAGTGTGATGTTTTGCTGAAAGCTGTTTCATGCGAGGGGTGCTGTTTTTGCCAGCTGGAAAACAATCCTGTGTGGAGTCTGAGAAGGGAGAAATAGAAGGCCACAGCTAGGGAGACAATGCTTTTGCATCACTCACAATGGTTCACATCGCTTCACTTTTCTATACTTCATTTTTCAGAGGGAAAAAATATGCTCCAAAGAACTCAGCCCTCTGGCTGAGTCTTGCAGCTTCCTCTGACTCTGCTAATTCAGCTGAGTCCTTACTGTTTCTACTAAGTCATGCTGTTGTTTGCTGTTTTCTAGCCTGCTGGTATCCTAACGACAAAGATGGATGCACCCCAAGGGAACTACATCTAAAGAGGTTTCCGACCTCCTTTCCTACTAACCTTCTTTCTCCGCTACCTCGAGTAGATGAGTTTAAAAGAAGGTAGAAGTGTTTAAGAACCGTAAGTAAAGTAGGTTCTTTAAAAATCCAACACAACAGGTAGGCTTCTGAGAGGTTATAGGAGTAACTCTAGCTGAGACTTCTAGCAGCAGGGGCCATGGAGACTAAAGAGGACAGACACACTCTACCTATAGAGAGAACTGTTAGTGGAGGGAGGGGAACACCAACCCATCCACAGAAACATCGACCCCAAATTTACCCTGCCTACAAGATATGCAGGGATAAAGGTAGAGCAGAGATTGAGGGAATGTCCAACAAATTCCTGGCCCAACCTGAGACCCACTCCATGCAGACAGGAGCCTAGCATAGCTGTCCCATGTCAAGCTCCACCCAGCATAGGATAGAAATAGTTGCTGAGACTCACAGTCAAACATTGGGCAAAGCATAGGGAGTCTTGTAGAAACGTGGAGTGATAGAAGGACCTGAAGGGCACAGGAACTCTACAAGAAGATGAACAGAGCCAACAAACCAGGGGCCAGAGGGGCTTGTGGAGACTGAAACACCAACCATGGATCATGCATGAACTGGACCTAGGTCCCCTACACAGATGTAGCTGATGGGCAGCAGCTCAGGCTTCATGTGGGTCCTCTAGTAAGAGAAGCAGGGGCTATCTCTGACATGAACTCTGTTGCCTAGTTTTTGATCACTTCCTCCTGGCTGAGCTACTTCTCCAGGCCACAAGGGAAAAGGATGCACTCTGTCCTTGATGTGTTGAGGTGGGAGGGTTGGGGGGGCTTCCCTTTTCTGAGGAGTAGGGGATGGGGGTAGAGGAAAGAAGAAGGGAGGGTGGGGCCAGAAGGAGAGGAAGGAGACCACAATCAGATGTAAAGTAAAGAAATAAATTAATTATATTTAAAAAAGGGAATATTTCCTGCTCTAGCAGGGGATCAGAGTTCAGTTCCCAGCAATCACATCAGGTAGCTTATAACTGCCTACAACTCTTCCAGTTCCAGGGAACCACACCCCCTGGCCTTCACAGGTACCAGTGTGCACATGGTATGCATAAAGCACATATACACATAAAATAACATGTAAAAATTAAATCTTTTTTTTAAGATTTATTTTATTTACTATTTGTACAGGATTCTGCCTGCATGTGAGCCTATGTGCCAGAAGAGGGCACCAGATCTCATTATAGATGGTTGTGGGAATTGAACTCAGGACCTTTGGAAGAACAGACAGGGCTCTTAACCTCTGAGCCATCTCTCCAGCCCCCAAAATTAAATCTGTAAAATATAAAATAGGACATATTATCTTTCTTGACAATGGATGCTTCAATTACAACTAGGACAACTTTAGCCCAGCCCCCAGGTATTCAATCTAGAGAAATAAGCCTACCTATACAAAAAGGGGAATTTGGGAGACATGGCTATAATAATAAAACATTCAGCAATGGGGGGTTGACTAACAGTATAATTTGCACAATACAATTTTAGAGCAGTAAGGACCATGTCAACTGCCAATAGGGAAAGATGCATACTGTATACATGCTAATATGGAGGACCTGTAAGAACATAGGGCAGAATTAAAAGCAGATTTTATAACAAGTATAGAATGGTTCCATTTTGTGAAGTAAATCACACAAAAGTGCATTTCTGTCTGGAAGAGCAAACACCAAAGCACTATCAACAGCTACTACTGAGAAGGGTCTGGAATTGACACAGGGATACAGGGAGAAAGACCCTATTATTTTATGTTATATATCTTATGGCTTGTAATAGCCATACATGTAATTTGGAAGGAAGAGCTTGCAAATAAATTAAGAGGATTAAATATAAACTCTGAAACTCCAGCTCTTAAACAAACACACAAACAAAAGCATGATGCTAAGGACTACTTTCTGTTTTTACTCCAGCTCCATTCTTTCCACGGTGCTCACAAGGAAACAGTTGCCTCTGTGGGTTTCACAACCCTCAAAGGATATTAAAAATCTGAGGCTATTTGCCAGGCAGTGGTGGTGCACACCTTTAACCCAGCACTCGGGAGGCAGATCTCTAAATTCGAGGCCAGCCTGGTCCACGGAATGAATTCCAGGACAGCTAGGGCTACACAGAAAAGTTCTGTTTCGAAAAAAGAAATCTGAGGATGCTCACGTGCCTTTTATAAGATGCCTCAGCATTTTCATGTAACCCGCACAGGTTCTCCTGTACACTTTAAGCCACCTCTAGATGGTTACTAAGACCTAACGCAAGGTAAATGCTATACAGCTCACTAGCATATTGCTTCAGAAATGAGCACATAAAACCTGTTCAGTACAGATGTAATGGCAGCTTTCCAATTTTTCCAACTACAGATAGACAATTCTGCATGGGTAGAATGCATACTTAAAGAAGGCAGAGGCAGGGGTGGGGGTAGGGGGCAATGAGATGAGTCAGCATCTTGCCCTGCAGGCCTCACAACCTGAACTTGATCCCTGGATCCTACTGTAGTAGGCTTTGACCTCTATGTATGTACTGTGGTACAAGCACAGCTGCACACGTGAGTGCACACACATACACACACACACACACACACACACACACACACAGTATGCTTTGTTTGTTTGTTTGTTTGTTTGTTTGTTTTCAGGGGCTGGAGAAAAGGGTCAGCAAGTAAGGGTACTTGCTGTTCTTCCAGAGAAACGAGCTTTGATTCCCAGCACTCACATGGCAGCTCATGCTTATCTATAACTCCAGTTTAACTAAAAAAAAAAAAAGAATCCAAAGGTAGTGCTGCAAACACACCTTTAATCCTCGAAGTTAGGAGGCAGAGGCAGGCAGTCTCTGGGAGTTCAAAATCAACTTGGAGTTGAGGTGTGGTGGTGCACACTTGTAATCCCAGCACTCAGGAGGCAGAGGCAGGCAGATGTCTGTGAGTTCGAGGCCAGCCTGGTCTACAAAGAGGTCCAGGACAGCCAAGGCTATAAAGAGAACCCTTGTAGATAGATAGATAGATAGATAGATAGATAGATAGATAGATAGATAGATAGATAGACGGACGGACAGAGCTTTTGAGATAGGGTTTCTCTGTGTAGCTTTGCTGTCTTGGGCTTGCTTTGTAGACCAGGCTAGCCTTGAACTCACGGAGATCTGCCTGCCCCTGGCTCCCTGAGTGCTGGGTTTACAGGTGTGTGCCGTGGTGCCTGACTCAAAATAAAAAATTTTAAGTGAAGAAATCCAACTATATTGAAAATTCTCATCAGACCAGGAATTGATCTTGGCAGCAGATTCAGCCAGAAAAGACAGCTGAAGTGAAGAAGCCAGAAATGAAAATGACCTTAAAAATGACTATATTTAAAAAACAAAACTGTATCTGATATATTTTCTGTATTTAACTTGAGTTTCAGTTGTCAAACCATACCAATATAAAGACTTGCTAAGTATGTAATAGTGTCAAGTTAGTGTTAGCTAATCCAGGCAGGTCTTTGAACAAGGCTTTGGACTTTTAATATGAAAAGCAAAGCTGGCCTTTAAAAATGTAACTACTCGCTTGGTAACCATATTCTTTAAATATATATAAATTATTATAAGGCATTCTTGATTTCTACCTTTTAAACATGGGTTATTGCATCTGTATTTAAAATACTCAAAAATAAAACCATTTGAAGGAAGAGTCTGTGCTCAGCTTGAAGAGTATTTTTAATTGTAAATACAAAAACACTCTGATGAGAACACATGTGCTAAGTTTAAATTCACGTTGATAGTGCACAGCACACCGTAATCCTCTCCAGAAGCTTGGTCAAAGAAAGAACGATTGTCTCCTCTCTTTCTGCCAGTGAGACTGTTTCAGGGGGCAGGCTCCTTAAAGTGAAGAAAAGGGTCAAATCCAATTAAAACTGCAAAGAAAACTTTGAGAGGACGAATGCCATTAGCACAATCTGGACTGTGGCCAAAAAACCGGGTAATACTTCAACTCTTTGGGAAAGAAAAAAGTGCCAGGGGGATATTTAACAACTGCAGGTGGCCAAATTCTTTCTCCCGGGTCTCATCAGAAAAGTCATTTAGGGCAACAGTATTCACCACAGCAAAGGAATATTACCTGACAAACTGCATATTCGATTATCATGTTTAAACTTTGCCTCTGCACAGGCAGGATGATAAATACAGAAGTTAAACATGTCTGATATTAAGCAAGGAGAGAGCTTAGGAAATGGTTGCTATTGGTGTCTCGAATTGGCCTTTTTTACTTGAAAAACCAATTATCATTTTGGCCTGTGAACTGAGCCTTGATTTATGCATGTTTTAATTTCCTTTCTATATTTTGGAGCTCTTTATGATATTTTAACCAAGAGTTTATTCCCCATAATAATTTCTCACTACAGGCTTACTTTATGTGAATTCAGTCAGTCAGCTATATTCTATAACTTACATAAGACCGAGCCTGAATTTTTTTAGTGTACAAATTTACCGTAGTTGGGAATTGTCACACGATACTATTCCGTGTGTCTTTATTAATTACTTATTACATTTCTTTTACATTTATTTCCATTTATCACTCCACACCCCTACCCTTCACTAGGGTTGCACGAGAAACATTTCGTTGACCAGGATAAAGGAAGGCAATGGAAACTGCAGGCCTGTCAGTGACACGACCCATCCATCTTGGATCCTGCAAGGGATATTATGTGACAAATGCATACACTGAAACCGAGAACAGTTCCCGGCTTTTAAATGCTGGATGCATGAGAGTTCTGCTTCTGCCTGCTGTGATTTAAAAGGCTAAAGGCCTCATTTCGAGCCACTAAAATTAAAAGTGACAGAAACCTACAAATTTTTATTGCTGTGCATTTAATAAAATTTCCATTTACAAGCTGTCAGTTTGAAATGTTGAGTAACTGGGACTTTTGCATTCAGACAAGCAGAATGGGTCGTGCTGTGGGTTCGTTACTAGCTACTTACACTTTCCTTAAATACTCAGAATAATCCTTCAATCTCTGACTTTTGATATCTCTTAATTCAACACTGCACAAAAACACCATTGAGTTTGCAGCAAGGTCAACAAAAGGAATTTATTGTGCTCCCATAAAGCAAAGCGTAATTAAGAGCCCCTTTCTCCTTGTTTTAATGTGCTAATACGAGAACATTAGAACCAAGGTATAGCCTATTGCTAGGTGTCTGCAGCAGCTGCCTAGGTTTTTGGTAATTTACTCAGTCAATTACGTTGACTCTCTTAAATCCACAACACGGGTGGGTGGTAAGGTAGAGGGGTAATAAAAACAACATAGAGTAGGAAACTCCTTTAATGCATCTTTTATGTGCATCTTGGGTAACTTTTTCTTTTCTTTTTTTTTTTTTTTTTTGCTTGTTTGCTTTTGAGAATCAGAGCTAAACGTTGTAATTTTAAGACTCTCAGCACAGGAGTAAACATGTGTGAGAATAAAACACCTCCCAAAATTATGAGATGCCTAATAATCTGGTGATGACATGCTCTGTGCTGAGAAAGAATATTAAACTGAATGTTTGACTCGGGACTACGAAAACAAATCATCAAATGGCTTCCAAGGGGGAAATATGAGAAGCACTATTCATAAAGTTGCTACATCATAGTAAATTATACACACTTCCTTATTCTGCATGAGAACTGAAAGACAAAAAGAAACTCCGAAAAGGATGTGATGTCACAGGCTCTTAAGGTCACCATGAGCAAAATCTCACAGAACTGTTTGCTAGCCAAATAGATCCAGTATTCTTGCACATGGACATCGAATAAAAATGCCCCTTACTCCTACAAAACCACCTAGTTCTTCCTAGCAGTCAAGAAATGTCAACCTCAAAGCTCTAATTTTATTTTTTTTTATATGTATTTATTTTATTTGAAGTCAAAATACAAACTTAGCGGGAAAGTCCAAAGTAAAAGGTTCAGCCTGAATTACCCAGAACAACCCCTACGTCAAACTTACGGTCACATCATATATAAGGTGTTGAGTTAACCATGGAAACCCAAATCGTCTCATTTTAGGTGTTATTTAATGGTCTCTAAAATGTGGCCTATGTGTAACAGGACAAGTCACAATCTGTCATCATGAATTAAAATTTTAGGAAGTGCTTAATTATTTTCAAAGATAACATTAATTTAATATCAATCTGATTTTTTCGGTATGTTAAGCCTTAAATGCCTTTAATAAATGAGTAATTTGCCATTTTAGCTCAAAAATTGCAAAAGGATTTATACATGTAAACTTATTAATGTCGACTGCAAATTTGATATACTAAAATCCTCCTCACTAAGACTTGGATTCTGCTGGATGAGGTGGCATAAGAAAAAAACCAAATAATGTAATTTGCACAATTGCTTTTGGGCCATTGTCTTTAAGATAATTTATATGAATATATTTCTCTCCTAAAAGAAGTTCATTTCATTTTGACCTCAAGGAAATTGAGGGTATAAAGTATTACGTTGAACTAAATTATATCCCATACAATAAGTTCAATAATAAAGGTAACTTAGTTTTCTATTGTTAACAGTCGGAAGTGAATTCAAAGAAATGAACCTGTGAAATTTTGTTTTTGAAATGGAAAGTGAAACTAGCTGAAAGACTACAGGCTGCCAGAAAAATGTGTAAAAGTCACCTTTTTCCCCCTAATAGTGAACTCACTGAGCCAGGGGCCTAATGAGTTTTTCCTGAACCGCAGTGACCACTGAACCAGCCTCTGATTGTGTGATCATGGTGAGCACTGTGACTTAATTGATTTGCCTATTCACCAGTCCTTTTGGGAAAGATATTCTAAGAGATGTGGTCAAAACAAACATCTAGGGCTGGAGAGATGGCTCAGAGTTTAAGAGCACTGACTGCTCTTCAAAAGTCATGAGTTCAATTCCCAGCAACCACATGTTGGCTCACAACCATCTATAATGAGATTTTTATACATAATAAATAAATAAATCTTTAAAAAAAAAACATCTATAATTATGCCTTTCCACAAAACGAAACAAACAAGGCATAATGTTATATCTAAACACCGCAGAGACACTACCTAAGATAGCAAATTCCAAACAATTCATTTACTTTAGAATAAAAGCTCAACGGTTGGACTTTTTTTTAGCAGCAGGGAGCAGCACGGCCTACACACTCTGTCTTTCTGACTGCCCTTTCTCAAACACTTACTTTACGTGTCTGGTAAAATGCTAAGCTTATTGGTGTAATGTATTCACTGAATACACCGGGTCCTTATTAATTTGGCTGCCTGCAAGATAACTGAATACTAAGTAACTAAAATAACATCAATATTAATATAATTGTATTTACTAACCTCTAGCTGCTCACTCCTGCCTGGCATAAATGTTGGAATTATAATTCAGACAGAGCTGAACAGCAATCTTCAAGAAAATTGCTTTAAATTGGCCTTCATTAGCTCCCAAAGTCCTGAAAAACAACTCAAAGTGCCTGACTATGGAAGGCAAGCCAGTAGCAAACCCTCCCTATTAAAAAGACAGCACATTGACCTGTTCAGCCAACACTCATCACATTCAATCAATAGTATTAAATAATCTTCAACCACAAAAGAATTCTGCTGCCTCTAAGTGTTGGAACTATTATGACTGTATTTAAAACTCAGCCTAAGTGCCACATATGTTATTGCAGTTTGCTTGGTTTTTTTTTTTTTTTTTTTTTACAACTGTAGAGCATTGGAGGTGATGGCTGATGTTTTTAAGTCTTTTATTTAATGTTACTTAGTTATAACTAACCATCATTACATTGTAATGAAGAGCAAAGAGACTGAAACTTTGATAGGAAGGGCAAAGGGAATTTCAATACCAAATACCAAGTGGGAAATCTATTTCAAAGAGAAGAGACATGCCTACTGCTCCAGGGCTCTGCTTTGAAGGGCCTGTTCTTCCTTGACATCTGCATAGCAAAGAGAGTACAGTTTCCTTGGTCAACTGTCCTCTCTGAAAACCCTGCATTGGCAGACTTGCAAATGGAAGGAATTTTTCTAAAGGATTAATTCACGGCTCTTCTTAACGCTCAAAACTCTGAATATCTTCAGTATACAAGCCAAAGAATC
Organism: Acomys russatus; assembly: GCF_903995435.1. NCBI lineage: Eukaryota > Metazoa > Chordata > Mammalia > Rodentia > Muridae > Acomys > Acomys russatus. The sequence goes on from NC_067158.1 coordinate 32,766,959, forward strand.
TGGTCCTTAGAGCTACATATTTTAACAAGCAAATGTTTTAAAATACTTTCTCACTGTGAAACCTATCAGATTTAAGCCTTATCTGATATGCAAGTGATATGCATATTACCTCCCTATAGTGAGCTGCCTCTTTCTGGTTTTACAACCTGAAAATGTGCCAGCACTTTTTCCTTAATATTGGCATTTCCATTTCTGAGCCTTACCACTGGTTTTGTTCCAAAAAAATAACATTTCAAAACAGAACAGTAAAGTAAAACATTTCAGGCTGAGAAACTAAGACCACCTTCTTGAAAGCCAGGTAAGGTTTCTTGGAGTTTAAGCTCATAGCCAATTCCACCATTTTGACTTGAACTATTTGAACTTAGTAAACATTTTTCTTTCTCAATACAAAGTTCTGTGAATTTGTGTCTGTTCAGGGAGGCATGGTTATTCATGTCAGTGGAGATATGCAGCTTCAAATGGGAACTAAAACTTAGAGCCCAAAGGCACACATTCCCACTTCTAGCATTTACTATCTGTATAATCTGTTTACAGACTCTTATTTATAATGTATTTATAAATATAATGCCAAAGACTTTCTTTCTTTTCTCAAGACAGGTTTTCTTTGTGTAGCCTTGACTGTCGTGGACTCACTCTGCAGACCAGGCTGGCCTCAAACTCACTGAGGTCTGCCTGTCTCTGCCTCCCTGAGTGCTGGAATTAAGAGTGTGCACTAAAGACTTTCAAAAGAGGACATGAAGTGCCATTTGTACAGTACTAAGTATCTTACCAAGCATGTAGCAATCTCTCTCTCTCTCTCTCTCTCTTTCTCTCTCTCTCTCTCTCTCTCTCTCTCTCTCTCTCTCTCTCTCTCTCTCTCTCTCTTTCTCTCTCAGAGCAACAGAACAAAGGCCAAAAATTTTCCTCTCAGATATCTGCTGATGTGTTCCTATAATTAGATGGAAAAAATTACAATGGAAGTTTCCACTTTTCTTCAAGATCCTTTCATCTTGAAAGCAGCTATAGTGTTTCCCTTCTTTGCTGCTGGCACACAATAGTGTTTTAGAATTTGCTTCAAGATCTGTCTTGAAGATGACTTTAACTTCTTATTTCATCCTTTGTCAAGTACAATTCTAAACTGTTAAATTCTAATTTCAGATTCAAAACAAATTATTTTAAAAGGCTAAGAAGAATATACTGTGGAAGATAAGCACATGCATTGGTTTTACGGTTCTCTTCAAAAAATTGCAATGTTTTTGAGATTATTTACCTGTTCTTTGTTAGGTAATCCAGTTCTATGCATACAGCTATCCTCTTTAAAGTATTTTCACTTTGCGATAGAATATAAAGAAGAATAAAAATCTAAGAAGCCACAGTGGCTCATTCTGTGCGGATGTGGTGAAAATTATCTCAAACTCACGTGCACAGAAGGAAAGAACTGGATAGCCTGTTAAGGAAACAGGAAGGATTTAATTTAATTTTTTTTTTTTTCTTAACAAAATTGGCCCATGAAAGCCATTGGGCAGGCTATCAAACTAAGAATGGACTTGCTATGTGGTCTTCCAAAACAGAACGGGATGAAGAAACAGACCCCACACCAGCTTCACACAAAGCAAGAGCTTCCTTCTGTCCTTCTGTGCTAGAGCAAAGGCCACCGTGTTCAGTTAGCATTAGGCATGTAGAGACAGTTTCGATTTGGCCAGCTTATAGTTGGTCTTCTCGCCCTCCTCCATCTGTGGAGGTGGGAGTCTAGAAGTCAGTAGGAGTTCAGGGCACATGAGCAGGTATAAAGAATGCCCACACAGCTCACCCAAGCCCATAAAAGCCAGGAAATGAACAAGTTCGAGTTCTCAGAGTGTGTTAATGTGCCCACAAATGTACCTCCTTCATATATTTAACAGCTCATGTAGTAATGAAAAATATCGTGTAGAATCCATAGCTGCATGTGCAAGGTGGGCTAATTAATATACCTATTTATGCTCCTTAATTGTTTCATTCCTCGTATTTTTTTGGCTAGCGTAACACTGAAAACTTTTATAGAAATAGTTTATATTATATATGGAATTTCATGTAAAAGAAACCCAGGGGAACGAGCAAGGGGGAAATTCTAATGGGATTCTAATTGATTTTCATGGTCTGATATCCTACTTTTCCTCCTACAGTCAATCTGTAACAACAGAAAGAAGGGAGCATTTCACAGGGCACGATCTCTCTCTCACTAAGCTGGTACATACAGCTGAGCAGAAGAAAGGAGCCAGGGCTTTGTGGTGTGGGACTCTTGTGTTTTTCATCTGGCCATTCCAGTCAGGCCATCTCTGATTACAATCAGGTATTAAGCCTGACATGTGTTTGTCTTAACATGTTTGTCAGTTTCAAAAGTAGGGGATCCTGGAATAAAGACTTGAATTTTTAAGTTCTTGCTATTGCTAGTGAGGTCTGGGTTTGAGTTGTTTTTCTAGGAGAAGCCAAAGGCCACGGAAGATGTTTTTCCATCTTTTTTTTTTTTTTTTTTCATCACCATTTAAGCTAAAAGCGGGGTGGGGGGTGGAAAGATGGGAGGACACGGTTTTCTTTGGGGAAGGAAATTAGAAGTCACCGCAAAATAATTCACCTGGATAGGTAAGGGCAGGCAAACAGTGTCTGCTTGTGACTCCCTGACTATATTGCCTTGCACTCAAGGGAGGGGCACAGCCTCTACCTCCATTACAGACCCTGCAAGGAAAGGGCTTTGAGAAGAGACTGGGAAGGGGCGTGCTCCAGGTGTGGGTTCATGTCAGTACATGCCAGAGGGCCTCTGCAGGTGGCTCTCATTGGCTGCCAGGTCCTGTACAAAAACCAAAGCCTGATGTGACCCCCAACCAGGCTGGCTGAAGCAGTGGCCCGGTTTTCAGAGAGAAAAATTTGGCCTCTGCGTGTCGGTTGCAGTAGGCACGCTGACTTGGAGTAAACCTCACACCCTTGTTGCCCAGCATTTTCTCTGTGAGGTGTCTGTGGCCTCTTCAGGCTTCACCGAGACTGGTGGCCTCAAAAGTGCCCTTCCCAAATGCTTGAAGCCAGACTGTTGTACTGTCCTGAGCCCAGTACAGCTTAAGCCTCAGAATTCCAGGTTGCAAAAGCTACTCCCAGGCGAAGGAGGTCGCTAGAGCCAGGCACACTGACCCTGCGGACTCTTAACAGCTTTGCGGGTGTTAACTGAACTAAAGGCGATCTTGGCCCCAAGGCCGACACATTCCTGTTAAACTAAGAGCCGACCTTTATCCACACTTTCTATGCTAGGCGTCCCTTACACAAGGCTCACTAGACGTACTGACTGACCCAGCTGAGGCCAGAGGCCAATCCTCTGGACTTCTCTCCTTCCAGTGAGATGTAGAACCGCCAACACCGGGAGCATCCTAGGGGTAAAAATACAGACTCTTGGGCCCAGCTCACCCATTAAAATAGAGCACATTAGGCTGAATTTTCCCACTTGTTGAAGCTAGCCGAAGACACGGTCTCCCTCCTCCTTATTCCTTCCCCTCCTACCCTTCTGCCAGCTCCGGTCTCCTCGGGTTTTTTTTTTTGGGGGGGGGGAGTGCCGGCCGTCCCTCTCTACCTTTTCAGGGACGTAGGCTTTACCTGTGACACAGGTGATTGGGGAATCACCCAAAGCCAAGCCTTGATCAGAAAGAGTCCCGTGCTGGAGGGGACTCTGCCTCTGCCACTACAGAGAAAAGCAAAGAGATGCTCACTGCCTCTGCGGGGCGTCTTTCCTCTGTGGTTGTTTTGGGGAAGGAAGGAGCGAGCATCCAGTGGGGAAGGCTAAGCAAAATCAGCGCTCCAGACCCTGGGAAAGGACGGAAGAGCGGACACAGGCCGAGTTCTCTGGTCAGGTAGCAGCTGCAGAAGTCCGCACCAGTGTCTATTCCTTTTGCCCAATTATACCCCACTAGAACCAGGACGAGCTTCCTGCTAGCCACCCCCCCCCCTCCCGCAGGGTTACGGTGTGGGGCGGAGGGGGGAGGGGTATGTCTCTTACTCACTGCCTCCACCTGTTCTGTTCTTTGGCTCCAACCACGGCAAACTGAAGTTCCTTGCTAACTCTTTTCTGCAGGCACTACGGGATACTGGTAAGATCTCAGCCAGGACAGAGAGCTCACACACTCTAACCTAGAGTGCCTGGAGCCTCCTGCACCACGGAAGTGGTCCCCAGATTGTTAAAAGGAAAGATAAATTTTGATTAATAGGATGGTCATAACCACCACTTATCCAAAGCAACCCCAGAGCCCTCTTAACTTTTGCATTTATGGAGATGTTAAAGGTTAGCTTTGTACCCCAAAGCACGCAATTTTCTTTTTGCAAATTCAGTGTCCTCTTAACAGAATCTTGGTCCTGGGTCTTGGTGACACCGAAGGAGGCAACATATATTCATGGTTAGGATTTCCAGCTCGAGCCCAGGTTCAAATTCCGGTCTAATCTGACTAAATGGAGAGCCACAGAGGAATTTTGTCCTTTGTAGCTTGGTCCCAGCAACTGTAAAATCTATTTAATGGGAATAACTTACCACTAAAAACTGACACCAGTTTCCCCCCCCCACCCAAGATTTTCCCACGAACCTGCTCCAAAGAAGCCAGGCAGGCTGGGGAAGCTAACCGCAGTCCCAGTCCGCAACTCTTCTCAGGAGAAATGCTTTAGCTCTGAGTTCTGACCCCACGCAGAACAAAGAAGTCCAGAGTTCTCCGGAATTAGTAACAACCAACAGGGCGCAGATTCAGAGATGCTGAGAGAGGAGGCTGCGGCTATTGCTGCGTTACTGCGCGTTCTTCTTAGCTGCCCTGAATACTTAGCACTGAGCACTGAAGCAAGCGCCCAGAGCCTCTCGCTACCTCCCCAAATTCTAGGAGCAAAGGCTGGAAGGCCTTATGGTGAAACGGATCGAAGCTGTCCCACGACTGCTCTGCTTCCAAGGCTTTTCCGAGAAGGTTTTAAAAATACACACGTGAATTTTTCTCTCAGAAATGTCCCAGGCGGTTCTGTTTAGCCTTTTTAGTTTCAAGCGTTTGGGGTTTGGCTTAATAATAGGGGCTCCTGCGTTTTCAGTACCGTGTGCCAGATATATTTTCAACATTTCGGATGCTGCAAACCTAAGCCTATAAAAATAGCAGTTTCTAAGATGAAGGCAGTGACCTGGAGTCGGGATCAGGATGGCCTTCCCAGAAGACGCATTTGTGAACTACGGAATTCTGTCCTTTCTTCTACAGGCACTTAAAAAAATAAATAAATAAATAAGGACAAAGTACCGAATGCCCCCACATGATTATTTTTCCTCTTTAAAGATCGTCCTTGAACTCCCTACAAAATAACCTTTCTGTCCACCCAAAGACCTAGGGAGCATTTGCTTTAGTGGTTGGCTTCTCGCTGGTGCACTGGGCAGTTCAATTCAATTGAAACACCTCTTGGGATTACAGGAACATATCCACTCTGACTCTAGATCCTGGGTTCTCTACCTGACAGCCTGAAGACAAGCTTCCAACTGCCCTCTGTGCCCTAGAGCCCTTGCTACAGGGATATTGGCAACTAGCTCAGCGAGGCTGTGACGGATGACAGGCCACCCAGCAAGCGAGTGGTCTTGAACTCAAATAATCCCTAAAGGCTCTGTCTCTTAGTAATCACACCAGTTACCAGAGAACTGTCCAATTACTTTCTCTTCCTGTATACTGGCAGTATCTGCAAAAGGCAGTTTATATACTAAAAAGGAATAAGAGCCAATAATATTGAGTTCTTGTGGGGGGAAAAAAGGCTTCACTTGGGTCTTTTTAAAAGCAAACACAAAGCACTCACTTGATGCCAAGTATGGTTTTAAAAGCTTTGTATAATGACTGGGAAGGGGCTCCTGAGCCCACACACCTAACTGAGGAGCCATGGGAAGTTGATGGCTTCTGGGAGGAGGGGGGTTGGCTTTCTTTAAGATTGCAGTTTCTAAACTCAACTGCACATGGGCAGCACAGATTGGAGTTGAAGGGCTATTAAATAAAGTTTTGAAAAGAATATAAATCCAGGCATAGGGAGGACAGATCTGGGAGGTGGTGATGGGAGAACTTGGGGTGAAGATGATCAAAATACAATGTTCCAAGTTGATAAATTTGGTATTAATAAATGAATTAATAAACTAATTAGTTAATAACAAAGAATTAATAAAATATTTTAGAATATTTGTATTTTTTAAAGTTTATTTATTTATTTAATCACTTTACATTCTGGTCATAGCCCCATGTCTCCTCATCTCCTAGTCCTACCCTCCCTCCCCTTCTGCTCCCCCTCCCCTATTTCTCAGAAAGGGGGAGCCCCCTCCCATCCACCCCCATGCATCAAGTAATCTTTGTATTTATTAAACCTCAGAATACCCTTCTATAGGTGTGCTCTTCTGACTTTATGCAAGAAACAGAGGCAAAAGGAATTCTCTGTTAGTCCAATGTTACCTGACTAGTAGGTTATCTGGCTAGTATACTGCAGAGCCCAAACTGATACCCAGACATCAGTCTGGGGCTCCCTTCAAGTTGCCATCCTGGGGCAGCCCAAAGGGCCTCTCTACAAGATCACTTCAACCTCCATAGGTCCATGCTAGTTTCCACATTTGTTTGCTTTTCTGACTCTAGTCAAAGACCTGATTTTCTTTTCCAGAATAGATGTGGTCTTTTCCAAGGAGAATAAACACACCTTGAGTACTTTTCTCTATGCTGGGACTCAATAGTAAGTACTTCCTAGATGTTGGGTACCATCCTAAGCTACTTGTCATTTTAATATATTTAAAACGATAAGCAGTACCCTATTAAATAAGTTCTATTGCCACCCCAAATGTACAGATGAGCAACCTGACCATCCAATGTCACACAACCTGTAGAAGATAAAGCTGGCGCTGGTTCCCAGGCTGAAGGGCTGCAAATGGGCTCCCCACCAATGCACATGGAGGCCCCCACCTCCTTTTATCTTCCCAACTTACTGAAATAAATGCCTTTGGCGGAATTTTCCTTAGAAGCTAAAGTCTCAAGCCACCTAAAGAGACCCACTGCTCCAAGTCTTGGCCTCAGTTTCTACCTTGGTAAGTTGAGCAGCCAAATCAACTATTGCTGGTTTGAGGCTTGAGGCTTGCGTTGTAACCTGAACAACCCTCTCTGGGGCTTCGGACAACTCCTTCCCAGCCAGCAGCATGGCTACACCCACAGTCCTATGCATATATACTAGTTAACCTCCTTTCACTGGCACATTCCAGTCTAGGAAGTGACTGGGAACCCCTTTTATATTCACTTTGCCACCCAAAAGGAGCCGAATGGGCTCCTACTTTGTACCAATAGTCTTTTACTTTCCCTCATGAAAATTTCCAAGTATGTGTGCCTAAAAAAGATACTCTAGAGATCATTAATCACCAAGGCCCCATTTGGGAAGTGGGTCACCGTAGGTGCTGGCTACCATACCTCATCCTTTTCCCTACACCCCCCACCCCAGATCTATAAAGTCAGTTAAAATCAACTATTGAGCCTGTGGCATGATGACATGCAGCGCCCACAGGTGGGAAGAAATATCCATTGTGGTGAGGTCTGGAGAACACAGGTCCTAAGGAAAGCAGTGCGATGTGGCAGGCACACTGCTGGCAACCAGCCAGAGAGCAGGAACAGGAAGCCACTCTGCAGATCTTCACTCTCCAGCCCTCTATGTACTGGTACTGGTGACTGGTGTCATTGGCCTCCTGAGTCCAAACTGCTTCTGCGCCCGGAGAGGAGCACCAACTAAAACCAGGCACACCAGGGAGCAATAGCCTGCCTGGGGCTCACCGGACACAAGACCTGGACCTTTGGTTTCCCCTTCCCCCACTCCAACCAGCTCAGAGCGCTGCTTTGACCAGGAAAGATCCGTTGAATTTCACTCTCACTCTGAGCAATCTCTGGGCATTTCTCTGGTTCTCTGGCCTCCCTGGGGTGTTTCCCTTGACACCTGCAGCTTTCTTACACCAACCCTTGCCAGCAAGAACCAGCACTTCTCCAAATCGCTTGAGTGAATTGGCAAAGGGTGGAGTCCCCTTGTTACCTTGACTGAAGACCTCTTGATTTCTTAACCTCCTTTATAGGCAAGACCCTAGACTCATTTTACAGAAGGACTCGAGGCTCTGTGACGTGTGTCTAAGACAGCATGATTAAATTGTGAGGTGGTACCCAGCTTGCCACTGGACCGTCACATGCCTTAAGAAATGAAGTGTATTAGTATTGGGACAGTTTAACCTGCAGTGGACAGGGCTAGGGCCATCTCTAGATCTGAGCCTGAAAGACGTGAGGATGTAGGGAAAGGAAGACACGTCGTTGTACAAACTAGATACTGGGGACCCCTGGAACTCAGACCTTGTAAGTGGTCAGGAGTGAGGAGACCCCAGATCAGTCTTTGATTTGGTTTTCCACCAGATAGCCTCAGTTTCCTCACACCTGGCTGGTATTATCCCGTGAAAGCCTAGAAAGCCTTTAAGAGCTGGCACCTGGAGCTCCACTCCGCCTGGGGCAGTGCTGTGTGACTGTTTGACCTCTCTGGGTCTCAGTTTTGCCCCTCGCATTTAGCCCAGGTAGGTTGGCAAGGGGTAGTCTTGAGACCTTCAAATACAGGCATAAGCGTCTCTCGTTCCCTGGCTGAAGGACCCAAGAGCCTCACCTCTCAGACACGCAGAGATCCTTCAGAGCAACAGGTACTTATGACTACAGTGAGATCCTGCAGGAATCGCCCTCTCTCAGAAATCACTGGATCCTCCTTAGTTAAAAGTGTACATCCGATCCTGAGGCCTCTGAGCTTTGGGTTTTGCTTTGGAGGTAAAGGGACCTTGCTCTCCCGAGAGGTGAGGAAATCTGAGAAGCCTGCAAAGCCAAGTCCATCCTCAGGAAGACTCAATGCTCCGCCTCTCCCGGCACAGCTCAGGACTGCAGATCTCTAGGCTTTGGGATAGCATGGAGGACCGCCAGGCCCAGAGTTCCCCCTGCCACATATGGTCTGTGGATTTAGGTGTCAAAAACCGGAGAATTAGAAATGGTAATTTTCCGTCATTATGGCTGAAACGCGATCTGTCACAACAACTGGAACATGTCTCCTCGCTAGCGAAAATAATGTTCGTGATTAGGAATCATTATGCACGTCAAGCCGAGTCCATTAAGTTGTAGGGAGAAATTAGCCTTGACGGGTGGAATCAAACTACAAATATACAGGCCTCGCCTTCAGGAGGCTGAGCAGCCATGCTGGGAAGGAGGCAGTCACAGTCAGGGTGTTTTCTTAATAGGAAACTGCCCAACAAATTAATACCTCCTTCCCACCCCCTTAGAAGTCACCCTTCCTCGCAGAACTGCCAAGTCCCCACCCTAGAAGTAGGAGCGAAGCTCAGATTCATTGGTCAAATCCACTAGCTAGAGACTTTGAAGTCCTAAGGCCCTCTGGCCAGTCCTTTGCCACCACTTCCAAACTGTGTGACCTTGCCCAAGTCACTTGACTCTCCTGAACTTTGCTCACCATCTATAAAAGGGTAATCCCTACCCACTTCATGGAATTCCTATGAGGACTAAGTGAACTCAGGTGTGGCCTGGGAACTTGTGTGACCCTCTCTCTCTTCCTGGGCTTCCCTTCTCTGTGCTGGGGGAAAGATGATAGAGGACAAGGGTTAGGGGTGTGTGTGTGTGTGTGTGTGTGTGTGTGTGTGTGTGTGTGTGTGTTGGGGGAATGGGGGTTGGGGTTACGGTTGAATGGTTGTCACAGAGAAACTTGCCCCCCAGGACCTGAGAAAGGTGACAGGAATCTCTGAAAAATGGAAGAGGACATGAAACTGAGAGCAATTGTTCCTTCTAGCTACTGCCCCTCAAGCCCTCCATCACTCCAGATCAGGCCAGAAGCACTGAGTTCTCCATGCCGCCCCAGCTGCCAGCTAGGATCCAAGATGTTACTTACTGGTATCCACACCCACGACCAAGAAATGGTGTGCTGCAGGTAGGGCAAGGTTAAAATGCGTCCTTTTCAGGCTGCGGTCTCTGAATGCTACATGTAATTCCACCTGAGCAATGAGTTTTAAAAAGTGAAGAGAAAAAAGGAAAGAGGCAGAAATCCAGAAAGTTCTAATAACCTTTAGAGAGCGTGTTCTGCACAGGGCACCTACTCTAAAGGATGCTACTAACTCCTTTCATTTTCAAAGAAAGCTATGTGTCTCATTTGTTCCATAGATGACAGAGCCAGAAATTAGAGAAGTCACCAAAACCACAAGGCTGAGAAAAGAGCCAAGCTTGACCTCACCTCCAAAGCCTCTGTGCTCCCATTTTGAGACCTGCAGAGCTTCAGTTAATATACTTTTCTTCCTTTCTACCTGGTCGGTCAGCAAATTCACCTCTCAGGCTGTGAAAATTGAGCTCATGAACCAAAGCAGGTACCCAGCACAGTGCTGGATGGAGAACAGACATTCATTTAGCCCTAATGAGTTTGTATGTTTGCTTGCTTATCTTAATCTCTACCACGAATGGTACCCTCATCCCAGGAGCTGTATACTGGAGAACTGAAGACAAGTGTGGACAGTCCCCTGGCCAGCCTGAGTACTTTGAAGCCTTAGAGTCTAGATTTGAACACAACATCACCAGAAACTGCTTCTGTGTAAGAGAATTGAGAAAGGGGTGGGTTGGGGAGGGGGCAACTAGCACTAGGAGCTCTAGGCCTATCTCCAGCCAGTCCAATGGCTCCCATAGTCAATGATGCAGGAGAAGAGAAGCAAAGCCCCAGCAAAAGAGCAGCCATTAGTTTGCAGGAAAGGCTCAGCATTTTCGTGTTTGACCACCTCGGTAGTAATACACCCCGCTCCCTGCCAATCCACATTTCAACAGTGTCCTCAGTGTCTCCAGGTAGATAGTAAAGCTCTAAGCCCTGCAAGAGACTTTCCTCTTCCATCTCCCTGGCACAGAGGGGTTCAACAAATATTTATGTATATCTAAACAAGTATGTGAATGAGTGAGGAATGAATGAGAAAGGACAGAACAATTCTGCAGCAAAGAGTTGGCTCATTAAAAACAAAGGACCTCTACAGGGCAGGCGCAGGCAGGCGGTGGTGTGGTGACACGTGCCTGTAATCTCATAATCCCAGAACTCAGAAGGTAAAGGCAGGAAGAATGGGAGATCGTAATCCATCTGAGCTATATATGGAAGCTCTTGTGTGTGCTCACAGGGCACACGTGGAGGACTCACACACAGGAGGATTCCAAACCAGAGCCTGGTACAATTATATTATTGAGTGAGACCCTTTGTCTTGCACTGAATTTGTTTGTTTGTTTGTTTTTGTTGGTTTGTTTTTAATTTACTGATGACAGAACCTAAGGCCTGGAACAACTGCTCTGAGGGCCCACACATCTCTGCATAATTTATCATGATAATGTATCACCTCAACTGTGATGATCAAGGATGTGAGGAAGGCTGAATGATCTTACTGTTTGGGTTCCCTGCCTTTTGGGGGGGGTCCTTCCCATAAAATAATTTCAAATGGCACATATCTTTCTTTAACTTTGCAAATTTGTCAGATAGTCTGTAAACCTTTAATGACGCCTGCTGCTCCAGGAGCATATGATTCAGTGACCATGCCATCTTTGTTGAGGGGAATTACTTTTTTCAGCCAGAACAGGGCAAAGGCTTCCTGAAAGCCACTGTGCGCCTATGGGACTTTCAGGATGACAGTATTACTGCCTTCCGGCTTGAGTCTCTTTGACTTCTCACAGAAGCAACACTGGCTGTGGAGAACCCCTCACAAAGAATCCATTCCGAACTGTGAAAGACTGCAGCGTGAAGTTTCCATTTCACGTGTAAGTGCTTAGTGCGTGCTGGACACTGCTCTGGAAATCCACAGAACAAGAGAAGCTACTGGAAAGTAACTATCCCTTCCCATCTTTAGGATAAATTCCTACCACAATGGGGCATTCAATTGCATTCAACTAGGGCATCTGAGCAAAGATGCTTCTGCCTGATGCTGAAATCCGTTCCTGCAAAGGCACTGTTCCCTCACCAAGGGTGTCTCCATCTCTGAAGCGGCTCACTCAACCCTACAGCATCTGTCCAAATTTGAAATTTAGTTTGTTTTTAATAGGATGCAGAAATGGAGAGTGTACTCTCTGAGAGCTAGCTTTTCAGCCTTTAGAAAGTGGTGGGGGGAGTTAAACGCACACTTCAATACATTCCAGTGTGAGGTGATGAGGCAGTGAGGGAGGATTCCATAGTATTGAAAAGGGGGAGCTTGCCCTCTAAGACCAGCCCACCTATGTGGAAGAACACCAAGTGCATTCTCTACAGAGGGCTCACCACCTCTGCACACCCTGGCCAGCTTTGTTCTGTGCTCCACAAAGTCAGAGTCTAAGTTGGAAATAAATGTCTGTATATTTGGTTTATACCAGGAAAGCTGGAAGATCTGGCTCGTATTCACCAGTCTTTCCAGGGTATACTGTTTGCCAAAGAATGACAGATACAGTGGTAGATGCTGCAGCCACCTTAATGTGCATGCTATAGCTGGAACACTCCTCAGAGAGCCATGCAGCACCAGCTTAGCCAGTGAACCCAGTATCACCCAGCCACTGTGCTCAGATAATAAGTACACGGAGGATGGTGTGACCTACCCAGAACAGACTTTACAAATTCAACGTCTGGATATGAAGTGACCAAAAGACTACCTGGGACTTCTTTGTGGAAAGCTGAAAGATTTGTGATCTTAGGGGTTTCTCTGTCCATGTCTCTACCCTGTCTCACAGCCCAGGGAGCCAACCGGCAAGATGGGAAGGGGGGAAAGTGAACAGTGCCAAGGTCTTCACCTAGGAAAACTGGCTCCTGAGTCACCGCTGGGACAGCTATTCAGCCCATTTGAGATGTGCAACCAAAGTGGGACTGCCTCCTTTAACTGTCAGGAGGTGCACCCAGCCAAGGTTTAATCCGACTTGGTTTTTAAATCCTCAGGGAGATGAATTCTCTTGAACTTTTTCCAAAACCAACTGCGAAGCATGGAAGAGAGCAAACCCCAGGCCGGTGGAACTTCTTCCTTACCTAGCTAGGGTCCTCCATGACCTCGGAACACAGGTTCATAACCTGCGACGGATAGCCTGATTCCTGGGCTGCACAGTGAAAGAATGGACAGATGCGGCATGCAGAGGTTGGGCGTTGGCCCTGTGGGCGCCTCCAAGCGGCTACAGCCTGGCAAAGGCCTCTGAAGAGAAGGCCCGATAATCAAGGGGTTTTGTGGGTGTCAGGGTGCAAAAATCCTAGCGACACAGCTGGGGAGGGGGCGCTCTCTGGGAGGCCTTCACTCTCACAAGAGAAGTCTTTCAAAAAAACGTTAATAAGCTTATTAAAATGAGCAGTTTTATTGGCTCTCATTTTACAATGAGCCGCCCACCCTCGCTTTCCCTCGGTTTTCTGGTGGACCGTGGAGGAGGCCGCACTTGAGGCTGTTGTTAACCCTTAATTCGTTTTCTATCCAAGGTTGGGGGACTCTCTGGAGTGTCCAGCGCTCCCTAGAAGCCTAATAGTCTCTGGGTCCTCCCTCCTTAGCATGGTGGGTGGAGAAAGTACCTCCTCTAGGAAAAACTGAATTCTACAAAACAACTTTCCACTCCTGAGCGGGAGGGAGGACAGAGAGGGCCTGGGTAAAGGCCTTCCTGTGAAAGCCTGTAGATCCGCTACTTGGAGGGAGCCCAAATACTTAAAAAAAGAAACAATGCCCCTCCCCCCAATAAAAACTAAAAATGTCCAGTAAGAGCTAGAGGGTTGTTTGTTTGTTTGTATTTGTTTTTGTTTTTCAATAGATACACAGAAAACTGAAGCTAGTTACCTAAGTAAGATCCGCTAACTTAGGTGGCAAAGCTACCTTTTAGTTTGTGGATTCCGGGACCTCAGGCAACCTCTCACCAGGGTGTGTGTGTGTGTGTGTGTGTGTGTGTGTGTGTGTGTGTGTTGTGGGTGAGGTGGGGGATACTGGTCACAACCACTATCCTTTTTCTGTGCGCACGATGAGGGAAAATTTCCCGCCTGGAGCATCCTCACGCACGCATGCTGAATCCTAGGAGGAGAGCCCAGTTGCTAGAGTGCGGTAAGTGGCCAGAGAGGGCAAGAACTCACTAGGAAGGTCCCAGAAGCGCAAGAATTCTTTGTGCTGTATCCTCACTAAGGAGGAAAGGGCACCAAGCGGGGGAACTGCACCTCTGGCTCTGGCAGAACACATCATCTGCATGGAGTTCGTGGCGTACAAGCCACAGGGTGACCCGCGCATGCCGATGCCCTGCCAGCAAGGAAGGACACACGAACTGAGAAAGGGTTCCCCAGCGAGCCAGAGAAACTAGAGCGCATCTTTGGCCAGCTGTGCTCCCACGCACACTCAACCGCCTATGCTTTGGAGGAAATAGTTAAGCATAGTAGCCAGCAGCAGACAATCCAGGGAAAGTAAATGCGGGTGCCTTCCCTGCTGCCTAGTACCCCGCCCTCCCCATTTGAACTAGACTCCTCAGCCTGGAACCAAGAAGTGTTAATTCAGGTGGCCAAGTTAATCCAGTTCCCCAGTTCCTACATTTCTTGAATTATACCAAAGCTAGACGTTTGGCATTTCCATCACAGGAGAATCAGCCCCAGGCATACACTCCACAAGTCTGAGAAAAGTTTCATCATTCAACTTAAACTTGCACTTTACGCAGGACCACCCCTGCTTGCAGGGCCTTAGGAATCAATACCTTATAAATGTATTTTTAACGACTCAAATAACCCTGCGTGTTCAACAGGAGGAAAAATAATTTATTAGATGATGTCACTGTTTGTAATAAAACAGTTTTTTCCTTCTTCTCTGCTTTGGCCTTCTCCTACCCTCTTCTTGGGTCAGGATTTTTTTTTTTTTTTTTTTAAACCTCAAACAAGTCAATGGCCCCTAAGCTCTGTAAGCCACAGGATGCTTGGGCTTCCCTGAGGGTGCAGGAAAGAAATCAAGGTGGCCTTGTCTGGAGTCAATAACAATTTCAGCAGTACGAAAGTAATCATACCCGGTTGTTCACTCCTTAATGGTTTTCAAAGTGCATCTACGCTTCAGTGATTCTCTCCCGACCATTGGGGTCCAGCCTGGAGAGTGCAGCACTCCGAGATAACCCTTTCAGGGAAACTCCGCATTTTGGAAGGCTGGCAGTCCACTCCTTTCTAGCCTGTGATGATGGGAAAGCTGCCTTTGTGCCTTCAGGTCCTATTCTTAGGACAGAGCTGTAGGTCTAGACCCTACACCACAGGCAGGCCTGTAAACCCCAGCAGAAGGCATTGGAAGGGCTTCTTCCCAGGCAACGCTCAAGGTAAAAAAAAATTTTTTAATTGCCTTTCTTATTGTGATCTATTATTATTATTGCATACTGTTTGAGCTGTCATCCTGCCTGGCCTCAGACCTGGAGCCTCTGCCGCCGCTTCCTTGGGAAGCGGTGGTTTTAGATGTTGGGTACTCTGCGCTGTAGCGTGTTTGCTAGCTCTTGTCATTTCTGTGCAGCTCGGTGCCACTCTGGGCTACTCAGAAAGTTGGCAAGGGGAGTGGTTGCCTAAGATAAAATCCCGGAGGCCCCAGTAGTAGGTGGGTCCCCACATGCTACTTTCTTTTGCTCCTTGCTGGGTGGAATGTCCCTAGTCCTCCTTTGTGGCCCACAAGCTCCTCTGCCAGTTTGCAGGTTGAGGGGGAGGCCCTCTGACTCTCTCTGCGCCTTAGGTTCACGCCTTCGTTCTCACAGACAAGGCAGGAACCTTTGTGCAAAGGTTGAATTCTGTAGACCTTGCTGGTGTTTGCCAGATTCCACATCTCCTTCTAAGGCACAGACAGAAATTTGAATTGAGAACTGTGTGCTGCCACCATGGATGCTGCAGAGCTCTGGGCTCTGCCAATGGCTGGTTAGAAAGTTAGAGCTGTGGTGCCAAGGCCTAGTGGGATGTCTGTAGGCCTGGGCAGAGGGTTGTCTCTCAGGGTGCTAGGACAGTATCCACAGCTTGAGGTAACTATTCACAGATTCTCCTCTCTCTCGTAGAAAGAATCAGGACAGTTCCGATAAGCAAGGCCACAAGGCATGCCCCACTCCTCAGAAGCCCGCAGATGCCACTTGCACCCTCAGCCCTGTCTCCAGCATTTATTCTGATTCTGGATGCTGGCATCGCAGGCTGCTGTTCAGAGGACATTGTGATTGAGATCATTTTTTGAACTGTCCCCCAGGAAGTCACATTTGTCATCATCTACCTACTTTCTCCGAGTCAGGGAGCTGTGTGGAGGAAAGCTGCTACAGAAAGCCACTGATCTTTTGGAAATAGAACCAAACCTCAACGTCCCCAGCTCTAGCAAAATCCAGCCAGGATATTCTCCAGAGACTTGAGAGCCCCACAAACCTAAGCTTTTGGGGTGGGGCACACCTTGAGGTAAGCAAAGGTTTTACACACACACACACACACACACACACACACACACACACACACACACACGGCAAAATTGTATTGCTGGCCAGACTGACTTCAGAGCAGGTCAAAGCACAACCCAAATCAGTTCCTGAGCTTTGGTTCCTTCTCTTTGGTTTAATCACCTGTAAAGGGCGAGATGAGCCAGAACCTAATACTCCTAAGCTCAGCTTTCTGTTAAATCCGGCCAAATGTACAAAAGGAGGAAGTAGGAAAGGGCTAGGAACTCAGGTTATGCTTGTCGCTGCTCTGGGAGCAAAACAATAGGAAGTATATAAACCAAGACGTGTGTGTGTGTGTGTGTGTGTGTGTGTGTGTGTGTGTGTAGCAGGATTTTAATTTTAGAAAGAAAAGAAAGGGGAAAAGGAAGAAAGCAGGAAAGGATAGATCACACGAGTTCATATCTTGCGGTATGGAGTACTGGTAGGGCTGAGCGAGATCCAAAGGGTAAGTCGCAACCCGGGTAATCTTACCACGCAAAGCCGCGTTAGGGAGCTGTGTGGAGGAAAGCTGCGACAGAAAGCCACTGATCTTTTGGAAATAGAACCAAACCTCAACGTCCCCAGCTCTAGCAAAACTCACTTTGGTAATTTTGTTACACCCCCCCCCCCCCAGGACAGCTTCAGAGAGTTCGGAGCAGCTCTCTCAGGCTGAGCCTAGCAATGGGAGAGGCCAAGAAGGGCACTACCTGCCCGCTGAAAACGGGGTCTGCTACGGAAGAGGAAGCTGGGAAGGAGAGACTTAGGACATCTATTTCCTCCTCTAAGAAATCTCTAGCCCTCTTCCCGAGAATCCTCAAGGGATTAAACACAGACCGCAGCCGTAGTAAGCAGGGTTAACTAATTAAACAGCCATTCCCAGTAGGAAAGGCACCTACCTCCCCCTCAAGAACACTCCGAATTGTAGCAGCAGTCTTTGGGCAAAGGAAGCAAAGAGATGCCAGCAAGAACCGAGAAGTCCTAAACTTCAAGGAGAAAGCATCACGGTAAATTATAAAATGACACTGAATTTTTAAAAAATTAAGGAAATAAAATGATCGTGGGAACCAAATGCCTGGTAACTGGGGTAGGGAGAACAATAAGATGAGTATGGCCTAGGAGCTTTGTCCTAGCTCTTTCGCTGTTTGTGGAAGCTGGACTCAGACTACTAAACCCTGGTGGCCTCACTCGGCCTTTGCCTGCCGGCCCAGACAGATTCGGCTTTCCTCGCCAGGCAGTTCCGGCTTTCCTCGTACCGCTCTTTAGTTCCCCAAGGCCCGGAGGCCAGAAGGCTGAGAAGGGTTTGCAGGGGCGGGAGTAGGGCAAACCAGGCTTTGGTTTTAGCTGTTCCCAGCCAGGAGTTGAGGCTATAGCACTGTGGCATTAACTCGTCCTCGCTACCCAGGAATCCAGCGCCAGCGGTCAGCTACGAAGAGAGCATTTGACTCGGGAAGACTGTGGTATTCTGGGAAGTCTTGTAGAGAGCAGGGACAAGTTCGTTCGTTTATTCGTCTCAAAGTGGCCCATCTCACCGTCCACTGACCCTGAGCTTCCGTACAGATCAAATGACGCCAGGTAACGAGAGAGCAGAGGCGCTTGAAAACATTTTGGACAGAATAATATTCGCACCTGTAGAAGTAAAATGAACAGGAGCCCTCCCCTGGAGGAACATTATTGGCACTTGACTCTCCTTAAACAGACTTAGAATTTGAGCGAGAGCTTTTGTTTTTCCAGCCCTTTCTTAAGAGTGAGTTACTTTGGAGAAGCACTGGAAAAACAAAAACAAAAGCGAAACAAAACAAAAAGTGAAGAGGAAAAGGAAAGACAGAGATTAATCTGCGGGATTGAGAGTTAGATGCAAATTGCCCCTGGATTCAATCAACCCAGGCACTTTCAAGATGTGAGACCCTAGGAGTGAAGAAAATAAGGACTCTTAGTCATTTGCTTTAAGATTCAGTGGGGTTCTTCCACACCCTAGAAGTTGTGACTTCTCGGATTTTAAGCTGGTGGCCCCCCAAGGCTGCTGCGGGATAGGGGATGGTACCAGAGCAAGCATTCTCTCCTGGGGGGGGGGGGAACCCAAAAACTAATACGAAGAATGGTCCACCGTTGCCTCCGACCCACCTCCACCTCCTTGTCCCACAGTCGCACCAAGAAAATTTCAGAGAAAACAAAGCCCCAGAGGACATGTCGAACTAAAAGTTTATAAATTAAAGGAAAAAAAACCTAGCGAATAGAGCTTCCAAATTTCACAAATCTTTTAAAGATAACTCTAGTTGAGTGCACAGTGCCCTTAAAGGGGCAAAAAGCTGCAAGACTGAGAGACAGTCTCAGAAACAAGCGAGGCACAGAGGATGTGGGGGTAGAAACAGAGGGATAGGAGAAAGCAGAAGAAGGCGGGGAAATGCAGGCCAGGGATATTCACATTGAATACAAAAATAATCGTTATTTGAATACAAACAACCGAAAAGTGCTACAAGTCTCAACCTTCTTAAAAAAAAAAAAGAAAAGAAAAGAAAAAAGAAAAACAAACAAACAAACAAAGAAATAAAGACAGGTTTTTCAAAGAGGGCTTTTACGATGCCGGGCCCTCTTTATGGGTCTCCCAGGCACTTTCCCTTTGGGTATGGCCCTGACCTTATAGAAAGGGAAAGTATAGGGGATCCCTGGCCTGCACCTCGCTGAAAGGCTCCCATTCTTACATTCAACATCCAGGAGGGCGCCCCTTGAGGGGTGGAGTGAAGGTCACCAAAATCAAACCCATCCAGATTCAATTCAACTCCTGGCCAGGAGCCGAAAGGATTCTGCACTCCTTTGTCACAAATGTAATTTCCAAACATTTAAGATATGTAGATACAGATCGGTAGCATGGATACCATGAACTAGTGTGGCCTAGCGCCGGAAGCGCCTGGCTGACCCGAAATTCTGAGAATTCAGGCTATGGGGTCTCCAGGAGTCCTCCCTGCTCTGAGCAAACACCATCCCCAGGCAGACAGAATCCAAATCCGACGTTGTTGTGATAATAAATAGCGTCCCGAGGCTTGCAGATAGTTGGCGGGTGTGCATAGCGCCTGGGGTAATAGGGCGCAGCTGTTCACACCAGAATAAGGCGCCCTCTCGGGGCAGACTCAGTTCCACTTCCCCGTCACCCTGAATAGGGGAGTCACAGCAGGATTTCATTCTCCACCTGCTCCCCATCCCCAGCTAAGCAGAGCTGGCCAGCCAAAGAGTACAGTCTCTACACCTGTCCACGGCAGTGCAAACCGGGACGGCAATCATTCGCTGCCTCGTCCCAAGCGGTTCACTGGGTACCAGCAGCGGCCGCGCATGTGGACAGTGCCCAGCCTGGGAGGCAGTAGTAAGGGTAGTAGTAAGAGGGCTGCAGTGGCAGAAGAGAAGGTGGCCTCAACACTTCTCCTGGCAGATACTGTCTTTGGTCGTCACGGACCAGCACCTTTACAGCCACTTTCTTGGCGGCGGGTGCTGAGGCCAGCAAGTCGGCGGCCATCTGTCGGCGTTTGGTCTTGTAGCGACGGTTCTGAAACCAGATCTTCACTTGCGTCTCGGTAAGCTTCAGCGAAGCTGCCAGGTCTGCGCGCTCTGGCCCGGATAGGTAGCGCTGGTGGTTAAAACGGCGCTCCAGCTCGAAGACTTGGGCGTGCGAGAAGGCGGCCCGCGAGCGCTTCTTTCGCGGCTTAGGGGCAGCGGGCTCTTCCTCCTCCTCTATGCCAGGCGCTTGCCCGCTGCTAGCTCCGCTGCCCGCTGCGCTGCACAACCCTGGCACGTGTGCACTTCCCGGACTAACACCATCTTCCTCGGCTCTTGGGCTGTGGTCGCCTGCGGATTCCGGTAGGAACAAAAAGCAAGAACTTGTCAGCCTCGCAAAGATGAAGATAGGTCTCAATTGCTGTGGTTTCTCCAGGAAGACTGGGAAGGGGAAACCAGCTTTGAGCCTACTGAAAAGGGGAGGTGACGTTCCACAAGGGTTCTGTTTCAGAGCTCTGACTCCCTGGCTTCTCGCATCTCTTTGGTGCTGCCAAAGCAGTAGGGAACAGATCCCCTCCCAAGTTTTCCGGGTCCCAGATTCCCTGCAGCAATGTAGGATACTTGGCGTGAGCGTATCCACAAGGTTTTTCTGGTGCTCGGCCCTGAATCCTGGCTTTCTAAGTTGCTTTTCTGATTCTCAGCTCCAGGCTGTACACCTCTGCACAGCCACACACAAACACATCCGTTGGCTACGTGAAAGAGGGGGTGGGGAGGCAGAGCACAGACCTTGAGGTCAGAGGTATATAGAGTCTTCCACGCCAAGAGCCCAGAATTGCTGTCAGGGATATGGCAACGAGGTGCAGAAGCTTCTGGGCTCCCTTGCAGCAAGCCAGCAGAGAGGCCAGCACTCTGGCCTGCTTTGTGCCTATGTGAGGCCTGCAGCAGAGTGTACTCAATAGAAGCCAGCTTGAGGGGGGGGGCTTTCAGACCAAGAAATAACACCCCCGCGAGTGGATTAAGAGGCTTGACTCTTGAGTGCCTCCGAAAGAACTGGATCGCACTTCCTCACCCTCTTCCGCCTTCAAGTAACTGCTGGTTTTGTTACTAGCTCCTAGGTACTCAGCAAAAGGCTGCTCTATCAGCCCTAGGGTAAGGGAATTTATACAAGCCCTCTCCAAGGGCTCCCTTGCTCCCTCACAGAGACCGCTATGGGACCTGTAGTCGCTAGCATGGCTGGATCAGGGAAAAGCTTTGTGATCCACCTCATAGGTCTCTGGTCCCGGTTCCTGAGTTTAGAGATTGTAAACGGACACAGCTGAAGCATTGTAGATAAACTCAAAGCTTTTGGTACGGGGTGCTGGGTGCAGGATGCAGGGTGCAGGGTGCAGGGTACAGGGCATATGGTACCAGGTTTCTAAGAAGCTCCGTTACTTACGGCTTGGGGCAGCACGTGCCAGCATGCAGAACTTGGACGCTTGGCCTGAACTAAAACTGGCGGGGCACCGTGTTCCCCCAGCAGGCCCACCCCGCCAAGGAGTGCTTGACCTCTTAACCCATCCCCTTTCAGCCCAGCCCCCTTCCTGGAAAAACTTTTGCCACAGACCTGAAATGCTAGCTGACATCTCGCTGTCGCTGCGGACCGGGGCTTCCTCCTCCAAGTCCCTGGCGGCGTGCATCGCGCAGACCGGCTGGTCTAGGCCCAGGGTCACCCTGGCGCGGCCGGCTCCACTGGCTCCTGGTACGTCCGCACAGCGTCTCCTGCCCTCGTTCTCGCTCTGGGCTGAGTCCGAGTCCCAACCTCCGGGGCTCTCCGCGGTCTGCCCCACAGCTGTTCTGGTGAGGGCGGGAGACGCCAGCAGAGAGTCCTCGGCGCTCCCCAGAGCACCCGCGTCAGTCTCCCCAAAGAGCCGCCAGCAGCAGACGGCGGGCGCCGGGGCCACCGCCACTTCTGTGCCCCTTGGTGCCCGGCGCCCCTCGGGCGCAGTCAGTCCGCCTCGCTCTTCTTTCTTGTTGAGGATCGCCTGGATGGAGAAAGGCGTCAAGGTGCTGGCGCTGCGCGCAGCCATCTACACCGAGTATCGGAGCCAGCAGCCAAGCGGGCAGCTGGATCGCGGGGACAGCTTCGAGCTTCACAGAGAGCGCTGGGCGACCGCTACGCGAGTGAGTGGGGCGCGCCAGGCCTCTGCAGCCCACTTCTGCGCAGCTCAGCAGCCCCCGCCCCTCTCAGTTCCAGGATCCGCGTCGACCCTCACTCCACCTCACAGGCCCACCTCGCGAGGACCCCCTCCCCCGGAATCTAGCGCCAGACGCTCTCCTCCTGCAGCTTCGCCCGTGGTCCTCAGGGGCCCTCCGGGGTCTGCCCCCTCCGGGAAGGCCAGCGACAACTGTCAAGGGTCCACTCCGCGTCTGCAGTTGCCTCCGGAGCGCCGCCCGGGCGCAGCGCTGCCCAAGTCACTTTTTCTGTGCGCCTCTGTCTTCCCTGCCTGCAGGGCTTCTCTCCTGGTGGGTCCTCCCTCTTCCCCTCTGGGCTGGCTCTTCCGGAGCCTACCCCCTGGCGCCCACAGTGTCAGCTGAGGCCCTAAAATCGGAGAAGAGCGGGACACCTTTTTACCCTCTGGCCGGGTTTTTATCTGTTTCTTCTCTTTCCTTCTCCAGCGTTCCACTGTAACCCCCCCTCCCGTCAGAGTGTCATTCCTCACCGCTGAGTGACAGCATCAGTCCACGCCCCTTCGCTGGCTGTCCAGGGCTCTCTGGGCAGTGGATTGGCTGGTTCCAACTAGGGGCTCGGGGACTCTACAGACTTCGAGGCCCGCTTTGACTAGCGATAGACTGGGTCTGAATTAACCCCTTCCTTCCTAAATCTGGTTCTCTCTAGTAGCATCCTTCAGCCATGGGGGGCGGGGGTCACTCATCCTGAAACCTGAGATGGCCCTCTACTCCAGCGCTTTTCCCGGACACCAGTTTGAATCCCAGTCCAAACCTTGGGCGAAAACTCAACGTAAAGCGTCTCCACATGTGGCCAGCAGTTTCTGTTCTCTGGGGTGGGAGCCTAGAGTCAAAGAACAAAATTCATTATTTTGTTCTCACTCTTAAAATTTCACAGCTGTTTCTCTGCTAATGCTCCTGACTGAACCGATCTAATAATGAAAATCACTCTACTAAATATTTTCTCTCCTTATGTTTGATTGGGTTGGATTTCTATAGATAAATTAAAACATTAGGTTGACAAATGTTAGTTAAGCTCCAAGTGAAGTGTGGGATTGGAAGGCACCTGAGGAAATTTTTTTTTTTTTTTTTTTTGTAGCTGGCTACTCTCCCTGAGCAGTCAACGCTGAATTTAATTGGATTTGTTCAACTGTTTTTATATAGGGGGGGGGGGGGATCAAAAGGCTTTTAGCTTGTTCTTTAGATATCTGGTTTCTTGTGAGTTGAGTAGAAATAGAAGTTTCAAAGGGAGCTACACCAGAACTGATAATATTTAATACCTTTAAAAATAATAACCGCTAGAAGGAAGTGAATACAAAATACAAATATCGTGGTTATGTCAAAACATATGTTGTCTATTTACATAACTCTTTTAATGAAAAGTTTGTTCAGGCGATGTATCTCATTGCATCACAGACTTTACCAGAGGCTTAACAATGTCCAGTACAGATTGCAACCACTGAACACCTTTAAATAATTGTAATCTTAATGTAATAAGCTGAGGAGGTTGCTACCTTGGTGTCATTAAAATAAGGACCGCCTCCTAGAGCTGCTTCCTCTGGCTGGTTCCTCACTTCGGGGGAGAGCTCGTTAGCTCGTCAAAGTTGTCCTCGAGAAAGGTGGCTAGAAGCTTATAGACTTCAGAGATGCAGTTGCCTATTTTCCTGCCCTATGGAGATGCTGCAGGGAACCTTGGGGTGAGGGGTGGGGCTCTCTTGAGGCTACAGCTCTTTATAGTTCTTCACGACTGTGTAAGTTTTGAGGAAAAGATTTAAATTTGTTGTTAGTATCTGGCAAGTGTAGCAGTCAAGAGACCCAACAAAATGCTTTTGGGGTTTCAAAATGAAACTCATCACCCCTTCAACGGTTTCGTGTCTTATTAAAACTGATTTCCTTTTCTCTTCACCCCACGTTGGGGTGTTAAAAATGTATATAGCTATTTTTCTTTAGGGACCAGTGAAGGACAAGGAACATAGATTGCCAGGAAAAAAAAATGAGGTTATTCAAATGTAGAGTATTATGTGCTGGCCTGTGGGCATAGGACTCGTTGGGAGCAAGAACCAGTGAGTTCCAAACATATCTGAAGGTTGGATGACTGAGCGCTTCAGTTAAAATTTGGGGATCCATATACTTATTTGAAGTAATGATCACTATTTAATCAACGGAAATAACCGTTTCAAAAAATCTGAAACCACAGGTTGCCACAGAGGTGGGTGGCAGACGTTTTCGAAGCACGGAGAGCCACAGTTTGGTGATTTTAGAAATTGTCAGCGTCGATTGTTTTTGCATAACGAAAATCATCAAGAATAATAATCAAACAAAAATAACGAAGTGGTTTCGGTCCACATCTCCAAGAGGCGCTGGGCAACAGACGTTGGCAGAGGTTAGCAGATCATTAGGTCTAATGAGTGACCGCTGCAGGCAGGGCGAGGAGGAAGGTGTTTGGAAAGAGAGAAACGCTCGGGTTCTGAGCTACAAACGAAGGTAGCCTCTTTAAGGGGGGGGGGGGAAGGGAAGGAGTAAGATGAAAAGGCGTTGGGGGCTATGGCCGGATGCACTGAAGTACCCCGAGTATATCCTGAGTCAAGGCCAGCTCAAGAGGTCAGAGCCGGCACAGAAAGGAGGTCTGGAACTGCTCCACGTTACCGCAGGCTTACCCGGTCTCCACTTGGAGGACAACGAGAGTGATTGCCTCCCCAGGAAGAGAAGCTAGCTCCGGAAACTCCGTGGTTGTGGACCGCTTGTGGCTCCTGGCCTGGTGCTGGCGCTGCTCGCAGGCCTGGACTGGCCGTGGTTTGCGACAAGATCTCTCCGCACCCAGCGCTGGTCTCCGTGGCCGCGCCCCCCCTCCTCGAGCCCATGCTCCAAACTTTCATAGACGTATTCCCCTTCTCCCCCCTCCATCTGTTCCTTCTCCAACTGCCTCCTCTCCAGGATCCCCGCGTGGGTCCAGCACCTCTTCTGCAGTCTCCTTTCTGCGCGGCCCCCTACGCGAGGCGCCCTCAGTTCTCTAAGCAGCCTGGGCCTGGTGCTGCTAGGCGGTGGTGCATCCACTCGCCTCAGGGGCCAAGTATTGGGAATGAGAAAACCGCGGGGGGCTCGGATAGGAGAAACTACAGCTTCAGTCGTTCCTGACAAGCTTCTGAGCACAGGCATTCACTTCTGGGGTTCTCAAGTTGGAGGGGTAATCTTTCCCAAAGGTCACGCTACAACACTTGGGCGTCACTCGTACCTGTCTTGACCTGGGTAGCAGAGCTTGTCTTCTCTCCACACACGCCTAAGGGTACAGGGCACAGGCGGAGCTCGGTCCCTGCAGACCACAGGACCCACATTCGGCTGTGACCTGAGCCCTGTGAAGTTAAATGCTCTCTCCATTCCTTTAAAAACAAGGCTGACAGCGGGGCTTTCCGCAGGCCTTAAAGCTGCCGGAGCTACCAAGAAGAGAAAGAATTTGCTGGCTCACCGGAGGTGAATGGTCGCTTTGGGGGTTGACGGTCCTCCTTTGCAGATGCCCCGGGTGGCGGGGGGGGGGGGGGGGGGGGGTGGCTTCCAGCATCCACAGTACACTAGAGGTCAAACCAACAGACACGGTTTCCCCAGGGCCCAAGTCAAGCAGCTCCCAGCAGGGTTTTTCCACACACAGAGTTTTGGTTTAACAGACTGGAGAGAGACACGTCACCAACACAGGCCAAGGTACCCCCCTAGACTCCCGCTTTACTCAAAGTACATACCACTGGGGAGGGAGATGCGATGAGTGGGAAATCATTCTTGGACAGACGGAGCAGATTCAAGGCCGTCGGTGAGTAGCTAAATCAGGATTCAAATTTGTCTGTAATAACAATCAAACCGAATTTGCCACTCTAGATTGTGCCTCTCCTGTTTTTTCCTCCTTAAACGGTTCCTTATTTGTTTCTGATTAATTATTCATTCTAAGAAAACAGCTTCTCTGAATCTGGGCAAAATCAAAGAAACCACGCAAACCTAATGATAATGATGCCTTCTGTTTTGTACATTTGACAATGCAGCAGAGTGAGTTCAGGCCTGTGAGTTAAAACCAAACCTAGTACATAACGCTCTTTTAAAAAATAATTAACGAACTATGGTTACACATAGGAAAAGACAGTCAAATGGTAGAAACCCACCGGATTCAGAGATAAAGTAGTGTTCTCAAGTCTGAGATGCAGAGAAATGGCCCCAGGGAAAACACTTTGCCTGGGAGTTTAGCTACCGCGCACGTGTGAAAAAGAAACCAGAGTACCTGCAGAACAGTGGAGGGCGAGCGCCACCTAGCGAGCACTCTTCCTGGATGTCCGACATACAGGACAGGTACCTTGCCTTTATCAATGCAGAGTTCAGTAGTGGCCACGAGGAAGGGACTGGGACAGAGCGAGAGGTGCTGGGCTCAATTGTCCTGAAGGCTGTTGCACTAGGGTGAATGAGAACTGGACCCAGTTCACCCCCATTATTCCTCTGTGATGGTTCTCCTGCAGGTCGGCTGCTGGGAGCTTTCAAGTATGGTTCTCCCCATGATGATTACATACATAAACCTGAGAGTTTATTTGGCATCATCATCATCATCATCTTCATCATCTTCATCATCAAAGCTTTTAAATTATTCTTTCTTTTTGAAACAGGGTGTCACATGCTCCAGGCTGTCCCTCATAACCATCAGTTTTAATAATTTTATCATCCTGCAAAAACCAAAATTCTGTCCATATTGGACACTAACATGCCCCTCCTCTCTTCCCCATGTCCTGCCAAACAGCATTCTATTTTCTCCATAAATTTGATAAATGTAGACCTGGCTGGCCTGGAACTCACTCAAGAATGCCTCTGCCTCTCCAAGGTTGGGATTAAAGGTGCATCCCCACCTCCAGCTTCCTTGGACATATGAGTTGTTTGTATCTCTCAGCAATTCTGAGTAATGATGAAATCAACCCGTATGCATAATTTGATGAGTCACACAATAGAAAGACCTACTTGTGTATGAAAAAAAAATCACATACATAGATATTTCTTTTAGAACTTGCTTCTAATTCTTCAGGACATAGACTCAGAAATGACAACTTTGGGATTCTGTTATTATTTTATTTTTAATTTTTAAAAAAAATCTCTATATCATTTTCCCACAATGGCTACACCATTTTACATTCCTACCTACAGAAGACAAATATTCTAATTTTTCATATCCTTAACAATGTCTGTTGCTTTCTCTTTGTAATAGCACCATTCTAATGAGCAAGTAGTGGCACAATATTGTTGGATTGCTTCTCGTTTCTTTAAGGACAGATGACTTATGGACACATATATATCTTCTGGGAGAAATGTCTATCCAAGTTGTTTGCTTGTTCTGTGGTAGCTGAATTTGAGAAGTTCTTTATATTTTGTAGATATTGGTTACTTATTTAAAAAAAGGTGATTTGAAAATATGTTCTCCCATCCCATTAGTCAGTATTCTCAAAGGACTCAGTGGGTTGGACGGAGGTGAGAAAAAGGAAATAATCCAAGGTGTGTTCTGGATCTGGTCTCAAGAGACTACAAGTAGCTCAGACTTGATGGAGACATGCTGAGGAAGTTATCAGTTTTTGATGTATTGCATCTTACCCCCTTATTAGAGAGTCGGGGCCCAAATACTGACACCATGTAGAGTGAGCAACTGTCTTAGTCAGTGCTCTACTGCTGTGAAGAGATACCATAACCATGGCAACTCTTACAAAAGAAAGTGTTTAATTGGAGCTTTCCTAGAGTTCCAGAGAATCAGCCCATCATTATCATGCTGGGGAGTATGGTGCCGTGCAGGAGGACACTGATGGGGAAGGAGCTGAGAGTTCCACAAACAGATCCGCAGACAACAGGAAGAAAGAGCCACTAGGTCTGGCTTGGGCTTCTGAAACCTCAAAGTCCATCTCCAGTGGCACACTTCCTCCAACAAGGCCACACACTCTACCTAATCCTTTCCGGTAGTGCCACTCCCTAGCATTCTAGTATATGAGCCCATGAGGGCCATTCTTATTCAAACCAGCACAGTGATAATGACAGTGTAAGTCATGTACTGATAAAGGGCCAGTGGGTGAGGTGTGAAATAAACATTGAAGAAAGCATCACAAGAGGATGTTGGGCTAGAAGCAGGATTTGGGGAATTATCAGTTGGAAGGAGAGCCAGAGGCCTCTCGTCTTCATGCCAGCTGGCCTCATACTTGTTGAAAGAACAATAAAGATCCTTTAACATGTCTAAGACCCCCTGAATAGGACCTAATTTAATACTCAATAGGTGCCAGCCCACCTGTTATGATCTCATCGAACAGTTTTCCTCCACATGAAGAACCTAGATTTAAAATTACATATACACGTATGTGTTTATTTAGGCAAGTGTTGAACAACTGAGCTAAAGTCCCAGTCTTGAAGTGTAGTCCAGGCAGAACTGAAAATTGAGCTTTGCGCCCCTTGCATGCCAGTCCAAGCACTCTCCCGCTAGGCTGCGGCTCCCAGATCCCGTATGTTCACTCCTTTATATTTGTTTACGTGTGTAGGTCACAGAATCAGAAGATACTCAGAGATCTTACTACAGATAGGAGTAGAGGATGTAACAGGATATATGTAATAAGAGAGGAGACAGGGATGGGAGGGGATGGAAGGACCACTAACTGGAAGAAGGAAAGGAACCTCCCCATAAGAGGAAGCAGGAAGCAGACACGTCGGCGGGATGGACTGTAGTAAGGTTTGTGAGGGGTTGTACATGAGCACCAGGGAGTCACTGGCTGTGTAACCAGCTGGGGAGCAAAAGACCGGACAACGCCGGCAAGTCTGTCAACCTTGACTTCAATGTCACTGACACCTTGAGAACTGTCCACAACCCTCTGCTAAGTTCCTGGCTCTGTGGACAGCCTCTTTCTTACCTCTTGCTGTTCTTGCTCCAGTGGTGCGTCTTCATTCTCCCAGAAAGCCCAGCCCACCAACCTGCAGCTGCCAGTCCTGGCCCTTGGGCTGGGATGTCTTTCAAAGACTCATTTCGTATTCCACAGGTCTGTATTACAAATCCCTCTCAAACCGCATGAAGTCTCTGGGAGTTTTTGGTTCTTTAATGGTCTAACTTTGGGAGGGCACCTGTCTCCCTCACCTAGGCTTTTACTCAGGTGGACTGTAATTACACAGGAGCATATGTGAGTGCCCACTGTTTCATGAACCACAAGATGTACCCTCCACTCAGCACAGCTGTGCAGTACTTCCCTAATATTTTTAAAATTTATTTATTTATTCACTTTACATCCTGATCATAACCCTTTATCTCCTCTCCTCCTGGTCTTATCCTCTCTCCCCCTTACCTCATGCCCTTCTTCCCTAATTCTCAGAAATGGGGAGCCTGCCCACTACTCACCCACCTCGGCTCATCAAGTTGCATCAGGATTGAGCATATCCTTTTCCCCTGTGGCCTGGTGAGACAGCCTCACTGAGAAGAGGGGGAGGGGAAAAGTGATCAAAAAGCTGGCAACAGAGTCAGAGTCAGCCCCCACTCCCTTTACTAGGGGACCCATATGAGAACTAAGCTGCCCATCTGTGTTGGGAGACTAGGTCCAGTGCATGCATGGCCCTTGGTTGGTGCTTCAGTCTCTGTAAACCCCTCTGGGCCCTGGTTAGTTAGTTCTGTCTGGTCTTCTTGTGGAGCTCCTATCACTTCAGGGTCCTTCTGTCCATCCCCCCCACTTTCCCACCAAGGCCTCCGACGCTTTGCCCAGTGTTTGCCTGTGAGTCTGAACATCTGTTTCTATCCTCTACTGGGTGGAGCCTGCCATGGGACAGCTATGCTAGGCTCCTGTCTGTGAGCATAGCAGAATGTGGTTAATAGTGTCAGGGGTTTGCTCTCTTCCATGGGGTGAGTCTCAAGTTAAGCCAGGAATTGGTTGGACAGTCCCTCAATCTCTGTTCTACCTTTATCCTGCACATCTTGCAGGCAAGATAAATTTTGGTTCAAAGTTTTTTGTCTTCCTTAATCTTTTCTTTCTGGTCTTTCTTGTTTGAATGACTATGCAGAGGACTCCCCCCCCCTTCATATTTAACCTCTTCTCTTGAAAATAAGGAAAGCCATGGTTTACCCCTGTGCACAGCCTGAGCACTATGTCTTCAATTAAATTGACTCATTTAGGCAAGTTGTCCCTTCACGATAATAAACAAAGATGCTTAAATCAAAAAGGCATTTTTTTAAAGAGTAGTATGTACCTAATTTTAGTCCTCATATATCTCTTTTTACATCTTCACCACTTGTGCATATCCATCTATTATCATGATTAATTTAATAACTTTATTTAAATGACTTATTTTTAGCTCAAAAAGCTTTACCCCAAAACCTCTGTATAAGTAATGTATAGGCAATATTAATATATTTATAAATATTTAAGTCAAACACTAGTAACCTCTTGCCATGTATAGCCCTCCCTTACACACACACACACACACACACACACACACACACACACACACACACACACATGCACTGCAGATAAAGCAATGTAACCTTTAGCTTACATTGAGGGTGTCTCCCATTCTGAGGACACATTAACAAGGCTATAGAATTGTTATATCCTACCAGAATCAACCTAAGATTTTCTGGCATAGTTATAAATACTAAAAATAAAGTGAATTGATGACTATAAATGCCTATATAAGTCCAGGGAGACATATTTCAAAACATCTAAGCTCTTTAAATTTTGTTTTGTTTTGTTTTTGTAATGGCCAACATCTTAGAAACTGGCTGTACTGGTTAATCTTAGTTGTCAACTTGACTCCATTCAAAATCACATAGGAGAAAATGAGAAACCCTGGAGAGGGTTCTTTTCTTTTCTTTTTTGACTATTTTTGTTTCTTTATTTATTTTTTACATATACATTTATATTATTACACATATATACAATAAACTACCTACAGCAAGAAGAGTCATGAAACAATCCGGAATTATATAAATACTATATTCTTAGTGTTTTGGCTATTTGTATTTGGCAACCTTGAAGAAAACAGCTTTCCTATCTTGGTGAGTCTAAAATTCTGAATGTAAATCACTATCATATCTCATTATTATCAACTTAAATCATCTATCTAGACCTAAAAACATCTTAACCTCTAAACAACTAAGCTTATTTGTAAAACTAAACTGGTCTTCAACCCCATCAGAGACTAGAGAAGGAATAAAATTAATTACATGAATATACTGGGAGCGCAGGTTAGCAGCTTCTCAAATGAGACGATGACAGAGCGTTTGCTACCTGGGCAGTCACCCCAAATTCTCTATAACATTGGAGCATCATCTTCAGCCTTCTGGCCCAATATATATGACAGACATATTTGTGGGGCAGGAACTATTGAGAACTTGCTTACCCTGTCTTGGCAGAGTTTGGTCGACTCTGCCTGCACCTAGAGAGGTTTCTAAGTGAGGAGGGAGCACCCACCTTAAATGTGGGTGTTATCATCCAACTAGCAAGGGCCTGAACTGACTGAAAAGGAGAAAGTGAATAGGTGAATGCAAGCAGCTTTCTCTGCTTGCAATTATAATGTGACACCTTGCACTCCTTACCATGCCCTATTGACTGTACCTTCCAACTGTGAGCTACACACACACACACACACACAGAGAGAGAGAGAGAGAGAGAGAGAGAGAGAGAGAGAGAGAGAGAGAGAGAGAGAGAGAGAGAGAGAGAGAGAGAGAGAGAGAGAGAGAGATCCTTCTTTCCTTAAGTTACTTTGCAACGAATACTCAACGCTATTGCTCAGTGGTGGAGCGGGTGAATTGGGTGTGATGTATGAGGCACTCACAGATGAAGATATCGTACACCAGTGAGATGAACCCTCTCCAATCACATGCACACACAGAAGGGTGTTACACACTCCATGCTTCATATGAGTCACTATCGCATCCCTCATGCTGAGTAGACCCAGCACATGGCAGGCTCTTAGCAAATGTTTATTGGACGAATGGTCTCATTTTACCCTCAACACAGCCCTTTGAGGTCAGCAGGGCAGGCATCAGGTTTCTTTTTACAGATGAGGAACTTGAGACACAGAGAAGCCACCTGATTTGTTCCAGGTCACCCGGAACGTGGGTGCTCATCAGGACGCCTGTTACAGAGCCTGTCTAGTAAAACGTGTGCTAGCTCAACATCACTCCAAGTCAACCAATTCTTCCCTCAGCCCTTTTAGCACAAATAACATATTTCAGTTTCTTTTGTTGTTGTTAAATCATCTTCTGAGATTTGGGAGATGTTTATTTCCATGATGGGACATTTTGGACTAGGTTCTAAAAGGGAAAAGGCTGGAGGGCCATGCCTTAAGAGAATGAGGCTTAAGGGAGAGAGAAAGCTCATCCAAGAGATTTATAGCAAGGAATTACGGCAAGCGCTGTCATTTGGGCTGAGTAAGTGTGGCTAGAAACAGGAAGGAGAAAACAGGATCCTGTGGTAGAGCAAGGCTTAATGGAATGTCAGCGGAACAGATGGGTTGGAGCTGTCCTGGGAACTGTCAAAGGAAGCAGTTGGAAAAGGCTTTGGAAGAATCCCTGTGACATGCAGGTGAACCAGGATGGTGACACAGGCTTCCTGTAAATGTAAAATGGGTTGTAAGTGAGGTGTAGAAAAGACAAGCATAGGCATCTTCTGCAAGCTGTCTTTGGAAAAAGTCTGTACCAGGTCAGAAAAGATAGCGGCCCAGGTATGGAGGGCAGGCAAATCTTCTTAGACATGGCTTTCCTTGAAGGGATAGAGGTGATTTAAAAAAGCAATCTAAAGTTAAATTATATCCTTTTAAAACTCCAACAGTGCTTGCTGGGGAAATGCATTTCTGATGGGCTGGAATGGTGCTTTGGGGAGTTGTTTCTCTCCTTTCATTGTGAGCTCTGGTCATGAGGCTTGTGCAGCAGGCGCTTTTACCTGTGGAGCCATCTCCTTGGCCGTGAGGTGTGAGCGGCTAGGAAGGTAAGCTGGATATAGAACCAGAATGTGGCTCAGTCTAATCCTTAAGCCATCGCTGAAAATCCTCAGTCTTTCTATGTTCTGAATTTTGCCTTGTATTGAGAGGCCTAGGACTAAAAACAAAAACAAAAACAAAACAAAACAAAACAAAAAAAAACCCAACAAAACAAAACAAAAAAACCGCCTTCCCCTTTTGCCAATGGGCTTCCTGTAAGTTAGATCTGAGGAGGGTTGTTAAATTGGCTTCTCCAGAGAAAAAGAGCCAATCAGGTATGCGAAGAGGCAAATGCTGGCATTTATTAGGGAGCCTAGTTCGTGCTTCAGGGGGCTGGTGTGAAACAGTGTTGGCTAAAGAACTTGATATGTCAGTAACCTGGCTCAGTGCAAGTCCTCCAATGAGCAAGGAGGCTGATGGGGTAAGCTCTCACTGAAGGCCTGAGCACTTTAGGAGACAGATTGTGTCCTACAGCCAAAAGGCCAGAGAGCTAAGGATGGGAAAGAAAGAAGATATTCCAACTCACAGGAGCAGATAAATACATTTCCTTTTCCTTTTGTTTTCTCCCTAACTTCTGCTAACTGGATGGTGTCTGCTCATGGGGAGGACAGATATTCTCTGTGTAGTTCACTCGAATTCACACTAACCTGTTTACACACGCAAGCAAAACTGATGCTTCGCCATGTTTCTAAGAATCTCTACATAGAACGAGGATGATATTTAAACATCGCAACTTCCCTGTTGTGCACATCATTTTAAATATTAATATATAAATTATTAATGCTTAAATATTGACAGTATACAAATATGATGCAACTATTCCAACCACCAAAGTGAACTAATCCTGGTACCTAGAAAAGGAGACTGAGTCTTGGGGTGATGTTTACTTTTCCTTGATAACCTCATAACACATACATGCATATCTGTGCATATTTGTGTGTCTGTGTGTGTGTGCGCGCGTGCTTAACAAAATGGGGAGGAAATATTCATCTCAGTTCTCATTTCTGTGACTGGTCATGTGCTCATAGCTCATATTTAAAACTACGCTCTTCTACTATTCATTCTGCACTCTCTGCACTGTTCTTTACCTTGAAAGAACAAAGCAATCATTCCTGAAGTGTAGCCAAGCTTAGCAGTTCTGTGTGCATTGAATGGCAGGGCACATTAAGGGGCATCCCAGGGAATACCCTGCACTCCTAACATACTGTTTCTTATTTTTACTGTGGGTTAGTGGAGTAGGTCTATGTAGTCTGGGTCATCACTCCAGACAACACACTATTCCTTTAGTCTGTTACTATGGAGGATGAGGATCCCTAGGTTGCCTTGACTTCCAGCTCAATATAAGTTCCGTGGGTTTCCTAGTGGATAAATTTATCTTTCTGGAGCTAGGACATAGGCCATCAAAGCATAAACCCATAGCAACTGGAATCAAAGCTTCTATTAAAAGGGGTAAAGCTCAGTGATGTTCTACAAACACCAAAAATGAAGGAGGAGGAGGAAGAAGAGGAGGAGGAGAAGGAGGAGGAGGAGGAGGAGGAGGAGGAGGAGGAGGAGGAGGAGAACAATTGCCAATGAATAATGGTTTCAGGGCCTCCAAAGTCCCAAGCACCAAGCTGGGCACAATGGCACATGCCCTAGCATCAGGGAGGCAGAGGCAGATGGATTGCTGTGAGTTCGAGGCCAGCCTGGTCTACAAAGTGAATACAGGACAGCCAAGGCTACACAGAGAAAACCTGTATTGAAAACAACAACAACACAAATCAAAAACAACAAAAAACCCAAAACAACAACAAAAAAGCCCCCGCCCCCAAAGCCCAAAACAACAACAAAACCAACATCCCAAGCACCTGTGCTGTGAAGGGAGCCTGCCAAAGCCTCCGGGTAGCATTCTTATCTGCCAAGATGCTCTTGAAGCTACAGAAGCCTATCGAATCATATGCCTCAAGAGGCACAGCCACAGGGATCTATTTTGGAACCTTCTTTCTGTTCTGGGTCCCACTCAAGCCAGCTTAGGTCACTTGTAGTTGGGGCAGATGATACTCCACCATACTCCAAAATCCAAAGGCCTGCCAGGCATTCTGTCTCTTTCCTGGTTTTCTTGCACATGCAACTGTTTATTTTCTACCTTACAAAAACTATCTCTACACATCTATACCATGGGATCCTAGAAATTTCATTGAGAAAGACCCTGTTTATTCCCCGGCTTCTGACATCACAAAACCTTACCAATAAATCCAAAATAATCATCACTTCTCATCACTAGGCTTCAGTGTCATAATGTAACAGACATAATAGAACAGTGTGCTACCTTGTGGAAGGGAAAAGTGACCAAGGTTTGAGAAGATCAAATAGTGCAGAGGGATGGAAAGTTAGTGCACTATCATGTCCCTGAATTCCCGGCCCCAACAGCTGCAAGCAAGCTGCTTTGGGTAGGTCTTGTAGACCAGGCTGGCCTCGAACTCAGAGATCCTCCTGCCTCTGCCTCGGAAGCTCTAGGATTAAAGGGATGCACCACCACACCTGGTTTATTGTTTTACTTCTTGCTAAGTGCTCTTGCTAACTGGAGTGTGTCAACCAGGATATGTTTTGTTTTGGTGTGTGTGTGTGTGTGTGTGTGTGTGTGTGTGTGTGTGTGTGTGTGTGTATGTGTGTAAAAGACAAAGAACAGTGAGGCTCAGGGATGCATGGTTGATTTGGGCACGTTGCCCCTACCACCGCAACACAGACTTTCCTGACTTTTTATGCGGCTTTAAGAGGTTCTCTGGTGGACTTATCTTGTGACAGTATATATAGCACCTGTATTGGAATTACTGATTGACTAAGCTTAGGATAATCCACTGATGTCCTCCAGTCCCCATCTGTCTTTTGCATATGGCAAGTAGGAGAGCTAAAGGGAGATGCCCCTAGGAGTAGGTTTTGTTGGTGTTCACTATTCCCCTACTTATAGGAAGCTCTGCTGGTTCCCATTTGGTTCTTATCATAATAGCACCAACTCCACAGGTTGTGTGATAATAGTTACTATTTGTGTATGTGTGTGTGTGTGTGTGTGTGTGTGTGTGTGTGCTTTTTCACATTTATTGCTAACTTGACAGACTTTAGATGCTCTCGGGATAGGTCTCTGGACAAGTCTGTAAGAGATTACCTAGATTAGACTGACTGATGTTAAAAGACCCACTCTAATGTGCTAACTCCATTTAGTTGGCTGGGGACCAGGATTTACGACAAATGAGAAAGTGAGCCAAGCACCAGCATTCCTGTCTCTTTGCTTCCTGACTGCAGATGCGACGTGACTAGCCGCCTCAAGCTCCTGCTGCTTTTCCTTCCCCAACACGATGAACTGTGTACCCTTCAAAAAGTGAGCCAGAATAAACTCTTCTTTTCTGAATTGGAGTTCGTCAAGTATTTTGTTGCAACAATGAAAATTAAATTATCCAGGTTGGGAAACCAGTGTAGGGTTCTGCCATTTGCTAAGCATGTATGTTTGAATTCTGCATTCTGAAACTAAGAAAACAATTACCAAATTGATTGGAGCCCCCATGAGCAACCTGTGAGTCAGAATCGGGCTAACGGTTTCTCATTGGTGAGATACACTAGTCTGTAAGTTTTTGGGAATCAGTGTGAGCTCAGAGGCATGGTCCAGTATTCTCCTAAAGATCTAACTGTTCCCCTTTCTATGATGAACACTTATCCTGACAAAGGGCTGTAGGCCTCTTTGGGGAAGAGATGGGAGAAAGATTAACAGTGCATTTTTTTCAGTGATGCTCTATAGAGATCTTGGGTTAGACTCAGATTCCCCTTCCTTCAAAGGGTTATAGGCTGATAAAGTGCTCAATTCTTGGAAGCTTTAATGGTTTCCATTTGGCTCTTCCCACCATCATAGACCTCTCTCTCTGTAGCTCAGGCAACCAATATAGAGGTTTGCTATATGCCAAGTTTGTCTTTTCTGAAACTGGAAATGAGACCACTGGGCATCCATTGTTTTTTTATGAGTGCTACTGAGTTGTGCTCATTTAACCTAAAGGCTCTCTGCTTATACAGATCTGCCAATAATTTAGAAAAATGACTATATATCATGGAACACCATGACGGGCCAGGTAACAGTATAGATCTACATGGACTAGACTATTCTGACGGCTGTTTTGCCTCTGCTGTCCATTACAGCAATCACTGCCCTCTTGCTTTGGGGGTTCAGTACTGCCACTTGTCATCTGGGCATCAAATTATACTCATTGCATTTAAATCTTCCATTTGAATCCCTACGGCACCCATTGTAAGTTGCTGACTATGGAGAAGAGGAACTGCAGTCTTTGGTAATGCTGGGACTCCCCCACCAATTTACTTCCCAATGGACTGGTGAAAGGCACATGTTCCAGACCTTCCTGCTGTGGGTAGGTAGGTATTAAGTGATCATAGCCCAGTCTTTCATGATAATCTCCTGAGGTTTTGCATCTTCTCTGAAGTAAAGGAATGGAAAGGGAAAGAAAGGGAAAGGAAGGGAAGGGAAAAGGATCTTTTTCTTTTCCAGCCAAACGCTTTTGCCACCAAGCCCAAGTCTGTTTCCTTGCTGCTCAAAAGGGCAACACAGAATGAGATGCGGAGGCAGGAAAAGCAATTGCTCTGGTAATCTGGCAAAATTGTGAAGATGGTGGACTAGGGTTCTGAAAAGACCATTTTAAGTCAGCACAAAGTATTTAAAAAGATTTATTTTATTTTTATGTGTATCGAGCATTTCCCTGCATTTGCACAAATAACTATGCACACGCCTGGTGTCAGCAGACATCAGAAGTGGGTATCGAGTATCTAGAATTAGAGTTATGGATGGCTATAAACCACCATGTGGATGCTGTGAACTGAACCCAGGTCCTGTACAAGAATGAGTGCCTTTAATTACGGAGTACTCCCTCTGGCCCCTCAGTGTAAAGTTTAAGCTCCCTTATCTTTAAGCAAAGGTGAAGAGAGGGCATAAGGTTAGGGAAGACTGATGGTCTAAGATAGGTTGATGTGAAATCTGATGGTTGGCATTTGTGCCTCTGAAAATATTTATCCCCATCTTTATGTCATCAGTCTAGATGGGGAAAAAGAGAGATTAGAGAACCTTTGAGTATATCCATATTGCACTGTTTGTTCTGGACCAATATTTGTACCTGTGCAGAACGGAGTGAGGACAAGCTGACCCAAAGCTTGAGGGCGCAGAGAACCAGAGATAACATGAGGGCAGAGATGTCAAGACTTTTGGTCCTTGTTAGTATCTGTCCGACAACCCAGGCCCATGGTAAGCAGTCAGAAGCATCCCTGGGACTTCTTACTCAACAGCTTTATTCCAACTTCAGTGAAAGATCCTGTCTCAAAGGAGTAAGACAGAGAGTGACAGAGCAGGCCACCTGACATCTTGGGTACATGTACTCACACACATTAAGTGTAAAAAAAATCTTAAAAATGCCTCAGGTCACTTATGTGGATGTAGGGTTAAGAAATAACACCCTGAACAATCTAATCATTTAGTCAGTGACTGGTGCTAGGAACAACCAGCCAACACCATCTTTCTTGTTTCTCTAAAAGCAGTTTTCGCTAGAAGTGTCCAAAAGTGTCACATATAGTTACCAAAATGCTTGTCTCCTAAGTAGTGGATTAGAAGAAATGTAAAAGTCATTAGAAGCAAAATGCTGTCACTGGCATGTACCCTACCAAACAACGTAAATAAAGCTGGGAGGTTATGAAGGAAAGGATCTTATGTGTGAGTGCCTGATGTTGGTTAAGTAGACAGATATACAAAGTCATAGATATGGTGCAGGACATTAGAGAACTGGCTCACACAAGTATGGACTCCCACAAAGGGTTTGTGTGGCTGAAGACCTCAGATTGCTAAAAGCATGTGCCAGTGCACGCCTGATGTCTAAGAACCAGAGAAGTTGATAGGACGACTCTTAGCTTGAGGCCCAAAGCTTGAGAAGCTGGTGTGGGAGTGGCTAGCATAAGCTCTGCAGTCTAGGGTTGAAAGCCAGGGGAAGGAGAGGAAAGGTGTAGGACACCCAGTGAAGTGGAAACTGTCACTGCTCCATTATTAGGGGGAATGTTTTTCTTTTGTCTTGCTTTAGGGGCAGGGGAAGGTTTTTATTGTGAATAGAGAGAGAAAATATCCAGAGGCATCTTGAGTTCAGAGAGGAGAGAAAGAGAAAGCTGACTGGACGTGGCCAGGGCTAGTTAGCGAGGCAGCAGAGTGGGGGAGAATGATGTGGAACGCTGGGATAGCAAGAGAGAAGTGAGAGAGTAACAGCCATAGAGAGGGAGAGGGAGGGAGGGGGAGAGGGAGAGGGACAGGGAGGGGGACAGGGAGGGGGAAAGGGAGAAGGACAGGGAGGGGGAGAAGGAGGGGGAAAGAGAGAGAGGGACAGGGAGGCGGGGGAGGGAGGGAGAGAAACATTCTCAGTGCCTGAGGAGGTCAGAAGGCAGCAGACCCCTAGAATTGGGGTTATGGATGGCAGGGATGGGGTTTGAATCTTCTGAGAGAGCAACAAGTAGTCCTAACTGTGGATCCCTCTCTCCCCAGCCCCTGAGCCAGGTAGCCCTTAGGATTCTGGGACTACCATGTGAACTAGGATGTCTACTGCTCTGATGCCTCCACTCTTCTAAATACTACCAGTATCACATCATGACTATGCACTGCTTTTTCACACCCGCAAAACCCCCATCCCACAGGGTCGTTTTTCTTTTCAACCTGGACTTCAGAAGAACTGAAAATTGCTAAGAGGTGGCTGACTACTCCGCTGGGACATGGTTGATGTGGTTCTATTGCTCGCTCCACATTTCTGAGGAGGCAGCTTTTCCTCACAGATCCGATTCAGTCTCTATGGGGTCATGTCCAACTACAAGTGCCTCTAAACTAGTGAGTGCTGGCTTCACAGTGTGATTGTGTTCAGGTGTGTACTGCTGATGATCTACTCACCTTAACCCTGCAGTACTAGGAATCTAGTCTCACTTCTAACTACAGTTGGGTTCTAAAACATGGGGAAAAAAATTCTTGTCACTCAAGTTTTAGGGAAACATTTTATAATTTATATATAAAATTTCAGTAAGAAACAATGGAAAATGACAAGAATATCCACCTTACAATAAGAGACAAAACAATAAAATAAAACCCAAATTTAAAAAAAGACAAACAAACAAACAAACAAAAAATCATACCCCAAACAATGAAAAACCCACACACAATGAATGTAAATTTTAATTATAAAACGAGAATATGAACAGAGCATTTAAAATGATCTCAATCATTTGGCAACTCATCATATCATTGCAAGAAACAGATCCAACCTTAAGAAAACATTATTTTATGAAAAACTTAAGTTGGACAGTTTGTTCATTATGGGGTTAAAACATGTTTAAAAAAGAACCTGGCCATAAAACCAGTTTCTATCCTGAAATAGCTGTATAAAACAACATGACACCCTGAAGCTGGATAGCTTGGAGCCGTCTAGTCTTCGTGCATTTCTCTTCACTGCGACAGACAGTATGGGGATGGATGGTGGCAGAGGCTTGGGAACAGCAGAGGAGAAGGGCGAACCCACAGAGGGTACCACCTGCGGGTGAAGGATGCGACTTTACCCGAACCAGAGTCACTTATGACAATGGGGCTTGTGCGTAAAGCCGCAGGGGCAAGGGTAATTGAAAAAAAGTTACATTTTTAAAAAACAGTCACGACCATGGACGGAAAGCAGCAGCGTCCGTTCTTCAGCTAAACTACTTTACTTGGATGCATGCGTGGATTTCTGTTTCCTGCCAGGCCATGTGCAGATAGGTACAGGGCAGGTGGAGTCCTAGAACTCTTCTACTAATGACTGCATAGCATTTAAAACCCTCTTTTTATTAAAAAAAATAATAAAATAAAATAAACAGATATATAGTAAAGTTCACAGATAAGATTTCTCTGTAAAATAAATAAAGTGTTCATTGATTAGCATCATACATTGAGTAAAATACAGCCTATTTTTACATGTTTATATATTATACACAGATCCCCATGGGGCAGCCTGGTGTCTGATGGGCTGGAAGGATTGCATTAGTGATTTGTCACAATTGGGAAACCCCAATTTGCACTGTTAAAATATACAACTACTTTGCTAGTTCAGATACAAAGTAAACGGATCTTCCTTTATCTGATGTGAATGTACATAATACCGTCTATGGACAATGGTTTATAAAGCTGTTGGAAACATAACAGAACAAGCTTGCACCTCGAACTTACAGCACATGCAGATCCTTTTCTTGCTTTTAAAAAAGAAAAAGCCCATGGGGCGAGTCTTTCCCTGCTCTCCACTGGGCTCTTCTCCAGAAAGCCAGGGCCAGGGTGGTGAGCATTACCGCTTTGCCTTTTTCAGAGGCGTTTCGTCCACTCTCTGCTGGCCTCTTGTTCGAGCTCCCGGAGGGCTGACTTCTCTCTTGCGCTTGACAGAAGGGGAGAGCTGTGCCTTTGATCTGCATTGAGCAAAAGCCAAGGCAATAACAAGTTAAAATCAGCTGCTTCAAATAACGTGGGAGTCTTTAAACCCCTAGAGCAGAGGGAAACCCCAGGATATTTACTACAAGAAGCGGCTTCACAGCGACCGTGAGCAGAGCATGGAAGCTGGCACTGTTCTGGCCCTGCCACCCTGAGGTGCTGACCTCTGCCTTGTTAGCACCCTTACCTACAAAGCTCTTCTACTGACACACACACGAAGTTCTCACTTGAAACAACTAGCAAGGACAGAGCAGGACTGCAACTTGGCATCTGACAGTCAAAACCACGCTTCAGAGCAGCACTAGAGAAGCCAGATGGCACAGTGGGAAAGGTTTAGAGGAACATGGTAACCAATCAACCATGTCGCCATCCGCAGACATATACAGCTCTTGGTGGCTTTCTGAAGCTTCTAGGACAGTGGTTCTCAACCTTCCGAATGCTGAGACGCTTTAATATAGTTCCCCATGCTGTGGTGACCCCCAATCACAAAATTAGCTCATTGCTACTTCATAACTGTAATTTTGCTCTTGTTATGAGTCATAATGTAAACATCTGATAGCAGGGTATCTGAGATATGACCCCCAAAGGGGTCACAACTCACAGGTTGAGAACCACTATTCTAGGACAAAGCAATCAGACCACAGTGCATGAGTTTACACAATTGCTCTCTACTTTCAGCATTCTGGACTGCAATGCTGCCTAAGCACTGCTATGCTCAAATAAACTGCTGTCATCTTTCTTCATGTTTTGACAAGTGATTTTCTTCTTTCTTGCCTTTTTGGGATGAAGTGTCATGCAGCCTAGGCAAACCTTAAACCCCCTACATAGCACAGGATGACTCTGAAATTTTGGTCTTCCAACTCTTGAGTATTATAATTACATGCATGGACCATTATGTCCAGTTTATGCAGTGCTGGGGATCCAACCAGGATCATGCCTTCTAGGTAAGCACTCCACCAACCGAGCCGCACGCCCATTTCTTTCTTTCTTTCTTTTTTTTTCTAATCATCCTCTATGACCCATCTGACCAAATTTACTTTTTTCAGCTCCAGTCAAAAAGTCCCCTTCTGGGAAGGCTTCCACAGCACAGAGAAGCAGCTTCCTCCCTGGAAACTACACAGTGCTTTAGACTTCTATGACAGCACTAGACATTGAGCTTAACCACTGTGCCTTTTCAGATGGCAGGTTACAGTTGATATTTTAAAGCAACATGGTAATAGAAGATAACAGAGCATGCCACGGTCACTATACCTAAAGTTTTCTAGTGAGCATTTTGTCTGTTACAGTAGTTCTAATGAGAGCACCAGCTGTATTGTGAAACATCTAACTGTGGTTGCTATCCAAAGTTTGAAAATCTATACACACTCATTTCTATCATTGGAAAAGACATTTTCCCTGGCAGCTGCTAAGATTAAGCATGTTACTTCTGATGTCCGCTTGTCATATGGCAAGCCTGCAGCACATGTGGAACTGCAGGATAGAGAGATGGAATCTGACTGCTGCAAAGACATGCTTGTTGTTCTCTGACAGCAAACGCAAGCACGGTGAGGTAAGCATAGTGCTGCGGATGACATGGCTCTCACAGGTTACCTAAGAACGAGCTGAGAACAGCTCAGAGATCTTCGCTAACACTCCTTCCCCAGCTGTGTCCTGGAAGCCACTGGCCACACAGGCAACACTACTGTGGAACTGCTGTGTAATAGGGGCCAGGGTTGTGCTGTGAGCTGTTAGCAGAATCTTGAGTCTGGCTCCGTCTCTTCTCCATGGGAGCTTGGTAGGCTGTGCAGGCCTTTTCCTTACACCCGGAAGCCTGCTGGAGTGCAGACTCACAGGCCCAACTCTTGACAGCCACCACTGGCACCTCAACCATGTAATTCAATTCTGAGAAGCATGCATCCAGACTGTCCTGATATTTTGACACTCACATAGAAAATAAGGATGACTATTTCACCTCACCCAACGAGGATGAAATGAGAGAATTTTCTTCCTTTCTAAGACTAGCAGACAAGAGCACACATGCATATTACAAGTGCACCATGAGCGTAAAACACTGTAAGAGAGTGCAAAAGCAATTTCTGATTTTGTGGAATCATCTTTTGTTTATAAATGTTATCATATAAAAAAAGCAATACAAGTTCCCAACCTCAAGAAAGAAACTTCACAGTTCAGGGAAAGAAGCACAATTAGGCTACCTACACCATCGCCACCTGCCATTCCTAACTGCTTAGCGCTGACTGCTGCAGACGCAATAGGAAGGAGACGAGACCAGGCTGCAGCACACAGGAGGCCCTGGAGGACAGGGCTTAAAGAAGGGA
Organism: Acomys russatus; assembly: GCF_903995435.1. Taxonomy (NCBI): domain Eukaryota; kingdom Metazoa; phylum Chordata; class Mammalia; order Rodentia; family Muridae; genus Acomys; species Acomys russatus. The sequence continues at coordinate 32,810,821 of NC_067158.1, forward strand.
AGGATCTGACTCACTGAGGCAGGTGGTGAACACCCACTGCCTTAGCACAGCGGAGACAAAGGAGGGGGCTGTGGGAAGCAGAGGTGAAGCAGGCTGCAGCGGAAGGTGCAAGCTGCGGTGGCTGTTGAGAGTGCTCTTTTGCCTTGTCACCTCTGCAGTACTTTCCAAACCAGAAAGGACTCTAAGCTGTGACATGCTTCACTACACTGTGCAGACTGAACTAAGCATTCAGACATGCAATCACTTGTGAGGAAACATGTCCAACTTTAGTCATTGTACATGAGAGTTGGTCAAAGGCAAGCTTGTGTGGCTGGGCAGTGTGGCAAAGTCCCTGAAGACACCTTTGCTTAAGCCTTCCTATTTGTGGAAACCCATGATTCCCCCAAGAGAGCTAATTTGGTGAGATAATATCCTTAAGAAAACAGGAAAAGCACTACTTGGGAGTTACACAGCTTCAAGGGCGGGCAGGGACTTACCTTCCTAATGGGGGAGATTTACTAACTTTTTCGCTGGTAGATAACTTCTCTTTTGCTAACTTTTGGCGATTTCTAGGAGAAACTGTTTCTGGGATGCCAAGTTTGGATGTTGCACGTGTAGATGGCTTGCTAGGATGCTTTCTGAAACACATTATAGAGACACTGGGCAATGGTAGCACTGGATTCTCTAGGCCATGGGACCAATAAAAAGGAAGAGATTTTGCATGGACAAGACAGCTATGGAGACTCAAAGGATCAAAGGGGCTGGATCTGTTGATGATTGCTAGTAATGACCTTGGTGTCAGCCAGGACTAAACTCTACCTCCAGGATACTGTCTTTGCTTTTCCTGTGCATATTTTACCACAATCGAGAAGATGATTCTGAAAAATAGCAAATACACTGGCTGAGAAAGATACCAAAGAGCTCATCACAACAGAATAGGAGGCTAATGTCACCGAAGGCACGACTCACAGCGCTGAATGCTGATGCTCCAAGTAGCCAATCATACAAGAAAGACATCAGATTAAGGGAAAAGCTGACTTCCCAGAGAAAAGGAAGAAAAAGAATTGTTTAGTATATGGGATGTATATGATTCAAATTCAAATTCAATTCAATGAAGCAATTCCAATTTGGATGCATACGGGAAATCAGTGTCTATAAGATCAGCAGAACAACCCTTCTAGATTATGTAGTACACACCTGGTGTGGAGCATTTATTTCTTAGAGAGGATATAGATTAGAAAGCAAACCATAATAAGATGTCAAGGACGCTCAGCACAAGAAGAAGGCCTAGAAACTGTCCTCAAATACGTACGGGGAATTGTTTGAGGCCCCAAGCGTAGAACTTGACACAAGAGCAGAGTCATAGGGAGGCTGGCTTCTCTAATGCACGGCAAGAGAAGGCCATGTGGTATGCACAAGAACAGGAGCAGCACAGGGGAGCTGCTGAGGCTCAGACACCCAAGGCTAGCAGTGTGAGAGGATCACGGAGTACACATCCGAGCCCAAGGGCCTGGGAAATCACAAAGATACTAGAGCCCCGGGACCAATCATCTAATGGTGAGAACTTTAAGCCAAACAGAAAAAAGCCTGTTGATAAACCACACATTCTTAAAGAAACTCAACAATTCTGGTAACTCAAGTGACCATTAAGTGACTTATTCTTTTAAAATGTATTTTCCTTATTCTTAAATGACCTCTCTCTCTCTCTCTCTCTCTCTCTCTCTCTCTCTCTCTCTCTCTCTCTCTCTCTCTCTCTCTCACACACACACACACACACACACACATCTTGGCTATTATTTTGAAAGGCAAGCCTGCTAGTGATTTTTTGACACTTTCCAAAAGACAGAAAGTCTAAGGAACTTTCTGAATTGAGCCCCACTGCATTGGAGGTTCCAGAATCTACAGTGTAAGAGGCCGCGGAGGTACTACTAGACATCTGCACCCACGCGCAGGGCGCTGCACTCTGGTCTGCTTACTTCTTCACTAGGATTCTTGGCTCAGTGACTTCTATTCATCTCAGCCTTTCCTTTTCTCCAACTCCTCTCCTCCAAAAGCCCAAATATTAGACCATCTTAACTTTAGTCACATGAGCTCATTGATTTTGTCTTTTGTATTTAAAATTGGACTCCTGAAAATCAAACCATGTCACCAGAGGCTAATAATGTCTGTATTTGGAGGATTTAGAAATGGGTTGATTTTAAACTTTTTATAAACATGATACAGTATTACTATTATATTATGGTGACCGTGTTAATGGTAATACTTTCAAAGTAAACATTCCAGACCATTTTGACTAATTTGGAGAATGAAATTAGAGAAGATTATGCCTAGATCAACAGTGTGTGAATGACACTGAACACAGAAAGCATCTTTCTCTGGAAAACACTGGTGAGCATCAGGGAGAACTGTGCAGCACTGCCACACATCATCTCTAAGTGTGTAGAGTGGGGCAGGAGCACTTCTGGTGTTAACAGGTGCAGCAACATTGGAGGGGCTGGGGAGGAGTCTTGTGGGCAAATACTACAACAAGTTCCTTCCTTTAGGATTTTGCCAAGCCTAAAATATTTCATTTTATTTCATTTATATTAACTTAGAAGAAGCAGAGAACCCATGACTTCTTCAAATTAGTTTGAACACATACCTAGTTTTCCCTGCAAAGGCTTGTGCCTCTAACAGGGTTTGACAGAATGTACTTTACAGAACCATGGAAATTCAGGCAGTTTGTCAGAGTCAGCACAGGTGATGGCTGTGTGTGGCCCTCTGGGCTCCCTCATGGTCCTCAGCACACACTGTTTGAGACAGTAGATACTAAAAAAATGTGTGGAGAGAACTGAAGGTTTCACCCAACAAGCACTTAAACCAATCAAAGACTCTGAAGTAATCCCCCAGCCACTGAAACAGAAAACATATTCTCTATGAGGTGAGACAGGAAGGGAGCACAGAAAGGAAACGGCTGCAAGAGAAGCCCATGATCTGGAGAGCTGCTTCCAGACAGAGCGGCTGCTGAAGGCCTCTGGAGGCTCCTGGTGCTGCATTACCTCTGTGCCTCTGGTCTAGTGGTTGATCTGGTGGTGGCTCCCAAGGGCTCCTCCTCCTCCTCTTCCTCCTCATCAGACTCCTGATCTTTTTTGTCCTCAGATGTTTCAGAAACTGATTTTTGGCGCTTTCTTTCTGGCTCTGAGGATTCTGTTCAGACAGAAGGGTAACACCTGGACTATACAATTCCCAAAGACACTTCCAAAGGACAGTCATGGTGTAGAACTTAGGGTATTTGCAACTTGGAAGCAGAAGAAGTGGTTTTCCACTTCCTTTTGGTTTCAGTACTTACAATTCACAACTGTTTACCTTAATCTCAAACACATTTGGGATAGTTTACTTATGCAGCTCACAGCCAGCATTTGCAAAACATCCACATGGGCTCAGAAAAGCATCTGGGATGTGCCATTTTTGGCAGGGATTAAGCCATTTCACACACATTCATGCAACATTAGTTCTAGCTGCACCAGGCTGGATTTTTCTATATCCAAAAAAGATCTGTTAAAAAGTATGATGTTTTTGAAATAAGATTGTAATTAACAATGTACCAATGTATGTACTTCTTGGTTTTTGGCTTGTTTTTTCATCTATTTATTTTGTTCTATTTTTGTTTTTGATTTAAATTGGTCTGTTTTTCAAGCAGAGAGAAAGCGGGGTGGGGTGGGGGGCGGTGGAGAACAAGCTAGATTCATACCAGCGTCGTCTGATGAAGTCAGCGAGCGTTTGGGCTTTCTTCCTCTTCGACGCACACTCGCTGCCTTTTCTTCACTGCCATCCTAGAAGCACCAGCATTAAAGTTGAAAGGGTGGTTGGCTGTGTGTTTATTGTTTATTTATAGAAGATATATCTTGATAAAAAACTTAGTACTTACATTGCTTGTACTTTTCTCTTGTAGGTTGGCTGTTTCTTTATTGAATTCATCTTTAATAAAAACAAAATGAAACAGAAATTAAATTTGAACAGTAGGTTTGGCCTGTTGTCTGTCATCAGCCCAATGTTAATGTACTGTTTGCAATTCATTATCTGGGGAGTTTTTCTCCCAGATTTGGGAATATCAGTAAAAACCATAATGAATGATCTTAGGAAGGTGACCCACATGTAAACAAAAAACTTGAAGTTTAGGTAGGTAGCTAGCTCAGTCAGTAAAATGCCTGCCTGGAAAACACGAGGACCCAATTTCAGACCCTAGAACCAGCGTGGTGGTGAGGGGGAGAGAATGCCTGTGGCTCCCGGCCAGCTAGACCAGCACAGCTGGGTAGTTCCAAGCTGATGAGAAATCGTGTCTCAAAGGAGGCAGGTAGCATTCCCAAGGACACCATCTGAAGTTTTCCACTGGCCTCCACATGCAGGTGCAGACAAATGTGCATGCAAGTAGATCACTCTGCCCTACTCTTACATATGCATATTAAAAAAACAAACATAAAATACACTTATATTTCATTTATACCTCTCATTCACATAACCAGAAGGTAATATTATGCAATATTTTTAGTGTGCCTGCATTCCGAGTGCAAACTAGGGCAGCTATGGAAGTTTCCACTTTATCATATCAACATTGGAAAGGTTTTGGATTCTGAAGCATTTCAGGTTTTTGATTAGAGATGCTTCTTTTAAGTCTCAGTACTGCTCTGTAAATATTTCAAGTTCAGTTTACAGTTCAGAAAATTGGGCTTGAGGAATTTGGTTTCTATAACTTCTTCAGTCACATAATTAATAAGCAGTGGTATTTGGACTCTTTTCACTCCAAATACACATATCATGGAAACAAAGAAAAAATCATTAGAAGTCTATTAATACACTATGCTTTATTTTTGAAACATCTGTTTTATGTAAATGTTCTATTGTAAGGAAAATAAAGATTAGGTGGCATATTATTTGAATATAAATTTATAAGCAAGTACTCAAAAACACAAGAGTATTTTGTGTGTGTGTGTGTGGGGGGGTAGTGATGAATTATGTAGCCAAGGTCACTGTACTGGGCTTCAAGGTCAGACGTGAAGACAGTAGTATTTTCTTTTTCCTGAAGATTTGCTACACTAATAAACGTGGAAAAGTTAATCCAGTAAGATCAAAGTCTTTCCTAAGCTGCTCATTGTTTCTCAGTCCCAGAAAATAACAAAAAGCAAGGCTACCACATGATCACATAGTCCTGAATCTGTAGAGTGAGTTCAAGGCATAAAGATTTCTTATTATATGGACTTAAAATCCATATAATATATAATCAGGCTAAAAACCGAACAGAAGCAGAATGCTTCCTTCCTTAACAAAACAAAAATAGAATCAAATCACCACCACCAAAAAAACCCAAACCCAAAACAACCTTAACTTACCAAAAGACAAGGAAAAAAAAAAATGAAGCAACCTAAAAGCTTATAGATAATTAGGTGTGTAAACACTGTGCAGGTGTATGTGCTTGCTGAGCGGACTGCACGCTTTCCCAAGTGACTATGGTACCTACTTACACCAACAGCTGTCACACTCATCCTCTCTGCTTATCGTCAAACCCTTTAAACCCATTGATAGTTCTTTCTTACATTAAAAAAATCCTTAAGCTAAGAGGTTAAAATGTACAAACTCTTAAAAAAATAAGGAAAAGGCAGACTAAATAAGAAGGAATGCTTCTGTTAGCCTCCCATTAAGCGCAACCATAATTAACATTTTGGATATTTTTTTTCCTCTTTGGAATGAGGACAAAATACTTGAAACCATTAAGTAACGCACAGAAGTTTCTGTTACATGTTACTGTCCCTCTGGGCACAGTAGGTTCTTCGGATAAGCAGCTGCGTTAGAAGTAACAGGGCTCCAAAAGCTACTTCTTCCATCTCATCTCAACACAAATGCAGCAAACTACAGCTTGGACACGGCAGTACATTCAGCTCCAGCATAAACTATTTTTTTCCTACTGCCTTGTACAGTGTCTTAGACTAAAGAAAAAACCTAAGTATATATAACCTTCTTTCTGAACCATTTTATTGAGAAACAACAAAATTCCAAAATCTCCCCTAACAGCCAGGCTAGGTTCCCTGCTGAAGTAGGAAAACCATCTTATTTAGAAAACCGCTCTTAAACATTCTTGCACATAAACTCCTTAGACCCTAGGCAGAGGAGTCCCGGGGACGTACCTGCTTGGCTGGCTTTCGGTTTGCTGCTAGGTGGAGATTGTTCTACCTGAGTTTAAAGGAGCAAAAATGAAAAAGACCAGTTTGTCATTGTTCTCCAGAAAGGCAAGCAGTAAACTTTAAGGCCTTGACTCATTCTGCTATCAGAATAACGGGGCCTCTTTCCCATGGCTGGTCAAGCAGAGCTCGCAAGTGTGGCTGCCCAAGCTTCTGAGCCACCTCTGACAAGAAGTGTCTTCTCCACACCGTGGCTGCACCTCTGGAGACTGAATGCCACCGCAGTGAAGCATGATCAGAGCTGCCGGTTTTGTTGAGGGCAGCAGGCCCTCACACAGGAGGCTCTATGAGAGAAGCACTAGGTGCTACAGTGCTGCACTACTTCATGGCCACGCATGCAGTCTCGGGAGAATTACACAACCGACCCTGAGTCACAGGTCTGAGAGTAAGTGACAAAGCTAATCTCTAAATCCAAAGTGATGTTTTCTAAGTCATTACTCATTGCCATTGAAATACACGGAACGCTATCCTTGTGTAATGATTTTACAGGGTTTGCACTCCAGAGTCAAAGATGAGAACATTCAGAGATAAAGCAGCAGTACTAGAGATGGCTGACTTAATAAAGCACCTGCCCCATAGACATGAGGGCCTAAAATGAGACCCTAGCACCTGTGTACAAAGCTGGCTGCAGCGATGCACATTTGTAACCCAGAGTTTGTGGGGGAGATAGGTGAATCCTAGTTCCCTAGTTAGCCAAACTATCTAAATGATGAGCTACAGGTTAACTGAGAGACCCTGCCTCAAAAATTAAGGTGGAGAGTTATAAGAAAGACATCTGATATTGACCTCTGGTCTTCACGTGCACATGCATACACACACACACACACACACACACACACACACACACACTCACACATGTGCTCCCACGTGAACATGTGCACATACTATACCCATACCCGCACAAACAGCAACGATGATTATCCTGCACTAAACTCAGTGCATCTTGACTACAAAAACAATTCAAGAGAAAAGCATAAGGCAGCAAGGGATGTCAGAAGTTGGGAAAGTCACTACTCAAAAATCACATTTGTATTTTAACCAAGGCTCTCTAATTTTACATAACGGAACTCCTAGGTATGGATGGAACTGGCAGCTGTTAGAACTCGGTCCATAGGAAAATACTACTAATCAAGGCATTCTCTCAATGGCTAGCCATGTCCTTTGAAGTCCTTAAAAGTCGTTTACAACATGAGATGTTCACAGGCCAAGAGGACATATTTGAATGGTTCTTTTCTCATCTCTCACAATTACTTACAGTGGTAATGCTAGTCTCTGTTTTGGAGTCTTCTTCTGAAAAAACAAAATAAAAGTTTACTTTAGAAGGCCAATTCAGTACATTCTTGTGTATGATTGAAAATGTGCCAAACACCTACTTGATTTCAAGGCTGTTTCTGCTGGGTATTTGCGAGGTCTTCCTCTTTTCCTTTTAATAATTATTGGCTGGCCATCCTAACAGGGAAATGAGAAAAATCCCCATCAATAAAAGAATAACGTACCCTTCACTGTATCAATTCAGAGTTCCCTCACTAACAGGAATGAACTCCAGCTTGGGTGCAATGCTGGGAAGTCTTGTATTTACTCTCCCTGCAGCCCCCTTGCTTAGTGAGTAGACAGTCCTATGAATCCAGAGTCCCACCAGGGTAACGAGTGCTCAGCGAGTGTTGCCCCACACAACTACTACGTCTGGGATTTGGTTAAACATTGTGGTCAAATGTTATCTCCTACAAAAAATAAATCATCTACTGAATTTCTCACATGAAATCATTAAAGAGTTAGCAAACCGCAATGGCTGGCTTGGGATTTTAGAGGTCTGTCCTAGGCCCCTGTCATTCTCTGACCCAGAAGCTCTCTGTCAACTTGAGTGGGCTAGAAGTTGACTTGATGAAACTGCAGCTTCCATGACCTTGCCTCACCAAGCTAGGTCTCCTTGGGCCCTCCTGCTGCTGTTCCTAGTTCCTCACTTCCAACCTGCAGTGCTACGCTGCAAGGCCAGGAACCTGGCACTGCCTCTGGCAAAGTGCTGGACTCACTTTATCTATGGATGACATAATTAGGTTTCGGATAAATGCTGTGATGAAAAAGGGCAAGTGAACAAAATTAATCAGAATGACATTCATAAAGGATAGTGTTGAAAATAGTGTGCCACTGTACTAAAAATGGCTACAAAGTACTTATGAAAAACTCATGTAGAGGCACATGACACATTTGGAAGTCATTCTGAAAGAGTAAGTGTGAAAACCAATTCTCACCTCCTGTGACTTGATGCTGTCATCTTCATTCAGCTCAGTCTTTTCACCCGCACCCTCGCTGCTGCTGAAGTCATCTGTGGAAAGGCAACGCCCAATGAAGTGCTGGTGACCAGGTAGGCTTTCGTCATGCCCCAGAGGATCAGCACAATCCCAGGTGCACGGGAACACTTCGTGTGCATACTTCCAATAAGCCCAATTATAGCTAACTAGAAACAGCACATTTTGGGAAGAGGATTCAACTTAAAAACTATACCTCCCTTCCCCGCTTTACAAAGGTGAGCATAAGGTTCTGTGCTATCTGGAGGGAGCAAATGGGCAAAAGGATGTTCTAGCAGGTGAAGCTCAGCGCAAGGTGTGCTGCTGTGAGAGCGCAGCCTCCCATCCTCCCATGGGGGGGCTTTCACTCACCCCGGTCTTCCAAGGCAGCGTTGTTTGTCTTTGAACTTATTCTAGAGAATTCCTCCAGATCTCCAGAGTTCTCTTCCTGTAGAGAAGTTGCACAAGACCAGATGCTTCATGTTCAAATTTAACTCTGCCTCCACTCACACTCCCCTGAGTTTGTCTCATTAACAATTTCCTAGTTGTCATTTAGAGTAGTTTGAGAAATGTTTTAAAAACATAACCATTATTTCAGTTAGTGGAACTGCTAAAAGAAGATTTAAAAACATTGAAGGCAGAAAGGCAGGTTAAGATCAGGGTTAGTTTTATTTTCTTCCTACAAAATGTACTTTGTCTTTTGAAGAGAAACTTCAAAGGAAGATCTACAACAATTTGCATTTCTTTACGGAGTGGTAGAGGAGAGAGGTATAGGGAAGGACTAAGAGTGAACATCTGGGAATTCAGATGAACTAATTTAGAGTAGCAATCTCCAGCAGTTAAATTACCGGCCATGAGTATGAAGCATCAAGTGAGTGCTGCAGGCTACAGCAATGACTGGCCTGGCAAGCCACGCCCACAGGTGCAACAGTGGCATGGACATCATGGAAGTAACCAGCTACTTTCTGATTGAAGTCCCACTCCCCAAGATGGGACTTTTATACGGCCAATTATAAATCCTCATTTCTTTCCTTTCTTTTTCCTTGGTGGCACTGGAGGGGCTAGGATTGCTGTCATTGTCCCTTCCCTTAGCAGAGGTACTCTGCGTCACTGGGTGATTTATCTTACAGTTATTCATTTTGTGTATGTGCTAACACATGACGGAGGACTTTCCCAGGAGTCACTCTCTTCTTCCACAATGTAGGTCCTGGGGTTTGAACTTAGGCTGCCAGACTTGCCAGCACTGCCTTTACCCATAGCTTTCTGGCCCACTTTTCAGGAACTTAAAAAGTATAAACACAAAACAAACATTCGCATAATACCACATTTCAGTCTTTCTAAACAATTGTGGTTTTTGGCCTACTTTGAGGCAAACTCTTTGTGCCTTGTAATGAGGATGACAAGGAGCTCATGCTATCTCCTAGTGATAGCAGTATGAGCTCAGACATTTCTCATGTGTCTGTTGACTACAGAATGAATGTTTTTCTTTGTAGGAGCCCTAAGGTACCCAGTATGGAAGGCCACTTCAGTTAACACTAGGCTAGTAATCACATGATAGCGAAACCTGGGGGTCATTCTCAAGACCGCTCACTTGTAGAACTCCCAGATTTCCCTGGGTATCATGAATGCACTACATGACCAGTCTAAGACAGGATGTTACAGCCCATGACTGACAATGTAGCTCACCGTAATTGCAGACACCAGGGTTAATTTCTACATTAATATGCACAGAAAAATTTTAGAATAATTTTAAATAAAAAGTAAAATTAAAAAGTAGTTCTGTCAGCCAGGCGTGGTGGTGCATGCCTTTAATCCCAGCACTCAGGAAGCAGAGGCAGGCAGGTTGCTGTGAGTTTGAGGCCAGCCTGTCTACAAAGCAAGTCCAGGATAGGCAAGGCTACAGAGAAATGCTGTCTCGAAAACAAAAACAAAATAAAAAAAACAAATAAAAAAAGTAGTTCTGTCACTTAAAAAATATTCTAGTGGTTTATTATTCTTCCAGCCTGGTAGGGCACAGGGTTAGAATATGGAGGGTCTGCCCACCTGCGAAAGCCTAACAGCTATCTCTAGAGCAACCTATTTACTCCTTCATGAATATTCAGGTTCATGTATATAGTGACTTCCAAGCTATATGCTTTTCATGTGCTGGGGGGCAGGAGGGCAGAGGTGTGCCTTTGTTGGTTTGCTCAGGCTCAGGTGTGGCTGAAGATGGTGCCCAGTCTTCATGTCTGGGACAGAATGTATTTCTGGTTGGGGGATGGTTCTTTCAAGAACTTCACCAGCTCCTGATGACAGCTATAAACTCATTTTTATGTTCTGTTTTCCATTTTTCCAGTACCTGGAGTTTTTCAAAATTCAGCTTTCTTTTCTTCTCATCTTGACAAGTTGGCATACCAACCTGACAATGCCTTTATTGCTCCTAACCATGATACTCCCTTATTTCACAGAGTGTCACAGGAATGGTAAAACCACTCGCCACCTGGTGTACAGATCACTGTTACTATAAAATGGGCTATTAAATAGCTTCTGAAGATCGTTTCTATGCAGGGAAACACTATTTCATAATAATGAAAAGGTTCCCTGGGGATGCCTTCTTAAGTTGAAGACAGAGCTCGAGGTCCTATGCACTCTAAGCAAATACTCTGAGCTGTTAGATTTTTACTTAAATTCATTATTTAAAAACTTACATGAGGCTGAGAGGAAATAAAAAAGCTTCTCCCTCAAACTGCTTCTCTATTAATTTAAGAGTATTTATTACCTTATGATCCTAGCTATGAGCAGAGGAAGGAGGACCGAGTTAAAAGCCTATTTCTTTCCTAGGCCAACTCACTGAAATCCATGGTACTATGCTACTTTTCTTATTGTTAAAAAGTCCTTTTTAAAAGAAAATTTAGTTCACCAGTTCTTGGGAGCACAAGAAGGGCTTTAGTGAGCTGGAGGCCAGCTTTTATATTTGCATAAAACTAGAACTAGGTGGAGAAAAATAGTGTAGGTAAGAGAGACAGGGAAGATAGAGAGTAGCCAGTCTTAGAAATGGAAGAACACTCAAGAAATATACAGCAGAAAGTGTGTGTATCTGGGACCAACAGGAAGGGGAGCACGGGGAAGGGAAGGACTCAAACGCAGCTTCTCTGAATCTTGAGACAAATAAAAAAACAATGGGCAAAGTGCGGACTTGGGGCAAAAGTATTCAGATAGAGGCAGCATATCAGCATGTCTAATTCACACACATCACCTCTGGGACACATACATCTACGACAAAAGCACATCACAGCTGGAAGAAAACATCTGGAAGCCATGAGAAACAAGTGAGACCACTGAGCAAAACTACAATGAGCACTGTATCTTTTATGTTACTATGAACTGCAGTTTATGATTATAAAGTAGAAAACATACATCTTTTATAACAAGCTGACTACTGTTAGACACAGAATGTAAGGGCAGTGTTTGCTTCAGCAGCACGTATACTAAACTTGGAACAATACAGAGAAGATCAGCATGGCCCTTGTGCCAGGATGACAGAATGTAAGGACAGCAGAACAGAAACTATGAGTAGTCACAATGATGAACTAGGCTACCCCCAACTTAAAATGAATGAGTAGAAAAATACCTTTGTGTCATGTGGCTCAGTCCCTGAGTACTGTGTCTGTGCTGATTCTATTCTGGAATCCAGGACATCGGGGCTATCATCTGTAAAACAGTGCAGACAGAAGCACAAGAGAACACAAACTGACTGAAACTGAAATACAGTACTATTTTAGGGCAGCTGGGGTTTTTCTTTAGGTCTATGATACACTAAAACCAAAGTTTTATGGGACGTGAGCACTCAACACCTCAACATTTGTCTTTGGCTTGCCAATGACCAGGAACATTAAAACAAACACACACACACACACACACACACACACACACACACACACACACACACACATACACACACAAACCCAAAAACTCCAAATGTTACCAAATGGTATTAGGATATGATAGTTTAACCCTAAGAACCGAGGAAAATTCACCCTAGAACTCAGGAATGGAGGCAGCAGTACTGCCAGTTCAAGACCAGTCTCAACCATCTCTCAGTATCCTGCTTCAAAAACAAAAATGGAAACAAAACAACCATTCAAAAGCTCATAATACCATGAGGTCTAGAGGGAAGGGCTGGGTGCTTGGAGTTCCAGAAACACTGGAACTTCACTTTCTTTAATAAGTTCCATCAAGAAGCACAGCCTTGAGCCCGAGACCTGGGCTATGGGAGCAGGCTTGCTTGAGGGAACGGAGTAAACTCCTCAGAGCTTTAACCTATATTTACTAGGTGCTAGAGGATAAACTGGGGCTGTATATAAAGAACATATATAAATGTACAGTATCCAAATGTAATATATGAACCCAGAGACTACTAAATAATCACATACTTCTAATCAAAAAGGAGAAAATATGCATCCTTTTCATATGTTCCCTCCAGTATCTAATGAGTTTGTACTTTGTATCAGGAATGTCTGACATGGCAGTCACTAGCAACTTGTGTTTCAGTCTTACTTTGTAGCTGAGCCTGGACCTTATGTCCTGCTGCTCAGTCTCTTAAAAAGCTCAGATTCCAGGTCCATGTTGTCAGGCCCAGCATTAAGACAGAAAACTCCAAGGCTCTGTGCATTATGTATTTAGATTTATTACTATGGGCCATATTAACTAACACACTGGAATAATATTAATTAAAAAAAAAAAAGTTTAGGGGCTGGTGAGATGTGTCAGTGGTTAAGAACACTGGCTGCTCTTCCGGAGGTCTGAGTTCAATTCCCAGCAACCACATGGTGGCTCCTGACTATGTATAAAGGGATCTGGCATACAGGCATACGTGCAGACAGAACACTCATATAAAAAAATAGATAAATAAATTTAAAGATTTAATTCTTTCATCCATACTGACCATATCCAAATGCCAAATAGCTTCCTGTACCAATAACTATGGAACATCTCCACGACTGTAGAAAGTTCTATCCATGGCTGTGTTACAGGCCATGACATCAACAGGATGAGACAGAGGTATTATTACATGTGCTTAGGCTAAAGTGCCTCATTAGCTCTGCCCAGTATCTGCCCATAACATAACCACAGCATTCAGACTGACATGACCTGGTCATAGGGTCCCATTATAGAGATTTGTGAGATGTCCACAAATTGGATTTCTGCAGGAAATAATTTATTTTCTGGATCCAAGTCTGAAAAGATGCTATTGGTGTCTCAAGTTAGCCTCAAAAGTTATAAAGTAAACAGTTACCATCTTCATGAATGATTTTCTTACCCCACATTATTAGATATGAATGTAACTTTTGGACATCTAAAACAGAAGCACATATAAATACCTAGCTCGTCTTCTGAGGAAGGGTAATGCTGCTTTCTGTTTCTTTTAGATATGTCTCTTTCTTCCTCTTCGACCTAGAAGTAACAATGACTACGTTAGAGGCAGCAGGATCTGGATCCAGTCAGTTAAAGTAGTCACATAAGTAGTAGCTTCTATCACTTACAGTAAATAGGTACATTAATTAAAAAGAACTGTACTAGAAATTTTGGCACCTCTGCTTAGACTGAGCTAATCATGGCTGATGAAAGGCAGTGTAGAGGGGTGCACAGTGACCACACAACAGGACACAATACTTAAGCACCTCAACAGTGTAGGCAGCTCAAATGACACACACTGCTCTACCATCCACCTGATTTACAAAAAAAAAAAACCCTAGTATCTGGGCAGCACAAAGTAGTCTTGAAGAGCCTCAAACAAACAAACAAGCAAACAAACAAATTAAAATCCCCAAAGTTGAATGGGTAGAAAAGTACAAGTAGATGGGGAAGAATTGGGGGAGGGCAAATACGATCAAATAATACATGAAACTAGAAACAAAACCCTTCTAACACTTCCTCACGTAGAGGTGAAAACCCTACACACAACGCAGGAGCCCGAGTGAACTCTGGAACACACCTCAGGATCTGCTTCAAAGCTGCAACCACTTGGGGCTTCCGTGCTGTCTTTTCTACCACCGAGTGCTTCTGTATGGTAAATACAACAACAAAAAAACCATATTAAGTATTTGAAGCAAAACATCTGAGTGTTTGTGTGTGTGGCACTTAAGCACTAGGCACTAAGGATGACAGTTCAGATGGCTTTTGATGGATTCTCAGAACAATGCTGCTAGGGACATTCTATTGTTTGTCACTGTTAAATGTGAATTAACAGGGTCCAAGCAAGAAAGGACTACGCCAGTGCCACAAAACTGAATTCTACCCTGAAGACTTCAAGGCAAGGCCATCTTCCTTCAGCTTTGTAGCCAAAAAGTGTTAGGTGTCTATAGAATCCCCATGCAGAACTGCACCACAGACGGGCAAACATCCCAGCCCAGCCAGCGCAGGCACAACGCAAGTGTGAAGTGGGGACTATGCTATCTGAAGACAAGCTAGCATTCACTATATTGACGATGTGCTTAGAACCAAGCAAATTAAGAGACACAGAACACTGCTCATGTTTTGAGGGATAGGGACATGCAAAGCAGTACTCTGCAATTAGGAAAAGCTGGGGGCCGAGGGGAAGGACTGTCTACCAATAACAGAAGCAAAAAAAAAAAAAAAAAAAAAAAAAAAAAAAAAAAAAAAAAAAAAAACCAACCAACCAACCCAACAAAAAAACCCCAACCCCCCCCCCCAAAAAAAAAAAAAAAAAAAAGAAACCCTAATACATAATACTAACAAGTGTTACAATAAGGTAACTGGACTTATATGAAGTACAGGACAGAACCTCAGAACATACTGCAAAGTAGGCAGATAACAATGGCTTGCAAAATGTGGTTACCATTTACCTAAACCAGGGAACATATGCTACACATCTTTATGAAGCTAAAACCATACCTAGTAAATGCAGAATAGTGGTTCCCTTTGGATGGGACAAAAGAGAAACAGTATGACAAGGAAGCCCTATCATAGGGCTCACTACATTTTTAACATTTTAATAGATGACAAATACGCTAAATTTTAAGGCATGATAAACGAGGTGATGGGCACATACATGTCAATCAATGCAACTGTTTTGCTGTAGTTTAAAATATGATGTCATATATTAGAACTAAGTGTGTGACATACAGATCTTTCTCCAATCTTAGATTACAGAATCAACAAAGTTAGCAGAAACCAACAAAACTCTACATGCTGGTTGAGAACAGAAAGAAAAGAAAGTCTCCTTTTGGAGCTAGTGGCCTTCAAAGGTTATGTGTAACATGGACTCACTTACAGGAATGCGATTTCTTGAACTGTTACCACAGTGAGCCTGTGGGAAGTTAACAAATGCTCAGCTCCAAGTATGGCACAGCACTTCACGTCGACCACAGAAATCACACAAGACTATGAAGGCTGCGCCAAAACAGGACTAAACCCACTGTGAGGTGACTGGGAAAGTTTAGTTAAGGTCACATACCACTTCTTAAGCTGTATAGCCAAATTACTCAATCTCTCTCAGCTATTTCCTTAAAACAACTGTGGTGCTCAGTGTTCCCTTTACCGACTACATAAAACTGCACGACGGCATCTGTGATGTAAGAGAATGCGCACATAGAAGGCTCTGAAAGAACAGTCATTGTGATCAGCACGAAAATTTCCACGATGGAACTCATTAACTTACCTTCTTTGTTTCGAGATTCACAGTGAATTTCTTCACTGACTCTTAACTCTGAGTTTTCAACCTAAATATACAATAAAAGAGTTATTTGTGGATAGTTTTACATAAACTTAATGGCAAGTAAGAAGGCACGTGTGTAACTGGCTGTTGATAACAATGCTGTCAGCACCAGGGTGCATGCTCTCTTCAGTCTGCCCACACTCAGGGTCCAGAGGGCCTCCTTTGTGCAAAACTGGAACCTATTAACTGATCATGCGTCAGGGTTTATTCTCCTTGTCTTTAAAATCATCTTGGAAAAAACAAAATAATGAAGAAAAAGTTCAAGTTCCAGAATTCTGCATTCAAAGAGCTCTTACAAATTCTCTTCATCTATGAAGACTCTGACGTGGTTAGTGCTCACACCTGTAACCTGGCCCTCAGGAGGCCGAGGCAGAAGGGCTTTTCCAAGCTTGAGGACAGCTGCTCTACATAGGAAGCAGCAACAGCTTATACAGTAAGACCCTGTTTCAAAATCCCAAACATCAAACCCTGAAGTATTTTTTTTGTCATACAATTACTTACTTGGCACTTGACTAATATACTTGTGGTCTGAATGAGAATGACGCCCATAGACTTAGATGTTTGAATGTTTGGTCCTTAGTTGTTGGAACATTTTGGGAAGGATTAGGAGTTGTGGCCTTGTTTGAGGAGGTATATCACTGGAGGTAGCTTCAAAAGCCCATACCACATTCTCTCTCTCTTGCTCTCTCCCCTTCGTGTCTGTGTGTGTGTGTGTGTGTGTGTGTGTGTGTGTGTGTGTGTGTGTGTGTGTGTTGAGATGTGAGCTCTCAGCTACTGCCTCCAGCACCATGCCTGCCTGCCTGCCTGCTGCCATGCTCCTTGCCATGATGGTCATGGACTCTAACCTTACACAACTGCGTAAGCCCCAATAATCTGTTTCTTTTAAGTGAAAACAAAAGAATTATATGACAAATTTTGTCAATCATACTTTATTTTAAACTACACAAAGTCTTGATGTCCTACAATATTTTACAAGCCTAGCTACAGACCCTCATAACTATTGAAGGTTGCCCACTGCTGGGGACTTGGAGTGAGAGGTGACACATGCTTTCTAATGTTGTAGGTTTCAGCGTGGAGGGCAAATTAGAGATCTACCACAGAGGCTTCTTTCTTTTTGGCATTGTCTATAAGCGTCTTCGTACAGAACTGGACAGTTCAATAAACTGAGGTTCACTAAACTGAGCCCACAGTGCCTGGCAGTAAGCAAAGCTCTCCCATTTCTTCCTGGATACGCGAAAGCATGGATAACTGAGATTTATGAGCATTTTATAAAAATGTTCACCCCGGGTGTTAGGTTCCCTACGGATACACTAAGGAAAAACAAAACCAAAAAACTTTCAAGGGATTCAAAGCAATTGTGAGGGAGCGCCCAGCTAGCTCAGTTGGTAGAGCATGAGACTCTTAAAGCAATTGTGAGAATCACATCTAAAGAAAGTCTTTATGACAATCACAGTTCAGTCTCTTCAGACAAGCTTTCTACAAGCATAAAATGAAGTCTAACTCTCAAACTATTTTGTCTACAGTGCCAGGAAGATTTAAGATATTATAAATGAATTTGCAGTTCCATTAATAATAAAAACCAGAAACCTCAGTGTTCTTTATTGAGGGATGTGGGTGAATACAGCTCAGGGCAAGTAAAAGCTGCTGGCAGCATGTTGAACTTGAGTGGGGAGCATGCTACCACATGGCCTCCTGTACAGACAAGTCTTCACACACCAGTTATCTCTTCTCTACTCATCCCCACACCAAAACAAACACCATCAACAGACCAAACTGTTACAGGTACTTACATTTGGTGAGTCACTCATCAATGAAGTTTCCGTCTGTAGTCCAGCTGTTGAAAAACAAGATGAGACACAAGGTGACTGTTTGAAATGTAGAGCAACACATTTAAAGATTTCCAGAGCAGAGGAATTGCACAAGACAACGTCAAATGACCTATTTTTGTGCATCGTAAAACTCTGACCAATCATTTTTTACAACCTGTGTTCTGCGTATTACCAGAAAAGCAGCTTGAATATTTACAATAATGTCTGTGGCCCACTAAGTCACTGCAGTGATTTAGCCATTTCAGTGATCTGCAGCTAAGGAAAAGGTGGAAGACCTTAATGCTATCTGCTAAGCTGCAGTTAACACTGACTCATTTAAAATTAATGCCATCACACGAAAGGTTAGATCCTTCCCCCTCAGCCATGGTCTGTTTATATTCTTTGGAACATGAAGTACAAAGCCTACTGTTTCTCCTCAACAATGACAGAATATACATTTTTCTTTTAAACAGCTTCCTTCTATGTAAATAGATCTCTTACTGAATTGTACCTAAACACAGTATAATAGTGTAAAATTAGATATGGGAACCAAAGACTGAGAGTGCATGAATATGTCCTTCTTGACAGTGAACACTGTGCACCACTGAAACATCCATACCCACTTAACTAATTCATGCTTTAGACTATTTAACCTCACTATGAACGACTCAGCATTTTGGTGCAGTCTTTGAGCATGGTGAATTTCTGTATAGAAGGCTTTTAAGTCCATTTCATATGTTTTTGTCTAGAAAGATCCCCAATTATGGCCCCTCTCTCTCTATTTCCCAGACAGCAGTCAAGATGTGGACTTACATGTAATGTACTATTCCTTGAATTTGAATGATCTGATTTTACTGCACCTTACTTGTGGCACATACCTTAGTTCTCATGGCACCTAGCCTATGCTTTTTTCAGAGAAATAATTTAAAGAGCTCAGTTATCTACAGTGGATATCATAGCTGCTATCCTAGCATCTTCTGCAGGAACCCAGACTCTGGTATGCAGCACTATTCAGTAGCAGAAATAGATCACTTGGTTTAATAAATTCCTTAGGATTCTGGCCTGAGCTAGTACAAAGCCATTTTCTTCAAGGCTATGCTTGAGAAAGCAGCTCTGTAGAAGGACAAGTGGGAAAGTAAGATGCAGTTTTTACTGTCTGTGCCTGCATCCCCTGTCCCGAGATCATGCTTTGCCTCAGGTTTCAGTTCTGGGAGCTAGACTTTCCCTTAAGATATCATCTGTAGGGTTTTGTGTTGTTTGCCATCCGACTGACACTGGCCGTGCCAGCTGACCTGTATGATAGTCAACACTGGAGAGAGGGAAGAAAAGAGAGGAGTAGAACCTCAAAACTGAGAAGTTTCTAGTAACTGCCCTTGTTGTGGCACTGATGATTGATATAATATGCCACAATCTACTGCTGAGCTACACTCTGACAGGGCAGTTCTTTCCTTCTTAATGTATAGCTGAGAAGAATAAGAATTTTCTGTTGTTTTAATTTTTCTCATTCGCGTTCCTTACCATAATGGTTCTCAAACTGGTCTAGCCAAGAGGAGTTACTCCTTTCTGCTTCCACATTGACTCAGACACTTTTTTCTTTCATTTTTTTTTTTTTTAAACATACATCAATAGTATAAGAATAAAGTCCACCAAAGACTTATAGTTAATTTTGTTTGGAGATTTTTGATGTTGGTGGTGTTGATGATTAAAACCTAGGGCTTCTGGTATGCTAGTCAAGTGCTCTACTTACTGTTGTTGGATTTTGGTACACTTGTTAGTTACTTGTGGGCATAGCAGATGCATGGCCAAACTGAAAACTCCCTAATACAATCAAGAACTCATAAAGCAGATAACATCCTAGTAGTATTAATGTGTGTTCTAGTAACTTTCTCTTTTTGTGACAAAGAAAGAAGAAAGTTTATTTTGGCTTACAGCACCCGAGGTGCACAGGACTGTGACAGGGAAGGCCTGCTGGCTGAACAGAAGGTGGCTGCTCACACTGCTTCCACACTCAGGAAGTAGACTAAGTACAAAGAAGAGCCGGGCTATCACCCTTTTCCTCCAGTGAGGCTCCCCCTCTTAACGGCTCTGTAACCTTTGCAAACAGCACCACCATCTAGAGACCAAATGATACAATTTAGAAGCCTGTGGGGACATTCCACATTCAAACTGACAATATTCTGGCTCTGGGGTCCTCAATAACTGTCCAGAGTATACAGTGGTCTTGAGACCAAAACATTTGAAAGCTCTTGCCCTAATCCTTTCTAATTCTGGGATTCTTTCCTAAAAGTTTTGAGGCTGACAGAAGAGAATGTTGTAGCTCGAAAGAGCTGATGCAGGCCGAGACTGGTTTTGTTATTAGGGCAAAAGCTAGAGTCCCAGGGCTTAGGGCCAAGGTTGTCAAATGAGCACATGACCAGTTGGTTATTGGAAACAAGCTGCAACAGTGCCTGAAAGGGCAGCAAGGGCACGGAGAAGCATGCAGCGAATAAAGCTCCTGCCCCAGACAAGTTCTCTTCTACTACAATTATTTGGAGATGTCAGATTTAAACAATAATCCTATATAAGACAGGATGAGAAAAAGGCTATGGTAAGAATGGAAGAATACAGGCTAACCGGGGAGCTCAGCAGTTCTGAGGGTGTACTGCACTTGCAGAAGACTGAAGCTCAGTCCTAGTGCGCATGAAACGTGACTTACAACTGCCTCTAACTCCAGCTGCAGCAGATCTGACAGCTGCCCAGGTCAACTGTACGCACTCATGTGCACACCCACCCACCAGAATAGACAACATTTTGAATAAATCATTAATAAAAATAGGAAAATGAATTTTCTATGAACTATTTTAAAAGGTCAGAGGCAAATTCATAGTCTGTCAGCGTTTTGCTCTAAACCGTCAACCAACTTTAAGCTGTAATGAGCGACAAAAATATACGCAGGGACAGACAGTGTAAACAAGTGCTGTAAGCAGCCTACCTTCTCCACTCGGCCTTCCAACACAGGGGCTTTCGGGTGCTGCCACGGCTCCATGATTTTTATCTTCCTTTGAATGTACAGAAGTCTACAAGAATTCAAAGCACCACAAAAGTAAGTGAGGTGAGACTAGCTGGCAACTGTGCTGAATTAGACCCCCTCCACCCAGCATCTAGAAGCAATTTAAAAATCTATTTTCCCATGAACTGAAAAATGAATATTTCAACATTTGAAAGGAAAATAGGAATCATCAGTTGAATCTCACATTTCGCCCATCAATGTTTCTCTTACTGCAAAAGCTTAAACTCTAGCTTTGCAGATAGATGCGGTCCTTCCTGACTGTTCCTACTCCCTTGCCCGACTGAAGTCCTAAAGTGGGGAGCCTGGAGTATCACCCACAGAATCTTCCATCCCTTCTCTTTGTCTACATTTTCTCTTCTAATAACCTTCAACTTGACTTTTAGAATTCTGTACCAATGTTCTTTTTCAAATTCTCTTTTCTGCCTGCACTGTGCTCTCCTGGAGTAAGCTCCCTCTGCACTGGTGGTAACCCCTTCACTGCCAGTTTCTCACACATGGCTGGCAGGTGCTGAGTAGTCAGTCAAGAGACAGGAAACAAGAGTCTTAAGTGTACATGCTAAGGACCTAATAAAAATAACAAGACTTTTATTCAAAATGTGAAACCAAAGAAAATTTAAGCAGAGCTATGACAAGACCCAATTTCTCTTTGTAAAAATATTGGGCATGGTGGTGTGAACCATAGGATAGGCTGGAATAGAAGTTCAAGTCTAACAGGAAGCTATAAAAGTCACTGAGGTAAGGGTGGTAGCTATGGGAACAGAAAGTCACGAACTCATGTTTTGTTGACAGATTAAACACAGGTGACAGAGACAGACGGTGTCACGTCTGCCTTGAGGAGTCAGAATTGATAGTGGCACTTTTTCCTAGGATTACTGAAGTCCTTAGTTTTTTTTTTTTATCACATGTGGTGACATAACACCAGTGTCACCAGTATGAGAACAGGCAGAACTCTGCTTCTGTGTGCGTGGCTAACAGCACACCCCACTTAGTCCAGCCTTACTGAGCTACTGGTCTTACCTCAGTTGTTAGGTTTGCTGACACTTCCAATCCTCTTATACCCGTTGGTGGTAACTCCTCATTGCCTAATGAAACTCAAAAGAATTAACATAATTTAAATTTTTGAATGCAAAAATACATCTCCCACAGAAAAGAAATGGCATGCTATCTGGAGTCAGAGCCCTTGCTGATTTATTTCATTGTAAGCAAAAATGAGTACACTGAGGGTGAAAAGGGGCTGGAAAAAGGCAGTGGATATTTGCTCATTTGTGGGGAATGGAATTATTTCTTGCTTGCATAAACAAGTAGCTGGCCGGAAAGGGAGATACAATATTATTTATGGAGATATCTAATTTCCTAGTATAGTTCTACAGTTAGCTCCATCACATTCGTCCCTAATATAATATATATATATATACATATGTATATATATATATATCACATTCTGAACCCTTGAGATTTATAATATCCAATTAAAAAAAATTTATGGTAGACTTACTTTACTTCCTGACACAGTGAAACTGAATAGAAAATTAAAACTTTTTAGGTAGACCCAAGGACAAAGGAGTCTTCTCAGGAGGGCAATTTCATCACATCCTTTGTGGTTGTGATTTCTTATTTTCCTCACCTGTTTCACACAGACGCTGACAAAGAAAAGCCTCCATTTTCCAAAGACCTTGTAAGTTTTTCCTTGCTAAAAGCCCTTTTATTTGTTCTTCCAAGGGACAGAGGCATAATAGAATGTAGTAAAACTGGTCACAAAAACCATTGGGACATTCAACTCATTCTACGCAAAATGCAATGGGACAAATTAAAGTACTTGTTTCAACCTTTAGGACGCCTAAAAATTATTTATTTAATGTATATGAATGCTCTGTCTGCATACACACCTGCATGCCAGAAGAGGGCACCAGATCACATTATAGATGGTTGTGAGCCACCATGTGGTTGCTGGGAACTGAACTCGGGACCATTGGAAGAACAGTGCTCTTAACCTTTGAGCCATCTCTCTAGCCAAGGACACTTCTTCGAAATTTTTCTTTTATTCTTTTTTTTTTTCTCTAAGATTTGTTTTTATGTGCATTCATGTATCTGGGCGAGGGCACCAGGTCCTCTAGAACTGAGTTACAGTTGTGAGCTTCCATGTAGTGTTGAGAATTAAACCTGGGCCTTCTTTAGCTCTCTAGCATCTCTTTTATTCTTGAGATTATAAGTATATTTTTCTCTTCCCTTTCCTCCCTCCAAACTGCCACATACCTCTCCTTGCTCTTCCAAATTCATACCTCTGTTCATTATTGTTACATGCATATGTGTGCGCATATATGTATATATATATATCTATCTAAACATATAATCTACTCAGTACATATAACATTACTTATACATACATTTTCAGGGCTATTTGGTAATGGACAAAAGAAAGAAATGTCCTAAGGAGTCTTCCCTGTAAAAGACTCCTTAGGACATTTCTTTCTTTCTTTTTTTAAATTAAAAAAATTAATTAAGTAATTTATTCAGATTACATCTCAATTGTTTTCCCCTCACTTGTACCCTCCGGTTCCTCCCTCCTTCCCTCCCGCTTTCACCCTATTCCCCTCCCGTAGGTCTGTGACTGAAGGGGATCTCCTCCTCCACCATATGGTCATAGGCTATCAAGTCTCATCTTGGTAGCCTGCTTATTCTTTCTCTGAGTGCCACCAGGCCTCCCCACCAAGAGGAAGTGGCCAAATATGGAGCACCAGAGTTCATGTCAATCAGTCCCCGCTCTCCACACAACTAAGGAGAATGTCCTGTCCATTGGCTAGATCTGAGCAGGGGCTCAAGGTTTACTGCATGCATTGCCTTAGGACATTTCTTAATGCTGCTTGATAAACAGGGCTAAATCTACTAGCCTCAGCTTTCTGAAGCTAGGCTAAGTGTGAGTACGGCTGGTTCCACTTTAAATATTCATGATGCCATAGTTTAAAAAACTCGAGTGGAGAGGAATCAAGGTCCATTGGCTCTTTTAAGGCTAACTCAGAAACTGTGTTTGTAGAATACACTGTTCTGCACTTCACCCTGAACACTTACCATATTTGATCACTGCCAATCAGTGTCACAGTGTCACAGGAGGCACAATTCACAGCTGTCCTTCCCCACTGATTATCTGCACCCCTAGAGCCTAGCATAGCAGTGACTGTACACAGCATCTGAAACCGGATAGCATAATAACTGCAACTATACTTTTGAAAGAGATTGCTGATTTCTAGAAGACTAGCATTTTCTGGACTCTCTCAAGAAGGAACACGTGCCGCCCCGACCCCCGCAAATATTCTGAAATGGAAATTAATGCATCTTACTTGAATAGCCATCTCAGTTAAGAATAAAAATAGGAGCTGGAAATGTATGTGGCTCAGTGTAGAGGATGTGAGAGGTCCTGGGCTCAATCCCCAGGACACTGCAAAACCAACCAAGCCACCAAGTACAAACAAACAAGGGCCCTCAGACAGAGAGGCTCGGAGACTCGCCAGTCACGAAGATCAACACGCTTAGGCGTCTCCGCTTAGCCTCTTGCCTCTTCGACACTGACATGTGAGCAATGAGTCTAGTTTTAATGTTTAAGACAAAGAATGTTTTAAAATCACCTATTAAAGTGTTAGAATATACAGTTATAAATGGACTCTCACCCATGTCACACCCTTTATTCTCAGGAGGAACGGTGACATCAAGACTTCCTTCCCTGTGGAATGACTGCCTTGCACAACCATGTCCTGTTTTCTCGGCAGACCCTTCACTAGTCCATGTGACCCTGTGGTCACTTTTTGGAGTCAATGGCTGCTCCCGTTTTGGAGCAGATGGAGCTACTGCTGTGTGTGAAGCAGCCACTTTTGACTCTTGGCCTGTAATACATTTGGTAGTGGTTTTCAAGTTGTTCTCGGGTCCCTGCTGGTCAGAAGGGTTCTCTGGTGCAGCACCTGTGATGGGCAGCATGTCGTCAGTTTTAGCACCAGCATTTACTGCTGCCGGACAGTGAATACTGCCAGAGGAGTCCTCAGCCGACTTCTGTTCTGGTCCTCTCAGACAACAGTTTGTCTGAGACAGCTTGTCAGACGGTGAGTCCCTTCTTACTATACCACTGGCTGTGCTACTGTTCCCGGCTGCCTCTGCCTCTGCACTTCTGTTCTCCCTCTGATCAGAGCTCAGCAATGTATTCTTTTCTTTTGCATTGAGGTTTTGACCAGGGTAGTCCTTGCCATGTCTCTCCTCCTCTCCTATGGACACAGCAGTACTTGGTTGGCTTGGTCCTACAGAGGGCTCACAGGCTGGTAGCCTGTCATGTTCCCCCCTGGTGCTCACTGCCATCAAGGGACCCACTTCCTTGCCTGTCGTGACTGGCCCAGGGCACTGACAGTTACTTCCAGCCCCGAGGCTGGCCATGGGTAGTCTACACTTACTCTGATTTGTAGCTAAGTGCCCACCGCTTCCCTGTGGGTTGTGTGTGGCTGGCTGAGCGTCTTCAGGTCTGCTTGGGCTACTGCACGTCAGCACACACTCTGCTGTACTGGTGGAGATAATGGCGGTGTCACTCCAACCTTCCTCTCTCACAGGGGCCTGGCCTTCATCTGCAGGGACAGCACCAATCATGACAGCTTCCCGTCCTTCAGAGGTGCTTGTGGAAATCATGGCAGTGTCACCCATCTCCTCTACCGGTGTGACTGAGGGACAGGCTGCTCCCTGAGGGATAGCACTGGACACAGAGCCTTCACAGTCTTCCACTGAACTTGTTGAGATAACTGCACTCCCATCTGGAACAGACGATGCATTTCCACTTACACCAGAGACAGAGGCTTCACACTCCTCTGCTATGCTGGTCGAAATGAGAGCACACTCATCCTTGTCTTCCTTGCTGGTTGAGGCAAGAGGGCTTTCAGCTTCAGTGGGAGCACTGGGCATAGGTCCCTCAAACTCCTGGGTGCTGACCAAGGCTGGACCTGTTATGCTTTCCTCAACTGCTGCAACTGGCTGCTGTCCTTCAGCACATGTGACGGTGACAGCACTAGAGATAGGAACTTCGAATTCTTCCCCTATGCTTGTAGAAATCATGGCACACTCATCCTTTTCTTCACTTCTGCTAGCAGTGGGTTGGCTCTCATCACCTGAAACTGCACTGGGCATGGGAGCCTCAAATCCTTCCATGCGTATTCTGGTGCCTTCCATATTTGCTTCAGTGCTCAGTGTACACAAATGTTCTCCTCGCACATCTATAATTGCACTTATCTGAGGGGTCCAGTCACTTGTACTGGTAGAAATCATCAAGCCATTGCCTTGACTTTTCCTCCCAGCTAAGCTGTCCTTGTTAGAAACATCAGAACTGGCTGTAGAAGCCATAAGGGCATCACAGTCTTCATTTTCCACAGAAGTGATGATCCCTTCACCTTTGCCCCTGGGTGACGTGTGGCCAACTTCACATTCTGGAATGGCTCCAGATATGAGAACATCATCACTGCCCCTCACCAACCCAGTGGTAATAGTTGTATCTTCGACTGTTTCTTTCCTAGTAAGCTGACTGTCACTGTGATGAGAAGTGGCATTAGCCACAGGACCCTCACTACCACCTAGAACTGGTGGCCCTTCACTGTGTCCTGCAACGGCACTGGTCACACTGCTTTCCACAATCCCTTTGGCACTGGAGCCGACATCGGTGCCTTTGATGTCCTTCTCTGCAGCACTCATGCTATCAACATCACTGTCATCTGTAGTCACAGCTGTCGCCCCAGCCTCAGCATCCACATGGTCCATCGCAGGGCCACTCTGACCACTCTCCTCTGCACTCTCACAGACCAACATCCCTTCACTTTCTTCTAACCCTGTGCAGGCTGAAGCGTGTCCAGTTTCATTTCCTCTTCCTGTACTAGTTACAACCCCTTCCCCCTCATCGTCCTCTTCTTTTGCACCTGTGCTGGTCACAATACCTTCATCATCACAGGGACCAGCAGCCACCAAAGGTACATTAGTAATGTCTTTGGCCTCTGTGCTGTCCATTGCACTCTCTGAATTTTCTTCTGTTTCAGAACTTATGGCACAGCCTTCCCTGTTGTCTTCTGAGCCTGTGCAATTTGCAGATGCTTCACCGTCTTCTTCAGTAATGCCTGTGCTGGTGACTGCACTCTCCCCTTCTGTGCCATCATTTGCAGAGCCATCTCCTTCTTGGTGGGCACTGGCCTCTTGGGGTTTATCATCATTGACTTGGACCACATCTGCACCTGTAACTACACGTTGCTCTTGGGTTCCCACTCCGGCTACCAAACAGAAGGTAAAGTCACTACTTCTTCCTTTGGCTTCAGTACACGTCACAGTGCCTTCTGTTTCTTTTTTAGGACCAACTCGTGCCCTATTTTCTTGGGACCCATCAGCATCTTCACTAGTCACAGACCCTGCTCTTATTTCTGTTCCAGCACTTGTAACAGCTCCATCACTTTCACCTTCACCAATGAAAGTAGCAATCCCCTCAACTGTACAGGACGCACCATTACACTTTTCCTCAGAGCCTGCGCTGGTTACTGCATCATCTTTCTCCTCTGTTGTGATACTGTTCACACTGGCTTCAGTTTGAACTGTATGAGCAGTCAAAGGGCCTGCTCCTTTGCCTTCTGATTCAGCTACAGCACACTCTCCACTTTCTCCTTCCTTGGAACTTGTGAGCAAAATCTCACTTTCAGCTAATCCTTCTGTGACAACACCCCTACCCTCTTCAGCTGCAGCAAAAACAGTACACTCATTGGCTTCGGCCTCAACTTGGACGCTGTGGCTTCTAGGGCATGTGCCCATCATGAAGCCTTCGTCTGCCTCGATACTGGTACAAGGTAAAGGCATCCCGTTCCCTCCTGCTTCTGACGAAGTGGTGGTGGCATCCCCAGCCTTGCTTGGGTTGGACATGATGCCTTTGTCCTTCCCTTCAGAACTCGTAGCGATGAAAGCTTTGTCACGCCTACCAGACCCAGCGGCCACCCTCTCTGTTTTCCCGTGCCTTTGCTGTGGCCCAGAGGCAGTGTCCTGCCTAGCGCTGGTGTCTACCTCATTGTTGTCAGTCTTCTTCTCAACATCAGCTGGTACTTTTTTACTGTCCTCTGGATCTCGACTATGCTTCCGTCTGAGTGTGTCTGCTTCCTTCCTTGTGCTCAGGTCCACAGCACGCTCAGCTGAAGCACTGTCCTGCTTGACTTCAGGTTCTACGCCCAGATCACTCTCTTTCTTGGCTTTGCCCATCAAGCCCCTCTGTTTGGTAATGCTCTTATTCTCCCCAGTTGTGCCCGCTGACTTGCCAGCAGCATGTATGCTTGCTTTGCTTTCCTTACTATATAGCACCGTGGCCTGGCTATCTTCGGAAAGGTGCCTTTTGCTACTGATGCTTGCTTTTGTTGGCGTATCTACTGTGGAGCCACCATTACCTTCTCTGCTGCAATTTGTCTTATGGACTTCTGCCTTTTTAACAGTCAAACTTTGGTTAGAGATATCGGAATGATTTACAAGAAAGGCACTGGCTGTGCCACCTTCTGAAATGGCTTCTCTGTCAACTCTGGGCATGGGACTTGAATCATGAGACTCTTTCTGAGAAACAACAGTCACAGAGCCTAAGGATGACGAGAGGGCAGAGTCTGTAGAGTACTCAAGAGAAGCACTGCCTTGAGTGCCACATTCCTCAGTGGCTTTGGACATGCCTTTCAAATTCTTCTGTCCCCTCTCATTTTCTGATGGGATCCTATAGACTTTCCGACTCACTTCAGAGTCCACATTTACTTCATGGGCTCCTCGCTGACCTGGCTCTCTCTCCCTTGGAGTAGGCTTTGATGCAGTACTTTGGCTATACACCTTCTTGGTCAAGGGGCCGTTATGGTCAGCATGCTTTTCAGAGTTGCTAGTAACTGCTAGTCCACGCCCTGATTTACAGGTCACAGCTGCTGGTTTTGAATCTACCATGGAAGTTCTTAACTCATCCTTTAAAACTCCAGCAGCAGCTTTAGGTTTTGGAACATTTTCACTGTCTGTGTCTTGCTGAGAACTGTTACTGCTGATGTCCTGGGTTTTAGAAAGCTCAGACACATTGTCGACAGCTGCCTCAGAATCAACTTCCATTGGCTCTTGTTCAGGCATTGACGAGGTGTCACTGCTTTTTTTCAGTCTCTGCAGAGAGGAACTACTGGCAGTGCCTGAAATGTTCACTGCTAACTTATCTTCCCTGAACATTTCCTGTGACATGCTTCCTCTTCGGTTTTCAGACAGCCTTCTACTTAATTTCTTGTCTATGACTGAGCCATTCCCTCTGCCCTTGTCATGACTGCTGCCAACTTCTTTACTATCCTTGTCATCTGGTTTATTTTCTTCTCTCTTTTTCATGTCTTTATTACTGTGCTTTAAGCTTCTGCTTTTGTGCCCATCTGAGAACTTCCTGTCGAGTTTGGAGGAGGTTGTGTCTTTCTCAGTCTTATGCTTCTCTTTCGTCACGGCTAACTTAGCTCTGTGCCCAGCGTCCTTCTGCGCGCTGTGTGCTGAAGGGACAGCACTCTCTAACGCAGGTTCAATGACAGATTCTTCTAAAGATCTGTCTTCAAGTTTGGACTTGCGCTGCCTTTCTGGGTCGCTGTCTTCTGTGTTCTTCTCCTTATCAGGCTTTGGAGTTGTCACCTGTTTTGTGACACCTTCTTGTGATTCTGTTTCAGAAAGCTTTATTTGTTTGCCTTGACCTTTTGATTTAGACTTTACCGCAAGCTTGTCTTCCACCAGGCTCTTTGCTCTTCGCCTCTCCCTGTGAAGAAGCTCTTCTGGCTTTGAGCCACTGTCGACATCAGTGGAGCCCGTCTCACCCTTATCTTCAGAGCAGCTCTCACTTCTTTTCTGCAATGTGGCACTGTGCTGCTTGGAGCTTAGAGCATCTTTCTGAACTTTAGAGTCACTTGACCTTCTTGATTTGTGCTCGGCCTTGGTTTTTTCAGACAATGGATGCTTCTCCTTTTTGTTGTCTTTACGTGCATGGTCATCTGTTTTTATAGTGTACTCAGAAACTGGCTTTCCATCTCTACCCAATACTGACAATTTCCTTTCATTCCTGTGTTTACTTTTACGTTCAGTTTTATCATCTGAAGAAAGTTTCGTTTGTTGACTTTGCTTCTGAACATTTTCCTCTGTTTTTAAGCTTTTCTCATTAGAGTGAAGTTCAGTCTCCTCACCTACTTTATGCACACCATCACCTTTATATCTGTGTTTTGAAGACAACTTTTCTTCAGATGGAGCCTTCTCTTTTTCAGGTTTCTCCCTGGCCGACTTTGCCTCTTTTTTAGGCAGGCCTTTCCCATGTGTTTCAGGATCATCTTTCTTTTGATATTTTTCATTCTTAAGGGTGCTTTTCTGCTTCTGGAGCTCTTCCACATTAATTTCTGAGCGGTCTGCTTGCCTTTTTCCGTCTCTTGTATCTGTTTCTTCCTGAGCTCCTTCGATTACAACAGGGGTAGATACGCGTCGCTTATATTCTCTTTCTACTTTTAACTCAGTTTTGTTTTCATCAGCTGAATGCAGGCACTCGGAAAGCCTCCGGGCAGGTTTACTTGGTTCCCCTTTTCCATGAGTATGCTTCAGGTCCTTGGAGGAGGCCTTTTCTTTTTCACAGTGCTATTGGAAAACAAAGTGAGACATGTTTTAGAGACAAACTTACTATTTAGGTATGTTTATTTATTATGTGAGCTCTAGAACATCTGAGGCACCTCTGCTCCATGGATGATATAGCCCATGGCAGGTATCACGTACCAAGAAGCCAAAACTCAGTGCAATGTGAGTGTCCAGAGGATCACACTTTGAGTCTCACATTCTTCCCAGCTTTACAGAGCAGTTCTTTCACCCAAATTGCCCAGGCATTTAGTAAGTCTTCAATACTATAAATAAATATAACTTACTAAGACCCAACAGTCCTTAATAAATTTAAGCTGAGGAAGGGATAGTCTAGTATACTTTTCAATATAAAAACTCAGAGGCCGATAAAGAAATAAAGGCTTATTTTAAAAATTAGAAACCCCAATCACCTATAGAAGTCATGTGGATTTAGACTATTTGTACAATATTCTATACATAAAACCCCAAATGTACATGGTAACTGAGTAACAATGTAAGCACAAACATGTGACATAAGAATATGCACACATGTGTTCTGGGGCGATGCCAGGGAAGCCTGCATGCACTACCTAAACTTTCCTCTCCACCCCAGTTTTGGCACTTAGTACATTGACACATGTATAACATGAGATAATTTCCATAAAAACTACCACAAAGGAAAGTTAAATATTTAAATATATGCAGTAACATATCAGGAATATACCTACATATGATTCTAGTTTCTTACTTTCTTTTTAAAAACAATATTTATTTATTAATTATGTATACAGTGTTCTGCCTGCACACCAGAAGAGGGTACCAGAACTCATTATAGATGGCTGTGAGCCACCATGTAGTTGCTGGGAATTGAAATAAGGACCTTTGGAAAACCAGGCAGTGCTCTTAACCTCTGAGCCATCTCTCCAGGCCCAACTCTAGTTTCTAAATAAAGAAATTTACTGGCTATTAACAATTACTAAGTTACTAGTGTCTCTACCTCAGAAACATCATGATGGGGGAGGTATAGGACTATGGATATGTTTATACAAATAAAGACTTAAATTCAGGTAAACCCAAAATCTGACCCAAGAAAATAACCTAACACAGGGAACTTAAAATGACCACATTTTGGACACAGCCTTAGTGCCAGATACAAGCTGGCACTTCAGTACATTAGAGGGCATTCATTCAATATGGCACTAGCCAATCATTACATAATTACAAAGCTTATGAAGTAGCACAAATGAACAAAGTCTCAAAAAACCTTTTTTTTAGCGTACTTCCCTTCCAAAAAACTATGTGCATGGGACAGAAAACCAACGAGATAAAGCAGAAGACCGATTATGGGGGGGGGGGTTGTTAGCTTCCTCTTTCTTCTTACTATTTTGTTATTGCTATACAAAAGAAACAGGGTGAAATGGGTAAGGAAGAGAACTAACATCTAGACAAGACAAATCATATGAATCGACTCATCAAGACACGGAACTCAGGCCAAGTGGGATGCGGCTTAAGAATGCTGAGTGGAATGGTTTTTCAGGGACGATACAGGAAAGGTCATATTATGCTGTCTCACTGCAAAGAAATACTGTACGTCCCACATGTAACAAAGGGCACTGACAAGGGTTTCGCTAAGACATACCTCACTCGTTTTGGGGGCTTCCTTG
The DNA here is from genome assembly GCF_903995435.1 of Acomys russatus. Classification (NCBI taxonomy): domain Eukaryota; kingdom Metazoa; phylum Chordata; class Mammalia; order Rodentia; family Muridae; genus Acomys; species Acomys russatus. The sequence continues at coordinate 32,843,150 of NC_067158.1, forward strand.
GATTCCTCGTCAGCCTGCGGTTTCTTTTTGGAATTCTCCTCACCATTCCTGAGAGGAAAGCAAATCACATATGAACTTCCAATCTGAAGCTAAGACTCTAAAGAAAGTGGAAAGAAAATCGTTTCTTTACTCACTTCCTTTGTGGAGGCTGGTTCCACTTAAATTTAAACCATCCTTTTAGCTAGCAGAGAGCACAATCCAAGTGTAGCATGAACTGTTCCTCGTGCTAAAGACAAACATGCTACAAAGACAATTCCTACACAGACATTTGAAAGTCTCACCATCTTTTCAATGAACAGGGAGGCCTTTTTTGACTCAGAGACATACAAAAAAGATACAAATAAGTCTGAGAATTGACTCCTTTCTCTGAGTAAATCTGCTTGAAGTTTACGATTAATTTACAAAATAGTAGTGATGGACTGTTACCCTTTTAGAGGACCTGGGTTGGGGTCCCAGGACCCAGATGGCAGCTTATAGCCATTTGTAACTCCAGTTCCAAGTGACCCAGCACCATCTCTTGGCCTCCGTAGGCTCCTGCACATATGTGATGCACATAAATGCGTGTACACAAACACAACATGCACAAGATAAAAAAATTAAGGAAATTAAAAAAAAAAAGACTTGTAAATTAATGAAAACAGTAAAAACTGCAGACTATAGACTGTGGTTTAACATAACCTCATAGCTTTTTTCTTTCTTTTTCTTCTTCCTCTTTTTATTTGTTTTTCAAGACAGGGTTCCTCTGTGTAGCTCTGACTCATTTTGTAGACAGATGGCCTCAAACTCAAGTGATCCACCTGCCTCTGCCTCCTTGAATGCTGGGATTAAAGACATTTGCCACCATACCTGGCTTATAATAGCTATGTTCAAGAGTCTCTTTGCCTTTGTAATTCTTCAATAATTAGCAATAAAAATACTGTACTTAAAAAAATAAAATAAAATAATAGAACTGACATTATTTGCCGCAGGCCCAGACAAGATACTTCCACAAGTGTTTCCAGGGGCCCATAAACTCAACTCTCTGAAACTCAGGGAAAATGTTATGTTTATATATGTATACTTTCTGGGGTAGAAACTAAAGCTTCTGTCAGATTCATACAAAGTTAATTAAAAAGTTACTTTAAAATGCTATGGATATCAATACAATGGAAAAAGATAAAAGCAAACTCCAAAGCCTTCATAAACACACAGTAATACCTATATTCAAGGTGAGACATTCTATGACCACATTCTCTCTTTCTTTTCTTCTCTGAGAGATTGTTATTTTTTATTTCCATTTTTCTGTTGTGGTACAAGTCATTGCCATGGGTGCATCATTTCTGCTTTTTTTACTAAGAATGTCAAGGTCAGCAAGATGGCTCATAAGGAAAGGCTGCTTCCTGCCAAGCCAGGTGGCCTGAGTGCTATTCCTGGGCCACACAGTAGATAGTGCTTCCCCTAGAAGTCCTAGGTTGCCGAATAAAAACCCAAGGCCATGTGTGAGATGCCCCCCACAGGCTGTTTATTGGGAAGGGGTCTCAGAGATCCCCAAACGACACTGGCTATTGTTACTTATCTTGGTTGCCACCATAACTTGGTGGTAAGATCCCACTGCTGAAAGAAACCACACGCCTTGGTCACAGGACATGGAGAAATCAAGCTGGTAGTACTCTGAAATGTTATCCCCTGATGGTTAAATTTTATAATGTCAGAACGTGTTAACCAGGCTCCTGGGGATGGAGGGAGTCATCAACGGTCCTTTAGAATGTGGCCCCTATGAGGTACAGTAATGGCCAGCATGGCAAGCGCTGCAATAATGGCATGGATGTAATGGATGTAACTAATCAAGTTCTGGGTGGATTAAGGCCTGATCCACAAGAAGAAACACATGCTGATACTGTAAATTTGACTAAAAAGGCATCATTGGGGAGCTTATGGGACCCAGGGGTGAACATACTATCATTATTTTGCTGAAAAGCTATATCAAACAGCCCTATAAATTTTTATCTCTAAAAATGCCAGGTGTGATGGCACACACCTTTAATTCTAGAGGCGGAGAGGCCGAGGCAGAAGGATCACTATGAGTTCAAGGTCAAAGTTCCAGGGCTAATTTCTACACCCATAGGTTAGGGCAGTTCTGAGACCTCAACAGAGATGTTTCTTTGCGCAAAAGATAGTTGTTAACAGAGAAACTCAGAACGCATCACAAGTGCAGAGATTAAGCAAAATAAACCGTTTTTAATGAGGTGACAGGCTTTTTTCTCTATAGCCCTGACAGTCCTGGAACTCATAAACAAATAAAACTGTTTTTATTTGTTTTTCAAGACAGGGTTTCTCTGTGTAGCCCTGACTCATTTTGTAAACCAGATGCCCTCAAACTCAAAGATCCCACTGCTTCTGCCTCCCACATGCGGGGATCATAGTCAGACACCATCACACCCAGCTACTTTTTACGACAGCCTACGAACACTTTGAACACTGTTCTTCTGAAAGCACATCACTCATGTAACAAATAGAACAAAGAAGATAAAAATGTACCTTGAATCTTTTCTTCTTCTTTTGCTTAAGGCTACTTTTTTCTCTAAAACTTTCCGTTCTTTAAGGACTTCTTTAATTCTTGGGGCTTTGGGCTCCAAAGTCTTGGTTGATGAGTCTTCCAAGTCCATATTACTTTTGCCTGGAAAATAAATAAATAAGCTTTATTTCAGAAGACAGTTTTGTAACAGTGCTATATTCACTTTTCATTAAAGTTTTATAATCATTATAAAACACAAAATAGCTTTGAATGGGTCTGTTTCTGCTAGGAAAAAACTTTTTGTATTTACTGTGCCAGATAAAAGTCAGCACAAAGGCTGTAGCACAGCTCTGGGGCAGAGCTTGAACTTGGCCAGTTTGTGATCTTGAGTTTAATCCCCAGCATCAGAGGCAGTAACAGGAAAGGAAAAAAGCAAAGATGATGTAAAGTATAGGCTAGCTGTGCTATCATCACCAGAAATGATACTAAATCCATCCAACCATTACTGCAGAATAAATTACTTCCACCCTTAGGAACAGATCACTTCATTACACAGAATATGCCACAGGCAATATGAGACTACTTAGAAAATGATGGTGTGTATAAGATGCTCTCAAGTAACAGTAAGATCTGCTATACCTTGGCTCTTTGCTTTGGAAGACTTTGTCTTTTCTGCTTTCTGTTTTCGTTTTTCTTCAAGTTTCTCTCTATTGATTCGTCTTCTTAAAACTCTCTCTTCTTTTTCTTTAGCCTAAAACCATAAAATTGCCTGAAGATTATCAGGTAAAAGCAAAGATACTCTGAGAAATGAGCATTCACATATGTTAGGGTGGGGAAAAAAAAAGACAATACATCTCTGAGGCAGTGATCTGGTCCAGCAAATATGAGGCTTTGGATGTAATTCCCAAGTATTCAAAGTTGCTCCTGCCACACATTGCACCCACCACCCCCAACAAAGATTTTAGTTTGTTTGTTCTTCTGATGTTTTTACACATCAATGGAATATATAAAAGCACATATAAATCAGTCTGAAAAGATAGCTCAGTGGTTAAGAGCACTTGCTGCTCCTGCAGAGGATCCAGGTTGTTCCCGACACCCATATGATAGCTAACAGCCATCACTAGCTCCAGTTTCAGGGGATCTGACACCTAAACTCTGCAAGCACTAGGTACACACATGCACACAGACAAAACATACATACAACTGTTTTTTTAAAAAGGAAGTAGACAGTAGCTAGGTGTGTATGAGGATGGGTATGACTGCTCTGATTTGGAAGCTACCAGATGACAGAAGGCACAGGTAGGAAAACTTTTAATTATTATTTTAGAATGCTATTCGTTTGAAGAAGGAAAGGCCTGCTCTGAGAAAAGGTGATTTAACAAGCTAATTGTTACAACTAAAAGACTAAAACAAAAACAAAAACAAAAAAACCAACCAATCCTACAAAAACCATGAATATCAAACCTAAGTATGCCCAAAAGCCTTCATAACTTCTCAGTTATTCCTAAAGGAATTGCTGAAATGCAGATTTAAGTGACAGGTAGGTTCTACAGCCAACCTGACTTGGCAGTTACACTCCTGGACCTGAGCTGAGGCCCTGGGACTTTCTGCTGGCACAATTTCAACTAGGGAAGTTCACAATCACTTTGTTATTATTCTTACTACCCTTTCTGGCTCAGAGCTCAAAGACAAAATTTCAAAAATCCCAAGTGGGTGCACAGCTCTTATCAGTATCCTCTCTAAAAAATAAGGCTGGAAGGGGAGCTAGCTAGCAATCACACTTTGTACTATTTTTTTCAACAATCATTTCTATAAATCTTGAAAAATTTTAAAATATTTTCATATTCCTTACTTTGTAAGCCCCTAATTGTAAGAAACAAATGAATTTTGTTTAATAAACATTAAATAATCGATGGTACTTGATAATTGGAAGCATTCTCAAGCCCAGGGAATTGGTGGACTGTGTTTCCCTCAATATTATACTAGGTGCACACTCCAGGTTTCTGTGAAGAGAGCTATGTGGATACAAGCATTTTCATAACATGAACCTAATGGTTACCTTTGTGTCTATTCTACATAGTTCCATGGCAAGCTCCCTGAGGGCAGGGCCATGTCTGCTGTGCGCATCCTAGTACCTTGCACAGACTATTATTCAAATGTTGTCAACCTGGTATAGCAGGCTAAATCACAGAGGATGTCAACCTGTGGGCTGTGACCCCTGTGAGGGGACTGGCCTTTCCACAGGGGCTGCCTATCAGATATCCTGCATATTGAACACTTACATTGCAAGTCATAACAGTAGCAAAATTACAGTTATGAAGTAGCAAGAAAATAATTTTAAGGTTGGGGTCACCACACCACGAGGAGCTGTATTAACGGTTTAATAACTACTGCTAACTCAGCCAGGGAGCGGCTGGACTCACGATGGACTGCCGCCGTTGTTCCACTGTGAGTTCATCATCAGAGTCACTGTAGTACTTTGAGTAAAGATAGGGCTTGTGCACGTAAGCATGCCGTACACTTCTGGCGTTCCCCTCAGCAGACGCGCTGGGTTGTTTGGTTGGTTTATTCTGTTTATTTTTCTCTTCATCTGGAAAGAAGTCAATATAAAGAGCGAATGCTTCTGTCAACTAGACAGCATTAACATGTCGTATATGCAGCAAAAGACATCAATATTCTTCAAGTATACGTAAAAAGCCAAAGGGGTGTGTGTGTGAGAAAATTAAGAAACTGACATTAAAAAAAAAACTACAATTCACCTTACATATAGATGCAGACCAAGACAAATTAGACATTTGTGTTATTAAAAGAAATAAATAAGAAGCACAGATAAAAGCTGCACGGAGCTGGTCTGAAGGAAAAGAAGGGCAGAGCAGGGCAGGCTCGGAGCTAAAGTCCACTCTGGCCCTGGAGCTGTGTGCTTTTGCAGGCTCAACATGGAAGCCACATACACACTCCACAGACTGACTGCTGCTAGGCCTTACCTGACGAGGATCTGAAGGGAAGCATCCACTGAGAGGTTAGTAGATGGTTTCTGCTGTTCTAAACTCAGTTTCCCTTTACTGTTTACTCCACCTTGGTTTTACTAACTCAGGAGCCCAATTAGTTGAAGGTACTGGAGCCATCTTAGCCTACTGTTCCTCCCATCAGTTGTTTTAAACAATGTATTTTGACAAATAGTTAATTCTTGTGAGTAGACTTGATATGAATTTGTCACTGTAAGTTGAGGAAACTGGGTCTTTGTAGCAAGACCTCTTAGGGCGAGAGGCACAAGGGCAGGCAAGTATTTCAGACCAAAGTTCTGGTGAACTTTTCTGGTTGACCATAGTTTATACCAATTATTGAAATGATGTGAAAGAAGCAAAGTTACCCATAATTCCCGAGAGAACACACAGTGGGTTCCTGTTGGAACATTCTGGAGTTGAGTCTACACACTCCATCCCTTCTCTAATTTGACTGTCTTCCTTAGCTGGATCAACCGTATTGAGTAGAAGAGCATTTGTTGTTATTTGAGACAGGCTATCACACTAGCAGGACAGCCTACCACTTCCAATATAGCCCCAGCTAACAGTTAGTCTGCCGTAGTCTCCCAAAGGGTAGGCTTTTCAGCACAGGCCAAGAAACCTGACTAGCATACCAGCTTTTGGTATGCTCTGTTAGCTCTTTGGGAAATCAGTTTTTCAAAGGGTACTCTTTAGCACCCCTAAATTTTCAAGTGGTAACAGAAGTGAGGGTAGCCTTCTAGCTTGTCCTTCTGCCAAATGCCATCCTCACAGTGACATATGAACAAAAGCAGCTGTGTGTGCACTGCCTTTTCTCAGTCTTGCCATAGCCTCAGGTGATGGAGGTGGCCATGGAGCACTAAGGCTTGCTCAGGGCTAGTGCACATACAAGGCTAATCAGACCTCCCTCGGCTCAGACAGAAGCCAATCTGTCAACACAAGGTAGCAGGTTCTTGCTATGCCACACAGTCAGGAAGCACAAGTCACAGAGACACTGAGAAAAGTGCATTACCCTCTGATGTAATCTCTCCTTCTTCCATGCTATCAGACATAACAACTTCCTCCTCTGTGTCTTCTTCGAAGGATGAAAGGTCGCTGGTGTGGACCGAGCTAACAGTGATATCAGTGAGACCATCCACATCAGAATCTATCAAAGAGTAATCTTCAAGAAGAAAATGAAGCAAAATAAATTGCTGCTCACAAGAACGGATTCAAAACCTAAGCCCTAAATATTAAAGATTTCTTACTTTAAATAGATGTCAAAAAAAAAATTAGCTATCAGAAAGGCAGCTATCTTAATAAAATACAAAGGTAAAATTAGTAACTTGCAAAAATAACTATTAATTTGTAATGTAAGGCTAAACACAAATGTAAATTTTAAATTACTGACTTATTATTATTATTATTGCTGCTACCTCATATTTTGAAGATTAGCAAATATAACCTAAGCTGCTTAGAACAGTGTGAATAAATGGTAACACAAGTTATAAAGTTCATAGCTTTTCTGTAATTTTCTTTGTGACTAGACACATCAGGATAGTAAAGAAGTTATAAATATTTATTGCCTGCAGCCCAAATGAGGCCTAATTATTTAGCTCAGGCTGGCCTGGATCCTGCCATTGGCATGGCCAGTGCTGGGGTTACTGCTGTGTGCCACCATGCCCAGCTCATTATGTTTACTGTCTTGCAAGTTTTCAGTTTCTGACATGGAAGGCAAACATGACACTGTCCCTCCTCCCCTAAGCAGCACGCTGATCCTGATAGCCACGCGGATGTGAGCACGCACCTTCCTTCAGGCCCTCGGTAGCCCTGCCTCTGCTGTTGACTCTTTCAGAAGGAAGCTTCGTGCTCTCCACATCTTTGTCCTTTGCCTGTTTCTCATCTTTCGCTTTCTGTGTATCTTCACTCCTTTTGGAATGATCAAGTTTCTTTTCAGTCTTTTCCTTCTTTTCTTTCTTTCTTTCTCCTTTTTCATTACTGTCCAGTTTCTTTTCTCCTTTGTCCATTGATTTAATTTTTTGGTCAGTGCTTTCTTGCTGAGCATCCTTACTTTGTAATAGGAAGCTACTATTCTCCTTTGTATGATTTTTAGTTTCTTCCACTGGACAAGGGAGATCGCTGGGTTCTTCTGATTTGGGTGCAGTTTCTATGCCCTCCCCTCCGGAATTAGGGGGAGCCTTTTCTCTCTCAGCCCCATCCTCTGAGGCTCTCTCCTTGTCTGTGCTGATGTCAGTGCTCGGCTGAGAGGAGAGTTTTCTGGACACTCTCTCGCTGGCCTTGGCATTTGACATTTCTGTTGAAGCTCTAGCAGCGTTAGCTTCTTGGTTAAGAGAAGTTATGGTTTCCAAGATTGACATGGCATCACTCGCTACATTAGCACTGGGCCCAGGAGCGGGAGCACCTTTAAGGAGAAGATAAGATTTGGAATAAATGTATGCAAAAAGCATAACCTTCTACTTCATCCACACTACACATCACTGCTAGAAGCTGTGCAGAAATGCGAGTTCCTGTAGGCTTTCAGGTACAGTGCTGGTATACACACTGCGAAATTTCCGTCTCCTGAGTACACAGTGTCTTAAAGGAAGGGCACCAACACATCTGAGAACATTCCAGTTATGAGAAGAATGTCTTTACTATTTCAATTACATCCTCTCTTAGAGCTAGCATGCACACATACAAACTCATCATTATTCAAATGCTTTTTAAAATTAATTTCAAAAAAGAAATGTCATACCAGTTGAGGGATTTGAGCAATACTGAAAGTACATATAATTTCACTCCAGAGCCAAATGAAGCAATGCATTAAAAAAACAAAAAACAAAAAACCAAACACCTCTCCCTAGGCAATCCGACCAAGAGGAGCGCAGGAACTGCAAGAGTAAAAGCAAAGCACCTTGGGTAATGACGGAAGAGTCAGGCTTCTCATCGTCAGGAGCTGTGCTGCCAGTTGCTTCCTCTTTGTGATTTAATGTGGCCAGAAACTCATGCACAGCTTTTTCCACCTGAGGTCTAAACGTGTGGTTGATCTTTGGATCCACAACCTGAGAAATAATTCGGTCGATACCAGACTCCAGCATTCCTGATCTGAAACATGGTAATTCACAGAAAAGTAAAGAAATAATTTTATGTTATCTACATAGATTATTTTAAATAAAACAGCATCTATTATATATATGTTCATCCCTCAATGGTCTATTCAAGAATTTAAAACAGTAGTGGTTTTAGGTTTGCTATACTACAAAAACATTTGTAAATTGCCCACCAACATGTTGCTGGTAGAAAGGCTAACACATGAAACGGCTTTGAAGTAGCTCCAGCAGCACAGAATGAGGGAGACGATGCTTCTCTCAAACTTCATCCCTGGAACACGACAGATGAGTTCCAGGCCTAAAGTAAATCTCTGGTCTCTGAAACTTTCTTTTTTAAAAAATAGTTAAGTCTTAGAGTTTCCAATTAAAGTGAAGAATATACACAAAGCATAATTTTATCAAATTGATAAACAAGAAACAAGGAAAACAAAAATAAAACTCAAGATATTTTGCTTTCTTTTTATTGCCTTCCTGCTATAAAACAGGATGATTTAGTCACTCAAGAGGTAGTCTACGTAAAAGGCACCATGCTGGCCACCAGGCAGCTACAAACCAGACCTGCACCCTGTGCTGGTTAAAAGATACAGACACAAGTAAAGCACACCATGTACTGTGGGGGAAAAGGAGAGCAAGGAATGATTGGCTATGTCCAATATAAGTTGGGAACACGCCACAAAGAGAAGACACTGAGCTGCGTCTTGATGTCTATAGAAGAGGAAGGGAGAAAAGAGGCTCCAAGTCAAAGGACCATAAGAGGACAGAGGAGCGACGATGGCATTTGTGTAAAATGTCAGCTGAGCAAAATAGACTTAAGAACACATTTCTTTCTAGAATGCCACAGGAGAAATCAAAGTACCCAGAGCAGTGTTGGGAGACTGAGGCACTAATCGCTTCCACCTTCTTGGGGCTCCATCTATCTGGATAGAACGGGTGAGGAGATGTTAGTCCTTCCATTGTCAAATGCTTTTTCTGAGTACACCTGTCTGAAGTGAGGGTGGACTGGATTTCCAATTCCCGAGGCACTTTGAAACCATGTGATACTATGCTTCTATTTATGTGGGACATAAAGAAAAATGAGCTGACATGCAACAAAGTAGGTTATCTGCTTTTTAAAGTTCAAGATTAAACAACAGGATGCAAATCCTGAAAACACTGCTGTACTTCTAAGGGTTTTTTGTTTTGTTTTGTTTTTGTCCCACTTAAAGGTGATTGCAAATGTAGCAGAAATAAAGAATCACGAAAAAATCTTCCTGTAAGGCATAAGTACAAAGGCATAAAATTAAAGGATAAAACCTACTGGACCCGAAAATACTGCTTTAGTTGCCTTCTCTGTTTCCCAGTATTTTGGCTTCTGTTCTTAAATGTAATCTTCCTTTCCATGGAGGTCAACTCTGATTTCATGTAAAATGGAGTCCAGAGTTACTTGGGGTGTTCCCTAGCTGCCTCTTCAGAGAGGAGCATCTCAGCCCTAGGTCACAGGTAAAGTCAAATCTAACAACAGATGCATCCCTGGTTAATATCACTTACCCGAAGCCCTGGTAGTTCATGTCTATATTACTAGCTACTTAAGAGCCTGAGGCAGGAGAACTACAAGTTTACAACCTGCCTGAGCAACAGTGAAATTTCAAGTAAGAGTTCAAGACCATCCCAGGCAAATTTGGAGACCTCTTTTTTTTTTCCCCCAAGAAAGGGTTTCTCTGTGTATCCTTGGCTCTCCTGGACTTGTTTTATAGACCAGGCTGGCCTCAAACTCACAGAGATCTACCTGCCTCTGCTCCTCCAAGTGCTGGTATTACAGGCATGCCCTACCATTCCTGGCTTGGAGACCTATTCTTAAAATAAAAACAAAACAAAAAGAGCTGAAGCCAGGCAAGGTGATAGATACCTGCAATTCCAGCACTCCTGTTCAAGACCAGCCTAGCTACACATAGAATATGAGAGCCACGGCTACGTACTGAGAACCTAATTTTAAAAAGTAACTCAGTGATAGAGTACTTATTTTTGCATATATGAAAACCTAAATTCAACCCCTAGTACTGAAAAATAAATAGATAAGTGAAACCAAATCACTTCTTTCTTTTTAAAATTCTTTCAAGATCATTACTGAAAGCTATCCAGCATTTTCAGATTCTGCAGTGCAAATAAATACATAAATAGAATAAAATTTCCCTTCCTCCTAAATAAAAAAATAAGCAACTAAACTGATCCATTTTAAATTGCTGATGGTAGGCCATTTGTTCTACAGAAATGACAGCTGCCTACCAAGAAGAGACTTGATACCCTATGAGCATATAAAGGGGGAGGAGGTCCTCCTCAGGCACAGTCATAGGAGATGGGAGTAAAGGGAAAATGGGAGGGAGGGAAGAATGGGAGGATACAAGAGATGGTATAACCATTGAGATGTAACTAGAATAAATTAATAAAAAGAAACAGTGAAAAAAAAAAGAGAGAGAGAAATGACAGCTGCCATGGCTTAACCTAAGTCAATCAAAGGAGTATTTTCTCAAGTGTGTGAAAACCTGCTTGAGATTAGTTATTTACAGGGATAGTCCATCCATACAGTATTAGTTTGCATACAATTAAAGAATCCTTCTTTAAGCCAGGTATAGTGGTGCACGCCTTTAATCTCAGCACAGGTGTTTTTTTGTGAGTTTCTGTGAGTTCAGCCTGGTCTACAGAGTGAGTTCCAGGACAGCTAGAGTTACAGAGTGAGGCCCTGTCTCAAGAAAAAAATGCAACCCCCTCCAAAACAAAACATAAACAAACAAAAACACCCAAAACAACTTAAACCCAACCCAACCCAACCCAAACAACATCCTTCTTTAAGGAAAACTTCAATATGATACTATTATTGACATAAACCTTTGCAAATGGGGCAAGTGAGATGTCTCAGTGGTTAAAAGCTCTTGCAGGACAGTCCAATGACCTGAGTTTAATCCCTGGATTCCACAGTAGAAGAAGAGAACTTACTCCAGAAGTTCTTCTTTGACTTCTATACCCACAGGATAACGGGAAACATACAGATGTCTCAAGAAGAGTGGCTGGTAAGTTACAGAACACAGCTGTTTCCCTTCCAGGCCTCTAGTCTGGAGGAAGGCAGCTCGCTGCTTATAGGAGATGGCACCAGCGTTCACTCACCACTGCCACAATCATTGACTTCCTTACCTTTTATCAAGCATAAAACTTGGCATAATATCTTTTATTTGTACTAGGATCGTACGTGATTGATTTTCACATTTCCCTCACCTAAAACCAAATAAAGCCTTCTCATCTTGGAGACTCTGCACACTAAAGTATAAATAAAAATCTCCAGAAAACTGGTCTTCTGCTTGAGACTCTCACCATGGGATATAAAACAGAGCAAGATTTGTAGGATCCCATGGACTGGGTCAGCACCAGCACTGCAAAAACAAAGACACCCTCCTCCCACAAAGGATGCAAGAGCCTTCTACATAGGAAGGTGAGGAAGCAACGCAATTGTCTGTGAGAAGGCTGCACTAGGAAGTGTTGAAAGAGATCCCTGTGTCAGCAGCAGCGCTGCACACCCAGCCATCCCCCCCCACCCCCGCAGTCCTGTGCTGCTCTGCTTACTGCTCCACTGAAGGCCTTTGTGGAAATGGGGAGCCTTCTTGGCCTGTCACTCAATAGACTCCTTCTAGTATCTTCTGTTCAGGAAACAGCTTTGACTTTCCACCAATAGGTCTTATAAGCAACCTTCTGGTGGCATCTTCTGATCTTACCTGGACTCTTTCACAGGTTCTCAAACAGCTTTTAAAACACAGACAACAAAGCTAGTGCTATTTCCTTTTCATATGCACAGGGAGACACAGTCTACGCTTCCAGCTCCCTGGTTCTAGTATGACCAGGGGTCAAATGAACTTTTTAGTGAATTTTTATTCTGAGTTTCTTGTGGCTTGGAACTATCACACTACATAGGCTTGAGTTAGATAGCTCACCTGTTTAAAGCCATATTTTATAAATATTCTCGACTATAAATATGTCAAAGCAGGAAGAATAGGCACTCTTTAAACAACTGGAATAGAAAGTCTTTTTGTCTTAGCAAATATTTATATTCAAAAACAAGTAGAAGATTATAAATCAAGTTTGTACTTTTTAAAAAGTAAATATTACTGACTTTTCTAAATATTGAAATTTTTATTCTTTGTTTCTTATGCCAATGCAAAAATCACTGGATTTTTGGCTATATACTATTATATATATATATATATATATATATATATATATTTTTTTTTTTTTTTAACATATACAATATACTATAATCAAGGGATTTCTCTTTTAATTTCAGAGCTCTGTTCTGTTTTATTTGTTAAACAAGAAAACAGTCATGAATATAACGGTCTTAGGACATTATAGCATTTGCATCTATTACTATTTGATAGAGATTTTGGACAGATGTTCTTTAAGGCAGGCTATTTCTTTTTCCGAATACTTAAATATTGCTATAAGTCTATAGGAAAAGAGTTAAAATTTAAAGGAGAAATATGAAATGATGAGGCAATACTCCAAAATTATACTGGACCAACTCACATCAAACTTCCCAAACTGCCAACATCAGGAAAATGTATTTCGATTTGCTTTCTGGCAAAATAAATTGCAGCATTTTAACCTGAGCCTGTGTGCTCTCAGACTTACTTCAGGACTTGCTGTCGGATATTGTTTCTTAGTTGGTTCTTGTTGAGGTGTGGACTCCAAGTGTGAGTTGCCAAATGGTTTGCAACAAAGTTGTCAACTCTCTGCCTCAGATTCTGATAGGCAGGCTAGAAAGAAAAACAAAACAAAAAGCCCATAAATGCTAGAAATCTTTAATTCATCCAATATGGATAATAGGTTGACTGGTTCTAAGGAGTCTTAGAGTTGATGGAAACTTTCTCAAATATTGCCTGTTTTGTCTAAGGCAAGTTGTGTGTAAACAGAGTAAGATACAGAAGACAAACAAACCTTTTAGTAGACAAAGAACTAGAAACAAGACACAAATGTTAATGTTAGAGGGATTGGAAACAAAGAAAGGCAGTGAAGGCCAGGGAACAAGTCTCGATTGAGAATGTGGCATTTGACCTAGAAAAGTAGTTTCAAAGTTGCATGATGTTACAAGAGATGACAATGACCTTTGCTGACAGAGCCAACAACTAAAAAAAAAAAATAACTGGGCTAGAAAAATATAATGTCAGAAATATTAGGAGAACCCATATCTTGGTACTCTAATTAGAGAAGAGGGTACACTGGCAACAGAAATGAAGTTGGAAACAGAGGCCTGGGGCCTGGTGTTTACAAAGGTTTGAGAACGGGAATTCGTTATATATATGAGCACACTGGCTCAAGAAGAGCACAAACAGACACAAAACTCACCTGGCAAAGTATAACTAAAATAATGAAGGCCTGCAGTGGTAAGATACGAAGGAAAAGTCATGGACGCAGGAGAATTTCCTCAGGGACAGACCACTGAACTCTACACTAAATCTGATGTAGACGTTGTCGAGCAGGAGTGATTTTAAACTCTCTTCCCTCAGGTGGGTGTTTGGCAAATATCTAAGGCACTTTAGATTATTACTGAGGAGCAGAGGGCAGGCATGCTGCTGAGTACTTCACACGGCTTAGCAAAGACCCTACAGAACTAATCAGTCCAAAATGTCCACAGTACCTAAGGCTCAAAGGCCCTAGCTCTCCTCTCTCTCCCTTCCCCACTTTATTTGCCCCTCCACCCCCTCTCTCCCAAAGAAAGAAAGGAAGGAAGGAAGGAAGGAAGGAAGAGGAGGAAGAGGAAATGGAGATCAAGTCATCTCTATTTAAGAAATGGTTGTGAGGGCAGCAGTGGTACACACGTTTAATCCCAGCACTTGATAGGCAGAGGCAGGAGGATCTCCAAGTTGGAGGCCAGCCTGGTCTACAGAGTGAGTTCTAGGAAAGCTAGGGCAACACCCACACACCCACACACACCCCTACCTATCTATCTAAAAAACCAAACCAAACAAATTGGACTATTTAGCTGGGTGCTAGTGGCACATGACTTCAAGCCCAGTACTCAGAAGGCAGAGGCAGAGGCAGGTGGATATCTCTGAGTTCCAGGACAGCCAGGGAAACACAGAGAAACCATGTCTCAAAACAAAACAAAAACTACAAAAAACTCAACACAGACAAAACAAAACAAAGAAAGGGTCCTCACTGAGTACGTAAGTCAGTCAGTCCCTCACCCACTCACTCAGGGTCATTCTTCCTTCATCTGTCTTGTCTCTTCTATGTAGGTGAGTGACCTGGAATGATTTTAAGGAATAGCCCAGCATCACCCTGTGCCACTTCTCCCTCTCTCCCTTAGAAGCATACATTCAAGCAACCAATTCTCATCTTCTCTCTCCTTGTCCTGGCAAAGTTCTCACCTTCAGAGCTTGTCCTCATCACAGGAGGTCACCCTGGCACCTAACACAGGCTTCTTATCCAGGCATTGGTTCATGTTCTTGCCATCTTCTCCACATGCCACCATCCAACAGCTCTTCCAGGGCAATGCATTGTACGAAAGCAGGGACTCTTAACCTCTTTACAGTAGAGCCCTGCTCTTGTCCACATCGCATGGCAAAGAAGTGATTAAAACACTGTCCTTTGATAACTAGGGAACTACCTCTCACAGAATTGACAGTCTTAGCCGTATGAGATGCTTTTTCATTACTTCTAATTATTTATTTATTCCCCTCTCCACTTACGCTAAATCAATGTGAAAATTTCCTTCTCTCTAACGTTTATAATGTGTATTTCTTCTTTTAACAAGCATTTATTAGACTTAACTAGATTTAGCTTTTTAGTCCCCTCAAAATAAGTTCAAATTTCAACTCCCTTACAAAGGAAAATTTTCCTTGTTTCTGAGTTTTTTCATTAGCAAGGTATGATGGTACATGTCTACAATCTCAGCATTTGCAAGGTTGAGGCAGGAGGATGGCAATTTCAAAGTTTACTTGGGCTGCATATTGAGTTCAAGGCAGTTTTTGTTACATGGCAGGATCCTGCTTTAAATTTAAGTTTAACAAGTTCTTCTGAGCAGCAAAGTCTGCAGGGCTTAGCAGACACATGAGAGGACATTCAGAACCTATTTTCTACGACCTTTTCCACCCCTGCACTCCAGGCCTCCTCAGCCCCTGACATTCCATGCCATGCCATCTTTCAAAAGCCTGTGTTAAATCTTCTAAAACTAGGGTTGCCAAAACATGTTGTCCAAAGTAGATCATGAATCATCACCTCACCTTAAATATAAGTCAGACCACGACCTTTTGCTCAAAACTCACTAATAACTTCTCAACACTAGAAAAACCCTAAATAAATAGGTTGAGATTCAAAATTTACCAGCCGGGGGGTGGAGGGCACTTGCTCCTCTCAGTTCTGCCACAGGTCTTCTGCGCTCCCTCTGCTAGAGGGTTGGAAGGCACCCATGTTTCCAATTCCTTCAAGGATAAGTCAAATATTATCTTAGCTGAAACCTTATCCAGAGCAAAACAGTAAGCCTCCCATACTTTTTGTGCTTTATTCTTTTGTACAGAACTGATCATACACTTATTGTTTTTTCCTCTACTGGGAAAAGCTGTGAAGCAGCAGGATTCTAGTTTACTGTTGTACTCCTGGCTTCTAAAGTATGTCTGGTACCTAAGGTTTGATCAGGAAATACTTACATGACCCATGAACTAACTGATCAGGAGCCATTTATAACTGAGAAAGTACCAAAAAACTGCCTTTATCACCCATCAAAAAGGAAGTTACATTTTCTTGACCCATCAACTTCTTGTCTAGAATGGAACAATGGGTCTCTTGACCCTCCTTCCTCTAGTAGGTAATCAATAAAAAGGGGGCAGAATGGTTTTCAAGCCACACAGCTGGGTTCAGACACGTGATGACTGGTTGTCCAGAAGCAGCTTTAGTGCTACAGGTGGATTCTGGAGCTGCCCAAGGCTCCAGCTCCTTCAGGAGTGACAGCCAGTCTGGTCTGCCGTAGAAATAATCTTGGTTAAGGACCACTGGCTATGGCAGGGTTACCAGGAGGGTTGTATTTTATGGCTCCAGGAATGGCAGGAGACATTGGTACATCTCATCCTGGTGCAGACACACTGGGGACAGTCTGTTCTTGGACAGCACGTGGTAACTATCAAATGTCTTGACTCTTACACACGGATGTGACTAACAGAGCTCACTGACTGAAACAGCCTGCACGCTGTAGGTAAGACTTTCAGGTAGAAAACAGGATAGTTTCTCAGGTTCAGTTGTGAATTCCTACAAGTGGCAGATGAGACAGACTCAAGAGCTCCATTAAAGTGATAGCCCTTGTATGAACAGGGTGCATCACCTCTATTTTGGCCTGCTTATAAATGCTATTCCTAAGGAGTATTCTTTCTTTCATTTTACATATTACAGACGTGACTTAATTACAAGTATTTTAAATTCAAACCAACACACCTATTACCTGAGAAAGAGGCCAAAGAGAGAGGGATAGAAAGGAGAAAGTCAGGGAGGGGAAGGGCAGCGAGACCGTGCCCAGCTGTTTGTATCTGCTCTCTGGGAAGACAATGTCTTTTTCAGTCCCGCTCTTATCTGGCTGCTTCTCTTATCGAAGAACGTTCTCAACTCTCTATAGACAGCACAAGGTTGAACCATATAAAACTGCCTATAGTCAACCACTGTGAACTATTGAAAACAGCTTAATTTACACATTTAAAGAGAAGAGCCTAGCTTTCCTGAGACTGTCATACTAAATTCTCTTCTTTCCCCTGCCAGAAACATTTTAATAGTCTACTTTTGGGAGTTTGGGCAGGGATACCACAGACATACAGCAGTAATATTGAATGGAGATGGGATAAGTAAAAGGTGGAATTGAGAAGACTGCACTTCCGTCATCAAAATATTAAAACTTAATTTTTGATTACACAATGTATACAGTGACAGCACAGATACACAGGTTTCTAAGAAGATCAAAGTGTAATACCCACTTGTTGCTTGTAAACTACTAACTTTATGTGGGGAAATATTTACTCAACCTTGACTAATATTTTCCCAATATTTTCAAAAGGCAACAGCAGTGATTTTAAAATATGGCTGTGTTAGTCCCTAAGCAAGTTATATACACCCCAATAAATTGAAGTCCCCGTGAGTAAAACTCCCAGCATCCTGGAAAAGCTAAGGGAATGGACCTAGGACCGGAGTCCTTGTAAAAGATATCCACAGGTTCTTAGGAAGAATTACTGTAGAGGAGACCCGCAGAACTGTGTGCAGGAGACCTCAAAGCCCAAGGATATGCAGGTGCTATAAACAGTCCCCTTTTAAAGAAACTAGGTTCTTTAGACCTGCCAGTCTGAAAAAACCTTCCACCATCACAGCTCCAATCCAATGGCCCCAGTCACAGCGAAGCAAAAAAAAAAATACATACACAAAATGCCAAGCAAAACCAACAATAACAACAACAACAATGCAGCCCAGCCTAGTTGTGCACTCCTTTAATCCCTGCACTCGGGGAGGCAGAGGCAGGCGGATCTTTATGAGTTCAAGGCCAGCCTTGAACTGGTGGTGTACACGTCGAGGCGAGGCCAGCCAAGGCTCCATGGAGAAACCCTGTCTTAAAGAAAAACAACACCAACAACCACCACCCCTGAATAGGAAACCAGCATCTCTTCCTTCACCTGCTCCCAGACACACTCTCCCAGTTTTTCACCAGCTTCATTGACTGCTCCTTCCTGCATCCCTGGATCACTCAGCCAAGATGACAGTTTACCCGCTAAAGCCACCTTCTGTGTCAGTGCCAGGTTCCCTTGGGTGTGGACAGCAGATCCTTTCTGCTGACCCCTGCCTCACCATCCTCACTCTCCAAACGCATTTCCCTCCAGCCTTCTTCTACTTCAGCATTTGCTGTTATTTCTTCTCCACGTTTTCTCCACCGAACAGCTCCATAGCCGCCACCTCCATCTCTCCCCGCCTCTTCTCATCGTAGCAAAGTGATAGGCCGAACTCCGAAATCAGGCAGCCATTGCTACGGACCAAACGACAGTCCCCCCTCCCCAGTCCCCAACCCACATTTTTGTCTGCTCAGGTTTGCCTCCCTACCTTTGCGTGTCTACCTGCGCCCCCGCCCCAACATCCAGCAAAACACATTGAAAAAACATCACTCCATTACCATTTTACGATTCCTGCAAACTCTTAAGTTTGTGGCGATTAGAGGTAAGGAAACTTTTGGAGCGAAAAAAAAAAAAAATCCAAAACAAAACCCCAACTTGGGTGAAAAGTAAACAGACGAATAAATCACGAGAAATGAAAATGAACATTAAGACGATTCCCTTTTGATTTAGGGCTTCTAAAACCAGTCTCCCTAAGAACAATGACTTGGTCTTGCTTACTACAGCGGTAATAATTGCGGAGGCCAAGCAGTGCCAGACACATAGTGGGCATTCAAGAAACACTAGCCTAAGAAAGGAACAACACACAACGGCAGCTGAATGAATGAACATTGCAAGCCTTGCAGCGTGCATAGCACAGCGCTGCAGGTTAAAAATAAATAAATAAATAAACGATGAAGCGGCTGCACAAAAAAGCAGCCCTGTGAACAAGACAGTCCCCGAGGGTCCGGCCTGGGGATGCCGCCCCCCTCCGAGCACGCGGGGACCCCATTCCCCGCGCCTCCCGCCGCCGCCCCAGCTTCGCACCTTGGTGTCTACATCCGCCAGGCAGTCCCTGCGGAACTGGTCGAAGAGCCCCTGGCTCTTGAGGTGGTTCACGATCATGGCAACGAGCTGCGGGTCCCCGGAGCCGGCCCCAGCGCCTCCCGGCCCGCTTGCTCCCGGACCAGCCCCAGGGCCCGGCGGCGGCGGAGGAGGCTGTGGCTGCGGCGGCGGCGGCGGAGGCGCGGGTGGCGGAGGTTGCGGCTGCGGGTTGGTGGCCATGGCGGCCCGGGCCGGGGAGCGCGCAAGCCCTGGCGGGCAGGCGCTCCTAGGGAGGCGGCTACACGAGTCCCGCCGCCTGAAGGAAGCCAACGGGATGTTGTTACGGAACAAGCGGATCTGGAGCAACCCCGGAAGTGAAAAGGAACTCGGGGAAAAGAGGAAAAGGCGGTGACATATGGCAAGTAAGGTGTCACTAAGGGGGCCGATAGGGTCCAATTCCAGCCGCCTCGACGCGTGAGCGCCCTCTCGAGGCTGATCTGGGCGGGAAGTGACTTTGCTGGCTGCAGTCTCCCGGAAGCAGAGCAGCTGAGAGCTGAGTAGGAGCCTAAGCCGGTCTGTGTTTCACCAACAGCTTCACTTCATAGCAGTAGGAAAAGTGGCGCTAGTTTTTACCTGGGTGGCTGCGAGGCCCTCCTGTCTTGCTCCTTTTTCTCGGGGTGGTGGAGAATCATAGGCATTTACAGTGCGAACCATTCGGGAGACTGCTGACTAACTCTCCGGAATCTAGGATTCTATTTTTTTTCCCAAAAGGGTTAAAACTTTAGGGTCATCACTTTTCTGTTCTACCCACCCATCCCGTTTTCCCTTTGGCATCCCTTGCCGCTCTTCTTGGTGTGCCTGTCTCTCTTGTTCAATCCTTACCAGCCTCCCAGGGCTGCCCCATGAGGCAGGGTTTTAGCTACGAGGCTTTTGCTCCTCGTTATGGCAATAGTGGGTGAAGCTTATGTATACAGATAGCATTGTGTTTCAGGCTTGGCATGTACACGCGTTAAGACGTTTTGTCCTGGGAAGACACTTTAAGACTGGGTCCCTGGCCGGGCGTGGTGGCGCACGCCTTTAATTCCAGCAGTCCCTGGCCGGGCGTGGTGGCGCACGCCTTTAATTCCAGCACTCAGGAGGCAGAGGTAGGTGGATCGCTGTGAGTCCAAGGCCAGCCTGGTCTGCATAGCGAGTCCCGGATAGCCAAGGCTACACAGAGAAACCCTGTCTCGAAAACAAAACAAAACAAAACAAAACAAAAAACAACAGACACCCCCCCCCCAAGAAAAAACCCAAAAATACAAACAACAACAACAACAAAAAACCAAACCAAACCAAACCAAAACCAAACCTGGGTGCCTGTATTTTCGGGCTAATTGTATGTCTTCTTGACACAAGCTAGAGTCATCTGTGAGGTGAGGAGGGCACCTGAGTAAAGAAAAATGTCTCCATAAGATCTAGCTGTAGGCAAGTCTGGAGGGGCATTTTCTTAACTAATGTAGGATTGATTAATTAATTAATTGATTGATGTAAGAGGGCCCAGCCCACTGTGGGTGGGGCTATCCCTAGGCTGGTGCTCTTGAGTTCTATAACAAAGTAGGGTAAGCAAGGCAGAGGGAGCAAACTACTACCTCTATGGCCTTTGCATCAGCTCTTGTCTCCAAGTTCCCGCCCTGTTTGAGTTCCTGTCCTGACTTCCTCTGATGATGATGAAGATGATAAGGAAGTATAAGCCATCTAACTGCCCCACCCCCACCAGGTTGCTTTTGGTCATGATGTTTCATCATAGCAATAGGAACGTTAACCTGGACACACTGCTAATCCCAATTTGCACACCAGGAAATCACATAAATCGTTCGAAGTTACCCAGCCCGGAAATCGCCTGACCTGGGGCTGTGTTGCCTTTAAAATTGTTTTTAAGGCAAGGCGGTGGTGGGGCACACCTTTAATCCCAGCACTCTGGAGGCAGAGGCAAGCAGATCTCTGAGTGCAAGGCCCGCCTGGTCTATAGCGTTCCAGGACAGCCAGAGCTACACAGAGAAGCTCTTGTCTAAACAAAACAAAACAAAACAAAACAAACAAACAACAACAACAACAACAACAAAACCAAAACAAAAGAACAAACCCAAAAAAACAGTCAAGTTTAAAGTGGTGTAAAGTATAAGTGTGTAAGTTCTTCTTCTCCTCTTTCCTCTTCCTCCTTCTCTGCTTCTTTTTTGAGACAAGGTCTGGCCATGTAGGTTTCATTGGCTTTGAACTTGCTATGCAGATTCACCTGGCTCTGCCTTCTCAGTGCCGGGATTCAAGGTATACACCACCACACATAGTAAGTATGATTTTTTTGGGTAATCCATTCTCAAAATAAGTTTTGACAATTAGATGAAATTAGAACTAGTTTTTCCTTAGTGTACCAACAGAGAATTGCAATATGTTAAGTGTGTGTTGTCAAGTGTGTATCTACTTTAAAAGGCTTTGTGTTTATTTGGTATATAAGTATATAATGTATATATGTAATATACACATATATATTCCAACTTCTTTGAAACAGCTAAGTAAGAATTATCCAAAAAAAAAAAAAAAAAAAAAAAAAAAAAAAAAAAACCTGAAAACTTCACAAAACTAATTAGGCACAATGACTAAACTTTAAAAGTTAATAAAAGGTATTTGCTGTTTGGTGACTAGTAAATAGCCTTACTTACATATAATATGTAAAAGGTCCTACATCATTTCTAAAAATGTATGAAGGTATGAATTTATTATAATTTAGATAATTCAAAAGTGATACCTGTCTGTGTACAGGAGTTCCAGTTACACTGTTCACACAAACTGGATACAGTGTATCTTGAGCAATGCCATAGCCTTGGAAAAACGTCCTGGAAACATAAAAAACAATTCAGGTCACTGATCTGTAGTGTTGGCCTGATTCAAAGGCACTTTTCTTTCTGTTTGAGGACAGATTCTAGGGATAGATATTGCAATTAACTGGAGAAAAGGAAAAGAGGCGTATTACACTTTTTATTTTTGGAAATCTGTTTAAGGTAGTGTTTCTTGCCAGTGACTTGTTTGCTCTGGATTATTTCCTTAGGAATGATAATATAATTTTGATAATAGGGCATGTAAAAAGTAATGTCTCCTTCATTTCTCCATGCCTCTCCTCTCCCCCGACACAACTGCTGTAATTTCTCTATTCCTTTATTTGAATACCTGAATTTAGAACAACCCAAGATTGTCTAGAATGACATGTTGCACTGTGGAAGTGATCACATTAAATTATAGCAAAAGGACAAAAGATGGTAACAAATGTAGTTAACCAAGTAAGTTGATGGGGACACCAGGCAGATGGGGAATAAGAAAACAAAGGAATTTCTTTTTCTCAGATGCTGTCTGATGACTTGCTTATTCTTTAGGATTACCATACATCCGAAAGATTTTACATCCTATAGATTTTTTACATCCTGTAGATTTTACATCCTAAAGATTTTACCTGATAATCAAAAGGGACGTTAAGTCAGATACAGAGGTAGGTGATTGTCTTAGACACTGTTCTATTACTGTGAAGAGACACCAGGACCATGACAACTCTTATAAAAAGAAAGCATTTAGCTGAGGCCCTGCTTATAATTTTAGAGACTTGGTTCATTATCATCACGGTGGGAAGCAGACAAGCATACCTCTGGACAGTAGCTGAGATCTGATCTGTAAGCAGCAGGCAGAGAGGGAGAAGGAGAAGAGGTGAGCGCCGAGGAGAGGAGAGCAGAGACTGGGCCTCTTGTGGACTTTTGAAACCTTAAGACCCCCTCCTAGTGACACACCTCCTCCAACAAGGCCACACTTCCCTGATCCTCCCAAATAGTCCACCAGCTGGGGACCACACATTCAAATGTACGGGCCTAAGGGGGGGGGGCATTTTTAATCAAACCACTGTAGTGATACTGCCTACTAAAGGGACTAAGGTTTGGTTAAGATATGTTTGGCTCTACATAATCACTAAATTATAATTGGTCAGTCAATTAAAAGATCTTTACAGTGGCTGTGAGGGTTTGTTCTTGTTTATGTTTTTACTTTTTATTTCCATTTTAATTTTTAAGAGGATTTAGGTTCATAGCTCCTCTGCTGGCCAAGCATCAAACTCTGTGCATGTGGAGGCCAAATGTTGTTTTATGTCTCAAGGCCTTAGGAAGGCTCATTGCTATGATCTAAGAAAAAAAGAGATGGAAAAGACAGGAAATCAGTCTTCAGGAGAGAAAAACAGCTGCTTAGGCTATTGTGCTGGCTAGTTTTATGTCAACTTGACACATGCTAAAGTCATCTGAAAGGATGGAACCTCAATTTAGAAAATGCCTCTGTAAGATTGGACTGTGGGCAAGTCTATATGTCACTTTCCTAATTATTGATTGACGGGAGAGGGCTCAGCACCATTGTGAGTGGTGCCATCCCTGGGCTGGTGGTTCTGGGGTCTATACGAAAGCAGGCTGAGCAAGCCATGGGGAGGAAGCCAATAAGCAACATTCCTCCATGGCCTCGGCACCATCTCCTGCCTGTGGTGCTTGAGTTCCGGTCCTGACTTCTTTGATGATGAAATACAATGTGGAAGCAACCCTGCCCCAATGTGGTTTATCACTATGGTGCTTCGGCCCAGCAGTAGAAACCCTAACTAAGACAGTTATTAAAGACAAATCCCTCGCATAGTAATGCTAGTAGCCATCACAATGCATGGCTGAGTGTTTCCTTGCCCTTTGCAGAACACTTACATAGACAGGTAATAGTAGTAGTGTATCTAAAGTTGAAACAATCAAGAATCCAGTCTAGCTGAATGTGTAAAGATGGCAGGTGAGAGGAAGAGACACCCCAAACATACCATCCTCTGGGTGCATCACCGCACCCTTTAACTCTGCTGACTTTGTTTCTCTCCCTTGTGTCTATAGCCATTTACATTTTATAAAATGTGTTTGGAATATTTGAAATGATTCCTTACTTTTTAATTCTAGCCTTTTTTTTGTGTGTGTGGCAGTTTAATTCCATAATGATAAGCCTGTGGTGGTTTCAATAGGCATGGCACCCATAGATTCATGTGTTACAATGCTTGGCCCTAGGGAATGGCACTATTAGGAGGTGTGGCCTTGTCAGAAGAAGCGCGTCACTGTAGAGACGGGGCTTTGAGGTCTTAAATGCTCAAGCTGTACCCCCATGTGAAACACATCCAGTCTCCTCCTGGCTGCCTACAGAGCAGGATACAGAACTCTTGGCTGCTTTAGCCCCATGTCTGCCTGCATGCTGCCATGCTTCCCACTATGATGTTTGCCTTTATAAGAGTTGCCTTGGTCATGGTGTCTCTTCCCAGCAATAACACCCAAACTAAGACATAGTAAGACTCAAGAGTGGCTAGTTTTAATTGGAGGAAGGACTGTCTTCAGTGTGTCTAAATTGTTCTCGTTCTTACTTGTGACTTGATTCGTCCTGTGATTTTATGTTTTAGATTTGTTCGTTTTATTTTTATGCACATGAGTGTTCTGCTTCCATGTATGTATGTACACTGTATGTGTGCCTGGCATGTGTAGAACTCAGAAGAGGGTGTTAGGTCCCCTGGAACTGGAGTGGCAGATGGTGGTGAGTTAAGACCTGAACCTGACCCTCGCCGTCAATCCGTTTCTCCAGCCCCTTACCCTATTATTTTGGAAGTAGACAGATTTCAGCTCGGGGAGGTAAATACATAGTTATATTGTAGACGAAATCAGATAACAACATAGTATCATTTTGAATTGTCCCAAAACAAAGTTAGCCTTCTCCCCTACCATACAGTTTGTAAAATAGGTAGAGATTAGAGGGCGGACTTAATGGGAAATTAGATTGTATTGACTTCATAGGCATAAGAAAAATCATATTTAAAAATTTTTTTTTTTACAATCAGAATGGGAAAGGGATTCCAGTAGGATCATTTTGTAATCTTGCTCATGTACTTTACCTTTTATGTTAGTAAATCTTGTTCTTTTACAATTTTGTATATGTCCACTATGCATTTCAGTCCGTGCCTCTGACCCTCTCACATTCCCTGCCACTCCTGCTAACATCTCCCTCTCCTTCTTTTACCAGGGCCCCTGTTTACTAGTGTTGGCCTGCTTAGCACTTCACAGACTCTCATCAGGGCTGTTGTGTGATCCTGTCTTGGGAAGTAACAATCAGAGCCTAGTGAGCACAGCAGTGTGTACCCAATTAAATATCATCTTTTTCTTTTCCCAGAATCTGTCAGTAATCAATAGATCAGTGGTATAGGTAGGGTCTGGGTCCGTTCCCACTCCATAGTTGTTAGGAAAACCCAATTTCTGTGGACCTGGTGCCAGGGTACTCAGATGCTGTGAGTTTGTGGCACCCATGTCTGTGTTCTGCCTAGCAAATGGTGCTTTTCAGCGCCTCTCCCTATCCTTTGGCTCCTATAATTTTTCCTGTCCCCCTTTTTCTGCAATGATCCCTTGGCCTTAAAGGACTGGTGTTGATGTCTTGTCTAGAGCTAAGCCTTCCACTGCCCATTGTTCTTGATCATAAATAACCACGGGTCTTTGCATTTATATTGGTTCACTTCACTGAGAGACTCTGACAACAACACTGTATTTGCTACGTCATTTAATCTAGGCAGCAAACTTAGTTTCCCCGGCAGGATCTAAGACCTCTCCAATAATGAGTTTCAGATAAGACTTGTAGTATCTGGCAAGGATTCGGTCTTGTAGAGAAAGCCCCGATTAGTTGATTACCCCCATAATGATCATGCCGTTGTACTAGTGGACTCATCTTGCCTTGTGGGTTGGTATTGTAATTCACAGAGTTCGCAGATGGGTTAGACCGGCAACACCTTTATCCCACAGCAGATTGTATAGCGCCATCTGGTATTGTGAAAGCCAGCCAGAAGAGAAGAATCTTCTAACCCAGTTCCAATTTGATTTCTCTATGTCTGGCATCCAAAGTGTGATGCCCTCAGCAATTGGGCCTTTTTGTTTGTTTGTTTGGTGTGTTGGTTGATTGGTTTGGTTTTTCAAGACAGGGTTTCTCTGTGTAGCCTTGGCTGTCCTAGACTCACTTTGTAGACCAGGCTGGCCTCGAACTCCCAGCGACCCGCCTGCCTCTGCCTCCCAAGGGCTGGGATTAAAGGCGTGAGCCACCACGCCCGGCAGCAATTGGGTCTTATTAACTAGTTTTAGTAGGTAGCCAAGAGGAACGACAAAGTCTGTATTGTTTTGGAGTTCTCTGAAGCCACTTTGACCAACTACTCCTATGGAGATGTCCCATACTTGGCACTAAAGTTTTTACCTAATGGGCCTTTTACTTTTAGGACCTGCCTTGTCTTCTCTTGCAGAGGTTGGAACTAGAAAGTGAACTCTTAAAAGAATTTCAGTGGCTTGAGTGATGGCTTCACATTTAAGAGTGCTTACTGTTCTTTTAGAATAGCTGAGTTTGGTCCCCAGCACCCACATGGTGGCTCATGGTGATCTGTAATTCCAGTTCCAGGGGATCTGATACCCTTTATTGGCCTCTATGAGCACTAGGCATGCACGTGGTATACAATAAATACACACAGGCAAAACACTTATGTGTGTGTATGTATGTATATATATATATCCATAAAAAAAAAGAATTACAGTGGCCATGAAGATGTTAAAAAGTGTCCGATATCCTTAGCCACCAGGGATATACAGATTAAAAGTACTTTAAGATTTCATCTCATCCCATTAGAATGACCATCATCAAGTAGACAAATGATAACAGATGGATGTGGGGAAAGGAGAAGCTCTGTAAACCTGTGTATTGCTGTGGCTAAGAATTAAAACACTATATTGTTAAAAAAAAGAAAAAAAAAAAAAAAAAAAAAAAGAAGAGTTGCTGTGGTCATAATGTCTCCTCACAGCAATAGAAACCCTAACTAAGACAGAAGTTGATACCAGTATGTAAGGTATTGCTGTGATAGGCTGGACCACATTTTTGTTTGGAGAAATATGGAGCACTTTGGGACTCTGGACTAGAAAAGCAACTGGACATTTTAAATGATGCCTGTGTGGCCCTGGCTCTGAAACTTGCTCTGCAGACCACGCTGGCCTTGAGCTCAGAGATCTGCTTGTCTCTGTTTCCTGAGTGCTGGAGTTAACACTGTGCACCACCATGTCTGGCTTAAAAGTTGTACTGTTTTATATCTTATCTTTTATATCTTGAGGATGAAAAACAAAAAGGGTGTGATGTAAAGTGATGTATGTGTGTGCCAAAGTTGGCAAAGGGTAGAATGTTATACTTTTTGCCAACTTGACACAAGCCTAGGCATACTTGGTGTATTGGTTAGTATTACGTCAACTTGACACAAGCTAGAGTCATCAAAGAGGAGGAAAACCTCAGTTGAGAAGATGTCTCCATAAGATTGGGCTGTAGGCAAGCCTGTACAGCATTTTCTTAATTATTGAATCATGGGAGCCTAGCCCATTGTGGGTGGTACCATCCCTGAGCTGGTGGTCCCAGATTAGATAAGAAAGCAGGCTGAGCAAGCAATGGGGAGTAATCTAGTAAGCAACATTCCTCCATGGCCTTTGCATCAGCTCCTGCCTCCAGGTTCCTATCCGGCTTGAGTTCTCTGCCTGATTTTCTTAATTATGGGATACAATATTAAAGTGTAAGGCAAATAAACTATTTCCTCTCATGATGTTTCGTCATAGCAAGAGTAACCCTAACTAAGACAATTGGGAATAGGGAATTCAGGTGAGGAATTGTCTACATCAGATTGCCTTGTGGATATGTTTGTGGGTCGTTTTTCTTTCTTTCTTTCTATTATTTATTAATTTATTCAGATTACAACTCAATTGTTATCCCATCTCTTGTATCCTTCCATTCCTCCCTCCCTCCCTCTCTCCCTCCCTCCCTCCCTCCCTTCCTCCCGCTTTCACCCTACTCCCCTCCCCTAGGTCTATGACCGAGGGGACCTCCTGCCCCATATATGGTCATAGGCTATCAAGTCTCATCTTGATAGCCTGCTTATTCTTTCTTTGAGTGACACCAGGCCTCCCCACCAAGGGGAGATGCTCAAACATGGAGCACCAGAGTTCATGTCAAAGTCAGTCCCCGCTCTCCATATAACTGTGGAGAATGTCCTGTCCATTGGGTAGATCAGAGTAGGGGTTCGATGTTTACTATTGTATTGTCCTTGGTTAGTGCAATAGTTTGAGCAGAGCCCCCTGTTCCCCGATCCACCCATCACAAGATTCCATCTTACAACCATTAGAATGGCTTAGATCAAAAATTCAAGTAACACCACATGCTGGCAAGGATGTGGAGAAAGAGGAACACTCCTTCATTGCTGGTGGGAATGCAAACTTGTACAACCACTTTGGAAATCTATCTGGCGCTTTCACAGAAAACTGGGAATAGGGCTTCCTCAAGACCCAGCTATTCCACTCCTTGGACTATATGCATAAAATGCTCCACCACAAACAAGGACATATGCTCAACCATGTTCATAGCTGCCTTATTTATAATAGCCAGAACATCGAAACAGCCTAAATGTCCCTCAGTTGAAGAATGGACAAAGAAACTGTGGTACATTTACACTATGGAATACTACTCAGCTATTAAAAACAAGGAATCCCCATAATTTGTGGACAAATGAATGGGACTAGAAATGGTCATATTGTGTGAGTTAACACAGAAGCAGAAAGACTCACATGGTATATACTTGGGCACTAGCCCAAAAGTCACATCCCATGAAAGTCTTCACTTACCAGGAGATTGGGATAGATGCGAGGACATCCAACTGAGACTCTCGGTAAGAGAAATATAGGAGATGGGGAAATTGATAAAAGACTAGTTGGTCTTCCTCAAATACCATCTAATTGTATTACCAATATTTTTAATTGAAATTGTGATTATTCAGTGGTAACAGAAGTTTCTTGTAAAAAACTTGGAAAATATTGTTGATATTAGTGAGTAGTCTGTAGGTCAGAAAAAGACACAAACTGGACCAACTGAACCCTGCCTTGGGAAATTTGTAAGGTAACTAGTATCCTCTGCCAATGGCCACACTGGAAGCAGAATTCTGGAGTACTAAAAAACCAGGTCCTCCAGAGGGCTTGCAGAGAGAACAGAAATCATGGGCAGGGGCATTGTGTAGGTCCCGAAATAAGGGGATGGGTTGCTGTCTCTGACATGGATTCTGTTGCCTGCTTTTCAGTAATTTCCTCCTAGCAGGGCTGCCTTGTGAGGCCACAAGGGATGAGGATTCACTCAGTCCTGAATTGACTTGATGTGCTGGGGTGAGTTGGTAGGGCAAGGTTCCCATTTTCTAAGGAGTAGGGGAGGGGGAAGAGGGAGGGAGGGAGGTAAGGATGGGGAGAAAGATGGGAGAGAGCTACAATTGGGGTATAAAGTGAATAAATAAGTTAAAAAACAAAAAATCAGGTAGAGTTGGTCTTCCAGCACAGAGTGAGAATCAGGCAAAGGTAGACAAGCAAGATCCCTGCCTGCACAGCACATGGTCCAGTTAATTTGTCTGTAGACATCATTTGATTATATGGAACAAGTTCTCAAGGGGATCCTAGCTAATATAAGCAGTGTTGTTTATATGGAATGTGCGTAACAGAAGAGTAGTCAAGTCATAAGAGAGTGTAAGAAACATACAGCATGAAGAGGGGCTGATGAATTTCACATTTGGCAATATTTACTCCCCTTGTGAATAACGAGACCTTGAATTGATACTTTCTACTAATTGATGCTGGCATGCATGAAAACACTAACATAAATCTGATATTCCACAAGACAGACAAAATATTCTCTCTGTATCAGGCCTTTTTTTTTTTTTTTTTTTTTTTTTTTACCACAGGGATTAAAGTAAACCATGAATTGGTTAGTTGGGACTCTTTAAAAACAAAAACCTTCTTTCTAGAAAGACTTAAAGAATGATGTCCATAGAATTTAACAGTGTGCCTCAAAAAGGGGCAAGAAAATTGGAAGGAGAAACTATGGCTACTTCCTCAAAGAAACTTGCATAAGTATACTCACTAGTAATTATTAGACAGAGAGCACTAAATTGTCAGTCATACTTTTTTTGATATTAGGTAGAATTCATATTTAAGTGTTTTTATGCAAATTTGTTAACTTAGTAAGAGACAATTAGAAGATAAGATTCAGAAAACTATTTTTTAAAATGTCTGAGTAGCAGCCAAGAATCTTCTTGACTGAACATGAATGTGAATTTTCAGTACTTTAAGCTATTAAAAATTCATGCATTTTTTTCTGATGTAGATTTAATCCAGTAATATTTTCAAAGAAAGGTGAGTTGGTAATCATCTAGACTTAGAATAAATCTTTGTAAGAGGTTTTCAGAGGGTGGACATGGAAGAGGCAACCCCCATCGCCAAAGACTGGTACCCTCAAAGATAGCAAAGAAAAAAAAAATAAAGTCATGATACAATAAAGACTCCGCGGGACCCAAAGAGCACTGCTTGACATTTTCTCATTTCAGACTCCCTGCCTAGCATGTACCTATACATCCTGTCCCCTGACTGCAAAGACCAGGACTCTCAAAAGTCTTAAGGTCAAGTTCTGAGACAAGACAAAAGATGAACTTCATTTACCTCCAGCAGCTGACTTTCTAGGCTCTTCTTTCTTCTGCTGTACCCTTTATTTCTCTTCATGGAAAATGGCACAAAAGGCAAGTACAGTATCTGGAATCCCTGAGCCCTGAGTTGGAGGGATTAGATGGAGATATCCCATTTTGAGCTAAGAGTTCCAAGGTCTCTCACTCTGCATAATTTCTGCTATAGGAGGAAGCTTTTCTGATGATGGTTGAAGAAAGCACTCAATATCATTAAGAGCCATTTCATTGCTACTATTTTTTTTAAATATTGATTTTAATTATTTTTAGAACAATAGCCCCTGTTTTCATCCTAGGACTCTGGACTATTTAGTCTCTGTATTTTGGTCACCAAAGCAGTATTGGATATGGTTCCATCTTGTGGAGTGGGTCCTAAGTCAAATCATATGTTGATTGGTTACTCCCATAAGCGTTATGCCACCATTACCGTAGCATACCTTGCAGACAGGGTAGAATTGTAGATGAATGGTTTGTGGCTAGATTGGTGTTTATGCTTCTATTTTGGTAATGTCCAGAGAACCTTCCTGTACCAAAGATGCTAGAACATTGCGTGAAGGCTCTATATGTGCCAGCATGACTTCTCCATGTTCGGTGACTTGTATAAGTTGTTGACTCCAGCAATGGGGCTTTGCTGTCAGTTTGTGGGAAACAACCTTTAGTCTCAGCAACAGCCTAGGCTGTTAAGAGATTCCCATGGGATCCCTTTGACCAACAACTCAATGAGGTGCAACCCATTTCTGATACTGGCAGCTCCATTTGATCACAAGAGATGGCTAGGTGGGACTGTTTCCTCCATTATTTGATGATTTCATTAAGAACACACACACACACACACACACACACACACACACACAGAGTTTATACTATATTAAGTTTCCAAACTACTCCTCAAATGGTTCTTAATTTTAACTGTCTCTTGGTATTCCCTCCACCATTCCCCTCTCTCCTTCCTCCACCGGATCCTCCCATTCCAGTCCCCCTACCCATCCATAACTGTCTATCCTAGTTCCCTTCCCTGAGGAGCTCTGTCTGTACCTCTCAGTCCCTTACTGTATACCTAACCTCTGTGGTTCTATGGATTATAGCTTGGTTATCATTGACTTAACAGCTAATACCCACAAAAAAGCAAATGCATTCCGTATTTGTCTATCTGAGTCTTGGATTTTTAACTCATGTGATTTTTCTTCTAGTTTCTTTTATTTACCTGCAAATTTCATGATGTCATGTTTTTCCCCCTTAAACATGTGACCAATACTCAATTGTATAAATGTACCACATTTTCTTTTTCCATTTTTCTCTTGAGGACATCTAGGTTCTTTCCATTTATGGCTATTATAAATAGAGCAGCAGTAAATATGGTTGAGCAAGTGTCTCTGTGGTAGGATGAAGCATCCTTTTGCTATATGCCCAGGTATGACATAGCTGCATCTTGACGTAGATCAATTATCATCTTCTTGAGGATCCACCACACTGGTTTCCCTACTGGCTGTACAAGTTTGTATTCCCACCAGCAATA